>NC_048604.1:22681141-24117808 GCF_003668045.3 Cricetulus griseus | reverse complement strand
CATTGACAAGATACATTATTCTTTTCACCTCAAATGCATTTCCCTTTGTCTTTGTGAAAATGAGGCTACTGGGAAGGAACTGTTAGAAGTACAAATGATTATTTTTATAACCCAAATACTTAGTACATGCAGTGAGAGTACTAATTCGGCATGTAAGAAATTTAAAAAATATATTTTTATAACAATGAAACACTTAAAACAGATATGTAATCTAAATAATTCATCATATATAAACTAATTATATGTGACATGGGAAAAGTAAGAAACTTTCTAAAATATTGTCAAGTACTATATTTAATCCATGCAATAATAAATGATTTCTGGTAGCAAGAGGTTTTTATAATGAACTCCTGTCTTTTATATTTACAACAATAACAACACATTTTATGTGAAGTCCAAAGTTTCCTTTCAGTTTCAAGAATTTATTCTCTTCTGAGAATCTAATGAGATATTATTCATTATCAAAATTAGAAAAATAACAATATGATGAATTTGGAAAAAGTGATAATATGAAAATATAAAGAAACATATACTTGATCTTTACTTATTGGGGGGAGGTAGACTGTACTACAAAACCATATCTGGTTATCTCAATGATATCCAGTGTAACATGGTTATTAATGGTAGAGCAAACACCTTATAAATTCATACATTTTTAAGCAACAGCACTCTATAATTTAATATAAAGTTAATTTAAGAAGTCAACAGGTAGAAAAGATGGCCCAATGGTTACAAGCACATGCTGCTCTTTTAGAGGACTCAAGTTCAATTCCCAGTACCAAAATTAGGTGGCTGAGAACTGCCGACAGCTCTTGTTTTATGAGATGCAACATCCCTTTTTGACCTACATGGAGACCTGTATACATATGCTGTACATGAGCTCATACATATGTATGCACATGCACTCTGAAGGTTTTTAATTAATTAGAATATGAAGAGAGAATTTGAGTTAATCATCATTGTGTCAAGTTTGTGCCACTGTAGAGGCACAGCTCTGAAAAGTCTGTAAGAATAAGTTCTGAAAGCTTTTCATGAGGAGAGAAGACACATCATGAATCTGGGAAGTACTACTACATTGGCTACAGTCCTTGAGTAAATAAAAGAAGAAATCCAGTTGAGTATCACCATTCAATTTTTCTACTTCCTCACTGGGGTTACCTTATGCCAAGTTCCTCCCTGTTCTTGCTACTATACTTTCCAAGCCATGATGTACTATATCATCAAAGCATGAACAGAAATAAATATCTTTTCCATAATTTGCTTTCAGCTGCTATATGTCAATAGCAACATGAAAAGGCACTAACACAGAGGGTATAAGAGTTCATATTGAATTAAAAACTATATATTCCTTCTTTAATATTAAGAGAACCTCAAAGTAAAAGAAATGGAAGAAGTATAAAATTTTAAAACTAAAAAAAATAACCTTGTGGTAAATAGAAACTGTATATTTTATTCCATGGGATCCTGTATCAGATACCCTGCATAAAAGATATGTAGAGTATAAGAATTTTGAGACTTTGAATAAAGAAATTAAAGAAGATACCAGAAAATGGAAGGATCTCCAATATTCTTGGTAAAGTGGGATCAACATAGTAAAAATGGCAATCTTGGAAAAGCAATCTAGAGATTCAATACAGTCCCCATCAAAATCACAGCACAATTCTTCACAGACCTTGAAAGAACAATTCTGAACATTATATGGAGAGACAAAAGACCCAGAATGGCCAACACAACCCTGTATCATAGAAGAACATCTGGAGGCATCACCATCCCTGACTTCAAACTCTATTATACAGCTATAGTCCTGAAAATTACTTGGTATTGGCACAAAAATATACTGGTAGACCAATGGTATAGAGTTGAAAACCCTGATATTAACCCACACACCTATGAACAACTGATTTTTGACAAAAAAGCTAAAATTATATAATGGAAAAAAGAAAGCATCTTCAACAAATGGTGCTGGCATAATTGGAAGTTGGTTTGTAGAAGACTACAGATAACATCCATATCTATCACGATGCACAAATCTTAAGTCCAAATGATCAAAGACTTCAACATAAATCCAGCCACACTGAACCTCTTAGAAGAGAAGGTAGGTGGTACACTGGAACATTTTTGTGCAGGAGACTGCTTCCTGAACATAACACCAGTAGCACAGACACTGAGATCAGCAATTAATAAATGGGACCTCCTGAAACTGAGAAGCTTCTGTTAGGCAAAGGACACAGTCAGCAAGACAAAATGGCAGCCCACAGACTGGGAAAAGATATTCACCAACCCCACATCTGACAGAGGGCTGATTTCCAAAATATACAAAGAACTCAAGAAGCTAGTCTCCAAAACACTACCTAACCCAGTTAAAAAGTGGGATACAGAACTAAATAGAGAATTCTCAATAGAGGAATCTAAAATGTCAGAAAGACACATGAGAAAGTGTTCAACATCCTTAGCCATCAGGGAAGTGCAAACCAAAACAACTCTGCGATACTATCTTACACCTGTCAGAATGGCTAAAATCAAAAACACTAATGACAGTTTATGCTGGAGAGGATGTGGAGAAAGGGGAACAGTCCTCCACTGCTGGTGGGAGTGCCAACTAATAAAGCAACTTTGGAAATCAGTATAGCAGTTCCTCAGGAAAATGGGAATCAATCTACCATGAGATTCAGCAATTCTACTCTTAGATATATACCCAAAAGATGGACATTTATACAACAAGAACATCTGCTCAGCCGTGTTCATAGCAGCATTATTTGTAATAACCAGAAAATGGAAGCAACCTAGATGCCCCTCAGCTGAAGAATGGATAGAGAAAATGTGGTACATTTACACAATGGAGTACTACTCAGAGGGAAAAAATAAAACAATGGAATCTTGAAATTCCCAGGCAAATGGATCGAACTAGAAGAAACCATTCTGAGTGAGGTAACCCAGTCCCCAAAAGACAAAATCGTATGTACTCACTCATATATGGGTTTGATATCTAGAGCAAAGTAGTAGCAGCCTACAATCCACTCCTCCAGAGAAGCTAGGAAAGAAGGAGGACCCTAAGAGAGACACACATGGTCCCCTGGAGAAGGGGAAATGGACAAGATCTCCTAAGCTAATGGGGATCATGTGGGAGGGGAGAGGGAGTTGGAAGAAAGAGAAAGGGAGAAGGGGAGGGGACAGGAGGACAGGAGGGAGCAGGAAGATGTAGTCAAGGGAGAAATGACCCATAGCAAGAAAAGAGATACCATCATAGAGGGAGCCATTATAGTTTTAAAGAGAATTCTCCTAGGGAAATGTTCAGAAATCTACAAGGTCGACCCCAACTAACAATCTAAGCAATAGTCAAGATGCTACCTTAAAAGCCCTTCTCCGATAATGAGAATGAATACTACCTTGTATGCCATCCTAGTGCCTTCATCCAGTAGCTGAGGGAAGTAGACACAGATACTCACAGCTAAACACTGAGCTGAACTCTGGAATCCAGTTGCAGAGAGGAAGGAGTGATGAGCAAAGGGGTCAAGACCAGGCTGGAGAAACCCACATCAACAGCTGACCTGTACAAGGAGTTGCTCATGGATCCTAGACTGATAGCTAGGAAACCATCATAAGACTCTTCCTGACCCCCTGAAGGAGGAAGTCAGTCTGGAGGTCTGGACAATCTACCGGGCCACTGGTAATGGAGCAATATTTACCCCTAGTACACAAATGAACTTTGGGAGACCTCTACTAATCGAGGGACCCTCTCAAAGCCTAGACACACTGGGGAGGGTCAAAGCCCTGCTCCAAATGATATGACAGACTTTGAAGATCTCCCAAGGAAGGCCTCACCCTCCCCAGAAAAGGGTTGGGATAGGGGGTCGATAGGGGGCAGTGGAGCAGGAAAGGGAGAGGGAACTGAAATTGACATGTAAAACAAGCTTGTTTCTAATTTAAAGAAAAAAGAAATACAAATATGAAAAAACATATTCAACAAATATTTTTATAAAATACATTATGATTTACAATAGTAGAAAATTTACAATTAGGAAGTAACAGTGAAAATAATTTTATGGTTTGGGATCACCACCACATGTAGAATTGTATTTAAGGGTCACAGCATTAGGAAGGTTGAAAACCACTGCTAGAGTGTCTCATCAATTGAATGGATCAAGAATTAACAGAATGTTTGTGCTAAAAAGACAGGGTAAAAAAAGATATAATGAAGTGAGGACAAAAAATAATAAGGTAACAGTGAAATATATTTGATTCTTATAAATAAATAAATAAATAAATAAATAAATAAATAAATAAAGACAAGTCCACAGCTCATGGTGTAGACAAAGTATCTTATTCTAATGGCATAGAAAATATTTTCAAAACAATCCAAAATTTCCCAGATTTAGGAAAAGAAATGTCTGTCAGATACAGAAGGCATATAAGATACAAAACTGAAGAGACTAGAAAAGAACTTCTGTCTTTATATAATAACTAAAACACTAAACCCACAGAAACAGTTGACCTGAACAAGAGGGAGCTCATTCACCCCAGACTGATAGCTGGGAAACTAGCATAGGACTGACCCAGACCTCCTGAACAAGGATGTCAGTTTGGAAGTCTGGGCAATCTATGATGCCTCTGGTAGTGGATCAGTATTTATCAGTAGTACATGAATGAACTTTCAGAGCATACTCCACATAGAGAGATACTCTCTCAGGCTAGACACACTGGAGAGGGTAGGCCTTGCTCCAAATGATATGACAGAATTTGAAGATTCCCCCATGGAAGGCCTCACCCTCCCTGGGGAGCAGAAAGGGTATGGGATAGGTAGGGTGTTAGTTGGGGTGGGGGTCAGGGGAAGAGGGGAGGGAGAGAGAATTGGGATTGACATGTAAAAGAAGATTGTTTCTAATTTAAACAAAAACTAAGTGATAACATAAAAGTATAGATCAAAGAAAGCATGTTGAAAGCAGCAAGAGAGAAAACAACAGCACACATACACCAACATACATATTGAGGCAGGTGCCTCTGAATAACATCAATTTATTCAATCAAAGCTGTAAAGCCAGAACGCCTGGGATTGTGTATTTCAAAGTGTGAAAGAAAACAATGGCCAACTCAGACTACTATGATCCACATCTTGCTCCTCTCTGCTCACTCTCCTCCCTAAATTTCTCCTTCTATTTATTCTCTCTGCATGGCAGCCCCACCTATTTTTCTCTCCTGCCTAGCTATTGACCATTCAGCTCTTAATTAGATCAATCAGGTGTGATGGGTAGGCAAAATAACACAGCCTTGCAGATATTAACAAATGCAACATAGAAGAATGTAACACATGATTGTATTATTAAACAAGTAATCCACAGCACAAATTAATGTATTATATCTTAAACTAATATTACACAACAGGTTTGATCACTTGTTATAATTATATCTATCAGTGGTCCTTTGTAATTCTGGTTCCTTATTTCTCAAAGGAGGTCCTTCACAGTATAAAGTAGAAGTGTAGGTTGGTTTAAAGAAAATACTTTCTTTGTTAGGTTTGGGTTCTGATTGCTTGTGTTGGTTGTGAAAGGCTCGGTTTGTCATTCAAGTTTTCTGTCTTTTGGCTACATTGTTTGTTCTCAACTTAGTGATTACTTATCTAACTTTAAATACATTTTAAACAATATCTTCTATAGAATTTTACATTGATATATGCAGTGTATTGTACCTGATTCAAATTGGTTTATCTATGACTAAAATTAAGTTCATTATATATCTAATGAACAGAAGCATTGTGTATATATTGTATATATTTGGAAATATATACCATATGTATCTTTTATTCTATCAATTCTGCATCTATGGTTGAATACTGACTAACTAAATGTCAGTCAGCATGTTACTAAGAAAAATAAGTTCATGTAGTGTAAAAAAGTGAAGGAATGTGGCATTTGTATGGAATGAATTCTATGGTATTACACTGAAATGAGTCCCTTTGTCCTATACCTGGCAGAAATGACTATAAGGTACATAATTAACTCAGAAAACTTTAATGTAATTAGTTATGGGAATAGAAATGGAAACAGAAACATAATTAATGAATATGCTAATTCCCCCGCTATAGACATTAGGGGATAGTTGATCTTTATCCATGTCTTAAAATGCATTCTAGACTAAATTGATGATCTCTATAAAATTTTTCTTAATTTCTAATGTAGAAAACATAAAAATGTAATTTCAAGGTTAAACTTTATGCAATTGGAGAAAAACGTCAATTTCTTATCCTTGAGATTAATTAAAAGTAAAGTATTATGAGAAAATATTGATGATGTGCCACTGTTGTCATTATTGATGCTGTAAAAACCTAGGCAACTTATAATGATTATTGATAATGCAGAAAGAGGATGAATTCACAATTTTCTGTATGAGTTCAGATAGTTTTTGTCTCTTTTATTGAAAACAAACTAGCATTATCATAAAATCCATGTAAAAATAACCAGTAATTGTGTATGCAAAAAACTAATTCTTCACTAAGTAATCATAACATTTGCAATAAATATCCTCCTAGACTGGGGCAAATGGAGCCCTCTCTGTAGTCAAATTAATCATTAATTTTCTGAAAACAATTGTAATCACTTTTGATGGAGTGATTTCCTTCAAAAGATATTATCTGTATGAATGAAGTGAATTTTACATTAAAAATAAAACTATAACAAATGAATGACTCACTGTTAGAATGAGCCCATGTATATTTACTTGATCCAATTGACAATTTTAAAAAATAATAGCTTATTAAACTGACATTAATATACATAAAACTATACTGTAAGTATGGATAAAAAGCATTATTATTCAACTGCAAATATGTATAAATAATGTTAAATTCATATTTATATAGTAATTTTAATATACTACCTAAATTAGGATTAGATCTTAAGTTTTATTGAAGACTTTTTTGTTTTTAACTTAAATTTCCTTTTGACCTTTACATATTTTACCTATGCTCTGTATAGTAAACATTCACTGAAGTAAATTAGTAGCGTGCTATTTCAGTCTTTAGAGTCTGAGTTGTAAGTTGCATAATTTTACAAAATACAAAAAGATTGAAGAAACAAAGCAAAGTAGAAAATATGACAATATGCAAGAAATGGTAAGGTATATTTTTTTCTTCTTGAATAAATTTTAATAGACATTGAACATTACAACTTTGTTGGTTGCTATTATCCTCCTTTACCTCATGCAGTATATTATATGGGCCATATAATATAAATGTTCAAGAATATATGCAGTCAAATATGGTATAAAGTTGTTGTAAATTCATGAATACATTTAATAGTCTACTTTTTTATAAGTGGAGTTTCATTAGCAAGTGCTAGAGGAATGGAGCATTCACTGCATATATAAATGCAACCATACCTTGTTCAGTTATATATCTCGAGGATTTACATTTTAAAATGTGTTATAAGAGGGTAATTTCATGATAAAAGTGAATGTCAGCTACTTTTTTTCTTTCTAAAATATTATTTTTGAAATAAAACCTGTAGTCATGTAGTGTGTGAGGGATATTATTCATCTTGAAAGAAATCCACATTAGAATCTCTACCTATAAGCATTTAATATTATGGCTTGCAAGTAGTTCTACTGTTTGTTTTATCCCATTGAATTTGGTTTAAGAGAAGGTGTCTCTTTATGGTGCAGAATCTAGCCTCAAATTCAATATAATTTTGTCTCAGCATCCTCAATGCTGTGATTACAGTTGTTTACCTGTACCCAGATATTTTGTGACTTAAGACAATTAATCTGGAATTAATTTTGTACATGTGACTTCATTATTGACTGTATTAGTTGACTTATACAAAGAAAAATAAATAAAGCTCCAAATTACCATGCAACATGTGAACTCATCCTGTTCCTGTATCCTTCTTGTAACTAAGGTATGCCATATTGAGTTTCCAAAATAAATTCATTGCTTCATTAAGAAAACAGCAATGTTTAAAAAGTATTAGCATTTCAAAAATTTAAGAAACTAAAGAGGCAAATTTTCCAAGTTTCTGTGTATCTATTCTACATAACTCCGTAGGTTTTACTATCATCATTGAATAAGGTTTCTTGTTTGAAATATATACTTGTACTTGACACACACATATGAATATCCCCAAATCATATATTTTATTATTTTGTGATTAAATTGTATAGAGTTGATAACATATTTCCATCATTATGTTAGACTTTCATCACTATGAGAACTACTCAAAAAACAAAGGTAAAAATGCTTAATTTGGCAGATGATTTCAGACATTTCAGTTTATACTCATTTGGTCATTGATTACAGTCAGAAGAAAGCAGAAAATCATGAAAGCATATAGATGTAGCAAGAAAATCCATAAGAATAACTAATATTCACCCAAAGTTTATGTTTCAGTGTTTCTTCAGATAGTATTCCTTTTAATCTATCCATTGTTTTTCATGAATTATAAATTATAGAACTACGTGTCATTAAAATATAACTTATTCACTACAAACTTAGAAGTGAGACTATTGGTTCTATGACATGCCACTATAGTTGACAATCATCAGTAATTATCTTAATTCCTTTCTTTTTATTATATATGATAAAACGTTAATGCCAGTCTTGTCTTTGTGTTAAAGAAAGAATGAAAAAATTAAAATTCACGAGTTGGGAAGATTTGTATAGATTTTTAAAGATAAAGTAAGAAGGGATTGCAAGAAATGAACCGTGAAGTATTTAGAGTAGGATACCTTTTTGCAGATAATCCTAAGGATATGGACTAATATTCTATGTGAGATTGGCATTATCCAACTTAGATTGAAATTCATCCCTTTATTTTTCTGTGAATTCTATATTATGTGACTAATATGGGAAATTGTATAAGTAAGAAGTTAGATCAGTTAGTAGATGGTAAGTCAATACAAGTGATGGTTTTTGTGGATCATGCTGTTGTGCATTCCAATTTTTGCATTTTTCTAAAACTCATGTATTGAGATGTAATTGATGGGGAATGTACTGTATATGTTTATCTTATTGATTGATAAATAAAATACTGTTTGGCCAATGAGACAGGAAGTTAGACAGGACTAGAAATCAATGATGATTTTGGGAAATGTAGTAGAGAAGTGCTGATCCAGGCAGGAAGTGACATAGCAAGGAGACTCATATTTAAGTGAAGGAGAAACAGGAAGTACCCTCTTTTCCCCTCCCCTCCTGCTCCAGCAGCACAATGTGATCCACCAGCAAGGAGGGATGCCAATAAGGCATCCGATAAGATAAGTCTTATAAAATATATAGACTTACGATAGTTAAGACTGAGCTAGCAGGTGAGAAGTGCTAGTCGTTGGCCAAGCAGCATTGTACCTAATACAAGTTTCTGTGTATTCATTTAGGCCTAACTCGGGCAGGCAGCTGGCAGAGACCTCCCATGTGGCGGTAGGGCTCAGGCGGCTTTTGGTGGAAAGATTTATCGTAACATGTAATCATCAATGTGATGTGTGGATGATTTAACTACACAGAATCCATGTAAAAATTATCTCAGACTGCTAATGCACACTCTGTTCATTGTGAAAACACAGGCAGAAGACATTATATATGAAGCAGAAGTTGGGCCTTTATAAAATACTAAATCTGCTTAGTTGACATACGCATTTCCAGACACTAAGAAGGGTAAATAAAGAAGTTGAATTTTTAATAACTGAAATGTTTTTGATATTGTCTTGTAACAGTGCAAAGTATTAAGAGAATATTCAACAGTCAGAATTAGCATTCCATCTCATATACATTAAACTTGAAGAACCTATTAGCAGGTTTCAGTTATTGTGGAGACACTGATTCATGAAACCTATAGAACCTAGAAGGTTTGTGTTTGCAGATGCACTTTATTAATGAACCATTCAATATTATATTCATAAAATTATATGTATTCAACCCATTGATATTTGTGAGACAGAATATATGTGCTCAGTATTGTGAATTGCCAGTCTTGTGTTAAGAAAGTGTGTCTTCTTGCTATCAACCCATTAAAAAGGTGTGACAAATGTTTTCTGTGACCTAGAAGCAAATTTAGCAAGCAAAAAGGGATATATAGAAAGATTTTTGTCATAAGCATGTATCTTCTCTTTAAAATAGCTTATAATATGAAAAAATGAAATTTAAAATAGGAAAATTTTCTTTCCATTCATATTAATGTACTGAATAATGAAATGACTTTGTGATATCCTGTTATCTAGTTTCATCCCTAACTCCCAAAACTTGGAAAAATGTTCCCAACTGCTTGTGATTGACATTAAATCTCCTATACCATGACAGGCATAATTCTCTCATAAAATAGCCTTTTTTTCTGGAATGTTTATCATCAGTCAACCAAAGTGATGTGATGTCATATCAAGTATAGAATATAATAGGATTTGACTATGGATATTCTAAATTTTCTGTTTCATGGAATAATCTGATTTAGAGATATCTGCCAAGCACTGTAATTATTTAAAGTACTTATGACAAAGTGGAATAATTTGTCAATATTGCAAACATAATTGCAATGCAAGTAGTCATAATAATTGTGATTAAACTGCTCTTTAGACACTGTTTAGAAGAGGATAAAATGAAAATGACAAGGAACTATGGTTACTGACATTTATAAATTAGGAAGAAATTCAACCTCTCTTTAGGGATTGCTTTCACATAAAGTGTTTTGGAGTACTGAATTTTGTTTTGCAAAGACATATGATAATAGCTATAGATTTATATGGGATTATCATATAAATTCTGCTCTTCTGAGTACATGACATAAAATT
Organism: Cricetulus griseus; assembly: GCF_003668045.3. Lineage (NCBI taxonomy): Eukaryota > Metazoa > Chordata > Mammalia > Rodentia > Cricetidae > Cricetulus > Cricetulus griseus. The sequence goes on along the minus strand of NC_048604.1, from coordinate 24,107,047 downwards.
GGTAACTGCAATTACATCATGTCACATCACTAGGACTTCATTTTTTATACTTTTTACATTTTAACAAAATAGATTATAAAACAAAATCTTTCCTAATGTTTAAGAAAAATGTATTTAATTTAATTTAGTTACTTTTATTTTAACAGTATATTATTGAACATTTTTCAGATAGACATCATTACTTTAAAGCTCATTTACCATATGTATTTTCCAGTAATATCTTCTCAATAACATATTACATTTAATTTTGTATTCTGCCTTTAACTTGTAAGACATAATTTTAAATATATGATTTTGAATATTTATTTCTATTCATATGTTTAATTTTTTGTTTTCCTAACACATATTTGAAATTAATACATATTATAGCATATGACAATAAGCAAACTTCTCTAAAGTCAATTAACCTCCAAATGAAAGCTGCAAATATCTATTTGGTCATTTCAGTGAACTATTCACCTAGTAGAGTAAACAATATAATACAGATTCCAACTAGTAGAATCGTGTTTTAAAATGGAAGAAATTTGAATATTTATTGCTGTTTAAACATAGTTCTGAACTTTTACCAAAGTTCAAATGTGAAACTTCACATTCCATTCCACAAAATCTTCTTGAATAAAATATAATTTTGCTGTATAGATTAATGTGTAATTTCTGGCTGCCCTGAAATATGTGACAAACTTCTCTGTGTCTCAAATGGGAAATCAGTCTGCCCAGTCCATTACACCTAATCAGGATTTCATATTCAGGATTTCCTCTTTCCTATAGCATTCAAATTGCTAATGTAAGTTGTACATTGTTGTTTTCTAGATCACTTATCTGATAGATCTATACTTTATACTGCTTTGTGTTTTTAGTTATGTTATGCATTATACCAAACTACCATTTCCATAAATTTAGATGTAATCTACAATGCTACCAAAACTTAAATTATCAGGGAATTATTAGATCACATAATATAGTCAAAATAAGCTGATTACATATAAAATTAAAATGCCTGAAAATTTAAATTGTGTCTGCAATTAAGTATCATTACAGATAAAATCCAAAATTTTCTATTTAAATTTTTGTAGTGATATCCAAGCATGTTTGATGTGGCTGAATAATCTTTTAATGTTGTCTATTTTTTATATCACATCACTAGCTTTATCTACACCTTTTCTAGGTGAAAAAACACAATATGTCTTTGATGTTATGAGATAACTAACAGTTGTGTGCAAAATGCATTTTACATTAGAAGCCACAGTATATTTAATAATATTCTATGTTGATTAGATTGCTAAAAACAGACAATCATTAAATAGTATATTTTACTCACAGTTGCCTATTATGTTGATTATTTTACAATCACATTTTGTTTTCAAATTAGAATACATCTTTGGCACACTCAGTAAATGCTATGAAATGAAGGTTGACTTAGACCTTGTGTGTCGTGAATGGTTGAGCTCTTAGCAAACTGATATTTCTCGAAGGTAAGGGTAACACATGACTAGTTTTTTTACTCTTTAATAGTATGTTTACATTATTCAGTTATCTTATTCATTTAACTCATTTGACTACTAAATATATTTTTCTTTATTCTGGAAAAATGAGTGACTGTATTTTTCCCTTAAAGATACTGTTCTTTTAAACTATTACTGATAGTAATAGGCAAGATGACACTATTTTGTTACCTGAGTAGACATCCATATAAAATAATTAACTATTACTTTTGGCAGCACTTGTTTTACTTTTGCCAAGTGGATCCAAATGAAATGCATCATGCAACATTTTTCTATATGTTGCATTGTTGGTGAAAAATCAGGAAATAGACTGAGAAAATGAGAGCATAGAATCCTTACAAAACATGGGTGTACTTTATAGTTATGCTAAGAGTATGTAAGGGAAATGATTTAACTTAAAGCTCCATTTGTCATTGATGCTTGCATTTGACATCATGTTTTCTGGTATTTCTGAAACAATAAAAATAAGTATGGAATGATATTATAACTTCACAAGGCTGAGATTGTAGTGAGAAACATAAATTACTTACTTAATGGTATTGCTAAAGTTGAAAACTTCTTTGCAATGCCCTCAACATGAAAACCAAGGTAATGTTATGGGAATTTTAGTTATGGATACATATATTTTCTTAATTACTTTTAAAATTCAAACGTAGGAAAAGTTACAGGATCACATATGAAAATATAAAAGTCTGTACATTTCATAGGAAACATTTGTAATTCCTTCAACCTTATCTGCGTGTAAATTGGACTTGGTAATGGGCATTTTTGCTTGTAGAAACAAGCTTAATTTTAAATACATATTTTGTACTTGGAAGAAGCAGATTCACCCTGGCTTTAGCTGATTCAGATCAAGTATGATACACCAAATTGTTTTATAAGCAAAGAAGTATCACTAAATAATAATTCTCAGATAATAATGTTTAAATCTTTGGAAAGTGTCATAATATTTTGATTTGTATTTTTGACAGGCTTGTATATTCATCTGTAGCTGTTATGTGCTCACTAGTCACTAAATACAGCATTGCGTAACCTTCAATATTGACTACAATCAAGTGGTGTTATCCGTTTTCAAAATGCTAATTTCTAGATGGTTACTAAAATTTAATCTTTTAAAATGTTATTATATCTATTAATTTTGTGATGAAGAGTGTTATGAAGGCCAGAGGACAATTTGTCAGAGGTGTTAACTCCTTTCACTGCGTGGATCCTAGGGATTGAACTCAGGGTATCAGCACTGGCAGTAAGTAATTTATGTTGACATCCAGACTTCTCCCTCTCCTGGAGTCCTGAGCAACCTGGCCCTGTTCCTGCTCTCCTTCTCCTACCCTGGTGGTGGTTTCTCCTCAGCCCCAGCCTGTCACTCCACACCAGCCCTCTCATGGGCCTGCATCTTCTCTTTGGGAAGCTTTCCTGGTCATGGAGCCTCTTTAATCCTTGGATTCTCTCCCCGCCACAGGATCACTCTTCTCTGGAGCTCCTTCCCTTGTCTTAGTGGGGTGATCACTTCAATGCCAGCAGAAATAAGGGCAAGTAAAGAGTAAGCAAAAATTTTCCTAGTGGGTCATTATGGCTGATAGTAAGTGGAACAATTCACCTTGTAGCCCCTTGTTTCCTAGATTTGTGGATCCAGGCTATGGGAGAAAGAATCCCGTATACTAGACACAAATTCAAAGCATTTAATGCCACACTGTGATTCAGGATACCATTCTTTACCAAATAATGCCCTTACTTTAATAGCCAACACTTTTAAGGCTGGAAATTGAATTTTTGTTGTAATTCAGCCAATCTTATAATGAGGGCTTTATTTTAATTTTCTACAGCATGAGCTCTGTTTATGCTCATCTGAAACCCACCAATATTTCACTGGATTGTTTGTTGTTCTTTGTCACTGTATTCTGAGCTTCTAGAAGTTGTTTAATTGTATCATACATCTCATTATTTTCTTTCATTAATTTATCCATGGATGCTAGGAGCAACTGACTACCATCATCACATTTATTTTTCCATAAATTGTATATATATATATATATTATATATATATATATATAATGTATATATAGTGATTAAATTCTTTGCTTGTCATACTATAATCAAATTCATTTGTCTCAACAAATTTGTTATATAGTTCACACCATGGATTTTTACAACTATCCATGATTCTCAAAGATGCTCCATTAATTAATTCATAAATATTTTGAATTAAGATGAACCTGCTTTGAACTTGAGGTTCATAATTTATAACTTGTGAGCACTGTGCAATTTATTTACTTTTTTCTAAATTTTTGATTTCTAATCAGTTCATTAGTCATAAGTTCTAGATGTGATAAGCAGTTTGGTAATTAATATTAAAAATTTGTAATGTGTCTATATGTGTGATAAACCCTAGAAACTCATGTTTCTTGCTAGAGTCTTGTTCTTAGCCTTGACCAGAATTTACTTTGGTTGCGTTAAGTAATATATAAAAGGCATATTATACATAATTGTTTACCTAAAAATCGTGTTTTTCTCAAAAATGTCATTATCTTCACAGTTACACAGTATGTGCTTTATTGTGAACTAATACCTATTTTTGGTTGGTTTTCAAGCTGCAAATGTTTATCAATCAAAGTTTATTAACATGTTGAACTTCAGTCACTTGATACTATGTAGCAGAAGTGTAAAACATTAATACCATCTTTACTTCTATAAGGAGTTTGGATTATTACTCAAGATAGCATAAGGTGTGTAACATTAGGACCAAGTGGTTTAATGAGACTCCTGAAATTCAATCATCAAATTAAGCATGCAGGATGAGGGAAAGGTATGATAAAATTGTTGGACCTAGGAAGAATTGGTAAAATAAAAGTTCTGCAATTGAAAAGAAATAATACTTGTAACAAGGACAACTTTAAGGTAGTTTCAAGAGTGACAATATAAAGGAAAACACATTTCTCTTTTCAAAATATAGATGCTTCATATATCATGTTGGTTGATACATCAAAAAATATGAAGGGAACAGATATAGGTCAAATCGTAGAGTACTCACCTAGCATAAAGTAAGTCCAGCCATTAATGCCAAGAACTGCATAAACTGAAAGTGATATCACATGCCAGAAATCTAAGGACTTTGTATATGGAGAGAGTATGACGAAATATAAAGGTCATCATTGGCTACACACGAAATTCAAGGCCTAGCAAGTCTAAATAATATCCTGTCATACATGCGTGCAAACGTGCCCACGAGGACACACACACACATACTCACACACCTACAAGTATACGCATATATCATACATTTCTATATTTATTATTTTCCTTAATAGGATCCAACAAAACCACATTATTGATAGAATTTTTAAATTTTCTATTTTTACATAATATTTTGAACTTAAAGTTATTTAGTCTGAAAAGTATCCTATGTCCCAATACTAAAAAAATTAGTGTTTGTGTATTTAACATGAATGTGTATTTGATTTCATTTATATAATTCCAATCATTTAAATGAAATTTCCCTCCTTCAGAAAATCCCACCAGGATGTGACACCACACCTTTGTAAGACAAAGGACACAGTCAGCAAGACAAAACAGCAGCCCACAGACTGGGAAAAGATCTTCACCAGCCCCACATCTGACAGAGGGCTGATCTCCAAAATATACAAGGAGCTCAAGAAGCTAGTCTCCAAAACACCAAACAATGAAATAAAAATGTGGGGTGCAGAACTAAATGGAGAATTCTCAACAGAGGAATCTGAAATGGCTGAAAGACACTTAAGAAAGTGCTCAAAATCCTTTGCCATCACAGAAATGCAACTCAAAACAACTCTGAGATACCATCTTACACCAGCCAGAATGGCTAAAATCAAAAACACCAATGTCAGTCTATGCTGGAGAGGATGTGGAGAAAAAGGAACACTCCTCCATTGCTGGTGGGAGTGTAAACTTGTAAGACCACTTTGGAAATCAGTATGGTGTTTGCTCAGACAAATGGGAATCGGTCTACCTCAAGATCCAGCCATTCCCCTCTTGGGCATATACCCAAATAATGCACATTCATACAACAAGGACATATGTTCAACCATGTTCATAGCAGCATTGTTTGTAATAGCCAGAACCTGGAAGCAACCTACATGCCCCTCAACTGAAGAATGGATAGAGAAAGTTTACACAATGGAGTACTCCCAGCTGAAAAAAAAAAAAAAAAAAAAAACGGAATTTTGAAATTTGCAGGCAAATAGATGTAATTACAAGAAACCATCCTGAGTGAGGTAACCCATTCACAAAAAGACAAACATGGTATATACTCACTCATATATGAATTTTAGAAATAGAGCAAAGGATTACCCACATAAAATCCACATCACTAAAGGAACTAGGAAAAAAGGAGGACTCTCAGAGTAGAATGCATGGACCACGGAGAAGGGGAAGGGGACAGGATATCCTGAGGTAATTGGAAGCATGAAGGTAGGGGAGAGAGAGCTGGGAGAATGAGATGGGGAGAAGAGGAGGGGAGAGGAAGAAATGGGGGAACAGTAATGTTGAGTCATGGCAAGAACGGAGGGGAGCAGGATGAGAGATACCATAACAGAGGGAGCCATTATAGGTTTAAGGAGACATCTGACACTAGGGAGATTTCCAGAGATCTACAAGGATGACACCAACTGACAATCTAAACAATAGTGAAGAAGCTACCCTAAATGCCCTTCCCCTATAATGAAACTGATGACTAACTTATGTGCCATCCTAGAGCCTTCATATACTGGCTGATGGAAGCAGAGGCAGACACCCACAGCTAAACACTGAACTGAATTCTGGAACTCAATTGCAGGGAGGGAGGAGTGAAGATCAAAGAGGTCAAGACCTGGCTGGTGAAATGCACAAAATCAGCTGGCCTGAACAAGGGGAAGCACATGGACCCCAGACTGATGTCTGGGAGGCCAGCAGGGGACTGATCCAGACCCCTGAACATGGATGTCAATGAGGAGGCCTGGGCACTTTATGGGGCCTCTGGTAGTAGATCAGTATTTATCCCTGCTATTAAAAAGGACTATCAGCCAGGACACATGGGGGAGGGCCTAGGCCCTGCCCAGGATGATATGACAGACTTTGGGGAACCCCTATGGAAGGCCTTGACCTCCCTGGGGAGCAGAGGGGGGAATGGGAATGGGTGGGGCTTGGAGGGGTTGGGGGAGGAAGGAAGAGAGAAGGGATTGACATGTGAAGCAGGCTTGTTTCTATTGTGAACTAATAAAAAATAATGTCTTGGGGAAAATGTAAATTCCCCTTTATTTTCCCCTTTAGACAGAGACATGTATAATATAAATCTTGCTAGGAAGATACTATTTGGAATTATTGCTTTCAATAAATATTCTATCTCACATTTTTATGCCAAAAGACATGTTTTCATTCCCGGCGCTCCTCTTTGAGATTGGATAGAGCCATAAGTGTTTTTGACCTATAAGATCTGAGTCACTTATTAGGGCAATTGCTATTCAAACTCATCATTGATCTAAGTTTCACATAGATGACATGAAGAAGAATTCACAAACTATCAAAAGCAAATTAGCATCACATGTAAGAAACCCATATCACTAGTTCTAAGTTGTCCATTTCTGCTGTTATTACAGCAGAACTTATGATTAAATTTTGAAAATATTTGCATTTTTTGGTATTACTGGGAGGGGGAGTCAGTCATAGTTAATCCATGAAAGAAACAAATACCACAGATCCAAGGATTACATATTTTTCATTTTCTCTTTACTTCATATTTCATTCCACAGAAAGCTGTTGCATAAATGAAGATGTTTCAGTTAAGAAAATATTTTTTCAGTGTGTAGCAATATACTAGAATAAATATGAAGACTCAAAAACTAAATAAAAATGTGTAGTTTGTTGATAAGCTTAAGGTTATTTACTGCCTAATACTGTGTACTTTTTATGCACACTAAAATATAATTTTATTCAAATAACTGTCTTCATTTTATTTTAAATCCAACAGAAAACAATAAAGGTCACAAAAATATAAAGTTTCTGAAATGTAAGTTATGCTGTATTTCATAAAAGAGGGCTTTCACTTTCAGAAATAGTTCAGTAACTAAAGTGCTTGCAGGAAAGTCTGTGGACCAGATTGTGAAACTCAGAACCTAAGTAAAAGCTGAGTGGGTATGAGAATGCGCCTGTCATTCCAGCTTTTATGAAGATTACAAGGTACTGGAGAAAGTATGGATAAACCAGCCACTTCACTCAGGTCCATTTAGAAACCCTGCCTCAATATCTAAGGTAGACAGTAATCAAGTAAGAAACGCAACATCACACAGGTATTCACATGCTTGCACATATACACATACACACACACACACATATACACCACCATATATGTTTATTGATACACATGTGAACTGGTATAAACATGCATCAGCATTATACAAACATACAGATGCAAAAATCAGTGTTTACTTTTCTCTTGCTAGTCAGGAGATAACTTTCAGTACTCATTAAATAGCCCCAATATAAGGTGCATGAGGACTAAACAATTACTGAATTTTCATATAATCAAGAAAATGACATATGTTCTTTTATTTGCCAGGTCATATTTATTCTTTTTTCCTTTCTAACTTTACAGATCGTCATTTTATTATTCATAGCCTGATATGGCTTTCTTCTTGATTTTTATTAATTTTCACTGTGGGTTATACATATAAATTATTTCAAGCATTTGTTAAATTAGTAAGGATGAAAATTTGTAACTTAAATAATCCATAAAAAAAACCTGAATGTATGTGACCAGAAGGGTCAGTCAGCGATTTAGAGTATTTGTGTCTCTTAAGGAAGACCCTTAGGCTGGACCAGTTCTCATGTGGTAGGTCAGAACTCTCTCACATGGTAGTCTGGAACTCCAGATCCAAGGATCTGAGGCACTCTTTTGGCCTCTTGGGGAAGTAGACACACATAAGGTGGCAACATACTCACAGACAAAGCACTCATAAACAGAAAATTAGTAGTAAAAATAAATGAACTTAGATAATTCTTGCATTGTTGGATAGCAAAAATTAATGTGTTTTTAAAACAATATTACTCAATATATACATAGATGGATGTTATTAATGCCAATATTTTTGTTGAGGGATAATCCACAAATAAATTGATAATAGTTTATTGAATACATGCTATTTTAAATTATTTTTGGAAAAATAAGTGGAAACATTTCATATTTTAGTCATTCCTACTTCATCCATAGAAGAGGGAAATGATTATGGAAACACCTACTGGGAATGAAGATTATCAGAGAAATATTCCAGGTTAATGAGTTTTAAATGAGTCCAGAGTATTTTTAGTATTTGAGTTGATTGGTGCATGGGTTCATTTAATTTTGCAAAACAGAAGGATTCTGTTTTTTCAATTTTAAACCAAAAATATTTTCTATTGACATTATCCATATATATATATATATATATATATATATATGTGTGTGTGTGTGTGTGTGTGTGTGGTGTGTGTGTGTGTGTGTGTGTGTGTCTGTGTGTGTGTGTGTGTCTGTGTGTCTGTGTGTGTGTGTCTGTGTGTGTGTGTCTGTGTGTGTATATCCAGAAGATGAACTGAGAATTGTCTCCATTATTTACACTGCTCCATTATTTACACTGACAATAACTGTGAAGAGCCAGGTTTCATTTCAAGGAAAACATGAACCTGCTCTGGGATCATAGGTATGTATTCACTCTATCTAGATAAAAACCACTTCAAAGATAAGATAGCACTTGAAACATAAAACATAAAAAGCTATAATTTTTCATATGACATGAGGGTATACAAACAAATTAGTATAAACAAATATGTTGTATTTTTATAATAATGTGCTGAATTTTGAGCATTTCACAGTTGGGTTGAATTAAGCAAGATGAAATTTAGGAAAATTCTGAGTCAAACTGTAAATCTGATTATATTTGTTGAAGTGAAAAATTGGGGTAATCCACTCTTCTACACTTTTTAAATGAATTTCCCAAGACAATAGCACTGTTAGGCTTGGGATTTGAATGGAGACAAGCTTTTGTCCCCAGTGACCATCTATTCGTCACTGTTATGCTGTCTATAAATGTATATGCATATTGGATAGTAAAGAATTTTGTCATTTATTGCATGTCATTGTGGGTGTCTTTGGAAAGTAATGTTTGAATTGATAATTGATGGATTACATTTTATTTTCGTGGTGAGTGGAAAGTAAGTAAAACAGGACTTAATAAGAGCAAATCCGTAGGTACCATGTTCAATTCTTTGTCTTCAAAATTTTATATTCCCCATTTTATATTTTTCCTGTCTGGGTCTTCTTGACCCAGAAGAATAGTACTGCAGAATAGTACTTTATACTGTTTGACATGTGTCATTGTGATTGGTTTAATAAAGAGAGGAGTGGGCATTAGCTAGGTAGGAAAAGGTTTGGCAGAACTTCTGGAGACAGAGTGCTGGAAAGAAAAAAGGACAAGTCGCCAGCCAGATGAAGAGGGAGCAAGACATGCAGGGAAGAGGCAAAAGCAACAAATCATGTGGCAACACATAGATGATTAGAAATAGTTTATTTTAATTTAGGCTGCTGGGAAGCCTCAGGTATCTTTGAGCCTTCACAATTAATAACAAGTCCCTGTTTTTGGTGAGCTGGCAGCCAAAAGACAAATCCTCCTATAAAGTAGCAAGAAAGGAGAAATGGAAATTCTAGTCTCAAGGCCATTTTTTTCTATTTCTAATATAAAATAAGTTGTTATATTAAAGGCAAATATTTTTGTTAGTCAAAACAGAGGACCCTAGAAGATGTTTCTACAACATACTTGCAAACAATGCATGCTTAAGACATTATTTATCCTTAAAACACTCACTTCAGTATTTTTATAACATGTTGTGTATCTCTATGACAATTACATTTACAAAGAACTCCATCACCAAATCTACTTATTACACCCAATTATAAAACCTGAACTGCTTGGTGAAGGTACTAATTAACCTTTTCAGAGCTTATAATAGCGAATCTAATCACATGGAGGTGGGAGACTCCATTGAGAAAATGAGTCCAGTTGTCATGTACAGTAAATTTTAATACCCAAGTTCTCAGTAAATTGGAGAGTTTCATGAAATTGAATGAGGAGGTTCTATTTTAATCAGCTGAAAATATGAAATTTAAATTCACTCACACTGTAAAAAGAATGACTATGTCTGAGACAAATGCTAAAAGAACACTTCTAATTTTTATTCTAATTAAATTTCTTATATGCATTAATTTCATTTCTTTTTACAAGCTTTGAGGCTTCAAAAGTTTGATTGAAAATGTATATTCATTAATGAGTATTATCAAATTTTCTCCTTCTATTTAAAAAATGCATAGACAATAATTTGGTGATATTTTGATTATGATCTAGCAAAAAAATGCCTGAAGATCAAAGTACAAAACTAGTCACATTAGCGATCCATAGAAGCTAGGCAGTGGTGACAAACACCTTTAATCCTAGCAGCCATACTAGCTAGCCACGGAAGTTAGTCAGTGGTGGTTTACACCTTTAATCTCAGCACTTAGGAAACAGAAGGAGATGGATCTCTGTTAGACTACCCCGGGCTACACGAAATTGATCCAGTATAAAAGAGAAATGGGGCTCACACAAAGGTGATACCAGCACTTGGCACAACACACCTTTAATGTCAGCACTAGAGAGGTAGAGACAGGAGGGATATGGCTAGACAGAGAGGAATATAAGGCGGGAGGAGAAAAGAGCTCAGGGCAGTCTGAGCAGCAGTTAGTGTGAGCAGTCAGTCTGAGGATGCAGTCTGAGGACAGGATCCTTCTTTCGGTCTGAGCCTTGGTAGAGGTAAGAACTGTATAGTGGCTGGCTGCTTTGCTTCTCTGATCTATCAGCTTGCCCCCTGACAGCTGACTCTGAATTTTTATTATTAAGGCCATTCATAATTCATGCTACAAAAATATCAAATAACTTCTTTTTGACAAACAAGTACACCTGAATTCTCATTTTGTTTATATATCAGGCTTAACAATTATGGAGAATATTAAATTCAAATATTTTACTATTTTTAACTTATTATCCATTTTAGTTAATATTCTCACACTACTTCAACCTGTATGTATATATCAATATCTATTGGAAATTATTTAAATATTATATAGCCTCAACTTTAAATTGATCATTAGCCCTCTAACAGCCTTGTCAAAGTGTCATAATGTGTAAAACATTCTGACTCCCATTATCTACAATTCTGGCATCTTCTTGTCATCCTTCTGTATATGGAAATATCCTACATTTCTTCTGATAAATTGCTTTTCACTTAAATTTTGTCCTTCCTTGTAATCTATCCATAATATTTATTTGTTTGTTTGCTTTTTTGTTTTACATCTCAATCAGTTTCCCTCCCTCTTCTTCTCCCAGTCCCTCTCCCCAGCTCCCTTCTGCTACCCCCACCCACTCCTATGTTTCCATTCAGGAAAGGGCAGGCCTTCCATAGATATCAGGAAAACATGGCATATCAAGTTACAGTAAGACTAACCACCGTGTGTTTTATGAAAACTGGACAAATTTTAGAAAAGATTGGAAAGACGATAATATATCAGTTGTTATGCATAGTACGCTCCAGAACAACTCAGTATTTCTAAAACATGGAGAGTATTTGTGGTTTCATATGACAAAATATATTATATCCAGACTGACAGCTGGGGAACATGCACACACAGATCCAGGCCTCCTGATCATGGGTGTCAGTTGGGGGCTTGGGCAGTCTATGGGGCCACTGACAGTGGAACTAGTATTTATCCCTAGTGCATGAATGGGCTTTGAGATCCCAATCCCTATGTGGAAATACTCTCTCAGCCTAGATAAAGGGGGGAGGATCAGCATAGATGTAAGAGTAGGGCTTCAAACATCCCTTCATGATAAAGATCTTGGAGAGAACAGGAATAACAGGAACATATCTAAACATGATAAAGACAATATACACCAAACCAATAGCCAACATCAAACTAAATGGAGACAAACTCGAAGCGTTTCCTCTAAAATCAGGAACAAGACAAGGCTGTCCACTCTCTCCATACCTCTTCTATATTGTACTTGAAGTTCTAGCTAGAGCAATAAGACAAGAACAGGGGATCAAAGGGATACAAATTGGAAAGGATGAAGTCAAACTTTCACTATTTGCAGATGATATGATAGTCTACATAAGTGACCCGAAAAACTCTACCAGGAAACTCCTACAGCTGATAAACACCTTCAGCAAGGTAGCAGGATACAAAATTAACTCAAAAAAATCTGTAGCCCTACTGTATACAGATGATAAACTCAATGAGAAAGAAATCATGGAAACATCACCTTTCACAATATCCACAAGCAACATAAAATATCTGGGGGTAACACTAACCAAAAAAGTGAAAGACCTGTACAATAAGAACTTTGAGACTTTAAAGAAAGAAATTAAAGAAGATACCAGAAAGTGGAAAGATCTCCCATGCTCTTGGATAGGCAGAATTAACATAGTAAAAATGGCAATCCTACCAAAAGCAATCTACAGATTCAACGCAATCCCCATCAAAATCCCAACACAGTTTTTCACAGACATTGAAAGAACAATACTCAACTTTATATGGAAAAATAAAAAACCCAGGATAGCCAAAACAACTCTTTACAATAAAAGATCTTCTGGAGGCATCACCATCCCTGACTTCAAGCTCTACTATAGAGCCATAGTTCTGAAAACAGCTTGGTATTGGCACAAGAATAGACAGATAGACCAATGGAATTGAATTGAAGATCCAGATATTAACCCATGAACCTACGAACACCTTATTTTTGACAAAGGTGCTAAATCTATACAATTGAAAAAAGATAGCATCTTCAACAAATGTGCTGGCACAATTGGATTCGGACATGCAGAAAATTGCAGATTGATCCATACCTGTCACCATGCACGAAACTTAAGTGCAAATGGATCACAGATCGCTCCATAAATGCAGCCACACTGAATCTTCTAGAAGAGAAAGTGGGAATAACCCTTGAATAAATTGGCACAGGAGAACGATTCCTGAACATCACGCCAGAAGCACAGACACTGAGGTCTGCAATCAATAAATGGGACCTCCTGAAACTGAGAAGCTTCTGTAAGGCAAAGGACACAGTCACTAAGGCACAACAACCACCCACAGAATGGGAAAAGATCTTCACCAGCCCCACATCTGACAGAAGGACTTATTTCCAAAATATACAAGGAGCTCAAGAGGCTAGCCACCAAAACACCCTACAATGAATTTAAAAAGTGGGGTGCAGAACTAAACAGAGATTTTTCAACAGAGGAATCTGAAATGGCTGAAAGACACTTAAGAAAGTGCTCAAAATCCTTGGCCATCAGAGAAATGCAACTCAAAACAACTCTGAGATACCACCTCACACCTGTCAGAATGGCTAAAATCAAAAATACCAATGACAACCTATGCTGGAGAGGATGCGGAGAAGAAGGAACACTCCTCCATTGCTGGTGGGAGTGTGAACTTGTAAGACCACTCTGGAAATCAGTATGGTGGTTGCTCAGAAAAATGGGAATCAATCTACCTCAAGATCCAGCCATTCCTCTCTTGGGTATATACCCAAATACTGCATGTTCATACAACAAGGACATATGTTCAACCATGTTCATAGCAGCATTGTTTGTAATAGCCAGAACCTGGAAGCCCCTCAACTGAAGAATGGAAAGAGAAAATGTGGTACATTTATACAATGGAGTACTACTCAGCAGAAAAATGCATTGGAATCTTGAAATTCTCAGGCAAATGGATGGAACTAGAAGAAACCATCCTGAGTGAGGTAACCCAATCACAAAAAGACAAACATGGTATGTACTCACTCATATATGATTTTTAGACATAGAGCAAAGGTTTACCAGCCTATAATCCTCTTCCCCAAAGAAACTAGAAATCATGAATGACTCTAAGGGATAAATGGACCCCAGGAATGGGAAGTGGCATGAACTCCCGAGCTAATTGAGAGCATGAGGGTAGGGGAGTGGGTGCTGCCACAATAAGAGCACAAGAAGAAGAGTAGAGGAGAAGAAATGGAGGAGCAGAGATATTGAGTTGGGGGAAGAATAGAGGAGAGAGAGCAGGATGAGAGATACCATATCAGAGGGAGCCACTATAGGTCCGAGAAGAGATCTGGAACTAGGGAGATCTCCAGAGACCTACAAGGATGACACGATCTGACAGTCCGGGCAGTGGAGGAGAGGATGGCCTAGAAGCCCTTCCCCTAGAATGAGATTGATGACTACTCTCTATGCTATCCTAGAGTCCTCATCCAGTGGCTGATGGAAGCAGAGACAGACATCCACAGATATACACTGAGCTGAAATCTGGAACCTAGTTGAAGAGAGGGAGGAATGAAGAATGAAGGGGTCTGTACCAGGTTGGAGAAACCCACAGAAACAGTTGGCCTGAAAAGGGGAAAGCATATCGACCCCAGACGCTCTTTGGGAAGTCAGTACAAGACTGATCCAGCCCCCTGATCATGGATGCCAATGGGGAGGCCCCTGCACTCCTGGGAGCCTCCGGAGGTGGACTGGTGTTTTGCCCTGGTGTGTGTGTGGGGGAATTGAGAGCCCATCCCACTTGAAGGGATGCACTCTGTCTCTGAACACATGGGGAGGGGCCTAGGCCCAGCACAGGAAGATTTGGTGGACTTGGTGGAGCCCCTGTTGGGGGCCCTACCCTGCCTGGGGAGTGGTGGGTGGATGGGGTGGGGGGTAGGTTGGAGGTGGGGGAGAAGGAATGGGGGTGAGGGGAGGGAGAGGGAGAGGGGAATTACATGTGAAACAAGCCTGTTCCCTAACTTGAATTGAAGAAGAAGAAGAAGAAGAAGAAGAAGAAGAAGAAGAAGAAGAAGAAGAAGAAGAAGAAGAAGAAGAAGAAGAAGAAGAAGAAGAAGAAGAAGAAGAGAGTAGGGCTTCAGTCCTGCTACAAATGATGTGACAGACATTGATGATCCCCCATGGGAGGCCTCACACTTCCTGAGGGGTGGATGGGGTTGGAATGGGGGAGGTAGGAAGATGGAAGAGAGAGGGAACTGACATTGCTATGTAAAATAAGATTATATTAAATTAAATTTAAAATTAATATGTATATATAGTACATAATACCTAATTGTAGGGAAAAACCCTGATTAGAGGTACTGCCGGGCGTGATCACAGTTATGTAATAGGGGTTTAGGAAGCAGAGAGGCAAGCACATGGCTCTCTCTCCCTTGGCTGAGCTGACTGGGAAGCATTTCTGGGTCCATCCTGCTCAGGTGCAAACCTGGTCACTGGTTACCTTGCCTGAGTATTTTCCCCCAATAAACTACCGGTTATCGACCTAATTCTGACTCCACTTTGTAATCATCAATACGTAATTACACTGAAAATAATTTCTAAAAGACAATATGTAAAGGCAGTAATAAAATTTTATAAACATATTTCATAGTGGAATTAAACTATAAAATATATCGTGCAATGACTGTAAATCTAGTCAGTTTTTGTGTATGTGTGTGAGTGAGTCACAGGGACATTTGCTTAGATGGAGATATGGATATGGTATCAATTTTACTGCAACCTTTCCAAATGCAGTCACAACTACTTAATTATCTATCTTTTCCTTTATAGTTGGCTAATAAGGCATATATGTAATCAAAATTTTGTTTTATTAGAACACAGCTATCTTTAATCAAGGAATTTAAATGTTTAAGTTCTGTTAATTGAGTTTTCTCCTTCAAAATGAATGAACACTGATATTCTGTAATTACATTATTGAAAAACAAAGCAAAAAATATATTATGCACAAACATTGCATTCTAGAAATACATGAATAACTATCATCAACTATACAAATGCTACCACATGGACATAAAAATATAGTCATATATTCAATATTGCTTTCTATATGTAATGTCTAAAGACTTTACAGACACAATAAAATATATGGTCTCTTCCAGTTCAAACATCAAAGTAAAGAATATAAATAGCATATGGAGAAGAAAGTAGCAAAGTGAATGATACTGAAGTACCATGCTCTTTGAGTAATGGCATTTTTAACTTCAGGAATTTTAGAATGTGTGTCCATCAGGTGTTTTCAACAACCACCTACACATGGGGAAACAATTGTTTCCTGTTCTCATAGTATAATGTGTCTAGAACTTTAAAAGTAAAATCCTTAGATTCTTATTTTGGGATCATCCTTATAGATCTCTGGACTTTTCCCTAGTGCCAGATTTGTCTTGAAACTTATAATGCCTCCCTCGATTAAGGTATCTTTTTTCTTGCTCTCCTCTATTCTGACCCCCCAACTCAATCTTCCTGCTTCTTTCTCCTAACTCCCTCTCCCCTCCCCCATGCTCCCAATTTGCTCAGGAAATCTTGCCCTTTTCCCTTCTCCAGGGGACCATGTATGGCTTTCTTAGAGTCCCCATATAATGAGATTGATGACTACTTTATATGCAATCCTAGAGCCTTCATCCAGTAGCTTATGGACGCAAAAGCAGACACTCACAGCTAAACATTGAAATCCAGGTGCAGAGAGGAAGGAGTGATGAGCAAAGGGTTCAAGATCAGGCTGGGAAAACACACAGAAACAGGTGACCTGAACAAAGGGTTGCTCATGGACTCCTGACTGACATCTGGGAAAGCAGCATAGGACTCAACCAGCCCTCCAGAATGTGGGTGTCAGTTAGGAGGCCTGGACGGTCTATGGGGCCTCTGGTAGTGGATCAGTATTTATCCCTATTGTACGAATGGACTTTGGGAGCCCATTCCAAATAGAAGATACTCTCTCCGCCTCGGCACACGGGGGAGGGCCTAGGCCCTGCTCCAAATGGATGTGACAGACTTTGAAGATCCCCATGGGAGGCCTCACCCTCCCTGGGGAGCAGAAAGGGGAGGGGATGGAGGATGGTGGAGAAAGGGGAGGGAGAAAAAAACCTACAAATTTTAGAGGAAATAATATAAAAAAGTAAAATACTATATCCTATTCTTGCATCTGTTTTTTTGTTCCACATTCAAATTAATTATTTGAGAGTATTGCTAAATTGATAGTGCCAAGAAGTGATACCATTTGCAAGATCATTATGACATGAAAGCAGCTCCCTAATTAGTGACCTTAGCAAAGTAGAAGAGATTCCAAACATGTAGTCATCTCTTTCTACTCTGTAAGAGTTTGCCAATAGATGTCAGTATCTTGGTCTTTGGTGCTCCTACCTCTAAGTTAATGAAAATATTAATTTGCTTTATAAACAACCAAATTTACATAATTTTGTCTATAACAGTTGGAAAAGACTGAAAACATATTACCTTGTTGATAGGAAGAATATATAAAATTAGAAATTGCTAGTATTTTGGAGAAACAGAACAACAAATCAGAAATACAAAAGTGAGGTCATACATCTACACAATGGAATATTACTCAACTTCTTAACAAATGATATTATGAAATTTTCAGGCAAATGGATGGAAATAGAAAAATCAACCTGAGAGAGATAAATCAAACCCACCAAGAAAAATATGGTATATATTCACTTAAGAATATGACAAAGCTACAGTCCATAGACCCAGAGAAGTTAGGTATAGAGAAAGGGTTTAGGGCAGGATACATGGATTTCCTTAGAGGGGAAAACAGGCAAGATTTTAAGGGTGGGTTGGGGTATGAGGGGACTACAGTGGGAAGATCAGGTGGGGATTGGAAAGGAAGAAGTGTAGAGCAGAGAATTCCATTATACACAGCTGGAATTGAGGGGCATTTGAAGAATGATATAGAAACCCAGTGCCTTAGAAACTTCCTAAAATATATGAAAGTAATCTCAATGAGATTTCTTAATAATGGAGGATCCAGAGATTTTATTGGACATCTCTTGTTATGAAACTAGGTTTACAGTAGCAGTATTAGGTTGCATTCAATTGAATTGTTGGCCAAAGAGGTCATATAGAAGACCCCAAAGAAGCTATGCTGTTGCTAAGACAAAAGTTTGCTTGAAGGAGGTGGATGTCAGTGGGGTAACATTACAATTTATTAAAAAGAAAATCAGTGCACTGCACTCACAAGACCGAATGAAACTGCTACACTGCTATGGATTCAGCTGTTAGACTATCACCATTCCTGTCTCTGCTGCCTCCTCATTCCCAAGGGGAATCTCAACCGAGCCACGAGTGCTTCCTGTCAGTTCATTGACCTCCAAGAGAGCACACAACCCTCGTTGTTAGTTCTACCTGGTCACATACCTAGAGAAGACCATGGCCATAAAGCTAAGACAACCCAATGCCACTGGCTTATCAGACTGGATTTGCCCAAATTTTCCCCCTTTGTCTAATTAAGAAGGCTCTAATCCTAATATAAAACTATATATAATGAAAAGAATAATCAAGTATTATCTAGAAGAAAGAAAAGGTAATAATATAAACAAAAATAAAATGCAACCAACAAGAACACTATCAAGTAAGACACATATTCTAGATGTGCAGACCATAGGTAACTGTCACATTACACAGATTATTCTAATAATTGTCCTTTGATGAAGAGTCTGCATTTTTTACCTAATATGTATTTAGCTAAGATTCAAGAGGAGTATAATCATAACTTTCTAGTCTTTAACCCCATCAAAGCCCAGAGAAGAAAAGTAATATTACCTTAGTAAGCAGGAATCGCCTGCAAGTTACTTATGAAAAATGCAAGAAAATATCAACCCAGCTGAAAAAGTTTGACCTACAATCTCTCCTGCCTGCAAAATATGCTAGAGCAAAGGTGACACAGAACTTATTGAAGTATCCAAACAATGCCTGGTTTGACTTACAGCCCAGTTCTTGAGATGGAACCTATACCCAATATGACTTGGGTAAAACATAACCAGAGTTATTAATAATAGCACAGAGACCTGAGGTAAAATCAAATACTTTTGGTGATGTCCTATCACAGCACTTGTTTGAAAGAAAGAAACAACCTAACATAGTGAATAATGGAGCAAGGGGATTACCTGAAACGTATCTTAATCTGAAGGCATCAGGAAAAGAAAGAGAGAGGCAGAGGGAGAGGGAGAGAAAGAGAGAGAGAGAGAGAGAGAGAGAGAGAGAGAGAGAGAGAGAGAGAGAGAGAGAGAGAGAGAGAGAGAGACTGTGCATGGTTAGGATTGAGGATTGAGAGAGAGATTGTGCATGGTTAGGATTTTAAAACCTCAAAACTCCCTCCAAGTCAGCACAACTTCTCAACTTCTCTAACAAGGCCACAACTATTCCAACAATGCCACACCTCCAAATCTTTCTCAAATAGCTCAACTAAGTGGGGGGCAATAGTTCATATATTTGAGTCTATAGGGTTCACTCTCATTCAAACTACAATAGCCCCAAAATTCTGTAACATTTTTATTCACTGTGTTAGGCTGTTTCTCTCTTTCAAACAAGTGCTGTGACATCACTAAAAGTTTTCCTTAAATAAGACAAGGGAGCACACACCTTTAATCCCAGCACTCGGGAGGCAGAGGCAGGGGGAGCTCTGTGAGTTCGAGGCCAGCCTGGTCTCCAGAGCGAGTGCCAGGATAGGCTCCAAAGCTACAGAGAGAAACCCTGTCTCGAAAAACCAAAAAAATAAAAATAAAAATAAAAAAGACAAGGGATTATATCTGAATGGTGAGATAATAGATATGGTTGAAAATAGCTGGTGTTAGAAAAGGAATAAGTAGCACAGAATAAATATTTGAATCAGCATTCCAAATTCATGTGTCACCTCTGGGTTACTTAATCAATCTAAAAACATATAATGTTCCCATGATTCTTCAATGTGAAACCCAAATTGAGTAAATACAATATTGTTCATCACATAATACCATAATTATCACATTGTTTTTATAAAATGTTCATCATATCCCTGAATGAGCACTAATTTTACTTTATTCAAAAATTTAGATAGATGGTACATTTTCTGTATTCACTTCTATTGCCTTTCAAAGTGAGATGTCTTTGTGGGTGAATATAAAGACCTGGAAAATTCACTTCCCACCAGTACTCTTCAGATGTTTGGGACCACATTTCTTATGCATTAATCTGGAAAGAGCCTGCTTTTTCTAAGCTATCTCTATTATTTTCCATGTACTTGTATACCTTCAGAACTTTGTAGTTCATTGTAAGTTTAAAAAATAAAGAGAATATATTTATTTAGTTCTTTTGTGTTTATTTTTGCCTAATGTTATTTAATCCTTGTCAATATGGATATTCACTCAGCACTTGAATGTTATTATGTGTTGTATTTTACTAGATCTTATATGTTTCTCATCTAAGTATGACCACTAACTGTTCAACTATTCAACAAATTTCTTTCAACTGTTCATTCATTTCATTTCTTTCATATAATCTCTCCAATTTCAGTTTCCTTCATGTAGAAAATGCTGTAACAGAAAATACCTATATTTTTGTATTCATTATTAACACTATATTTCTATGGTTTTCCTACACTTTAAATATTTACAATGTATATTTTCATTTCATAAACTATTCATTTTAGTTACATAGAAACATTGCCTCATATTGATCGTTTCACTTTTGAAATATTGAAATGGGCTTAATTTGTTCTCCACATTTTCATACATGCATAAAATGTCTTATAATTTCTCTCAACTCTCATCCCAGTTAGTTCTATTACCCCCATTAATACCTTTTTGTGTTGTTTTCAAATTCACTGAACTTAACTGAAGGTATGTGACCAATTTTTCTATAACTCCCCAATGAGTGTATGTTTGCAGGATCACCAGTGTTTACACAACTTTAAACTACTTTAGTTGCCTGTGTATCTCCATTGGTTGTGTAATGAAACTTGAGTTATATATTTTTTCTTTTTTATTTAAATCAGAAACAAGCTTTTTTTACATGTGAATCCCAGTTCCCTTTCCCTCCCTTTCTCCCCTACCCCTCACCCACCACATATATCATCCTCTTTTTGTACCCCATTGAAGGTGAGGCCTTCCATGGGGGATCTTCAAAGTCTGTCATATCATTTGGACAAGGGCCTAGACCCTCCCCCATGTGTCTAGGCTGAGAGATTATCCCTCTGTGTGGAGTGGGCTCCCAAAATTCATTCGTGTATTAGGGATAAATACTGATCCAGTACTTGAGGCCTCATAGATTAACCAGACTTCCAAACTGGACATCCATGCTCAGGGGAACTGGGACAGTCCTATGCTGGTTTCCCAGCTTTCAGTCTGGGGTCCTTGATCTCCCCCCTTGTTCAGTTCAGCTGTTTCTGTGGGTTTCTCCAGCCTAGTCTTGATCCCTTTGCTCATCACTCCTTCCTGTCTGCAACTAGATTCCAGAGTTCAGCTCAGTGTTTAGCTGTGGGTGTCTGATTTTGCTTGCATCAGCTACTGGATGAAGGCTCTAGGATGATATATAAGGTAGTCATCAATCTCATTATCAGAGAAGGATATTTAAGGTAGCCTCTCAACTATTGCTTATATTGTTAGTTGTGGTCAACCTTGTAGATCTCTGGACATTTTCCTAGTGCCAGATTTCTCTTATCAATGCATTTAGAAAAGCAGTCTCCATATGTTCTTCTGAATCTTCTAGAAGTTTATAAACTCCCGTGAATAATTGTAGAAGTTTTGTCCCCTCACTTTTGAGTGACGCAATTTCACTCATACAAAACATTTGAAATCAAATATTGTGGAACATATCTCAATCCCAATACATAATAGATTGATTTAGAAGGATTTCTTCAAGTTCAAAGCCACCCTCGACGGTCTGGTGAAGTTTGGGTTCAAAGTCAGTTTGAACTACCCAGTGATGCCCTGTCTCAAAAAGTTATGTAAGCAAGCAAAAACCAAACAGCAACAAAACAGACAAGCATTTAAATATGAAGATAAAAATTGGTAATGGATTCAAAAAATTTATCTTCATTTGTTCTAATTTCTGTTATCGTAATGTATGGTTAAATATCATTTTGGTGTATAGAGGACAGTTGATATACATGTAATTTGCAAAGATGCATATATTAGCTTCCAGTTTTATTAGCATGCTAAGGAGAGCTCAGCTACTAGCACTGTTAAAAGAAGCCGCATATTTTGTTGTTGTTTTCTGAGCACTAGCAAATATAACTTTAAGCATCTCGGGAACACTGGGACTTCAGTAGTCTTAAATATGTGCAAGGTTATTTTTCTTTAAAGACATCTTAGGGCAGACTTTTGAGAGTATAATTCTGAGCCTTCATTGTAATTCAGGACTGCTTCACTTGTTTACCCAGAATTCACTTAGCTTTGCAAGGCATGCTGTATTTATTCTATCCAGCCATTTATCAGTGGCCCTACATGCAAACATTACACCAGTAGCATACCTTAACATAATTCATATATTGCTTTGTTTTAGCAGCTATACAGAATTCAAGAGCTCAATTAACAGAGTCTCCCAGGAATATTTTAGAATAATCTCTAGGAATTCATGCTATTACTAGCTTTACCAGTTGTTGTAAGACACCACTGGCAGAGCAATGTAGGTACTATGAGAATAAAGAAGTTACAGTAGACACCCAAGGATGCAAGGGATGCCAGCAAGTTGATTATCTAACAAAAGAAGCTACAGGTAAAGTACAAAACCATCTAGATAATGTAGATTATAAATGACAAGAAGCACTAATCCAAATCATCATGTATTAAATGATCCAAAATTGTCAGCACAGAGAACCTGTGTAAGTCAGGACTTTGCAGAGGAACAGATCTTAAAGAATAAACATACATATATGTATGTGTATAAATGTACACACATTGACAAAACAATTATATTGAATATTATGACATTTTTATCTTTGGTGTACATATACACATAATTTTTGTTAGTTGTGCCTCACAAATATAGTAAAATTATAATGTATACTTGCAAGAGGCTTTGGGCTACTGTTGCAATTTCATCATCTTTATAGGAGCAAACTTCTCACTATTTTTAATCACTTGTTAATACTTCTGCTGTCTTTTTGAAATAGTATAATACCACACCAAAATATATAATTTGACCAATATGGGTAAAATTCTGGCTCCTATCAAGTACTCTTGACAAATATATAACTTAGAAATGCTACAAAAAGCTTGTTTTCCTAACATAAAATATGAAGTACATATTTGGAGTTAATTTAAGCCTTGGAGGCTGTTGTAAAAGTATAAAGTATAAAAACTGTAGTTGATATAATGTACCTGTTTTACATTAACAACATACAAGTGTTGCTGGGTATATTAAAATCTCATACACACAGAACATTTGAACTTAAATGTCCCTTATAAAATCAAGTACCCTGAGTTTAATGTAGCTGCTTTTAGAAATATCATGATTAAAAAGTAATGCCACTTTATTCTTGTTTATATTAATCATGCCTATTACAAAATCTGATAAATCCAAGTTTGAATCATTCAAAAGTAAGTATACAAGTTTAATATCTTACTCACACTTTGAATTAGCTAAACAAAAATACTTTTGCTTGGTTCATATCATTAAATCCATCTGCTACTAGCTTCTCCCACTCATTTACGCATCTTCCAGCCATCGAGCAATACTCCTTCTGGTCAGGATACCACATGGTGTGTTGACATCTCCAAATGTTACCCACTGCCTCACATTTTCTACAATTTAGAGAAATGACTCAGTTTGACATTTCAGATCTATCTGGTGGAGTAAGAAAAACTAGCAGTGTGAACTATTCTAATTACTGAATGAGGTATTTTCCCAAAATAGCTATGGTGGATTTGCTCACGTTAGGTTAAGTTGGTCATGATGTTTTCTACAGAATAAATAGTGAACAGGAAGCAAATATTGATTCACACTCAATGATATTTCTGAATTAACATGAGTGCCATTTTGAATAGGGTGTATGAGTAATCATTGAATGAAAATAATAATTAAAAATTATTAAGGTAGACATGGTGGTACTTACCTGGATTTCCAACATTTAAAAGTAACTGAGAGAAGGCTAAATCCTGTATATATAGTAAGACACTGCTCAAAGAAACAAAAAAGAAGCCCATTCTCTATATAGTGTTTCTAACACACAGTAAAAATGAATGGTGAACTTGGAAGTAGGTGGGAAGTGAAGGAATCTCAGCTCTCTCTTATGATTTCTTGATTTGTGAGCAGTGTCTTACATTTTTGAGTTTGTATGTGTTTATTCATCAGAAAAAATGAAATAAAATTTATGACATGGTACTGTGGCAAGAATCAACTGAGCTCCGTTCTTTGAAATGTTATGCTACACTTAGTTTCTCAAGTCTTCTTTAATTTAAAGTATTTATTTTTTTTTACAAAGTCAACTACAAATGTGTGAATGTAGATGTCTATTGTTAAGTGAATGTTTCCTACTTAAACCCTGGAGATGGAGCTCTCAATAATAAGAAAAGTTAATCATTTCAATGGAGGTTATGTTTTAAAAAAAGTGAATATTTTACCAATACCATAAAACTTTTATATATTGACAGTGCTCCAACTTGGGGACAATGATGTTTATAGCTCAAATTAATATCTGTTTCTAACTTCTGGTAGATAGAAGGGAAGAAGCTGAATGAGATATTATCCATATAAGATATAGCACTGGCAGGTATAGATTTTAAAACCAAATGATGCTAAAATTATTTGAAATATAAAACAACTCAATGTGTCTGTGACAAAGTAACTGTCATCCAAATATAACTATTTTTACTGAATTAAATACTAATAGTTCTAAATTATTTTCTTATATTAAAGAACTCTTTTTCTAATTAAATAGCTAAAGCAAGATAGCATACATTTTTTGATTTTGTATTATTCTCAGGACTAGTTTCCAGATATAGAGAAGGCTGAATATATTATTTTCATGAAATAATTTATCAAATAAATGTATATGTTGATAAATAAATAAACATAAACTAGCATAATTAAAATGAATATATAAACTGATTTCTTGTAGTCATATAAACCTATATTTAGATGTACATGAACAGAATTCTTTGTTATTTAATATTTTCATTTATTTATTTACAGAAACTCTTTGATAAAACATGTATAATCTTAAAAGTGAAATTCTACTTGAAATGCTAAGTAAACAATGTCTTTTTCTCTTTCCTTGGTCTTGTCTATTGAAGCTACATCATTGAAGATGATTACTAGAAAAAGAAGACATTAGTTTATGAGAATTAGAGGTATAAAAGCAAAAAATGGTGACAATATATGTAAACTATTCTATTCAAGTCTAGCTTCTCTATGTATAACTTCAACACCTACTCTGTTATTATTTACAAAGTACCTGAATGTTTTACTTCATTGTGTGGAAGTATTAAACATTGTCAGAGACTAGTCCAATATATCACTTTCTTGAAATTTTTTTGCTAAGATTTGTTGCACTAGAAGTATAAAAATATTTTAAATGAGGATTATTTTAAGTGAAGAGAATCCATATAGACACTTTTTGAGGAGGTTTGAGAAAGAGCAACTATTAAGTGGACGAATCTTTATTACTGAGGTTTTCTATCAGTTCTAGTCCTTAGCATCCACCTTCTGCTGTTTGCCCTGTTTTGTTCACATCTTCATGAAGATGTTACTCCTCTGGTCTTCATGGGTATCTGTAGTAGTATGCACATACCCACAAACAGACCATACACATTATTTAAAATCATATGAATCTTTTAAAATCTTTTCAAATGTTATGTTTCAAATTACCTGTAATATATAGATATGTACATACAAAAACATGCTTTAAAAATACCACCGTATACACAAAAATAAATAAATTGATATAGCATAAAACTGCTACCAAAATACAATTTTATGCATAAACAAATAATACCCTCAGTCTTGGTCAGAGAAATACCCCTTTTACAACTATTGATAATGAAGGCAGACACTCATGGCTTGTTAAGCTGTTGTTAATAAGTGATGGTTGACTTCTCAGCCAAAATTAAGACATTTGTGCCATCCCTTTCAATGACTCAGGGGACACTGTGAAAGACAGAGAAGGAAGATAACGAGATGGGCTGTGAAATGACATCACCAGCTTACTCTGATTATTCCTACACTGGAAGTATATAACACAGGCCAGTCAACAATCAGAAATAGTTGTGAACACATTCAAAGAGCTCTGCCCCTAACAATTAAACTACTTAACTACTTGAAACAGACAGATTCTTGGAGAGGGAAAGTTACTGCTTTCAATTATCATCTCACTGTTGAACAAAAACATACACTAATAACTTCAAAAAGTAGGTCACAAAATGACCCTACTTAAACTCAGTGCATCAAAAGACAAATAGACAAATAAGTATATATGAATCTGGGAAATATTATTGCAAAGAGTGAGGTGGTTGATTTTTAGGTATGGGAAGGTACAACACAATTAATAAAAACACAGAGACAGATACTGGGATTCAAGCTGAAGATCAGAAAAGCAAAGCACCTAGCCAGCAACTATTAACCTCTACCAAGGCTGAAATGGTCATCCTGTCTTCCCTGTGACTGGAAACTGAATTTCATATGAGACCCTTTGCTTCTTCCTTACATAACACTCTAGTGCTGTGATTAAAGGTGTGAGCTTTCTTGCTCTTTTAGACTGATCCACTCTTGTGTAGCCCAGGGTGATCTTGGACTCACAGAGATCCATCTGGCTCTGTGTCCTGAGCCCTGGGATTAAAGATGTGTCCCACCACTGCCTGGCATATATGGCTAACTCATTTGGCTAGGCAAGCTTTATTAAATAATAAACAATATATCACCACAGGATGGTGTTATTGAATATTACTTTAACCAGGAAAGTTGTGTTGCATTTGTTTATCTTCTGGAATATTACTTTAACTAGGTAAAGAGATAGGTTATATTTGTTTATGTTGTATTTATTTAATTATATAAAGGTGTGTTGTAATGGTTTCTGCTGCATTTAATTATCTAAAGATGTGTTGCTGTTTCCCCTACCCTGCCTAAGGCACCTGATTGGTCTAATCAAAACCTGAACTGCCAATACCTAGGCAGGGCTGGTATGCAGAAAGAACAAGAATAAGTAGGAGGAAGAATCTAGTCTTGGGGAAGAAGAGACTAGAGAAGGATCGAGAAAGAGAGGGAGATGCCTGAAGACAGCCATGGAGCTATAAGCCACCCAGACACAGTCCAAGCAGTGAAAGTAGGATGTAAAGAATAAAAGAAAAGTTAAAAGCCCTTAGGCAAAATGTAGCTGAAGAGAAACAGGTTAATTTAAGGTATTAAGAGGTAATGGGATGAGCATAAGTTAAGGCTGAGCATTCATAACTAATAATATGTCTACAAGCCATGATTTGGGAACAGGTTGGTGGCACAAAAGAAAGCCTGTAACAAGATGGAAATGAACGAGGATGAAGACAGTGTCAGAATGGATTACTGATTATGTGAAATTGTCAATATTAAGTAATAAAATGTTTAATTTTAGTGTCCTATTTATTGAGACATTTTTAAACAATATATATTTTCATTCTATAAAGCGATGTGTTGAGGCCCCATGAGATTTTCCCAATCCATATTGATATGTCAACTGATGCTGTCAATGTTCAGGTCTTGTTTAGGCAGACATATTCTTGAGATTTCTTGGGAGTCATTTCTGTGTTATATCTACAACACATGGTCCCACAGGAGACTCTCTAGTCCTTTCTGTGTTACAATCTTAGAGAGGAGAATGAGTTTTCCTATGGAGTAAGTTCTTAATTTGGGTAGATATAATATGTAAAAGATCATGAATTTGAGAAGGAGAGTAGACAACAGCTTGTGAGTAGTTGGTAGGGAGAAAGGGAAGGAGGAAATTTTATAATTATATTTTAGTAAAAAAATATAGCAACATATTTAGAATACATGATGTGTTGCATACCTACTAAATGTCAAACAAACACTAATCTTCGTACTAGGAAGAAAGGAGCAAAAAAACATTTATGGATTCAGTTTCCATGGAGTTTATAAAATTACTGTATCTACACTGAAACAGAATAAAGGTGAAATTAAGTATAATTTCAAAGAAGTTTTACTTTCCAATTTTCTAAATAATTAACCTCAGAATCTGGGAAAAGGCAGTTTCCAGTTGACTACTTATATATTTAGAAGAATTCTCTGAGTACTTTACTGTTCTTATACATTTAGTCACTTTTCACCACTAAATCTTGTGTGAATGTACAAGAATAATGTTAAATAACATACTATGATTTGTATTTGTTATCTGCCATCCCCATTTTAGAAGCTTGCCTGATGACTCAGAGGGTAAAGGTGCTTCCTGCCAAGTCTTATAGTTTGTGTACACACACACACACACACACACACACACACACACACACACACACACACACACACACACGCCAAATAATAAAGTAAAAACAGTTCAGTGACTTTGGAACATAAAAAATGTATATGTGCGTAAGTAGATCTCTTTTCACTTATTACTCACTGAGGACATAGATATCTAAACCATCTTAATGTTTGTTTTCCTAGTGTTGTGGTTTGAAAGAAAATGGCCTCCAAATGGAGCAGCATTACTAGGTGTTGTTGGAATATATGAGGTCTTTTGAGTATGTGAAGGAAGTATGTCACTGTGTGTTGTAATACAGCCAAACCTGACCCCGCCTCTCACCCACCAGTGCATGGCCAGTGTATGTAGCCAGGTTCTTTAAAAGAAAACGTCAACCCACTTCCATTCTCTCTTTCCTGCTGCTCCTTTGTGGCAGACAGGAGTTTTTCTGTCTCCCTCTTCTATTCTGTCCTTTCTCTGTCTCTGTCTCTATGTTTCTTTACTTCTTTTCTCTTGCCTTCCTCCTGCCTTCCCTTTTGAATAAAACTTCTCACTTAAGCTCTATGCCGCTGGCATGATTGTTCCCTGCCTGCCATGGAATCTGCCATGGTCCCCTACATGCTTTGTCATAACACTGTGGAGGTGAGCTTTGAGGTTTCTTATGTTCTCAAGATACCTCCCACTGTCTCAGACACTCTCTATTGCATGCAAGATGTAGGACTCTCAGCTGTTTCTCCAGAACCAGGTCTACCTTCACACAGCCATGTCCCACCTCGATGATAATGAACTAAACCTCTGAAATGTATGCAAGCCAC
Organism: Cricetulus griseus; assembly: GCF_003668045.3. Lineage (NCBI taxonomy): Eukaryota > Metazoa > Chordata > Mammalia > Rodentia > Cricetidae > Cricetulus > Cricetulus griseus. The sequence continues at coordinate 24,077,486 of NC_048604.1, read as the reverse complement.
TCTAACTAAATGTTTTCTTCTAAGAGCTGCCATGGTCATGATGTAGCTTCATAGCTCTAGAAACTCAAAGAGAGAAGTTGGTACCAGGAACTCTGATAGTGTTGTGACAGGTCTGACCACGCTTTTGTTTGAAGGAATGTGGACCTGGGACTGTGGATTAAAAAAGCAATTGAAGACTTTTAAGGCTACTTAATGGGCCATAAGAGAGCAAGTAAGACAGTGGTGCTAAGTGTGATTTGAATTGTGGGTGCTTGGATCAAGGGGTTTCAGAAGAGAGGAATGTGGCTGACAAACCAGTTTTGTGACATTTTGGTGAAGAATATGGCTCTTTTTACCCTTGTCTGAAAAGTCTGCCTGGGGCTAAAATAAAGAATTGTGGATTAATTCCGTTTACAAACAAAAATCTCAAAACAGCCTACTATAGACTCTGGCATGTGACTGTTAGTTTTAACACTAATATAAATATATAATGCAAAGGAACAAGATGAGCAAGAAAAAATATTTGAGGAGAAAAGGAGCACCAGGAAGTGGAATAGAGTTAAGTCCTGTGTTCAAGGAGATAAACCCATGAAGAAATGGAATAAAAGGAGTGGTAACATCAGAGAAAGATACCACCCAGCTAAATTTCCTATTCATGGGAAGGGATTAAAGAAAAGCTTAGAGATGGGTATGGTGGTGGTTAACACCTTTAATCCCAGCACTGGGAAGGAAGATGCAGGAGGATCTCTGACTTTGAGTCCACTCTAGTTTAGAAATCTAGTTTCAGGACAACCAACCTTAGGGAGTGAAGAACAGACATCTGGTGAAAGTGTAATTGAATGAGGGGGCATGTTCCAGCCCCAGTAAGCAACAGAACTTGGCAGCTTTGGCCATGAGGTCCTGGTTTTAGAGTTAAGGGTAGAAGAAACAGGTTAGGAATTTTATTCCTCACCTAAAGAAAGCTGCTGAGGTCAAGCATGTGTCAGGGGTGTCCCTGAATGGAGGCTTAGTAGAGAGGCCATTTCATGAAGCTGTGATGTTCAAGGCTAGATTGTCTTGGACACTCCAAGATGTCAGAGAGGCCAGAGCCCTGGGATCCCTGCCAAGGACAGCTGCTAACAGAAAGTAGAACCACCGCAAGAGAAAGAATTGTGTTGCAGTCAACAAAGATGAAAGAGATGGAGATATGTAGAGTGTTTTAACCTTGTACATGGACTTCAAGAGTTTGGAGTTTACTCAGCTGGTTTTTGGTCTTGCTTTGTTTCAAAAGATCCTCACTTTGCTTCCTTCCATACCGTTTGGAATGGTAACGTATATCCTGTGACATTATATGTTGGAAGTATGTGATCTGTTTTTTATTTTATTTTATAAGGGAATTACAGTTAAGAAATTGCATAAATCTCAGAGACTTTGAACTTTGGACTTTGAAACAAGTTTGAGACTGTTATAGACTATGGCAACTTTTGATGTTAGACTAAATGAATTTTTACATCATGCATGGCTACAATCCTTTGGGAACCAGGGATAGAATGTGGTTGTTTAAAAGAAAAAGCCTTCCAAAGCGAGTGCCACTATTAGATATGGCCTTGTTAGAGGAGGTGTGGTCTTGGAAGTTTGTCTCGGCATAGCCAGGATTCAAGGTCTTATTTATGCTCAAGATACTGCCCCGTGCTTCAGAGCACTTCCTGTTTCTTACAACATGTAGGATTTTCAGCTACTTCTCCAATAATGTGTCTACCTGCATAGCACCGTGTCCCAACATGATGATAATAAACTGAACCTCTGAACTGTAAGCAAGCCACCACAATTAAATGTTTTTCTTATAATAGTTTCTGTGGTCATAGTTACTATTCATAACAATAGAACCCTTACTAAGATATCTAGGTTTTCCAGAAATGATGGCATGTTGATTCTGTTCTTATTCTATTATGAATATGTACTTGTTTTTTGTTAAAGGCATGTGTCTTAGTTTGGGTTTCCATTGCTGTGAAGAGACACATGACCAAAGCAAATCTTATAAAAGAAAAAATTTAACTGTTGCTGTCTTACACTTTCAGAGGTTTAGTTCATTGCTGTCATGGTCAGAAATGTAGGGAGCCGGTTCCTGCATTATCCGTGTCTTCAGGCACCATTATTGTAATGGATAATGCAGGAACCGGCTCCCTACATAGAAACATGAAGGTATACAGGTAGACATGGTTCTGGAAAAGGAACTGAGAGCTCTATATCTGGATCAGTAGACAGCAGAAGCAACTGCTGGGCCTATCTTGAGCATAGGAGACCCCAAAGCCTACCCCAACATTGACAGTCTTCTTACAACAAGGCCACACCTACTCCAACAATGCTACATCTCCTAATAATCTCACTCCCTATGGGAAACATTTTCTTTCAAACCACAACAATATGTTGATAGGTACATCATAATATATAACATCATGCATTTATGCCTATATAGAAGCTCAAGTTTAAGTTTTGCTTCCTTGTTTAAATGGTTTGCTGTTAAGAGAGGCCACAGAGTCTGCTAATGTGTCTCAAGGATTTATTTGGTTAGAGGATGAGGACAAACTCTTTCTGATAGAGAACCAATTGCATGCCTCTGCTGATCCATCTGCACTTGACCAGTCATTCTGCCCAGGGGTGAAGAGCATCAAACACAAGCTACCTCTCTGCTGCCTGCTCTGTTATTAGCACCCAAGAGAGTTTGAGAAAAAGAGAGTGAGTGACCCTCTCTCTCAGCTTCTAAGCTGTCATGTAGGCAGACAAGACCACATCTTAGGACTTACTGACCCAAAAGTCATTAGCAAAATAGGTCAAAACCCCACAACACTTCTTTTTTTTTCTAAATAAGAAGGTTCTAATCTTAACATAATACTATTTACATTAAGAACAAGTATCAAGTATTGTGCAGAAGAAATAAAATGTAAAAACATAAACAAAATGAAACTACAACCAACAAGAACAACATCAAGCAATAAACACATACTAAATTACCAGACCAAGGATAATTGGCAAATTACAGAGATTATTCCAATAGCTGTCCTATCTGGGAAAGACAAAATTTTATAAATAATGTGCCCTAGCTAAGATATGAGAGGATTGTAACTCAATTATCTAGTCTTCAATCCCATCAAATACCTGAGAAGACAAAACAATATTACCTGAGTAAACAGGAAATGCAAGCAAACAAATTCTGAGAGATGCAAGAAATGACAGAAACAACTGGCTGCCTGGACAGTCACCCAATGTTTCTCTGAAGTCTTAGGCCATCCATCTTTGGTTATAGGCCTAGAATATCTGGCATACCATTTTCAGAAGCAGGAAAATTTCAAACACTTTCCTACCCTGTCTTGGCAAGATCCAGCAGACACTTTTCCTTATATCCTGCTTGTCCAGATTGGACAGCATGTTTACTGTCAGCAGTGGAGGCAAGGGCAGTTCTTTGCCCAATAGGCCACTTTTGCCAAGAAGAAAACAAGCTTCATATAGAGTGTCTTTGGAGTATCATTGTCTGGGGAGTAGACCAGTGCTGCCAGGAACAGTCAAGTCTCGTGTCAACAGAATTCTAAGTTATTAAAACATTTAAATGCCACATTATGTATGTCTTTGAGTGTTTGAAGATTACTTATTCATACAGAATACATCTTTGTGCATCTAGAGAATCTAAATCACACAATAATAATTATGACAAACATGAGTGATTATTAACCTGTAATTCTTAATAACCTATATAGTTTTATTCACATTATAAAAATAAACAATCTGTAAACAAATTACAGTATAAGGACAAAGAACTTGAAACTGTGACAATATACAAAAATATCTTAATCAGAGGTAGAAATGTATAGTGAAATATGACAAAAGTATCCTTAATTTGCATCACTATACAAAATATCTTAAAGAGAAGTAGAAACATATGCAATATGACAAATATAATTTTGGATTTGTAACATTATACAAATGATGGAGGAAGTCTTCTGTATATGTTTCTCTTATTGGTTGATGAATAAAACACTGTTGGCCAATAGGGAATCAAGATAGGCAGGAGTAGGAGACAAGGAGGATTCTGGGGATTCTAGTAAGAGAGAAGTCACCATGTGATCCTGAGAGGAGAGGACATATGAGTCTGGTATTCTCAGTAAGATAAGACCTTATAGAAATACATATATAAGTAGTTATGGGTGAATTCTTAAGACAGAGCTAGCTTATAAGAAATCCTAGTCACTGGCCAACAGCTTTTAATTAATATAGTGTCTCCTATGTTATTTGGGGTCTGAGGCTACTGTGGAACTGGACAGGAACACTTCAATATACAAAGTATCTTAAATAGGAATAGGAAAATAATTTTATATTTGTATCAATAAGCAAGAATCCATACCATTGGAAATTAACTAAAACTGATAGTTGCTATTTTAATTTATGAGTAGTTAGATACAATAATCTACAACAGTTTGTAACTTATATTTCAGTTTGGGAAACACTAAAATAATAACGCTGTATATTAAGTTAAACCAATTAAGAATTTTCTAGGAGAACGGACAGATGGATCAAAGTGTAGGACACAATGCTTTGTGAATGGCCTTATTCCATTTCTTGTGGACAATAAATAATTGTTTATTATTTATTAGAGCCACTGGAGATCAAAATAGCAGAGCAGCCATACTAGTTAGCCATAGAAGCCAAATACACACCTTTAATCCCAGCACTCAGGATTAAGAGAGAGGCATATATCTATTAGTTCAAGGACACACTAAGTACATGAAATTGATTCAGTTCTAAAAGAAAAATATTACACAAAGATGAGGTCAGTGTCAACACCTGGGATCACATGCCTTTAATCCTAGCACTAGGGAGGTGGAGGCAGGAGTGATATGGCTGGACAGACAAAGGAATAAAAGGAGAAGACAGACATTAAGAGCCTTTTGCACCTTGGACTTGGTGGAGACAGGATTACCATTTCATCTGAGTAGAGGTAGGATCTACCAGCTTATCTGCTTTAATTGTCTGTCTTCAGGTTGAAGCTTAAACCCCAATATAACTCTCTGGGTCTTTTATTTACTGTGCTACAATTTCTAGCATCCAAATTTGGTGGTGCACAACTTCATTAGCTGCATTTCTAGGAGTTCTGAAGCTCTCTCCTGGCTTCATCAGTCACTGCAAAAATGTGTACAAACTGATACCCAGGCACATGCACTCATAGTCATAATTTTAAAATAAAATTAACAATGTTTAATAACAATTTGGTTTCTTTTTAATTTTTGTGGCTTTATTAGTACTGTATGCAGATTATTTCCATAACCCCTTCTACACTTTCTGTTACCTCCCTTTCCTCCCAAATCCTTCTCAAGTGAGTGTGTGACCTCTTCCATAATTATTATTCTGTCCAGAGGATAGCAGATAGATCCGTATCTGTCACCATGCACAAAACTTCACTGCCAATGGATCAAAGATCTCAACATGAATCCAGCCACACTGAATCTTCTAGAAAAAGAAAGTGGGAGATACCCTTGAATGAATTGGCACTGAAGGCCGCTTCCTGAACATTACACCAGTAGCACAGACATTGAGATATGCAATTAAAAATGGGACCTCCTGAAACTGAGAAGCTTCTGTAAGGCAAAGGACACAGTCAGTAAGACAAAACAACAGCCCACAGAATGGGAAAAGATCTTCACCAACCCCACATCTGACAGAGGGCTGATCTCCAAAATATACAATGAACTCAAGAAGCTAGCCAAACACCAAACAATGAAATTAAAAAATGGGGTGCAGAAATAAAGAAGTCTCAACAGAGGAATCTGAAATGGCTGAAAGACACTTGAGAAAGTGCTCAAATTCTTGGCCATCAGAGAAATGAAACTCAAAACAATTCTGAGATACCACCTCACACCTGTCAGAATGGCTAAAATCAAAAACACCTATGACAATCTATGCTGGAGAGGATGTGGAGAAAAAGGAACACTCCTCCATTGCTGGTGGGAGTGCAAACTTGTAAGACCACTCTGGAAATCAGTATGGTGTTTTCTCAGACAAATGGGAATCAGTCTACCTCAAGATCCAGCAATTCCTCTCTTGAGCATATACCCAAATAATGCATGTACATACATCAAGGACATCTGTTCAACCATGTTCATAGCAGCATTGTTTGTAATAGCCAGAACCTGGAAACAACCTAGATTCCCCTCAACTGAAGAATGGATAGACAAAATGTGGTACATTTATACAATGATGTACTACTCAGCAGAAGAAAGCAATGGAATCTTGAAATTCTCAGGCAAATGGATGGAACTAGAAGAAACCATCCTGAGTGAGGTAACCCGGACACAAAAAGACAAACATGGTATATATTCACTCATATATGAATTTTAGACATAGAGCAAAGAATTACCAGCCTACTTCACCAAAGAAACAAGGAAACAAGAAGGACTCTAAGGAAAAATGCATGGACCCCAGAGAATGGGACAGGGCAGGAACTCCTGAGCCAATTGGGAGCATGAGGGTAGGGTAGAGGGAGCTGCCAGAATGAGAGGAGGAGAAGACGAGAGGGGAGAGGAGGAAATTGAGGACCAGAAATTTTGAGTTGGGGGAAGAATAGAGGAGAGCAGGATGAAAGATACCATATCAGATGGAGCCATTATAGGTCCAAGGAGAGATCTGGCACTAGGGAGATTTCCAGAGATCTACAAGGATGACATGAACTGACAATCTAGGCAATTGTGGAGAGGATAACCAGAAATGCCCTTCCCTATAATAAGACTGATGACTACATTTTATGCCATCCTAGAGCCCTCATCCATTGGCTGATGGAAGCAGAAGCAGACACCCACAGAAATGCACTGAACTGAACTCAGGAACCTAGTTGCAGAGAGGGAGGAATGAAGAGCAAAGTGGTCAGTACCAGGCTGGTGAAACCCACGGAAACAGCTGGCCTGAACAAGGGGGAGCACATGGACCCCAGACTGCTGTCTGGGAGGCCAGCATGGGAGTGATCCAGACCCCTAAACATGGATGTCAATTAGGAGGCCTCTGCACTCCAGGGGGCCCCTTGTAGTGGATTAGTATTTTTCCCTGGTGTAAGAAGGGACTTTGAGAGCCCATCCCACGTGAAGGGATGCATTCTCGGCCTGGACACATGCGGGAGTGCCTAGGCCTGCCCCAGGATGATGTGGTGGACTTTGGGGAGGCCCCATCAAGGGCCCTGCCCTGTGTGGGGAGTGGAGGGTGGACAGGGTGGGCTGCAGGAGGAGGTTCTGGTTGGGGGGGAGGGAGAGGGAGAAGGGATTGACATGTGAAGCAAGCTTATTCCTAATTTGAACTAATAAAGAAATAATAGATAAAAAAATTCTTTGATCAAAACCAAATCTACTGAAAAACATTTTCACAATAAGCAGTTTTCTGTCTTATGTTATTTCCCGTAGTAGTATTTATTTATAAAGCCCATTAACTCAATCTTACAAAGCTTCTTCATAAATTTGGAAAATGTTTATAGACAATGTGAAGAAAATACAGAAGAAATACCTAATTTTTCAATATATCACATTTTATAATTTCTTGCCATACCATTTCTTAGTTTATTTTAAAATATAATCATATAGCACTGTTCCAAGAATACAAATATATGTAATAGATAACTCAAATAGGTTATATAGTTATGGTTGCATACACTAAGACAGGCTTCTTTTATCTTGTACTTCATAATTTAATGCAACCAATTAATTAAACTAACAGTCAGTCAAACTCATATCCAATAACTTAAATAACTGCACAGGCTAGTTTTATACCAAATTTACACAAGTTAAAGTCACAAAACAATAACCCTTGTATCTGACTTCTGATGGTATAATTCTGAGATTTTTGTCTTGGAGTATCACATAGTGTGTATCATACAACACATATTATTTTCACACTGACTTATCTTCAGTTCATCATAAGGCTTTCCATTTTGACACATGATTTTATATATATCAGAATTTAATATTTCACATTTCTAGGTAATATTGCACTTTGTGAATATTTTAAGAAATATTCATTTGTTTTTTGATGACTATTTCTATTCCTATCTTATTCTTTATGGTACAAATATCTTAATTGATAAATAACAACTTTATATTTCTATGGGGTACAATCTGGAGGTTTAGATTTTGTAGTGTGAAATAATTAAAAGTAGCTAATTAACAGATCCATTACTAATTTCATAGTAAATTATTTGTAATTAATTATTTCATCAATTTTGAAATGCATACTTTATTTTTAGAATAGTTCCTATTCTCTATAACAAATCACTGAAGTTATACCTTGGCTACAGCTGAAACCTTATGATATCTTCTGATTTCTTCTTTATGTTCTTAAGGTTCATTTATTTTTTCATTAATTCAAATACTTAAGAACCCATTAATATATTTTACATAAAATTCTTTGAGTTAATCCTGATTCACATAAAATTCTTCCTGTCAGAACAAATAACATGATGCCTGTATACTTCAGGGTTATTAACATAAACAGATTTTGTTAATCTAAAAATCAATAGATGCCTTAATCACTTCTCTCTTACTGTGACTAGGCCATTACCAAGACAGCTTAGTAAAGAAAGATTAAAGTTCATGACCATCATTGTTGGCATGAAGTAGGTAGGCATGATGCTAAAACAGGAGCTGAAAGCTCACATCTAGAGATAAAATCACAAAGTCAGAGAAAGCCCAAAACACTGGAAATAGCATTGGTTATGAAAAGCAAAATCCCACTCCAAGTCAAACATCTCCTCCAACAAGGACACACACTCCAATACTTTCCAAATATGCCTTCCAACTGGGGATCAAGTATCCAAATATATGAGCCCATGGGGATCATTCTCATTCAAACTACCACAGAAAGTAAGTTAATATGACACCTTGTCTATTATGAGCATCACAGCATGAATACAAAATAATGTATCTCTTTGACACATTGGTTTCAAGTTTTAACTATATCTTAAACTTCTAAGGAAACAACCTATAGTTTTACATAATTGGAACATTCATTTACATTTCCACCAAGAAGAGTTGCATTTCCCACATTCTTACCAGCACTGATTATTTTGTGCATTTTAATGTAGTATTTCTTACAGATATTAGAGGATATCTCATGTGTACATATCTGTTTAAATATCTATTTAATTCCTTAACCTATTATTTGTTTGTGTCATTTATCATTTTTAAACTGATTTATTTATGGTTGTATCATATCTTCTTAGATATTAGATATTATTTTTTTCTATTCTTTCCTATCCAGCTTCCTGGCTTAAATCAATGCCATTTGCTCAATATTTTTCCCTTTGGTAATATTGACACTTTACTTTCCCAGAACAATGTCCTAAAACTCTTTCTTTACCTTTTCTTGCCAATAGCTTTCCAATGATAAGCTTTAAGTCTATATACAGTTTATGATTATTTTCTTATGTAGCATAATGCAAAATTTCAAATTAATTCTTTATTGTAGACAAAAAGCATTAGTTTCCTTTTAAATAAGATTTTTATCTATTTAAGAATTCAATGCATATATGCAATGGATTTTTGAATACATAATCCCCATTTTCTAATTACCTATGTTCCTCCTAACATACCATTCACAAGTTCATGCCATTTTTTCTTTTTTTTTCTGTCCTTTGGTTCAAATAAAAGATGCCCTTACTTGTGGAGGCATTCACTTCAACAAAGTCAATCTACCAAGGACCACATTCTTATAGAAATCTGGGGCTCCCTGTTGTGGAATATTACTTTAATTATGCAAATATGTGTTACATTTGTTTAGGCTGTGGAATATTAGTTGAACTCTGTAAAGCTGTGTTACATTTCTTTATGCTGCATTAGTTTAATTATGTAAAGATGTGTTGCTGTTTTACCTTGCCTATCTGATTGGTCTAACAAAAATCTGAACTGTCAATAGCTAAGCAGTAGAAGGATAGGTGGGGCTGGCAGACAGAAAGAGTAAGTAGGAGGAGGAATCTAGACTTGGAGAAGAAGAAGAGAGAATGAGCGAGAAAGTGTGGGAGACACCCAGGGCCAGAAGCTAGTCAGACATGCAGCAACCATTGAAAGTGGGGCATACAGAATGAAAGGTAAAAAGCCCTGAGGAAAAACAGATAAAGATAAACAGGCAAATTTAAGTTAAAAGAGCTAGTGGGTCAAGCATAGGCTAAGGCCAAACATTCATAATTTAAGTCATGATTTGGGAGCCCAAAAGAAAGCCTGTTACAACTCCCTCCATCAGCAGGCATGTATAGCTCTTCAGATATAGTTGGAAATCCATATGCCCTTCTCCCTTCCATCCTGGCATGTTCATTGACTTATCATTTGCAGATAGTATATTTAATTGCATCTGGGGAAACAGCATTGGACCAAACCAAGCCCTCTGAATGTGGGTACCAGCTAGGAGGCCAAGACCTCTAACAGTGGAGCCAGTTTTTATCCCTAGAGCACAAATGGACTTTGGGAGCCCATTCCCTATGGAGGGATACTATTGCAGCCCAGATACAGCGAGGAGAGCCTAGGCCCTCCCCCAAATGATATGACAGACTTTAAAGGTCCCCTGTGGAGGACTTCACTATCCCTGGGGAGGAATTGGGGGGTTGGTAGGGAACATGGGAGGATGGGAGGGCAAGAGAATGGGGGTATGGATATATAAATATGAGTAGTAATTAAAGAATTAAAAAAAAGAGTGCAATGGTATCTTCATTTCCGGAATGCACTAATTCATAGTTCCCTTTTGACACCCAGCACCTACATTTTCCCCTCTTGAGTCATGTGAAAGGGTATATATAGATGTCCAACGGGGCTTAACACTCAATATTCACATACTCTATGCACTTACAGTGCTTTGGGGTCTCTGTAATTAACCTCTGTCTATTCTAACATAAAGCATCTCTGGTGAGGGGTGAGAGATATTCTTATCTACGTGTGTAACGAGAAGTATCTAAAAATTTATACATTTAACAAAACAATTGTAGTAGGTTCTCCACTAGTATTTGGAAGCTGCCCAGGTATGGGTACTTGACCTCATTTCCAGCACCAGGAATGAGCTTCCAACTAGTGTGATACTGATTTCCATGTTGATTTTATTATTGATTCCTATTGTCTCCTCTAAAAGTGGAGACCTTAGGGTTTTCTGTAGATTTATTTCCCTATGCAGTGTGTTTTTAAATTTTCATTCCTCTTCCAAAAACAAAGTAAGACAGTAGCTCATTCCAGATAAAAAAATATTACTTTCAGCATATTTTCTTTTATCATTTGCATTAATTCATAGCTAGCTATTATTAATTACGTATCATAGTTATTTCAATAATGCTGCTACATGGGCATACAGACATTTTTATAGGGTGATTTCATTTTCTTTGACCAGACACTCAGAATTGGTATTGACTGAACATACATTAGATCTACTTTTAGATTTTGAAGGAAACACCTTATTGATCTCTGCAATGATTCTAAAACTTTGTGTTTTCAGGAAGAAAGTATAAGTGCCTGATTTTCTCCACTTTACAAATGTTATTTTGTTTTTTTTTACAATAGGCATCTTATTTTAATTATTTTTAATTCTTTCACATATTTAACATCTCAACTGAAGTTTCTCCTTTCTTACCTTCTTAGTCTCTCCTCCCATACCTCCTCTGACTGCAAGATGCACTCCCCTGCCCCTGTTTCCCCTCAGAAAAGAGCAGGCACCACAGAGACATCAAGCATACATGGCATAATATGCTGTAATAATATCAGGTACAAACCATCATGTCAAAGCTGGACAAGGTGACCCTGTAGGAGGAAGCAGGTCACACAACCAGGCAAAAGAATCAGAGATGGCCGCCACTCCCACTGTTATTAGTCGAACAAGAACACCAGGCTACTCAGCCACAACATATATGCAGAGGATCTAGATAGAGCTTAATAGAGCTATAAGTCTATAATAGAGCTTAAGGTCAGGGATAGTGATGCCTCCAGAAGTTCTTATATTGTACAGGGCTCTTGTGGCTATCCTGGTTTTTTCCCACATAATGTTGAATATTGTTCTTTCAACTCTGTGAAGAATTGTGCCAGTATTTTGATGGGAATTGCATTGAATCTGTAGGTTGCTTTTGGCACGATTGCTAATTTTCCATTTTTACTATGTTGATCCTACCTATCCAAGAGCACTGGAGATTTTTCCATTTTCTGGCATCTTCTTTAATTTCTTTCTTTAAAGACTCAATGTTCTTATTATACAGGTCTTTCCCTTGTTTTGTTAGCATTACCCCAAGTTATTTTATGTTATGTGGCTATTTTAAAGGGTGATGTTTCTCTGATTTCTTTCTCAGGCAATTTGTCATCTGTATTAAATCCAGCTTCTGATATTTTTTAGTTAATCTTGTATCCCACCACTTTTCTGATGATGTATATCAGCTGACGGAGTTCCCTGATAGAATTTTCCGGTTAGTTTTGTAAATGTATCATCTGCAAATAGTGAAAATTTGACTTCATGCTTTCCAATTTGTATCCCCTTGAACTCCTTTTGATGTCTTATTGCTCTAGCTAGAAATTCAAATACAATATTGAAAATATAAGGGAAGAGTGGAGAGCCTTGTCTTGTTCCTGATTTTAGAGGGATCACATTGGATTTCTCTCCATTTAGTTTGATGTAGGCTGTTTGGTGTATATTGCTTTTATTATGTTTAAGGTATGGTCCTATTATTCCTGGTCCTACAAGACCTTTATAATGAAGGGGTGTTGGATTTTGTCAAAGGCTTTTTCAGCATCTGGTGAGAAAATCATGTGGTTTTTCTTTTCCAGTTTGTTTATATGGTGGAATACATTGATGGATTTTCGAATAATGAACCATCCCTGCATTCCTGGGATGAAGCCAACTTGATCAAGATGGATGAATTTGACTTGCCAGAATTTTATTGAGTATCTTTGAATCAATGTTCATGAGGGAGATTGGTCTGTAGTTGTTTTTCTTAGTTGTGTCTCTGTGTGGCTTGGTTACCAAGATAATTGTAGCTTCTTAAAAAGAGTATGGCCATGATCCTTCTGCATCTATTGTGTGGAAAAATGTGAGGAGTACTTGTTACGATAAATCTTTCTGCCAAATGCCGCCTGAGCCCCACCGCCACGTGTGAGCTTTACCCCAGCCGCCTGCCCGAGTTAGGCCCAAATGAATACACAGAAACTTGTATTAGGTTCAATGCTGCTTGGCCAATGACTAGGACTTCTCATCTGCTAGCTCAGTCTCAATTATCATACATCTATATATTTCATAAGACTTATCTTATCAGACGCCTTATGGAGTCAATGCTTGCTGGTGGATCACTTTGTGCCCCTGGAGCAGGAGTGGAGGGGAAAAGAGGGCCCTTCCTGTTTCTCCTTATTTAAATATGAGTCTCCTTGCTATATCACTTCCTGCCTGGATCAGCACTTCTCTACTACATTTCCCAGAATCCTCTCTGACTCCTAGTCCTGTCTACTTGCTGTCTCATTGGCCAAACAGTATTTTATTTAACAATCAATAAGATAAACATACACAGTACATTCCCCATCAAGTACTGGTATTAGCTTATCTTTGAGTTTCTGGTAGAATTCTGAACTGAAACCATCTGGCCCTGGGCGTTTTTGGTTGGGAGACTTTTGATGACTCTTCTATTCCATTGGGGGTTATAGTTCTATTTAAATTGCTTGTCTGTTCTTGATTTAATTTTGGTAAGTGGCATCTATCCAGAAAATTGTCCATTTCCTTTAGATTTTTGAATATTGTGGAGTATAGTTTTCAATGTATGACTGGATTTCCTCAGTGTACATTGTTATGTCTCCCTTTTCATTTCTGATTTTTTAATTTGCATGCTCTTTCTCTGCCTTTGGTTAGCTTGGATAAAGGTTTGTCTATCTTGCTGACTTTCCTAAAGAACCAACTCTTTGTTTTATTTATTCAAGTTAAACACCCTTTCCACATGACTTTAGGGCTTAGCCGGAATAGACATAGTTAGGATATGCAATAGCAGATTATCGTATCTTCTTATATTTCACCTTTATGATTGTTAATTTTGGATGTTTTACACTATTAAGTTTTAATCCTCTTTTAGACTAAAAGGAGAATTGTAGGGAGACACTCTAGCCCCACCCCAGGGGCTAGTAACATGGACAGTAACATGGACAGGTTTGCTGGAACACGCCCATGAGGGTGGGGTGAGGGGGAATCTAAGGTGACTAGAAAAGGCTTCTTAAGGGACTTTGGACACGTGGACCCCCTCTTCCCCTTCTTCCTGCCCTGGTCCCAGCTCCCTCCTCCTCGCTTTGACCTGCGCTTGTCTGGTGTATCTGAATAAAGAAACCTTGTCCGATTGCCTGCGGAGTGATCACTTAACATTGTTTTCATTGTTTCTAGTTCATTGATTTCTGCCCTCAATTTGATAATTTCCTGCTGTCTACTCCCCCCGGGTGAGTTTGCTTCTTTTTGTTCTAGAGTATTCAGTTGTGCTGTCAATTCTCTAGTGTGAATGTTCTCCAGTTTTCATGTGAGCTCTGTGTTATGAACTTTCTGCTTAGCATTGCTTTCAAAGTGTATTGTAAGTTTGGGTATGTTGTGTTTTCATTCTCATTGAATTCTAGGAAGTCTTTAATTTCTTTCTTTTTTCTCCCTTGACCCAGAAATGGTGTCATTGCACATTGTTCAATTTCTATGAATTTGTAGGGTTTCTGCAATTTGTGTTGTTACTGAATTCTAACTTTGTACGCTGGTGATATGATAAGATACAGGGACATATTCCAGGTTTTTTTTTGTACCTATTAATGTTTCCTATGTTGCGAGTATGTGGTCTATTTTAGAGAATGTTCTATGTGGTGCTGAGAAGAAGGTATATTCTTTTGTGTTGAGATGGTACATTCTATTAATGACTGTTAAATCCAACTGGCCCATAACTTCTGTTAGTTTCTTTGTTTCTTTGTTAGGTTTCTGTCTAGAGTTCCTGTCTACTGGTGAGAGTGGGGTGAAGTGTTCCACTATAAGTGTGGGTGGCTCTATGTGTCATTTAAGATTTATTAATGTTTCTTTTACAAATGTGGATGCCTTTGGTATAAAGATGTTCAGAATTGAGACTTCATCTTTGTGGTCTTTTGCTCCTCTTAATATTTTTTTTTATTTCTGTAAGTTTAGTGTTTTGGTTATTATGGGGCAAGGGGACTATTTTTGTGTCCCAGTCTATTTGGTATTGTAAGCTTCTTTTACTTTTATAAGCATGTCCTTCTTTATGTTGGGAAATTTTTAATCTATAATTTTGTTTAATATGTTTTCTGTACCCTTGAGCTGTGTTTCTTCACCTTCTTCTATACTTATTATTCTTAGGTTTGGTCTTTCCATGGTGTTCCATATTTCCTGGATATTTTGTGTTAAGGGATTTGTTGGATTAAGATTTTCTTTAGTTGATAACTGTATTTCTTCTAGTGAGCATTCAACACCTGAGATTCTCTCTTCTATCTCTTGTGTTCTGTTGGTTATACTTACATCTGTAGTTCCTGATAGTTTACCCAGCTTTCCTATTTCCAGAATTCCCTCATTCTGTGTTTTCTTTATTGTTTCTATTTCAGTTTTCAGCCTAGAACTGTTTGAATTGTTTCCTTCATTTCGTTGTTTTTTCTTGGCTTTCTTTGGTCATTTCTTGACTTTTTGGTTTGCTTTTTCTCCCATTTCCTGTATTTTTTGTTTGTGTTTTCTTCCACTTCTTTAAGGGATTTTCTCATTTACTATTTGAGGGGCTCTATCACCTTCATAAAGTAGCTTTTAAGGTCCTTCTCTTCTGCTTCATCTGCTTTGGGTTGTTTAGGTCTTGCTGGTGTAGAAGCCCTAGACTCTGGTGGTGTCATATTGGCTTTCTGTTGTTGAGTGTGTTCTTATACTGTCGTCTTCCCATCCCTTCTTCCAGTGGGTACAGATGGGGTCTCTCCCTCTCCTCTTGCCTCCTGGTGGGTGTTAGTGGGTCAAGACTTCAGTGTAGGCAACTCTGCAATGGTCCATCCTGTCCTGGTGTTCTAATCAGGAGGATTTATGGGGGCCAAGACTGAAATGTTGCATGACTTTGTATGGTCTGGTCTCAAGCAGAGGGCATGGGGGGATAAGAATGAGGTGTGGTCTGACTCTAGATGGTCCAGTCTGCTGGGGTGATTTCACTACAAGCAGAGCTGACCCAGGAAGTTCCAGGGAGCGGATGGGGTAGTTGGTCCTAAGCAGAACTCACACTCACCTCAAGCAGAGGGTATAAGGGGACCAATATGGCGATGTGGACAGACTCAGGATGGGCTGGCCTGCTGGCGCAGTTCCACTATAGGAAGAGCAGACCCAGGATGTTCCAAGGAGGGGATGGGGTGATTTGGTCCTGAGTAGGCACCACACTCACCTCAATCAGAGTGCATATGGGGGAGGGGGTAAGATTTTTGATGTGGGCAGATTCAGATGGTCCAGGCTGCTGGGGCAGGTTTAGTACACACCAAACAGACCCAGAAAGCTCCAAGGTGGGGATCGGGGGAGTGGGGCCTGAGCAGAAACTAGACTCACCACCAATTCTTCTGAAAGTAATAATTTGCTTTTCTACATCTTGAAAAATATCTCATCTTATGCTACAACAGGGAGCATTGTATGATGGAATCATTCATCTTATTTTTTTTTTCATTTTCTACTTTTGAGATTTAAATACTATCATCATACCACTTTTTTTCCCTCTGGTATCCTTTCCAAATCTATTCCTGCTCAAAAATATTTGAAATTCCCAGGAAGTTCTTTTAGAACTCTTAATTGTGTGGCTGTTATATTGTTGTCATTGAAAACATATCTTCTCTATTTTATTGAAATTTAAATAAAGTCCTATGACTTGTGAGGAAAATAGATTTGTTTCCATTTTTCTCTTTACTTGTGAGAATGATTTATGAAGTATGAATTCATTAATATACTGATATACCCAGAGGAAAATAACATAAAATTTATTCCTTTGTTAGTAATGAATATTATAAAATGTTTCGTATCATGTTTACATGGTAGATTTAAATCCCATTTAACCAGATAATGTCATCCAAAATGAAGAGAAATGATGTTCAGCAAGCTTCATTTGTCATCCAGTTCAGAATGTTTGCAATAATAGGGAATTATGTGTCTACTTTATATGGTTGAATCTAAAATAATATTACTACAACTGAGTTCAGTTAATTAAAATATATTTATTAGGAAAACTAGTATCTATTCTCCTATATTTTAGGGGAGTTATTTATTCAACTTACATTTTTCCAAAATGACACAGAAAATAACCTTAAAGCGTTGAAGTGTTTATGTAATCTGTAATTATTATTTCACTTGAAGATTTTTAAAAAGCTGCGTACCTTGAGTGGGGAAGGAACTTGACCCCAGGTTTGTCCCACAAGTGCTTAGAAATTGTACATCTACATCTATGTTCACCTCCAGCAGTTACTATAGACACATTGGTTGTACCATTCCTGAACCAAAGGCATCTCTCAGTCTCATCAGTGAAACATAGTCATGCAGTTGATGGCGGTTAAGGCAGAAATACACATCTGGTCAAAGTACAGAGAATAAATGTCAGTGGAGTACTCATCTCTAAATGTGACATCTATACTATGTCCCTTTCTCAAGGCTCAGGAATCATCACAGAAAATGGGGCTGAAAGACTGTGAAAAGAAGAGGACATGGAGCTGTGGAGCCAATTTGTGTCTTTTGAACATGATAGGACCACCCTACACATAAAACCACAACATCAATGGCTGTCTGTATTAAACGTGCACATGAGCAAGCTGGTCAATTTGTAAGCCTCAACTCCCATCTGGGGACTATTGACAGTTGTTGGCATTTGCAATACCTATTTGATAGGTCTTGGGTATTAAACCAGTGGGGCTGCAGAATACATGTGTCAAATGTCACATGTGTTATCATGCTCCCTTCTAGGCCCAAGAGAAGGATGCCAAATGAGCACCTTATCCTTGCTTATATATTCAAGCACCACAGGAGTGGCTTAGTTCATATAAGGCCCAAAGAAAGTGACAGTTTGCTTATTCCCACTTCTTGAAACACAATTGAAAGTCATTGATTTATCGCAGCTGACAAAATGTATGAAGACTAAATAGAGTAGGAATAAAAACCATTGTACCCTGCAAAATCACCTCCAGTGTCTGACCACAGGAGAAAATATTTAATAAATAATTACTTCATAAAATTGGTAGATTCATATGACAGAGAAGCTAACAATGAATCTTTATTTGATGTTTTTAATTGATTATGGTAATTTTATATTATTTGTTTTATTTCCAAGATTATAATTGTATAATTTTCCCCTTTCTTCCTCCCTCCACACACTGCTATAAATCTCTACTAGTTCTGTTTCAAACTCATGGCCTCATTTCATAATATATCAAAAGAAAAAAGTTAAAAAACACATGAAAAATATGTCAAATATTGTTTCTAAAGAAATCATTGAGGTAGAATTAAAATACAGATAATCCAACTAAATTAAAATATTCATGGCCTTAATAAATAATTCAACAAAGACATTGAGATTGATGAGTATGACCAAATAGCAATTAGAGAGTACAAGAACTTAAGTCAAATGAAAATAGAAAATTTGAGACCATATGACACTAAAAATATACAATTTATTAATATGAAAACAAATGCCAGTCAGGCGTTGGTGGCGCACACCTTTAATCCCAACACTCGGGAGGCAGAGGCAGGTGGATCTCTGTGAGTTCAAGGCCAGCCTGGTCTCCAGAGCGAGTGCCAGGATAGGCTCCAAAGCTACACATAGAAATCCTGTCTTGAAAAACAAAGCAAAACAAAATACCTTTGAAAGAAATCAGAAAATAGTAATAAAGGGCTCTGAGAAGTATAATGCATTATAATTTTGAAATATACTTGAATTTTGGGTCCTTGTAAAAGACAAGAGGAAAGAAATCATAGGGAATATATTTAATGAAATAATAGCTGAACATTTGCCCAAAAGATTTAGATGGAAGAGGCTTAAAGCCACTCCCTCAAATAGTTTTATCTTTAAAAGGTCCATTGTGGGATACATTTAACTCAAACTGTCAGAAGTGCTGAAAAAGAAATTTCTAAAAACAGCAAGAGAAAAGTACCATGCACTTTTAAGGGAACCTTCCATTAGACTAATGACAAGTTTTTAGGCAGAGACATTATTGCCCAGGAGAAAGTGGGTGACATTTTCAAATTTCTGAAGTTAAAAATAAACTCCAAGCTGCCAACCAAGAATGCTAAATCCAGCAATGACATATTTTAGACGTGTATGATAAATAACATCTTTCTAAGAGAAGCAAAAACTGAGGGAATTAATCATCATTTGAGTGGTCTCACAAAGGATATTTAAGCATTTGTACAAAGAGCAGAAGGAAAGAGCATTTCCAACTTTAAAATACATAAAGTAGGAAGCTTACCAGTAGTGTAGCTCTAAAAGTAAGGAAGTCAAAGTTAAAACTTATGAGTAAAGTAAAATTATTAAAATATAAGAAAGTGGGAAAAGCAATAACAGACATAAAACAAGTAGAAAAACCGTAACTATATGCTAGGAAGAAGTATTATAAAAATGATGTAAATAGATAAAACTTACCTATTATACTATTTAAATATAATTATTGAAAAAAAAGTTAGTTCTGTGGATTATGCTCATTGCTAAATAAAAGCTGATTGGCTCATAGCTGGGCAGGAAGAGATTGAGTGTGACAGCCAGACTAGAAGAATTGTGGGAAGAGAAAGGGCAGTGTCAGAGAGTTACTGTCAAATGCAGAGAAGCAAGATGAGAGTGCTGTACTGACAAAAGGTCCTTAATTAACCATTGATAAGAATTATGGGTTTATTTATGTGTACAAGTTAACTAGTAACAAGCTTCAGCTATCTCCTGAGCATTTATAAGTAATATAAACCTCTGTGTGATAATTTGGAGAGCAGCTGCTGGGTATTTGGGACCAAACAGCTCTGGCACAGAAAATGTCTACTTACAAATTAGAATAAATGAGAATGTGTCACAGAGTTAAATCAAAATAATAAAGGTGACACAAATAGTAAACAAAAGTAGGAAGAAATGTGGAGATTTGTAAAAAGTTAGATGGTGATTCCATAACTGTAAAACATAAATAAATAGTAATGAAGATCACTAAAATTGTGCTATCAATGCAAAAGAAGACAGTAGAATTCTAGATACTTATGCACAAAATGAAGTAAAACACAAATAAATGAGGTAAACATTATTAAGTACAAACTTTAGAGTCCAATACAGATAAGAATATCAACATTCCATTAGCATCAATGAATAGGTCACTCAGACAACAATAGCAAAGATCATCAGTGTTCATCTGTACTGTAAATTAGGTTAATATAAATTGTATTTACCATAAACTTCATCTAATTCCTATAGAATATTTTTCTTATAGGCATATGGAACATTAACCAAGATAGAGAATATGTTTGGCTATAAAACATGTCTTAATAAATTAAATAAAAGACATCAAAATAATATCAGGGATCTTCTATACACTAAATAAAACTAGAAACAAACAAGGAGAAAGTTTTGAAGTATAAATAATATATAGCTATAAATGTAAAGTTATAATACATCCTTATAAATGTATACTCACAAATGAATGGCAAGTCATTAAAAATCAAAAAAAAATTAAAATCTTGAAAATGCAAAAAAGTACTTCACATTAGAAGATTATGAAGAAAGAAGTGTACAGCAATAAGCAACATAAAATCATAGAAATATTTCACATAAACAACATAATGATCAAGCTCCATGATACAGAAAATAAAGAAAATAATGAGTAAAAATAATAATGTACTAGGAGGAGAAAACATCGAGAAAAACTAAAAAAGTATATTCTATATATGTAGATAATTGAAACAAATTGTGTTTTTCAAAAAGTAAACAGAATCTCAAAAAAATTTACAAAATAAGAAAAAGCAAAACAGAGAAGTTCCAAATAATTAAAACCACAGATAATGAAGGTTATTTTGCAATTGATATGACAGAAAAACAAAGGATTACCTCCTTGTTACCTAGCTTCTCTGGAATTTAGGATTGTAGTCTGGTTATCCTTTGTTTTATGTCTAATATCCACTTATGAGTGAATACATACCATGTTTTTATTTCTTAGTCTGAGTTTTCTCACCCAGGATGCTTTTATCTAGTTCCATCAATTTGCCTGCAAATTTCATGATTTCAATGTTTGTTACAGTTGAGTAATGCTCCATTGTATAAATGTGCCGCATTTTCTTAATCCATTCTAGGATAGAGGGTCATCTAGATTGTTTCCAAGTTCTAGCTATTACAAATAATTCTGCTGTTAACATAGTAGAGCAAATGTTCTTATGGTATGAGTATGCATCCTTTGGGTATATGCCCAAGAGTGATATTGCTGGGTCTTCAGATATATGGATTCCCAATTTTCTGAGAAACTGTCATACTGATTTTTAAAGTGACTGTACAAGTTTGAGAAGCTCAGCCCAGTGCTTGGCTGTAGGTCACTGCATCTGCTTCCATCAGTTACTGAATGCAGGTTCTATGACTGCAATTAGGGTACTCAAAATCTGCTTAAAGAGGAAGGCCCATTTAGCCAATCTCTCCACTGTTGCTAGGAGTCTTAGCAGGGGTCATTCATGTGGATTCCTGAGAATTTCTCTAGCACCAGGTTTCTCCCTAAACCCACAATGGCTCACTCTATCAAGATATTTCTTTCATTGCTCTCCCTGTCTATCCCTCCTGGAGCCACACATATTAGAGATATTTGCATGGATAAACTGTCCCTGACAATAGCTCTACATCTTACTAGTTTCATACCTTGGGTAAAATTATTTATGTTCCTTTATAAAATACTTATTTGTAATTTATGGGCCAAAGGTTAAATACTACAAATAAGTTGGTTACATAAACACAAATAAAAAGGAAAATAAAACTTAGGCTAGTCTTTTACACAGGGAAGCATGATAATTTTAGTGTTTGTTTAACTCTGTAGGAGAAAAGATGGTTTTTAAGGATTTCAGTGGATGTTGTCATATCATTAGTGCTCTTATTTTTGCTTAAAAAATGTTTAAAATTTTTAAGTCACTCTCATTTGTCATTTCTAGCTGGAATAATAGTATTGTCATGTTATATGCATATTTTGTTACTTTAAATATTTAAATCCATGGGAAACATATTTAAATATACTGCTATGAAATATCTTATATATTAAAATTAGCATTAGGCTAGAGCTAGATGGTCTTTTTTTCAGACATTTTATTTGATTGTTTCACATGTAAATCCCAGTTCCCTCTCCCTCCCCTCCTCCCCTACCACCCCCCCAACAAAAACCCTACCTATCACATATTCTTTCTGCTTCCCAGGGAGGGTGAGGCCTTCCATAGCGTGTCATCAGAGTCTTTCGTATCCTTTGGGATAGGTCCTAGGCCCACCCCTGTGTGTCTTGGCTCAGGGAGCATCCCTCTATGTGGAATGAGCTCCCAAAGTCCACACCTATGCTAGTGCTTGATAAATTTTTATAAATCAATACAATTTTGTCAGTCATTAATCATTTTCAGCATGCAATTTATATACTAACTCTGACAACAAAACATGAAGGAATTACCATATTGAGTTATGATTATATTTTGCTCTATAGGAAGTAACCTCAGGGGAAAAATTATTGCAAATGTAGGTATATAATTTCTATAAGCACTGTGCAAAATAGAATATACTCCTTGAACTAGATGCTTGAACTTTACAATACCAGATTAATATATTTTATTTAATCAGAATCCCAAACTATTGATGTGAAATAACTCTGTTGGTTATTGTGATAGCTTGAATAAAATTGGCCCCCATATGCTCATAAAGAGTAGCATTATTAGGACATGTAGCTTTGTTGGAGTAGGTGTATCTTTAGTAGAGGAAGTATGTCACTGTGGAGGTGGCTTGGAACCAGGCCAAGAGAAAGAAGTATGTTGTAGTCAACAGAGCTGAAAGGAGTTGGAGATCTGAAGACTGTTTTAACATCAGACATAGAGATGCAGAGTTTGGAGTTTGCCCAGCTCCTTTATGGGCTTGCTTTGGTCCAATACTTCCTCACTATGCTCTCTTTCCTAAGGTTTGGAACAGTAATGTAGATCCCATGCCATCGTATTTTGGAAGAGTGTGCTTTGTTTTGATTTTGATTGCACAGGGAATTACAGTTAAGAGATTGCCTGAATCTCAGAAGAGACTTTGAACTTTGGACTTTTAGACATTGTTGAATTGGTGATAAACAATGAGGACTTTTGAAGTTGTACTAAATGCATTTTCCACATTTGGTGCAAAATGACTGATATTTTTACAATCTTACAGGAGTCAGGAAGTGGAATGTGGTAGTTTGAATGTAATTGGCCCCCTTAAGCTCAAATGGAGTGACATTATTAGGAGATGTGGCCTTGTTCGAGTACATGTGGCCTTGGAGGAAATGTGTCACTTTCAGACAGGCTTTGTGGTCTCCTATGCATGAGCTATACCTCCCAACAGAGACCATTTCCTGTTTCCTGCAGGTCAAGATGTTGGACTGCCAGCTCCATCTCCAACACATGTCTGTCTGCATGCTTACATGTCCCAACACAGTAATAATGAACTGAAAAATGTAAGGCAAAATAATTGTTTTCCTTTATAAGAGTTGCCATGGTCATAGTGTCTCTTCACTGCAATAGAAATCCTAACATTGGCAGTTATACAGTTTTAAAATTTTGAATATTTTAATGTTTCAGTATTTCAAATATTGGAGGTGCTAAGTTATCTTTCATTACTCAGTCCTCAGCCAAGCAAATTGGAAAAATACAACAACAATAACAGATGCTGTGGGTTACTGCAGTGCTCTGCCATTAGTTTGACTTGTGTTTTTCATTTTGAGACTGTATGAGTCACCCACAGAGAGTTATAAAGTAACAAGAAAAAGATTCAAGATTTTAATAAGACATTACCTTGAGTTCTTTACACTGATGATAGTTTATCTCTGTCTGGATGTATATGTTTATATATGAGAACACTCTCACAAAGATAGAGGACCCAATAAACAGGAATAATAAAACTGCTATTAGGATGAAGACAGAACTACTTCACCAATTGTGGTGGCTCTTCTCTCCTCTCTCTCTCTCTCTCTCTCTCTCTCTCTCTCTCTCTCTCTCTCTCTCTCTGTGTGTGTGTGTGTGTGTGTGTGTGTCTCTCTCTGTCTCTGTCTCTCTCTGTCTCTGTCTCTCTCTCACACTCTCTCTCTCTCTCTTTCTCTCTGTCTCTCTCTCTGGGTGTGCATATGTGACAAAAGTCCCATTACTATCTATTTAGAAATCTTGGGGGTCAATATAAGTTTCTATCTAATATCATCCTGTTCTATTACATTGGCCCTGAACCTTTGCTTGAGAAGTACTTCTTTAACCAAGTGGGAGGGGGGAGTGTACAGGGATTAGCAATATATTATCTGAGAGAAAACAACGTTCTTTTTCCTAATGTACTGGTTGGTTTTTTGTGTCAACTTGACACAAGCTAGAGTCATCAGAGAGAAAGGCGCCACAGTTGGGGTAATGCTTCAATAAGATTTAACTCTCTAAAGCATTTTTTCTAGTAGTGATCAATGGGGGGGGTCAGAGAGGGCACTCAGCTCATTGACGAGGGTTCCATCCCGGGGCTGGTGGTCCTGGGGTCTATAAGAAAACAGGTTGAGTAAGCTATGGGAAGCAAAACAGTAAACAGCACCCCTCCATGATCTTTGCATCAGCTCCTGCCTCCCAGTTCCTGTCATTTGAGTTCCTGTCCTGGCTTCCCTCAATGATGGAGGATTAGCTGGAAGCATGAGCTAAATATACCCTTTCCTCCTCAATGTGCACTTTGGTCTGTGTGTTTCATCACAACAATAGAAATCCTATCTAAGACACATAAAATTACTATATTCTTAGGTAGTAAATTCAAATCACTGAGAAAAATTAGTTGAAAGACATAAGAAGGAGAATGTTAAAGATATTTAACTGACGATTTTTCTCACTTAATTTGAAATCACTGATTTAATCGATCCTTTATTAATACAGTGATTTCATCTACTTAGAACTGCATCAAGTGGACATACGAAGTGTGTCAACATAAATATTACTAGACAAAATCTATTTAAAAGCAAGACAAATGATCAATTTTAGTGATCATGTCTTTATACAGTTTTAACCTTCCAGTGGTAAATATTCATGATTTTATTTTATTGTTTGCATTTGGCTTGTAACACTTTTGTAAGTGAGAATGTCTAGATAAAAGAAACCCTATTTTTAGTCAGGTAGAATACTCAGTAAATAGGTATCTATGTATAAAAATAGTCATATGGTACCACAAGGACACTGGCTCACCTATGTTCATACCAGCATTATTCATAATAGCCATCACCTGGAAACAACTCAGATGCCCTCAACTGAAGTATGGGTAAAGAAGTTGTTGTACATTTACACAACATTTTAACATCAGGTGTTGAAAATGATGGCATCATGAAATTTGAAGGCAAATGGATTGAACTAGGAAAAAATGATCCTGAGTGAGTTAACCCAGAAAGACAAACATGGTATGTACTCACTCCTAAGTGGATATTAGCTGTAAAGTAAAGGATAACTGTTGTGGAACATTACTATAACTAGGCAAAGATATTATAATTTTTTAGGTTGCGGAGTATTTCTTTAACTACATAAAGATGTGTTGCATTTGGTTCTGCTGCATTTGTTTGATTATGCAAAGGTGTGTTGCTGTTTTGCATTGCCTGCCTAAGGCACCTGATTGGTATAATAGATAGATGAAGGCCAAAAGCTAGGGAGGAGAAGGATATTTGGGCTGGTGGGCAGAAAGAATAAGTAGGAGAAGGAATCTATGCTTGAGAGACGAGAGAACGTGGGTGAAAGAGAGGGAGACATAAGGGCCCAGCAAGCCAGGCAGCCACCAGCCAGAAATGGAGTAGAACATATAAAATGAAAAAAAGGTAAAACTCCCCAAGGCCAAACATAGATGAAGAGAAAACAGGTTCATTTAAATTATAAGAGCTAATGGGACAAGCATAAGCTAAGGCTGTACATTCACAACTGATAGTAAATGTCTGTGGCATGATTTGGGGGATTTGGTTGGGCCCAAAAGAAAGCCTGCTGCAGATAACCATGTTGCAATCCACAGACCCAGAGAGACCAAATAACAAAGATGGCATGAAGAGGGATGCATATATTTTTCTGAGAAGGAGGAATAGATCTGCTGGGTAGAGTGTGGGTGGGGATGGCAGCTTGAGTGGATTGGGTTGAAGGATGAATGGAGGAGAAGAGTAATAAAAGAGATGTCTTAATCAGGGTCAAGTTTTGGAGTCAGATAGAAACCTGATGCAGGGGGAATCTCTTACAAATCTTCAAGAATGACCCTAGCTAAGACATCTAATAATAGTGCATAGGTAGCCTGTACTGACAGTCCCCTATAGTGAGATTGGTAATGACACCAATTGTCATTGGAGAGCCTTAGGGTCCAGAAACCAATGGAAAAACATACTAAGATTTACAGGTAAGCAGTGGATCAAGCCCAGGGAGCCCTGTTGAAAAGAGGGAGGAAGGATTGTATGAGTGGGGGCTAGATTATCATCAAAAGAGAACCCACAGAAGCAAGTGGCCTGCTCATGGGAGCACAATGACTATGGAGCAACAGCTAGGGAGACTGCATGGGACTGGCCTAGGCCATCTGCATATGTGTGATGGTTGTGTGGCTTGGTCTACTTGTGAGTCTCCTGGCAGTGGGAGAAGGGCTAGGGCCTGGCAGGGGGGGTATGGCTAGGTTTCCTCTTCCTAATGCTGTGATGCCTTGCCCAGTCATAACACAAGAAAAGGAGCTTAGTCTGCCTTTAACTTGATATGCATTGTTGGCAACCATGGAAGGCCTGCCACTTTCTGAACAGAGGAGGAAGAGGGGTAGACTGGGGAGGGGGTAGACGAAAGGTAGAAAGAAATGATGGGAAGATGGGTAGGGGAAGCTGAGGTTTGGATGTGAAATAAATGAATAAATTTAATTTAAAAAGATTTAGGATGTACTTAAAAGAGAAACTACATGCAATTATATTATAAATCTCAGAGTAAAATCAATAATTTAAAAAAATGTTATGTTCTAGTATAATGAATGCAAGCATTTGTAAAGCACATAGTCTTTATTGGGTACATAGTCTTCTTTTCCAGTGACTATGTACCCAATAAACCTTTGTAAATTTTGGAGTGATTACTTTATCTCTTTATCCTTTCTTTATCTCTTTATCCTCTCTCCATAACACTTTTCTCTTTGTCAACCCCACATAATAAAACTGATAATTCCACGTTTGTCAGAAGTGAGATTAAAATAGTGTAGGATTGGCATTATTAGCTTTTGACCTCAGCTATGGGGATGCAAATATTAAAGCAGTGAGTATATCTCACAGCTAGATCTCCCTCTCATATTGAGAATTACCACTGAATACATGAGACTGGGTAAGATCAGTGGATGTCATGATATTTTAAAGATGAACTATGATTTTGGTCATATACTAAATAGAAATATCTTAGATAATATTTTGAAGATCTGTTTCTGACTAAGAAAGAAAGTTCAGGG
Organism: Cricetulus griseus; assembly: GCF_003668045.3. NCBI lineage: Eukaryota > Metazoa > Chordata > Mammalia > Rodentia > Cricetidae > Cricetulus > Cricetulus griseus. Next base: position 24,049,885 of record NC_048604.1, on the reverse strand, counting down.
AAGATTTCAAAAATCACAGGTTCTTCCAGTTGTCATATCTTCTTTGCCTATATACAGGTCAGAAATATTTATGTCAATATTCTGCAGCCACTATGATGTGGTGCTTATACAAATCTCACAGTGATTTTCTGGAATTGATTTTCTGGAAGAGTTGAAAAGAGAAAAAATGTATGGGCCTACCAGATATTTATGGAACTAAAAAGAAATTCATGATGAATTTTTTAAAACACTAAATACTATTCCAAAATGGCAGTCCACAGAATGGGAAAAGATATTCACCAACCCCACATCTGACAGAGGGCTGATCTCCAAAATTTACAAGAATTCAAGAAGCTAGTCTCCAAAACACTAAATAGTCCAATTAAAAACTGGAATACAGAACTAAATAGAGAATTCTCAATAGAGTAGTCTAAAATGACTGATAGTCACTTAAGAAAGTGCTCAACATCCTTAGCCATCAGGGAAATGCAAATCAAAACAACTCTGAGATATGATCTTTCTCCTGACAGAATGGCCAAAATCAAAAACACCAAAGGCAGTTTATGGTGGAGAGGATGTGGAAAAAAGGGAACAGTCCTCCACTGATGGTGGAAGTGCCAATGCGTACAGCCACTTTGGAAATCAGTATGGAGATTCCCCAGGAAAATGGGATTCAGTCTTCTACAAGATCCAGCAAAACCCAAAAGATGCACATACAACAAGGACATCTGTTCAACTATGTTCATAGCAGTTCATTATTTGTAATAGCCAGAACCTGGAAGCAACCTAGATACCCCTCAACTGAAAAATGGATAGAGAAAATGTGGTACATTTACAAAATGCAGTACAATGGAATCTTGAAATTCGGCAGCAAATGGATGGAACTAGAGGAAAACATACTGAGGGAGGTACCTGAGTCACAAAAAGACAAACATGTTACATACTCACTCATATATGAATTTTAGACATGGAGTAAAGGATTACCAGCCTACAATCCACACTGCCAGAGAAACTAGTAAACAAGGAGGACTCTAAGAGAGACATACATGGTATCCCAGAAAGGAGAAAGGGACAAGATCCCCTGAGCAAATTTGGAGCATAGGAGAGCAAAGAGGGTGCTAGGAGAAAGAGAAGGGGAGAAGAGGTGGGGAGAGGAGGACATGAGAAAGCAGGAAGATTTAGTCAGGGGAGGAGAGCAAGAAAAGTGATATAATAATAGATTGAGCCATTATAGGTTTAAAGAGAAACCTGGCAATCTGGAAATGTCCAGAGATCTACTGGGGTGACACCATCTAACAATCAAAACAATATTGGAGAGGCTACCTTAAATGCCCTTCCCGGATAATGAGATTGATGACTACTTTATAAGCTATCCTAGAGCCTTCATCCAGTAGCTGATAGAAGCAGAAGCAGACACCTGTAGCTAAACATTGAGCTGAAATCCTGGAGTCCAGTTGCAGAGAGGGAGGAGTGATGAGCAAAGTGGTCAAGACCAGGCTGGAGAGATCCACAGAAACAGCTGATCTGAACAAGGGTGAGCTCATGGGCCCCAGACTGATAGCTGGGAAACTAGCATAGGACTGTTCCAGACCCCCTGTATGTGGGTGTCAGTTAAGGGGCCTGGGCAATACATGGGGTAGTAGTAGATCTGGGAGTAGATTAGTACTTATCCCTAGTAGAGGAATGGACTTTGGGAGCCCATTCCACATAGATGGATATTCTTTCAGCCTAGACACATGGGGGAAGGCCTAGGCCCTGCTCCAAATGATAGGACAGAACTTGAAGATTCCCTCATGGAAAACTTCACCCTCCCTGGGAAACAGAAAGGGGATGGGATAGGTAGAGTATTGGTGGGGTCAGGGGAGGAGAGGAGGGAGGGAAGACTGGGATTGACATGTAAAACAAGCTTGTTTCTAATTTAAAGAAAAAAAAGAAGTAAGTTCTCTGTGAACTTCCATAATGTGTTCGAGATGGATTCTTTCATCTTTAGCCTGTTTCATATCCTTTCTGTGATGATTTTCCTTCATCCTCTTTCTTCCCAATCCAATTCATGGTTATAAAACTATTTTTCAGCCATTTTAGATTCCTCTATTGAGAATTGTCTATTTAGTTCTGTACCCCACTTTTTAATTGGATTGATAGCTTCTTGAGTTCTTTGTATATTTTGGAGATCAGCCCTCTGTCAGATGTGGGGTTGGTGAATATCTTTTGCCAGTCTGTGGGCAGCCGCTTTGTCTTGCTGACTGTGTCTTTGCTTTACAGAAGCTTCTTAGTTTCAGGAGGTCCAATTTAGCAATTGATGATATCAGTGTCTGTGCTATACCCTCTTACTCCTGTCAGAATGGCCAAAATCAAAAACACCAATGACAGTTTATGCTGGAGAGGTTGTGGAGAAAGGAGAACACTCCTCTACTGCTGGTGGGAGTGCCAACTCGTACAGCCACTTTGGAAATCACTATGGCGATTGTTCAAGAAAATGGGAATGAGTCTACCACAAGATCCAGCAATTCCACTCTTAGGCATATACCCAAAAGAAGCACATTCATACAACAAGGACATCTGTTCAAATATGTTCATAGCAGCACTATTTTTAATAACCAGAAACTGGAAGCAGCATAGATGCCCCTCAACCGAAGAATGGATAGAGAAAATGTGGTACATTTACACAATCGAGTACTACTCAGTGGAAAAAAAAAAACAATGGAATCTTGAAATTTGCAGGAAATGGATGTAACTAGAAGAAACCATTCTGGGCGAGGTAACCCAATCACAAAAAGACAAACATGGTATGTACTCACTCATATGCAGATTTTAGACATAGAGTAAAGGAGTACCAGCCTACCATCCACACTGCCAGAGAAGCTAGTAAACAAAGAGGACCCTAAGAGAGACATACATGGTGCCCTGGAGAAGGAGAAAGGGTGAAGATCCCCTGAGCAAATGGGCAGCAAGGGCAGAGTGGGGAGGGACCTAGGAGAATGAGAAGGGGAGAATTGGAGGGATTCAGAGGACATGAGGGAGCAGAAGGTTTGAGTCAGGGGAAGAATAGAAGATAACAAGAATGGAGATACCATAATAGAGGGTAACATTTTAGGTTTACAGAGAAATCAGGCACTAAGGAAATGTCTTGAGATCTACAAAGATGACACCAGCTAACAATCTAAGCAACAGTGGAGAGGCTACCTTAAATGCCTTCCCCTGATAATGAGATTGATGACTGACTTATATGCCACCTGATAGCCCTCATCCAGCAGCTGGTGGAAGTAGAAGCAGACACCCACAACTAATCACTGAACTGAACTAGAACCCAGATGCAGAGAAGGACGAATGAAGAGCAAAGGGGTCCAGACAAGGCTGATGAAACCCACAGAAACAGCTGACCTGAACATCGGGGAACTCTTGCGCCCCAGACTGTAGCTGGAATACCAGCATGGGACTGATCCAGACCCCAGGAATATGGGTTTTAGTGAGGAAACCTCAGAAATCTACGGGACCTGCTGTAGTAGTTCAGTACATATCCCTAGCATAGGTATGGACTTTGGGAGCCCATTTCACATAGATGAATACTCCCTGAACCAAGACACACAGGGATGGGCCTAGGCCCCATTCCAAAGGATAGACTCTGATGACCCCCTATGGAAGGCCTCACCCTCCCTGGGGAGCAGAAAGGATATGTGATAGGTAGAGTTTTAGTTGGGGGAGTGGTAGGGGAGGAGGGGAGGGAGAGGAAACTGGGATTGTCATGTAAATCAATCCTGTTTCTAACTCAAATAAAAAAATCTGAAGAAAAATATAAATAAAACTATCTTTGTTGATTTTCCCCTTTTGTCTTCTAAAGTAATGCTTTTTGCTATGTGGACTTTTATACTATTTTGTGAATTTATGACATAATATAACAAATTTACTATTCCATAGCCTTTAATACAGACACATGTTGTTAATACTATTGCATATAAACCTATTTTCAGTGTATGGCATTTATTTTTTTGTTCCATTTTCAAAGAAAAATGGGATAAGTAGAGGTATCTTACTTTCATGTTATTGATTTTATGTAACAATAATATTAAGGACAATTTAAACTTCCAGGTACATCAAATTATCTCCAGTATTTTATCAACTGCATAATATTCCTTTTATGAGAGACAGACTAAGTAGACAAGTGCACATGTACATTTTATTAATGGTGTTTTCTACCTCAAAAACCAGTTCTGTGTTCAATATGCAATATAGTTTGAGAAGAATTGTCAGTGAAATGAGGCTTCTAGCAGAAAGTTCTATCATACAGTTCTCATAACTGTATCTTAGGTTTCTTTTGCTATTTCTCAGTTTTATCTGTTACAGACATGATAGTTCTGATTTCTAGTACACTGCCAAAATTATGGTATGGTAATTATCTTTTTCCTTAGTATGGCACTAACATGGAGTTTTCCTATTTAAACTTTTTTATTTTAAGTTCCTAAAAGAGTCTAAGAAAGTAGGCATTAGCCATTTTGATGCAAAAGAGTCAATGAATTTTTTAACTGTTAATAAAAAATAATGTCCATCATGTTTGATCTAGACAATTATAGTAGGTTTTTCTTTTCCTTTATCCTTTAGACACTAGCATTTTATCCATATAACCTTAAAAAAATCGCATCTGTAAATTATAATCAGGCTTGGTAGCATGCACTTTCATCTTGCTGGTTTCCAGGGAGTGAGTATGCTTTCATTTAAGGCTAACTTTACTCTGCAGTGGTATGATTTACTTTCAATGTACCAATGATTATATTTAAGATTTTTCATTATAAATAAAAGTGTAATTTTATTTATAATTTATAAATAAATAAAGCAATAATTCTGAGGAAATGATTGTGTTTCTTCTAATACCCAATTTATTCTCGTGGCCAGGAAAAGTTTACATAGATGTACATGTAATACACTCAGGTTTGAACTGAAGTATATAATTATCACCAGAACATGTGTGAAAGAGAGCTAGGGTGGGGGGCATCATTTGGAAGTAATCTCAGGTGATGTGTTGAAGGTCTCCTTCTGAAGATGACATTGTCTTTATAAAATGTTTCTAGGGATGCTGTTGTTGTAAACACTAAGTAGAATGCTCACTGCTATAATTAGTGGCCAAGAAATACTGAAGCTAAAGTCCTGCTTTGTGATATATATCTACTTTCCATTCTCCAAGAGCATGTCAGCTTTGGACCAATCTGAGTAGTCCTAAGGGATCTGAAATATTATCTAGGGAGTTTAACACAAGACTGGCTGGTATGTATGACAGTGATCAAGACTCTTAATTTTAATATTGAAAATCTATCTTTTTGATAGACGCCATGACATTTTTGTAAAACAAGCCACTTACATTTACTCACATATCTTTTGTCCCAATTACTTCCTAGTATTCTTCTGAGACATTTCTTCTATTTTTTCTCTAAAACTAATAGATTATCATCATTTCACAATACTATCCTACAAGCACTGAGAAAACACATCGTATATTTATAATCATTTCTTTACTAGGAGTATTATTCCAACATGTGGCTCAAATTCAACACGCTAAACTGAATTGGTCACCTTCCACTTGTGTATTCTATGATAATGTGTCTACAGTTATTTGCGCCCAAGACAGTTTCAGAGTTCAGCTTTTATTTTTAGTTTTTTCACCTCTATATACAATGGCAAATATTTTTTCAATTTATTTATCTCTTGTTTTTTATATTAATCTTTATATATCTCTTGGAGTTCTTTCAATATTCTTTGACTGATTTCACATTACTGAAACCATGGTATTATGCATCAAGAAACCCAAATAACTACAGGTACTCTTGTTTAAATCAATTCCATATGTGCAAGATTCAGTCTTTATTTACTTGTCTGATAGCATTTGTATTGCTTGACCTTATTTCCTCATGTTCTTAATCATTGTTTTAGGATGTAGCTTTTACTATGACCACAAATGTGATTAATTCAACCAGATTGGCTTTGAAAGTATTAAGAATTGGTGGATAAGAGAATTTGCTGGTACACTATGAAAAAGGTCTTGGCAGTCCTCCACCCACCATTTATCCAAAAATTTAATTTGTAGGAATTCATACTTATATATACTTTGACAAATATAAGGATATATGTGTCTAAATACTTACTGCGTCTATAATGCCTGTCAAAAATACAGCACTCGCTCTGTCCTGCAGTGGGCAACCAAGCCTCAGGTGAGTCTCAGCGCTGCTATGCTCCCCCCAACTCCCCCATCAAACCCTGATCGATTCTGACTGAAATCCCCCCACAAGAGTGGACCTCCCAGACCAGAAGGTGCACCCTGAGTCTGGACACACCCTACACTTGTCCACACACTGCCCCCTGCCATCCAGCTGCTGCAAGAAGATGAGCCCTCCTCCTGCCACAGGAGAGAGGGAGAGACCCCACCTGCACTCACAAGAGATGGGAAGAAGACAGAGTAAGAACACACTCAACAACAGAAAGACCAATATGGCAGCACCAGAACCTAGGGACTCCATACCACCAAGATCTGAAAAGCCCAACACAGAGGATGAAGAAGAGATGGACCTCAAAAACTATCTTAGAAAGATAATAGAGACCTATAAATAGGAAACAAGAAAATCCCTTAAGGAAATAGAAGAATAAACAAGCAAAAAGTTACATGAAATGGAGGAAAAGACAAACCAAATATTTCAAGAAGTAAACAAATCTCTTAAAGAATCTAAAAAAGCCAAAAAAAAAAAAAAAAACAAACAAGTGAAGGAAACACTCAAGAAACATTTCAGGGCATGAAAGCTGAAACAGACACAATAAAGAAAATACAGAATGAGAGGATGTTGAAACAGAAAGGGTGGATAAATGATCAGGAAGTAAATATGTGAGTATAACCAATAGAATTCAATTGATGGAAGAGAGAATCTCAGTTGTTGAAGACTCGCTAGAGGATATACAGTTATAGACTAAAGAAAATCTCAAGTCCAACAAATCACTAACACAAAATATCCAGGAAATATGGGGCACCATGAAGAGGCCAAACCTAAGAATAATAGGTATAGAAGAAGGTGAAGAAATACAGCTCAAAGGAACAGAAAACATATTCAACAAAATCATAGAAGAAAACTTCCCCAACCTACAGAAGGATATGCCTATGAAAGTACAAGAAGCTTTCAGAACACCAGAGTGGACCACAAAAAAGAAGTCCCCTTGACACAAAATAATCAAAACATCAAACCTTCAGAATAAAGAGAAAATATTAAGAGCAGCAAAGGAAAAAGGCCAAGTAACATATGAAGGCAGACCTATCAGATTCACACCCAACTTCTCAATGGAAACTTTGAAAGCCAGAAGGTGGTGGATATATATCCTACAAACACAAAGGGAGCATGGATGCCAACCCAGACTACTGTACCCAGCAAATCTATCAATCACTATAGACGGAGAAAACAAGATATTCCATGACAAAAACCAGACTTAAACAATACATATCCACAAATCCAGCACTGCAGAAAGTTCTGGAAGGAAAACTCCAACCCAACAAAGATAAATACAGTAAAAAAAATAGGCAATAGATAATCCAGTTTTACCACACATGAAAAGAAACAGGAGGACAAAATACACACACAATGACACCACCAACAATAAATCCAAAGCAAGCAAGAACCAAAAATCAATGGACATAAATATCTCTCAATGTCAATGGTCTTAACCTGCCAATAAAAAGATACAGGCTAACAGAATGGATACAAAGACAGAATCCAGCCTTCTACTGTATCCAAGAAATAAACCTCAACTTCAAAGACAGGTATTAGCTCAGAGTAAAGGGTTGGGAATAGATTTTCCAATCAAATGGGCCCAAGAAACTAGCTGGTGTAGCAATCCTAATATCTAAAAATTAGACTTCAAACTAAAATCAATCAAAAGAGATGAAGAAGGGCATTTCATACTCATCACAGGAAAAGTCCATCAAGATGAAGTCTCAATCATGAACAACTTTGCCCCAAATACGAAGGCACCCACATTTGTAAAAGAAACATCACTAAAGCTCAAACCACACATAAAACCACACACACTTATAGTAGGAGATTTCAACACCCCACATTCACCACTAGATAGGACCCCCAGACAGAAACTTAACAAAGAAACAAAGGATCTAACAGAAGTTATGACCCAACTGGGTTTAACAGATACCTATAGAACATTTCATCCAAACACAAAAGAATACACCTTCTTCTCAGCGACACATAAACCTTCTCTAAAATTAACCACATAGTTGGCAACAAAGCAAACCTCCACAGATAAAAAGAATATAAATAACCACCTGTATCTTATCAGATCACCATGCATTGAAGTTAGAATTCAACAGCAATACAAATTACAGAAAACCTACAAACTGGTGGAAAAGGAATAACTCCCAATTGCACCATTCCTGGGTTGAGAAAGAAATAAAAAAGAAATTAAAGACTTCCTAGAATTTAATGAGAATTTAGACACAACATACCAAAACTTATGGGACACTCTGAAAGCAGTGCTAAGAGGAAAGTTCATAGCACTAAGTGCCCTAATGAAGAAACTGGAGAAAAGTCACACTAGAGAATTGAAAGAACTGAAAGCTTTAGAGCAAAAAGAAGCAAACTCACCAACACAGTTCTTCACAGATCCTGAAAGAACAATACTCAACTTTATATGGAAAACCAAAAAAACCAGGATAGCCAAAACAACTCTGTACAATAAAGGATCTTCTGGAGGCATCACCATGCCTGACTTCAAGCTCTACTATAGAGCCATAGTTCTGAAAACAGCTTGGTATTGGCACAAAAATAGACTGATAGACCAATGGAATCGAATTGAAAACCCTGATATTAACCCACACACCTATGGATACCTTATTTTTGACAAAGATGCTAAATCTATACAATGGAAGAAAGATAGCGTCTTCAACAAACGGTGCTGGCAAAACTGTATTTGGACTTGCAGAAGATTCCAGATAGATCCATATCTGTCACCATGCACAAAACTTAAGTGCAAATGGACCAAAGAGCTCAACATAAATCCAGCCACACTGAATCTTCTAGAAGAGAAAGTGGGAATTACCCTTGAACAAATTGGCACAGGAGACCGCTTCCTGAACATTCTACCAGTAGCACAGACATTAAGATCTGCAATTAATAAATGGGACCTCCTGAAACTGAGAAGCTTCTGTAAGGCAAAGGCCACAGTCAGTAAGACAAAATGACAGCCCAAAAAATAGGAAAAGATCTTCACCAACCCCACATCTGACAGAGGGTTGATTTCCGAAATATACAAGGAACTCAAGAAGCTAGCCACCAAAACACCATACAATGAAATTATAAAGTGGGGTGCAGAACTAAATGGAGAATTCTTAACTGAGGAATCTGAAATGGCTGAAAGACACTTAAGAAAGTTCTCAAAATTCTTGGCCATCAGAGAAATGAAACTCAGAACAACTCAGAGATACCACCTCACACCTGTCAGAATGGCTAAAATCAAAAACACCTATGACAATCTATGCTGGAGAGGATGTGGAGAAAACGGAACACTCCTCCATTGCTTGTGGGAGTGCAAACTTACAAGCCCACTTTAGAAATCAGTATGGTGGTTGCTCAGAAAAATGGGAATCAGTCTACCTCAAGATCCAGCAATTCCTCTCTTGGGCATATACCCAAATAATGCACGTCCATACAACAAGGACATATGTTCAATCATGTTCATAGCAGCATTGTTTGTAATAGCCAGAACCTGGAAGCAACCTAGATTTCCCTCAACTGTAGAATGAATAGAGAAAATGTGGTACATTTATTCAATGGAGTACTGCTCAGCAGAAAAAAACAACGGAATATTGAAATTAGCAGGCAAATGGATGGAACTAGAAGAAACCATCCTGAATGAGGTAACCCAGTCACAAAAAGGCAAGCATGGCATGCACTCACTCATATATGAATTTTAGACAAAGAGCACAAGGATTACCAGCCTACAATCCTCTTCACCAAAGAAACTAGGAAACAAGAAGGACTCTCAGAGAAAATGCATGGTCCCTGGAGAATGGGAAGGGCTAGTATCTCCTAAGCTAATTGGGAGCATGAGGTTAGGGGAGAGGGAGCTTCCAGAATGAGAGAAAGAGAAGACGAGGGGAGAGGATGAAATGGAGGACCAGAAATATTGAGTTGGGAGAAGATTAGAGGAGAGAATGATGAGAGATCATTCAGAGTGATTATAGGTCTGAGGAGAGATCTGGCACTAGGGAGATTTGCAGAGATCTTCAAGGATGACACAAACTGACAATCTAGGCAATAGTGGAGAGGATAAGCTGAATGCCCTTCCCTTATAATGAGACTGATGGCTACGTTTTATGCCATCCTAGAATCCTCATTCAGTGGCTGATGGAAGCATAGCCAGACACCCACAGATATACACTAAACTGATCTCTGGAACTTAGTTGAAGAGAGGGAGGAATGAATATCAAAGTGGTCGGTTCCAGGCTGGTGAACCCCACAGAAACAGCTGGCCTGTACATGGGTCAGCACTTGGACCCTGCACTGCTGTCTGGGAGGCCAGTACAGGACTGATCCAGATCCCTGAACATGGATGTCAATTAGGAGACCTCCGCACTCCAGGGGGCCCCTGGTAGTGGATTAGTGTTTTTCCCTGGTGTAAGAAGGGACTTTGAGAGCCCATCCCATGTGAAGGGATGCACTCTCGGCCTGGACACATGGGGGAGGGCCTAGACCCAGCCCTGGATGATGTGGTGGATTTTGGGGAGCCCCTACCGAGGGCCCTACCCTTCCTGGGGATTGGAGGGTGGATGGGGTGGGTGGTAGGTCGGGGGTAGAGGGGTAGGGGTGGGATGAAGGGAAGGGAGAGGGAGAAGGGATTGATATGTGAAACAAGCTTGTTCCTAATTTGAACTATAAAAAATATTACCAAAAATACAGCACTACAAGCAGTAGTGGGATAACATACAATAAAAACAAATTAGTTATATCTGTATGCTTTTTTGCAAAAGTGTATACATATCTAGAGTTCATTTTATCATTTATGGGCAAGTAATATATTCTTGGGTATCCTTAGGTATGCATTGAATCTCTTTAAGTCATTACATACACATAAAAATGTTTGTATGGTAAACTATGGCCAGAGTACAGGAATCCAGGTGTTGGAGACTTTTTACTATATATCTTCTAAAAACATTACTCATGTGTATGTATGTGTGTAAATGTGAGTTTCTGCCATACAAGTTCAAAGTTTTGCAGGGGACTGAAGAGGGTGTCAAATCCCCTGGTGCTGCAATTAAAGGCAGTTATGAACTTTCACACATGGGTCCTGGGAACTGAAATCAGGAACTAAGGAAGGGAGAAAAAGATATTAACTGTTGAGCCATTATCTCCAGGCCCAGTATTATTTATCTTTTAATCTACAAAAGTTGCTTTTACCAAACCAAATGTGCAAAATGATGTGTCCATAGCTAATGCCAAAGCTCTTCTCCTAGAAAATGTTGACTTTGATAAATATATTCCTATGAGGACAATTTATAAGAAAATGCACATTTAATCATTTTAAAGCTTATTTTAATTACTATGATGCTGAACACACTTGTATTTTATATTTTGTACAATACATCACATACTCAAAATTGATCCACATAAAACTGCAGTCCTTTCATTGCAAATGGCTATTTCTTAAAAGTTAAGGAAATGTTAATCCTCAAAATACTTTCCTAATTATCCTGAAAATATAGGTTAGATTTGAATAGCTATGAAAATATTTAACATAGATGGCCCTGTAGAAAGCAGGTCATTTTACAGTACTTTTTAAAACAGAAGGTTTTAGTATGAAACATGGTAGTGCTCAAGTTTTGCTGGAGTAAAAATAATAATAGTTTGAAGAATATTGTATAATTTTGAAAGATAATACATGTTAAATCATTTTATATATATCCATAATATATAATCAAACAATACTGAGTTTTCCTACATTCAGTTGAAAGACTCCCCAAATGGTAATAATCTAGATCTTGAAGTACATTTTCTAATTTGATTAGGGCTTCAAATGATGGATATTTTCTTAGATCAGCCAAACAGACATTTTATGAACATATTTTCTACAAATGCCATATACATGAAATGTTTAAAAAACTTGAAAATATTATTGAAAAGCTGCTAAAACTAAACTGCTGAATTGCAGTGAAAACAATGACTGCATTGGCCTAAAGAAAGAAAAATACATAAGCCACTCAGGAAGCGTAAGATTAAGACATATTCAGCTTTTTTTTGTATGATTCATCAAAAATATTGTGCTCTGAGAAAAGTGCCAAAGTCACAGCTAATTTTCATTGCCAAAATAATCTCTCTCTTCTCTTTTTGTCTCCATCTCCCTCTCCCTGCCTCCTCCTTCCTACTTCTTTCTGTTTTCCCCTTTCTCTGTGGCTGAGCACTAGAAAGTTGGTTGAGTCAAGGTCACCTTGAAGATAAATGTCACACAATTAGAAGTGTGCATATGCACATCACACACAAGCACATATGTGAAGAATGTTAACCTGAACTCAAAGACAAATCTGTGCACTTTCACCAGTGCATAGAGTCTTTAGCTCCAGAGGCCTGCATAGTTGCCATGGAGGCCTGAAGGGAGTGGCCCTCCACCCACAAAGAGCTTCATCTCAGGCCAGTTGTAGCAGTGAGTGTAGAGGGCATTGGGGAATTCCTCAGTGCCATCAAAGTAGTTCACCCAGAGTTCATCTTGGTTGAGCCAGCCTCTGCCACAGGTGAGTTTGAGCTTCCTCCCTGTGCGCACAAGAAAAGAGTCTGGACTGGCTGAGGCCCTCTCCTCCAGGAACTTCTGGGCACGGATGTCATAGAAAAGCAGAGAGCCATGCCCAGTGCCAACGGTAATGATGTGCTGGTAGAAGCTCAGAGAACGCACACCAGTGCCTCCCTCTCGGGAACACAAGGGCCTAATGTTCTGCTGGCGTTGTCTTGGATCCAGGAATGAAACATGAGACTGGGATCCCACAGCATAGAGGGACAACTCATCGCAGTAGGTGAGACACACGTTCTCCCGGCAGTAGGGCAGCCTCAGGGACAGCAGCCTGGACAGGTTGCTCCGGGCTTTCCACAGGTGGAAGTAGCCATCCAGAGACACAGCTCCAAGCTCCTGGTTTTTGCCACTGAATGCAAGGGCTCGCACTTTGCGGTTACCCGGGTTAGTGGTGGCCCTGGGAATGGGTTCAATGTCCTTTGGGCGAATGTGCGAATAGCGTGGAATCCCTGAATTGTTGTGCCAGGGAATGTTGCCACTGAACACGTCAGGATCCACCCGCCAGAGTGCCACGGTGCCGTCGCGGGAACCACTCACAGCCACCGTGTCACTCATCCATGCAATGGCAAAGATCCAGTCCCTGTGGCCATTGCGATCCCCTAAGCACAAGGGGTCCAACGTGGGCAGCTGGTATATAGCTAGACTGTTGGGGTTTTCACCCCCTGTGGCCAGGAGGGTCTTGGAGGGATTCAGCTGGATAGCATGGATGCCACAGGTGGGTTGGGCACGCGATTGTCCAGGCCCTCTGTCCCGCATCAGGGGAATGCGGGTAATCCGGCCAGTCTGGACGTCCACCACGAAGAGCGTGTTGCACTTGGTGCCACACACCACCTGCCTGGCATTGAGCCACTGCGACGCGAACACCTTGTTGAGGGGCCCGAGGGACAGCTGGCGCTCCCTCAGCAGCTCGGGTAGCCTGAGGACCCCGTAGCTGCGCAGATCGCCCTCGAAGCCCGCCAGCCCGGGATGGCCGTCTGCGCCCAGTGCGCGGCCCTTCAGGTAGTGCACCAGCGAGCGGCGAGCCACGGGCCGCCGCGGCCTCTTGGCCAGCAGCATCGGCCCCTCGGCTTGGCCGGTCCCCGCCGCCGCAGCCCCCGGGCCGGACGACGAAGAACTCCCGGCGCCCCCCTCAAGCTCGGCGGCTTTCCGCTTCCTGCTACCTGTTTGCTGAGGGGCCATGGTGGGCGGCGGGCGAGCTGCAGAGGCGGCGGCGGGGCGGTGGCGGCGGCGGCGCGTGGCACCAGTGTTAGCCGTGGTGGCGATGGGGATGGATGTGTCTCCGAATCGGCGGGGTGGCACTTGGTCCCAGGGGCCAGGAGGCTGCGAGATCCGTGGGGCTCCGAGTGTCCTGGTTCCCGGGTGTTGTCGTTGGCAAAAGAGGCGAAGGTGGCAGCTTGGCTTAGAGGGAGCTGGGCGCGGGCAGAGAGCAGCGCTGAGGGTGGTGGCTGTGCGGGGGACCTGGGCGAGGGCGGGAAGTGCTGCCGTCTGGGAGACGGTGAAGTCAGTGTGGGGCGAAAGACTACGCTAGGAGACCTGAGGGTGAGAGGCGGAGGCAGTGGGAGGGGCAGTTGACCGTGGGGTGCTGGGTAGCAAAAGCCAGTCTGGATGGGGGTTGGGGAGAGACAGAGGGGCTGGGCTCGCCAGAGGGCTCGCTGGAGGGCTGTGTGGAAACTCCTCTAGGGAGATTCCTAGAGTGTTGAGCTCCAGGACGCCAAAAGCTAACACAAGTTTTTTTTTTTTTTTTTTTTCACCAACCTCACAACCGCTCCCAAGGAGCTTTTAAACCAAAACCTAAAATATAGTCCAGGAGGGGATCAAAAAGAGCACTGACCATGACATGTGGGAAGAAATAATTGCGCACTTGGTGTAATCAGAAGACGCTTTTGACAGAGGTTGTTCTTTGAACTGTACTGGGGATGGAGGTGTTTCAAAGGGGCCTCTAGTTTCTTTCTGTACTCTCCTTGTAAGCCCCTTTGCCGGTTGCATTTTCAACTATTCTGACCTTAGTTTGCTCTTGTTCCTTTTTATCTTCTAAACTTGAAGGTCCTGAGCTACTCAACTTGAATTGCTCAAGGAGATCTTGCGAATTTCCCACGCCTTGACCCAAATTCAAGCCAGGCTATGGTAGAGAAATAGTCAAAAAGAACCTCAGGGCTTTAACAGGGCTACAGTGACATACAGGTGGGGACATAGAGATCAGAGGTGAAGAAAATGATGCTTCATTACCTACTAACTTCTCAGGAACCGCAGAAGCCTGGAAAGGCATCCCCCTGTTCTCCAGTTAGGGAAAGTCCGATCCACAGTCAGAACCAGGACTCCCGTTGAGCTCCATTTTGTAGTAGAAGTCATCTGAACCTCAGAAGGCTCTTGAGGAACACACCAGATATCCCCAGATAGGACAGAAGAACCTTTCAGTGGAACAACATGGAAACAATGGGAGAGACTAAAGATGTTCCCAGTACAGGCTTAGTCTCAGGAGTAGGGAGATCTGTATCTCCTATGTAGCTTCAGGGTATCCAATTTGTAGTCACACCCTAAGCCTAAGCGTGACCAGTTTCAAAGCATGTGTTTGAGTGGAAGTCTGGTGTCTCTTACCAAAGCACGTGAACCGGATGCTGTTTCACAACATTAGTTTTTTTTTTTTTCTTTTTAGATGGAAGCATGTGGTGTGGGTGTATGTGTAATTTAATATTTCTGACCAGTCATATGAAACAATGGAGCTGTTTTGTTGTTCTTCTTCCTTGTACACAGCCGTACACTTTTTAAAAAGATATCTCAGGTCTGCAAATTCCAGGTGCAAAATCCCTTGGGCCAGTTTGACCATTCCAAATGAACAGCTGTGTCTCAGTGCATCCAACACAGGCATTTTCTCTGTGTACAATAAATTATCAAGCAAGAGAAAAGTTGATAAATTGGGAGTAAGGAGAGGTTACTGAAGGATGGGTAACCAGAAATTCCTTTACCTACAAAAGATATATTTTCTGTTTTTAAATATAAATTAGAAAAAATGTAATACTTTGCAGAATAGATTTTACTGTGGAATAGAATGAAATAGACTGAAATTTGGGGCCTGTATCAGTCTATTTATCTGTATGTATGACTATTGGATATGTAAAAATGAAATATATGTTTATTTCTGCTATTTATTTGAAGTTTGAGTAGGATGTCTGTAATAATCCTTTGAAAGGCCAAATATTCTGTTTTCATTCAGCCTTACAATAACTTTTAAAATAAGTTGTTTTTGGTAGTCACTCATAGTCTCACAGTCAATGCTATATTAAATGTAAGTCTTCACCTGATTACATTACATATTCAAAGGATTTGTAACCTATATTATTGAATGAATATTTTTCTTTTCTTCAAACCCTTATCCCTAATCCTAAAAGTTAGATCTAATTTCTAAAATCAAGATGATCTGTTTAAATACTAAACATAAAATATATACAGAGTGTCCATACCATATATGAAGGCAATATTTAATCTTAAATGTATGTGTATTTTGTTTACTGATATTCTCTTGTTAATTATGAAATAATATTGCCACATGTTTTTTGCTAAAGAAAGTACAAATACAAAAATTCTGCTATTGTGTATTTTCTTTTTGTTAATATAAATATGATTATTTGTATTTAGTGTTCAGATTCCATGTTTTACATACTCAAAACACCATTCATTCATGTCTATACTTTTAACTTTCTCCATGAAATTAAATGTATTAAGCAATTTGACAACAGAAACAAAAGATATTGAGAGATGTATACATTGGTTTCAGCTTTCGATTTGGAGTATTTCTTTGGATTTGATTGCTTATATTTCTAGAACACACTGCCTAGAAATATGTAAAGCCACAAGCTATTGTTGAAGCTGTAGACACAATGGCATGCTAGTAAACCTCTCAGAGGTCTATATAGTCTTCTGGATCTCCACTAGTTACTTCTTTTGTGTTTGAAGTATATTGTATTTATGAGAATAATATCTTCTCTGTCCATACAAAACTTTTTTGCCCATTACTGCCCTTTGTTTCAAATTACCCATGCCACCTTTCTGTATTAGACCTCTCCCCTCTATTAGAAGGCATCTCATATGAATAGCTGTAAGATAGTTTCATGCTGTTCTGTAATTATTTAATTCATTTTTATTCTGCTGCCTCAATTACATTGTAAATACTTCAAGAGACAGTAGAGAAATATTTTTAATAAATTCACAATATCACACAGTTCAAGATATGCAGTTAAAGGCTAATAAAATTTTATGGTCTTTTGATAAAAAAATAAACAAAACAATTTATCCAAAAGTGGGAGACATTTTGAAATGAAATCACTTGATTTGACAAAAATGAAGTATTTTATTTGTGTTTTAATAATACTATGGAATAATCCTTTTATAAACTGTGATTATATATTACTCTCACAGGTTTATAAGGAACTAAGTTGTAATGATAAGTCTTTCTGCTGCCTGAATTCTGCCTGCTGCCACGTTAAGGTCCCAAGTAACACACAGAGACTTATGTTAGGTACAATGCTGTTGGCCAATGACTAGGATTTCTTAATCTATATATTTTATAAAGATTTATCTGATTGGACACCAGCGGCAGGCTTCTTCTCTTGCCAGGATCACATGGTAGCTCCAGAGCAGAGAGCAGGAGGAAGAACAAGAGAAAGAGAGTGATTTCCTGCTTGTCCCTGCTTATATTCTGAGTCTTCCTGCTATGTCACTTCCTGCCTGGATCACTAGACTTATCTTTACTACATTTCCCAGAATCCTCCTTGACTCCTAGTCCTGCCTATCTTGCTTCCTCATTGCTCAACAGTACTTTATTCAAAAACAATATGATAAACACACAGAGAAGGACTTGCCCCATCATCTCTTCTTTTCTGTCTAAAGAAAAAGAAGGGATTTACCATTAACATAGAAAAATATATAACAAACCAAGTTGGAATAGATATAGTTTAGATGTGACATTAGTAGATTATTATAAATTCTTGCTATTCATCCTTATGATTGTTAATGATAGATAATTTAGACTGTTAAGCTTTTTCTGATTTTTTATTTGAATTAGAAGCAAGATTGTTTTGCATATCAATCCTAGTTCCCTCTCCCTCCCCTCCTCCCCTACCACCACCCCTCAGCTAAAACCCTACCTATCACATGTAGGGGAACCTGTAGCCATGCCTGTAGAGTGAGAGGGTCAGGGCTGCGTTTCACTTTCGTTTGGCCCTTTTTGGCTTGCTTACAGACTGCTGCCACACCGGCTAGCTAGGTCGCTCTGTAAGTAAGGCTTTTCCCTATTAAATACCCTTATATTTCTACTTGGCTCCATATTGATAATTTCCCACTATAATCACATATCCTTTCTGCTCCCCAGGGAGGTTGGGGCCTTCCATAGGGGATCATCAAATCTATCATATCCTTTGGGATAGGGCCTAGAGCCACTCCCGTGTGTCTTGGCTCAGGGAGTATCCCCTCTATGTGGAATGGGCTCCCAAAGTCCACACCTATGCTAGGGATAAGTACTGATTTACTACAGGAGGTCCCGTAGATTTCTGAGGTCTTTTCACTGAAACCCACATTCATGGTGTCTGGATCAGTCCCATGCTGGTTTCCCAGCTATTAGTCTGGGGAGCAAGAGCTCCTTGTTGTTCAGGACAGCTGTTTCTGTGGGTTTCACCAGCCTGGTCTGGACCCCTTTGCTCATCACTAGTCCTTCTCTGCAACTGGATTCCAGTTCAGTTCAATGATTAGTTGTGAGTGTCTGCTTCTACTTCCACCAGCTGCTGGATGAAGGCTATAGGACGGCATATAAGTCAGTTATCAATCTCATTATCAGGGGAGGGCATTTAAGGTAGGTTTTCCTCTGTGGGTGTGATTGTTAGCTGGTGTTATCTTTGTAGATGTCCAGACATTTCCCAAAGCCTTATTTCTCTGTAAACCTAAAATGTCTCCCTCTATTATGGTATCTCCTTTCTTGCTTTCTTCTATTCTTCACCCAACTCAACCTTCCTGTTCTCTCATGTCCTCCTCACCCCTCCACTTCTCCCCTTCTCAATCTCCTCGCTCTCTCCTCCCTCCTCCCATGCTCCCAATTTGCTCAGGAGATCTTGTCCCTTTCCCCTTCTCCAGGGGATACACCGTTAAGTTTTAATACTTTTTAGACTAAAAGGGGAATTGTAGGGGGAAATGCTGGCCATGCCTGCTTGGGGGCTGGCACAGGTGACACCGACCACGCACATTTGGGAAAGGTCAGAGTGATGTAGCAAGAATTAAATATGAGGGTTGCATGCATGCAGCCATCTCTGTTCCCTGACCCACCTCATTGTACAGGACTGACTCTGTCTTGTGAGTACTTTCCTAATAAAAGATCTGCTCATCAAACTAGCTCTGACTCCATTGCGATCTGCATAAATTGTGTTTCACTTTACTAACTGGTCAATAACTAGGCAGGAAGAAGATAGGTGGGAGAGCTGGACAAAGAGAACACAAGGGAAGAAGTGTGGTGATATAGTGTTTATGGCTTAATAAAGCTTGTCAAAGGGTTCATAATGCAAAGATAGCCCCCAAACCATAGAGGTCAAGCAGTGGTAATACACACCTTTTATTCCCAGAAGCCATACTAGCAAGCCATAGAATTAGGCAGTGGTGGCACACATCTTTAATCCCAGGATTCAGGGACAGGCAAATGGATCTCTGTTAGTTGAAAGCCACACTGAGCTACACTAAATTGATCCAGTCATAAAGAGAAACAGCTCACACAAAGATGATCTCAGCACTTGGATCATGCATCTTTAATCTAAGCACTTGATGTATATAAGATAGGAGCAGATATTCAGTCTGGGACATTTAGTCTCCAGCCATGTTGAGGGCAAGATTGCTTCAGCCTGGGTAGAGGTAAGAGTTACTGGCTTGTCTGCTTTCCTTCTCTGACCATCAGCTTGAAACCCAGTACCTATCTCTGGGTTTTTATTAATTCATGTTACAAAGAAGAAAGAAAGAGTCACCAGCCATGCACAGAGGAAGCAGGAGATGAACATATTGTTATGAGAAAAGGTACTGTCATATGGTAGAGCATAAATAAGAATTATGTATCAATTTAAGTTTCAAGAGCTAGTTAGTAACAAGCTTAAGCTACCGCCTGAAAAATTATAATTAATAATAAGTCTCTGTGTCAATTATTGGGGAGCCTGTGGTCCATACAAGGAATACTGCTTGCATAATAATGCCACATAATGTTTAAATTTCACATAGATGCAGTTATCTTGATATATGTGCTGATATATAATAATCTATGGATGTATACTTCCTCTATATTACACTATCACTGAAATATGATCAATATATGCTTATTTATAAGTTTGCTGTGCATACCCTTTTTACATTTTTAAAAATTTTATGCATTGTCAACCTTCTAGTGTACAAAGACAGAACATCCACTGCCTTGCTGATACCTTATTTCAATTATCAATTTAGAACTAATTCAGAGATTTTGTTATTTCCATGTGACATCATGAATATAATCTTCTATAAAAATTATGCCAAATATATTGAAAGTGTTATTATTATTTTTAGCTTTGAAGCTAAAGTATTCTCAAGAGAAAGGCATTGACAATTGAAAAAATGCAAGGCAAGAATGGGAGCAAATAAGGAGTCTCAGGAAGTAATCATGGATATTACTTTGACACATGGTATCTTAAGAAAATATGTATTACTACTTATGAATACAGGCTTCATGAGAGGTATTTGTGCTTAGAAACTAGATTGCATAATCATTTCCAGTAATGTTATTATAGCTGTAAACTAAAGTTGTGTTTGAAGATATTTGCAACATCTTGTGTACTTTTGTGAGAATCATTCTTGAATTATCCTTATCAACAATTACAAATTAATCATACTAAAATGAAGCATAATCAGATTTGTGTAAACTAAAATTTGGTAGTGGGATAGGTAAATTATTCTTGGGTGAGTAACTTGAATAAATTTTTACTTAATCGCTATTATAATTAACACTGTTTCAAACTATGACTTTTTGGTGTCTTCTAAGAAAAACAACTGTAAGTTCTTCATTATAGCCTTTGGGGAGGCTTTTTCTAAACTTTTGGTGCAAAACCAGTTAAAGATTGTTCCTCATGCTGGGTTTCTAAATATGATATCACTACCAAAGTCATATTCTGTTGGATGAAGGAAGAAAGCAAATATTACAGGAAATTTTGATTCTATGTCCTCTACTTGGTCTCATTTCTCTCCATCTCCCTAAGCAAAAGAAATGTGTCAGTATGGTCTTTGTTTTTGGAGAGAGGAGGCACAGTGGTGGTTATGTTTTGTAGGAAGCACAACAGGGTAGTGCCTAAAGAGAGTGGTCTACTGATCCTGATAACACAGTTTTCATTTTGGTTCTATGACTCACTCACAATAGAATTAAGTTATTATAATTTTTGTACTTATTACCTCATGTATAAAATGGAGATAATATCATCAACAACATGGTCCCTCTCCCTCTCTCTTTTACTCTCTATCTCTCTCTGTGTATGAATGTGTGTGTGTGTGTGTGTGTGTGTGTGTGTGTGTGTGTGTGTGTGTGTGCGCGCGCGCATGTGCATTCATGTGTATATAAATGTTTTTGTGTCAGAGAGAGAAACAGAGTGGAAGGGTCATCAAGAGTATAGAAACAGCAATGTACATATAGGCACTTAGTAAGACTCTCTTACTTACTTCCTTTCCACTATTTACCATTACAAAGGTAGTGTGGTACCCAGGATAATGGAGTTTTAGAAGCCCACCATAATGCAAAATAAACATATTCATCATTACTAAAAGCTAGTATAATCTGGAACAAAATATTTGTAAAATTGGCTACTTTTCTATTTGCATAAATCTCAACTTGGTTTTGAAACCATAGATGAATATTCATAAGGGAAGAATGTGTTTTAGAAATAACATTACAGTGTGCTAGTGGATCTTAAAGGGGAAATTCAGAGGGGTTCTTCTATGAAACATACAGATTTGAACATTACTCTTAAAGTTGCTGATACAAATATATGTTCCAAAAATAGTTGATACTTCCTTACACATAGAGCATTTCATATCTGTATATACTAGATAAAAATGGATAAAGACAATGAAAATTTAGGCAAACCATGAATTAATATCAGATAGTTATGTAAAGACATGGATGAAATGAAGCCAGTGAAGTAGATTGAGAAAACATTGTACTCTGCACTCTGCAGTATTTTAACTGAAAACAGATTTCAATTATTATTTTCTTTACCCTTAATACCTTATTATCACTGAATTCAAAAGTATTATATATTCCAATGCTTCCTAATTTTATATTTCCATCAAAAAAACTGTGTTCAACTTCTTACTTGACATTTTAAATATCAAAACAGTACTTCAAAGTCAGGATATAATCCCAAAATCTTGGTTTCAATGTTCATGGTTCTGAACTTATATTATTCCCTGTCTTCATGAACTGCACTGCCATTCATTCAGCTGTTCCAAACAACTCTCTAACAATTACCCTTGACACGTATTTCTCCCCTTTATTTAGTTCTAATTATATTCAACCTTCTAACATTTTTAAAACCATTTAGTTCTCAATATTTCATTGCTACTCCTAGATCTCCAACCTATTTAATCTTGATTTTATAACCCTAGTAGCACACTGAATCATTTTCGAGAGAACCCCTTTTCCTCCTCCTTTAAGTTTTTCACACTAGAATATCATATTGCAAATACTGTCTTTCTACTACAAGGTTTTAGACAAATCTGTACTTACTTGTAGTCCTAGAATATAGATCAAAGTCCAAAAACACTCTACCAGACCCAGCATGATATAATTTATTTTGCCTTGCCAGTGTTCTTTTTCTCATTTTTATTCTTTAGCCACAATGGACCTTTTTAATGTTCTCAACACTGTCTCATAATGTCATGCCTCAGATCTTTTTTGCATCATGTTCTCTCTGCCTGAAATACCTTCTGCCTGTGGGTCATCTACCTTTTATCGCCCACATATACCTGAATTTTTAAACTGCTTAGTTTTTAGATCATAAGTAAAGTGTCACATTTTGGTAGGAAAAAAATCCCTTGGTGCCTCAGAATGGGCTAGAACATTGTATCCTATTATAACCCTTTGTCAATGTAAAGTTTCATGAATTTTGTCACATTAGATTTCATCTGAATATTTATGAGGTTTTTTGTAATGATTAGTGACTAGAACACCGCCTGAGGGTAGGAAAGGACATATCCACTTGACTTATTTCTGTGCCCAGTGACTGCCTGTCTCAGAATTTACAAAATCAATGTTAGTTGAGTGACCATTTAGAGATCCTGAAACTTTTATTGGTGTATCTGAGACTTTCATGCTTTATGATCAACCATGTCCTTATTTACCAGAAGTTGAATGTACAATCTTTTAACACCTGATATTCTACTTTTTCAAATTGTTTGTTCTTCACTTATGTCACAATTCTTTTTGGTTTTATTAAAAATACAACCCAAAATAGTCTATTTCTGTGAGTCTCGAGACTTACTGATGTGATAGACAGCTCCAGGAAACATAAAACACCTAGATCAGAGACACAATGCAATTCTGTCAAACATTGCTATATTCCTTTTCAGCTGTGGAGGTATCAAAACCAAAAGATAAAAGACCATTTCCACCTTTGCGGTGTTATCATAACTTCAGAGACAAGCACCAAGAATGACTGGGTGCTCTGGTTTTTGAATGGAAACTCAGTCATTCAATGCCTAAATAAAATGAACATAATAGTCATAATATTTAACAACAATTCCATGAAATACTTTTCTAAAACAATTGATATGCAATGCTTACGATTATTTAGAGGGTACAGTATTGAAATCACGTGTGTGTGATATAAAACATAGCAATTGTATGTTAGCTGTATCATTATAAAATCAGATTAATGTCAGCTCCTTGAATACTGTCTTTCCAAATTTTATGAACTTTGAAAATCTTGTCTAGTTACTTTGAAATGCATAATTAATTGCAGGCTTTTATTATGCTAAAATGATTGATATTGAAAATAGCCTTCCAAAGCTCAGAGGGTAAATTCAATATTATTTCTTGAAGTATAGACACTTTATAAAATGTGGTGTATTTGACAGCTGCTACAGCATAAGACGAAGCATGGTAGTGAATTCCTCCTTTATAAAAGACTTCCCAAAGTTTTTCTACACTTACAGAACATGTTTTGATCATTTTCTCACTCATTGCCATGGATATAATACCAGAACTTAAGTTTAGAAGAGGAATATTTGCTCAAATGCTTTGATATTTCTTAATATGTTCATTAGTTGATACTCGTTTTAGTCCTGAAGCTACTGCCACCAACTTTCTTAATGAAAAAAATTAGGATGTATTTTCATCAGAATAGAAATACAACATTGATGTGGTTGAAAGTTAGCCATTGTGATGCAGATGATACCCTGAGCCTTTTGAAATAAAAGACCACGAATCCATTCTATCTCATTTTATCACTGAATGTGCTAACTTTCCATCAGTTAGAGTGGTGGGTATAGAAGCACATGATTCATAAGTTATAGATGTGTATGGACACACACCTCCATCATTTCAGATTTCTTCCAAAAATGTAGCTAAGGGATACCATCCGTGCATACTTTTCTCCAGATAGCTCCCCATCTCCCTGTGCATTTGTTCAAGTTGCCCATCTATTTCAGGTCCTATCTCAGGCTACAACAACTTGACTATAGCTTTAAGTGCATTTTTGTATAACATACAAAGTTTCATTCTATTAATGAATTTGCTTTGGTTAGTTTAGCATGGCTTATTTATTAACTAGAAATAAATGTTAGCATACATGTAAACACCAAACACATGTACATATATATTTGGATCTCCATCTCTAGCACAGTGTTGGCATACTAGTTGGACAAATGCATGTACTGATTGAATATACAAATGACTTCGTCTTCTATCAAGACCATTGTTAATTGAATATAACAGCATTCAGAAGGTTGGTTCAAATACTCTTACATTTATTCTTGAATCACCTTAGGCTACTGTTCCATAGGATCATATTACCTTACTATATGCTTAATCAGTTTCACTCACTTGCATTTTAATGTTATCCTTTAAACGGTTCTCAGAGGTCATTATAAACAGTTCTATGAATATCCTCTCTGCATTTATTGCAAATGTGTTATGAAGGACACTTTTCATCATATTTCTAAATGTCCCCTTTGTACAAAGTCACACAGTAAATTAACTTTAATAATTTGATGTCAGAAGCTTTTATCTCTGTGAAATTATTGTATTTCCTCAATTCTGATGATGTGAACTGTGTGAGAGTAGGAACTGTGAAGTAAGAGAGACCTTGTGGTTCCACCTACAAGTACAGTTAGTCTTCTAAACTTATTGACCTCACCTATAAAATGAGGATTAAACATTCTCAATGAATACATGTGCATATATATATATAAACATATGAAATATCAAAATATCTATATGGTTTTTGAAATACTACACATGTTCAATGTGTAGTAAAATAGTTTCTTTTTTTTTAACTTGGCTGATAGGAAGCCAAATGACAATTGAAAGGCTGACTCATCATTACAACTATATCAAAATTTCCAATTTGTTCATCCTGAAGTTTAATTTTGGACTTTCATATTTAAAACTTTCAAGGGCCAAAAGAGAGGGCTCAGTAGTTCAGAGCCTAGCAGCTTCTCCAAAGGACCAGTTTCCATACCTAGCCCCTACATGGTGGTTCACCATCATCTGCAACTCCAATCTCAGGGTATCTAACTTCCTTTTCTGGCCTCCCTGGACATTGTACACATGGTATATATACATAAATACATGCATACACAACACACCTATGAAAATTAAAAAGAATCTGGAAAAATCCATTTCCATTCATTTGCCTACATCTTTTATAATTTCCATTTTTAACTACTTATCTAGTCACCAACTGGTAAATACCTAAGCTTTTCCCATGTTTAACAACATTGTGAGGAGAGCAGCAGTGAACATGGTTGAGCATATGTCTCTGTAGTAGGATACAGAGTTGTTAAGAGTCTGTGGAGTGCTAAGCTACAAATAATGGGATATTACAGTAAAGCTCAGAGACCATTTCGGAAATGGGGCAGAAATGTTTTGAGACTCAGAAATCAAGGTGGTCCAGAGGAAATCAGCGTGGTCTAAACTTTGCAGGTCCAGTGCACTCATAAACTACAAGGAAGTATTGGTGCATACATTACACCTGCAAAAAACATCAAATCAATGAACATTGCACCATGGAGAGGGAGAGGCTCCTGAGTCCCTACTCCAAGCTGAGGAGCTATTGACAGCTGATGGCTTCTCAGGGATTACCTTTCAGTCATAGTAAAGATGTTACCTCTAGTGGGTCAACTGCAATCTAGACTTACACCATATCCTCATACTCATGAATATATAAGTATCAAGAATGTATCTGATAGATTATTTTTTTAAAGTTATATAGGGAAGAGTTAGAGAAGTAGGGGATAAATAATGATGAAAATATATTGTATTCATATATAAGTTGTCAAAGATAATAATTTTTAAAACCAATGCAAATAATTAGAAAGCATATAGAATATATAAACACATTATTCACACTCTTTAAAAAAATAGACAGTTACAAATTCTAAAGTTATGATTTTCATTGGCCAGTATAAACAGAGCAGGAAATGTATGTAGCAGAGTGAGAAATTCCATTGTTTTTGTGTTTCCTCTGGAGATGCCATGACATCATACATGTCACATTTAGAGACTATTCTCATGACTGCACTTCTGATGAGAATTTTGAAATAAAAATATTTGAGCATATATCGAAGTAGCATTCATCTGTTTTAATTAAAAGTGAGGAGATTAATGATGGCGTTACCCACAGAATAAACATATGAAAAAGAGAGCAGTAGAAAGAAAAGCATTTAAAATTTTTGAGATAAAATGAAAACATAATGCAGAATATTTAGTTTTTCTGTAATCTGACTGTGCTTCCAGGCAACCAAATCATATCATTCTCTGGAAGACAAGTTTAACAAGAAACAATGAGTGTCAGCAAGAGGGTTTGACAGGTAAAGATGCAGCTAATCCTGACAACCTGAATTCAATACTCAGAATTTATTTCCCTCCCTAACAATTTGTCTTCTGAACTAGTATAGGTATTTGCATACAAATGTGCGCTCATCTCATAAACACACACACACACACACACACACACACACACACACATATATATATATATGAACAAAGAAATTATTTTGTTGATAAAGAAGAAACAATGATTTCCCAACACTTTCTGTAGTTAAAAAGAGCTTATGCAGAACATACATTCGAATTGCTCACTGCTGTGTCTCTGAACAAAATGGAGAAAAGTTGCACAATATGATGGTAATTAAGTATATTACAATGAAAATAATAAGTAATTGTAATTACTCAAAGAAGTGATTAATGAAATGCCTATGATATGCTATGAACACATTTTATGGCAGGAAATACAAAGGTTAATGAGATTTGAAGCCTTTGCTTTAAGTGGATTGGCATTTGCTTATGACAAAAATGGAAAATTGATAGATCATGAAAATGTGAAAACACATTAACTAAATAATTATTTGATACATTTCTCATGTTAGGAATTTGTCGGGAAATTGTAGGAACAGTATATATTTTTGAATTTCCTGCCCCATTTATAATCACATATGCAGTACAGAAACCTATAGATGTATGGATATATGCAAATATTATAGGGATCATATTGTTTTATCCTTTTCATGACTTAAAAATTAGCTTATATGCTCCACTATGCGGAAAAGGCAAATCTTTGGAAACTGTGTTGGCATAATGTTTTTATCTCTGCAGGTTATTTGCTACATCTTTTATTTGAGAAGGAAGTACAAATAGATCATGAGTTCAAGGCCATCTGACTTCTATAACAAAACCTGGTCTTAACAACCAATTCAAACAAGCAAATTATGACCTGTATTTTTCATTATGTACACTGTACTATAAACTGTACATGTACAAACTCCACTTTATACAACAACCTGCATAATATAGGTCATATTTTTTTGTTTTGTAGATTAAGACATTCAGGCTTTATAAAGCAAAACAAGTAACTAGTACTAGTCACAAGTGGCCATGTAGAGATCTTCCATTTTATACTTCACAGTATATACACTATGATTTCATTTTTATAACTTTGCCAATGCCAACAGGAAAAAACCTTTCTGGATTGATGCAGTTGACTTGAGCTGAATTTCTCATTTAACACAAGACAAATAATCACATTATTTTAGCCCTGGAGACACACAAACATTTGCTCAGACTAAGATTAGGGGATTTTAGAGCCTCCCCCACCAATCTATGCTTTAGGTTTTTGTTGTTATTTTTCAGGAGCACATAGCATTTTCATTTATTCCTTAAATTGTAGAAGTATCCTTGCTTAAGACTTTAGATGCCATTTTTCTGCCATTAAAACACATATGATCTACTCTCCAATTTTATTGCATTTTTACTTAGATTACAAAATCATAGGTTCTCATTTGACCTCTTCATGTACACTCTACTACCGGCTTCAATGCTTCTGCTCCCAGTATTATCTCTAATTTTTCCTTTATTCTGTCATGTGCCCTCCCTAAGTGCATTTCTTCAACAAATGCTCCAATTATAGTTTCATAGTTTCCACACATATTCCATGTTAAACACGCAAAAATTTGAAACTAGGACCCTCATATGAGTGAGAACATATGTAGTTTCTGTATTGAAGCCTTGGAGATCTCACTCAGTATAATTTTTTCCAGTACCACCTATGTACCTCTGTATTTCATTATTTGGTTTTTCTTTACATCTTTATAGTATTGTTATATTATATAACATTATTATACATATCACATTTTCTTTATCCATTCATCAGTTGATGGGCATCTAGGTTTCATTGCATAGCTCTTGTGGATAAAGTGACAATAAACATGGATGTGCACGTACCTCTGTAGTAAGATAAAAATTCCTTTGCTATGCCCTTAAGTGGTATGTGTAGATAATAAGTTATATACATTGATATATTCCTGAGAATCCACCAGACTAATTTCCAGGGTGGCTTTAATAGTCTACAGTTTCAGCAAATTAAATGAATCCCCCTTTCACTACATCCATGCTGCATTTGAATTCATTTCTTTTTTTTTCTTTTTGTTTTTCGAGACAGGGTTTCTCTGTGTAGCTTTGGAGCCTATCCTGGCACTCACTCTGTAGACCAGGCTGGCCTCGAACTCACAGAGATCCGCCTACCTCTGCCTCCCAAGTGCTGGGATTAAAGGTGTGTGCCACCAACACCCGGCTTGAATTCATTTCGATTCATGTGTATGGCCATTCAGACTGCAGTGAGATGGAATTGTAATTGACTTTAATATTTTACTTTATTTTCCACAAGGGCTAAAGATGTTTAACAGTAAAATGTTTTCTAGTTTTTTGTATTTCTTGTTCAAAACTATAGCCCATTTTGAGTTATTTTCTTAGTGTTTAGATATGTATTTGTGTATTCTAGACACTAATGCTCTATCATATGGTATATCTGCCATTTATTTCACCCACTGAAATCTGCCTCATTACTCCATTGACCATTTTCTTTGCTGTAAGAACATTTTTAGTTTGAGGAGATCCCATTTGTCAACTGTTGTCCTTTTATTCAGAGGTACAAACACTTTATTTAGTAAATACTTACCTGTGCCTACAAGTTGAAGTGTATTTCCTATTTCTTACTCTATCAGCTTCAGGCTATTAGGTCTCATGTTGGGGTCCTTGATACTTTTGGAATTTAATTATGTGCAACATACAAGTAAAGATACAGTTTGATTTTCCTGAACACTGAAATGTTGGTTTTACATTAACATTTGCTCAACAAAGTTTATTCCAATCTATAATTTTGGCATTTTTTAAAATCAAAGATGAGGTCATTGTAGGTAAAGAAATTATGAGACTCTTTCCGACTTTAGAAGTGTGTGAATAACACTGTAAACAAACAATGCAACTGGCTGTATATCATTGCAAAAACCATGCACTTCAGAATGTAGAAGCTACACATCAATGCACTAATACATACCAGATCTATAGTAATAAATATAAGCAATACAATGAAGGCTAAACAGATTATTGATATCAGATACATATAAAGAATTACAAAATGATGAGACAATTTTAATAAACCATTAATTATTTTCTTAGTTTAGTACAAGTTCTGTAAGATAATAAACTAAAATGTAGAGACACTTTTATTCTTTTTTGAAATGATGAGAAAAGAAATGTAATTTAACTTACATCATTCTCTTTATCAATAAGCAGAAATGGTAGACAGATAGATAGATAGAAAGATAGATATATGCACCAGAGATCTACTAGGATAGAACCAACCGTAATTGAAGGGAAAATGTTAACATAATTATACCTAATGGTATTCTGCTATACTCACAGATTGGTGCCTAGCCCAGTTGTCATCAGAGAGGCTTTATCCAGCACATAATAGAAACTGAGACAGAGAGCCACAGTCAAACATTAGGCTGAGCTCAGAAAATCCTGCTGAAGAGAGGGATGAACGATTTCTGGAACTAGAGGGTTCAAGGACATCAAAAGAAACACCACAAAATCAACTAACATGGACTCATAGGGGCTTACAGAGCCTGCATGGGTCTCACCTAGACCTTCTGCATATACGTGACAGTTGTGTAGCTTGTTCGTCTTGTGGTACTCCTAACAGTGGAAGCTGCGGCTGTCTTTGATGCTTTTGCTGGCATTTGGAAACCTATTCTTCATACTAGGTAGCCTTGCTCAAACTTAATACATGGGGAGTTGCTTAGTCAATATGTCATGTTTTGCTGAAACTCATGGAAGACCTGCCATTTCTCAACAGAAACAGAGGACGAATGGATTGGCGTGGGTGGGGACAGAGTGGAGTGTGGATGGAAGGGACTTGTAGCGAAAGTGTGGGGAGGTAAACTGTGGCCTTGATATAAAATAAATGAATGAATTAATTAAAAAGAAAATCTGTTAAAGAAAGAGCAAATCCTCTGAGATTCACTTTGGTTAACATGATATGATGAGGATGAGTTAACATTTACAAAAAGTTTTAAAATCCATGACTATCAATGTAATATAAGGAGATGAAGAATATCGTGTAAGAGAGTTGAGGAAATTTATAACCATAGGTTTTTTTCATGGATAGAAGAATTAATAGAAAAGATGTGACCTTCTTAAACAATGGAGTGGCATAGAAGTCTTTCAAAATAGGGATCAACAGTTGAAAAATGTCCTATGCTAACCAAGAAGTGGTGGAGCAAAACTAATCCCAGCACTTGGGAGGCAGAAGCAAGAGGATCTCTGTGAGTTTGATGCCAGCCTTGTTTATAGAATGAGTTCCAGGACAGGCTCCAGGCTTCAAAGCTACACAGAGAAACTCTGTCTCAACAAAAAGAAAAAGAAAGAAAGAAAGAAAGAAAGAAAAAAGAAAGAAAGAAAGAAAGGAAGGAAGGAAGGAAGGAAGGAAGGAAGGAAGGAAGGAAGGAAGGAAGGACGGAAGGAAGGAAGGAAGAAACCCTAGGCTTTGGGAAGATTAGGGGATGAGGTGGGTATCATTTACTTATTGGGCACAGCAGAAGATATTTTGAAGACAAATTAATCTACTCCACACAAATCACAGTGAAATAGAGTTTTAGAACACATATTATTTTTCTAGCATTTTTCTCATAAACTTTGTGAGATGTATGTCTGAAATACTAACAGTATCACAAAAATGTAAAGTCGTTTATTTTCAGGGTATAAAATTGGATGGGAAGAATTAGCCATAAAAGTATGAAATGTATAAAATTTTGAGCTTAGGAATTCAAAAACTAAGAACACATATGAAAGGAAAAACAAAGACCATGATAAGGAGATATCTATAGTGAATCAGTAATTGACAGATTAAATTAAGATGACAAAATAACAATAGTGGAAAACGTGTGTCCTTATAATTTGTCAGAGTCCTTTCAGCCAAATCTATCAATATATTGTGACATCTTAATACTAGGATCTACAACTACCATAGTATTGTGAGTCCTTTGCTTATTAAATGTAATAGAGATAATGTACACTTTATAATTGTCTTTTTAAAATCCTAAAATAATTATTTAAAAATTTCTTAACAACCTCTGGTGATAGGCAGGTTGGAAAGAATGAAACTACCTATATACCATAATCACCCTCAATCTTTTAAAAGTAGAAGATTTAAATTCATCAAGTATTACACTTTTTAAAATACAACATAATTGCATTATTCCCCTTCCTTTTCCTCTTGCCAACCCCTTAATGCCCCCAAAAGCTACAGACATAGGGAAAATAAAGCATTGAAAATAGTAGAAGTTTGAATGAATATTTCTAACTGCTATAGAGATATTCTCATTAACTCCTTTTAATTAGAAAAGCAACATCTTTCATTGTTGTTGCCTTTTCCATGTTGATCTACTTATAGTATACCTAGAAAGATTTATCAGCAGTAAAAAAAGCACAATATAAAAACAGGGGTTCTAGACAATAAATACCATGACATTTTCATACTCTAATATCCTAGGTAATTATTAGTGATACAACAAAGTATACAAAAGAAAAAAGAAAATTCTCATGAAGTTTGGACTACTACAAATTGGAGTAATCTGTTTATTATATCAAAACAACTGGTTAAACATTTTAAGATAATCAGTGAGATTTGTTTTATATGTTTTATTTCAAGATCAGTTTGATTTATTCCAATTGTGTTTTGCTCCAAATTCCAACATTTATAAGCTGTTTAGTTCATAAGAATCTAAAGCCTGGGTCTGTACTTATAAAATCATTTCCTAGATATCAAGACTGGAATGGAACTTATCATATTGATCCCTTTAAATGTATAATTTACCACTCCCCATATAGCTCTTGTTGATACAAAGAGGGTTAATTGGGGCTAGCTTACAGTTTCAGATGGTTAACATAGACATTTTTTAAATGTTACTTTGGACTCCATCCTTTGAACATATTGGCATATCCAAGAATAAAAAGATTGACAAAGTAATACACCAAAATATGCTATTGATAACAAGAGAAGAATCTTATGATTTACCTTAAAGTTCTCTAAACTTTGAAACTGAAGAGGGTTTAATTTACACCCCATGTATTCTCATGCACTTAAAAGAGCTATTTTTGTTCTTCAGCATGCAGTCTCCATCTTCTGTTCCTGCTGTGTTCCAGAGACAAATCAAAATAAATTTACAGTAATAAAATTAAGGGCTTAAGCATGCTGTTCTTGTGTCTGTTCAGAAGTTTCTTCCTCCCCCCAAACCTACTGCTCTTTAATGAGAAGTTTCAAACACTGTTGACTTAGGTAGAAAAGTTATTTTGTACAAAGGTATAAAGATGTGGTTTTGAAATCCTAATAGTTAAAAAATATATTACAGGCCTGACAAAAATGCAATAATTTGCAGTTGCAAATATCCCTGAATATATCAAGTGAACATATATGAAAGCAGCAGCAATTCTTTCTATCTTAACTTTCTTCCCAAATAAAAACCGTTTTTTGCAATTTTTGATGAAATCATGTGCTAAAATTTAAGTCATATGCTTTCCTTGGCATAAAAAAGACTGCTAACCTTCCTTAAGTACATGAAACAGGGTGTCTCATGTTGTTTGAAGATATTTTAAGTTTTCTTTTTAATGTGAGCTCTGTGTGAACAAGGAGTCTTGCTCGACTGTGTTTGGAAAGTGGAGAGGGATGCCAGATCCCAATTCTCCAGTGGAGAGCTGGAAAGTTTCCCAACTCAGTATTCATCCACTGAACAGAAAAATATTAATGCTTACACAAGTGAGTATAATATGCATTTAAAGTGTATAAGTACAGTTTGTCACTTTTATAAACATTTAATGAATGGAGGAATCAAACTTTCCAACTGTATTAACGTATTGATACAGCAATGTTCAAAAAGAGATTATGTCATAAAGTTTATGCCATGTAAAGTTTCTTGAAATTCTGATACCAGTATGATTAGAAAGTACATAAAGACGGATATTATAGAATTTCTTAAACTCTGCCAACAAAAGAATAGTCTAAGTTCAACACATAATATACAATGACTGATATTAAAGAAATTTACTGATTCCTTTTAGTCTTGTGTTTATCTTATAGATTAATTTAACTATACTGAGCTATTGATATAACACAGCAGTTGAAGGCAGATATTTCAAATAATATTTTACATATTTGACAATATATATGACAATTAAGAATGCAGGAACAAGTTAAAACATATAAATACCTAAGTGAATAGTAAATACAATTATATTTCCTGAAATGTATAAATTGATACAAGATATCATATTGGAATTTAACTATATCTAAACCTACTTCTCTCTGGTATTAACAGCCTTGACAAAGCTATGTCACAAAAGAAAGCCAGGGCAGATGCTTATTCTAACACACATTCATTATGCAATGAGAGATGAGAATGTTATGTGAATGAGAGAAATAATATTGCTTTTAGGCAGCATTTAGAAAAGGTTCTGAAAGCAAATATTTTTGAGTTTGCATGAAACTTTAAAAGTGAAAATGCCAAGCAATTAGAACCGTGCAGACTATATTTTTCTCTTATTTTGTGTATTATTGAACTGTGTTAATAGATATATGCCTTTTTTAATGCCTGTCTTTCTATTACATACCCAGTATAAACTTCTTGAATAAATAATGAATTTTCTCTTTAAGATTTTGGGACTTAGCTTAAACCTCTCCCCATCATCTGACTCCAATGGAGTATTTATGAGAAAAGAAACATTCACGTTATTTTTGTTTATTCTAGAATGTAGTAGATACATGGATGATCATCAATTAGTAGTTATAAACCTCAATCTTGAGCTAAGAATATGAGAATTCAGCTTAGAATTTTGTTATACATTTACCAAAAGTATTTGTGTGTGAAATACTCAAATAGCATCTAGCCAAGAAAGCTTTTTAATAATAATACTGCAATTTCTTTGACTGTTTAAGTGGCATAGGGAAAACTATGCCCTCATAAAAAATATTTTTTTTAATCCTGTCTCCAGCAAGTAGACCTGAACAATTTGAGGTGAAGTCTTAAGTTCTTTGACTGTTTTTGTTCACACATAAAATATGGTGTCTTAGTTAAACACCAAGACCATGGCAGCTCTTCTGAAGGAAAACTTTTAATTGGGCCTGGCTTAAAGTTTCAGAGGTTTAATCCATTTTCATCATGGCAGGAATACA
Organism: Cricetulus griseus; assembly: GCF_003668045.3. NCBI lineage: Eukaryota > Metazoa > Chordata > Mammalia > Rodentia > Cricetidae > Cricetulus > Cricetulus griseus. The sequence continues at coordinate 24,014,825 of NC_048604.1, read as the reverse complement.
GCAGCATACAGGCAGACATGGTACTGTAGAAGGATCTGAGAGTTTTACATCTTGATCTGTAGGCATCAGGAAAAGACTGAGACACATTGGCCAGGACTGAGCATCTAAGACCTCAAAAGCTATCCCCAGTGACACATTTCTTCCAACAAAGCCACATTTTCTCCAACAAGGCCAGACCTCTTAATATTGCCACTCCCTGTAAGCCTACAGGGTCATTTTTTTTCGAAACACCACATATGCCTTAAAATATTTAATATAAATAAATAATGGGTAGATAAGGTCAATGTGATTTTAAAAATGTGTAATAGTTACTACTGAATTTCTGAAACCTATTTTGTGTTTTACTATGTTTAACTTTGTGAATACTATAAAGGTATAATAAACTACAATGAACTTATTTTGGAAATCAGGTTTGAGTTTCCAGACATTGACTAGAGTAAGTTGTGGGATGGCACTCATTTAGAGCACTGTACTTGGTAGCAAAATATGTAGATTAGGCTTTTGACTATTGCACTTTGTATCTCCATGCCTTTAGCGATATAAGTAAACCTGCATTAGTTACTTGTTATTACTGTGATAAAAACACCACAACCTCAGCAATTTATAAAAGAAAGAGTTTAACTAGGCTTATACTTCCAGAGGGTTAGAGTCTTTGCTGGTAGAATGAAGGCATGGGAGCAGGAAGAGCACAGAGCTCCCATCTTCAGCAAGCAGGAGGCAGGCATAGAGGGTCTAAGAATGGCAAAAGGAATCTAACCCCCAAAGCCTTCCCAGGTGACATTCTTTCAGCAAAGCTAAACCATCTAATCCTTCCGAAATAGCCACCAATTTGGGACCAACTATTCAAATGCTGAGACTTATGGGTGACATCTCATTCAAGCTACTACATAATCTTTTTACATGTTATTGTGCCTAGTTCTAAAAAAGAATAATAATTCTTTCCTCCTTGCTACTAAGATTATTTTGAGCAACAAAAATCATGGATATGAAAATATTTTGTATAGTTCAAACAATGTATGTTTGCTGGGTATTTATTATTGTTTTCCTATTTCAGACGCAGCCTGATATTTGTATTCATTGGTTTAATCAGAAGCTATTATTTTATTTTAAGAGACTTGACCCAGAAGGATGACAGAAGTTGCTTTGGAAATACAGCACACATCACTGACAATGATAAATGTATATTTCAGTTTCTCCTACAGATGTGATTTGTGATTCTGAAAAAAATAATTAAATCATTCGATCCTCAGATCTTAAAATGTGAGAAAAAACATTTCAGTTATTGGAATTTAATGTGTGCTTTACAAATATGATCTCAGATAGTGTAATACTGGATTAAGGACAAAGAAATTGAAAATATATCAGGGTGTTTCCCATTAACAATAAAGTTTTTCATTACCAAATATGTTTCTTTGGCTAAGAAAAGCACTGATTCAGATTTTTTCCATTATACCTTTGCTTAGTATTTTATTAAATGGAGCTTGAGTAGTTCCCAAATGTCAGCATAAGCAGCTCACTCACAGGGAGTATAATGTCCACTGGGACCAAAACTCTTCATAGATAAAACTTTCATGTTTACTATAATGTTTCCTAAAACATAAAATTATTGTGAAATGTCAAATTCAGTATCATTAAACTTCACTGACTTTTAAAAGATGAAAGAGTGATTTAATATAATATTCAAGTAAAAAAAAGGAACATTGATTTGCACATTATCTGGCATTAATTGCTGGCAGTTTCCCAACCAATATCACCATCTTTTGTTTTGTTTTGTTTTGTTTGTTTTAGTTTTTGTTTTTCGAGACGGGGTTTCTCTGTGTAGCTTTGGAGTCTATCCTGGCACTAGCTCTGGAGACCCGGCTGGCTTCGAACTCACAGAGATCTGCCTGCCTCTGCCTCCCGAGTTCTGGGATTAAAGGCGTGCGCCACCAACGCCCGGCCAATATCACCATCTTAAATATTGTTTTTCAAGAATTTTTTTCTGATCTGAGTTGTAAATGGGGGCTTTGGAGAAAAGCAAAGAAGTTTGTGAAGAAATACAACAGTGTTAGTAATAGACACATTTAACCTGGAAACAATCACAACTGATAATAGATAATAAACCTTGATCGGTTATAATCTGACTTTTTATGTAGATAAGAGATTTGTATGGGTGATGAAAGATTGAATTCACTAAATTCTTTCAACCAGGAAGCCATGTAAGCACTCAGATCAAGATTTCTCATCCATGATAGAATGGCTTGCTATTTTGCACAAAGGACAATAAACTTGTTTATTAGCAAAGTGAATAATTTTTTGAAACATGACACTACATGTATAATAATCCTTGTAACTCACCTGCCAAAACAGTCACATAAAAATGCTAAGGGAAATAAAAGAGAAATCCTAAGACCAAGAAACCTGGACAAGATCTGTATCACAGATCTTGAATAGACATTGCCTTATATATGGAAAGTCAAATGTGTCCATTAAATAGGTAATCATAAAATCTGCCAAGTTTCCTTCCTGACTGTGAGCATCCTGAATGAAAAATGTTACTGAAAGATGCTTTGTTAATATATTGAGAGCTAGAAGAACTCTACAGCTAAGTTCTTATTTCTCTATCATGTAATATCTTTTTGGCAAATATGTTCCCTTAACCAATATGAGACCAACTTACAGTTTTAGTTCCTGTAGATCCAAATGATACACCTTTAATACTACAAACAGAATAGGATAATTATAAACTTACTTATATAACAAAAGTACAAATATTTAGTGCTAAGGAGTGTATTAGGTTCTCAATAAAAGATAATCTAGTTTTACCTTTTGTAAGATGCTGGAGAATAATAGCCAGATAATGATGATGGTGGTAAGAAATAAACAATGCCTACAGCAACTACTTTTCAATAAAACAATTATATGATGACTCTCTGCTCAGCCTAAGGACAAGATATAAACTAATTAATCTGTTAAGTTATTGTTTGTGGTTTGGTTTGAAATGATTTCTCAATGAATTTATACAATACTCACTGAACAAATACATGCTACATAGCAAACAAGTTATTAATAATATGTCTCAGTTGTCTAATAGGAAAATGAAGATTTAAATGGATAATAGTATTTTTTGCAAAATTTACACATCAAAATTTCAATCTATAATAGTTCAGGAAAATATATCAACAGAATTTTTATTTGTTGTTGCTAAATTATCATTTTATAATCAAATCTCTAGCTTGATGATATATCTACCAATGATACAAAGATAGGTTGGATACATGGGTGGCAAACAGATGTAGGTAGGTAGATGGAAAAATATAGTTGAAGAAATTCATAGAAAGAGTGAAAGAGTATAGTTGAACATTTTCATTTGTGCAAAGAAATGTTATGATTTATTCTCAGAGAATCTTTCTATGCAATCCAACACAGCTAGGTCTGAAACAGAGGATCCTCCTGCCTTAAATTTTTAGTTCAGGTATGTGTGTGGTACCTTTACATTATATTTTGATTAATCATTCCTCCAGTATAGACAATGTTGCTTGGTGTGACATAACCACCTGAACAACTGTCAGATTAGGTGTTTAAAATTGAAGACTTCGCAACATTAGAGTTTAAAGACATCATTATGGATTTCGAGGAACACTTATAAGTATAACCCAATTATAGATGCAAAGATGAGCATGATTTTTATATGAATAACTGGGGAATTTCTACATTTTTTGAAAATAATAGTATTTTAGAACATTAACTGTATTCATTGTTTCACCACCAGAGTCTCACAGAAAATCTACTAGATCAACTAGATGATTCATTTTTTGGACACTATTGTTATTTGAGGTATATCATACACAACAATTATTTCCTGAAAAAAACTGCAACAGCAAAAAGGAAACAAAGATGAAAAATAAGACTGTTTGTCTGTGTGGTTCATTTCATAATGGGAAACAGAGATTTTGGAATATGGATGACACACTTGAACACAGATAGTATTCAGCAAATCATTTGTGAATGTCACTATCTTAGGCAACTTTTAAAAACTACTTTGCTTTATGTTGAAAGATGTGTTACACTGTATTTCATTACTTTTCTCCTTACCTCTTTTTTTGTAAAATAAATGATGAAGCTTTCAGTGAAGATTAAGCACTAGCAGGCAGTAACTCAATGGCCCAAACACTATTTTAATTGGAACCTCAAATCCTGGGGAAAAATAAGATATTAAATCATTAATAAAATGCATTCCTGAGAAAACACTGTGTTGATACATGCTAGGTTATGATAATAACATAAAACTTCTGTTATTTTTTTATGTAAGGTTCCTGTGAATATAACTCTGAAGTGGCAAATTAGCAATCAAAGCAATTTAAGGTTATATACTGGAATTCAGTCCTTTGGATAAGTTCAAAGTATCAAAAGATTAACTTAAATCCATATCCATTTTGCTTTAACACATATTGGCATTGCTGTATCAATATTAATCCCCACATTCCCTTACAATACTATAGTCTGGTGCTTGATGAGGCAATTCCAGAACTACTACAAAGACATTTCATCATTAAAATACTTTAAAAACACAGAATATTAGTAAATGATCAAACCCGACACATAATGGAAATGATATCTTCTGTATATTTTTAAAAATTTCAATTATAATTTCTGAGTTATAGGTTACACTGAACAAGATAGTGGAGACCCATTTTTACAAGTACCAAGGGAAGACATGTGGAGAAGCAATTATATAAAAAGGCAGATTCATTATGATTTTGCCCAACTGGCAATTATTAATCAATTCTGGGCCACATTTTGCTTAATAGTAATGGAAACATAATATGTTTAAAGCTAAAATTATTTGTAATATCAACTGCAAATACAACTATATCTATGTATATTCACTTATTAGCTTTAGAGAGATATGAATCTATTTGATAAAGGTCATATTTCTCTATTACATATTAAGGTATATATGTTATATATTATATTGCACATTATTAAATATTATTTTCAATAAAATATAGGCATATCATTTTATGTTATAATTTAATGATTTTACAAGTAAAAAACAAAAATTATACATTTTATAAACACTGTAGCAGACTTTATTTGGGCAACCAACTAGCTCCTAAATAAAAACATGGAGACTTATTATTAATTATAAATGCTCAACCTTAGTTTAGGCTTGTCCCACTAGCTCTTATAACCTATTATAATGCCACATGAAGTTTTATGTAAAATGAAATAGAAAAGAGTCACAACAAGTGAATTTTGCCATCCAGGCATTACTTTAAAATGAGATTATTCATTACTAAAGGTAGATTTTCACAAATATCAAAGAAACATAAAGAATATGTTATAGTAGGCTATAGGAATAAATTCAGTTCACAACTAAGGATGAAGGAATTCTGTGATAAGTGATATTTTAGAAAAATCTCAAGATTTTGAATGTTTGATTTTAGATGGGAGGAGAGCAAAAAGTACAGAAGAAAGGGGAAAGTTCATGGAAGTTTAGAATCTTAGAGGCTTTCTTTAGATGAAACTTGAAATACTTCAGACTTAAATAGTATAGCAGAGGTAGGTTAAGAAAGATAATTATCAGGGAATGCAGATCCTTAAGCAAAAGACTAAGTAATAGAAGAGCTTATTTCTTACATGATAAAATTCATGTAAGTTTTCCAACAGGGGATGCTAGAATGAAAGTTAGGGAGATTAAACTTTCAGAAGTAAGAAAAATGAATTTGAGAATATGAAGGTAAAAAGAGGATTGGGAAAATAGTTTGGTAGCTATTGAGCTGAACCACATAAAGTAATTATAGCATGTGTTGGGACAAAGTCATCAGAAATGAAAGATATTAAATAGCTATGAAATAATATGGGGTTATATTACATGACTATATACTTCCAAAATGATGACCATGGTGAAATTAATATAGGGTCATGCCATTAACACTAATCAGAAAATAATGAAATGGATCATCTATTAGTGATAAGAATAGGAAAAGACTATTTTTAATTTATAGTACTGCACTGGTACAAAGTGACAGATGGAGATCTCCCAGTGGAAAAATAAAAGGGTATAAATACTGTCCAGAAAATTCCAGAATTAATAAATAAATGGTAGAAGCATCTGCATTTATTCACTTAATTAGTATATAACCGGCAAATAAGCAGACATTAAATCATAAGGGTAAATGCAATGCTCTCCCCTGCCCTGTGAAGTTAATTTTCTAATAGAGGGGAGACAAAGTAATTGAAAATTTTAATTACATTTGGAGAGTTCATTCTAATGTAATCATACACATTGGATACTTGATATGTGTTGAAAGATTCACAGAACTAGTCTGTGAAGAAGTGACACTTGATCTCAGTTTTAAAGATTAGGGAAATGCTTGCCAAGTGAAGAAGCAATATTTGTAGTAGGAAGACTAAGAGCCAAGATTTGAATAAACAGGTGCAGGTGAATGAGTTTGTGCATGAAAATTTTCCATTTGCCAGTTGTCTTACCAAGGAAAATATGATGATGTGGAACATGGTAGGGTTGTTGGGAGGTAAGAGATAAGAAAGAGTGGCAATTATGTAATTTTTTAATTAAAAGTGAACAAAAGAAAGGTAGTCAAGCGAGCCTATAAGTAGTATTCTTCCATGATCCCTTCCTCTGCTCCTGTTTGATTTTCTGCCCTAATATCCTCCATGACGAGCTGTGTAAGACAGATCCTCCTGCCTCCCAGACAAAAGAACAAAGAAATTCAGGACTACTTTGATCACATTGTTGGGCATCAAATTCATGTAGCTGGATTTATTTATCAGTCAACATGCAACTAATGAAACCTTACCGTTAAAGTTTTTATTTTAGTATATCTATGTGTGAAAAACATTAAAAAAGATAATTAGAACAGGGGAAGCAACTTGTAGTTCAAATGGAAAGTTATAGAGACAAAAGTGGCTAGACTTAATTGCTGTAATATGCTAGGAAACAACCACAATTGATAAGCTCATTATTAAACTATACTTAAGTTATCCATTGATCTATCCCTGTTATAGGTTGTACGATGTTTCATGCTACAAGTTGACATGACTCTATTTCTTTTAATAAACAAGTGCTATATCATACATAAAATCATTCTCCACTGTAGTTCTTGAAGACATACATGATAAAGTCACAACTCACTTAGAATGTAATGAAGATGTATTTATAGGGACAAATATTTAGCACTTATTTGTTCCTTCATCTTATGTTTGCTTATAGAACTTAGATGATTAATTGATTTATGTATTTATTTATTATGTTGCATTCTTTCGTTTGGTTCTAATATTATACCCTTTTGAATTTCATTTTGACTAAGTTATAATCAGTTGATCTATAAATAAATCTATGTTTTTCTTCTTCTTATGTGTATTCTTTTTGTATGACCAATTAAAATAGTAATCAGTGCTCACATAGTTTAAATAATTTCTCCATGTACTAATCTGCCAGTTATCATAATTGCACGCAATTTATCAACATTAACAAAATTCATGGAAAATTGAAAACAGATACAGTGAACTAAGAACTTATAAAATAACTATAAATATAGCACAGTTAGACACTAGTTTCCTATTATACAGATTATGAGGGGATCAATAAAATGAATTAGATCTTAGGATACGTATTTGATTTGTATCTAGATCTTGCTAGTATCCATCGTGTTTGACAATCTTCTTACAATGGAAGCAAGCAAGGCAAAAATTCCAAGGTCAAATTATAAGCAGTAAGGTGATTTTAATACTCTTTTTTTGGCCCAGAAAGTCAAGGCTCTTTGCATTTTATGCTCTGTTAATAACATCTAGATAAATTAAAGTTTAAGTCTGTGTTTACATCATGCATTCCTTCTTTAAATGGATTAAAAGTATGATCCTTACTGATATCATGGAGATTCTAGTCATAAAGCTGGGGAAACAGCATTGGACAAAACCAAGACCGCTGAATGTCGGTACCAGGTAGTAGGCCAAGACAGTCTATGGGACTTCTAACAATGGAGCCAGTCTTTATCCCTAGAGCACAAATGGACTTTCGGAGCCCATTCCCTAAGGAGGGATACTATTGTAGTCGAGATATAGCAAGGAGAGCCTAGGCCCTCCCCCAAACGATATGACAGACTTTGAAGGTCTCTGGTGGAGGGCCTCACTATCCCTGGGGAGGAGTTGGCAGGTGGGTTGGGGGGTGAGGGGGAATATGGGAGGATGAGAGGGTGAGGGAATGGGGAAGATGGATATGCAAATATTAGTGGTAATTAAAGAATCTAAAAAAACAGAGAAGAAGGAAAAAAATCAAGAAAAAGATTTACCTTACTTGAAATGAAAGCAGATGGTCATTGATTAGCCATGTATTCCCAAGTTAACAATTATGTCCATAATAGAGTCTTACTTGTTTCTTGAAATGAGATGTTTAGATTAGTTTTTCAAGAAAGTTTTAGACCATGGTTTTTGTATTAAATGTATTTAATATATGTACTAGAAAGTTGTATATTATTGCTTCTATCAATTATATGTTCATTCATTGCTATGTTTTCTTTCAGAGAGCTACAGTTCAGTATTTCTCTTTGAATTGACTTTAGTTTGAACTACTCAATATAGACAGACTTCTATGACTAAAAATAGTTCAGTTAAGGTTTAAATTGAACATATTCTTAACTTTATTGATGCAAAAAGTTATTAAATGTTTATTTAAAAAGGAATGAATCTGCTTTAATATAGAATTATAATTTTGACAAGTTTGATTAATGTTGTAGTGTTTCAACCTGAAAACTGAATACAGTAAATAAACGATATTGTAAAGTACATGTTAAAATGACAATTGAGATTATTACAGAGTTCCAAGAACCTGAAAATTTTATGGCATATAGCAGACTTTTTACAAGTAGTTCATCAATGAAGCCATAGGATAAGATACGGCAAAGAGTGAGTAGATGTACACATTAGCATAGAGGGTATTTGAAAATGAAAGCCAATGACTAGAGAGTGTTGATAGATTTCCTCTAGTAGCTCGCTGTAAAATATAGAGGTTGAAATGGCATGAGGAATTGTTCACATCATAAATATTATGATCTTATGTGTATTAAATGCGAAATATTCCATAATTAAAATATTATAATGAAAACATGAACTCAACAAAGTAGCAGGATATAAAACCAATATTCAGTAATGAATGCACCAAACACAAAGAAGCAATTACACTGATAATAATATAGAAACAGTGGACTGTTTAGGAATAAGAATAATCAAATTATTTCTAAGTTAAAGAAGAAAATGTTGCCCAGAGAAATTTAAAAAGACAGAAGTAAATTTTAATGCTTTGTAAAACAGCTCTGTTAATATATAGTCTATTGCTTTTAAATTGTTATCATGAAATAACTAACACAAGCTAGTTACAGAGGTAAAAGTTTTATTTAGTTCATTGATTTGGAGGTTCAAAGTCAAGGATTCATTGATCAAATGAGTTTTAGACTTTTCTGAATTTCATACAACATGTGAAGAGCTTATGTAATAATAAACTATTTTATTGTCTCAACAAACAAGGGGGAGAAAGAGAGTTAATATTCAAATCACTTTTGAGAGTGTAACTCTAACGATCTGGAGTTTTGTCAACTGGCTCCACCTCTCATAATTCCCAAAGTTTGCAGTACTTCCAAATATTGCCAAAACACAAATTACTTGTTTTCCAAATTTATTTTATGTGCATTAGTATTTTTCTTGCATGTATATGTATGTGAGGATGTCAGAATGCCTGGATTGTGAGCCACCATTTGGGTGCTGGGAACTGAATCTAGGTCCTTCGAAAGAGAAGTCAGTGCTCTCTATCAATGAGCCATTTATCCATCCCCAGGACAGATAACTTTTAATAGGTAGCTAATAGGGAGCATCCCTTATTGAAGACAAAGAAGATATAGGTAATATGAAAACTGTCTAGAGATTTATTTCAATCTTTAGTAAGATGCCAATGACATTGAAGTATTAATAAAATTTTAAATTCTAATGAGATCTCAAAGGAGAACAAATAAGCAAACAATTTGAAAAGAAAAGAATCAACATTAAATGCCTTACTCTTACTAATTTTAAATTTGTTATAGAACTGCCTTAATGACAACTATGTAGTAGCACTATGTAACAGGAGAAAGTACCCCCCCAAGAACTGAGTGCATTGAACATGCATATATTGTCAAATAATTCTCAAACACAATTATCAAAGACATTCTCTTGAGAAATACAGTTTCTTAAACAGTGGATGGTAAATACATGCATATAAAATGATAAAATTAAATTCCTATACTTTTCAATATACAAAAAAATAAAAGAAAGCCAAACTGAATCTCAGGCCTAAATGTGAGAGCTGATACTATAAAACTCCAAGAGGAAAATAGTAGGAAACACATGATTTGGTGTTTAATATTTCTTAGATATGATTTCAACATCACAGACTAAACTAATTGAAAATTGGACTTGAGTAAAAAAAATTCTTATACACAAAAAGACATTGTCAACAAAGCTATAAACCAATTTATAAAAATGAATAAATACTGGAAATCCATGAACCTGAAAAGAAGTTTCTACTGAGATATAATAGTAAATTTACTGAGATATATTAGTAACTTTCTATACTGTTATGATAAACATGATGGGTAAGGCACCTTATAGAAAGAATTTTTGGGGGGGGTGTGTGGGGTGCTTAAAGTTCCAGAGTTAAACTTGTCCATCTTCATCATAGTAGCACAGTATGACTGCAGATAGGCATCAGAGCTGGAGCAGTCAGCTGAAAGCTCACATCTTAAATCCCAAGCACAATGTAAAGAGAATTAACTAAAAGTGGTGCAAATTCTACATACTTAAATCCTGTCCCTCATACTCTAGTTCCCACAACATGTTTGCAATTCTTAAACCTATCCAATCAGTGCCCCCAGCCTGGGGCCCATTATTAAAATATCTAAGCACATCAGGGTACATAGTATTCTTTTTACAGCATTAAGAAAGCATAAAATTGTATTGCAATGGGCAAAAGTCCAATGGTTTGTTTTAAATGTGACCCACTTTAGAATCACCTGAGCTAGAAGCCTCAGTTGAGGAATTGTCTCCATTGCCTTAATTGTTGTGGTAAGACTCAATCTCAGTGGGGGAGGCAAATTCTAGTACCAGCCTAGATAAAGAGGGAAAGCATTATTACCCATTTGCTTATTTGTCTGATTCCATTGCTAGGTTTGGAACCATTGTTTCCAAACTTCCAATGTAGACTTAGGACAGTTTACTTCCAGAAAACACTCAGGTCCTTGTCAATTTGAGGTACCCAGTCTGGACTGAGCATTTATCATGTTCTTTAACAGATTAGTTACAAAAACAGGGTCCATCCTTCTACTGTATCCAAGAAACATACTGTGGTGGTTTGAAAAAAATGGCCCCACAGGCTCACAGGGAATGGCACTATTAAGAGGTGTGGCCTTGCTGGAGTGGGTGTGACTTTGTTGAAGGAAGTGTGTCACCAGGGGCAGACTCGGGGGTCTCAGATGCTCAAGCCAAACCCAGTGTGGCATAGTCTCTTCCTGCTGCCTGCAGATCCGTATCTCATCTCTTTATCTGGTACTTTGTCTGTACATAGTACACTGCCATGCTTGCCACCATGATGATAATGGACTAAACCTTTAAAACTGTAAGCCAGCCCCAATTAAATGTTCTCCTTTTAATAGTTTCCATGGCCATGGTGTCTCTTCATAGCAATAGAACAGCCTACAATGCATACCTTACCATCAAGGATAAACATCACCTCAGAGTAAAAGTTTAGAAAAAGATATTCTAAGGAAACAGACCAAAGAAAAAAGTTGATGTAGCCGTTTCAATATTTGACAAAATAGATTTCAAACCAAAACTAGTCTAAAGAGACAGGGAAGAAGTCTTAATATTCATCAAAGGAAAACTCCACCAAAAGGATATTGTAATTCTAGACACTTATGCACCAAATACAAGGTCACCTATGTTCTTAAAAGAAATACTGCTATAGCTAAAATCACATATTATTGACCCACACATGCTGATAGTGGGTGACTTCAATACCCCACTCTTGCCAATAGACATGTCATCTAGACAAAAACTAAACAGAGAAATAATGGAGCTAAATGATGTCATAAATCAAATAGACCTAATAGATATTTATAGATAATCATATATTATATATATATATATATATATATATATATATATATATATATATCACCTCATGGAACTTTCTCCAAAACTGACCACATACTCAGACACCAAGCAAGCCTCAACAGATACAAGAAAATTGAAATAACAATCTGCATCTTATGTGACCCCTACAGATTAAAGCTGGATATAAGAAGCAACAAAAATCTTACAAATTCGTGAAACAAAACAACCCACTACTGAATGAAAAATTGGTCGAGTCAGATGTTAAGAAGAAATTGAAAACTTTTTTGAATTGAGTGAAAGTGAAAAGACAACATATACAGACTTATGGACACAATGAAGGTTGTTCTAAGAGGACTAAAGTTCGAAGCACTGAATGCCTCAATTAAAAAAAAATGGAGATATCTCATATTAGTAATTTAACAGCACAACTGAAGTGTCTAGAGCCTAAAGAAGAAATAGTGTCCAAAAGAAGTCAAAGGCAGCAAATAATCAACCTGAGGGCTGCAATCAATAAAATAAAGACCAAGAGAACAACACAAACCATCAAGGAAACAAAGAGTTGGTTCTTTGAGAAAAACATAAGATTGACACACCCTTAAGCCAAATTATCTAAAAAGTAGCGGGAGAAGATCAACAAATCAGAGGTGAAAGGGGAGACACGGCCACAGACCCCGAGGATCCAGAGCATCATCAGGACACACTTTCAAACCTGCACACTAACAGATTGGAAAGTCTAAGAGAAATAGATAATCTTCTTGATATACACCACCCACCAAATTAAATCAAGATCAGATGAGCAATTTAACACTCCTGACTTCCACATAGCACAAGCACACACCATAAGTAAACATAATAAAAGGACATGTTACTAATAAATTGTTGTATCATTTTTAAAATAAAATACAAATCAAAAAAGATAAAAGTCTAAGAATGGCAGAGATGGTTTATATAAATAAAAGAGGAAGAAATCACAGTGCCAGGTGTGAGGACAGCTTCACAGTCATCACAATTAAAACACATGGATCAATGAGCAGTCAGTCTGAACATAACTGAGGTCCAGAAATAGAGCCCAAAACAGAGAGCATGCGTGTTGCAGGAGGAAGCTCAGTGCAGCACAGAAAACACGAAACATTAAAAAAAAAAAAAATTTAGTTCAGATGACTAGGAAAACTAAAGCGCCCAAGATAAGGAAACAAAGAGCTGGAGAAAATGTTTAAGTGTTAGATCACAGCACCCACTGAGTAGCTCACAACTTCCTATAACCTCATTTCCAGGGGACATTTCCATTCAGGCCTCCTCGAGCACTACTGCAAGCATGAGATGCACACGCAAACAGGTAATGTGCAATTATATAAATAAAATTCAACTAAATAAAAGAAAAGGAAGTAAAGATACCGATTGTGGAGGGAAGAAAATAATACTTCGATTTATAGATAAAATTATATATTAAAAGATCTTAAAAGTCCATCAGTGATCTCCTAGATCTAATTAAGAATCCAGAACCCCTGAACTTGGGTGTCAGTTAGGAGGCCTGGGCAATCTATGGGGCCTCTGGTAGTAGAACAGTATTTATTCCTAGTGTACAAATGGACTTTGGGAGCCGATTCCAGATAGAAGGATGCTGTCTCAGCCTAGACACACAGGGAAGGGCCTAGGTCCTGCTCCAAATGATGTGACAGACTTTGAAGATTCCCCCATGGAAGGTCTCACTATCCCTGGGGTGCAGAAAGGAGATGGGATAGGGGGTCAGTGAAGGACAGGGTAGGAGGAGAGGGAGAGGGAACTTGGATTGACATGTAACTCAAGATTGTTTATAAATTTAAATAAAAATGTATTAAAAAAATGTAAAAAAAGAATTCAGTATAGTTGTAGAATAACACAATCTAGAGGTGAACATTGTGTGTGTGTGTGTGTGTGTGTGTGTGTGTGTGTGTGTGTAAGTTAAACTGAATTCATAGAAAAATGGATAGAAAAATATTAATATATGAATGGAAAAGTGTTTATGAAAAGATTCTCAATATTGGTACATATAAAGGAAAGGCAAAGGAAAATAAAATCACTTATGCAATAGCAATGTCACAGACATCATGATATACATTACAATTGATCACATAAAATAAGTTTTGAAAAAATGCAGAAAATGGAACCCTGTTGTATTGTTGATGATAATATAAAATAATTCATTTGATGTAGAATATACTATAGATTCTCATCCAAAATAAATAGAAAAATATTATATGATCCATCAATGTCACTATCCAAAGTAAAGAAAAGCAAAAACTCACACAGATGTTTTGGCTCATAACAGCTTTTCCAATGGCCATATTAGAGAAGCAACTTAGTATTCATTATGAAAGAATTAATAAATACTTGCCCTCCACACATGTATGGAAGATTAACACTCCACGGTTGGTAGCCTTTAAACATCTGAACTACGTGCAGTAAGTCAGTCACAAAGGGGTAAAATTTGTGACTAGATTTATAGAAATTATTGAGATCATTAGATTTGTATAAATAGAAATGCATCTTTAGTGTATATGGGATGAAGACAATATTTAATGGCTATGGGGTTTCAGTTTGAGTATAAGAGAAGCTACTGGAGATGAGTGGTTGTATGGTTGTACAATTAATAGGAATGCACTCAAGGAATTAAAATGAAGAGAATGCTAAAGGATCTGTTACCCATATTTACCACAGAAAAGGTATTTTAAATTAATTTTAATACATAGTCAGAGAATAGTGGAGCAATTGATTTCAGACTTTGTCATTTATAAAACTATAATCTCAGATATTTACTTGAATAAATTTTATCTGAGTTGCTTTATTTGTGAAATTTAAAACACAGTACCACTTAGAGACTATTTTAAGGGTTAACACTGGGCATGCTAATGCTTGATAACTTGAGTTTTCTTACTTGGTGTTTATCATCATTGTTCATGGTACCAAGATCCCTCATTGTCCATATATATATATACATATATATATATATATATATATATATATATATATATTCCCTAACACACCCTCAAGTGTAGCGGATAATATTCTTCTACGTAGAACCTCAGACATACTTGACTGAAAATATTTAAGATATTATGAGGAGCCTATACTGTGCTTTTCCAAGAGAATAACAAAACCATATCCTGACCACTTTGTTATCTAAACATTAGTGGAAATGCTAAAGAACCATTGCCAAGTTTTATTTTTAAAAATTTGGTGAATATTTATCACAGGATAGTGAAAATAAATGTTCAATTCACTTTTCCCACCTAAGTTATCTTCTATTTCAGGTTAAGAATACTTTATACAAAGAAAAGATTAGTGCTAATTAGAAACAAGAGATCCAGTGAATGAAACAGCTGCAAATAACAACACTTTGAATCTGAGTAATTGACAACTTGGACGTTCTGTAGACAAGGAAGGTTCTTCAGAAGTACTACAGAAAGCATAGTTAACAGATGATGCATTTGAATGTTCCATTAAGGCAAAAAATAATGTGAGCTATTTAGAAAATAAGTGAGAGATAAATAATGCAGTCTCATATATATATATATATATATATATATATATTGTGCCTGTGTGTGTGTATGTGTGTGTGTGTGTGTGTGTGTGTGTGTGTGTGTGTGTGTGTGTGTGTGTGTGTGTGTAACATTTGAATGGATAGCAACAATATAGCACAAGAAAAGAAACGCTGTGCAGAATATGATGCTATAGCATCACACGAGGTACAACCTGTTGCACCTTTTGCTATATATTTTGTTTGCCTCCCTTGATTATATTGTATTTCATACTTTTTTCTCCTTTCATGGCTGGGCATTCTTTGGTGCTTAACTGAGTGAATAAAACACACGGGTGATTCATAGAAGTTTTTGGCAAGGACAAAATAAAGAATTGGTAACAGAAAAGGAAGGTGATATTTTCCTGCTCCTCAAGACTATTAAGCAATCAATCAATCAATCAATCAATGAATCAATAAATGTTAGTATATTTGACAGGTCTACTGATATCCTGTCTGATTCTGGACTTGGAATATCGTGGGCACTGTTTCTCATATTCTTATTAGTTTTTGAAGACTTTTAGTTTTTGAAGACTTTTAGGATCATGGTTATTCTTTTCTTCTGCTTCTCCCAGACTCATCCCTTGTTCTTTGCACACCTAACTCTGTTTTCTTTCAAACAATTCAGTCTCTTGGATATGTTGCCTTATGCTGCAGCATGCTTAATCTATTAGTGGTCATATCCAGCTTAACACATTCACCTGTGAACCTGTGGATGCAATAATATTCTTTTACTTAATATTTTGATATTCCATTCTGTAAATGTACCAGTTTTTAACTGTCCATTCATCAGATTGTAGACAACCAGGCTGCTTTTATTTCCTTGGTCTAATGAAGGAAACAGCCAGTACACATGGATAAGCAAGGATGTTTATACTCAATGTTTACATAGAAAATTCCAAACAGACTCCTGGTCATCTAATGTGTTAACATGTTAGAATCATAACTACATGTCAGATAATAGAGAAAATTCACAAAGCTTTTAAAATCCTTAATTGAATTTGCTTATGAAAAGAGCTAATTTTATTTACATATTATTCATAAGTAACTGTAGTGGCTATGATGATTCGATAAAATTTAAAGACCTGAAATGATAATAAGAGGTAATTCAACAAATTAAAATGTAAAAAATTACATTTACATTAAATACCAACATTATGTATTTTAGTTGGGAGATCATTCAACTAGTAGTAGTCTCATTTTAGGGTATCAGCACTTTAGGACCATTACCCAGTAAAGAGAACTCACTATGTCTTTTTTTCAGTTTTTTGAGACAGGGTTTCTCTGTGGCTTTGGAGGCTGTCCTGCAACTAGCTCTTGTAGATCTAGCTGGTCTGGAACTCACAAAGATCTGCCTGCCTCTGCCTCTGCCTCCCGAATGCTGGGACTAAAGTTGGACGCCACCACCGCCCAGAGTCTTTTAATACTGAAAAAAAGTATTTAACCTAAAACAAAAGGAAGGAGGACATGAGTGTGTTGCCTATGAGTAGAATAGCCCTAATTTCATGTGAGATTATGATTCATGGATACCAATATATTAGGAGTGCTACTTGACAATGAAAGCCTTGGAAGTAAAAAGAACATGTTCATATTACTTCTAGTACCTCTGGTACTTTATTGAACATGAGGTCTTTATAGAGATAACCAAGTTAAAATGAGGAGAGTTTGATAGGCCTTATATTACTCACACCTTTATGAAAAGGGAATTCAGATATAAATATGTCTTGGTGGAAAATAATGTGAAACAGCATAGGAGAATGGCATTTGAGGATGTCAGTAGACCTTTGAATTTATGCTTCTGCAGCCAAGGGACGCTAGGAGCTAACAGGAATTTGAAGAAGAGTGGAAGGATTCCTGGCTCAAAGGATTCCAAAAGAGCATGGCTCCATTGATACTTTGTTTCCAAATGGCAGCCTCTAGAGTTAAATGACACACTCCAGTTTGTCCTGCATTTTTATTAGAGATCCTCAGAAACCGAATTTTGGGAAGGAGAGCAGAGTAGAGAGAATGGCTGTGATGGCTGCTGTTCAGAGTATGTTACTTAACAAGTCTTACCATTAGTTCTGGTCCAGAAAAATAAAGCTAAGTGAAAAAATACAGAAAACAGTAAATCTTAAGCTTGCTTCACTGAGAGTTAATTTTGGCTGAAGAGGACAAGAAGAGTAGAATTTGAAAGTCTGATTGCCAGTTGGCACAGGCAATTATTGATTTATTTTGTTTGGTTTGGTTTTTAAACTTCAACCATTTTTTTTGCTTTATACTCTTTCATTTATTATATGGCTGTGTTTGAGCCACTGGCATGTACATATTTGTGTTTGTTTATGAATCTATAAGAGAACTGTTATTTTTCTTTTCCTGCATGCAGATATAATTTTCACTTCTATAATAAAATGTTTAAAAATAAAATACAGTCACACAGTTCTGGTTTTCATGGACAAGCAATAAACAAAGAATGCTCTGTATGTAGCTGGAAACCTGGGATAGCATTAAACATGCTCTGGACTTCCACACATTTGAGCACTTAACAATTTAAGTCTGTTCAGCGCTGGCTGGTCCTTTTTTTCTAAATTTCCTAGGTGAATAAAACCCACAGAAAAACAGGAAACCTGCCAATCAACCAGCCAGTGACATCTATGAAATATTGGTTCATCTTGGCAGTCATTTTGGCACAGTATTTGTCTTCTGGGAACAAGTGTCTGATTGACAGATACCCTTTTGATGTGGCTGGATGACATTGGTTGCCATTAAGGCCCTAGTACTTTACTAATTAATACGCTCAACCAGCCTTTAGGTCCTATGAAAATACACAGGGCTTATTGTCTTTGGAGAGGCAGTGAGAGAAGTATCATATGTTGTTTTCTTCAATATAGCTTCTGAAATGCAAACACAATCTTCTAGTTACAATTTAAGATTAATTTGCACATTTTATATTAAATATTAAACAGTATACACTATTAGAGGTGGTCAGGGTGTAACAAAAGGAGTAATAGTAATATTGCATAAGGATTCATTCCATCATCTAAACTGTTATGGAAAGGATGAGAGAAGCAAATTACATGTTATTTTCCCCCAGTGCTTTTCTAAGTCCAAAGCCTGAGAACAAAGTGTAGGGTTACTTAAAGAAATAGTACCTAAATTGGTTTCCAGGCATTTCAGGGGATAATCATGATGATCCATTAGAATCTGGGGGAAATTTTAACTTGTAATTAATTTGATTCTTTCCATTTTAACTTTCATTTTATTGAATTTTATGATATCCTTAATGCATTAACGTGGATATAGTTTATAAAAAATAAAGTTCATATATTATGAAACATGGCTTTCTTTTAGATGTAGAAAATAACATTGCTGGGTTGGTTAAGCTTTCTTAATATTAAACTAGTTAGTATATACAGCTTCTTAGAAGGTAATACTATATGAGGATTAAAATATTCTGTTGTAGAAATTATATCAACTCCTCTTATAGAAAAAAGGGGAGATGCTACTCAATAATTGTTATCTATCACTATTGAAAATAATACTCAGTCACCAACTGTAAAAATAAATCTTTTCACCAAGCCACCTGAGCCCTGCTGCCACGTGGGCATCAAAAATAACACACAGAGTCTTATGGTACAATGCTGCTGCCCAATGACTAGGATTTATTAATCTATATATTGTATAAATGCTTATCCGATGAAGGACACCGGCCGCATGTATCCTCTCTTGACAGGCTCAAATCATGACGCCTCTTTTTTACTACATTTCCCAGAATCCTCCTCGACTCCTAGTCCTGCCTAACTTGCTTCCCTATTGGCCAACAGTACTTTATTTATCAACAATAAGACAAACATATAGACAGAAGGACCCCCCCAATCATCTCCTCTTTTCTATCTAAATAAAAAGGATTTTAACCTTAACATAGTAAAATATATAACAAAACAGTAATTAAGTAAGAACTATATTTACAATATTTAGTTCATTAACATTTCACAAGATTTAAAGAAAATATTCTATCATCTATCATTGTAAGTCTAAAGTCTTATATGTATCTTATCTTTTATAATAACTAAAGAAAACTATAACCATAACTATCTGTCTCCAACTCCATCAAAGACCATAGAAGGATAATATATAAACTCTAGATCTGACAGAGACATCTTGCAGCCTGGACAGTCCCCCAAAGTTCCTCTGTAATGTTGGGGCATCCATCTTCAGCCTATAGGCCACAGTGTGTCTGGAAGACTTCTCCATGAAGCAGGAACCATCCAGGACTGTCCTGTTTTGCAAGCTCAGCAGTCACTTTCCTGTGGGTCCTGCATGTCCAGTTTATCAAACAGTCCAGGCAAGAGCAGTTTCCTGCCCAAATGGCTAATCTTGCCATGTTGAATGCAAACTCTATAACAAGTTTCTTCGATGCCCATCCTCCTTTCTGAGGTAATGGGTGTGCCAGGAGCAGTTGTGTCTCACTGTCATGAAAAACCCTAAACCATTTAAGTGCCATATATTCTGTAGGTCTTTGAAAGGTTTTAAGAATATCTATCCATCTCAAATACATCTCTGTATGTCTAGAAAACAGAAGTAACCTAATAATAAGTTCTGACTATTATAGGTGACTATATAATCTGTATTTAATTATGCTTTACATTTTAAAAAATCTGTATAAACACAATACCTAAATAAGAAGAGACATATACATATCACAAAAATGACCTTTAAATTGTATCAATAAAGGAAAATCCATACCAATGCAAAGTATTTATTTATATATCCTATTACCCCATTTTCTTTAAAAGGAGATGGACTGTGATCATTACCATTTATAACTAACCCCATTTAAATGAAAACAAGCATTTATAAACAATATTTGGGAATTTGGGCATCGTTCATTCCAAACTGCTTCCTGATGGTTGGGGGCAATGTCCATACTATGGGGATCATGATAAAACACAGAAATCTGGCCAGGTCCTTGTTTGTGTAGTCTGCAAGGCTGTATCATCTCAGCTGTTGTAGATGATGAAACACCTGGGACAATGTTTCAGGGGGTCTTGCTTGATCAAATCATATTAGTCTGGAAGGAATGCATAGCTTTCCATTTTCTGTGGAAACGCAAGCAAAACTCTTTTCCTAAGTAACCTGTCCTTATATTTAAATTTAGAAGTCAAAGCATTTTTAAAATATGTAGGCTGGATTAATTTAGCAGCATTGATAATCAAATGTCTGTTAGCAGTTGTTGCACCTTCCTTGGCAATCAAACAATTAAAGACAAAAATATAGTGTATAGTATCCAGACTCTCTGTATATTTTCCATCTTTATGAGGCTTTTTCATTACTCTATTTCTTTTACTTTTATGTTTTCCTTTTTATGAGACAAGGTTTCTTTGTGTAACTTTGGCTGCCCTAGAATTCATTCTGTACACCAAGCTGGCCTTGAAGTCAGAGAGATCTGCTTGCCTCTGCCTCCCAAGTGCTGGGATTAAAGGCATGTGCCACCACACCCAGCTACTCTATATCTTCTTTCTCTTTTTTTTAAAAGAACACTTTATCCTGTTTTTTTTTTCTTTCACAAGCCTACATATATTTTTAAACACGGTGTAAACCTACAGAGGTTTTTCTTCATCTTATTCTGTCCTTATAGTAAATCTTGACCTTTTCTGGCCACTCAATCTAAACAGCATTGCTAAAATTAAAGCGTGGCTGCTTTAGCTGCTGTCTTTCCAAGATGGCCTGGGTTAATTTACCACCAGCACTGAGAGCTGTGCTCACTGCCTTGGTCTATGCTGTCATCAAGGAGCATGCTGCCGGCTTGGAGATGTGGTCACTGCCACTGTCAACTGCTCTTACACACCATTCAATTGTTAGCAGGACCTTTTTAAAGAGCCCTGTGGTTTTTTCCACTTATGCTGAGTCATGAAGCCTCTCTCTCTCTCTTTTTTTCATATCAGGAGGGCAATCAGTTAATACTGAAGGCCATTGTTTATTGATGTGCCATCTTTTTTTTATTTTTTTTTATTAGTTCAAGTTAGGGAACAAGCTTGTTTCACATGTAAGTCCCTTCTCCCTCTCCCTCTCCCTCTCCTCACCCCATCCTTCCTCCCCCACCCCCAACCTACCCCCTACCCATCCACCCTCCACTCCCAAGCAGGGTAGGGCCCTCAACGGGGGCTCGGCAAAGTCCACCAAATCTTCCTGTGCTGAGCCTAGGCCCTTCCCCATGTGTCCAGGGCCAGAGTGTATCCCTTCATGTGGGATGGGCTCTCAAAGTCCCTTCTTATAGCAGGGGAAACTACTAATCCACTACCAGAGGCTCCCTGGAGTGCAGAAGCCTCCTTATTGACATCTATATTCAGGGGTCTGGATCAATCTTTTACTGGCCTCCCAGATGAGGTGAGTGACCATGTGCTCTTACCTACATCCAGTCCAAAGCCCCATTCACCCCCATCTCCCTGGGCCTGTGCCTGCTTGGGGTAGAACAGGAAGCCTCTCTTAAAGGAACCATGATCCTCGGCTTGTCTCTGGCAGACAGACATGACCCAGAAATTGCTGCTACCAATAAGTCATGCTTGTCTCTCTTCTTTTGCTTCTAAAATCCCTTTTTAAGCTTTTGTGAAATTTTTATATGGAAGTTTGTAAAACCACGTCCTAACACCATTTTGTAATGATAAATCTTTCCACTAAGCCACCCAAGCCCCGCTGCCATGTGGGCATCCAAAATAACACAGAGTCTTATATTAGTTACAATGCTGCTGGCCAATGACTAGGATTTCTTAATCTATATATTTTATAAAGACATATTTGATCAAAGACGATGGTAGCATGTGACCTCTCTTGCCGGGCTCACATTGCGACTCTTCTTTTTTACTACATTTCCCATAATCCTCCTCGATTCCTAGTCCCACCTAACTTGCTTCCCTATTGGCCAACAGTACTTTATTAATCAATCAATAAGACAAACATATAAACAGAAGGACCTCCCCCACCAACCAACTACTTTGAACAAATGAGTTATATCATTATGAGAAATGACCCTACATCTGCAAGTAGACAAGGTTACCAAATTAACAGTAAAATCTCATATAACTGCATGATGAAATATGAATAGAAAACTGGAGTAATAGAAAATGAATAATAGATATAAAGATGGTCAAAGAGATGATTTGTTTTCTTTTTAAATCTGGAAAAGGAATTTTGAACACCAGAATATGTAACAGTGACTACAGCAACACCATGCTCTTAATAGAAAAAAATCCAGAGTATAGCAAAGGCTGGCTTGTGCAACAGTCTTTTATATCAGCCTTTCCTACAATTTTCTACCAGAGAAAGGGTCTATGGAAAAATGTTTGAAAAGTTGTCTCTAAGCTACTGTAGCTGATTCAATATGACTTTTATTTGTGAAAATGAATAGAAATGAACCTTCTGATGTATGTTTGGTTAGTCAGACTGATGAACAAAAGAACAGATTTCTAAGACTCACTGATGTTTAAAATAAACTAATAAACAAAAACATTTGAATAAATCAGACAAAAATATTTCCTGTTTGTTAATTGTTTACTTTGTTTTCCCTTTTTCATTTTGGTGTGAAAGATCAATCTGAGGATTGTACTTGTATATGGCAAATGTTCAGCAATGGAACTCCAGCCTCATGTATCTTTAAAATCAAGAAACTATTAAGTTCTATACACATAAGCACAAAAAAATGAATAACAATGGGAACTTAAATATGTGGTACAAATGATATTTAACATAAATTCTGAAGAAGGCTCAGATGATGGAGATAGAATAACTTACTGCCCAGTTTATTATCTTTAAATTTGTTTCCAAGGGATTGCCTAGAATATATGACAAAATAATCTAAAATTGTGGGGTATAGGACTTTTCAGGGTTCTAATAAAGAAGTATTGTTTGATGTATTTAAATTAGATTACTAACTACTCTTCTGTCTCTCTTAATATTGTGATATTTTAAATTAAATCTTATACCCCAAATTTCTAGATTCATTTATCAGCTATTTATTCTAATTCCAAGAATATAAATTCCATACATATGGAGAAATAATTTTTCTACATTTGTTCCTGCCTCTATTTATTCTCTAAACTAACCCATAATTGTCCATACAGTATGTGTGTTTGGCTATTTTTCATCGTAAAATAGGTTTATGTTCCTCATTTAACTATCCTCTTCTTAAATTTTTATTGCACACAATAAATGACACTCACCCAATGGCCAAAGATATAAACAATTATGAAGTCCTTTTCATTATCTCACCAGTCAAACTTTGTAATAATCTGTTGACTTAGACAGGTAGACCAATGGAATAGAATTGAAAATCCTGATATTACCCCACACACCTATGAACACCTGATTTTTGACAAACACTCCAAATTTATACGATGGAACAAAGAGAACATCTTCAACAAATGGTGCTGGCATAACTGGTTGCAAACATGTAGAAGACTGCAGTTAGACCCAAGCCTATCGCCTTGCACAAAACTTAAGTCAAAATGGATCAAAGATTTCAACATAAATCCAGCTACACTGAACCTATTAGAAGACAAAGTAGGACATACCCTTGAATTAATCGGTACAGGAGACCGCTTCCTGAACATTACACCAGCAGCACAGAAACTGAGGTTAAAAATTGATAAATGGGACCTCCTGAAACTGAGAAGCTTCTGTAAGGCAAAGGAGACAGACAGCAAGACAAAACGGCAGCCCACAGACTGGGAAAAGATATTCACCAACCCCACATCTGACAGAGGGCTGATCTCCAAATTATACAAAGAACACAAGAAGCTAGTCCCCCAAACACCAAACAATTCAATTAAAAAGTGGGGTACAGAACTAAATAGACAATTCTCAATAGAGGAATCTAAAATGGCTGAAAGACACATGAGAAAGTGTTCAACATCCTTAGTCATCAGGGAAATGCAAATCAAAACAACTCTGAGATACCATCTTACTCTTGTCAGAATGGCTAAAATCAAAAATACCAATGACAGTTTATGCTGGAGAGGATGCAGAGAAAGAGGAACACTTCTCCACTGCTGGGGGAAGTGCCAACTTGTACAGTCACTGTGGAAATCAGTATGGCGACTCCTCAAGAAAATGGGAATGAGTCTACGACAAGATCCAGCAATTCCACTCCTAGGCATTCACCCAAAAGAAACACATTCATATAACAAGCACATATGTTCAACCATGTTCATAGCAGCATTATTTCTAATAGCCAGAAACTTGAAGCAGCCTAGATGCCCCTCAACCAAAGAATGGATAGAGAAAATGTGGTACATTTACACAATGGAGTACTACTCAGCAGAAAAAAAAAAAAAAACAATGGAATCTTGAAATTTGCAGGGAGAATGGATGGGACTCAAAGAAACCATTCTGAGTGAGGTAACCCAATCACAAAAAGACAAACATGATATGTAGTCACTCATATGAATGAGGGACTCTTATGTGGGCCCTGCTTTCACTTTCATCTTCAGCTTGCTGTACTTACTGCTGCAGTGCTGGCTGGCTAGGTTACACTGTAAGTAAAGCTTTTCCCTATTAAATTCCCTTGTATTTTTACCTAGCTCCGTATTGGTAATTTCCCACATTATCACCCTTTACAATTGCCACAAACAACATAAAATATCTTGGGGGTAACTCTAACTAAACAGGTGAAAGACCTGTATGACAAGAATTTTCAGTCATTAAAACACAATTTCTTAAAATATACCTAGATTAAAACTTCAAAATCTAAAATATCCTCTTTTTACAGTGAAAAAAAGAGTAGTCACTACTTCAACCAAGTATAATTTATTCTCTACTTGACAGTTAATCTGACATCATGTATAATCTAGATGTTATGTAGTTCAAGATGTATAGTATCATCTATTAGCAATTATTTATATAATTGCTTGACTTTAATGTAATAAAATGTTTGAGGAACCCAGAATTTGAGAATTTCCATAAGGCAACTCATCTGAGATCCTCAGTATGATTAGTACCGTGAGGAAATCATTGCAGTAGTTGGACTTAATTGATATTAAAGAAGATCAAAAACTCATTAGATTCAAGGGACATTTGTGAATCTTGTACAGATATTGGATCAAAATATATAAATGAAAATAAGTTAGGTATGGTCACATACACAAATAGTCCCAGCATTTCATAGGTAGAGACAGGAGTGTTGGAAGTTTGGCTACATAGTAAATAGAATAAGTAGAAGGAAAAACATAGATGGATAGCAAGTCCCTGTCTCAGTAAAGAATGACTAAACAAATAATAATAAGAAAAACTACAGGGATTTTTGAAAATTAGGGCAATTTGAATAATAATTCTAATTTAGAATAATTTAAATCAATCTTAAATGCAGACATCATGTTGTGTTTACACAA
This sequence comes from Cricetulus griseus, assembly GCF_003668045.3. NCBI lineage: Eukaryota > Metazoa > Chordata > Mammalia > Rodentia > Cricetidae > Cricetulus > Cricetulus griseus. Next base: position 23,988,767 of record NC_048604.1, on the reverse strand, counting down.
AAGACATCTATGTTTGATAATTCATAGTAAAATAGTCCTTTGTAACAAAGTGTAATGATTTCTGAAGCATATTTTGGTTAGTTAAAAAACAGAGTAGAAAAGAGAACGGAATGTCAATAACTGAATCAATTGTGATAAATCAATGGTATAGAGATATTCAGTGTACAGATCTTAAAATTATTTCGTGGGCTTAATAATATATATATATATTATATATATATATATATATATATATATGTAAAGAAACAGTATATATAGAAAACAGCAACTTTCAGTGCCTACTCTGGTATTTTTTTGCTTCCACTAATTCAGCATGCTAAATATTTTAATAACCTCTTAATTAGTTCCCCTGTCTTTATGCCATTTTCCCCATACCACAGGCTAAATAGATCACTTCAAATGTAAGGCACATGATGTGAATTCTGTCCATGCTTCCATTTGCATGTAAATAACACAAGGAAAATCTCTTATTTCCTTGATCAACCAGTCTAGACCAAACAGTGATCTCCAGAGTAGTAAGTGATCCTGTTTCAAAGGAGGTGGATAGTGTTCCTGAAAATGACATTGGAGGTTGTCCTATGGGCCTCACCTATGTGTGACTGCACATGTATACATAATACCCTCCATGTACATCCATGACAGGTAGATTCATACACACACACACACACACACACACACACACACACACACACACACACACTTTAAAAGAGGAAAAATCTGATTGGCAACATGTGTATACTTTTCTTATTTATTCTCCAAAACTTAAAATTTTACATTTACTTTTAAACCTCCAAAGTAATCCTAAGACAAGGAATGGGAAATGAGAAGAGATGTACCATGGGGTTTTATAGAACCGATCTCCATTTTCTCTTTACCAAGGCCCATACATATTTAGGTAAAACCCCACAATTGCTTTTATTTAGTTTAGAGCTGCTTCATGGTTGTGATTTGTTATTAAGTTACCCTTAGCTAACATGTAATACAGTAATGCTTTTTGATATAAAAATTTATATAAATATTTTCTCTTAATGTTAGCTGATTTAGGAAATATAAAATGAGACACATTTGATTGCTTTTTTGTATTTTTTGGAGTGGAGAGTGAATATAGTACATTTTAGGTTGGTGGCTATGAGTCTGGTATCTGAATCTAGATTTGCTAATTTGTGTTTCAGGCCCTCCACTTTGCCAACTAGCAGACATGCAATCTTGCTATATAGTTACATTATCTATGGACCTTTTTTGTAGTCTGTAACATGAAGTAGGCCTTTAAGACTTTAAATGTTTTAAAATAATAGCATTTATTAATAATAATTCATGTATATATTGAACTAAATGCTCATATTTACTAAAATATTTCACAACTATGCATTTTGACTAAGTGCTTGTTGTTTTCTGTAATGGTTTCCACATACAACAAAGAGACATTTCCTTGATGAAGGGTAAGGACAACACTTAAAGGAGGGTGAAAGAACAAATACTGAATTTCTTAGGGATTATGCTGATGTAGTAAAATGGTGCTTATAGGTTGTCCTCTGAGATGCATGGCTTTACTAGTGCTGATTAGATAGCTTTGTTTCCAGTAACAGGCATGACATTGCTCTTGTTGAACAGGTCTGAAGTCCAATTACTTGAGTTACTGCAAAGTTTTGCATGTCACTGCTGTACCCTTAAACTTATTGTTCCATGCTGGTCATTTTTGTGGCTCATAGGCATTATAGCTGGGTAGGATTGTTGGCTGCCTCCATCCCTTGTAAGGTAGCAGGACACCCTGTGCTACTGTGAATGCTAGTCCTCAGGGAAGAGGCATAAAGGTGATTTCCAGTTCAGAAAACTCTGGGTCCTTTGTCTGAAGTGTATGATGTATTTCTGTTTGTTTGTTTGTTTTTCAAGACAAGGTTTCTCTGTGTAGCCCTGGCTGCCCTGCAACTCACTCCATAGATCAGGCTGGTCTTGAACTCCCAGAGATCCACTTGTCTCTTCCTCTCAAGTGCTAGGATTAAAGTCATAAAGTCATGTGCCATTAGGTCCAGCTCAGCATTTAGAATATTTGTATGTGTTTGTATGTGGTATGTACTTATGTATAATATATAGATATACACATATATTCATATATAGATACACACATATATATGCATGTAACAGTAATTAATGAAAAAAGTAGCCAGGGATTTGAAGGAGAAAAGAGAACAAAGATGGGGTATATGGCAGTGTTTAGAGTGTCAAAAGACAAGGTAAAAATGATGTCATTATATTATAATCTTAAAAAGAAAAGAATGTCGTGACCCAGCATGTCTCAGCCTTAATCCATGAGGTTCGGCCTGAGTGGCTTGTGTGGACCTGGAAACTCCTAGTAACCCAGAGTCGATAAAGACCAAACACAGGCATCTTGTCATCTTTAGAGAGCTCTCAGTTCCTTGTTGTAGAACTAGAGTCATTTCTTTATTAGACATCTTTTCTGCTGTTTCTTAACCACCCTGCCCATACCACGAGGGAACCATTTCTCTCTTTGTTTTCCTCTCTCCTCTGGTCGCTCGCCCCTAATTTTGGTCCCCCTCAAAAGAAGCTATTTTTTTATTTTTATTAGAAAGAAAATTATTTTACATGTCAATCCCAGTTCCCTCTCCCTCCCCTCCTCCCCTGCCCCCACAATTAACACCCTACAAATCCCATACCCTTTTTGCTCTCTAGGGTGGGTGTGGCCTTCCATAGGGGGTCTTCAAAGTCTGTCATATCCTTCAGGATAGGGCCTAAGCCCTTGTGTCTAGGCTCAGGGAGTATCCCTCTATGTGGGATGGGCTCCTAAAGTCCATTCCTATGGTAGTGATAGTACTGATCCACTACAAGAGGCCCCATAGATTTTCAAGGTCTCCTCACTGACACCCACATTCAGGGGGTCTGGATCAGTCCCATGCTGGTTTCCCAGCTATCAGTCTGGGGACCAAGAGCTCTCCTTTGTTCAGGTCAGCTGTTTCTGTGGATGTCATCTGCCTGGTATGGGCCACTTTGCTCATCAGTCCTCCTCTGCAACTGGATTTCAGTTCATTTCAGTGTTTAGCTGTGGGTGTCTGCTTCTACTTCCACCAGCTGCTGGATGAAGACTATTCTATGGCATATGAATTAGTCATCAATCTCATTATCAGGGGAGGGCATTTAAGGTAGCCTTTCCTCTGTTGTTTGGATTGTTAGTTGGTATCATCTTTGTAGATCTCCAGACATTTCCCTAGTGCCTGATTTCTCTTTAAACCTATAAGAGATAATATAATAGAGGGAGACATTATAGTCTCATTCTCCTAGATACCTCTCTCCTCCCCCCATGCTCCCAATTTCCTCAGGAGATTTTGTCCCTTTCCCCCTCTCCAGGGGACCATGTATGTCTTTCTTAGGGTCCTCCTTGTTTACCAGCCTCTGGACTGCACGCTAATAATCCTTTACTTTATGTCTAAAATCCACATATGAATGAGTACATACCATGCCTGTCTTTTTGTGTTACCTTGATCACAATGGTTTCTTCTAGTTCTATCCATTTGCCTGCAAATTTCAAGATTCCATTGCTTTTTTCCCACTGAGTAGTACTCCATTGTGTAAATGTACCCCATTTTCTCTATCCATTCTTCAGTTGAGGGGCATCTAGGTTGCTTCCAGGTTCTGGCTATTACAAACAATGCTGAGATGAGCATCGTTGAACAGATGTCCTTGCTGTATGAATGTGCTTCTTTTGGGAATATGCCTAAGAGTGGGATTGCTGGATCTTGTGGTAGACTGATTCCAATTTTCCTGAGGAATCGCCATACAGATTTCCAAAGTGGCTGTACAAGTTGGCACTCCCACCAGCAGTGGAGGAGTGTTCCCCTTTCTCCACATCCTCTCCAGCATAAACTGTCATTGGTGTTTTTGATTTTATCTATTCTGACAGGATACAAGCTTAACTTAAAAAATCAGTAGCCCTACTATATATGGATGATAAATGTGCTGAGAAAGAAATCAGAGTGACATCACCCTTTACAATTGCCACAAACAACATAAAATACCTTGGAGTAATGTTAACCAAACAAGTGAAAGATCTATATCATAAGAATTTTGAGTCTTTAAAGAAAGAAATTAAAGAAGATACCAAAAAATGGAAGGATCTCCAATGTTCTTGGATACAAAGGATCAGCATAGTAAAAATGGCAATCTTGCCAAAAGCAATCTACAGATTCAATGCAATCCCCATCAAAATCCCAACACAACTCTTCACAGACCTTGAAAAAACAATTCTCAACTTTATATGCAGAAGCAAAAGACCCAGGATAGCCAAAACAACCCTGTTCAATAAAAGAACTTCTGGAGGCATCACCATCCCTAATTTCAAGCTCTATTACAGAGTTTATAGTCCTGAAAACAGCTTGGTATTGGCACAAAAATAGACAGGTAGACCAATGGAATCGAGTTGAAAACCGTGATATTACCCTGCAAACCTATGAACACCTGATTTTTGACAAAGAAGCTAAAGCTATACAATGGAATAAAGAAAGCATCTTCAACAACTAGTGCTGGCATAACTGGATGCCTGCATTTAGAAGACTGCAGATAGATCCATGTCTATCGCCATGCACAAAACTTAAGTCCAAATGGATCAAAGACCTCAACAGAAACCCAGCCATTAGAAGAGAAAGTAGGAAATTTCCTTGAACGAATTGGTACAGGAGACTGCTTCCTGAACATAACACCAGTAGCACAGATACTGAAACCAACAATTAATAAATGGGACCTCCTGAAACTGAGAAGCTTTTTGTAAGGCAAAGGACACAGTCAATAAGACAAAATGACAATCCACTGATTGGGAAAAGATATTCACCAACCCCACATCAGACAGAGGGCTGATCTCCAAAATTTACAAAGAACTCAAGAGCTGGGCTTTGTTGGCACATAACTTTAATCCCAGCACTCGGGAGGCAGAGGCAGAGGCAGGATTGCTGTGAGTTCGAGGCCAGCCTTGTCTCCAGAGCGAGTGCCAAGATAGTCTTCAAAGCTACACAGAGAAACCCCATCTCAAAAAAAAAAAAAAAAAAAAAAAAAAAAAACAAAAAAAAATGTTTTGGTTTTTAGACATGTGCCCAGCAGCATCGGATTTTTTGTGTTGATTGTGGTATATGATCTCATGTCCTGATGCTTGAGTAGCAAGAGCTGTTACTCATTGATCCTTGTCTCTTACCTCCAAAACTAAAACTTCTGAACAACAATAAATTATATTATGATAGTGAAAATATAAATTGTGAAAAAATAAAATATGTAAAATTATATCTGACAGTTCTATACTATCTTAGATATAAAATAAACACATGGAAACGAATAGACAAAGACAAAATAAAATAAAATGAGAAATTAGCAGTAGTCAAAATACATGGAAGAATAGAAATATGGCACTTGCTGTCTAAATAAACAATCTGATTCAGATCCCATGGATCCATGTGGTTGAAGAACATCTACTCTTATAAATTATTCTTTAATCTCCACAAGCAAATACACACACACACACACACACACACACACACACACACACACACACACACACACACACACACACGCATATAATAAAATAATTTAGTAAAAATATTATCCAGGATTTGAATACATATTTACTCAAAATGATGACTGACTGGACATGGAAACAAGTTCCACATCATTATTCACCAAAGAGATACAAATGATGCATGTAGAACTATAAAAGCAATCTCACTTAGCCAGCCATACACATAAAATGAATATATACATTAAGAACATTTCTGAACTAAAACTATCAGCTCACTTCATCTGTGGAGGTCAACCAGGAAACTCTAGAATATACATTGATTTTTAAAAGACATTGAGTTTCTCCAGCATTTCAGTCCACAAGTAATAATATGCCAATAGGCACAGTGTTCTTTCTGTTGTCAACATTCATAGAGTGAACTGCTTGAGGTCAACTTGGGTTTTAATTTGCATTAGCACTTACATGCAAAGTAGCCCAAGTTGATGACTTTATGACTTTAAAAGGTACTCTAAAAAAGTAAAATGGCCCTTCTTGGAAAGACTAGTGAAAGACATCTAGCCACAGTTGTAAAATGTCTCATCAAAACAATGTTCCCTTTTATGAATTATATCTCAATAAAAAGAAAATATAGCCCCAAATAAGAAGCAGCTCTGAAAAAGAAAATGTAACTTAAAATATTTTGATAAAACAAGGTGAATACAGGTTCAAAAATAAGATCATTTTCCTAAGGCTTACCAAGGATTAGGCTCCAAAGAATTCTACCATTTCAACTTTACCATAGTTACTAGTTATCAATTTATAAATATGATGTTCACTTTTTGGGTTCCTTTATCAAGAGAGAAATCTACCTTCAGACTATGAAGGTGTTGATGGGGAGGGAGAGACTAGAAAACAATATTCAAACAATCCCATGCAAATACCATAGTCTTCAAATAGGAGAACTACAAACTGTGCTAGAAGTTCCAATCACTAAGATACTTTCTGATGAAACAATTTAACAACAAATACATGGCATTGAGGTTCATACCTAAAATAGGCCTGACAACCAAGTCCTTGTTTTCTGGAAGGTCTCAAAGTCCCACTGAATTTCAAAGATCAATTTAATGAGGTTTTAATTTCCTTTATATGTTTTTTTTTTACTTCCAATCTAAAGACTAGATTAAAACTTAGTTCAATTCCAAGAAGGCATTGTTTTCCTCTGTTACTATGCTGCTAATCTGTCTAATACTTATGTTTCCACAAACTCTAAGAATTCTTGTTAAGTTTCAGGGAGCTGAATTGGATCCAAACAAACAGGTCTAAGAGGCGCCAGGGAGTTCCGTACAGCCTGGACTGCAATGAAACAACCAGCTATCCCAGGACGTGGCAGCACCCCAACCTTCTTGGGTCCCCCAAAGATGGTCAATGCCCCCCACGTCAGCAGGAAGCAGTCTTGAGAATTCAACGCCCTTATTCCTTAACCTGCCATGTCTAGCACCCCAAATTTTTAAATAATAAGTATACGTGGGAATGAAAGGTTCAGGCTTTGACACTGATTGGCTTTACCTCCTTAAGAGACAGACCCCGCCCCCTGACACAGTCGGGGCACTCACAGGAAAACTTGCTAAGTCATCGCCACATCACCCGCCATGCATTAAGGCCTGCTGAGGACTCTGGGCTTTTATGGAACTTCAGTGAACAAGCACAGTCTTCCCTTTAAAAGCTCCAACTTTCCTGCTTCACTCTCTCTCTGTTTCCTCTCTTTACTCCGCTTCTCTACTCTCTCTCTGTGTCTTCTCTTCTCCCACCTACGCGCTCTCTGCCTCTCTATGGCAACCGGCCATGGCGGTCAGCCATTACCCCTGTTCCTCTTCTCTCTTAGTCTCCTTACTCTGCCGGGCCATATAATAAACTAGTTAGCATGTCTCATCTTGAATCTTTCTCTTTTCCTCTTCTTAAATAAAAACATAACACCCACAAATACCTCTTCCTCAAAAGCAGGTAGCTCCCAGCCTCCAACCTGTGCTTGTGATGCACCTTTAGCAACATCTTGAAAAGTTAATGTAGGTAAATGTGCTTATGAACATTAAAGCTAGTTGTTAGAAAGACTTCACTAGCTTTATAATTTAAGTTTTAAAACATACATACTTGCAGCTTGTTCTGCACTGACAATGATTGTCATTGGAGCCTAGAATTCATTATTAACAAATTCTCACTAAGGTACACACAAAAACGCTATTGCTATTATCACACAACTTGTGTCTTGAAAGAATCATCTGCTTTTTAAATGTTTGGCCTCCCAGTCAATCCCAAGTTCAACCAACTTTAACTAAAACTTCACCATGCTTTTCACTAATACGTTAATGCTTGTCATATCTTTCATGAACTGTCAAAATCTGAAGCCTGCTCAGAGATCACCAGGTAAAAGAAAACAAATGAAATAAATACACAGAGGTTATTTCAAAACAGAACATGACCATCAAAAATGTCACAATTCCCAAAGGGGATTATACTTTGTTTACTACTACCAGTTAGAAAAATCCCATATTGGACTCTGTCACACTCTGGCATAGGCCAAAGAACACAAAGAACAGGTTCTTGAGCATGTGGTTTCTCATATCAATGTCCCCAGGGGGACACCAGGATAACTACAATTCACTTGAGGCCTCTCCTCTACAGAGGCTATCTCACAAGGGCAGTGAGGACACCCACTAGTTTGTGGAGGTTTCTGACAAAGTAAGATTCTTCAAATCTGGGCTGTACTTAATTTCAATCAGTTCTGTTCAGGTCTTCACTGGAAGGAAGATAGGTGCAACTGTTTACCAGAATCAGCACTCTACTCTAGATTAGCCATGAGGCCATGTTGGCTTTCTCACAGTGATAGTCTACAGTTGGAAGGGTAATTATGCAACATTACAACCATGTTTTGCCGTATGTGATACTTTTCTGAGGCAAACCAAAGGCATGTTTCTCAAGGATCTGCTGCCTTCAGCGGCGTTTGATGGAGGATCATTTATACATGTGTGATAGTTAGTTGAAATGGAGCAGTTGCTGTGGAAAACAATTTAGAGTTTCATATACTAATCTATAATTATTTGTAAGACAGTAATTCCATGCTTAGGTGTACCTCAAAAAAAAATGGAAAGGTGACATTTAAGTGAAAACTTAATGAAAAACCTTCATAAAACATCTATTCACAAAATAAAAATGGATTAATGATCAAAACAACCTCCAATAAAAGAATGAATATATATTATATATATATATATATATATATATAATCAACATTTTAATTATACATTATATCAAAGTGGTGATACAAGCTGCAGCCTCCAGAACCCTTGAAATTCTTTGATAAGTGTGTGAAACTGTACATCAACCATAACTTACTACAATACATTCTTTGAAGTATATAAGATTGACCAGTTCATAGAAATGGAAACAATTAATGGTTGCTAGTATCTAGGGGTAGGGGAGGAACAGAAAATGTCTTTATAATGAAGTTCCTTTGGTGTGATGTGGACAAAACCCATCTATTTCACTGTTTTATTCTTCATACTCACTGATTTAACTCAGTTTATCTAGAACACTTATATTGCAGGATGTATGTTGACTTTCTCCACAAACACTACATCTGTAACACAAGCTAGCTTTACTAATTATTAATTATTCACTTCTGACATTTTATAGAAGAATACAAGGCAGGCTTTCAATTTAAGGGCTCAGTCCTGACTTGAGATGTTCCTCAGAAGTCCAGTTCATATGTTTAACTAGCTATAATTTAAAGTTCAATAATGTCCTCCTTAGTATTCATCACTTGTAATACTGCCTCACATGACTTAGGGAAACAGCAATGCTGACAGGCTTATTGTAAATGTAACACAGGATACAAAGGAATATTCAGAGTAAGGATTGCATAGAGCAGAGTGTGATTGGGTTAAAGGCAGAGCTTTAGTCTCTGAATTTTTTTCACCTGGTTATAATAATCAACTTTGAAATCCCATGAAACTCAAACCTCAGGGATTTTTATAAGAAGCTTCATCATGCAGGCATAAGTAATTAAGAACCTAGTCCCCAGCTCTTCCTTCTGCAGATGAAGCAGGAGTAAAAACATTCAAATCTCTGATTATGGCTTCAGCTTCCAACCAGGAACTCTTCATTAGAACAAAAGAGTCCCCTCAGGCAGGAAATTCCAAAGGGTTTAAAAGCTCTGTGTCAGAAACCAGGGTCAAAGATTAAAAAAAAAAAAAAGTAGAAAAACTGGTTTCTCCCAGAATCTGTCATTTAGGAAATCTTGTTTTAGGAGTGTTAATGCTAGTAGTTGATTTTAGTTTTTTTATGGTTATTGTCCTGTAGATAAATACATATATTGTATCACTACAGATATTTTTTATTAATTAAATTTATTCATGTATTTTACATCCTAAATGCAGTTTCCCTTCTTCTTCTCCTTCCTGCCTGTTTCTGTTCAGAAAGGGTCGGGCTTCCCAAGGGTATCAACAAAGCATGGCATATCAAGTTGAGGTAGGCCTAAGCTCATTGCCCTCATATTAAAGCTTGGTAAGGCAACCCAGTATAAAGAATACTTTCTCAAAATCCAGCCAACACATTAGGGACAGGCCTGCTCCCACTGTAAGGAGTCCCATAAGTAGACAAAGCTACACACTGTTACACATGTGTAGAGGGCCTAGGTCAATCCCATGTAGGCTCCTTAGCTGTCAGTCCAATGTCTGTGAACTTTTATAAGCCCAGGTTAATTGTCTCTTGTGAGGGCCTTGACCCTTCTGGCTTGCACTATCCTTCCTCCCTCTCACCAACAAGACTCTATAGCCCAGTCCAGTGCTTGATTTTGGATCTCTACATCTGCTTCCGTCAGATACTGAAGGGAGGCTCTCTAAAGACAATTAAGGTAGTCACCAATCTAATTTCAGGATGTGGCCAGTTCAGATTACCTATCCACTACTGCTGGGATTCAACTGAGGTCATCCTTGTAGACTCACTGGTATTTCCCTTGTACAAGATTTCTAACTGAACTCAAAATGCACCCCATCAAGAACATCACTGTCATTACTTTCCCCCTGTATCCCACCCCAACCTACCCCATCCCTACCAACTCCTGATTTACCCAGGAGATACCATCTATTTCACCTTCCCCAGGAAATCAATGAGTGCCCCTTTGGACCCTTCTTGTTACTTAGCTTCTCTGGGGTTGTGGATTGTAGCATGGGTATACTTTCCTTTACAACTTATACCCACTAGGCTCACAGCCAAAATTATAAGAGACAAAATATCTTAGAAATGCTTACTAATGATGATAGCAAAACAATGTGATTAGCTGAAATATCACTACATTTTACACTCAAAATTTCTAAAGCATTGTTATGTATACTTTAATGAGCAATATTAAAGGTAGAGAATGAAATCAAACATAATAACAATGGAAATAATGTTCTAAGTTATAGCGTATTATGCATTAATCTTTAAAGCAGTGTGCTTTAGAGTAAAAGAAGTCCCAAGCACTGATTTCTTGTTGATTTTATTTATATGAAACAAATATATAAAACTCCATAGATACGTAATACTGATTACTGATAACTAGGAGCCTAGTTGAAATGGGAAACTGGGGCAATGTAACAATGTAAAGTTTATTTTGGGTGTAATGGAACTTAATTTTAGGGAAAGAAATTGTAATAAGCATTGACCATTACATTAATTAGTAGATGGAACAAGGGGAGTAGCTACATACTTTAAGGGGCTGAAACTTTAGAGGAGAGGCTAGTATCTCACTTAATTGATTACTAATATATATTAAAATATATGGAGAATGGTGTTGACTATGTTGTGCATTGCTGTGCATACTATAGAAGTTAAAATCTACTTGTTTGGAGTCAGAAGCACATCAGTTAGAAACTGGCTTTTAACACTTTAAAACTGCATCCTTACCTTGAACAATTTATTTTCCTTCCCTGTTCTGCTTTTCCCTATGTAAAACAGAGATGTATGCCATTACTATTTAGTTTGTTGGCAAATTAATGAGGTAAACCTTTTAAAGTTGTTAAAAGTGGAGCCTACTGTATACTTACAATTATGTAAAGAGTATCAGTTGTTCTTAATTTTTTCTTAATCTCTGAATATGCATATTTTAATGACTGGAAGGAAATGTATATTGCTGGTTAAACTGATTATTTGTAGAAGCCAGGATTATAGATGAGTGAAATTAGTTCTAATTTTTATTTTATAAATGGTCTATAATGTTCATTTAGATTTCATTGTTTGGCTATAATTAACATCATTCATTATTAAAACTTTGAATTTTTCATTATTCTTTAAATCCCAGAATAATTGTTTGGAGAGATTTGCTCGATTTTGGTAACAAGAAAAGTACTTTCAAAATTTAATCCTCATCCAGCAAGTGAAAGGAAACCTAAGCGTGCCGCCTGGTCAGCTAACTATCAAAGCTGAGGCTACTGAATCAGACTGCTTTCCAGACTGTTGACATTAATTATGTGGTGGAAAATATTATTGAGTGTCAGATCTGAAGACTTAGGGGCAAGTGTTACTGTGGATTGGTTGAGTGACCTTTTAATTGTAGCTTAAGTAGCCAACAGTCTTGTTTATGGAAGGTTTCAGGGACTGCAATCTTTCACCTATATCCTTATAGCAGCTGTGCATTACAACATTGCACTATTGTTCCATTTCTGTCTTTCCCTGGAAGACACTGTAAATCTCATGTTGAAAAGATATTGATCCACAGAATTCCAGTTTAATGAAGAAAGAAGCCTCCTTAGTATTTGACAGTACTTATATTCTGGTTTTATGACATGAAGTCATATAATATTTGTAGAAGAAAAGTATAAACATATTTAATTTTATAGTTCATAATAGAATACCACCATTGTGAAAGAATGGAATTATTTTTGAAATAGCAGTTTCCAGGATTCTGTTTTTCATCATGTATATGCCATACATATTTTATTTTCTCTAATTTATATGTCGTTCTATTGCTTCGATAATAACTGAAGTTTTTAAATAGGTTCTATAAACTAATTAGCTTTTATAAACATTATTGAGTTGGAAAACATTCCATCTATAAATAGAAAGGCTCTCTGTTAAGCTCAGGAAAAGAGGAAGAAAATGCTAAAGAAATCAAATCAAGAAACTAGTCACAGATTAGTTATTTCCAAGTGGTTTTTATAAGGTTAAAATAAAGGGGGCATCTTTATTATAGCACAAGTTTAAGTGTCCCCTTTGATTGGTTGTTGTAAAAGTTCTACTTTTAATTTTGGTGAATTTTGGAACATATAATAGATTTAATGTTCAGTTTTATTACATTCAGTTTTATTATGCATCTAACATTAAGTACTATATTCTAGTGTAGTCTATTCTGTTTAGGCCTGTACCAGGCTTTTTCTTTGGGGCCATCAACCAGCTCCCAAATCATGACAAAGAGACTTCTTATTAGTTTTGAATGCTTGACCTAGCTTAGGCTTGCTGCTGGCTCATTCTTTTAAACTTATCCTGTTTCTCTTCTACATTTTGCCTCCAGGCTTTTTCCTTTTCTTTCCTTCTGCATATTTTATTTTCACTGCTTCTCTTCTCTGGCTTCTGGCCACAGGTGGCTCCCTCCTTTACTTCTCTTCCTTTTCTCATTCCTCAAGAATATACTTTTCCTCTTATTTATTCTCTCTGCCTACCAGCTCCATATATTCATTGCCTGCCTTGCTATTGGCCATTCAGGTTTTTATTGGATCAGTCAGATGACTTAGGCAGGCAAAGTGAAACAAATGCAACACATCTTTACATAACTAAACACATATCCTTATAGATGGAGTTTCCAGTAAGATAAGGCCATGTAGAAATACATGCATTAATAATTATGGGTTAATAATTAAGAGAGAGCTAGCCAGTAGGAAGCCTGAGCCATTGGCAAAGCAGTTTATATTTAAGACTTGTGTTTCTTTGGGGCTAAACAGCTGTGGGAACGGGAGTAACAGAACCTTCGTCTACACATCCTTACATCATTAAATAAATGAAGCATAAACAAATGTAACACCCATTTACACAGTTATTTTAGGAATTTGAGAGCAAGGACCATACCAACTAATTATCTAGTGCCTACTTATCAACTCTGAAAACACACATACAAGTAGCATTATATGAACTGAGCAGGTTGTGCATATGAATTTATTAATATATGTATATATATATATATATGTGTGTGTATATATGCATATACAACAATCAAAAAGAAGCTATGGATTTGAAAGACAATAAGGAGCAATATATGGGAAGATATGGAGGGAGGAAATAAGAAGAAATTGTGTAATTTTTATAATATCAATATAAAAAATCTTATTTTTAAAATTTAATTTGGCTAGGTAGGATAGTACATCCTTTTAATGTCAGTACTTGGGAGGCAGAGGCCGGTGGATCACTTGTATCTGAAGACAGTATGATGTGCATAAGAAGCTACATAGTAAACCTGTCTCAAAATAAAACAAACAAAGCGTTTCAGATTATAAAGATGACTCTGTGATGGGAAAATAGCATGTGAAAATTCAGTTACTTAGACTTACTGGATTCAATTTACTCATCTGTATGAGAAGAATATTATTTTGTAACTGGGTAATTCATTTCCTTTAAAGAGTAAGTAGTAAAATTAGAATGAAGTATTTTCTGTAACAGTTATCAACATAAAGCAACCAATAAATACTAGTTATTTTAGTGATAAGTGTAACTATCATCAATTAACTCTTAAATCATTACCTCTTTCTTTGTATTCAAAATTATTAGGGTAGATAATTTGATTAATTAGGCTAATGATAGGGCCTTGGGGATAACATGTTGTTATGCAAATGTCTTTGTGGCAGACCTATAAGTGAGTATAGCAATCCTCAAAAGGATAGAAGTATTTGGATGAGACTGAATAGGAATATAGAGGGCTAAATTGAAGGCCATACTAATAAGTAAATAGTTTTTCACAGGCAATGAGGAATAAATGAAGAATAAATATCAGTGGAACGACACCACCAAGCTGCATGTAGAAATGTGGAAATGTTAGTGAAAGAATGAAAAGTTGTTTAAGAGGTCTTTAGTACATAATTTTTAGGTGATGATTGTGTTAATACCAGAAATTGCATAATAGAAACAGAAAATTATACTTACAAGTGGTGTATAAATAAGCATACCCCCACTAAAACCTAGCACATAAAACGGAATTAAGAAATTATTTTTAATGTTTTCCATTTTTATTCATTCCACACCTTTGTACCATGAATAAACCTTTTAAAGCAGTATATTGTGTTATATGGTTTATGTAAAATAATTTGTAATTACTCTAAACTCATTTTCACTTTTTATACATTATATTTTGTTTTGCATTCATTATCTATTATAGGACAATAAATTCTCAAAGAAAATATTTTTAGGTAAAAATGTACTTTTCATGAAATACATTTGTTCATATTCTTTCTCCTTCTGTACTTCCTCCCAGATGAACCCCATTTCCTTTTCCATACAACTTCATGTTATTTCTATGAAACCAACTATGCACCCCCAAAAATCCAAATATCAAAGCAACAACAACAAAACAAGAAATACCGTGCCAAAATCAAATACATACACACTTCACACTTGCACCCACACACACCAACCACAGGGTCAGTTTTGTGTTGGCCAACTGCTACCTTGCATGGGGCCTGCTTCATAGTATGTTTGATACATCAAGTGTCACTCCATTTGAGAAAAATGATTTTTCCTTCAGGTATCAATCATAGACTATTGCTTGATTAGTGATGGGACTTTGTGTCTATCCACCCTTCTGCATGCTACTAAAAGTCATGTTTTGTTTGGTTTGAATTTATGTAGGCCTTGGGCATGCTGTTACAGTCTCTGTGAGGCATTCCATTTAGTGCTGACTGCTATACCGTCTCTCACTCACTTTACATTGTTTAGTTGTGGGTCTTCATATTAATTCCTGACAATTGCCAAAATGTTTCTGTGATAAGCATTGGTGAGGCACTTATCTATCGATATAACAATATGCTGTTATGTATGCTTTTATTGCTAAGTTTCTTTAGAAGTTTCATAGTAGTAGATTTCTCCCTAGAGCAAATGATTTTGTGGCAGGCTCTTGGTCACTTTAGAAGTATCAGGTATTGGTTCCCTCTCTTGGAATTGACCAGAAATTGAATCAAAAAAGTGGTTGGTTATTCCCAAAGCATTTATGTCACTATTGTCCCAGTATATCTTTTAGACAGATCACTGTTGTAGTTGGGTGATGCTCATGATCACTTTCTCCCTCCTGTAACATGTGAAGTACTGGCCAGCATCATGAATGCTAGTCACTAGTGGTGAAATTTCAAGGTGGATACCAGATCCATTTCTCCATGTTTCTTTTTTTTTGCCATTTGTTAAAATTTCATTTTACATTCCAACCATAGTTCTCCTTCTACCCCTCCTTCCAACCTCATTTGGCTTCCCCTAGGCTACCTTTAGTCCACTCCTCCTCCATTTAAGGGCTCCCATGAGGAGTCAACATAGTCTGGCACAATAGGTTGGGGTAGGGCCAGGCTCGTCTCCCATGCATTAAGGGTGAGCATGGCATCCCACCATAGGGAATGGGCTCCAACAAGATAGCTCATGAACCAGGTTTGTAATTTGGTCCTATTGCCAGCGACCCCTCAGCTAGTCCAAGCTTCACAACTGCCTCCCACATAAAAAGGGCCCACCCAGTCCATTCCCTGGAGTGTCCACATTTGTAGGTCAAGAGTTCATGTGTGTTCCACAAGCTTGGTTCAGCTGTCTCGGTAGATTTCTCCATCATGATCTTGACCTCCCTTGCTCATATATTCCCTCCTCCCTCTCTTTGCCTGGATTCCCAGATCTTGTCCTAGTGCTTGGTTGTGGATCTCTGCATCTGGTTCCAATTACTGGATGAAGGCATTATGATGATAGTCAGGGTATTCACTAATCTGATTGCAGAGGTAGTTTGGACATCCTCTCCATTATCGTTAGGAGTCTTAGCTGATGTCCATATTGTGGAATCTTTGGAGTTACTCTAGCACCAAGTTTCTCCCTAAGCTCATAGTGGCTCTTTCTATTAAGGTATCTCATTCATTGCTCTTTTCCTGCATCCCTCCCTACCTCAGCCATCTCATTTCCTCTTAGTCTCATTCCTCTCCCCTCCCCTCCCTCTTAACTCTCCCTACCCTCAGTTTACTCTGTAGATCTCATCTAATTTCCTTTCTCAGGACAATCCATGTGTCCCTCTTAGAGTCCTCCTTGTTACCTATGTTTGTGGAGCTGTGGATTGTCCACTGGTTATCCTTTGCTTTACAGCTAATATCTACTTATGAGTGAATACATACCATGTTTGTCTTTCTGAGTCTGTTTCCATATTTCTTGATAACTAATATACATTCTGTACTACTAAGAGTTTTAATATTTATAGATTGATTTCACTACATTATTTTACAGAATTTTCATTCCATACATATTGTTTGGGGTGGCATAGGAAAAAGGAAGTAGAAGATGAAAAGAAATGCCTTATTTGTACACCACAGCCAGAGTTAAGGATAAGTTTATAATATAATAATGCAAGGTAACTTTACTTCAGGAACCAAAACACATTTTATTTAGAAGTACAAATTCTGCTTGTTAATAAATGAATTCAATTTCAAAATGTAGTTAAATATGCAGAATTTTATTTATTTCCATAAGTTACTGTCCTGCAACTGATAATTTGATAAATGGCTGCTCAATACAACTCCAAGCCTTACTTTTGAAGTTATCACACACAGAGGTGAATGTAAACTATATATATATATATATATATATATATATATATATATATATATAAGTGTGTGTGTGTGTGTGTGTGTGTGTGTGTGTGTGTGTGTGTGTGTGTGTTGCAATGTGGAAGAAATATCTGAAGATCCAATGTCATAGACTTATTTTTATGAGTCACTTGAGTGGTGGTAGCACAAAATATAAAAGGCTAATAGAATATTTCCCTGAAGCTGTGATTATTTTGCACTTAGAAAACATAATAAAAATTTGTTCTAATATTCTTACTTAGGGACCCATAATTTCAGCACACCAATATCTATTTTCTTGACTTTATAGGAATATATAATCAACATTGTGACGTTATTGTCTCCTTTATCAGATTTCTAAAATGAGATGACTCAGATACTATGGGCATAACAACCTCTATAACATTAAGGGCCATTATCTCTGCTGTTCCTTTTTATGCAATAAGAATATGTTGGCAGCTGCATAATATTTAACCTACAATTATTAAAATATTATTGAATAACACATACATCTTAATAGAAAATGATTTTAAGCTTCCAACAGTGGATGTTTGTATGGTTTGTATTTTTTGACGAATCCAAGCTAAGAAAATCTCCAAATATTGCATAAACTTCACATAATGGGAAAATGTTGCTTTAATATGTTTCTGTACTTAATGGTATTTCAGTTAGCAGAAAATATTGCATGATGTATTAAACTATTCCATTATTTCTGATGTCAATATTTAAAATATGGAAAATATACTTCAGACCCTTAAGCAAACTGGGGTTTGTGGCAAATATTTTGCACATGTATCCCTAATTCACTTTTAATTAATACTGCCTGTTCCATAAGCCTCCAGTTCTAGATTCACTCCTTCTTCAATATACCATTATCTGTGGTAGCTGAATTACAATATTACTTGCAATATCTAAAGTTTTCTTACTATGCTGATATGAGGAAGGCAAACAATTTTCTGATACATGCTTAATTTAATATTTCTATTACTTTATTTTTATTAAACATGACATATTAAATATCATACATGTGCCAGAATCATATTAGGAATTTTAAGAAATATGGTGGTTCAGTAGAAGAACAGCAAACATCTTAAATTTTGGCATTCACTTTTCTGGCTTTCTTACCACTGTTTTTCAGTGTCTATATCCCTTCCATATCTTGATATTATTTCAAGTTTTGTTTTTCTTTCCCTTATAAAATACAGTTTATTATATCTACTTTGATGACTTCTAATCTTCCTTACATGTGGATACATAAACTAAAAATCTTTTTAACTAACCCAGGTTGCAGAATCAAATGGAATATTTTGGTCCTCTGGTGTCTAACTTCTGTATTTAAAAGGCTTTTGAAATACATTATGAGTATTTTCTTAAACGGTGGGCTAGTGATACTCACCATTGAATAAGTGATTGTTTTTCACTCAAATATAGCAACAAAGCAGATGCTTTGTATTTTAAGTGGCAGTTTCCCCGTATGGCTACATACAAGGGAAAACTTTATGACTTAGAAACCTACAGATGTATGTGTACATGAAACTCCCGTTTTCATGAAAGTTATATGTTAGTCTATTTATTCAGCTTGCAAAATCCTATAGAATTTCATCCTCTACTCAATTTCTGCAATTTTGATGAATATCCATATTTCCATTTCTATTTTTCATTAACATATGTTCTCTTACTTCTATCCCAATCAACAACCTACCATGTACATTATTAAAAACAGTTTCTTTCCAAATTATACCCTGTGGAACTACTTGCCTAAATAGCAATCTTAAATATCATGCTATAAAGAAAAACTATATCAGCAACCTCCACTGATATTAAACATATATTTCAAAATATTATATAGCAAGTAAATGTATATGTATGAAAATATCCAAGAAAGATAAAATTTTATTGAATTGTAACTATACCTCATTTTACTGAACAATTATATTCCCAAGCCATTATTCATAATATTATGTTCTACAAAATTAGACATATATGAAATCTCTAGAAGAAAACATTACTGAAATTTAATTCTGCAACAAATTCTTTCATATATTATTACTTAAATAATATATTTGTTATGCTTAATTAATATCCTACACTTTTTTAAATTATAGGATGATTATGAATAAGCTTTTTGTGAAAAACAAATTAGTTTTAACATCATTTCTTTACCTGTGATATGAGTTAATGCCACTTAAATTGATTCACACCCATTATAGAAAGAGTACAAAAGAATGAATGCTTTCTGGGAAAACTTTCCCCCAGTTGCTTAAATGCTTTAAGTTATTGTAGAAATGGAACTGAACCTCCAAAGAAATTTGATTGACATTAAAATCCAATGCATTAACTAAATTATGCATTGGTATTAAATAGTCTGATCAACAATTTCATAAGTGTATTCATTAAAGCTATAAAATAAAATATTATTTCATCCTTTTGATTCTGTAGGATCCGCGGATAAGAGAAGGGTTTAATCATTATCATAATACCTATAATTTGTACAGTATTAAGTAAAGTGAATATTCTATATATCTATTAAATTATATTCCATATAGTCCTAAGGATAAAGTTATTATAATAATTAAATTAATATATTTGTAAATATGAACTCAGAATCAGGCAAACAAATGATCAATTAGTACTTGGTGACTGTCACTCTGTTTGTAGAAAGATAGAGACATCATAAATTAAAAGTTAAGTACTAGAGACAATGAAGTTTTATGTTGACAATTAGTAATATTCATAGTGATTGAGTAGTAAAATATTTGTGTGTTACTTAAATATATGACATGATTTATATTGAAATTTAGATACATTAGCAGGTGATAAAAATAATCACAAAAATTCAGCAAAGCAGATTCCCTACATTGGTAACACATAGAAATAATGAAATGAATACAGTAAGTAGTATTTCTTCAAAGTACATGGGAAAATTTCCTGTGTCTTGGAAAATTCGTTTCAAGCAATTGGGATTCTCTAACATTTCTGACCATGGAGAATTGCAATGCTGAAGTAGTTCTTTCTTGTTGGAAGTAATTTGTCATTTGATAGTTCTTTAACCAAATATCCAAGGTTTCATATCTCTTGAAGGCAGTATTCTCAAAGAAAAGGTAAGTTACACTCATTCTACAAAATGGCTTTTTGTAATATTTTTGTAAATGATCTTTTATGTTCAATGACTGAAAGAAACACATAAAAGGAAAACAAAAACAAGCAGACAAAAACATTAGTTCCACTATGAAACCCACTCTACTTACTCAATAATATGTTTTAAAATTATGATTCTGAGGTCTACCACAATGACTCATCTATTAAGATCTCTTTTTTTTTCTGGCAGAAACCATACAGAGTTCAATTCTCAGCACACACATAGTGACTCACAACCAACCATAATTCCAGTTTTGAGAGATCTAATGCCTTCTTCTTGCTTCTCTGGGCCCTACATTTGTGTGGCATACACACATAATTTAAATAAATAAATAATAAAATAATTATTATAATTAAAAGTGGAAAATTTTATTGCTTTTTTTCAAATTACAGTCTAGCTGAAAACCAAGAAAAGAAAAAAACATTTCATTAATATTGATTCTTTTCTATTCTGTTATAGAAAACTTAAAAACTACTAAGATTTAAGGGTAGAATATGAAGCAAAGAAATCAACATATCTAAATATAGTATAAACTCCTTTGAGAAAATTCTATAATATTCAATAAAAATATTTGTCAAGTTTCTTGCTCCCAAAAGTGAAATTTTATTTATTTGTCCTATGGCTTTAACAACATAATCTCTGGATAATTTGTCTTAATTTATTTGAGACAGAAACTCATTATGTAGGCAATGCAGGCTTTACATTTATTGTGCACTGCAGATTCTCTTCAAATTTACAATCTTCCTTCCTCACTCTCTTGAGTGCTCAGGTCAAAGTCTTACTCTTTTGTGCCTGGCAGGGATTTGATTTCTTAATGACATAGTGTTTACTTTTTAAGAAATCAAATGATTAAGTTAAATATGTAGATCATCCAATTAGGCTAGATGACGGTTTCTCTTAAAATATAAAATTTGTTTAGCAATCCAAAGTCCAGTATTTTCTTGCTTATAAGTAATTAAATGCTGATGGCATTTTAAAAGATAAATGTTTCAGGCATTATAAATTATTTCTTGCGACGCTTTAATTAGTATACTCCTAGAGATGCTCAATTATAATAGCTGCTAATATTTCTGAGAGTTAAATTAAGATTCTGCACTGTTAGTGAGCAAACTCATTAAAGACATGAAAGGATGACAAGATGAAAAAGGATTTACATTTGTAGAATCTCCTGTAAAATTATTAGAAGTGACAGGTTTCATTTTTTGATCCTGGAATCAAGGTTGCCTGTCTAAACCACGTTGACACCACAGTTAGATTTTGCATAACTGAGAACTAATAGGAAATTAATAGAGTGTAATACAGGTCTATTGAATTTGGTATAATGGTGCTACTTTGATGTGCAAGAACAGAAGGCATAATTTCAATCTTTGTTTAGTGTCTTGGACAGCCAAACTCACTAGCATCTAAGTATGGTGAGGATTAAAAATGTGATGGATAGTACCACAGCGCCTTCTTGACAGTTTTTCTGTTCAAATACAAATTTCTGTCACAGCCCCAGAATGTTTGAAGGAGAATTCAGAGATGAAATATCATAGCTGCAACAAGCCTACTGTGAAGCTATTATGTTTTGAAAGGAAAAATAATTACAAACTGTACATCTCTTAGGCACATATGTGTATTAATAATGCATAGTAATAAATTCACTATGGTTTCCTAATGAAATGTTATAAAACATTAAATTTAAGTAACTGTAGGATTGTGAATCTGTCAAGAAAATGTTATTGCATGTCTAGTTACAAATTTTGAACTTATTTTAAATAAATAAATATTTTGGAGAATTCTAAAAAAACATGATTTATTCTGTCTTTCATAATTTCTCTTCAGTAAAATTTAAAATGAAATTTGATATATTTCTAAGATATTTATAATATAATGTTCAGTATATTCACCATCATGATAATTCTAGACTGATCTTTTGAAAACATTTTGAAGTATACAAAAGATTATCACTAATTCTTTTCATGGTTTTATTAGCAAATAGTTTTCTAAAACAGAAGTTCAAGAGAAAGCCTCTTAAATATGCATTAACATTTTAAACTCAAATTGATTATTAATTTAATAATGGTTACATTCTGTATGTCTTCTCTTATTACACATTCCAGCAAATTTCCTTTTAATGATAAATCAAGAGATTAGCACCAGGATATTTCAGAATTATAGAATATTAATCTTTTTCTTTTTTAGTATATTTTCATTATTTAAAAGGACATCACAAAATATCCACAGAATCAACTAACCTGGGCTCATAGGAGCTCATAGAAACAGAACTGACAACCAGGGAACCTGCATGGAACTGACCTAGGCCCTCTACATGTATGTGACAGTTCTGTATCTTGGTCATCTTGTGGGAGTCCTAACAGTGAGAGCAAGGGCTATCTCTGACTCTTTTTCTGGCTCATGACCACAGCTAAGAATCCTAGCAATAATGGAGAGGATGTCTGATCAGGTCTTCCCCTTTAATCAGAGTCATGACTTCGTAATTGTCATCATAGAACATACACCCAGTAATTCTTGGAAGCAGGTGCAGTGACCCACAGCCAAGCACTGAGCTCCTGGAGTTTAGTTGAAGAGAGGGAGGTGTGATCATATGGAAAAATGGGGAGGGGTCAAAAACAAGATAGGGAAAACTACAGAGACACCTGGCCTGAGCTAGTGGGAGTTCATGCACTATGGACTGACAGTTGGGGAAGCTGCATGGGACCAAACTAGACTCTCTGAATGTGTGACAGTTATGTTACTTGAGCTATTTCGGGGACATGGGGTGGCAGTGACATTAGGACCTAACCCAGAGGCATACCCTGACTTCTTGAAGCCCATTCTCTATAGTAGGCTACCTTGCTCAGACTTGATACGGGGGGAGGGGCTTGGTCCTGCCTCAACTTTGTATGCCAAATTTTGTGGACTCCCCAAGGAAGGCCTTAGCCCCTGTGAGGAGTGGATGGAGGTGGGAAAGGGGGCAGTTGGAGGATAGGAGAAGGGATGGGAGGGGGAATCGGGATTGGTATGTAAAAGGAAAAATAATATTTTAATAAAAAAAGAAGACCAAAAAGTAATTAGAGGAGACCCTCACATGATATCTTTCACAAAATCTCATAAAATGCATTCAGAAGTACACACGTATGTATGTATATACATGTATCCCCGCATGGTGAAATTTTCAGCTATCATGATTTACTTTTAAAGTAATTAATTACTGGAAATTGAGATGAGAATAAATTATGGGTTAACTGCATACAAAACCTATGCTCTTGAGGTTCATTCTTTGTAATGTTTCTAGACACATAAAGCTATAGAATTATAGCTTTATATTCACAGAGTGACCTAAAAAGATTCAGGTCCACAATAAAAGCCTCTTTTCTTCAGATATGCAGCTACAAGTATAAATTAAATTGTGCATGAAAAATAAATGAGAAAGAGAAGTTTAATCAGGTGTGTTCACTGAATTCCAAAACACATCAAAACCAGGCCACTTCAGATAATCTTTTAAAGAAAACTTGTATTTGTCACTACTTTGTTATTTTTAGTTTCTAACACTTGTTTACTACTGAAGCATTCATTTAATCTTACTTCATCATTAACATCAAATTTTAAAGGAATTTGTATTCAGAATATCCTAATTGTCAATATGTAGGTATCATGAATCAAGCTTTATAGACTAGCTACTACTTTTTCATTTAAGAGGAAATATTAGTAAATATTACTGCTTGCAAATGTTCCAAAGTATTTGGGGCTAACTTGGAGTATTAGTTAATACATGGAAACTGATTTGAATGAATACAATTACAATTGGCAAATTTTCTTTTGAGACCTACCATGTATCAAAATACTCATTGTTTGAATATGATGATTATCATTTTATCATCTGATTTATAATAGAATGAATTTTTACTTTATTTTTTTGGTATTTCTGATTTGCCCTTGTGTATCACACACTGTTTCAGGAACTGGGGCTAAAGAGATTAAGTTATTTCCATACCCCAATGAGAAAATAGTATAGTTACAATAATAATATTATAACATTATATTATTATTATATAGCAATATTATTATATTATATTATTATTATATAACACAGTTCACAATTGATCTTATTCCTCCAATTACCTAAATCATGAGATAAGAAATTTCTGTGGCTTGCTCCATTTATATTTGAAAACAGTAACTCAATAGTAGTCAAGAGCAAAGGAAAATATACTTATTGTATAGTTACCACCCCTTCTTTAGTGTAAGTCTATGAATGTCACTGTTGGAGTAGTGCTTAGCAGTGAAAAACAATGACATCTTGAAATTCCCGGGAAAATTGATGGAACTAGAAGAAAATACCCTGACTGAGGTAACCCAGACACAGAAAAGCAAGCAAGGCATGTACTCACTCATATATGGATTTTAGAAATAGAGCAAAGGATTACCAGCCTACAATCCACACCTCCAGGGAAGCTAGGAAACAAGGAGGATCCTAAGAAAGACATACATGGACCCCCAAGAAGGGGAAATGGACAAGATCTTATGAGAAATTACAACCATGAGAGGGGAGGAGTTGGGAGAGAGAGGAGGGGAAATGGGGAGAGGAAGGACGTAGGAGAAAGAAGGGAGAAGGGGAGGGGGAGGAGAACATGAGGGATCAGGAAGGTTGAGTTAGCAGAAAGACAGAGCAGGAGAAAAGTGAACAAGATTCCTTGATAGAGGGAGCCATTATGGGCTAATGAGAAACCTGGCACTAGGAAAATTCCAAGGAATTCACAAGGATGACCACAACTAAGAATCTAGGTAGTGGAGAGGCTACCTTAAATGCCCTTCCCCTATAATGAGATTGATGACTACCTCAAATGTCATCAGAGAGACTTCATCCAATAGCTGATGGAAGCTGAAGCAGAAATTTACAGCTAAGCACTGAGTGATGAACAAAGGAGACAAGACCATGCTGGGAAACCCACAGAAGCAGCTGACCTGAGCAAGTGGAAGATCATGAATTTCAGGCTGACATCTGGGGAGCCTGCTTAAGATCAAACCAGGCCGCTTAAATGTGGGTGTCAGTTGGGGAGCTTGGGCATTCCCTGGGGCCACTGGCAGTGGACCCAGTATTTATCCCTAATCCATGAATGGACTTTTTGGAGTCCATTCCCTATAGAGGGATACTCTCTCAGCCTAGATACATGGGGGAAGGCCTTGGTCCTGCCCTAAATGATGTAACAGAAGTTGATGATCCCCTATGGGAGGTCTCACTCTCCCTGAGGAGTGGGATGGGGGATTGTGGGAGAAATGGGAGAATGGGAGGGAGAGAGAATTGGGATTTGTATGTAAAATAAAATTATTTTTAATTTAAATAAAAATTAACTTAAAATAGGAACAGTACAAGTGCAAATATAAGCCACACCAAATGCCAGTATCAGGAGGAGAGAAGCACACAAAGTCTTATGGCTAGCTGAGGAATTATTGGCAATCCTTTGCTGCTACTAGAGGGTGATTCATTTTTCTTAAAAATGTGGTCCCTGGTAGGTCACCACTTTCCCATGGAAGGCCACACATCCAAGGGTCTTTAGACAGCACAAACTAGATTTGATATTAAACACAAAGACACAAAACTGGTTAGATAGGGAATGGGGGTAGATTTCAGAGTAGCAGGGGAAATAAACCTGTCAAAGTACTAATAAAAATATCTCTAAATTAACTCTCAGAAAGAATAAATGCAACTGTAACAGACAAAGTAATAGAACTATTATATAAGAACTTTAGAATTTCTCAGTTACTTGAGAAAGACTACTGATTTTTAAAGAATATGGAATCCATTAAAATGATTAATGATTTCAATTACCTAATTGCTTGACAAAACACATAATAAATAAAACTACATAGGAAACTATTCTTTGTAGAATAAGTGCAGAAATTACAATTAAATTTGAATTTCAAATAAATATTAGCAAACCATAATTGTGTCTCAAATAGTTCCTAATATTCACAAATGTAAATATAATTTAATAAAACTTGTATTAATAAGGAGAATCTCACCAAATAAAAATAAGTGCATAAGGAATACCAGCTTCAACAAGTACAAAAATCAGATTGCAATTATAAATTTCAAATGAACCCCAACATTATTAGTCTATGAGGAAATTAAAATTAAAGTAATAGTATACAACTCTGGCTTATACCCTCTCAATGACCATAATAGATAACAGTATCAAGCACTAATAAAAGAAAAATAAATAAATTTTATGCACTGTGAAGTACAGTGACTTAAAACAGTGCAATGCAATATATTTTAAGTATATGTTAGGATAAATATATGCACAGTAATTGATCTAGCAGGCATTATCTTAGTTCAAAAAACTAGTATACATCTATTCATGTCTATGTGTATGTAGCTATCAATCGATTAATCAATTTGTCTTCTATCTGTCATGCATATATCTTTTAAACTTTTATTTGTACTAAATTTGTACTATTGGAGCTAGGAGAATGAGAAGGGGAGAAGAGGAGGGATGCAGAGGACATGAAGAAGCAGAAAGGTTGAGTCAGTGGAAGAATAGAAGTTAACAAGAATGGAGATACCATAATAGAGGGAGACATTTTAAGTTTACAGAGAAATCAGGCACTAGGGAAATGTCTGGAGATCTACAAAGATGACACCAGCTAACAATCTAAGAAACAGAGGACAGGCTACCTTAAATGGCCTCCCCTGATAATGAGATTGATGACTGACTGATATGCTCCCCAATAGCCCTCATCCAGAAGCTGGTGGAAGTAGAAGCAGACACCCACAACTAATCACTGAACTGAACTAGAACCCAGATGCAGAGAAGGACGAATGAAGAGCAAAGGGGTCCAGACCAGGCTGATGAAACCCACAGAAACAGCTGACCTGAACATCGGAAAACTCTTGGTCCCCAGACTGATAGCTGGAATACCAGCATGGGACTGATCCAGACCCCAGGAACATGGGTTTCAGTGAGGAGACCTATGAAATATACAGGATCTCCTGTAGTAGTTCAGTACTTATCCCTAGCATAGGTGTGGACTTCAGGAGCCTATTCCACATACAGGGATGCTCACAGAGCCAAGACACACAGGGGTGGGCCTAAGCCCTATCCCAAAGGATATGATAGACCCTGATGACACCTTATGGAAGGCCTCACCATCCAGGGGGAGCAGAAAGGGTATATGATAAGTAGGGTTTTAGTTGGGGGAGGTAGTAGGGGAGGACGGGAGGAAGGAAGGAACTGGGATTATCATGTAAAACATTCCTGTTTCTAATTCAAATACAAACATCTGAGAAAAAAGAAAGCAAACTAAAAAAAAAAAAAAACTAATTCCTTGAGGTTCTCATGCATTTTTATCATAATCAGCCCTTCTCTCATCTCTTTCATGATCCACTCTACCTCTATTGTTTTGACACTTAGACCATTATCATGTAAGCTAGTCTAATTAACTCTCTTTTGATATATTTATTCTATGGGTTCTGTAACTCTAGGAATCCTCAACTAATAAAGTCAGATGAATAAAACAGTTGATAGATAGTATATCACTAAAATGATGATCACATTCATGCTATGAAAATGCATATGTAAATTAGGAAATCATTCAAAAATTTTAAAATGTTCCCTAGGAAGATACCAATTGAGTACAAAGTATGTGGGAAAGGATTTGTGCACAAAAAAGCCCATCACTAGGATGTTAGTGAATAGGATGGGGGGGTTTATTATCTTAGTATATAGACTATGGTTAAAATAGTCCTACAATGAGTGTATCACGACAGAAATACAAGAATACAACCTAAGAGATTAGTTGTCTCAGCAATAAAATCATGTGCTAGACTCCTGGTACCCTAGAGAATTCCCAGGGAGCTAATAGTCTTTAATCTACATTTATAATCCTGAAGAAGTATTTTCTAATACCAGCAAAGTAAGTCTTCAGCAACAAGATTGATGAACAAGCATCCAAATTTCAAAAGCTTCCATCTCACATGGCTTCTTTTGGGTGGGCTGCCATTAAAAGCTGTGGCAAAGAGTTAAGGTGGACCCCACTAAATGAACCAATCAAAAAATTCCCTCACAGGAATTTCTGGATGTTTGCATTTTAGTTGATAACAGATTTGGTAAATTTAACAACCAAGATTAGCTACCATATAGCATATGAAAACAAGTGACCCTAAATATTCAAATAGATAAATATGTAAATTATTATGTTATTTTTCTTGTGCAATTAGAGAATTTCTTCTATTCCTATACGTATTAGTTTCAACTAAACTTTAGAGTTAGCTTTTTGAAGTGAATTAAACGGTAATACTAAATAAATGTCAAATTATATGAAGAAATGGAAACTATACTCTCTTCTGACCAAGATGAGGCAGATAGCAAAGGCTGATTATTTGGCTAAAAAAGAAAAAAAACAAGCCTTCACTCTTATAGTCCTCGATTTGTAAAACTGCACAGGTTATAAGGGTCCAGTGAAGATATTCTAAGTAATGATAAATTTGTTCCATCATTAAAATATAATGGATTTACAAAAACAAAAATGTGCAAATGCAAAATTATTGTTTTTCAAGCATGTAATACAAATAAACTGGGATATGAATAATATCCTCTTGTTTCTATTGCTCTATAAAAACAAAATATTAAAAACTAGGTGATGATTGGTTATCTACTGTTCTGAATATGTTATTTTATATGACATTAGTACATATATTCATACATATATGTATATACATTTATTGATAAACATAAAGTCTCATCTCACTCACATATTTGTAGTATTTTCAGATTATACCAAAACCTTACATCAGTCCAAAAGTTTATAGCCAGCAAATTAACAATATTTAATACTAACTTTTTGGGATTTATGATATGAATTATTCAAATAAACTTGTTTTTGAAACATAATTTAGTCTGAAAAGAAATAACTTAAAATACGTATACTTATATTTGAAACTTCATAGTGCTTTTCATTAAACTTGTTGTTGTTGTTTTAGACATGTTTTCTCTGTGTGGCAGCCCTGGTTGTCCTGAAACTTGCTTTGTATACCAGCCTTGCCAGGTACTTCCAGAGATCTACCTGACCCTGCCTCCCAAGCACTGAAATTAAAGGCATGCACCACCATACCTGGCTAATTAACCTTAATATCCTTGATCAGCTTGTAAATTTTCCCATGTGTCATTAGTAACTAAAGCCAGCCTCAAACATTATGCATATTTAAATATTGACTTTTCACACATTGATTAAAGATTTATGAGTAAAGGTTAGTTGGCCTTACTTAAAATTTTGCTCTTTGATATTAAAATTCTGAATACTTTTAAATATATTTCCAGCATACAATTGTTCTCAGAATACAATTTCTCACAAGTGCCAGTAATAAAACAAATTTATTTAACACAGCAACTGCAGATTTTTGAGACTATTACAGGACCTAATGAAATTTAAATAGATGTATGTGAGTCAAAAATGCTTGTGGAAGATCTGAAGAGTAAAGATGCCAAAAATGACTTCCTAGACTCAGGATGTCATCAGCCTAAGAGTTTTTGTATTGATGCTACACATTTTGCCCATGTGTCTTCTAGTGCCTTAGAATTGCGTATCAAATTATATTCTTTTAAAAGATATTTAGATGCATTTTCTAGAAACTCAAGCACTTATTTCTCCAATTCACATTTAATAAATACGTTAAATGTTGTTATAGGTTCAGTTACCTTTCTTATTTTCTCCTACTTTCATCTGAATCATTATACTAAATACAATACTATAAATATATAAGTTAAAAGCAATAAGGTCTGTTAATGAAGTTACAATTTCTTTACCTTCAAAAGTACTATGAAAAATAATTAAACCCAGCAAGATCCAAATATATATCAACAGCTTCAATCTAGAAATAAGAATAGAAACACTAAGTCCAGGAAAGATTTTTTTTTTACATACAGAAGATCATGCTACTCATGAATGAATATTAGCACATTACACCATGATTTTTAAAATACAGGGCTATGGTTATTGCTCAGTTGATAAAGTCCCTGCCATGTAAGCAAGCATGTGTACTTGAATTCAGATTTTCACCAAACACATAAAATCCTATTTCTGTGACAGTATGGATGTTGAGACAGGTGGATTTTTGGTGAGCCTGTATAGCTAAACAATGAGCTCCTGGCTTACTGAGATATTTCTCATTTAAAAAAATGTTGGACTTTGATCCATTAGATATAAGAATTGTGCAAGGCAATATAATGTATATTTCCTTCTTTTACATGTGGACATCTAATTTTACGAGTACAATTTCTCAAATATGTTTCTTTTCTCCAATGTATGTTTTTGCATCTTTGTTTAATAGTTTATCAATGTGGTTCTATGTACTCAAGTTTGCATCTACAATTTTGTTCCAGTGTAATGCATGTCTATATTGTTCCAGTGTCATGTTTTTATTACTATGGCTATAATATATCCTGATATTAGGAATGATGATTTCTTCATCATTGATGGTTTTGCTCATGATTATTTTGGTTACCCAAGGTCTTTTGTCATTCCACATGAATTTTATGGTAGGCATTTTTGTTTGTGAGTGTGTATAGAAAGAAATGGGGATTTGGAAGGGGTGGCTGTGTTGAATCTGGACTTTGATTTTGGTAGAAAATTCATTTTCAAAATATTAATTATTCTTCTCCATGAGCATGAGACAGCTTTTAATTTTTAGAGGTTCTTCTTCTACTTGGTTTATAACAATATAGATTATATTCTCCAAGGCTGTTGAGAGTGGGATTATGTCCAAGATTTCAATGTCTATTTGTTTGCTGTTAGTGTGTAGAAAAGCTATTGGATTTGCAAGTTGATTCTGCATTCTGCCACATAATAGATATTGTTTGTTATATCTATAAGATTTTAGTAGGAATTTTGGCATCACTTATGTATAATATGTTATTTGTGAAGTGGAAGAATATAACTTCTTCTTATACTCATATCATTTAAATTTACCTCTTTTCTTTCATTGTGCCAGATAGCTCTTTGATAACAACACAGAAAAACAATGGAAAGGTAGACATACTTGTCTCTCCTGATTTTAGGGGAATTTCTTTAAGTATTTCCCTATTTAAGATAACATTGTTTTAGTATGGGATGCAGGAGTATATACAAGAGGAGTTGATGGAGGAAACTATGATCAAAATATGTTGTATGGAAACACTTTCTAGTTAAAAATTAAAGGAAGATAAATAAAACCATAACAAACACTGACGATGCTATGGTTTGAATATAGGTAGTGTTTCCTAAAACTTTGTATGTTAATGAGATGATGCTATTGGAGGTATTGTGGACCCTTAAAGGGGTTTGCCCACAATCATTCATTAGATCACTGAAGGCATGCCCTTGAAGGGTTTTTGAACAATAATACTTTCCCTTTCTAAAAACATATAGCTACAACAAAACCCAGACTTAATATATTTTTTTTTCAAATTAGGAGAAAGCACACACAGCGCCCTACATAATGCAGGTGAAGAAAAAGGGCTTCCTGAATAGGAAGTCCAAAAAATGGGAGGCAATCTTTTCCATCAAAACATCTCAAAAAGGATTAATTAACATACTCAATTTAAAAAAATAACTAAAAATTGAAGTGTCACACGACATATGTTCAACTATATTCATAGCAGCAGTATTTGTAATAGGCAGAACCTGGAAACAACCTAGATGCCCCTCAACCAAAGAAGGGATGAAGAAAATATGGTATATATACACAATGGAGTACTACACAGCAGTAAAAACATGATATCTTGAAATTCAGAGGCAAATGGATGGAACAAGAAGAAACCATCCTGATGGAGGTAACCCAGACACAGAAAGACAAACGCAGTATGTACTCACATGTAAGTGGATATTAGACATAGAGCAGAGGATAACTAGGCTACAATCCACAACCACAGAGAAGCTAGGAAACAAGGAGTTCCCTCAGAGAGACTTACATGGACCATGAGAAGGGAAAAGGGAAAAGATCTACTGAGTAATTGGGAACATGGGGGACGGGGAGAGAGGTCAGAGAGAGAGAGAGAGAGGAGGGTGGAAAGAGGAAGGATAGGAGAACATGAGGGATCAGGAAGGCCAAGTTGACAGAAAAACAGAGAAAGAGAAAAGGGGGAAGAGATACCTTGATAGAGGGAGTCATTGTTGGGTTAAGGAGAAATATGGTACTAGGGAAATTCCCAGGAATCCACTAGGATGACAACTAATAATCTAAACAATAGTGGAGAGGCTACCTTAAATGCCCTTCTCATATAATGATATTGATGACTACCTTAAATGCCATCCTTGAGCCTTCATACAATAGCTGATAGAAACACAAACAGAGATTCACAGCCAAGCACTGAGTTAAACTCCTGGAATCCAGTTATAGAGAGGGAGGTGTGATGAGTAAAGGGGTCAAGATAGTGATGGGGTAGTTCTTGCCATTCTGTTTTTGTTATTTTTTTCTATTAACTGGCAAGAAGGCCTTGGAAATCTATTCGGCCTCTGGTAGTAGATCAGTACTTATCCCTAGTGTATGAGTGAATTTTGGGAGCCTATTCCACGTAGAGGGATACTCTCTCAGTCTTGACACATGGGGGAGAGTCTAGGCCCTATCTCAAAGGATATGTCAGACTCTGAAGACCCCCTCATAGAAGGCCTCACCTTCACTGGGGAGCAGAAAGAGGATGGGCTAGGTAGGGTGTTAGTGGGGAGCAGGGGAGAAGGGGAGGGAGAGGGAACTGGGATTGACAAGTAAAACAATCCTGTTTCTAATTTAAAGAAAAAAAGAAAAAAAGGTAGTGATGGGGAAACCCACAGAAACAGCTGACCTGACCAAGTGGGGACTCATGGACTCCAGACTAACAGCTGGAGAAACAGCATAGGGCTGAACCAGGACTCCTAAATGTGGGTGTCAGTTGGTGGTGGTGGGGGGGTTGGTAGTCTATGTGGCCTCTGGCAGTGGAACTAGTACTTATCCCTAGTGCATGAATAGTATTTTGGAGTCTATTCTCTATAGAGGGATACTCTCTCAGCTTAGATACAGTGGGGAGAGCCTTGGTCCTGACACAAATGATGTGACAGACTTTAATGATCCCCCATGGGATGGGGGATGGTGGGGGAAAGCGAGGATGGGAGGGAGAGGGAACTTGTATTGGTATGTAAAATATGATTGTTTAAAAAAATGAACCATTTGAAAAATGGGCCTGGAACTTAAACAGAGGTCTGTAAAGAAAATAAAATTAAGAGATATATCTAAAACTGTTCATCATAGTAATTAGCTGAATGCTAATCAAAATAATTTTCTGAGGTTATCTTACCACAGTATGAATGCCCAAGATCAAGGAAACAATAGACAACAAGTGCTGGAGAGAATGTGGAGAAAGCACAACACCGATTCACTGCAAAATTGTTCTTCTACTCTGGAAATCAGTGTGGATAATTCTAATAAAGCTAAAAATAAGTCTATGCTGTGGTGTATAATTATCACTTCTTGGAAAATTCTCAACATGCTAGTCCATGCACAGAATGTAAGAACTGGAAACAATGTAAATGTTTGTAACCTTATTATAAATGTAATATGTATACACTATGGAATACTATTTAGCCATGAAGTTTGCAGGTAAATGACTTGAAATATAAAATATCATATTGAGGGGTGTAATCTGCTCTAAATCTTCATGTGTGTACATATAACCTGGAGTAATTACTTGTAGAAATCATGAAAGTAAAATGGTATCATTGTGGAAAGGTGGAATTCTCAAAATAGGGTAATAACCTTGTGCAAGTGCATTGACAGAGTGAGTGAGGAAAAACAGAAAGTGACTTTTGTTAAGGATGGGGAACAAGAGAAACATAGGAGATGGAAAGAGGATGGTAAAATAACAGTAAGGAGCTCAGAAAAAGTCATGAGAAATAATAATAATAACTTTTTTTGTCTACCTGCCTAAAATCTATGAAATGTGTAAGTTTGTCTATACATATAAATAAAGAGATGAAATGAAAACTTCCTGTCTTGATTGACAATGTTCAAACCAAGAGTCATAAATTATCTAAGAATACCCCTAGGACCAGGCATGAGATGTCTTTTGATTTGGTAAGGGTTTTCCAAGACACTCACAGAATGTTAGAGGCTGTGTTTTATTAACCTTTAGCTGCCTAAACATAACCTGGGCGAGAATGATACAAATAAATTTGCTAACATGGAAGGGGCAAGCACAAGAGTCCCCAATCCTAGACAAAGATATGTGCATTTCACAGAAAACTAAGGAATAATGAGCAAAGGAGAAATAATCTTCCCCAGGAAATCACACATAAAATAGGTCTCCAATACCAACTGGTCACCACTGAAAAAAAAAACCATACAAGTAACATTATGCAAACTGAGCAAGGTGTATTCATATATTTAAGACCACACACACACACACACACACACACACACACACACACACACACACACACACACACACACAAAACCCTACACACATCACCTATAACACAAATAATGAGAACAAGAGGGTGCTAGATGGGAGGACTTGGAGGGAGGAAAAAATAGAGGGAAATGATGTGATTACATTAAAATTTCAAAAATTCATCAATTATGATTTGAAAGTTGAAGAGAGACAGAATAAGAAACTTTACATCCTCTGGGTAGCACACTCATATATATATATATATATATATATATATATATATATATATATATATATATATATTTGGTTTTACACCTGAATATGCATATGAACAAAGGCACTCAAATGCAACACACATTCATAAGAACACCTACATCCTCAAAAGATTTACCAAATATAGGCTCTAAATTGTTTAGTTGTTTTCACTAGTGTCTATTTTTCTTACTCTAGTGATTAGCAATCTCATCACTACCATCTGAATTATTTTTCAAAGATAAGTAAAATTATATGTGTCTATATGTATGTGAATTCATGAACACATATATTTATTTACATATTTGAATGTGTATGTGTGTATATATATTGTAGAGAACAGGAAACAGGGCAAATATATATGTTAAAACAATTTTGTTAAAGATAAATGAAGAGCATTACATGAAAGTTCGTAAGAGTCTTGCTTCTTACATGTGGAAATAAATTGTACTTTCATCTTTCTCATGTTCATTGAAATCACCTGGGAGACATTTATTATGTACTTGCTTTGGGTCTTCTTTTGTGAATATGCATCTGTCCTGAGAATGGCCTTCATAGCAGCTTCATTTCCCATAACTTTCTGCTATTATTCAGATAAAAGAAGCATCATGTGGCTTTTTTTTTCTACATATGATATTTCTCAAATGTCTTTAGCTTAAAGTAATTTTTACAGCCCTTGGGTTCATAATGAGTCCCCTAGCCAATTACTGAGAATGCAAATCCCATACTGAGAAAATAATAAATAAGATATATTTGTTTTTCAATGTATTATTTCTATTTTCATGCAAGATGAGAGGAAGGTGAAAACGTCAAGAGAATAGGTACTTTAATAATCTGAATATTAATGAATTCTACCTTATTACATTCATTATTATAATTTGATATTATCTTGGTCCAAATTACCTTTGAATGATTTTTTTGTCATTTTACTTTGCATTTTATTTCCAATGCAATCTGTGGTTACCACATACCATGAATCACACCATCCAAAAATTTACTGTCATATATTGAATATGATGCTGGAAAAACACATTGTTCTAGATAATGATGACAGAAAAATATAATTTAGAAATAATCTTTGCCCCATAGAATATCTCTTGGCTGTCAGAGAAGAAATGTACACATTAAAACTGTGGACAATATAATGAAGGAATTTGTAACATCCAGAAGGATTGTTAAGGCTAACTTTTGAAAGGAGATAGCTGTTTGTTATTTCAGTTTAACTCTTTTCCAGAAACATTAAATTTTATTTTTAAATATAAAACCTGCAAGTAAAGCTTAGAACATTTTAAAATTTCATTGAGGTTAAATATTTCATAATTTCACTTTCCTGAAATATATTATTTGAATTGTATTTAAGGAGAACTGGAAACATTGTATTCCAATTGTCTTACATGTGTAAAGCAGTCAACAAATTATTTAATATAAAACATCGTAAAAGATCATACTTATTTATGAATGACAGTTCCTATCTCCACAAAGGATATCAGCAAATCATTTAATTTCACAGAAGTGAGATATTTTCAATGAAGAAAAAAATCAGTCATTTCCTATTTTCTTTGAAGAAACCTTAAATTTAGTCTTGTTCATATTGTTTAATGAATTTGTACCTGCAAATTAGTCAATTGAATAGTCAAAATTAAGCAGTGTGACATAAAGCAAATTATAAAAATTATAGATTTTCCAAACTCATTTATATTAATTATCCCAATCAAAACATTTGTCATTGCATGTCCAAAGTATATGCAAAGACATTTTATGGAACCTAGAATATATAATGTAATGATATCTGATAGTTCTAAATATACAATCTGGATATGCTATGTTTACATAACTAGATATACAAGTCAAAATCTAGCTCACTACCATCACTTTATGAAACAGTTCAATATTAAACGAAAATATTTTCAATATTTAAATTAAATCGGCAATCGATATTTACATATTTAAATTCAATATTTAAATTAAAAATAAATTTAATTATTTTAAAATTCATTTTTTGTTGTTCAATGTATATCACTCTGGTTGTTATCTTGATGCTTTTCAGACTTATAAATTTTCTCTCCCAGCACAATCCAGATCAAAGTCAGAAGGACTTTTACTGCTTTCTTTTAGCCTACCACCATGTTATTTAAGAATCAGACCAAAATCTCACAGTGGCCTAACACTTAAAGCATTAATCTAAGTATGATTTGAAGTCTTAAATTTATTCAAATTCATAATTTAGTAAAATAATATGAAGTAATACATACACATTAACAGGCAATTGAAAAATTTATTTAAATGATTTTCTTTTTTAATGAAAATGAAACACAAAATATCTAATTGTGAGAATCAGATATTTACTGAGACTGTAGTCAAGCAATACCATGCAACAATTTGTCTATTATGCTCTTTTTCATAACTGCAATGTTGTATTAATATGCTTAATACCTATTTCTGAGCTATAAGGCAAACAGGGTACCAGACCCTGGAAAGCCAAACTTTGAAAAGATATCGCTCTGGCATTTATTTACTTAAGCATATCTTTTCTTCTACAATTATCCTACCAGTCCTCAAAAGGTGTTTAAAGGAATAGTATGTTTCTCAGGTAATGATAATTTCTCATATATTTTAAGCCATGTATTTCATAAGAGATTGTGCACTGTTTAGAGTATTTCTCTGTTAGAAAAAAATAGCAACTCATGGGTGGATAGCTCTCATACAAATGCATGACTTAATTTAAAATTTTCCTGGTAGTCTTTCTAAAGAAAGAAAAATAAACATAATTTAAAGTGAGCAGAATTTCACAGTAAAGGTTAAATCCTAGTAGTAAATCCCTTGTGTATTATGATTAATGTTCTTTATTAAATTCTCATGACTGCAAACAATATGGTAATATTAATTATTAAAATTAAAGATACATCTGGAGTTTTTCAGCTAGGAACTTCAAATGAGAAAAATAATGTGGCATTTGTCCTTTTGGGTCTGTGTTACCTCATTAAATATGGTATTTTCTGGCATACATTCACTTGCAAACTTTATTAAATTTCTTTACACCTGGATAATAGTCTATTGAGTGTATTATCACATTTTTATTATCCATACATTTGTCCAAAGACATTTAGGTTGTTTCCATTTTCTTGGTTACTATTATTAGGACAGCTATGCACATTGCTGAGTAAGTATCTGTGGAGCAGTAAGTCCAGATTTTGGACATATAACAAAGAGTGGTATTATTTATTTTTTTCTTTATTATTCTATATATTTATTTCCAGAGTTGCCTCTCCAGTTTTCATTCTTCATTGTGACTGAGTGCACCTCTTTCTCCATAATCTTCCTAATGTTTGCTGTCAGGTGTTTTGTTTTTCTTAGCAACTCTGACCGGAACATGATGGGACAAATATCAAAGTTATTTTAATTTGCATTTCCCTAATTGTTTATGATGATGAATATTTTTGAGATACTTCTTAACTACTTTTGCTTTTTATTTACTGAGAACTCTTTGTTTAGATCCATGGACTGGTTTTAAAAGGGTCATTTTTTAAAATTCTTTGTATAAGGATATCAATCTTCTTTCATATATACTTGGTACATATTTTCTCCCTCTTTGTGTTACTTCTTTACTTGATTTATTTATTTTTTTAGTCCTCACTTGTACAGAAGAATTGTAGCTTTATGAAGTTCTTGTCAATTGTTGACTTTAATTCCTGGGTAGATGAAATCTTGTTCATAATGTTGTTTTCTCTACTTCTATCTTATAGAACACTGCCTATGTTTTCTTCTTCAGGTTGCAACTGTACACTATTTTTAGGTACAAATACTATTATAAAATATATGTTGCTCAAACCAAATGAAGTAGGAAATTTCAAAAATGAGATTTCTATTAAATTCATGGCATAGTCTCCAAAATCCTCTGAGTTGAATACATTTAATGGAAATAATCCAAGGGTTAGTGTTAAATTCTGAAAGTAGTTACTATAATCTATCTACCAATATGGATCAATTCTTAATTGTTTTCATGAATTTGAATGCTGACATTCAAAATCAAAGATATTTAAGAAACAAAAATTAGTTAGATTTTCTGTTTCTGAGACACTGTCTTGTTTTTCCCAAATTTAAATTCTAAATTTTAATTTTTACACATGTGTATGCATATGTTTATGGTTTTCTAGAAGGGGACAATTAGAATAGAAAGTAAGTTCTTTTTTTGTTTTTTTTTGTTTTGTTTTGTTTTGTTTTGTTTTAGACAGGGTTTCTCTGTGGCTTTGGAGGCTGTCCTGGAACTAGCTCTTGTAGACCAGGCTGGTCTCAAACTAACAGAGATTGGCCTGCCTCTGCCTCCTGAGTGCTGGGATTAAAGGCGTGC
This sequence comes from Cricetulus griseus, assembly GCF_003668045.3. Classification (NCBI taxonomy): domain Eukaryota; kingdom Metazoa; phylum Chordata; class Mammalia; order Rodentia; family Cricetidae; genus Cricetulus; species Cricetulus griseus. The sequence continues at coordinate 23,949,340 of NC_048604.1, read as the reverse complement.
GCCACCACCGCCCGGCTAAGAAAGGAAGTTCGAACAGAAGGATTAGCTATAGAAAAATAGAGAAAAAAACCAAAAGTGCAGAATAAAAGCAAAAAGGGGCACTGGAACAAGAAAGAAAATGAGCAGTGGGGGAGAGAAAGGATTTAAGAGTGAGCAAAAGCAAAGAGAATCAGCAATATTGAATCCCATTACTCTGTGTACTAATTTAAAAAAAAAACCCAGTGGAAAAACAAAAGTTTTGGCAAGTCTTGCTTATTATAAATTCAATTCTAAACATAATTATAGACAGACTGCTAATACTTGACAGAATAATATGCCAAGGTTGAGTGGAATTCATACATCAAAATCCATTTATGAGTGAGTACATATCATGTTTCTCTTTTTGTGACTGGGTTACCTCACTCAGGATGGTTTCTTCTAGTGCCATCCATTCATGGGTAGATGAAATGTGGTTTTCTAAATGTAATATGGCTTTCATGATTATGAACACACAGCAGATTTGGCTCCCTGAAAAACAGGGCTCCACAAACAAAAAGATATGATAGTAGAAAGGGACTTGTTGGGAAGGAAAAGGCATTATCAAGAATGGGAGGAAGCTAAGAGTGTTATCAAAAATTTGATCACAATATGTTGTATATAAAAATTGCCAAAAATAAAAAAATAAGCAACTGAGATTGGGTTGTTGATGACTCAGTGTATTATAAAAATATTTCCATATGAACCAAGATATAAATTATGTTTAAAGCATAATTTCATCTTGAAAATGGTGCTTCTTATGAAGTTCTGATTCGTAAATTTTATTTAAATGTAAAAATCATTTATGTTTTTATTATAGTAAAATATAATTCTAATATTGTTCTTGGGAAATGTATATAAAATGAATTAGATTTTATCTAAAATCTGTGACATCTTTATTGATATTTTAATTAAAATTCTTAATTACTTTTTTCATGTTTCACCCAGAAATACCCACAAATTTCTCATCCATGTGAACGTGCTGTGTATCATACTATCATAGTTTTTAATGATATAGTTTATCTATACTTGGTTTGAAATGTGAGTGCACATTTTTATTAAAATTATCTATTTATTCAGTACTTATAATCAACATGTTATACTATAAACAGTTAAGAATCTGAGCAATTGATTTTTAGTTCTCATTTTAGCTTTTTCTTTTATTTTGGGGGTTTATAATTATATCATTCCCACCTCATCTTTCTTCCTTCCAACCCCGAAGATATATCCTTCTTTGTTCCCTTTCAAAATGGCCCTTTAAAATTAATTATCATGGTGTGGATATATAATACATTTGTATTCTTAATATAACCTGTTCAGTCTGTACTCTGTTAGTTGTATAATTTTAATATTATTAAGAATATATTATATATATATATATTTTATTTCAGAGTTTAAAGGGAGAATAGTTCACGTTATTGTTGTATGATTTAATCATATTGCTTGAGATGAACTTGTTGAACTTTTAGATTGAAGAAATAAAGCCTGATCTGATTATAACCACCAATATTATAAAATCATTAAAAATTAATGACAAACAATATGTATGTAACAAAAATAATAAAAACCCAGAGACAGATATTGGGTTTCATGCTGTAGATTGGAGAAGCAAAGCAGCCAAGTCAATAACTCTTACCTCTACCCAGACCAAAATGGGTGGTCCTGTCTCCATGAATCCTTAGATAGCAATGCTCTCCACAAATTCTCAGAGACAAATGCTCCCCACAAATCCTCAGACTGTAATTCCCTTCTTTCCTGTCTCATCCCACCTTATATTCTTTTTATCCCCAGATATGTCACTCCTGCCTCTACCTATCTTGTGTCCGGGTTAAAGGAATGTGATCCCAATGCTGGGATTAAAGGCTTGAGATCTGTTACTCTTTTGGGTTGATTCATTCTTGAGTAGCCAGGTGTGATCATGGACTCACAGAGATACATATCCTTTTGCATCCTGAGTCATGGGATTAAAGGTGGGTGCCCCTACTGCCTGACCTCTGTGTCTGGTGACTGGCTTTGCATTCTGAACACTCAGGAAAACTTCATTAAATCATAAATAATTTATTACCACGTACACATGTGTTTTTCAAAGTGAACTTAAGTGTAGGAATTATTATTTTGACAAATATAGCAGATTGACAGACAGTATTGTATATGCCTCTTAATATCTTCATGAAGATATGTATCTTCATGAACAATCCCCATCCCAGATGTTTTAGTGTAATGTAATGAAAGGAGATGAGGACAGATAACACCCTACTTTATATCTCTTAATTTCTATGTTTCCATATGATTAGCTTTATAAATATCTAACATAGTAATGAATAATGCCACTTTTGGCATCCACTGAATTTCCTAATTTGAGATAATTCATCTTCTCTAAGGATGGTCGATTTTATTTCACTTAAAACGAAGAACACATTTTCTTCATGGCCAGAATTTTTCTTCTTCCTCTTCCCTCTTATGTTTTATTTCTAACACTATTAGCAATTAACAATAAGTCATCTCTCTGAATTTGTTATATATTTGACCTATGTTTTTTCTCTAATGATAAAAACATGCAGTGCATCTATGCCATAAAACTGTTCTGATTTGCCCTAAAGATTCCTGAGAAGCTTGATGACAAAACCATTGTTTATTAATGGACAACACTGGCTAGAGAGTATGTTTTACTGTCAAATTGGTGTCCTTCTGGCCTCTGCAGTAACAAGACTCCTGAGTATCTGCACTCCCTCCATTACATGTATTTACATAATAAAAATGAAACAAAATAGAAATGGGGCCTCAATATGTTGTTTAATGGTTAAAACACTTAGTACTCTTGTAAAGGATCCAGGTTCAGTTCCAAGCACCAACATCTGCCAGCTAACAATTTCTTATGGCACTACAAACAGTGGATGGGATATCATCCTTTGACTTTTGAAGGCACATTTGCACTATGAGTACTAGTGTTATGTTTTAAGTTGAAATTACTATGCTAAAGAGAGATTTACTAAGCAAAAATGCCTCTAACATGTATGCCTTGACTGCCTAAGGATAGATTACTTCCTGGAATGTTGGGGGCTGTTTTTCATGTAACACAACAAGCCACATGTTTTTACGTCCATAAATAAGCGTGGGTGCCCAAACTACACAATATTTTCTCTATCACACATAGGTAGAAGACATGTAGGCAGGAAATAGATCAGTATGTATGCTTGCCCCTGATTGATGAAGGCAGAAAATACACAGCTTTGTGGAGTGTTTCTTTGTAAATCTCAAAGTAATGTTATTTTGTGCTATTCTCTGGGACTGCCAGATATGATCCTGGCCAGAGTCCATCATGACTGGTATTTAAATTTATTAAAGTTTGCTTCAAATTTGGTCCAAAAATTGTGGTAGTGGTCTTATTCTTACTCTGTGAGATTAACAGCACATACCCATATCCTGACAGAGAGAACTAGACATACTCATACACACACACACACACACACACACACACACACACACACACACACACACACACAGACACACACACACACACAAGAAAAGAAAATACTGACACAGCTGTTTGAAATGTAATAATCAACTGAGCACAAGGTACCTAGTCTGATGGATACATCTGCAACACAACCCATGTAACAAAGCCCCAGGGAACATCAAAGAAGAGGCAGGTAGAATATTGTAAGAGCCTGATGACCAGGGAGTCTTCTGTGAGAATGTGTCTCTTAAGACAGGGAATCTACACACATAACACAATAACAACATGGCTAGCTACATAAGCCCCAAATGATAACAACACCAGTAGACATGTTAATGCATAAGGGGAAATCTCAGAGTGTCCAACCCCTAGACTGGCAATGAATGAAGGATGAGAAAGGGAGAATTAGTCCTTCCAAGAGATGATCTTCCTACTTGTTTATTCAGTACCACACAGAAATCTTTTTATAGATAAGCAACCCTAAAGAGACTCAGCAGAATATATTCATAATATATAAAATTCAAAGAAAAAGTGGTCGTGAATTTTAGCGGAAGTGAGGGATTTAGAGGACTTGATGGTAGGGGAGATAGTGAAGCGTTGAAGGGATGGATTTAAAGGAGGAAAGGGAAGGGGTAAATGATGGATAATATTTAATTACAATAAAATTTAAATAATATATTAAAGTAATGCTTTGCCCTGAAATTTTGAACAGCATTTCTTCTAAATAATTTTCCTGAACACTTACATAAATCATTTGAGATGTCTTTCTTAATTGGATCATTTTTTGTTTTAAAATATTCTATAAATATAGCAGATTTTGATTATACTCTTTATAATTTTAACATAAGTTGTACTTTTGAATAGAAGTTATGCTTTGTTTATTTTAAGAGTAAATGGCAAAGAAATATTTATTCAACTCCTTTTACCCTGTTACAAGGGAACATTATCACATTTGATTTCATAATGACTTGTTTATTTTATGGATGAATTATCCTCATTTTATGCATGAAAAAACCCGAAATCCAAAGACAAAAGGACTAGAGCAAAGTTATGTGAAAGTTGTTGCATGAGAAGGACTAGAAAATGACTGTCACCCAAACTTGCTGACACCCATATTCTTAATATTAAATCATGCAATATTCAAAGGGAACAATCATTTATTTTATTTAGTCTAAGTATACTTACATTGTGGTTTCAATGTATCCTACCACTACAAAACAGGAATCTAACGAAAATCACATTACTAAAAAGAACATGTTTAAATCTGCTTTACTGTAACTTCTCTTGCTAGTCACTAGTCCAAAGGTTCTCTACCTGTGCGTCATACCCCCCCCCTCAAGGTGGTGCAGATCAGATATTCTGCGTATCACAAAATTACATTGAGATCCATAACAATAGCACAATTGTAGTTATGAAGTAGCAACTATGTAATTTTGTGGGTGTGGCTCACCACAACAGGAGGAACTGCATTAAAGGGTCACAGAAAAAGAAGAATGAGGACTACAGCTCTAGTCATTTAAGTTTCTCTTAGCCTATTCTGTGTCTTTCTTGAAGTCCAGTATTGTAATTGTCTACCATATTAGTGCTGTAATTATCCTGTGGATAAGCAAACAACGTTATGTTTTTGATTCTTACGTACATGACAGTCAGCAATGAATTGTAATCTTTTTGTCTAGAATTTCATGATTACTTCCGAGGTAATATTTAAATGTGTTATATATTAGTATTCCTTTCATGCATGTGAGAACTTTGAGTATAGTGGAATTGAGAAATTGTAAAATATTTGACTCCTTTATTGTTATATTTTTCTGTTCATTGTTTTTTGTTGTTTTACTTTTTGGAGGGAAGTTCTCCAGCATCACAGACTGGCCTAGAACTCGCACTGTAGCCAAAGATGCCCATGGTTTTCTGCTTTTGCTGTACCATCCTCCTGAGTTCTGGGATTCAACATCTGCAACACAAATAAGCCTTATTCTGTAATGATAATCTTTCTGCCAGCTGCCTGAGTTCCACCACCATGTTGGGACCCCAAAATAACACACAGAGATTAATACTAGGTACAATGCTGCTGGCCAATGACTAGGATTTCTTATCTGCTAGCTCAGTCTTAATTATCAACCATAACTACCAATCTATATATTTTATAAAGACTTATCTTATAAAGGACACTGGCAGGATGCATCCTCTCTTCCCAGGGCTCACATGGCGACTCCTTCTTTACTACATCCTCCTCCACTCCTAGCCCCACTTATCTTGCTTTCCTGTTGGCCAACAGTGCTTTATTTATCAACCAACAAGACAAACATATACACAGAAGGACTTCCCCCATCATTATACTGTGTTAGGACTTGAATTCAGAGTTTTATAAACATTGGCAAATACCCTGACATCTGAACAGCACTTCCAAAACCTTTCCTGGTATTTTGAGGCAGCAGTTTATTTGTTCCAGATGGGCCTTGAACTCATTGTGTAGCCAGGGATGAGACTGAACTTCCCATCTTTTACCTCTCCTACACATGGCTTGGGATTACAGTTGTGTACTATCAGGCTGGGCTCTGTTTATTTTTGCTCACGTGCTTCTCTCCATGACTTCCGTGTGTCTTTCTCATCTTTGCCAGTCTCTTCATGTGCTTCATTTGTTTTTACAATCTATACAAATGACAGGTAGCTTTTACTGAGCAATTTCTAAAAGCTTTCAATGTATAAGGCTCTGTAAAATTTACCAGAATCTGGTATATCTCAACACATACCTTGTTGGCACTGCCCTATTTCAAGTTGAAATTATTGAGACCTGTGTTCAAACACCACATGAACAAGGTAAAATAGTGCCATTCTGTAATCTCAGTGCTCAGCAGACAGTGGCTGACAGATCAGATTTGCAGTCATCCTTGTTTATATACAGTGTTTAAGGTCAGCTAGTGATACCTAAAACCTGTCTCAAAAGATAAAAACAAAAGTATAAGAGTGACAAGGAAGCTACCTCATGGGTATAGTGGTTGTTGTGTAATCATGAGAATTTGAGTTATGACATCATTTGTGTATGCATATCTGATTTAACAACTTATTAAATGGTAGATATTTTGTAGGATAAACTAAAATTTCACAAATCTTTTCTCCATTAACATTTTAACTTAACTATCTAAACCAAAACATAAGTAATTTTTAAAAATTTTTGGTTTATTATTATAATATGATATATATATATATATTATAATATATATATGTGTGTGTGTGTGTGTGTGTGTGTGTGTGTGTGTGTGTGTGTGTGTGTGTGTGAGTGTGTGTGTGTGTGTGCGCGCGCGCGTGTGTGTTGTGCATGTGGTATGTGTCTGTGTGTATGCCAGTGTTGAGAGAGAGGACATTTGTGAAAGGACAATTTTGTGGAGTCAGTACTTTCCTAAACATGAGTTCTGAGATTATACTGACATGGACAGGATTACACAGCAAACACCTTAACCATCTAATGAACTCATATTCAATGTTATTTGGAACCAGTGAGATGACTAAGCTTGTAAAAGACCTTGAAATGGAGATTGGGGAACCGAGTTTGATCTCTGGGATACACAAGGTTGAAAAAGAAAACTGACTTACAAGTTTTTTTTTCATACTTCTATGCTTGTTCATGACATGCAAACACCACAAAGGCCTACACACACACTAATGCATAAACACCCCCCCACACACACAGGTTTTTTTTTTTTGACATATTAAGCAGTTTATTATAGGCCCAGCAGAGTAGGGAGACTAAAGGAGAAGAGAAACAGGGTTAATGGATGACTACCATGGCTGGTTGCCATAGAGAGAGAGAAGAGAAGTAGAAGCAGACAGAGAAGAGGAGAAGAATAGAGAGAGTGTAAATGGGCAGGGATCTGACTTTTAAACGGGTCCTCTGAAAATTCGTGCAGACTTAGTTCCCATGGAACCCTGGGCTGACCAGGGTACTGCCTGTTCTGCCAGATAACAGAGGCAGGCCAGCATAATGCCTGAAACTTTCAATCCCACCTTTACTTATTATTAAAAAAGGTAGGGTATTGGACATGGTAGATTAAGGAATAAGGGCACAAAGCAGAGATCAAACTAGAAATGATATGAATATTTTAGTTCTCCAAACCACCTCCAGTGAAATAATTCCTCAACAAAGATGAATCTCACAAACTTCCATAAAACATATCAGCAACTGAGAGCCATGTGTTCAAACAGATGACAATGAGAATCTTTCAATTTATTTTTACTTTAAATAAATGTAGGAATTACAAATAGTCTGAATATTAAACATGACATGAGCTTATCATTTTCATTGGCTTTTTGTTAATCGAAGAGACATATTAGTTAGATTATTATCCTGAAAGCCATAAATTTAAGGGTATAATAATAATGTGTGGTAGAATTGGAATTTAGAATTACACTCTCCATATATAAACATACGTATATAGAAACATAATGCATCTGATTTCCCAAATATAAACTTGAAAAAAGTTTTACACTAGTATCCTAAATAACTGTATTATCATTTGGAAATCAATGTATGTCTTAAATATGTATTTGACTTATATGCCACCTGATAGCCCTCATCCAGCAGGAAGTAGAAGCATACAGCCATAGCTAAACACTGAACTAAAGTGGAACCCAGTTACAGAGAGGTAGGAGTGATGAGCAAAGGGGTCAAGACCAGGCTGGTGATACCCACAGAAACAGCTGACCTGAAAAAGGGGGAGCTCATGGTCCCCAGACTGATAGCTGGGAAACCAGCATAGGACTGACTCAGACCCCCTGAACATGGGTGTCAGTGAGGAGACCTTGGAAATCTATGGGGCCTCTGGTAGTAGATCAGTATTTATCCCTAGCATAGGAATGGACATTGGGTGCCCATTCCACATAGAGGGATACTCCCTCATTCTGGACACATGGGGAGAGGGCCTAGGCCATATCCTAAAGGATATGATAAACTCTGAAGATCCCCTATGGAAGTTCTCATCCTCCCTGGGAACAGAAATGGTATGGGATAGATAGGGTGTTAGTGGGGGGCAGGGAAGGAGAGGAGGGAGAGGGAACTGGGATTGACATGTAAAACAATCTTGTTTCCAATTTAAATTTAAAAAAGAGGAAAGAAAAGAAAAAGAACATTGGATTTTCATGTGGTCTTCAATAATCAATTTTATGCAGGTATAAAATGAAAAAGAGCAAGTGGACAGAAATGCAATATTCAGTTTGGAGGGGAAAATAACATTGGCAAAATTGATGAACCAGCTGAGGATTGTGGTGGACAAGAAAGGCTATAGTTTGTTCAACAGATCACTGCTGGTAAGGTGAGGGACTACCTGCATTGCAATAAAGGATGGGAATTTTCAGGCTAAAACTCCACCCAGTTAAGTTCCCAAGTTGTGAAAGAGAGCATAAGGCATGTCTGCACCATTAATCCTACTGCAGTCAAAACCTGCTGAGTGTGCTTCCCAGGGGTCATGGTTTACTCAAGCTGGTAGCCAGCCTTGGCCATGTCATCTACTTGATATTGGCTTTAGGATCATGAAGTATACAAGAGCAGGGGAAAATTTTTTTAGGAGTCCATTGAGTCCTTAGTCTCTAAAAACCAAGAAGCTGTGAGAGCACAAGGATTCCTTAATGGCTATAGCATGAATCTATGAAAGTGAAGCCTGATGATATGTTGGAGAGCTAAAACTGAAGATGCTAGAATCATCAGACAAGTAATAAGGAGCGCTACAATCAGGGTGTGCATGCAACTAGGCCAACTGAGGGAGTATTAGAATTGCTTATAGGCTGTGGTATAGAAAGTCCAACAATGGCTTCCACAAATGGAAAATCAAAGAATTTTTGAATTGTTCAATACAGGAGGCTGTATGTGTCAGTTTGTCTTTAGTTGATGCTAGAATCCCAAAGAATTAGGCTCAACAGCCAGCAAAGGATGGATTTGCCAGAAAGAGCAAAAAACAGCATTCAAAAAGAACAAGCTTCCTTTTTCCATGGACTTTATATAGGTTGACAACAGAAGTTGTGGCTCAGATTAAAGGTGTATCTTCCCACCTCAAAATATCTGGAAGGGTATATCTTCCTAATTTAAAAGATCTGAATTAAAAGTGGGTCTTCCCACTTTGAATTATTTAATTAAGAAAACATCCCTCAATCTATCTAGATTCTTGGATTTTAGTTAATTACAGAAAGACAAGTTGTCAAATAGGAATAGCCATCACAGTAGGTTTTGAGAGTTTACAGTTTCAACAAAGTTTCATTCCTCTCTCTGAGCAATGCTTTGTGCTTGCAGTTCAAGATATGAACTCTTAGCTGGCTGCTCCAGCCATCATATATTGTAGCTGCAGTGCCTCCACACAGTGATAATGATGAACTCTTAACCTTCTGAACCATAAACTCAGAGAGATCTTTTTAATATCAGTTGCCTTGGTTATGGTGTTTTAACACAGCAATAAAAAAGGAACTAATATACTCATATATCTGAATTTCTGCTTTCTGATATTAATTTGTATGCTTCTATATATCCTGTATAATATTAAATCTCTACTATAAATATTCTTTATATCAATCATATTCTTTAAAATTAGGATTTTTACTTAGGTGAAAGAAAAAATTTACCCTGAAGACAGTTTTATTTAACCATAACTAATTAGGGATTTGAGTAAAAAATTGGATATTTTGGTTTTAAAAATATATTGAAATTTATGATTCTCTCTTTACTAAGAAATCTGTACACTTCCAGCTTCCAGTACTAACACTTTTGTTTAATTATTTCTCTACATAATGAGCATCAGTCAGATTTCTAAAGAGCATGTTTGCATCTGATAGAAACAAACTAATTTACAGTGGTATTTTAATATAGATCTTGTGTATGTTCAATTACAAGATATTTTTAAAAATTGGAGGCTAATGATGCTATTTTTGGTTAGTGATCCAAACCTTTTAGAAATTTTTCTTTTTGTGTGACAGAGTCAATAATAAGAGGTCAGCTATCGCCGGGTGTTGTTGGTGCACGCCTTTAATCCCAGCACTCGGGAGGCCGAGGCCGGCAGATCTCTGTGAGTTCGAGGCCAGCCTGGTCTCCAGAGCGAGTGCCAGGATAGGCTCCAAAGATATACAGAGAAACCATGTCTAGAAAAACCAAAAAAAAAAGAGGTCAGCCATCTAAATTCATAAGTACAAAAATAATGTCAAAACAGGAAAATATATCAAAGAAAGAAAGCATAGTGGTAGGCAAGAATCTAACGTCTTTCCTCCAAGTTTCATATGACTGTATTACTCAATACTAGCAATGGTAGAAAAATACTTTCCTGGTCTAATTAATGCCATTAATCTAATGATTTTAAGAAAAGGAGGTTATAACAGATTCTGAGAAATTTGTGTGCATATTAGGTTGCAGTGGAAGGGGGCATGCAATTCATTTAGAAATGTGTAGCACAACTTGACTTCAGAAAGAATTAAGTGTCACAAATAGTTCATCACTGCTGAAGGGCAACCAATTGGAAAATTATATTAAAAGGACATATGCTTGCATCAGAAAGTGAGTAATCATCCTTGTTCTTCTTTGTTTACTTGCATCAAAACGTTTATATTTACAAACATAAAACTATAACTCTAAATAAATAATATAAAACTGTAAGATATGAGACCCAAGTGCTTTTCAATTTTGAAAGCTTTCTCTAGTCCTCTACTTAATTTAATTTTTGCTTGTACTGTTTCTCACAATATCACATTTCTTGCCCCAAATACATAAATAAAGTTAATTTTCCACTATTTAATTTCCTTAATTATCATATAATAAATTCATTCATGATTTTGTAGATAACATGACAAGAAAAGCTGCATCACATTTCTTTTTTCTAAATAAATATCAAATGAACTTTAAAAAGATTATGTCACACAATGCCTATGTGAACAGGACAATTTCATTTAATAACAAAGGAATATATTAATATTTTCCTTAAGTATCTACTACAAAGTCCCGTATTTCTCATGTATTTAGAAATTTGCAAAAGAAATTAAATTGTAAGCAAAGATGGGAGAAATAAAAATTGCCTTGATAGAATGTTGATTCTTCACATCCTAACTGAAAAGAGTTACAAAACTGAACCGAAGTCTGTCACTCCATGCACTGTAAATCATGAGAGTTTACTGTTAGCAAAAATAAGAATTCACAAATTGAAAGAAAAAAATAATCCCTCGAACACAAAACTGCCATTGCAAGGAAAATCAGTAGGTTTGAGAAAGAAATTTATATAATCTACAACTATATATTTTCTTTTAATAATATTGATGATTGATAAGATTAAATATAGCGGAGCCATAATATCTTGTGGCCATGATTATGTCTTATGATTTTTATGAACTTTAACATTCTTGATTGTTCTGAGAAGACTTAACATGTGTCTAACTTCTTCAATTTCTCTTCCATATTCTCTCCCCAATGTGAATGTGCTCATCATTGCATATATGTAGAGGCCAGAAGATAATGTGTAATATTTTCTATCAAAATCTACATTATTTTCTTTGAGACAATATTGCTTACAAAATCTGGAGCTCACAAAATGTCTAGATTGGCTTGCTCTCTTGCCCTGGGGTCAATCTACCTCTGTTTCCAGTCATGCTAGGATCACAGGCAGATCTTGCTATACCCAGTTTTCATGTGAGTGCTCAGAATCTGAAATCAGAACCTCTCAGTTGAGCTGCAAGTAATTAATCCACAGAGCCAACTTCTTATCCCCTACTTCTTAAATTTTGTGTATATGATGCATGACTATTGAGTTTATCTAAATTATTTTATAGTAGGTATACTCTGCTTGAAAAACATTTTATTTTCCTTAATCGATAAATCTATGTTGACAGATATTTCAAACATTAATTTTGTATGCTATATAGCATTTTGTGATATATACGCAATGGGTTTTGCATAGCTGAATGTTCATTGAAACATATGTCAATGAACACATAGGTTGTTTCCAAATTTTTCACTGCTGTAATAAACATACTCTTACATACTTCAAATTACTTACCTTGGTTATTTTGATTAAAGGTATAGTTTGAAAAGATATATATGTACTATGATTAAAATATTTTAAAACAATATGTGTATCAAGAGTTAATTTTAAAAATTTATAAGAAGATAATAAAATTATATAACCCCTAAATTAACAACCCAATTAAACTCCTCAAGGAACCTAAATAGATATATTTCACAGAAGACATAAAAATGGTTGTTCCTCCCAAGGCAGCTAGCAAGCTGAAAGTATATCCACAGCTCTCCATCGGTTTTTCTAGATCCAATTCCCTAAATACCATCCTTATTTCTGTAACAGAAAACCTGCTGCACTCAGGTTTCTCTCCGACCCCATACCCAATAGATCACAAAGATCATCTCCAATAATATTCTATTTCCGAACTCACTCCACTATCTCAGCCATGGACGCCAGTAGGCATTCACTATGAACATACCAGATAAGTAGGTTACGAAAACAGGCAACACCACACACTCCAAAATCCAGAGAGGAAACATAAACAAGAAACAAAACACCCACCCAGCACAGAGAAATACAGAAATCAGAACCTAGAACTATAATCATCCTAGATACCAGCATAAAAACTTAACCAATAAGAACCAGGGAAATATGTGTTATATGTCCTAACTATCCTACCACAGCAAGCCCTAAATGCTCCAACACAGTTTAAGCACAAAAGACCATAAAACCTACTATAAGCAGATGGTAGACATCCATAAAGAGGAAATAACAAATCCCTTAACAAAATTCAAGAAAACAGAAAAAGTGGAAAGGAGGGTCAGTAGTTAAAAAAAAAAAAAAAGAATACTGATTGCTATTGTAGATGTCCTGACTCACATGGTGGCTCACAACCATCTAATCAATAATGTGATCTGACACCTTCTTCTGCAAAGCTCCCATACACATAAAACACATAAAAGAATAAGTTAAAAAGACTGTTCAAGACCTGAAAATGGAAGTAAGATCAAGAAGGAAAACACAAACTAAGGTAATTTTGAAAATGAAAACTTCAGGAATTACAGAGGCAAACTTCAACAGAATTCAAGAGATGGAACACAGAATTTCAAATATTGAAGAAATAATAGAGACATGGGTACATTGTTCAAATAAAATGTTGAATATAAAAAGCTCCTATCCCAAAGCATCCTGGAATTCAGGGACGCTATGCAAAGCGTGAATCTATGAATGATAGAAATAGTTGAAGGAAAAGAATCCAAGAACAAAGATCCAAAGGTACAACAAGCATACAAACTATATTTTCTCATCTTGTTTTCTGCATATCACTTGGTCCCCAAACAGTATTTACTAAAAAATAATGCCTAACTTATAGTTGCATTAAACTTATATAAACTGTAACAAGAATATTTTCTGTTTTTAAAGATTATTCTCTTTAAAACATAAAGTAAAAATATAAAAAATAAACAAACATTGAAAGAAGCTCTTAAAATCATAAATACATATAAATTGTGAATAGTGAAGAACAATGTATTAACTAAAAAGAAAATAACCTATAAGTCAGTTAGTCCTTGACTAAAGGTTCATATCCAGGACTACAAGGATGCCACTACAAAAAGCCATTTAGTATAAGTTATTATAATTATAAATATTATACTGCAAGTGTGACTTTAAAATGTGGCTAGAAAGTAGTGCTTCAGAACACACAATAGATAATATGTTTTAAAAGACAAATCAAGTGCTAACAAATATTTTATACATAGCATAAAAATATCTGTGATTCTAACAACAGATTAATAAGAGCTAAATGTTAATTTGATTTTTAATAATTTTAATGTAACGATACTGTGTTCTGTTACTGAATATATAAATTTACTTTTTACAAGGTGTTGAATTCTTGTTATTTTTATATTTATACATAAAGAGAAACACACATCAAAAGTATGTAGAATAAACATAGCTATTATATCTAAGATACATATTAAAATTTCAGACTATGAATGCTAACAAATATTTGACATTAAGTACAAAATATGTCTGTAAATTAATTTTCTGTTTATGTTCAAAGGAAAATATACATGTGTGATCAAATAAAAATTACTATTACACTTCAAATAGCATCATGGCTTAGTTTCATTAGGTGCTTTCATCAATAAAGAAATAATGTTTACATGTTTGTCACTAATGTTCATGTGTTCAATATACCAGTTTTGTTAACTGTGCATAGTACATTGTGAAAAATGTGTGTCTTAGAACATTGCAGTTACTGAGAAATTTAATGAAGGAACAAATGTTGGGCAGTAATAACCTTCAAAATGCAATTCATATGCAAATAATTAAAGTATTAAAGACTAACAATAGAACATAAAGAATAAGTAATGATTCTGCATATAAGAAAATTTTTAGTCTCTTATGCTCATATTACTTGTTTTGTGCTATCTCTTTACATTTAAAAGTGTCATCATTGCTAGGCCTTTATTTTTACATTTACAATCTTGTATTAGATTGAACTCACGGTCAGTATTTTAACTTTCTCTAAAGGTGAGATATTGTGTATTGATTACATATTATTCATTTGGTCAACTTACTAAAAATTCATACAGGCCATCAATTAGTTATTTAGTGAGACTTGCCTTTCTGAAATTGTCATAATAGTACTTGACTTACTAAAGAAATAGGCATGTACAATCAAGACTGTTGAGGAAATAAATCAGTAACCAGTTAGGAATACTAACAGGCTTCCAGCCCAAAAGATTTTTAAATGCAAATATCTATTCAGGGGACTTCTATTTGGTATCATTTAACTCATAATATAACCTAGACAATTCTGCAAATAAGATAAAGATGCACCATATGCATGCATGAAGAATATTTTAATGCCACTCACTATAGACACTAGTGTCAGAGTGACTGTCCAAATATACAGTACTGGTGGCTTGGTATTGATCAGTTGATAAATATGCATGCATGAGGTCTTGTGTTTAACTACCAGCACCAAAGGAAAGAAGTAATATAACCGTTTTCTCTCCTTTTTTCTTTTTCTAATTTTCTTGGTTGTATTTTTTTATTCATATATTTATTTTGCATCTTGGCTGAAGCTCACCTATTCTCTCCTTCCATTCACTCACCCCCATTCCCTGCCACCTGTGCTCCCCATCTTCAATCCCTTCCTCTTCTGACTCCATCCAGGAAAAGAAAGTTTTATTTATTTATTTATTTACTTATTTATTTGGTGCATGCCTTTTTTATCATACAAGATATTCTGATTGTAGTATATATTCACAACAGGAATAATACATGTATGTGAATGTGTTTTTAATTCCCCCGAGGAACTATGTAACATTGTCCATTTATATGTTAAAGCTTCTCTAACAGTGTATCAAGTTTTACTAGCTTTGGCATAAGTTTTCGGAAATATAAACTAAACCATGAGGGGGCTTCATGACCAGTAAAGACTAACAAGAGAAGATGACAAAACTGAAACATATTTTATATCAATTATTCATCATTTCAAAATTCTGTGAGTTTAATGAAGTTATGACAATGAGACCCTCAAAATACATAGTTTTAAGAAATCTTTCAAATAAATAGCCAAACAAATAGTTGCTTCTAATAACATACATCTCTGAATAAGTAGTCCAAATTTAGATTCAATGTTTAAACTAACATAAGTCATTAGGTATCAAGTAAAAGAGTAATAACATGTACCTGAAAGCAAGAATCATTAAAATTAACATGTATTAATCAAAAGCAGCACTCATATGAATGCTTACTGTCATACAATCAGGAGAGAGCCACTTAATTTATAATTGAACATAAATCATAAACTGGCTTATAGATTGCTGCTTGATGATAGTTAAAGTGGTATTTTTGAAACTGGTGGTATGCAATTCTGATATGTATAAACATATGCATGTTTATATCTATGTATGCATTTTGTATATGCATATGCTTTTTGAAAAGGGATGGCTTACAAGAAATGTGATAAGATCCTTCTCAAGAGTCTAAGGGCTGAATCCCAGGAGTCATACTTTACTTACTATCTGATAAGATTTGACAATATAAAATTCAGTTGCAAAGCTACACATAATGCAAGCTGGCTGGAGCAGTGCACTATCTTGCTAGAGGCTAATCACTATATAATGAGTTCTGTGAAAAGTACCTATGCAATAAGTCGTAGTTGACAGCAGCCCAAGGGAAACTCTAAGTGCTAAAAATTAGCAGCTGAGAGATGTTGGATTGTATCCTTTTGACGATAGAAAACAGATTCCTTTCTAAAATACAAGCAGTGTAAATTCAACATAAATCAAACAGATGGTAAAAGAAATATCTGTTGCTATGGGCTTTATCCTGTTTTATGCTCGATGTTTTATGAACTAAAATATGAAAAAGCCAGGTTTCCAATGTTTCAGCTTGAGGATTCAATATACTAACAGACCAGAAAAAAATGTTTTTCCTTGTGATGTATATGTGACAGTTATGAAAAAATTATACAAAGCTATATTAAAGAAAATGTCTGACATTCATTCAATAGGTCACTTTTAGATGATTCAATTTCACCCTAGTTTCTTGATACTGACTAATACATTCATAGAGAAGAAATTACAATAAAAACATTCATTTATACTTAAAAGACAGATGCAGTGCTGGCTATAAATATCACTGCTTTGAGGAAAACGAATTTTGATTAGAATGTACTGATATTAATATGAGCCTCGATAATCCATGCTAATTTTGCCCTCAAGGAATATGCAGCTTAAAACATAAAGAAGTTTATGGCACTGCTTGGTAGGAAGAAATCCATAAAATAATCTTTCAGCGTTCAAGCTAGGCTCTAGAAATGACAGAGACAGAAATAAATAAATAAATAAATAAATAAATAAATAAATAAAATATTTGACCCAGTGCCATGAAATGCATTTGAAATAGTTCCATGAAAAACATTTCTGAACTTCAGTATATTTTCTTGAATCAAAGGGCACAACTTTGTCAGGGTTTTATAGAGGTCAAAATAATCAACTGGATGACAGATGTAATTAACAGATACCATCTCTAAAGTAGTTCTTGTTCTGAAATTACATATTGAGTTATGTATCCTATAAAGTTCAGATAAAGAGCCATAATTTTATAATGTGATTTGAAAAATGTACCAAATTTTCTGAAAAGTTTCTTCAGAAATGACTCTTATTTGGTCATGTGTACCAAAAAATCTTCACAGCTTCATTTTGGTTTTCATGGTTACTTGCATGTATAATAGCACCTGAAAAAGTAAACAGAACAAGGAGGAAGAAAACAGTTAAAAAGATTTTACCCAGGTCATGGGACCCTAAAGTAAATAATTCTATGTTTGTTTGGTAGACAGAGTCTATTGGAGGATTTTAACAGAAAATAATGTGTACAAATGTGGTATGTATATGTACTAGTTAGAAATATGGGAAACAATGAAGGTATGAAAACTTGTTTGGATATTTTGGCAATCTTTCAAAGAAGCAGTGATGGGGGTCTTAACAGATATCATTAGAGAAGGAGTGAAAACAAATAGAAGACAATACATTGGACTTGGTAATTGATGGATATAAAAAGAGGATAGAATCAACATTTATAAAAAACAGAATAATAAATTTCATAAACAAATGACTTTAAGTATCTCTGGAAAGAAAAGAAAATAACTGTTTGAATGTTTAACATAAGGTCTGAGATGAGAATAATTACGGAAAGAATGCTTATGTCCAGTCACAAACATCTCAACAAATCATTTAAATTAATAATATTTCTGAGTTATTCCTGGATATCATAATTAAGGCAAAAGTTCTATGGAATACCTTTATATTTTGATAAAGTTAAATATATTTCAGCCTGTGGTTTATTTTATGCTGTATAAGCAATCACTTAACACAGAGTACTAAAATTCACAGTAACCATGCTATAATGTACAACTTCATTTTTTCCAAGATTTTTGTCTGTCATAGACTGAATATGATCTGTCCATATTTTGTGATGAAATATAAACAAGTCAACCCACATAATTATAAACTATTAGTATTACAAAATATTTTATCGTTTTAAAATGATACTTTAAATATTAACCTGAAATCCTTGCAAGAGTCAATCTACGGTTAAAATATGAAATCAAATATAATAAAAACTATATGCCACAAGTCATTTGTTTGTTGCCATGTTTCTTCTAGCAAACCTAAGAACCACATATTCACATTTCAATATAGTTCAATGTTTTTCTTATTAGGTACCATTAAGCCATGAACAAGCCTGTAGAAATGTAGTGAACATTTATATATCAAAAGTACAAGCATAATTGTCTACATTTAAAAAGAAAATGAAAACACTGTGGTTCGTTTTGGATTCTCTCAAACAAAATGTTAAATAATATGTTTTCTACACCTACTTTATTACCTTGCTTCTTCTCTTTTCCTCCACTCATGACTTGAAAGTTTAATCTTAAGTGCCTTGAAGTAGATTCAGTTTCCAAAAGGAATCCATCTTTATAGATGAATGCTCTTGACACTTTTCCTTTTAAAATGACTTTACAATATAGGTCTTATTTTATTTTAAAGGTGAAGCAACAGGACCATATTTCTATTGGGGAGTTCAGTTTCATTTCCTTCATAAAAGTTCTATTTCACACTGATGGCAAAGCCTTTAATACTCTAAAAAGAGAATGAGCTGTCAAATCTTGTATGTGAAGGTGGTTTATATATGAAAATTAAAGTAATTGATAAATTCGTAATTAAAAATACTACAACCAAGTTTGGTTCTGGTACTTTCATTAGAGTTTTTTTTTTTTTTTTTCGTAAGTTTAGAAGAGTGACTCCAGTAAATTGTTTTCTGATCTCCACATTCACTACCGTAATACAGGGAGCCATTATAGGATTAAAGAGAAATCAGTTGATAGGGAAATGTCTGGAGATCTACAAAGATGACACCAAGTAACAATCTAAGTTACAGAGAAGAGACTACCTTAAATGCCCTCCCCTGATAATAAGATTGATGACTGATTTATATGCCATCCTATAGTCTTCACCCAGCAGCTGGTGGAATAGAAGCAGACACCCACAACTAATCACTGAACTGAACTGGAATCCAGTTGCAGAGAAGGAGGAGTGATGAGCAAAGTGGTCAAGACAAGGCTGGTGAAACCCACAGAAACAGATGACCTGAACAAGGGGGAACTCTTGGTTCCCAGACTGATGGCTGGGAAATCAGCACGGGACTGATCCAGACTCCATGAACGTGGGTGTCAGTGAGGCGACCTCAGAAATCTATGGGGCCTTTTATAGTAGATGAGTACTTATCCCTAGCATAGGAAAGGACTTTGGGAGCCCATTACACATAGAGGGATACTCCCTGAGCCTAGACACAAGGGAGTGGGCCTAGGCCCTATCCTAAAGGACCTGACAGACTCTGAAGACCCATTATGGAAGGCTTCACCTTCCCTGGAGAGCAGACAGGGTATAGGATAGGTAGAGTGTTATTTGGAGGGGGCAGGGGTGTAGGGAAGGCAGAGGGACCTGGGATTGACATGTAAAATAATCTTGTTTCTAATTTAAATAAAAAATGGAGAGGAAGTAAAAAAAGAAATGAAAAAGGATACAGCTATCTTGCATAGAATTGCATGTTGTGATTTCTTCCTCTTACACACCTTACATAAGGAACTGGCAAGTAACAACAGGTATCAAATTCAACTGACAGATAAAAATATGCTATCCATTCAGGAATATTTGTAGAAACAACAAGATTTTCATGATGGATGCGGGATCTGAAAGATAAATTGTATCAAAATCAAATATCTTTCTAGTTAATTATACTGTGTAATAATGCTAAAGTGTGAATATTATTGGTACAGCTATAATTTGAATGTGATATTAGGTATATTGAAAGACATAAGAATACAGGTGAATGCAGAATAAACGCTAGTTTTGTCCATGGATGTTCCGCATAGCATTTTCCTCAATATTTATGAAAAATCATTCCACATTTGCTTTTCACAATTTTTTGATTATTTTTGGCATTTTAAAATCCATTTTAAAGACTTTAATTTATCATTATAATAGATTTATGTACATGTTTAAATCTTTAGTAGATGTATAAATTTACTTCTTTTATTATCTGCTAGATTTACTTGGTATTTTAAGTCATGTCGGATTTTGGTTTTCCTATGGAAATTACCTGTCATATCCTAAATGTGTTATATAGTTTCAGAAGAAACAAAAGAATGAATCAATTAATATAAGCCAGAAAATGTTATATGATAATTTAGAATTTAGCAATTTCAGAGTTTTAATCAATGGCTCTACAGCCCTATTCAAATTTAGGTGTGTTATGTAAATTAAATGAGCATTACTTTATTTCTGTTAATGGTAGAAACATATTCTTCATGAGGCTCAGAAGAGATAAATGATACTGTATGTAAAATACCTAACATCTTATTAGAGATCAGAGATCTTCCTGGAGCTGGATGACAAGGGACCTATAAAATTGCTAAGACACAGGAGTTCAACTACCACATTACATGCCTCAAGAATAGATTACAACTTTTAGTATGACAACTTGCCATGACATAATCCAACAGAAGCCATCAATGAATAAATAATATATTGTATATATGCTTAGGGGAGTTCTGAAATAAGTGAAGAATGCATGCAGATGATATCATAATCCTTAGACAATATTGTCACTTTTATGATAACTCAGTGTGCAATATTTTATCCTTACCGAGAATACTGTAACAAATGTATTCTGCTTAGAGTAAGCTTGTAATGATAACTTGGTTGCATTAATAGCTTACGCAGACTATAAAACATACTAAAATATACAAAGAAGATAATAGAAATATGAACAAAGCAAATTATTTTTCCTTCATTTCACAAAACTCTGTGAAATAATAAATTTTTTGTTTTGTGATTGAATTTTTAGAAGCACATATATTTTCCTGATAGATTACATTCATAATATTTTAAATATTATACATTCAATATTCCCCTTTAATGAATAGGTGATAACATCTAACTAGTAATTATATAACAGATGTGTAGCATTAATTATTCAAGCTTTCCTAAAATATTAAATATTCTCATTTGCTTTATAATTATGAATATTAATGCGCTGAGTATATCTATCAATTTGCAAATTATTCCACTATAGTAACTTTGTAACATGGAGTTACTGGATGAGAAAATTTTAACATTTTTGATCTTGCCAAATATCTTTGCAAAGAGATTATGAATTCTTAGCCACAGTGTTATTTAAAGTCCTTGTGTAAAACCAAGTTCTGTTTTATTCTCCTTATAGATCAAATGGAGGTTTTAATTTACTTCCCAATCATATGGAAATAGATGCTCAATTATGTGCCTTGAGTTGAAGACTTGATTTAATAGTACACTGTATCATTTTTTTCTTTCTTTTTGTCCATTATTTTAGTTTTGTTTTTATTTTACATTCCAACCACATTTCTCCCTCCCACCCCTCTTGCCTTCTCCAAACCTGCTCACCTACCTGCTAGCCCAACCCCAGTATACTCTTAGCAGGAACAGCTCCCATGAGGAGTCAACATAGTCTGGCGCAAAAGGTTGAAGTAGGGCCAAGCCCCTCTCCCATGCATTGAGACTGAGCATGGCATCCCACCATGGGAAGTGGGCTCATGTACTGGGATCATATCTTGGTTCTACTGCCACTGAGCACAGAATATAACCCTAAGGAGGGGGCTCCAACAAGGTAACTCATGTACCAGGTTTGCATCATGGTCCTACTGCCAGGGGCCCTTCTGATAGTCCAAGCTTCACAACTGTTTCCCACATAGGGAAGGCCTAGTTTGGTCTCCTGGAGTCTCCACAGTTGTAGGTCTAGAATTCATGAGTTTACAAGAGCTTGGTTCAGCTGTCTCTGTAGATTTCTCTATCATGATCTTGACCTCCCATGCTCATATATTCCCTCCTTCCATTCTTCATCTGGATTCTTAGAACTCAAGAGGATGTGGTGTCAATGAAACACTCCTCCACTGCTGGTTGAGAGTGCAAACTTATGCAGCAATTTTGGAAAGCCCAATGTCTGTTTCTAAGAAAATTGAGAATCAATCAACCTCAAGAACCAATGATTCCACTCTTGGGCATTTACCCACAGGATGATCAATCATACTACAAGGACATTTGCTCAGCAATTTTCATGGCAACATTATTCATAATAGCCAGAAACTGAAAACAACCTAGATGCAACTCAACCGAAGAATGGATAAGGAAAATGTGTTACGTTTACACAAGGGAGTATTACTCAGTGGCAAAAAATGATGACTTCATGAAATTTTCAGGCAAATGGGTGGATCCATAAAAAAAAAATCCTGAGAGTATGGTTAGTGAGGTAACCCAGACTCAGAAAGACAAAATTTGTAGGTATTCACTCATAAGTTAATATTAGATATAAAGCAAAGGATAATCAGACTAAAATCCACAGCTCTAGAGAAGCTAGGTAACAAGGAGGACCCTAACAGGGACACATGGATCACTCTGGGAAGAGAAATTAGACGATATCTACAGGGAAAACTGGGGGAGGGGGTTGTGGTAAGGGGTAGGGAAGGGGGGATGAGAACAGGAGGGAACAAATGGTGTAAGCAGGGAGGGACGCAGTGGAAGAGGAATGAAAAAGGTATCTTAGTAGAGAGAGTCACTATGCGCTTATAGAGAAAACGGGTACTAGGGTAATTCCCATGAATTCACATGGAGGACCCCCAAACAAGACTCCTAGCAATAGTAGAGAGGATGCCTGAACTGGCCTACCTCTGTAATCAGATTGACAAATACTCCAACTATCATTATACAGCCCTCATCCAGTAACTGATGGAATCAGATGCAGAGATCTATTTTTCTTCTTTCTAATGAAAATCATATAACTATACTTCATAAACAATAAAATTTTTTTCTAAAAGAACAATTAAGACTTACTGTATGACAATTATATTTGCCTGATTCACTTTATCCATAACTTACTCTAATAGTAACAAAGTAAACTCAGTTAGCAAAATTAGCCACTTGTACCTTCCACAATAAGAATACTTGAATAGTTAAATGTATCCAATATTTTGACATTTCTCTGGTGTGTGTGTGCGTGTGTGTGTGTGTGTGTGTGTGTGTGTGTGTGTGTGTGTGTGTGTGTGTTAAGCATGTAATTCTCTATGTACCTCTGGATAGCATCAAACATATGGTAATATTCATGCTTTAGATGCCTAAGCATTGGTATTAACACCGCATTGCACAAAACCCAACTCATTTTTCAGTTTTATATTATAAATAGACCATCACTTCTTAGTGATTATGGGTAAGTAAATGTAATAAGAACCTCTTCAGTAGACTTCAAGGTCCTGAGGAGAAGGATAGGAAATGCAACTTGAAAAGCCAGGATGAATGAGAACTCTTATGGATAGTAGGGAAACAGTACAAGCAGTGTCTATTTATATTTGTAAATGATAAAGTAAGCCATCACTAGTGAGTATTGACACTGAATCCATGTGTACACTGAATTCTAGGTAAGCTTGGATAATTCAAGCAAGTGTGACAGAATATAAAAATCATAGAAAACATAAGAGCAACTATCGGGTAGAATTAAGTATATCCACAATGACATGAAATAATGTTAATATGAGAGATTATCATTTGCAACATCTTTTATTTTCAGGTATAATAAAATAATGATTTCTCTCCTAACGTTAAAACACTACACCAGTGGTTCTCAACCTATGGGAAACAACCCCTTTGAGGGTCAAATGCCTCTTTGACAGGGGTCCCCTAAGCCCATTTAAAAACACAAATATTCACAATATAATTTATTGTAATACATTTATGAATAGCAATGAAAATAATTTTATGGTTGGGGGTCCCCACAACATGAGGAACTGTATTATAGTTTGCAGTGTTGGGAAGGTTGAGAACCACTACAGGACACAGTTTCAGATAAATGCTGTTTGTAATATAAGACATAATGTACTCTAATAATAATTCTTTAAGAGAAAATGAAAACTTATACTGACAGATTGATTTTAAGCATACTAAAATTGTGTCTTGTGAAATTAGCAGTTTCCAAAATAAAATTGAAATGCTTGCTAAAATTTGACTTGCCACACATGATCTTTTATACTTTATATTAACAAAGTCATTTTCTTCCTGAACTTATTGTTGATTAATTATTTACACAGGTTATTCATGTTTAATATAATAATTTAATTGGAAAGTTGTGATAAGAAAGAAATAACCCATTTGAAAGGCTATTTATAAACTCCAGCTACCAACATATAATAACTAAACAATTAGAATGAATAGGTGTACAGGCAATGCTTATCAATAAGGAATTTAACTTTATTAGCGAGCAATCCTAACTTAATGCAAAACAGAATATAACCTGACACCAAAAGATTTAATATGATAGGAAACAAGTGATGCAAATTTAAGGAATTAAACACAAAAAGGAGGCTCTCCTGCCTCTCATCGGGACTGAGCATAAAAAAAAAATAAATGCTCACGTATTGCTTATTGGTAGCCAACAAAATCAATTGCCATATACTCAGTCATAAAATCTTCAAATAGTCATAGATTCTTGAGTTTTGCATCATTGAAATGTGAAAAATAATGTGTCATAACTACTTTGCTGTTATTGTGAGAATCAAATGAATAACAGATGTAAAAGCACACTGAAAAATTTGAAGTACCATAATTCAAAAATGTATTATTACTTCCAGAATATCACACACTAACATACTTGATATGTCATTCTTTAAGGAAATAAATGCAATCATGAAAAAGGCATTTTAATTTTATTATCGTGATAAAGGTAGGAAAGAGAAATTGAGTATCATGGATTAGAGAAAACATGTATTCTTAGAATTCACAGATACATGTTTCAAGCATTCATGTCTACATAATTTGGTACATGTGTAGTATAAATTAGATTTCACAAACCCTAGTACTCCTCATAAAATGTGCTTATCATAATAATAAAGTATCTTTGTATTTTATTTTATGTTTGCCTTTAAAATTCTATTAGCATCATCTTAAATACAGGAAAAACACTGACATTAGCCTAGAATTAACCAGAGTTTCATTTTATAAACTCTAGTAAAGATACTGATAGGACTTTATGAAAAACAAGAATAGGAGTGATTACCATCTTCAGTGAAAAAGAACAACATCAACAAAAAAAACCCTAATCTATTTTTAGTTTCAATAGGTGGGAACAATTTAACTCTAGGGAAAAGTTATCAAGATTAAAGATGGCTATTGCACATTTATTTGTGAATATTTAATTGAAGCACAGAGAACTGGCAAACTTTCAAGCTTTTAATCACAGATTTCTAAATGCATATTAGCTAATGGATGTATAAAATTATGCTTATCTTGTCTTAGATAAATGTCTAATTAAAAATCTTTTGAGGGAGGAAAATCTTCACAGCATTAAAGGAAAAGAACATTATGTGAAACCATGTGTAATTTTAAATGGAAAAATGAGATTTTTTTCACAATAGAGTAGTTTGCTAGGTATTATATATCTAGGGTTTTGAGCCAAGGTGTATGAAATTGTGTTCATGCAGCTTAAAGACAATCACAACTGAACTTCAAAGATAAATCCTGTTTATTCAGATCTTTTTACACGCCTACGAAAGCTAGAGACAATTAAATTCACTTCTCATATAGTAAAATGATACATTTTCCTATAGACATCAACATGCCATGAATTGTGAACTATTCTGGAACATAAATTAAATAAAATTAAATGGTCCACAGGACTCCCTTTCAAAGTTATGTGTTAAAATGTTAACTACAATATTTTTTGATAAAAAGAAAGAATAATTGTCTTACAGAATCTAATTTAACACATAGGATCTGATCTTTAGTGAGGAGAATGATATTGTAAGAAAAAAAGATAGAAAATTTGCATTATAAACTATAAACTCAAAGTTTACTAACGGAAATAGTCCTGTTCCATCAAAACTACCAAGTATTGACTAGATATATATTCATTAGTAAAAGTAGTGGGCGAGTGGTCAACTAGGGAGAACTCATGTGTGATACTGGAAAACTAGCCAACCACCAGAGCTAATGAGGTCATGGATCTTAGAGAAGTGAAAAGCATCATTTTACTTGATCGGCATAATTCCTAACAGCATTCTCATACCTATTCTTAGATCTATGATAACACCCCAAGAAAATCACTTTGCAACAAAAGGAGACCATTACAGAACTGGTCATAAAGCAGTGATCACTGAATAAGGGCATGTCTAACTTCAACTGATAAATCATAATGCAATTTTTTCACCTAAGGCTCAGGGAACATCATGGAAGTGGGGTGGAAAGATTATAACAGGCAGATAAACAAGAAAGTGACTGCAAGATTGTATTTTGTAGAAAATGACAGGGAAGTTTCATTTATGATACCTCAGCCACATGGCAGTCTAAACATAAGCTGAATGAGGACAATGCTAAAACCAAACGGAACCAAACCAACATAAAATGTAAACACACAAAAGAGAGAAATCTCACGGGAGCTCAGACAAAGAACTACAGAAAACTAAAGAATGTTTTGAACAGGAGAAATAGTCTTCCCCAAGAAGAACTGCCTAATTGGTTATCTAATACTAAATGGTCAACCCTGAAATCATATACTTATAAGTAAAACTAAATGAACTGAAAAAGTTATGTCTATGTAGTTAACAGGATGTGTGTATGGGGTAGATTAGAGCAATGGGGGTTACATGAACAGGTTTGGAGGAAGAAAAGAGAAAAAAAAGAAAGTAGTATACATGTTATTTTCATTTTTGAGATTTTAATGTAATTACAGCATTGATTTCTTTCTTTCCTTTCCCCTTCCAAACTCTCCCATATACCCTACTTCACTCTCCTTCAAATTCATGACCCCCTTTTTTCATTAATTCTCATTGGATGTAAGTAATTACATACATGTACACACACACACACACACACACACACACACACACACACACACACACACACACACACACATATATATATATATATATATATATATATATTCCTAAATATAATTGGTTCCATCACTATGTTACTTGTATGTATGCTTTCAGGAGTGACCATTTATCTAATCCTGCATAAACCCTAATAGCAATCAATAGACTTATGTTCTCATACCCACAAAAAGGGCAGTCTTCCCCTCATCAAGAAAACTTCTCTTTGTAACAGACTGAGACTACTACAAAAACCACAGTTAATGAAAATGCATACTTGTGGAGCTTAATCCTAATGGGTGTACCTAAATTACACTCAGATGCTGAAGGCTCAGTGATCATTGATTAAAAATGTATAAAGAGTGTAATAGCCAGAGCATCAGGGAGTTTACAGTGAGATTGTATCTCTTGGGAATATCAGAAGCTATACTTTTATAGTCTTACCAACATGATCACCCAAATGTGTGCTGAACAAGGAGTACCCAAAGTGAGTGGGGAAAAGCCCACAAAGCCTCAACTCTACACAAAGAACTGTGATGACTGAGGAAAGCCAGGGGCAAGAATGGCAGTCTTCCCCAGGGAAATGAACATCCATTGTTGGAATTTAAATTTCATTTAAAAAAAAGAAAGTTAAAATTGATATAAGAACTTACGGGGTAGGAGAAATGGATAAGGGCAGGGTAGGACTGAAAAATAAAGTATAAATGCTGAAATGCAATTTACTTTTATATGCTAAATTAAGAAATGAGTTTGTGTGAGTATGTACATCTCAGTATAAGGAGACTTACAAAACAAAGTGTTTTTGATTTATAAGTGTTTTGCTTTTATTTTTAAATAACATTCATGAAATGAGTTTATTATAGTTCTTTTTATTACATATTAATGTAATATTGGGGAAATCATTCTGAAAGAAGACATTTGTGTGGCAAAACAAGCTATTCATGCACTCATTTGGCTTGTAAGGCTATGAAAGCAATCATGTATAGATGTTCCGTTTCCTGTAAAGGCACATTTACTTTTGAAGTCTATATATTAATGACATGTAATTTAAATAATGTTCTACTTCAGAAAGATTACTGAAATGCCAAGTCAGTTTCAAAACAAACATCAAAATAAAATGATTCTAGCTCTTAAGTCAAATATTGGATTCCTGGTTATTCGTTTATGAGGTTGTTCACTCAACAGTAAGAAGATATTTTATGTAGTTTTCTAGAACTCTACATTTCTTAAAATATTTCAGTTTACTAAGATTCAGTGCTGTGAAAAAGAACTCTTTCATGGATTATTCCTAGACACTAACCCACAGAAACTAGTCATTCAAGTACACAAGCATAAAGAAGCATGGTTTAGTGAAGTGGGTCAGGGTTATTCATTTGGCTAAATGATTTTCCACATAAACAAGAGGTGTAGTTTTCTGCCAAGAAAATGTACTCTGAAAGTTGGAAAGAAACTTAAGGATTCTTATATTTCCCTGTGGGCTGAATTTAGGTCAGTAGAAGAAGGGAGCCTAGAAAAAGAGAAAGGATGAGGTTGACATGAAAACTAAATTTTATGAACAGATAAATCAGATTTCCCTGAAACTGTGACTTCAGAAGAGAACAGAATTATTTGCTAAATTATTCAATAAGAAACTCAGAACTTCATGGAATTTTGTGGATTAGAGTTAGTTGGGATTGATGACATTTGTCCAGAAACTCAGTAAGTCTATTACTTCCCAGGTACAGTTTCTAAGCTTACACAGTACTCTTTAATTATTCATTAAAACGATGTATTTTTTCTATTTGTTCTAATGTGATTTAAGGCATATATATATATATATATATATATATATATATATATATATATATATATATATATCCCCTCTATTTCAAATTCTTATTTCAAATTCAGAACATCTGGGTTCAAACCCTAGTGGCTTGTGAGATCTTACTAAAGTTCCCAATGCTTCCTAGCAGGCAAAACTAGGAAAGTGAGCCAAAACTGAGATGAGAGAGTTTATACTTTTTCTAAGTATAGATTACAGACTCATTTTTACATAAAAAACCGTTAGACCTAGATGAGAGAAAGTAAACCTACAGTAATCTAACATGGACTTAACTCTAATTAAAGCTGTTGAAATATATTTTAAAACATTATTCAAACTCTGAAATTACAGCTGACAGACTGTAAAGGAAGTACAAAATGTGCAACAACAAAAAATGTGGTAATTTTATTTGTTTTTTTTCCTCTTGACTTACAAGTTTAACCAGCAGACAAGCCATGCTGGGGAATTATGATGCAAGCAAACACAGCCAATTTTTTAAAGACAAAAATCATCAAATTACCACAAAATAAAAAGTGCCTTTTCAGCCAGACATTGGGAGTAAGGCAGGGGTTCTTTTATTGTCTGGTATTTGTTTTGTTTTGTTTTGTTTTAATTTGATTTGTTTTTCTCTCCTGAGGCCAGGATCCACTGTTCAATCACACTGCTGTTTGGTAGTAACTGTCTCTGGATAAAATAACCAGAAAAAGAAAGGGGGGGACGCTCTGGTCTGCAAAGAATGTCAAAGCAATCTCCTTAAGATTTTGTTTGTGTCTTTTGTTTTGATTCTCCTCTCTCTCTGCTCTCTTGCTGCTTCTCCCTGAGCCAAAAATGATTCACCATAAAACTGCAAAACTGCAGGTGGCTGAAATGGAAGGAACTCTTTCTCTGGCAGAAAAGCACAAAAGGGGGCTATTGAAACTGAATAATCTGGGAGAAATTGGAGAGATCATAAATTTGAAAAGTGGATCCCTGCAATCTATGCATCAGTTGATAAAGACTCCAGACTCACCTCCTTGGTGCATCTGTGTGGAACACAGCCAAGGAAGTAAGTAGAACAAAGACTTGGCTTTTGGATGTATTATAGTCAACATCGTTCACATCCCATATTAATCACACAAGAGAAACATGGGAAAGGTAGCCTCAAGGAGCACTCACACAGGGTACATCCAAAGTGGAAAATTCATTGCTCAAATATAAGCAAATTTTTCTCAAAAATTTTAATAAGATTCAGAATCTTAAAACATAATATAACAATGCCCATATTTGAACTGGAGACATGGTTCAGCAGTTAAAAGCACTTGCAATTCTTCTTGCACAACCTATAACACAGAAACATATAAACACATAATAAACATAGATAACAGTAACAAATAATAACGTTTTAACAACAATAATAAACACAACAATAATAAAAACAACATAATATGATCAATACATAAAAGAGAAAAAAATATGATCTCAACTACAAGATGTTACAATTATCAGACAAATAGTTAAAGAAGCCAACGTATCTGCCCTCTATGATTTCCTTTAGAACTAGTATTATTAACATAAAAATAAAAATAAATCAACTGGAAATTCTTCCAGTAAAAGACTGAATGTCTGAAATAAATTATTTTGATGAATTCATTATCATAATAGAGATTATAACCACATCGATGAAAACACAAGGAAAAAATAATCTCAGATTAGCAAGTCAAAAGTGGGGGGAATCACATACCACAACATCAAAATAACAGGAGTTAACAAAAACTCACTCCAACATAAATTTTTCTCATTTTCCTAACAAAAAGATATAAACTGACTTATTGGATTATGAGAAGATCCATACTTCTGTTGCATCCAGGAATTATACCATAACATCAAGGATAGATGTCACCTCAGGATAAAAGTTTGAAAAAAGATATTCCAAGCAAATGGAATCAAGAAGCAAGCCAGGACACTCATTTTAACACCTGACAAAATAGACTTCAAACTAATCAGAAAAGGTAGGAAATGACACTGCCTACTCATCAAAAGAAAAATCCACCAAGAGGATATTGAAATTCTAAACAGCCATGGAACAAACGCAGAGCCATCAAAGGTCATAAAACAAACACAACAGCTAAACGGCATCTTATCTCACACAGTGATTGTGAGTGACTTCAGTACTCCATTCTTATAAATAGAGAAGTCATTGCAACAAGAATTAAACAGAGAAATGGTAGAGCTAAATGACGATAAACCAAGTGATCCTAATAGGCATATAGAATATTTCATCCAAACAGAACAGAATATACATACCTTCTTCTCAGCACGTAATGGGACTTTTTCCAAAATTCACCATGTACTCAGACCTTAAGCAAGTTTAAACAGATAAAAGAAAATTGAAGTTTCTCTGTCTCCAAGTCTCGTTTTCTCTTTTTCTCCCCTTTCACTTCTTTTCCCTTACTCCCTTACCATCTCACAATGAATTTTCCATATAAAAAATGAAATAATAGCCTTCATCATATCTGACCACCAGATTATGAAATCAAAGGAATTGAACAACTCACTAGTGAATGAAAAATGCATCAAGACATAAACTAAGAAAGTCATTTAAAACTTTTTAGAATTTAATGAAAATAAAAAGACAATATACTAAAACATTGTGGGGCACAAAGACATAAGTTCATATCACTAAGTGCCTATATAAAAATGGAGACATTTTATATTAGTAACTTAATTACACACATGAAAGGCCTAGATCAAAGGGGAAAAGTAACACTCAAAAGGTTTGTAAATGCAAGAAATAATCAATGTCAGGGGTGAAATCAATAAAATGAAAAACAATTCAGAGGAATGAATCAAATAGTTTGTCCTTTGAGAAAATCAGTAAGACTAAATAAAGCCTGAGCCAAATTAACTAAAAATCAGTGAGAAGACACAAATTAAACAAGTTCTAGAATAAATGAGGGAGAAAACAGATTTTGAAAAAATCTAGAGAAAGATAAAGACCTACTTAAAAAAATAAACTGTATTCCACCAATTTGAAAAATCTCAAAGAAATGTATTGTGGAATATGACTTTAAGACGTATTACATTTGTTTAATGATGTAAAGATTTATTGCATTCTTTTATGTTGTATTTGTTTAACTTCATGCAGTTGTGTTACTTTGCCTGTCTAAAACACCTGATTGGTCTAATAAAGAGCTGAACGACCTATAGCAAAGCAGGAGAAAGAATAAGCAGGGCTGTCAGACAGAGAGAATAAATAGGAGAAATCTGGGAGAAAAGGAAGACTCCAGGTTCAGGCATCCAGCTGCAGAGCCAGATATGGAATAAGAAGGAAGGAAAAGATATACAGATAGTGTAAGATAGAAGCCTAGAGGCAAAAAGTAGATGGGATAATTTAAGTTAATAAAATCTGGCAAGAAACAAGCCAAACTAAGGTAGGGCTTTTATAAGTAATATTAAGGCACCCTGTATATTTATTTGGGAGCTGGATGGTTGGTCCCCCAAAGAGACATAAAGTAAAACCAACAATTACATTTTGCTGGCCAATGTGGAGTTTTAATTTTCATGTAGAGAAAACTAAAACAAAACAAACAAACAAAAAGATACAGTCTCTTTAAGAAACCCTGCTATACATCAGAGAACTTAAACAGCCTTTTTCAAGCTAAATAGAAACAAAAATCTAAGTAAAAAAAATGCCTGCCAATGAACGGGTGGTCATGGCGCATGTCTTTAATTCCAGCACTCAGGAGGCAGACGCAAGTGGATCTCTGTGAGTTCGAGACCAGCCTGGTCTACAAAAGCTAGTTCCAGGACAGCCTCCAAAGCCACAGAGAAACCCTGTTTCGAAAAACAAAACAAAACAAAATGCCTGTCATAGAGCACTGGCATTCCATAGTTGGGTAGTTGAATGAAGTTTCTGGTTAAAAAAAAAAAAGAAAAGAAAAGAAAAGAAAAAAAGAAGCACCTTCAACAGGACTGAGATCTTTACGATTGACTGACTCTCAGCAACTGAGAATCAGGCAGAGACAGCAAGAAGAGATGCACAGAGGATCCAGGTGCAGTTTAGTAGTTTAAAATTTGGCAGTACAGTCAAAAATGTCTAGAGATATGCAGTAAAAGATGCCCACATGGAAAACTCCTCTAAACAGTTTTTAGTGTGTTGTACAATGTGCATAGTATTAAGAAAGAAGGAAAAAAGATATGGACAGTCATAAAAAGAAATAAATAGTTTAAAAATAATAAAGTTTTTAAAGAGAGAATTAAAATAATAAAAAAGAATAAGCCACATAGAGTAGGAAAATCCATAGGGAGTCTTGATTCTGTGTAGATTTGTTGATTTTGTATTTTTGAATGCTGATGAGCAAAAGACAGATGCTAGGAGAAATGGGATTGTGAACAGGACTACAAAAATTGAACAAACCTGGATGTCTTAGGGCTATCTTTACTTTTATAAAAGAAGTCTTAAAATATGATTTTCAAATGGAAGTCAAAAATTCTTTGGAGAAGACGTTTTGCTTTTTTTTTCAATAGGAAACAAGAAGCTATGGATTCATTCCATGTTAGTATATGACTGGTATGATCAAGGGAGAACTCCTGAAATTTGACAGGTGATATATATCAATAAACATTATCCCTGGTCTTCTGAGGACTTGGCAATTAACTCTATTTTCTCAGGGATCCATAATGATTCTTCACCCATAGACAACAGGAAGCAGTCTGGAGAACATGATGCCCACATTCCCAAGAAGTGGTGTGGAGGGTCTTTGGTTATTTTGTGGGCTATGGATGTTTGTTATCATTAATGGGAATATAGTATATTCATAGAAATTTAGAGTGATTTTTTTACACTGTACATATGTTTCTATTCTTTGTTAAGGTATTATATAGTTCATTTTAAAATGTAAGGTAAAATGCTAGTTCTTTTTTTAAGTTTTTATTACTTTTAATTACTCATATTTACATATCCATCGCCTCCATTCCCTTGCCCTCCCCTCCTCTCATGTTCCCCACCCAACCCCCCCCCCGACTCCTCCCCAGGAATAGTGAGGACCTCTACCAAGGGTCTTCAAAGTCTAAAAAAAACAATGCTACTTCTTGTAAACTATTTAGGATAATCAAGAAGTATAGATTATTAGTCATCTATAGCAATCAAAATTGCAGATATGTTAGTTACAATGTATTCAAGATCATACAGAGATATATTTTATGTAGATAGTTTTCAAACACTTCAAATGACTATAGGAATGTGTTAAAATGTATTGTTAACACAAGTTTTTTCATCTTAATGAGGTACATCTGCTTCTGGAAAGCACCAATTCCCTTAATAAAAGAATTATGGGCATTGAAAAAAATCCATGGGAGATAGCTTTCATTGTAGCAAATTTAGCTATTTGGGACATAAGCTGATCTTGCCTTGACTGCTTGGCTGCATGCTGTATAAACTTAAAATGCAGGACTCACAGGTAAGTGACAGCTGAACTTTGCCAAAACAAGATACGACAATCCTTCATGCTTCCAGCTTCCCAGAAGAGTCTGCCAGACATTTTTCAGGACACACAGTACACAGAGCAACTGATGAATGCCAAGACAAGGCAGGAGAGTCATTCAAATTTCCTGCTTCACTGAAAACTCTGCCAAATATTCTAGGCCTGCTAGGCCAAAGATGGATGCTCCAACATTGCTGAAGAACATTTGGTGACTGTCCAGTCAGTCAGATGTCTTTCTTGTTAGGTAATAGTAATCCTCTGGGGTCTTTGATGGAGTTAAAGACTAAATAGTGTTTTCTTTAGCTATAATAGAAAGGAAAATAGGTATAAAAATTTGGAATCACTAAGATAGATAAAAAGTATTTTCTCTGAATTTGCTAAATAGAAAAAGACTGAATATTGTAAATGTAATTCTTACTTGATACCTGTTTTTATTGTATATTTTTGCTCTGTTAAATTTAAAACCTTTCATTTTATTAAGAAAAAAGGGAGGAATGTTGTAAATTATTATTTTAACACATGCTACATTCTTTTATGCTGTAGAATATTTCTTTAATGATGCAAAGATGTGTTGCATTCTTTTATGTTGCATTTCAGAAATATAGGAAATTTCTATCACAATTCTCTCAGTGGATTAAGAAATATCCCTTACATATTGAGTAATTAATTCACTGTCTTTATATGTGAGTCCTGGCTCCTTTAATTCTGAAGTACATGAACATCAGCCTTTAATCCCAGCACTTGGGAGGCAGAGGCAGAGGCAGGCAGATCTCTCTGAGACCAGCCTGGTCTACAAGAGCTAGATCCAGGACAGCATCCAAAGCCACAGCGAAACCCTGTCTCAGAATAAAAAAGAATTCGCAATTGTCTCACAAAATGTGCCAATGAAGACGGTGGAGCTTAAAGCTGCTCAGCAAGCCTGAAGGTAGAACACAGGTGGTGAACAGCCTGGCTCAGGATGGCTGCAGCTGCTAGTGTGTATGTAGCCTTGAGCTGAGAGTGGCAGCCTGAGGAGAGGGGATTTAGGGAAATGCTGCAATCCACAAAGGAGAGGGAGATAACTGTCTGAAAAATGCACACAGGATTGTGCAAAAGAAGCACATGTGGCAGTAACTGCCTGAAGGCAGAGTAAGAAGGTAAGTCTGACGAGCACATTTGGAGGCCAGGTGCTTCTGGAGTTTGGGGCTTGTGGATTGTTGCAACACTCCCTTAGTGGTTTAGAGTTGGTGACTCTGGCAGGAGGCTCACAAGCATCTCCTGACTGTACTGGGGGCTGCAAAGTCACAGGCAAGCGGGTTTTTCATGAATTTGTGCCTTATGGTTGGACACCAAATGAAGCATGAGTTCTAATGGGTCTTAATAATAAAAGCCCAGAATCATATATACGGCCAAATGCTGAAGGCCAGAGAGACAAAGGTACAAGCCACAGCCACACCTTAACTCCTCAAATTCCCAGCTGAAAAGAGAGTGAGGTCCTGCCTTCTTCTGCCTTATATTCCTCTCACAGTCCAGCCATAGCATTTCCTGTCTGTCTGTACAGAACCCCAGATCTCCATAGCTAACCAGTGGCTAGCTCTTCCCTCTGATCTTCAGGAACGTTCCATTTGTTAGAGTTAAAACAAGATATCACCACATAAAGTCATACTAACTGTAATAAAAGTGAATTCAAATTAACAATTTAGGTTATCTATATCATCCCAAAATTTTATCAATTACAGTCAGTACTTTCAATATATTTTCTGATATTTTTTAAATATAGAATATATTTTCATCAACTACATCCATCCTGCTACAAATATCATACCAGAAATTCTAACACCTATATACTTTTAACTTAATACCAATGGATCAAACTACTATATGTCTTTCTGAATATTTAATTCCTTAAACACTGGTAACCACCATTGTATTCTCAAATATGAAATACACATTATTGTGATAAAAATTAGAGTGGAGGGTGTATTTATATTTTAATTAAAAGTCCATAAAATAAATTTTAAAGGAAAAAAGTGAAACTATTTTCTGAAACATATCTCAAAAAATTGAGCAGCTTGACTGGCAGTGGCTCCATAGAGCTGACTGGTGTAAACTCCTTCATGTGTTTGTGCTGAGAAAAAGTTTCTAGAATAGAAAAACACATTATCAAATTAAAGGAATAATTATCCCTCTAATCTCCATGCAGGGAGAATAATTAGTTCTATTAGCAGAAGGTGGAGGTGGAACTTTGAATAACACCAAGAAACAGTCAGCATATTATATGGTAACTTAAAGTATAAGAGATGGAAAAGATGCTTACTTTTCTTGTGGTACCAATGAAACAGTAGGTAATGACCACAGCTTCAGAAGCCTGAGCCTCCTGGGGAAAGACCTCTTGTATAGAAAACACCAATTATTTAGTTGTAATATTGGGGAATGTAGGGTTTCTGTATTGGGTTCTATTCTCATTAATGAAATAATTTAAGAACAATAGGTAGAGAAAGTTGAAAAACCCTTGGGGAACACAAGCTGTAAATTATGGCAACTGGATGGAAGAGGACAATGGAACTCAGAAAGAGCAAAAAAGTCATGCTGTTTGAATTAAGCTGCTATGGAGGACAACTATATTGTAGACAAGCAACCACATTATAGGTATGGAAGTCCCAGAGAAAGAGTAAAGTCCAAAGTTTTAGGGAAACCATGCTTATAAATGGAGTAAAAAAGAGAAGGTATGCTAAAACTAAGCAGATCTGTAAGTTGTATTGCTGCTCTTCTATAAGCAACTGCACAGAGTAGAGGTGTTCTGGAGAACAATAGTAATTATATCATTAAAGGGATAATTATTACCCTCATCTCTTTAGTGTGGCTTAAGGTGAAACTGCATTCCTCCCGGGTAGCCCCTTGGCTACATAATTAACTGGCATAATTGGATGAACAGGGGGTAACAATGGCAAGTCTCCACTTAGAGGTACATTCCATTCTTTTGGCCAGGAGGTAACAGCTTTCCCATGAGGAACCCTCAATGCTACTGTAAAATAGGAGGTGTTTATTTCTTTGGCTTATGATTTCTACAGGTTTTATTAATAAACTTTAGACTTCATTGTAGTAATGAAGCATGATGTAGAGCATCATGTTGGGCAATGTGCATTGGCATAACTGTGGTCAGAACATGTTGGACAGAAAACAGAAAAAGGGAGGAAAAGGACTAAACAAAATAGACTCAAAGTCCACAACCCCAAAGATCTACATCTTCCAATGACATCCAAACTCCTAATATTTCTATTACTTCCCAATATAGCATTTAGCAACAACTCTATAAATGGACTGATCCATTCACCTTCTAAGAATACCACTTCAGAGCACTTCTGCGCTGGACACAGAACATTCAAAAATTAAGTTTTAGGAGGCATTTCAGAACCCAAACACAGTAAAATATATTTTCTTTATCTATTGAAGTTGATGGCAGTTATTGTTTTATTGATTTGCATTTGTTAGTATTATTTTAAATGCTGCAGTAATAAGCTTCTGTCAGAATTTCTTTTTTAATTTTTATTGAAAATAAATTCTGCTCTCATACAATATATCCAGACCAGTTTCCCCTCCCTTCGCTCCTCCCATATCCTCCCATCTCCCTTCTCTCTCAAATCTCCTCGCCCTCTTTTTCCTCTTCAGAAAAGTGCAGGTCTCCAACAGACAACAATCAAACAAGACAAAAAAAAAGATACAATAGAGAAGATGAAAGCCCTCATATCAAAGCTAGACCTGGCAACCCAATAGGAGGAAAAGAGTCTCAAGAGCAGGCAAAGGAGTCAGAGAAACACCCACTCTCAATGTTAGGGATTCCACAAAAAAAAAAACACAAAGATAATAGCCATAATATATACACAGAAGACCTTGTACAGACATGTGCACTCCTCTTCAGTCTCTGTAAGCTCCGGTGAGCCCTACTTACTTGATTCTGTGGGTCCCATTCTCCTGATGGCCTTTATCCCCTCTGATTCCTACAAGTTTTCCTCCCCCTATTCCATGGCTATCCACTCTCAGGTCCCTGGCAATCCAGGCAGTATATGACAAGGGCTCCCTTTCATTTCTTTCACATTGATATACATATTGTTGCACAAGTTTTCTCCTGTGAGACAGATTGATAAATACTTTTGATGACCTTCCATAGTGTTTTTCACAATTGACCATATCAAGTGACAGTCCTGACACATTTGTGCCTGAATACGTTTTCCTTCATATTGCCAATTGCATTTGTATAACTAGCTATTTTAATGATAGCCTTCTTGCTGTGGTTAGGTGATAATTCTTTTATTTATTCTTACAGATATATATTAGCTACTTACAAATAACTCTGTGTTTAGTGTCCTGTGCTTGCAATTCTATGAAATGCTATGACATGGGTTCCTTCATAAGTGTTTTTCCATTACAATTGTGTTTGATTTCTTTTTAAGCACTATTAGTTTGTCTCTTCTAGTTCATTAGCTTGTGGTTACTGCAAGACTAACCAAAACAAAACAAGACATCCTTTGATTATAGTTTACTAGTTTGAAATAAAGATAACCGATTAATTATTACTTACTCATTAGTGTTTTATTCAGTTTAAAGAATTCTTCATTTCTTATACAAAAGTTTTAAAAGAATCATATTCTCTGTTGATTTCTAAAATATGGATTTGCTGTATATGCTAATCTTATTTGGCAGATTTGATAATACCTGTGATACTATGAAACCATTTCACTCTCACATGCATTGTATGGGTTCTGCTGGGAAGTTTCCTGTCATCAGATTTGGGAGGCATTTTTTCTTCTTTTTCTCTTTCTGCCCCCAGATCTTGTCTTTAAGATATTCCTGGAGACAGATTTGATGCCTTATTTTTCCAGTAAACATGTGATTGAATTGTTCTCTATGTTTGATAAATTTTATCATTTTTGTATATGTTTTTATAATTTTGAGATTCTCCAGACAATCTTAAACTCCAATAACCCAAATTCCTACTTAAAATATTTATATTTGTGTTGAGAAAGTCTTTTCATACAATATATTCTGATCATGATTTCCCCTTCTTGGACTTCTGCCAGATCTCTCCCATCTACCCACCTACTCAATTCCAAACCCTTTCTTTCCCTCTCTCACTTAGGAAAGTATTCAGTCTAGTAAGCAAACAAAATCTGCACACACACACACACACAATGATTGCTCTGAAGTCCCTCAAACTTTATTATTTTGTCTTTCTTCTTCTACAAGTGTGTGTTTCCAAAGAGAATTTTTGACCTAATAAGTTACCTTCTGTTCTGTATATTGTGTTATTGGCACCTTCTACAGTGTTTATTTTATTGTTTTCTAGATTGTGATGAATGACTTTTTAAAACTGCTTCTTTTTAAAAGATTTTTAAATAAATTTTATTTTATAAATTTTATTTTTTATAAATTAGAAACAATCTTATTTTCCATATCAACCCCAGTTCACTCTCCCTCCCATCCTCCCACAACCCCCACCCACCCTCCATTCCATCCCCCATCCTCTCCCCAGGGAAGATGAGGCCTTCCATGAGGGATCATCAAAAAAATATGCCAAGTCATTTGGGGCAGGGCTTAGACCCTCCTAAGTGTATCTAGGCTAAGAGAGTATCTCTTAATGGGAAATGGGCTCCTGGATACCATTCGTGCAATAGGGATACATCCTGGTTCCACTGCCAGAGGCTCCATAGACTGTCCAGTGCTCCTAGCTGACACCAACATTCAAAGGGCCTGGCTTGGTCCTATGTTGGTTCCCCAAATGTCAGACTGGGGTCCCTGAGATGCCACTTGCTCAGTTCAGCTGTTTCTGTGGGGTTTCCAGCATGGTCTTGACCCCTTTGTACGTCACCCTCATTTCTCTGAAACTGGATTCCAGGAGTTTGGCTCAATGCTTAGTTGTGAATCTATGTTCTACTTCCATCAGCTACTGGATGAAGGCTCTAGGATGGCATTTATGGTAGTCATCATTCTCATTATAGGGGAAGAGCATTTAAGGTAGCCTCTCCACTATTGCTTAGATTCCTAGTTGGGGTCATCCTTGTGGGTCTCTGTATAATTCCCTAGTGCCAGATCTCTCTTTAAACCTATAATGGCTCCCTCTATTGATGTGTCTCTTTTCTTGCTCTCCTCTATTCCTCTTCCCACTTATTCTTCCTGATCACTCATATTCTCTTCCTCCATTCTCTTCTCGACTCCTCCTCTTCCCTCCCCGCTCCCCCATGTTCCCAATTTGTTCAGGGGCTCTTCTCCTTTCCCCTTCACTGGAGAACCATGTATGTCTCTCTTACAATCCTCCATGTTTCCTAGCTTCTCTGGAGGTGTGGATTGTAGGCTGTAATGTTTGCTTTATGTCTAATATCCATATATGAGTGAGTACATACCATGTTTGTCTTTTTGTAACTAGGTTACCTCACTCAGGATGGTTTCTTCTAGTTCTATCCATTTGCCTGCAAATTTCAAGACTCCATTGCTTTTTTTCCTCTGAATAGTACTCCATTGTGTAAATGTACCACATTTTCTCTATCCATTCTTCAGTTGAGGGGCATCTAGGTTGCTTCCATGTTCTGGCTATTACAAATAGTGCTGCTATGAACATGGTTGAACAGATGTCCTTGTGGTATGAATGTGCATCTTTTGGGTATATGCCTAAGAGTGGGATTGCTGCATCTTGAGGTAGACTGGTTCCCAGTTTCCTGAGAAACCACCATACTGATTTCCAAAGTGGCTGTACAATTTCCACTCCCACCAGCAATGGAGAAGCATTCCCCTTTCTCCGCATCCTCTCCAGAATAAACTGTCTTTGGTGTTTTTGATTTTAGCCATTCTGATGGGTGTAAGATGGTATCTCAGAGTGGTTTTGATTTGCATTTTCCTGATGGCTAAGGATGTTGAGCAATTTCTTAAGTGTCTTTCAGCCCCTTTAGATTCCTCTATTGAGACTTCTCTGTTTAGTTCTGTACCCTACTTTTTAAATTGATTTATTTGGTATAAAAGCTGTTTCTGTACTTTAAGTTTCTCTGAGAATATTTAGTTGTTTTTTCTGTTTTGTTTAGAAGTTCACTGGATTTTGAAATATTTATTTAAATTTGCTCCTAAAATATTTGATCATATTGATATATTTTCCCTTATTTTAACTGTCTGGTTTATATGACTTTATTTTAACTGTTAAGATAAATCTTGGCTCCCTTTATATTCTTGTTGGTGGCATATATGTCACAACATCTTAACACTTAGAAAAAAAACTACATTCCATTCTTTAGAGACTGGATTTCTGTTTTGTTTTCTGGACGACACTTTTTCTCTGAGCCTGTAGTCGCTTATATTTCAGAAATGTATGGAAACCTAAAATCAGTCTTCTTTCTGTGTGATGTTTGTATGTTCCCATTATTTAGTTAGCAGAACATATTTCAAGTTCAGATTTTCTCCAAATCCACTTTAAAGTGTTGATCAAAGGGAAAAGAAGTATTTAGTGAAGGCAGTTTTCTCTCAAAAACCACTCTCTGTAATCAGAATGGATCCAGACACTTGGTTTATAGTGATTCAAATAGTCAGCACAGAAAGAATTCTGTCTGCCTCTTGGGGAAACATTTTTGAGGGACAGTTATTTGTATACAGATACCTTTATTCAAATAAACACAAACCGGAGAGAGTCCCCTCAGGCAGGAGGCTAGGGGGCCCAGAAAAGAGACTGCTCCCACGTCTGTCCTCTCCTTAAGAATTCCCCATGCTTCTTCCTGAACCTCCCCTGACCACGCCCTCAAGGGCATAGCCAAGCACACCTGTAGCTGCTCCTAGGAGGCAGGGCTACAATCTCTCCCTACAGACAGTTCTCAAATTTCTTTACCCATACTTGTGATCAACACCTTCCCTAATTGTAGCAAATGGAACCTTATTCCACCATGCTATGATACACTAGCTTGATAAAGTGTTAATGAAGCCAATACCTTGATTTACAAGACTGACACTAAGTTTGTTCTCACTAATTCTCATGTCACTGCCAGTTCTTTAGTGCACAAAGAGGCCTTCCTTGCTATGATCCACGCCAACTATATTGCAGTTGGTGCTTGTTACGATAAATCTTTCCACCAAAAGCCGCCGAGCCTCACCACCACATGTGTGCTCTATGCCAGCTGCCCTCCTGAGTTAGGGCCCCAATTAATGCACACAGAGATGTATTAGGTACAATGCTGCTTGGCCAATGACTAGGATTCCTCATCTGTTAGCTCAGTCTTAATCATCATAAATCTATATATTTTATAAGACTTATCTTATCGGACTCCTTATTGCCATCCCTCCTTGCCAGTGGATCACACTGCACTGCTGGAGGAAGAGTGGAGGGGAAAATGGGGCACTTCCTGTTTCTCCTTGCTAAATA
The DNA here is from genome assembly GCF_003668045.3 of Cricetulus griseus. NCBI lineage: Eukaryota > Metazoa > Chordata > Mammalia > Rodentia > Cricetidae > Cricetulus > Cricetulus griseus. The sequence continues at coordinate 23,906,285 of NC_048604.1, read as the reverse complement.
TGAGTCTCCTTGCTATGTCACTTCCCGCCTGTATCACCACTTCTCTACTACATTTCCCAGAATCCTCTTTGACTCCTAGTCCTGTCTAACTTGCTGCCATTGGCCAAACAGTATTTTATTCAACAATCAATAAGATAAACATACACAGAAGTACTTTCCCCATCAGGTGCTAGTCTCTCTCTCTCTCTCTCTCTCTCTCTCTCTCTCTCTCTCTCTCTGTCTCTCTCTCTCTCTCTCTCTCTCTCTCTCTCTCTCTCTCTCTCTCTCGTGTGTGTGTGGTGTGTGTGTGTGTGTGTGTGTGTGTGTCTGTGTGTGTGTGTGTGTGTCTGTGTGTCTGTGTGTCTGTGTGTCTGTGTGTGTGTGTGAATCCCACTGGAGTACATATTTTGTTATGTACTACAGCAGGTTCAGAGGCCATTTGTGATCTCTTGCTTGGGGTTAGCTCTGTTATTCAAAGTTAGAAATCTTATGGTTGGATACTAAGGCTAATGTTAACTATTGTTACACTTAAGTCTTATTACCATGGAAATCTGCACAGTATTGGTAGGAGTAAAATTCTATTGCAATTTTGCAGGTTAAAAAAGGGTATGAAATGTCGTTTCTAAGTGGCATAATCTTAATTATCATTGTAAGAGGCCAAGAACTGAACTCCAAGGCAGTCATTGGTTAATTTTTATACCACATTCTTTGGTAAGTTGAGTCTATAACCATCCATTATTGCTGTACAAGTATAGACTAGTAATATTGATAAATGTCAATGACCTGTTAAATGCATTTACCCATAGGTGATAGTGTAGGACATGAGACTCTTACTAAAATTGAATTTCACTATTGTGTAATTGGAACTAGGTAGATTTCAAGTATTAACCTTGGCTGTAATATGCTCTCCTCTTAAACTAACATACTTCTTAAGATGGAGGGAAGTGATGTAGGCAGAACTTTCCTTTTCTTCTTTATCTTTGCAAATGTTATTAGACCAAACTTAGCACCATTATCCTCCCACTGCCATTATTAGCTTATTTGTGTGAAGTTCACTTTGTATAAGAATTGCTTTTCAAATTCAACCTATATATTTGCCAGTGAGCAAAATGAATTTCCCATATATTTTATATATTAATCAACTATGAGTTTGTTGAAGCATTTCTTATATCATGTAAAATTCCTTTTATTGTATGATTTTAATTAGGATGTACAGAAATATTTTAATTTGATTTTTATAGTCAAGTGTATATTCTTGCTTTTATTGCATCTCATTGGGTATCAAATTAAAAAAATTCTTCAGTGAGAACACTGACAAGCAGCCTTTCTACACTATATTTAAATTTTTGTGACTGTAATGTAATACCAACACTTCTCCATGGGGTTTTTTCACTTCAATTTTTCTTATGCCCTTCCCTATATGCCCCAGATTCATGGCCTCTGTTTTTGTTAATTGTTATTGCAATCATTTATACATTTGTATGTACAAAATAAAATATGTTGAGTCCAAATTTTGTTACTTGTAAGCATGCCTTCAAAGCTTACCATTTGTTCTTAGACAACCAATTGGTATGCTTTATCATGGGAAAGAATATATCCTGCTCTCATCTATGTTCCTTTAGAAGAATAATATTTGTAGGATTTCTCCACTGGGCCAATGACCTACCTAGTCTCACATTCTTGACCATTTTAGAAATATCAGATATGAGATTCATCATACGGAGTGAAATTTTTATCCTATCACAAAGTGGTTGCTTATTCCCATACCATTTCTTCCATTTATTGTAACAGTATATCTTGAAGTAAAGTATCTGTTATAGGCCACAACATTTATAGTTGGGTGATATTGAAGTAACTTTTCTCTTTTGAGTATCTTCTGGCACCATGAACATTAGTCTATAGGGGTGAAGCTTCTACTTGTGTACAAACATAATTTTTCCATGTTTGGTGATGCAAATCAATGGTATTTTGAACAATGGGTCTTTAACATCAGGTTGTAGAGAGTACTCAGTAGCCTTGAAAACAGTATGTGATACTTAAGACAGGGCTTGGGACATCTTTGGCTAAACAAGATCAAAACAATTTCTGGCATTAGGAGTTTTACTTAATGGAGAAAGATGTCTAGTTAAAGCATTTTTTCTGTCATATGATGATGGTAATTAAATTCCTGTCATATATTTATGTATTCTAGGAAGCTATTATAATAGTAAGTTTTCAAGATTTTTTCAAAAGGACTTTTGTGTATGTGTATCTGTCAATATTTCATTATTATCATGCTTATCCCATGCACCCCACCATTGCACTCTCCTATTTCAGTTTCCTCCATAGCTATTTAGAAAACTATGTTCTCTTTCCTCTTCCTTGCATAATCTTCTTCATACAATTTCATTACTAGATAATTTACTGATGTTGTTGCTTCTGATTGAAGCTTACATATTGAAAGTTTAAAAGCTAACAACTACATATTAAAGAAAAGATGCATTATTTCTCTTTCAGGGTCTGGGTTGCCTCATTCTGGATGGTTGTTTCCTGCTCCATCCATTTGCCTGAAAGTTTTGTAATTTCATTTTTCTTAAAAGCCAGATAATAATCCATTTTGTAAATGTACTGCATTTTCATTATCCATTAATCAGTTGATGGATATCTAGGCTGTTTTCAGGCTGTGGTTATTATGAATAGATAAGAAATGAACATGGATGAGCAAGTCTCTCTATAATAAGATATACAGCCCTTTGGGTATATGCCTGAGAGTGTTATAGCTGGATATTGTAGTAGATCAATTTGCAGCTTTTTGAAGAATTTCAACCCTGATTTCCACAGTGACTTTACCAGATTGTACTCCCATCAACTATAAACAAGTGTTCATTTTTTTTTAGCCACATCCACACCAGCATGTGCTGTCACTTATTATATTGATCTTGGTCATTCTAAATGGTTTACAATAAAACCTCATAAATAGCCTTAATTTGCATTTTCCTGGCCAACAAGGTTGTTGAATAATTTTAAATGTTTCTCACCAATTTGTATTTCATTATTTGAGGACTCTCTGTTAAGTTCTACACAAAAATTTTATTCAAAATTTTTATCGTTATTCTGTTTTGATTTTAAATCTTTATAGATTCTAGATAGTAATGCTTGATCAGATATATATTTGATATTTCTTCCATTCTGTAGGTTGCCACTTCACTTTAATGATGGCATCTGTTGCCATAGAGGAAGTTGTCTGTTTCACTAGATCCTATTTATTTATGATTTATTATCATTTTCCTGTTTAAGAAGGTCATTTTCTGTGCAAATTAGTTAACAAAACTTCTCAACTTTCTTTTCTGTCACACTTAGGGTATCAGATCCTATGTTGAGATCCTTGATCTGTTTGGAGTTTAATTTTGTGCAGAGTGATAAATATGAACTTATTTTCATTCTCCTATATTCAGACATCCAGTTTGAATAGTGCCATTTGTTGAAGATGTTTTTCTTGTATTTGTGTTTGTTGCTTTCCTGGCTTTTCTGTCAAAATCAGATGTCCATTGGCATAAGTAACTTCATCCATGTCTTTAACTTGATTCCATTGATTGCATTTGTTTTTATGTTAATACTGTGCTAATTTTTGCTATTATGTCTCCAAAATGTAACTTGAAATCTGTAATGGTAATAGCTCTAGCATTTCATTGTTCCAGGTGATTTTAGCTTTTCACAAATTTTTGTGGTTGTTGTTGTTCCCATATGAAGTTGAAGTTTTTCAATTTCTGTGATGAATTTTGTTAGAAGTTTATTGGGCATGTGCATTCAATCTATAGAGTGCTCTGCATAGTACAGCTGTTTTCACAGCATAAATCTTACAACAATTACTCAGTTGTTTTATCAGGGAATTCTTAGACAGGTATTTTTATTTTTTAATTAATTAATTATTTTTTTCCAGACCAATCAAAGTTTCGTTTCCATCTCTCTTCCAAGTCCCACCCAAACCTCCCTTTTCTCCCACACCCATCCTTTCCTCCTTTCTCTTCACAAAATGGCAGGCCTCCCATATATATCAGTCATCCATGGCATATAAGACAAAGCACCTCCGCCCCTATTAATGCTGGATGAGGCAATCCACCAAGAGGAAAGGGGCCCCAAATAGTCATGACAATCCATGATCTAATGTTAGGTGCTCATAAGAAGACAAAGCTACACTGATGGGGGAGGTCCTTCTGTGTATATGATTGTCTTATTGGTTGATAAATAAAGTACTGTTGGCCAATAGGAAAACAAGATAGGTGGGACTAGGAGTCAAGGAGGATTCTGGGAAAGGTAGGAGAAAGCACAGAGTCACCATGTGAACCCAGGAAGACAGGACACTTCTGCTGGCATCCAATAAGATAAGTCTTATAAAGTATATAGATTTATGATAATTAAGACTGAGGTAGCCCAGCATTGGTAGCACATGCCTTTAATCCCAGCACTCGGGAGGCAGAGGAACGCAGATCTCTGTGAGTTCCAGGCCAGCCTGGTCTCTAGAGCGAGTGCCAGGATAGGCTCCAAAGCTACACAGAGAAACCCTGTCTAGAAAAACCAAAAAAAAAAAAAAGACTGAGCTAGTAGTTGAGAAATCCTAGTTGAGTGGCTTGGCAGAAAACTTTTTGTTACACTACAAAACTGTAACATACAAGAGTGCTTAGGTCAATCCCATGCAAGTTCTCTGGCTGGTGATTCTGTCTCTGTGATCCCACATGAGCTCAAGTTAGTTCTGTGGTGTTCTTGGACCCTCTGGATCCCATAATCTTTTTTCCCCCTCTTCCACCGGATGCCTTGAGTTGCATCTAATGTTTGGCTATTTATCTGTTTCCATCATTTGAAAGATGAAGCCCCTCTGATGACAATTGGTCTAGATCTATGAGTATGGCAGAAGAACATTAGAAATCATTTCACTGTCTTTTTCTTTCATGCCAGTCATGCTTGGTTCTATCCTAGGTCTCTGGACTGTCCAGTCTCTGGGCAACTTAGATGATCATCAACTGAAGAACAGATAATCTGGTATGTTTCCACAATGGAGTATTATTTAACTGTTAAAAAACAATGACATCAAGAAATCTGCTGACAAATGGATGTAACTAGGAAAGATAATACTGAATGAGGTAACCCAGACCAAGAAAGACAAACATGGTATATACTCACTTGGAGGTGTATATTAGCCATAAAATAAAGGACAATAATGCTACAATGCACAGACTCAAAGATGCTAAGTAACAGGAAGGGCACAAGGGGAATACATGAATCTCAATATGAAGGGGAAATGGAGTAGACATCACAGGTCAATCAGATTGATGGAAGTGTCCAGGCAGGAAGTGACATAGCAAGGAGACTCATATTTAAGCAAGGAAAAACAGGAAGTCCGCCCCTTTTTCCCATGTGAGCCACCGGCAAGAGAGGGTGCCAGTGGAAGACATCCTTTATAAGTCTTATAAAAATATATAGATTTATGATAATTAAGACTGAGCTAACAGAGGAGAAATCCTAGTCATTGGCCAAGCAGCATTTGCACCCAATAGAAGTCTGTGTATTATTTTGTCCATCCACACGACAGGCAGAACTGACAGGCAGAACTCTAGCAGTTGGCGGAAACTACCCATGTGGCGGTAGGACTCAGGTGACTTTTGGCAGAAAGATTTATCGTAACAGAGGTGTCTGGTTGAGGATGGTGGTCATGGGACATACGTGGTTAAGTGAGGAGGGAGAAAGTACTGAGAAAGACACCTGGAAATAAGGGCATCTCTGCAATGAGCTATGAAAATAGTGCAATGCAAACTCTCAGGAATCTATGAGGGTAACCCTTAGCTAAGACTCCTAGCAATGGGAGATATGAACCCTGAACAGGCCAACTCCTGTAACCAGGCACGATTTCCAGTGGAGGTATAGGGTCCCCAATTTCAGTCACATAACCTTACACCTACAATTTGTCCTGCCTAGAAGATATGCTGGGGTAAAGGTATGGCAGAAAATATGGGAAAGGGCAAACAATTATTTGTTCAGCTTAAGAGCCATACCGTAAGAGGAGGTCCATCCCTAAAATTACCTGGACAGATATTTCTTTACAGTTAATTAATGAAACTTTAGTATATTATTCTTCTGGTGTGTTGGATCTCTGATTTTTCTTGATTCCGTTAGCTGTCTCTAAATATCGTCATATTTTATAAATTAGTAAATACTTTCAGACTTTGTGGATCTAGATTTGATATTTGAAGTACACTATATAATATCTTATACCACCAGTTAACATTTGCAAGTTCTTGTAACACATCTGAACCCAGACAGGTTTGGCATTTCCTTGACATGGAGTGTTGGGATATACAATATTTTCAATTGTATAGTTTTTGACTTTGAGAGTTGTGGTGAGAATATAATACAGGTGTGACAGCTTTGGAGTCATAAGTGGGGATTCTTGACACTTCTGCAAGTTTCATAGGTCAGTAAAAGTGTGCAAATAGAAGGGTAGTAATACCTTGTTACAGAGGTTATAAGTGAAAGCTTGTAGACAGTAGGATGGACTGACAAAATACAAGAAACTACAATTGGTGATGTCGAGTATATACAATCATAGGGGTTATATTTGCTGATGTGTGTTCAGAGATTGGAACAATCAATGGGATTTTGGGGTGACAGAATTCACTTTTACTACTATGGGTGCTATGTATGATGATTTTTCCCATCCACAACTACACTGTGGAAACAGGACTAGAAATGGATATTAAATATGTCTAAGAATCTATACACAGTCTCTTCCTAGACATAGTATCATTATAGATCCATGTGTCTTCAAAAGCATATTATGAGTATAGGCAAAGTTATCAGAGCTAGCAGCAAAATTAGCATGGAAACATAAATACACAAAGCTATAGAATCAGCAGTTAATACACCTGCAACATTGTGAATATTGCTACTTGCAATGGCCAAGGTCATCTACACGCCTTTTCCCCTTTGGTACCTGTGTTTCCTCAGGTAGGTTGGGTACCTGAAGTATTTCTGGTGGAATTGCTCTGAGGAGGGCAAAATGAAAATGTGGAGTGAGCCAAAAATAGAAAAAAAAATATGTAATGATGGAATTTGTGGCATTTAACAATATTTTTTCTGGAATCTGTAGTTGATGTGTAGGTATTGGCTTCCTCTGTAGAAAATCCTGTTAAGGTCTTCTATAGAATAGACTGTTGGACTCCATGGTGATGAAATATATGGGAGCTTTCTTTATTAAAAACATAGGAATGTGGCATGACCAAAGGAATTCTGAAGTTTCCAGAAGCAAGGGATACTTGGACCTTCAGCAGAGCAAGTCACTGGGAATAATTGAGGTACATATCACATAGCTTCTCTTGATAACTCCTACCTAGCTTCTTTGTTCCTGGTGGATTTTAGACATATATCAGATATGTATCATCTCCAGAGACTGAGGATGCTAAGCATTCTCCTTGTTCTCTTTTCTTGTATAACTTTGTGTCAATGATGGGTAGTACCGTCTACATTAAGCGGTACCAGCTCAGATAAATGAGATGAACCATGATGCATACAAAATAAAACTGTTCTATCTACCCTTTCTATTCTCTTATATTAGTATTCTTAAGTGTTTTTCTCTAATGTCTTTTTTATATCTCCTTAAACTGACTCAAGTTCACAGCAGCTATTTTACCTACTAATCTAAAATTACTGAATTTTTTGTGGAATAATGCAAACTGGGACTTCTAACTCTACTGTGTTTCTGACAACACTGCTCTTGCAATTCTTATTACTCATGTGACTAAATTATAGGATGAAAACATTACTACCTTATAAAATTATGTTAACATAAACCTATCAGGAAATAAATGATTTCTATTCATCTTTTAAGAATGAGATTTCAATTAAAAATAATCTATCTTCTATCATTGTATAGAAAATTAAATTCCTTTTTTTCTCATCACTTAGATATGGTCATAAAAATTTCCCATTATACAATTTATAAGCTAACATTGCACTGTTATTTCTACAATTCAATTTTTATTCACATTTTGACATATAATACATACTCATAAAATTAAAATACTAAGGTATTACTGAATGTGTAGTAACAAAATTTATTAACCAACATGACTACCATACAGATTAGGCAATAGACTATTATTAGTATTTCACTATTCCTTTACTTTATTACAGTCATTGTACTTCCATCTTAATCAGATTTTAAAATCCCAGTTCACTTATCTCAATATGAACTAACTTTACTAAAAAAAATCTGAACAGGTGTATTAATTACTTTTATCTTGTTGTGATAAAACATGGGATGTAAAGGTACTTATGGAAGAATGAATTTAGTTTAGACTACAGTTCCAGTGGGATAAGAGTCCACCATAGTAGTAGGCTTGACAACAAATGGCAGGCATGCTAGCAAGAACGGGAAATAGAGATCTTAAATTTTCAAATACAAGCACTTACCAGATAGTAAATAGAAAGTGAACTGTAGACAGAGTTTCTGTCTCTGGTCCTGGTCCTGAAGCCCTATTTAGTCCCAAATAAACACAAAAAGTTTATATTAATTATACATTTTTTTGTTTATTGCTTAGGCTTCCTTATTGGCTAGGTCTCTCTTAATTATTAACCCATTTCTATTAAACTGTGTATTGCCATGAGGCTGTGGCTTACCCATAATGGTCTTGTTATTTCTTCTGTGGCTGAGACAATAAATACTCAAAGCCTTGCCTTCGTGATTTAGCTCTTTCAACAAGACTCCACTTCCCAAAAGTTCCACAAGGTCAAGCACTGCCAACTTGGGAGAAAGTGTTAAAATATTGGGGTCTTTGGATGACATTTCTCATTCAAACAGCCAGAGGCTGGGAAAGCAATGTGGGGCTTGAGGGGGTGGGGGAAACCCCAAGGACCATTGAAAAAGCCACAGGGAAACATGTTATTTTATGTTTACTTAAAAATAAGTTTCTCTCTCTCTGAGTCTCTATCTGTCTCTCCTTGTGTCTGTGTCTCTGACTTTATACCCACTTTGGAGGATGATGCTTTCCCAAGAGCCACATACTATCTAAAAATAACCTTATTGTCAGGCATGGGAAACCTTTCATGTACTTTGTGGTTAGGCAATTGAAAAGACTGCTAAAACAATATGGACCAGTTCTGTTGTAAATTGTTGCATTACTGAACTTCACATTATATCGTATGGCTATGTGGTATAATGTAGTATGCCTTTAATCCCAGCACATAAGGGCATAAGGCAGTAGATGCTTCTGAGTTAGAGGACAGTTGGTCTACATAGTCAGTTCCACACCTGTCAATGGTACATAATAAGGGTACTATCTCAAAAGGAAGTCAGATCACACACACTTTGCACAAAAGGAGTTAGAAGAATAAAGCTTCAACTTACCTGGAAACTTCCGCCTGCATGACTAGCTCTCAAAGTACCGAAAGGTACTATTTAATCTAATAATGTGGGAAAAGAATAATTATTCATTTATTTATTTGAGAAAACTGATATCATAAGTTTGGGAAAAAGCATGGCTAGAACAAAGGATATTCATGAATCTAAGGCTTATAACCTGACAGTTCATAATTTAATACAAAGACTGCATTGTCCTCTGCATTCTAAAAAGCATATAGACAAACTATGAAGGGAATAGAAGGCTAACCTGGCAAACCTGACAGGAAAGAAAAGAAGGAAGGAAGAATGAATGAATGAATGAATGAATGAATGAATGAATGAAGGAGAGAGATGGGGAGGGAGGGAAGGAGGGAGAGAGAGAGAGAGTCATAGAGAGAGACAGAGAGAGAGAGAGAGAGAGAGAGAGAGAGAGAGAGAGAGAGAGAGAGAGAGAGAGGACCACTTGCATGCAAAATACCGAAGTGCAGATAAACATTTCCTTCCCAGTTTTTCCATCCTCCCAGCACAGATCTGACTTCTGGCATTTGAGAAAAAATGTCAACTCTTTTCTTCCTTTTCCTGACAGAATATTCACCATACACTCACTAAATTATGTGGTCTGTCTCAGAAATGTTGAAACTCCCAGAGTGCCATTAACCATGATCTATGGAGGCTCTTGTCTGAATTAGACAAAAAGTTAAATTATAGTGGTGGGCTCATGCCATTGTAGTTAAAAGTCTGTCATCTTTGCCATTATAAACCTCTATTTCCTTTGTTTTATACCTCAGTTAAGAGAATTTGCCTTGCAGTCAATCGAGTATCTGAGAATATTTCAGTCTTTTGAAGACATTTTTAAACCTGGAAGATAATAAATAAAATCTATTTGGCTGTTGTACTATAATTAACGTGTGTGTGTGTGTGTGTGTGTGTGTGTGTGTGTGTATGTGTGTGTGTGTGTGTGATGGATAGATAGATAGATAGATAGATGGATAGATGGATAGATGGATAGATGGATGGATAGATAGATAGATAGATAGATAGATAGATAGATAGATAGTGTGTATATGTATCCATATTCCATATTCCCATATATACATGGTAAGGCATCAATATTCAGAAGGAATTTTTATTTTTAGTATTGTCTGTGGAGGGAAAGCAAACAGTAGTTTTAAAATGTTGAAGGTTTAGGAAGCAAAGTAGAATTACTTAGAAGGTACACAAAAATATGTTATATAATGCTAAACATTTTCTGCTTTTGAGTAGAGTCTGTCCATTGAAAAACTATTGCTGAAAATAAAAAAAAATGACTTTATATGATGCTTACAGTAGATTGGATATATGGTTTATCATTCTAAAGTCTCATTGAACTCAGGAATAATACCTGTTAGTCATGAAGCCATTATGGTGATATATTATTTATGATTTATTAAAGCTTGCCTGAGGATTTGGAAAGCAAAGTCAGCCTCAAGCTATAGAGATCGAGCAGTAGTGATACACATCTTTAATGCCAAAAGCCATGGAGCTAGACAGTGGTGGTACACACCATTAATCCCAGAACTCAGGATTAAGAGGTAGATGGATCTTTTTTAGTTCAAAGCCACACTGACAGCATGAAATTGATCTAGTCCTAAAGAGAAACAGTTCACACAAAGATGACCTCAGCACCTGGGATCACACACATTTAATACGAGCACTGAGAGGTATAAAACATAGGAGCAGGGTCTTAGTATTCAGTCTGAGAGTTACTCTCTAGACACATTGAGGAGAGCATAGCAGTCTGAGTGAATCTGAGGAGCAGTGAAGCCAGAAGTTTTAGGATTGTCCCGTTGGTCTTAGCTGAGGTAGATGTAAGAGCTAATGGCTAGATGCTTTGTTTTTCTGATTTTCAGCTTGAAGCTTGAACGCCAGTGTCACTTTTATTTCTCATGTTACACGTCATAGTTTGAACAAGGACTTTATAAGGTATTTCATATTTTCATGATCACAGTAGAACCTCAAACTTGTTAACACAATGATCATATTATAAAAAAGAACCAAAACCTAATATACATATAGGGCTACAATGCAAGTAATACATAAATTAATAGTTGTTAAAACCATATATATTTTGTCTTTAATATCTGTAAAATTTTCTTCTGTGATAAATTTGCATCAAGGTTAAAATTCTTTGGAAAGAAAGGAATCTGACATTTGCTGAATTTCTACATTATTCAACTAAACTTTAAAACACTGTATTTCCTGTTCCTAGTAGGATTGTATGGAGAAAAGGATACAAGGTCAGGTTAAAGGACATAATAGGAGAGGGACAAGTAATGCTATAAAAGCCATTTCAAAAGGCATATATAAAAAGCTACTGTTGTATAAATTTCCCCAAGTATAAATATATATAAGGAATTTAAAGAAGCCAACATGTAAAGGGTAAAAATGCACCAACTGGATATTTTACACCAAAATGGAAGTCTACTGTTTTTGAAATGGGTTACATCTTGTTGACTAGTTGGTCAAAAAGTCCTACAGACATCCACAAATCTCAAGGGTCTTTCTGAAGGTATTGGTTGATCTCCATAGTCTGATAATAAGGTTTTATTGCTTAAGAAACAGCTCACTTATATAATCAAAATGGAATAATCTAGCTGGTCCTCAACTAAAAGTTTTATCCCTGCTGACTTGTGTTTATGACACTGGAAGGTATATTACATGCTATGAGAGAAGAACAGTTAGCATCAATATCACCCAAACAAATCCTAAATCCCACAACAGCAACTTATCTTTAAGATAGTGGTGAAATTGTGGTACACGTTATAGGAATAACCAAACATTTTTTAAGTCCGTGAGATGGAAAACATAACTGAATTCCTGATGCCCCAAAAATGATTTTTAAAAATGAGACTATATAGGTCACCAGCTCTGGGAAAAAGGATACTAATATTATTCTGCTAACTAACCAGAAATATAGCAATAACATGGCTCCCAGTGATATATTGCTATGCCCATAGATCTGAGCATTATTCAACCTCACCAGAGAAACTTCCTATAATAGATTCTAATTAACACAGGCTAACAACTGGACAATGTGCAGAGAGTTAAGTTTAGGAGCATTCATCTCTAAATGAGATTTTGTTTATCAAACTCTTCCCCTCAATGCACTGGTGTCCCGCGCTATCGTCTCGCCAGCAAGAACGACACAGGACATTCGGATCCTTCTGCAGTAAAGCTTTAATGCGTCTTGAGAGGAGAGATTAAGCTTACCAGAGGGGAGACCCCGAGCCAAGAATCCCGTCCCCTAATAAAGGCTGGCAGCCGCCGCCTGGGACGTGTCACCCTATGATTGGCTGCAGCTCCTCAGGCCATATGACGCCATGGAATAGGCAGAGATCAAGGAATGGAAGATTACCCAGCACCTGCGCAATAATCTTATTTACATTCAGTGCCTGCAGGCGCCATCATTGTAATGGAGAATGCAGGGACGGCTCCGTACACACTGGAATATATGCAAATAAGGAAAGAGTGTAAGACCCAGAGCTGGTGGATGACTACAAGGAAACAATGTCATCCATATACAATAGGACATAGGAACTCACAGAGAATTTGGCAGCATGCTCAAGACCCACAAAGGTGTAAGCCAGACAAAATTCCAGCACTGGCAGGGTGAAGGTGACAAAATGCTAACCTCTAAGAAGCTATTTGGGTTGATATGTGCGGGGAAAACGAAAATCCATTTTCTCCAATGGAGCAAGACTGGATTTACCAACTATCTTAGTTAGGGGTTTTTATTGCCATGAAGCATCACCATACTCATGACAACTCTTATAAAGGAAAAACATTAAATTGATGTATCTCACTTACAGTTTCAGAGATTTAGTTCTTTATCATCAGAATGGAACATATGACAGAATGAAGGCAGATACGGTACTGGAGGTGAGAATCCTATATCTTGACTCAGAAGCAACAGGGAGTTGACTGAATGTTATACTGAGTGAAGCTTGAAAAGGAGACCTTAAAGCCTGACCCCACAATGACACACTTCCTCCAATAAGGTCACACATCTTAATAGTGCTACACCCTTTGGTGAGCATTTTCTTCCAAACCACCACTTTCCACTCCCTGGCTCCCAAAGGCTTATATACATATCCCAATGCAAAAAAGCACTTAGTCCAACTTCAAAAGATCCCAGAATATAAAACAGTCTCAAACTTGTTTCAAAGTCCAAAGTCTCTTCTAAGACACATGATAATCTCTTAACTGTAATCACCTTGTAAAAATCAAAAGGCAGATTTCATTCTTCCAACCTATAATGTCACAGGATATACATTTCCATTCCAAAACACAGGGAAGGGAGCATAGCAAGGAAATACTGGACCACAGCAAGTCCTAAAAGCTGGGCAAAATCCAAACACTGCATCTTCATGTCTGTTGTCAAAACTCTCTTTAGATCTCCAATTCTGTTCAGCTTTGTTGGCTGCCACATGCTTCTTTCTCTTGGGCTGCTTCCATCCCCTGTTAGCAGTGCTGCTTGTCATGTATCCAAGGACTCTGGCACCTCTGATGTCTTGAGTTCTACAAGAAAATTTAGGCTTCAACTTCAAATCTTTACACAATGGCCTCTCTCCTAGACCTTCACTAAGACCTTCACCTCTGACACATGCCTGGCCTCAGCAGCTTTATTCCATAATTCATTTCTTCTGTCCTTAACTCTAAAGGCAGAACCAAGTGGCTGAAGCTAAAACTAACCATTTCGGCTGCTTACTGGGGCTGGAACATGGCCCTTCATTCAATTACATCTTCACTAGCTTTCTGTTTTCCTTCACTGCCTAAGCTTAAGCTTGACTCTCCTTGAACTTGCTCTGTACACCAGACTGGCCTCAAACCCAGAGATCCACCAGTCTTTGTCTTCCTAGTGTTGGGGCTAAAGGGGTACACCACTACCCACCTCTAAGCTTTACTTTAGGTCCTTTTCACAGGTTTGAAACAGCTGGGTGGATCTTGCCCTGAAGTCACCACTCCCTATGTTCCATTTCTTCAGTCTAATGCTCTTCCAACTGAGCTATTTCAGCTGCATACATTCCATTTATTAATTCTGTTTATTTTCTTAAACATAGGATTTATCTCCATTCCAATTCTTGGAGCTCTTTTTCTCCTCAAAATTTACATTTTATAATTTACCCTGATCATCTTACTCCTCTTCATTATAAATATTAATTATAGTTACCACTAATATCCACGTGACTGAGTCTATACTAGGCTGTTTTGAAATTTCTTCCACCAATGGAATTAATCCAAAACACATGACTTTAGCCTTAGGCAAATTCCTTGGACAAGGGCAGAAGGCAGCCACTCTCTTCACCAAAATATGAGAAGACTGATTTCTACAAAACATACTGAAAATTCTTCTCTGAAACCCCCTGAGTCATCTCATGACATTTTAAATTATTATCAGCACCATTTTCTTTCATGCTCCCACCCACATGTCCCGTTAAGCAATGCTTAAAGCATTCCACTGCTTTCCTAACCCAAAGTACTAAAGTTCATATTTGTCCTAACAAAAGCAAGGTCAGGCCTATCCCAGCCATACCCCACTACATTGTTACCAATTTCTGTCTTAGTTGGGGTTTTCTATTACTGTGAAGAGACACTTTGACCACGACAAATCTCTAAAGGAAAACATCTAATTGAAGTGCCTCACTAACAGTATCAGAGGTTCCGTCTATTATGGCGGCGTGCAGGCAGATGTAGTGCTGTAGCTGAGAGGCCTACATCTTGACTCAGAGGCAACAGGAAGTTGACCAACTGTCACACTGAGTGAACCATGACAAAAGAGATATCAAATCCCACCCCCACAGTGACACACTTCCTTCAACCAGGTCACACCTCCTATTAGTGACACTCTCTTTGGGGGTCATTTCTGTTTCACATCACCACACGAGCAATGCATCACTGTGTCACTGAAAGACTCATGCCCAGAAGAAATTCTCCAACACAAAATGGACTCCATTTCTTTCTCTCTCCTTTTGTGTGTGTACACTCTTTTTGTTTGATATTTTTGGCTCATTGTTTGTTTATTGTGAACTTCATTTTTGTCACTATTTATTCACATTTTTCTTTGAGAATAAGCTAGAAAGAGAAAAAGTAAAACGATCTTGGAGGGTTTCTGGAAATTTGTGAGAAAAATATTAAGTGAATGATAAATTAATAGATGAAGTAATAAAAATTAATTGCACCACTGATCATATTGACATGGTATTTTGCATATCCTTGGCTCACAATAATAGTATACATAAAACAGATGGGATAATACTGAAGAACATAAGATATTAGACTTATATATTAACATTTATGTCACCAACTAATTGATAGTTACCATTAAGACCTACATTTTGCTCAATGATTTGGATAGTTCTATACTACAAAATACATTGATTAGTTCTCTTAGTTCTGGTAAAAAATGTGTCTATTATTCCCTTGTTATTATATAGTTAATTTTTAACATATCTTGTTTTTTTTTGAGTTTTTACATGATTTCATCATGTAAGACAACTTTGGTTTGGAACTAACTATGTTGCTCAATCTTACCTCAAACTACTGAACTTACCCCTGATTTTCACCCCTAAGTACTACAAGAATGATGCACTCCGCTTCTGCCATATATTCATGTTTGTAGATGAACTAGATTATTACATAAACATCAGTTTAAAAATTGGTTTCCTTCTGCTTATAATGCAGGTAATATGGATAGAAAAGAATGCAAATAGTGACAACTTTGGCCAGCATAAGACAAGGAATTTGTCTGTATGTGCATTCAACAGCATGATGCATGGAAGGGTAGAAATTTTGGCCTCTTAAACTTTGGTCTAATAAAAGATACGACTATGACATAAAATAAAAATAAGTAGTGGATTGTTTGGCTAGTTGGTTGGTTCATTTTTGGTTTTTGGTTTTTGGTTTTTTGAAACAGGGTTTCTCTGTGGCTTTGGAAGCTGTCCTGGAACTAGCTCTTGTAGACCAGGCTGATCTCGAACTCATAGAGATCAGCCTGCCTCTGCCTCCAAAGTGCTGGGATTAAAGGCATGCACTGCCACCGCCTGGCAACAATAAGTAGTTTTTAAATACTATAAATATGTGCATAGAAAATTTGTTTAAGCAAGTCTAATATAACCTTGCATGATCAAGTAAATCTCATACTTAAAGTTTTCAACTTGGTTAAAAATACAAACTAAGAATCACTTTAAACTACTAGTGTATAAATCGATTTCTGAATTAACAGTAAAATAAATATTATTAAATATTTTTAAATACATATGGTTTTTATAATTTTCACTATTTAAACCTTTTAAATACTTTATCTACTGAGATGAGACACATATTTTAATGAACATAATTTTCCAAGAACATGTATTTTTAGTTATGTTGAACTTGAATAATATATGAAAAAGACATATATAGATTTTTCATAATGTAATGGAGTAGACTGGTGAAGAAATTTGAACCACCATTTCATTTTGAGGTCTGTGTGAAACCAATGGAATAAGACATATCAAAATGTGTATGAATAGGTAAAAATAGATATTCAGAGACAAATATAAATATTAGAAAGAGACATGTCTAGGCAGAAACAATGCTATAGGGATAATATTGGGTTAGAAAACATATACTTCTTGCTATCAAAGATAAATGATACCATAGAAGGAAAGTCTTAAAATTGATGGAACTGTAAAAATTATATTGAGTGAAGTACCCAAAACCAGAAAGACAAATGCAATATATCATCTCTTACATCCAGATCATAGTGTCAGAATCCCTCAAATTTTGTGGGTTTTACTTTTTTCTATATTTTATATTATCAATGCTCAATGGAATAGAAGGAAATGGAATAAAAGGAAATCTCAGAATCATTTTATTTTTTCACTTTCATAATTGCTATGTATGATTGTCACATTTTAAAACATTTTTAGCCATTGTATTTCTTCTTTGAGATTATAGTTTAATTATGTTTCTCTCTTCTCTTTCATCCCTCCAAACCCTCCCATATACCTGTCCCTGTTCTCCTTCAAAATCAGGGCCTCTTTTTTTACTAATTTATTTTTAATGCATATATGTATATACACATATATTTCTAAATATAACATGTTCATCCTAATGCTGTTTGTATGTATTCCGGAAGAGGGAGCAGAGAGATCACAAGAGCCAGAGCAACAGAAAGTTTTCTGTGAGATTGTGTTTCCTAGTATTGTCTGAAGCTACACCCATGAAATAATACCAACAGGACTACCTAAAAGTGAGCTGAACAAGGAAAATAAATATGCTAAAGTGGACAGGAAACAGACCATGAGGTCTCAACCCTACACAAATTACAGCAAAGGAGTTTGTATTAGCAATGTCCATAGTGTCCATAGTCTGCCTGTGCCAACACAGGGGAAAAAAAAACAAGCAAATATTCTTTGACAGGGAAGGAAAGAATTGGATACTGTTGACCAATCTGACTTTTCTAGAGACTATCTATAAGCTTAAAATTCAGTTGCCTATGAATGAAAGGTACTTACTTGGCATACCCTTGCTACACAGAGATCAGTAGGAAGAATCTTTTCCCATATTACATGACTCTAAATATGCATGTGTTCTTTCTTTTTGTCTTTATCTTGTTTTTTTTGAGATAAGCTTTCTTTATACAGCTCTGGATGTTCTGAATCACTGCACATTCCAGACTATCTTAGAATCAATAGCAATCCCCCTGTATCTGCATCTTGAGTATTACTATTACAAATATGTACTAGCATGCTCAGCTAGCTAGCTGCTCTTTAATGGGAGAAAACATGAAAAGAGAAATAAGGAAAGTGCATAAAGGGAATACTATGTCTCAAATAAAGGAACAAAACAAACCATCTTAACCTACCTTTAATGAAATGGTAATTCACAATTTACTTAACTGAATTCATAAGAAATGTCATAAAACTTCACAACTAGGTCAGGAGAACATTTTTTTTTGGTTTTTCAAGACAGGGTTTCTCTGTATAGCTTTGGAGCCTATCTTGGCAATCGCTCTGGAGACCAGGCTGGCCTCAAACTCACAGCGATCTGCCTGCCTCTGCCTCCTGAGGGCTGGGATTAAAGGCATGCGCCACCAATGCCCAGAGAGGAGAACAAATTAACAATGCAAAAATAAAAAACTTACAGAAATCTAGTAGTATAATAATATAATTATTAAAATTTAAATTCATTTGAAATTAAAATGTTCAAATAAGAAAGGAAAAATAAAACTCAAGAAACCTTAAGGGATTTATGTAATGGCACCATGCAGATATAAGCACACTCTGGGGATTTTGAAAGGAAAATTTACAAAGAATCTTTATCTAAAGAATGGCAAAAATTTCCCCAATTTCGGTAATAAAGTTCAAGAAACCTACTATACTATAATTGGCTAAGCAAAACAAAATTCAGAAGGAGAACTATCACAATTTAACTCTAATAAATCAAATTCAATGAGAAAGTTATGAAAAAATAAAGAATTTGGGGATTAAGTATATCCTGTATGATTAAGCATTCATGACAAGAGCACAACCTTGTCAATGATGGCAAAGCCTCAGACTCACAGAATTGGCAAATACCTTCCCTGAGTCAAGCCCTTAGCCTAGTATGAGTGTGGATGTTGACCTTTAGCTAAAAACAGTATTGCAAAAAGTACAGAAATTATCTTTCTTTTGCTAGGTGACTGGAGTATCATGACACCCTGAGGTTGTTCCCTTATACAGATTCCCTACTGAGGCTAACCTGTCTCCTTATCCAAGCGGTATACAATGAACATACTGAGTATCCCAGATACTGGTATGTGTCTACCCAATGCATGGTCTATGTGTTCCTAGCTTTATGTTATTTGAAACTGTCTTAGTTTTCCTAATTATAATATTAGGGTTTTTAAATATATCATTTCACATCTTCCCTATCCTCCCTCTAGTCCCTCCAGTGTAATTCCCCTTCCCCCTGCTATTTGCTGTCTTTTACATTCATGGCATCATTATGTGTAATTTTCTCTCTGTCTCTCTCTGTCTCTCTCTGTCTCTCTCTGTCTCTCTCTGTCTCTCTCTGTCTCTCTGTGTGTGTGTGTGTACCTATATGTACATAATCTTAAATATATAAATACAACCTGCTCAGTCTGTGTAATATATATTTGTATGTAAGTCTTGTCAGGAAAAATAACTTGGGATTAGGTAATCAACTAATGGTCTTTCCCCAGGGAAGACTATTTTTCCAGTGTTTAGAATTCCTCCATCTGTCTTTCTTAATCTCCTTTCACTCACAGTCAAGTTTTCAGCAAACATCTGGAATAGCTCTGTCAGGAGAAAGTTTCTCAAATGCACAAAGCCTAGAACAAATTATATTCAAAGTATTGGAGAAAAAATTCCAGCAACCAAGAATACTTTATGAGATAAGATCATCCATCATAAATGAAGGAAAGTAATTTCCAGATAAGTAGAAATTGGATGTAAAAGAGGATATAAGTATTATATTAAATTATTCAAGTTCAAACAAAAAAAACAACAGTACTAATAGGTATATGAAGCCAACTAAAGTATACAATAGTAATAGTAAATATGTTGGAAATGGAAGAATAATATATCTCAATAGTTATTTATAGATCATTTAACTCTATCATTCAATTAACAAAATTCTTAAAATATTACAATGAAGGTTATGCAGAAATGAATACTTAATATGTACACACATTTTAAATTTGACATAAACTGTACCAATTATGGAGACAAAACATTAAAACATTTAGAGGATTTTTTAATATGAGTAAAGCAAAGTTATAAGCTTAAAATAGAGTAAGAAAAATGTATGATATTTTGTGTGAACCTCATAGTAACCCACAAAGGACATACCAAAAGTTAAAAGAGAAAGCAATCCCAGCATATCGTAACAAAACAGAGAAACAAAAAGCAAGACGGGGAAATAAAATATGACAAAATACCTAATGACAGGTGGAAATTAATAAAATTGCAATAAGTCATTTTGTATTTATTGTTAATTTTCATTAAAAAGTGTTAACTTCCCCAAACAATATAGAGAAGCTAAATAGATGAAAAATGAGACCACAGTATATGCGAACAAGATAATCACTTTATCATTCAGAGTACATTATAGAATGTACAAAAAGAATGTAAAAATATGCTTTATACAAACATAGATTTTTCCATCTGCTTCCTGGCTTTGGTTGCATAAAACACGATGCTCTGCTACAACTTCCCTGCCAAGAAACACTAAAACCTTAGAAATTGAAACTGTACTGTAAGCCAAAGTGAATTCTCCCTGCTTTAACATTTTCTGTCTAGTATGTGTCATGTATGATGATTCCCAATAAAATGGGCAGTTGGTTCTAGAAAAGTGCCACTGTCCTATTTCCTGATAATATGCTTCAAAAGCATTCATAATTTTCATGTGTAAATAAGTTGGATATAGGTTAGAGAATGTCTAGTTAGATTTAAGAAGAATGAAATGGACACTTTTCTTGGGAACTCGGAAAGCTGGAATACCAAAACAGATGTGGAGACAAAAGAAAAGGTTTCAAGAAGTTTCTGAAAGGCATGCAAACTCTATTGGGAACAAGCCTACAGACTATTTTCATTGCATTATTTTCAACAATGTTGTCCACTCTTTATTTATAGCTTAAAGTTCATGAAACGCTTTATTTAAAGTTGACAAACAAGGGAATTTGGTGGAGAAAATTTCAAGTTAGTCTAGAAGTCCCAAAATATTGATTATTGATAATCTCTGTTAAGGAGGTTTATACTAAAACTTGGCAGTGAACAACAGCTAATGCAGATTTTAAAAACTTGAAGCTTTGTCAGAAAATTTTCAAAATTTTGGAGAAGAAAGTCGATAGTAATAACCAAAGAGGTTGGTGTTGGTTAAAAACCAAATATTTTAGACTAAGACAATAAAAAAAGATACATGGAAGGAAAATCTGTACCTCATCTAACTCTACCCATTAGAAACTTTAAGTTATACAGAAGCAAACACATTTGAAGACTTTGGTTATACAGTCAGTTACAGGGTCCCCTTTTCCAAAATATCCAGCTAGGAAACTGTTTCCATTCATTAAAATACAGCCGTGATCACAGGTGACCTGACTGCCACTTGCACTGAAATCAGATTTCTGTATTATCCACATAGTGATAATTTGTGTTGATTATAGAATATAAAAGTTCCTGTCATGGAGGATTTCACCCAATTGCCAGTAGAAAGCCTAGAGTACCATCAGTGTTTAGCAAGGTATGTTTTCCTGTGGTAATGATCCACTAAGTATGAATGCAAAGATGCATTAGGGATTCCAAAATATTGTGGATGCTAGCATTGAACATCTGATACAGAAAACTTTATGTAGCAAACAGAAGCAGTATAAAGGAGAAGACATGTTGCAGTCAACTGTTTTGTGAGAGACTTGTATTGTGTCTGTGAAACTGCCAATGGAGTTGGGACTTGAGTTAGAGGGTGTAGTTCACATTCTACTGTCTGGAATGAACCATAGAAGCATTCTGGCAGAATCAGAGGAAGACAGACTGAGAGAGGCATAAGGAGGGGCTTGTGAAGATTTGCAGACATTTAGATGTGAGAAGATGGAGAGGAGGAATGATTATCATTTGCTCCAGCACTCTGTGAATATATCAGATTGATATTCTACTGTCTGACTTTTTGAGCCTTATTTATCAATACAATATTAAGAGAATGTGCAGTACAATTGGACAGACCATGAGGAAGGAGTGCCAAAGCATTTGAAAGCTGATATACTACAAATGGCCCCTGATATCCTGCATGGAGGAAATCATTCAGGCATTTGTGGCATTAACTCTGATCTTCTCTTTAAATTCAGTTTTAAATTATTTGAGTCATTGTTTGGGTGTGGTAATTTAGTTAAGAATTTTTAAACATCAAATCAAAAATGATTTGATGTTGATGCTACAGGATTTTGGTCTTGCTATGATGGATCAATACTTCTTTTTTCTAAGTCCCCATTTATCCCTGAGGAATGGCGATATTTAATGAGTATTATTGTATGTTGGAAATATGGAACATTTTGTTTGCAAGGAACCATGGCATGAATTGTGTCTCCTAAGAATCTTTGAAATTAAAAATATAAACAATGTTGGAAATGTTCAGGATATATGGAATATTGAATAATAAGTTCAGTTTTAACTACTAGATAACCATGAGCATTTTGCTTAACAGGATATGAAAAGTATGGATGAAATAGATGTTTGTCTATCAAGTTAACAATGGAATTATTTGGATAAATTTTATTGTCTGTTTGATAGGATTGAGAAGTACTTAATGCCCAAAGGCTCAAGTATAATAAAATAGAAAACTGAAGGAATCTTGCTATGGGAAATGTTTCCTTGCTTTCTGGTCACTGAGATATGAATATATGTAGTTTATCAGATCTTCTTTAATATGAATGGGTTATTGCTCAGGAGTCATGAATGAAAACAATTTTGTACTCCTTAAAAAGATATTTTATATAAATTGCGAATAAAGTTAAGGATAAATACAAGTATACAAGATAGATATGAAGTATTATATAATGATGAAAGTATCAATTCACTGGGAATATATAAAACTATACATCTATATGCATGAAACTTTGGAATGCCATAATTTCAAGGGTAAACAAATGCTAGCAGAACAAAAGAAAATAGATAAATTATTATAATATCATGAGATTCTAATATACCAGAGTTACTTTGTAGAAAATAAATGTATAAGATAACAAGGCAGTAGAATTGAATGCTAATGATTAAAGAACTAGAAAAGGAAAAACAAATGAAGACCAAAATCAGCACAAGAAAAGAATTTATGATGATAATGCTAGAAATAACAGAAACAGAGAATGAACAAAAATCAAAGAAAAGGTTTTGTTTTTATAAAATTAGAGTTTAAAAATTCTTAACTAAATTACCACACCCAAACAATGACTCAAATAATTTAAAACTGAATTTAAAGAGAAGATTAGAGTTAATGCCACAAATGCCTGAATGATTATAAGATATCTATATTAACATGTACACTTAATGTTTATCTAGAAACACAGGAGGACAGGTTTCTAAATAATCTTGGCTCGGGCTGAAAATTTCTTCCTTATCCTCACCCTTGAAGCTCTGCAGAGTATAATGTGCTGTAGATTGTACCCAAAGATAACAAATTCTTTTTGAATACCGTTGAATACCTCTGGCCACCTACTTTGCCTCCCAAGAACAGGATGCTGTGTAAAACTTGTTTTCCACACAACCAGCTGTGCAGAAAGGATAAATCCAATTGTGGAATGCTTTCATGATCCAAAATGATAAGTGATGATTATGTCTCTCATACTTCTAGCATTTTTATATTTTTGCATCTGATTTGCCATAGAACTCAGACTTCTTATAGTGATGGCATCTTATTTGTGAATAATAACCTTACTTTCCCTGACTTGATGTTTTTATAAATCAAGATTAAGAAAAACAAGTCTATAAAGTAGAAGAAAATATTTGTAAAGCATGCAACTAATAAAAGAACTATGTAAAAACAACTTCTTTTCTTAAAATATATTTTTTATTTATTTACTGCAACCCAATGACTATTTTTCTCCTTCTTCTCCAAGTCCCTCCTTCCATCTCCCCTATTCCCACCATCCCACTCTCATCCACTTGTCCTCCATTTCAATTCAAAGGAAGGCAGGTCACAAATTGTATCAACCAAACATGACATATGAAATTGAAGGCTGTAAAAGGCCACCCAGTATGAGAATAAGAGTCCCAAAGGCCAGAAAAAGTGTCAGAGATATCCCCTGATCCCACTGTTAGGAGTCCAACAAGAAGACCAAACTACACAACTGTAACATATATGTAGATGTCCTTGATCAGCCCCCTACAGATTCCATGGTTGTTGGTCCAGTCTCTGTGAGCTTCTATGATCCCAAGTTAGTTTCTCCTGTGGACTTTCTTATAGTATCCTTGACCCCCCTGGTTTCTACAAACCTTCCTCCATGTGTTGCTCAGGATACCCTGATCTCTGCCTAATTTTTGGTTGTAGGTACTAGCATCTGTTTTCATCAATTGCTGGATGACGCCTCTCTGATGATAATTGAGATAGGCACCAATCTATGAGTACAGCAGAATATCATTTCTTTTTTTTTCTTTTCCATTCTCTGGACAATCCAGCCTCTGGGTCCTGGCTGTCCAGGCAGTGTAAAGGGTGGGCTTGCACTAACGGCATGTGTCTCAAGCTGGACCAATTATTTGGTGGCCAGTCCCACAATTTTTGTGCTGCCTATATTCCAGCACATTTTCTGTTGGGAGGGCATTCTACATGGACTTCTCCTAGTCTTCAAGATCTCTAGGAGATACATAAAAATGGCTTCTTAAAAGTCCTTTTACTGAGTAGCATAATGCCCTGCCCACTTATAGGAAATAACCAAGACTTACATAGACAGACAAATAGCCAAGAGTATGCTAAAAAATATCCAATATTTCTAACACCAGGAAGATAATACAAACACCATAGTGAAATATGACATTATACCTCATAAACTTACTATCAAATAGAGAGAAAAAATTAATGTTGCCAAGAACCTAAAAAGTTAGAACCCTTGACCATTGTTTATAAAATATAACTATTGATAAATAGCACTGATATTCTTCAAATATATATATATATATATATATAGCCAAAAATATATCTAAGATTAAGCTGAAGTGACAGTATTAAAGAAACATTTACTCTCTTACCCACATTAGTTATAGCATTAGTGACCATTTTAATAAAATATAAATATAAATTCTACATAATGAATACATAAATATCTGTAGACACACAGAACAATATTATAAAGCTATAATATAAACATATGTTAACATATGTTACGAAAACTTCAATGTGGTCATTATTTAGTAATATAATAAAAAGACAATGAAGAACAAAAATACAATAATATAAAATAAAATAAGGCAATGAAGTACAAATATGTATTTCTAATTATGAGGCATATAATATTAAATATCAAAAGTAATGGAAATATAGATTAGTGATCTGTAGGGGCTATTTAGGGGAAGATGAGACAGTCTTTAGATATTTAAATTTCAATTATGCAAATTGAGGGTTTTATATATGTTCTATAATATTTTTGACCATATGTTATCACAATACTTACAACATCTAGGTTGTGTTTAAAACTCTAAATATCATATGAGAAAATGTCATATAATATGGTTTCTAGGCTTATTTCCAGAAAATAAGTATTTTTCACCAGAAAACCTACAAAATATTAGCTTTTGTGCATCTGAATATAATTACAGAGTATAACTGAAAAAATAGGTAGGCTTTATAAATTCAAAATTAACATGGTTTGCTTTCCTTATATAGTTTCTGAAGAGATACAAAGAGTAACATTTATGTCCAGAGTAACATTCTGGACATAAAAATGGCTTGAACTTCTTCTTCAATATTGTCCTTGAAGTTCTAGCTAGAGCAATAAGACAACAAAATGAGATCAAAGGAATACAAATCAGAAAGGAAGAAGTCAAATTCTCACTATTTGCAGATGATATGATAGTCTACATAAGTGACCTGAAAAACTCAACCAGGGAACTCCTACAGCTGATAAACACCTTCAGCAAAGTGGCAGGATACAAGATTAACTAAAAAAAAATCACTATTCCTACTATATACGGATGACATATTGGTGGAGAAAGAAATCAGAGAAGCATCACCATTTACAATTGCCACAAACATAAAATACCTTGGAGTAACACTAACCAAAAAAGCGAAAGACCTGTACCATAAGAATTTTGAGTCTCTAAAGAAAGAAATTAAAGAAGATACCCCAAAATGGAAAGGTCTCCCATGCTCTTGGATAGGCAGGATCAACACAGTAAAAATGGCAATCTTGCCAAAAGCAATCTACAGATTCCATGCAATCCCCATCAAAATCACAATACATTTCTTCACTTGAAAGAACAATTTCACCTTGAAAGAACAATTCTCAACTTTATATGGAGAAACAAGACCCAGGATAGCCAAAACAACCCAGTACAATAGAGGAACTTCTGGAGGCATCACCATCCCTAACTTTAAGATCTATTACAGAGCCATAGTCCTGAAAACAGCTTGGTATTGGCACAAAAATAGACAGGTAGACCAAAGGAATAGAGTTGAAACCCCGAAATTAACCCACACACCTACGAACACCTGATTTTTGACAAACAATCCAAATATATACGCTGGAACAAAGAGAACATTTTCAACAAATGGTCCTGGCATAACTGGATGCAAACATGTAAAAGACCTCAGATAGACCCAAGCCTTTTGCCCTGCACAAAACTTAAGTCAAAATGGATCAAAGACCTCAACATAAACCCAGCCACACTGAACTTACTAGAATATAAAGTGGGACATACCCTTGAATTAATTGGTAAGGGGAGACTGCTTACTGAACATAACACCAGTAGCACAGACCCTGAGATCAACAATTAATAAATGGGACCTCCTGAAACTGAGAAGCTTCTTTAAGGCAAAGGACATAGCCAGCAAGACAAAACGACAGCCCACAGACTGGGAAAAGAAATTCACCAACTGCACATCTAATAGAGGGCTGATCTCCAAAATATACAAAGAACTCAAGAAGCTATTCTCAAAAACACCAAACAATCCAATTAAAAAATGGGGTAAAGAACTAAATAGACAATTCTCAACAGAGGAATCTAAAATGGCTGAAAGACACATAAGAAATTGTTCAACATCCTTAGCCATTAGGGAAATGCAAATCAAAACAACTCTGAGATACCATCTTACTCCTGTCAGAATGGCTAAAATCAAAAATACCAATGACAGTTTATGCTAGAGAGGATGCGGAGAATGAGGAACAGTCCTCCACTGCTGGTGGGAGTGCCAAGTTGTACAGCCACTTTGGAAATCAGTATGGCGACTCCTCAAGAAAATGGGAATGAGTCTACCACAAGATCCAGCAATTCCACTCCTAGGCATATACCCAAAAGAAGCACATTCATATAACAAGAACATCTGTTCAACTATGTTCATAGCATTGTTTGTAATAGCCAGAAACTGGAAGCAGCCTAAATGCCCCTCAACCGAAGAATGGATAGAGAAAATGTGGTACATTTACACAATGGAGTACTACTCAGCAGAAAAAACAATGGAATCTTGAAATTTGCAGGAAAATGGATGGAACTCGATGAAACTATTCTGAGCGAGGTAACCCAATCACAAAAAGACAAACATGATATGTACTCACTCATATGTGGACCTGCTTTATGATACATAGTAGTGTCTGTGCTTTATCAGAGCTGTTTTTAATGATGTTGCTCAGAATGGTTTCCTTCCAGATGATGATTGAGGAGCTAATTTAAAAACAATGGTGCCAGGTACCACAAGAGTAACAGAACTGTGCTGTTTTTCTTGGATTTTGTTTTTTACTTTTTTTTTTAAATGGAGTGTGCTGGATGTCTCTACAATCTTGTTCAAATGATTGCAGAACCTGGAACAGCTGTTGCTGCTATTGATGCACAACATACTGCCAATATATATATATATATATATATATATATTATATATATATATATATGTTTGAATTTGAATTTTTGGAAACTTTAGCTGTGCTGTCAACTTTGGAAAAAATGTATCCCAGTTTACTGTATTGAGTTGGCATTTTACAAAAATTAACAGCCATATTGGTCTAGAAATGTTGAACTTAATTTTTTCCCCATTTGTACAGGGGTAACACACTGCATTAAATATGTAAGGTCTTAAAAAAAAAGAAGGGATTTTGAGAGCCCATCCCATGTGAAGGGATGCTCTCTTCACCTAGACACATGGGGAAGGGCCTAGGCCTGGCCCAGGATGATGTGGTAGACTTTGGGGAGCCCCTTTTGAGGGCCTTACCCTGCCTGGGGAATGGAGGGGCGATGGCTAGGGGCAGGTGGGATGTTGGGAGGGAGGGGAGGGAGAGGGAGAAGGGATTGACATCTGAAGTAAGCTTGTTCCTAATTTGAACTAATAAAATAAAATAAAATAAATGGCTTGAACTTAGCTAACCTGTTTGAATAATCAAGGAGCTCTGCTTAGCTTGGTAAATCTGGACAGTTGTTTAGCCTTCATTCATTTCATTTTTTCCAGATGTACACATTATAGTAATGATACTATTAAATGAGATAATATGCTTAATATACCTGACTCACAGTAAGTTTTCAGTGACTAGCAACTCTATTGTTCTCTCAGTATAGGCCACATGTATTCTATTGCTCTTATTTACCTCACCACCAATTGAGATGTTTACAATCACACAACTTGTTTCATTATAGCTTCATAATTTAGCAATTGGTCATGTATCTCATAACATTTAAATTACTTTAAAAAATAAATAAAAACCTGGCGTTGGTGGCGCACACCTTTAATCCCAGCATTGGGGAGGCAGAGGCAGGTGAATCTCTGGGTGTTCAAGGCCAGCCTGGTCTCCAGAGCGAGTGCCAGGATAGGATCCAAAGCTACACAGAGAAATCCTGTCTCAAAACACAAACAAACAAAAAAACATTTAAATTACTTGATGAACGTTGTCTGAGTGATACTACTTTTCAAATGATAGTCACCATTCCTTAGTTAATACATTTCATTTCAAGGACCTATGTGAATACAGAGAGGTCAAGATTATCTCAGTGTCTTAAAGATTCCTTAAGCTTAACTAATTTCCAAAATTTCACTTTCCATGTAACATAACATATTCATAAGTTTGAAGTATTTTGGAAAGTCAACATGATTTGGACCATTGCATAATCAAGAGTAATACTTGTAGCTCTCTGTGATATGCAAATTTATAAAAAGTAATTCAGAATTTTATTAATATCTAATCAGAATGTAAAGGTAAATTTATTGGCTATTACAAATAAGCAAAAGTGTGTCTCAGTTATTTAAGGCAAAGACAAAGCATATTGATTGGTTACTCTGGAACAATCACACAGTGAATAAACAGCACATTGAGGAAATTTATTTTCTAAAGTTTTATTTATATCTTCTCTCAAAAAGTTATTATATAAAAAGGAGCAGCTGTAATCTATTAATTGGAATGATAAATCCCATGTAGCTTAAATAAAAGGCATATATTTCCACATACTAGGAACCAAATTTTTCATGATTGTAATTATAACACATCACTTACTTCATCACTTCCATAGATAATTTTCTATCTGCATCTACCAATAAAACATTGATGTATATAAGTATAGCCCATTTGCGTAAATTTAAAGTGAAGTTAGAATATATTTATAATGTTGGACAAAAGAAAAACAGAACTGACTTAGTTACTATGCAAGTCATTATCCTATGGAAAATCAAAATGGATGTATGAATAGGGAGATGAATGTGTGAATGAATAGATAGGTGAATGAATGGATGGAGGGATAGATAGGTAGATGAATGGATAGATAGGTGGATGAATGGATGAATGGATGGATAGGTGGATGAATGGATGTATTATGGATGGATAGGTTGTTGAATCATTAGAAGGATGCGTGCATGTATGTATATATAGACTGATGGATAGATAAATGGAAAGGAAAATAAACTGACTTATTGTAGGTAAGAAAAGAAACAACATGATTTTCAACCTAAAAGCCAAAAACCAAGAAAAAACAGTTGTGTAATTTACCTTTCATCTGAAGATCTGAGAAACAACAGAGTTGAAACAAGTCCTAGATTTAGGAAAGGAAGATATGCATTAAAGTGCCCCAGGTTAAGTATTAAGGGAGGGAAAAGGAACATATCCCTGTTGTATGAAGTTGAGGAAAAATGAACTACTTCCAAAACATTTAAGTGTGAACACAGTATGGAAATACTACATTTGCACAAATAGTTTAGTATAAATATCTCTGAGACCCTCATAATGGTGCATAAAATTACTATTGCAATGACCAATTCTATTTAAACATAGTAGCTGTGATTTCTTAGGCATTTCTTCAGGATTAGGTAATTTAATGGAATTAATAAAGAAAGATGTTTTGTCTGGAAATTTAATCAGGATTGCATGTAGATAAGCAGGACAGTTGTTTGAATTCCAAGTAGTACGGGTACTGACAGGAGCAGTAGGAACATAGAAGGCTTACCCAGTTTTGGAGTGGTAAATCAGAAAATGTTAAATGCCAGAAATGTAGTGCAAGTTGTTGTAAACAACAGATGTGTAAGTTTGCTGTTTATATAACTTGTGTAAAATAATTTATAACTAAATATATGTGTATTCAAAAATTGAGTAGAATGTGTTGACACATTATAAAAGGAAAGGTTAATAATAGATTGACCTATCATTATTACTTAGAAAATCTAACAAGCATAGAAAATAAACAACAGAGAATTATTGTCTTATATACTAAGTAATAAGGTTATTAAATCACTTAGGATGATATTGAAATTAAACTTTTGCATTTCAGGGACTCAGAGGGAAAAATGTGCATATCTCTATGGAATTTATTACAAAACCCATAAGAACTATACTTAGTAAAACTGAAATATCACTTCCAAAATGCAATGTTAATAGAATAAACCCACCTGAGTTGACTCAAGAGATTAAAAAGTAACACTTCCCTACCAAGTTTTTGATTTAT
The DNA here is from genome assembly GCF_003668045.3 of Cricetulus griseus. Lineage (NCBI taxonomy): Eukaryota > Metazoa > Chordata > Mammalia > Rodentia > Cricetidae > Cricetulus > Cricetulus griseus. Next base: position 23,875,307 of record NC_048604.1, on the reverse strand, counting down.
GGACAGGACTTGTTAAATTTGACAGTTTCTTATTATGCTTACTACCACAGCAAATTTAATTTCAACTTATTTTGTTATAAAAACCCAGCATAAAATTGTGTTAATATTTTTGTAGATGCTGTTGTTTTGCACAAGGTTAAAGTATTTACTGTTAATATTGCCATTCATTGAAAATTAAAATTGCCGTAGGGCTAAGAGAAAAAGGCTTGTAATGGCGTGTTGCTTCTTGGGCAATGATTGTACTGAATCATTATGTCAAGAATGTATTCATTGGCTGAATTCAGTCATTTATTGGCCAAGTTAATGTCGTGAAATTATTCTTACAATAGGAACTTTATAAATTTCCATTCTATTTCAATACTTTAAATGACTATGGAAGCCTAACACAGAGTCTAAAAGGAAAGCTGTAATATTATATGGATTAAAACAAATTCAGATGAAGGTTTTCAAGCATTAATTTTAAATATTTTTGTGAATGTTATCTATAAAAGCATACTTCTGAAATCTCTCCTGGGTGATTATCAGTGAATTGTTTAAAATTTCTATTGTGCTCTCTTCTCAAATCAGCTAACTGGCCATTCAGAGCCCTTGGGCCAAAATCACATTATACCTCATTTAACTACCCCTGGCACCTTTAAAGCCATATTTTCACTTTTATTCAGTGAAACCTTCTGCTATATATGATAACCAAGTCAAATTACAGCAGGAAATGCATAGCAGGCTAGAATTAGCTGGGAGTCAAACTAGTTATGGAAATCAGCAAGTGCAGGAATATGGAGGTATTATTTATTTTCTTTAACAATTTTCTCTAAACATATTGGTATTTTATATATTATTTTTGAAATTATCCATTATGGAAATTATTTTAAAAGTAGTAATGCTGAACCCAAACTCAAGTATGTATGCATGCACTCAACATTTCAACAGTTAGTGAACACTTCCTAAGCATAAGTGAGTAAATACGTCATCACAGTTATGATTCTATTTATTGGCATTATAATTGTATGAATCAATTTCTACAAAAATACACAGTAGAATAAAACTAGGAAAAGAGTCACAAACAACATATGTTATAATGTCTAATCTTATTTATAAAGTAGACTAAATAATGAATTAACTAAATCCTAAACCACTGAAATTTCTATACGGGACACTTTTGGTCTGACTGTTGGAAGAGGGAAGACTGACCCTGAATCTGGGTGTTATCTTCTGGTGGTAGCCCAGATCAACGGTCATGGAAGAAAAAAAAACTGGATTGCTTTTGCCTGCTTGCCTTCTCTCTTGCTGGAAAGTACTTCTATACTATTGCTGCTCCTTTCCTTCACGATATTAGAACACACTTGCTCCACGTGCTAGAGGAGACTGAATACCAGTAATCTTATGGTCCATTGACACTGGATTGAACTGCCAAGATATTGATCTTTGTTGACTGATTAACTACTGAGTTCTAGACCTATTTAGTGTGTGAAAGCCATTACTGAACTACCTGAAGTATATCTAAGGCAATCTAATAAATCTCATTTTAATAAACATGTTCATTCCAATAGTCCTGTTCCTCTAGAGAAACCTGAGTAGTAAATAAATGTTTCCATAAATGTGATAAACATTTGCATAAATTGCTTTGAGTTATTTAAAGCCCATGCTGTAAGAAACATGCATGGACTGGTGTGATTTACATGTTCCATGTCACTTAAGGATTCATTTATTGATAGCTTGGTCATCAGAAGAATGATAATGGAAGATAGGTTCTTAAAAGATGTAATTGACCTCTATAGATCAATTAGACACATGCTAATTACCATGCGTAATAATCAGCCATGGGGTTCAGCCATGGAGTTGTTACTAAAAGTAAGATGGATCCTACTTTCATGCTCTTGTAGCTCAATGTCTGTGAGTTAAACAAGTCTCTTTTCTTTGTAAAGAGGGCACACTTCAAATATTTCATTATTGTTACGTAAAACTGATTAACTGATGTTCAGAAAGTGGCAGTTATTCCAGTTTGATGGTAAAAAATACCAATGAAGCTTACTAATATATAATGTATTGGAGACATTTTGCAAAGTATGATGACTACATTAGTATGAGTAAATGAATCACAGCTACAGGCCTTCTACCAGCAATGGGTCTGAGAGTATGAACAGAAATTTCATTTGTGCTCTCCTTTAAGACAAGTTGTATTCAGCCCCAGTGGCAGAGCCACTATGGGATTTCCTGGGAGCAGGTGCATGCTATCATTCTTATTGCTACCCAAAACTAGTACTTACAAGTGAGACAAAGCACTCTAAAATGGCTTGTACTTACCACAGTGAAGAAATGCATGTGCTGAATAGAGAATAGTTCCAGACAGGGATATATTTTATTTCTATAAAAACAACATGGTCCTTAGGATTCTGCTGAATTTAACACTCTGTATTGAATAATCAGTGGGGATTTCTAAGCATGGAATGAAAATCACAGTAGATATCTGTTAATATGCATTGCATTCCAAATTTAAATTAAAACTTAAATATGGCAATTTCCCATTGAACGTTCTTTAATGCTGTATGTTTCTAAGAACGGCAAAAGGGCAAATATACTTACTTAGTGAAATGGAAACTCTATAAAATGTAGGAGTATAACCCTAGCAAAGATTCCTAGAAATTAGGAGCACAGAATTGGGACAGGCCATCTTACCTAACCAGGTAATGCCTCAAGTGTAGGGACTCAGACACCAATCCAGCCATAGAAGCTTTGTCCTATGGTCGTCCTGACTGCAGAGTATTCTAAGACTAGAGCTTAGCAAAGTCATCCTCAAAGAGTGATGGCGGATGTCCTACAGTATGCTGTGAATATAGGTCTCTTTTATTGGTTGATGGATGAAGCTGTTTCAGCCAATGGGCAGGCAGGATGTAGGGAGGCAGAACATATAGGAGGGGCTACCAGACTAGGACAATTGTGGGAAGAGGAACACAGAGAGTGAGTCACCAGGCAATCTACAAGTACCTACCAAGGAAGTAACAGAACCAGGCATCACTGGTAAGCCAAAACCATGTGAAGATACATAGATTAATATAAATGTGTTAATAATAAAGACAATTCTAGCCAATAAGAAGCCTGAGCCATCAGCCAAATAGTTTATCATTAAAAAAGCCTCTGTGCATTTATTTGGGTCTAAATGGCTGCAGAACCAGGGAGTACAGAAACGTTTATCTACAAAAGAGATCAGGAAATTTCATCCAGTAACTGATGGGAACAGATTCAGAGTCTCAGAGCCAAACATTAAGCAGAGCTTGGGAGTTCAGAGGAAGAATCAGAGGAACCAGAAGGGTCAAGGACACTACAAGAACTCATCTCCACAGAATCAACTGACCAGGATTCAAAAGGCCTCTCACACATGATGTAGCCTGTAGCTCTGACCTAGATGCTCTATGTAGATATTATGGCTGAGTAGCCTGGTGTCCTCAGGGGACTCCTAACAGTGGGAACTGGGGAAGTTTGTGACACCTTTACCTGCTTGTGGGACCCTTTTCCTCCTACTTGGTTGCCCTGTCCAGCCTAGATGTGATGGTTTGTGCCTGGTATTATTGTAGCATATTATGACAGCTTTGGTGGATGTCACTGAGAGGCCTGCTCTTTTCCAAGGATAGTTGGAAGGTGGAGGATCTCGGGCGAGAGGAAGAAGGGGGAGAGACTGGGCAAACTGCATTTGGGTTATAAAATATGAGAGAAGAATAAAAAAGTTTCTGAGTTTAGGTAAAATTGAAAACGTTTATGAATATATAGAAATATCAGTTTTAATATTTGAATTATTTCACTGTTTTGAAATTTAACCATGCAGTTGCAAATAAAGGGAAGTAAATGTTTCCAAATAGTAAGGAATGACCTTGCTATCTAATCTAATTAGTACCTTTTTTAACCCTCATTGTTCTTAGAATGAACATAAATATTTTTATGTGACATTCAAGATTTAGCCTAGTGTAACATGGACTTATTTTTACTGGTCTTATTGTAGTCAATGCCTATTTTCTAATTTTGTGTTTCATCCATGCCTCATTGTAGATTTGAACACAGAGTGGCAAATAATGTTCAAGGATAGCCTTGTTTTCTTCCTGAGAACAAAAGGAAAACAATCATTTAGTTGTAAGTCATAATGACTTAAGAAAGTCTAATTCTATTAAACACTTAATAAAGACATTTTGTTTAAACAAGAAGGCCTTTTGAGTTACATCAAAGGGTCTTGCTGAATTTTTTTGAGATCATCATTTGATATTTGTAAACTTTCCCATTTGTTTAGTGTATCCCTTGAGAGATTTCTTTTATTGTGAGCCAAGCTTGCATTCTTCCATCATGAATCCAAATGGATATATGATTAAAATGTTCTTCAATGATATTATATTCAGCTTGCTAAAAGTTTACACTGAATTTTACAGTCATTTTGAAAGGAGGCATCTTCATATACCTTTTGTTTAACATTTTCTCATTTTATATTGTTGGAATTAGGTTAGAAGTGACAGCATAATATGAATTGTGAAATACACTTCTCTCATTCTAATTATTTGACAGATCATGTGATGAATTGAGTGGACTACTAAAATTCTTTAAACAATCTACCTGTGAGTTCACTTGAACTTCAACTGTGTTCAGGCCAGTTGCTGTAAGTTTTCCTTCATTTTACTGCTGTTTTTGATTTCTGATTCCATATTGTTGCCTTTTTAGGTCTATTTCCATAAGCTAGTCTCTGCATTTTTTGGTTTTACAAATATGTCTTTTTACTTGAATGATATAATTATTTAGCTCTTGAATTGTTTATGATACTTTAAAAATAATAAACTTTGTTACCAGTGATTTTTCTCTCTTTGATGCTTTAAGTACGCTAATATAAGCCCCTTTTAATATTTATGTCATTGTAGCTAAAGAATTACGAATTTTATGGATCTCCACAAAGAACTAGATTTGGTGTCTTTTATACATTTTTATTTTTATCTATTTTACTACATTTAAACTCTTAACTTTACTATTTGCAACCTCCCTTTTACTTGACTTTGCTTTTTGTGATTTTTTAAGATAGGTACTTAATATATTTTCCAATAAATTTACTACAACAAATTTCCCTGTAAGCAAAGTTTGTATTGTCATATAAATTTTTGTGCCTGTTTTCATTTTTTTCTTCTCAGATATGATTTTCTTTTATCTTACAATTTCTTCTTTGGTGTCCTGGAAATTTTAAAATGCACTACTTATTTTTCCCATGTATACTAGTCACCAAATTCACTTTATTTTACTAGTTGTAAATTTATTCTAATTGTAGTCTCATAAGTATATATGTATGTAAGCATATATAATATGTTGATGAAATATAATGGTTTAAATTGATAGCTAAGAAATCAAACAAGCAATTGATCTGCCATAGTTCTGCAGGCAGTGGAGTACAAGATTACTGTATTAGCAGATGCAGTATTTCATGAATACCTGATTCCTCTTAGATAGAGCTTCCTTTCTGTGTCCTCACATAATTAAATGGGATTGGTGGTTCTTTTCTGTCTCTTACATATAGGTTCTGGATTTCATCTTGGATCTTCTTCTCTCATGATCTAATCACCTCAAAATTATCTACTACATTTACATTGTTTGTTGAATTTTCACTATCTACACTGTCAGAGAACATGAAAAATATGTTTTATATGATTTTAAACACCTCTACTTAGTGAGTCTCATTTTATGAACTAAACTATATTTGATGTAGCAAAAACAAACTAACCAAACAACAGAGCTAATATAAAACAATACCCATCTATCTAGAAGAATAATGGTATACGTATTTATCTGTATTTGATATTTTATGTCTTCCATTTCTTTGTAATTTTGGTTTTTTATGTGTTATTGAACATGGGTATGGATGTCACAAGTTGCAGTTAACGAATGTTCTATTTTTTCTTGTAATTCAGGCATATCTCTTGTACATAGTCTGTTAATTTAGTAAATGAATGTGAGTTATTATTTTTATGGTGTCCTCATAAAAAATCTTTGATGTTTTTTGGTAACTCTTTGAATTGTGTCTTATGAATAAACCCATTCTAATTTATTGAGATCAGTATTTGTGTAGTGTTTACTGATATTCTCCCATTTGCAGTCTATTTATGAAACATTAGTGTTTTCAAGGCTAAAGTGATTTTCTCTAAAGCATCATGTAGATGCATCACAACTATATTTGATCTATTCTAAGGCCAGTACACAACTCTATTAGTGAAATAAATTCCCATAACACTTTGCCCATTCTTTTTAAAAAATAAGAAGGTTCTAAACCTAATACAAAATTATATATAATAAGAATAATTATCAACTATTGTCCAGAAGAAAGAAAGGGTAATAATATACACAAACATGGAACAACTACCAACAAGAACAACATTGAGCAAGAAACACATACTAAGTGCCCAAACTGTAAGTAATAGGCAAATAACAGAGATAATTTCAATAGCAGTCACATCCTGAAGAGTTTATATCATGTACCTAACATGCTATAGCTAAGATAAGAAAGGATAGTAACTGTGACCATCTAGTCTTCAGCCTCATCAAAGACCTGAGAAGGAAAATACTATTACCTAAGTAAGCAGGAAGTAGAAGGAAGCAACTTCCAAAAGGTGCAAGAAATGACAGAAACAGCAGGCTACTTGACAGTCACCCAAAGTCCCTCTGCAACATTGGGACAACCAACTTTGGCTATAAGCCTACAGTATCTGACAGACCATTTTCAGAAGCAGGAAAACTCAAAAGACTGTCCTAACCTGTCTTGCCAAAGTTCAGTTATCAATTCATTCTGCTCATAATATAGAGTAGTTATGGTACTGTGAACACTAGTCAATAGGGGTAAAGGCTCTAGGTAGCTACCAGCTCAACTTCTCCATGTTCAATGAATTACGTAGATGTTGTCTTCATCAATAGTGCCTTACCATCACTTTGAGGAGAGCAACCAGTGGTTTTGGCAAATAACTTGACTTTTTTTGAGGCTTCCATGATGCCCCTTTTGCCATCAACTCAATTGGATGTAATTCAGTCATGGAACTGAAAATAATTTTGCTTTGGATATCCCAGATGACTAAAGATGTTGAATATTAAATGTTTTTCAATAATTTTTGCTCTATATATTGAGAACTCTCTGTTTTGTAAAATTAGAAACAATCTTATTTTACATCAATTCAAGTAACCTCTCACTCCCATCCTCTCATTTCCCTCACTGACTCCCCCCGTCCCAACCCCATTCACTCCTCAGGGAGGGTGATACCTTACATAGAGAATCATCAAAGTCTGTCACATCATTTGTGAGAGTGCCTAGGCCCTCCCGGTGTATCCATGGGAGAATGGGCTCCCAAAGTTCATTCATGCACTAGGGATAAATACCTGTTCCACTCTAAGTGGCCCCATAGACTGCACAGGTGTCATAACTGTCATAACTGTCACTCATGTTCAAAAGTCCTGTTATGGGCCTATGCTAGATCCCCAGCTCTCAGACTGGGGTTTATGAGTTCTCACTTGCTCAGGTCAGCTGTTTCTGTGAGTTTCCACAGCATGGTCTTGACCCCTTTACTCATCACTCCTCTTTTTCTACAACTAGATTCCAGGAGTTCGGCTCAGTGCTTAGCTGTGGATAACTGCTTCTGCTTCCATCAGCTACTGGATGAAGACTTAGGATGGCATATAAAGTAGTCAACAACCTCATTGTAGGGGAAGGGTATTTAAGGTAGCCTCTCTACTGTTGTTTAGATTCTTAGTTGGGGTCATCATTGTGGATCTCTGTACATTTCCCTAGTGCCAGATATCCCTTTAAATGTATAATGGCTCCCTTTATTAAGGTATCTCTTTTCTTGCTCTCCTCTATTCTTCCCCCAAGTCAATCTTCCTGATCCCTCATGTACTTCTCCCCCTCCCCCCTCCCCTCCTCTTTCTCTTACCTCACTCTCCTCCCCCAATGCTCCCAATTTGTTCAGGAGCTCTTCCTCCGTACCCCTTCTCCAGGGGACCATGTATTTCTCTCTTAGGGTACTCCTTGTTCCCTGTTTCTCTGGTGGTGTCCATTGCAGGCTGTAATCCTTTGCTCTATGTCTAAAGTCCATATATGAGTGACTACATACCAGGTTTGTCTTTGTGTTACTGGGTTACCTCACTCAGGATGGTTTCTTCTAGTTCCATCCATTTGCCTTCAAATTTCAAGATTTCTATTTTTTTCTGCTGAGTAGTATTCCGTTGTGTAAATGTATCACATTTTCTGTATCCATTTTTTTCAGTTGAAGGGCATCTAGGTTGCTTCCAGGTTCTGGCTATTACAAATAATGTTGCTACGAACATAGATGAACCAAAGTCCTTCTTTTATGAATGTGCATCCTTTGGGTATTTGCCTAAGAGTGGAATTTCTGGATCTTGAGGTAGACTGATTCCCATTTTCCTGAGAAACCTCCATACTGATTTCTAAAGTGGCTGTACAAGTTGGCACTCCCACCAGCAGTGGAGAAGCATTCCCTTTTCTCCACATCCTCTCCAGCATAAACTGTCACTGGTGTTTTTGATTTTAACCATTCTGACAGGTGTAAGATGGTATCTCAGAGTGGTTTTGATTTGCATTTCCCTGATGGCTAAGGATACTGGGCACTTTCTTAAGTGTCTTTTAGCCATTTTATATTCCTCTATTGAGAATAGTCTATTTAGTTCTGTACCCCACTTTTTAATTGGATTATTTGGTGTTTTGGAAACTAGCTTCTTGAGTTCTTTGTAAATTTTGGAGATCAGCCATCTGTCAGATGTGGGGTTGGTGAATATCTTTCCCCATTCTGTGGGCTGCTGTTTTGTCCTGCTGACTGTGTCCTTTGCATTACAGAAGCTTCTCAGTTTTAGGAGGTCCCATTTATTAATTGCTAATCTCAATGTCCATGATTCTGGTATTATGTTCAGGAAGTTGTCTCCTGTACCAATTAGTTCAATGGTACCTCAAACTTTCTCTTCTACATATCAACATCCAGTTATGCAAGTATGATTTGTTGAAGATGTTTCATTTTTTTTCACTGTATGATTTTAGCTTCTTTGTCAAAAATCAGGTTTTTGAAGTGTGTGGAATAATATCATGTTTTTCAATTTGATTCCATTGCTTTACCTGTCATTTTTATGTCAATACCAAGCTGTTCTCATTACTACAGCTCTATTGTAGAGCTTGAAGTCAGGGATGGTGATGCCTCCAGAAGTTCATTTATTGTACAGGGTTCTTTTTACTATCCTGAGTTTTTTGTTTTTTTTCATATAAAGTTGAGTATTGTCCTTTCATGGTCTATGAAGAATTGTGTTGGGATTTTGATGGGGATTGCACTGAATCCGTAGATTGCTTTTGGTAAGATTGCCATTTTTCTAAATTGATCCTCCCTCTCCAAGAGCATGGGAGATCTTTCCACTTTCTGTTACCTTCTTTATTTTTTTTCTTTAAAGACTCAAAGTTCTTGTCACACAGATCTTTCACTTATTTGTTTAGAGTTACCCCAAGATATTTTATTTTGTTTGTGGCAATTGTAAAGGGCGATGTTTCTCTGATGTCTATCTCAGGCCATTTATCATCTATAAATAGTAGGTCTACTGATTTTTTGAGTTAATCTTGTATCCTGCCACTTTCCTGAAAGTGTTTATCAGCTGTAGGAGTTCGTTCATAGAGTTTTGGGATCATTAAGTAAACTATCATATCATCTGCAAATAGTGAAAGTTTGACTTTTTCCTTTCAAATTTGTGTTCTCCTGATCTCCCTTTGTTGTCTTATTGCTATAGCTAGAACTTGAAGTACAATACTGAAAATATAGAGATAGTAGACAACCTTGTCTCTTACAATCTGTTGGTCTCCTCTATTGATCCCTGGGACCTGGATCCAGTATATTTGATACAGATAGCCCAGTTAGGTCTGAGTGTTACAAGATCTTTCATTCTCTGCACATTTTCTAGTTGTGGATCTCTGTATTTGTTCCTGTATACTACAAGAAGCTTCTCTGATTATGGCTGAGTATGGCATGCCCTATGGGCATAGCAGAATGTTATTAGGAGTCATTTTATTGCTGTATTCTTTTAGCAGAACAATAATTGTTATCCCCTAGGACCATGGCATATCCAGACTTAGGTTCTTGTCACCCTAGTAGTTTCAGGTATGGTTTACATCTCATAGACTGGGCTTTAAACCCAATCAGAGAGTGGATGATCACTTTCACAATATTTGTGAAACTACTATACTGGCACATCATGTAGGCAGGTGACTTTTGTAACTTTATAGGGTTTGTAGCTATGCTGGTTACCTTTCAGAGTGTAGAGTAATTTCCAGTACCATTCAGCTAGTCAGTAAGAGTGAATTCTCTAGTTAGGTACCAGATATATTTCTCCATATTAAGTAATGTGATGACTTGCGTAAGAATTAACCCCATAGACATATATTTGAGTGCTTATCTATCAGGGAATGACACTTTTTGAGAATAATTAGAGAGTGGAGGATCATTGGAGTAAGGGTGGCCTTACTAGAGAAGGTACAGCCTTGTTTGAGGAAACATGTCACTTGAGGTGGGCTTTGAAGATCCAAAGGCCAAGGACAGGCCCAGGTCTCTATCACTGTGCCTATTAATCAGCATGTACCTCTCAGCTACTGCTTCAATATCCTCCTGCATGCCTCCATGCTCCCCATCCTGATGACAGTGTACTAAATCCCTGAAACTATAAGCTAGGCCCCAACTAAATATACTCTATTTTAAGAGTTTCCTTGGGACATCTGTGCAACAATGTTCATAGCAGCACTATTTGTAATAGCCAGAACCTACTCACCCATATGTGGATTTTAGCCATACAGTAAAGGAATACCAGCCTACATTCCACACTGCCAGAGAAGCTAGTAAACAAGGAGGACCCTAAGAGAGACATACATGGTCCCCTGGAGAAGGGGAAAGGGACAAGATCTCCTGAGCAAATTGGGAGCAAGGGAGGAGGGAGAGGAAGCTAGGAGAATGAGAAGGGGAGAAGAGGAGAGGTGAGGAGGACATGAGGGAACAGAAAGGTTGAGTCAGGGGAAGAATAGAAGAAAACAAGAAAGGAGATACCATAGTAGAGGGAGACACTTTAGGTTTAAGGAGAAATCAGGTGCTAAGGGAAATGTCTGGAGAGCTACAAAGATGACACCAACTAACAATCTAAGCAACAGAGAAGAGGCTACCTTTAATGCCCTCCTCTGATAATGAGATTGATGACTGACTTATATGCCATCCTATAGTCTTCATCCAGCACCTGGTAGAAGTAAAAGCAGACACCCACAACTAATCACTGAACTGAACTGGAATCCAGTTGCAGAGAAGAATGAGTGATGAGCAAAGGGGTCCAGACCAGGATGGTGAAACTCACAGAAACAGCTGACCTGAACAAGGGAGAGCTCTTGGTCCCCAGACTGATAGCTGGTTAACCAGCATGGGACCGATCCAGACCCCAGGAACATGGGTTTCAGTGAGGAGACCTATGAAATCTACAGGCTCTCCTGTAGTAGTTCAGTGCTTATCCCTAGCACAGGTGTGGACTTCAGGAGCCCATTCCACATACAGGGATTCTCACTGAGCCAAGACACACAGGGGTGGGCCTAGGCCCTATCCCAAAGGAAACGATAGACTCTGATAACCTCCTATAGACGTCCTTGCCCTCCCTGAGGAGTAGAAAGGATATGTGATAGGTAGGGTTTTATTTGGGGGGAGGTAGGGGCAGAGGGGTAGGAGTGGGAACTGGGATTGTCATGTAAAACAATCTTGTTTCTAATTCAAAGTAAAATAAAAAAAAAAGCAGACCAAAGGGGGAGGGAGAGTTTCCTTGGTTATGTTGTCTTGTCAGAAAAATAGAATATTGCCTAAGACAAATGATATATGTGTTGTCTTCAGGACTAGGGCCTTGTCATCAGTTTGAGGAGCACAATCAATATCTAGGCAATTTCTGAGATATTTGGGGACTTACAATGGGCAATTTGGGCCAATAGCTCCACTAAATGTTACTCATTCCTTGTACTATAGTTTTTACTTGTTGGCATAAGATACTTAGTTGGGACAGTGTCTCCCCAATTAGTTGGTGACTACAATATATTCCTTTCCTGAAATATGTATGTATTTTAGTAAACTTCCAGAGCAGCAGGCTTCTATATGGACCCTCAATTTACTAGTCACTTCCCATATTCCTTCCTTTAATCATCTAATCAATTTCCTTCTTCATTAATTTCTGCCAAACCAGTCTCCCTCATGTCTCTCCCTAACGATATATTATTTCCCCTTCCTTGAGAAATTTCCTCTTCCCCTTTAGTCCCTTATTTGGTACTGATTCTTAGTATTTATGCAGATTTTAGCATGCATACCAAAGGCTTTGAGGATAGCACCCATATAAAGATAAAACACAAAATATTTGTCATTTTTACTCTGGGTTGCCTCACTCATAATGATATTTATTTTTATGAAATGAATTGATGCATACAGTATCATTTAATCCATATGTTTGCATGAACAACAAATCTCTGAAGCATAAAGCAAATATTGTCAGTAATCTCAAAGGAACTAAGTAATTCAGCAATCAAATTTGGAGACAACTGTGTACAACTCCCCTTAATGAATGCAAATATGAAAACTGGACAGATATCAGCATTGTTACCAGAAACTTAAATAATGTGATAAAAGAACTTAGCAATACCAAAGAACAGGAGAGTATATATTTTTCCCCAGAATACATATGAAAATCTTTAGAATAGTGTTCCTAATCAGTTATATTTTTTCTATAAATTTAATAATATTGAATGTATACTGTTAAATCTTTAAAAAAATTCTGATACCAATGTGAAATAATTTAAAATTAAAATTAAATCATTAAACAAAATTTGGTAGAGTCACATGTTTTGGAGTTTTCATAATTCTAGTTAATAAATAGGCCAATGAAGAAATTTAAAGTGATATCAAAAATAATTTTGTATTAAATAAAATTAACCAAAAAGCCAGGTGTGGTGATACAGAAATGTAGCACCAGCTACTCAATTGGCTGAACCAAGAGGATTTCAAATTCAAAGAATGCCTGACCAATTTTTCAACCCTTTCTGAAAAGAAAATGTAAGTATTGGTGCAGAAAAGCAAGCATCTTTCTTAGGTTTCTGTTGCTGTAATAAACCATTATGAAATAAGCAACTTGAAAATGAAAGACATTATTTGGCGCATATATTAAACTCTATCACTGAAGGAAGTCAGGGCAAGGATTGAAAACAGGAACCTGGAAGCAGGAATTTAAACAAAAGCCATGAATTTCTAACTAGCTTATTTTCCCCATGATTTGCTCGGGCCACTTCCTTATAGCACTGGACACAACTTAGCCCAAAGTGGTACCACCCACAATGGTATGGACTTTCTCCCTTCAATCACTAAATAAAAAGATGACCCAGAGTTTTAAATACAGGTCAGTATTATGGAGATTTTTTTTTTTTACTATGATTCCCTGTTTCCAGATAATTCTGGAGGAGGCTGACCAAAATAGGACAGTACCTATGTAGTAGACTATTTTTCTAGCATGAACAAAGCCTACAGTTCATTAAGTACCTATTAATGATAGAAAAATAAAAATAAACTGCAGCATAGCAAAATTTACATGTACCAAAAGAGTGCTAAAAATAAATTGTAGCTATCCCTATCTTTCTTTATAAAGATGAATGCTTTCAACTAAATAAATTTCAACCTCAATCTTTGGAATAAGAGAAAAAAATGGACTATGAGAACGAAGTAAATAACAGAAAATCAACAAAATCAAAGCCACCAAGCATTCAATAAAAATAAGATGCATTTAGATAGAAAAATAGAATGATTGATATGGGATAACCTTCTGTATACTGCAAATATGTGTTGCTTTTGTTTGATGATAAATAAAGCTGACTTGGCAAATGTCCAAGCAGAATAGAGACAGGTGAGAAATTCAAACAAAGCTATGGAGAGAAAGAAGGCAGAGTCAGAGAGAGGCCATATAGCCACTGGGAAGCAAGATGTGAGGTAACAAGCCACGAGCCTCAGGGTAAAATATAAAATCATAGAAATAGGTTAATTTAATTGATAGAGCTAGCCAGTTATATGCCTGAACCACTGGCTAAGCAATTACATTTAATATTAGCTTCTGAGTGATTATGTCATAAGCATCTTGGAGACCAGCTGGTGGGAGACAAACCAGTCCAGTAGGACAAGGCAAGACAGAGAAAAACTTCCAACTGCATGTGGTACCCAAATGTTTGACAAGAAATTCCATGCACAACCTGACAAAAGCTTAAAGATGGATTCTAAACACAAAAGAACAGAGTCAAGCATGGCTTCTTGATAGCAGCATGGGTGGGCTCTCATTGCTAGAGGCAAGTAGAGGCATGGTTCCTTTAAGAAACTGTGCTGTTTTTCTGGGATTTTGTTTTTTACTTTTTTTTAAAATGGAGAGTGCTGGATGTCTCTACAATTTTGTTCAAATGACTGCAGAACCTGGAAAAGCTGTTGCTGCTATTGATGCATAACCTACTACCATTATTGCTCTCTCTCTCTCTCTCCTCTCTCTCTCTCTCTCTCTCTCTCTCTCTCTCTCTCTCTCTCTCTCTCCAAAAGTTTTGGAAACTTTTGCTGTGCTGTCAACTTTGGAAAAAATTATCCCAGTTTACCGTGTTGAGTAGGCATTGTACATAAATTAACAGCCATATTGGTCTAGAAATGTTGAACTTAATTTTTTTCCATTTGTACAGGGGTAACACACTGTATTAAATATGGAAGGTCTTAAAAAAAAGAAGGGATTTTGAGAGCCCATCCCATGTGAAGGGATGCTCTCTTGACCTGGACATATGGGGAAGGGCCTAGGCCTGGCCCAGGATGATGTGGTAGACTTTGGGGAGCCCCTTTTGAGGGCCTTACCCTGCCTGGGGAGTGGAGGGGGGATGGCTAGGGGCAGGTGGGATGTTGAGGGGGAGGGGAGAGAGAGGGAGAAGGGATTGACATCTGAAGCAAGCTTGTTCCTAATTTGAACTAATAAAATAAAATAAATGGCATCTTGACTCAGAATTAGCAGCAAAAACTACATGGCTCTTCTAAGAGGCCCTGCTATCTATATGGAGTTTATGAAAAGGCAGCTGCATGAACTTAAAACCTCCCCAGAGCTGGCCAAGATACACGTGGCTCCCACAAGTACCTCCACCATATAACTAGACTCTCAGGAAGCCAAGGAATGGGGTGTAGCCAGCTGCTTTAGTCCTAGCCAAGCCTGATTGTCATTTTTAAAAACTCTCCTGGTCATAAAAAGATTACAGATGCACAATAAGGGCAGATTCAGAAAAAAAAGGCCTCTAAATGGGTCACAGTATGTTTGATGAATGTGCATAGGCTTAACAGAGAGAGTATGTAAGATAGAGTCAGATAAAAATAATAATTCAAGAATGAGAAACTGAGGTCCTCAAAGAAGAATATAGTAATAAAAATTGTAACCGGCCATGTAAAGATGGAACATACACAGAGAGTCTGGATTCTATATACTATTGTGTCTTCTTTGAATTTTTGAATGTTAATGTGCTAACTGTTGAGAGACATTTGACTGTGAGGTTTGCTAAACTAAACCAACATATACATTTTAAAGGTATCTTGACTTCAAATTTGGGATCTAAGAATATTCTTGCTTTGGAAAAGAGGTTCTGCTTTTGTTTCTACAGAAGATGAGAAGCTGTGGATTCCATCCAGGCTAATATGCTTTCATCAAACAAGACTCCATGAAACAATGACCCAGGTGCTCCAACATTCACAATAGCTTCTTGACTGATGCCTAAGATGACTAACCACACAAAATATTGCAGTCAGGACTTAAGCACAATTCTACATTTTATAAGAATCCTCTAAGTTTAACAGCGCCCCCAATCAGCATAAAGCATTCTAGAAAACTATGCCCAAATTCCCAAATATTGTTTATATTTTTCATTTTAAAAGGGTTTGATTTTAAATTGTTAATGGTCACAGGTAATCTCTATCTAAAGAAAAAAAGGGATATGATATAGAAATGGATACTTTGGTATGGATTTTGGTTTATTGATAGAAATTTAAGGTCCTTGTTTAAGGTATTATATTTATTCAGCTCATTTGAAAATATAATGTATAATTAAGAAATAAAAATTAATAGACATCTGTAATAGTTGAGCTTATAGTCGTGTTAGTTAGGTTTTCCAGATATGCAGAGATACACTTCAGATGAATAGGTAATCTTCAAACACTTCAAAGACCTACAGAATATGGCATTTAAAATGTTTACTTCAAGAGGATGCTGGACATTGAAGAAGCTCTTTATGGAGTTCACCTTCAATATGGCAAGACTAACCATTTGGGCAAGAAACTGCTCTTGTCTGGATTGCTTGACTGTATGCTGTATAAACTGGACATGCAGAACCCATAGGAAAGTGACTGCTGAACTTGCTGAAATAAGATGGGATGGACTTTCAGGGATTCTGTTTCACAGAAGAAACTGCCAGACATTCTTTGGACACAAAAGTAAACAACTGATGAACTTTTCTAGAAAAAGGCAGAACAGATATTCCAATTTCCTGCTTCACTGAGAAGTCTGCCAGATATTATTGCCATATAGGCTGAAGATGGATGCCCCAACTTTACAGAAGAACTTTGGTTGACTGTCAAAAAGCCAGATATCTCTGTCATTTCTAGAGTTTTTGAAGTTGTTTACAATGCACTCCAGTTTACTTATGTAATATTATAGCTTTCTGGGGTATTTGATGGAGTTGAAGACAGGTAGCTATAGTTACAGTTTTTCATAGTTATGATAAAAGATAAATTAGATATAAAACTTTAGACTCACCAAGATAGGATAGATGACAGAATATTTTATTTAATTTTGCCAAATGCAAGTAGCTTGCTTGAGTTAATACCTTCCTTTTAATTAGACAGAAAAGGGAGATGATTTCGGATGTCCTTTGGTATGCTGTGAATATGTGTTGCTTTTCATGGTTGATAAATAAAACTGATTTGGCCAACAGCGAAGTAGAATAGAGCCAGGCAGCTAATAGAAATAAAGGCATGGAGAGAAAGAAGGCTGAGCCAGAGAGATACCATGTAGCATCCAGGGAAGCCAGATATGTGGTAAAAAGCCACAAACCGTGTGGTAAAACATCAAATAATACAAATGGGTTAATTTAATTAAGAGAGCTAGTCACTAATATACCTGAGCCACTGGCCAAGCAATTGTAATTAAGTGTCTGAGTGCTTACTCAGAAACTGCCCAACAGGAAAGAAAACCCCCCAACTACAAGTTATGACTAAAATTGTGACAATTAAGGAAAACTGTAAAAGTATGATATATGGTCATACAAAAACAAAAATATATAAAGGCTACAAACTACTATATTCTAGAAATGCAAAAATCACAAGGAACACACAACTTCATAGGAATATTCAAATTGTCAAAATGAAGTCAAACTGAACAAGAAAATCTGAATCAATATGTGACAAGAAAATAGATGTAATTCATAATTTTAAAAATCTCATAAATAATATAATAGGCACATGGAATTTAAATAATAATTTGGCAATAAAAATAACATTTTTGCCAAATATGTTCATAAATCTATAAATATTTCACATTGTTCTCTGTATGATACAAATAATATTTTCTAAAATTGTTCTAAACCAGAACCAGAAAAAGATACCACACACAAAGAGAAATTAGAGTCTATAGTCCTCATAAACATAAACACAATTGTCATTAGCAAAATGCAAAATGCATTAACTAAGCTTAACCTCATAAAACATATTTAAAAGATTATATATTATATCTTGACTGAGTAGGGTTTATTTTTATTTAATTTAATTTTTTCTTGTTTTTTGAGACAGGGTTTCTCTCTGTAGCCTTGGCTGTCCTGGAACTCACTTTGTAGACAAGGCTGGCCTCAAACTCAGAGATCTGTCTGCTTCCCCCTCCTTAGTGTTGGGTTTAAGGCATGCACCACCACCATCCATCTCTGAGTCAAGTTTATTATAGGAAAGAAAAATTGTTTTAACCTTTTCTTGGATATGCTTTCTGCAAGGTATGGTGGTATATGGCTTCAATCTTAGCACTGGGGAGGCAGAGATTGGCAGATTTTTGATAGCTTGAGGCTAACCCAGTCTGCATAGTGAGTACCAGGATAGCCAGAGCTATATAATATAATAGAGAGATCCTATCCAGAAAAAGAAAGAAAGAAGGGAAGAAAGAGAGAATTAAGGAGGGATGGAGGGAAGGAGAGAAAGAAAGACAGAGAGAGAGAAGAAAAATATATCTACCCTCCAATAGGATGGTATAAGAAAGCAGGATATTTAATACATAAATAAGTCATGAGTGTAGGGGTAAATGGAATTATAATAGAGTCCACAGGGAAACCATTAGCCTCTGTATTATGCAAGAACTAAGAAGTATCATCTATGAGTCAGACCCCAGATTGCTGGTTTCTTCATCTGGGAACTATTAGCCCTAAGTACTGTGAAAATAGTTAAATGTATTGTGTTATTTTCTGTGATAGATTAGATGGACTCAGACAACCAACAAAAATCAGTTTATAGAAAACACATGATCAACTCAAGATGGATCTAGTTGGCCATGCCTTACTCCTAGAGTGTTTATTCTACTTAGCTAACATCCTTATTTTGAAGTATATGCTCAAAATAGTCCTATATCTAATATTTATGGAAATTTAATAGCTGATTTTATTGTTCATAAAAATATATCACAGTGGTCGAGAGGCAGAAGCAGGCAGATCTCTGTGAGTTCGAGGCCAGCCTCGTCTACAGAGCAAGTGCCGAGAGAGGCACCCTAGCTACATAGAGATACCCTGTCTCAAAAAACAAAACAAAAGAAAAAAATCACATGGGATCCAAAATGTACAATACCATCCTGACAATTAAGAAGAAAGTTAGAAAAAAAAACCACAATAATTCCTTTCAAAGCATCCTGCAATAATTTATATGTCAAGATGATACAATACAGTGGTAACAATACATGTTGACCAAGAAAACAATACAAAGTCTATAATTAATCTATCCCATTTATGGTCAACTGATTTCTACAAGGACTCTGACCAATCAGCTTGAGGAAGAATGGAAACTCTCTTTAGCATGTAATGCTGAGACAACTGGAGGTCCATGTGTAAAGGAATGAATCTGGAGAAGTAATTTGTCATGAAAAATTTTGATTCAAAATGACAAATGAAAATCAACTACAAAAAAATTTCTAAAATGACAAAAACTGACAAACCATCTGTAAAGAGAAATTGAAAGAAAAATAGAACATGAGCTTGAATGAGTAGGAGGATGAGATGATTTAGGAGAAATGGCAGAGAGATAGTAATATAATCAAAATATTTTGTATGAAAAATTTAAACAAAAGATAACAAAATTTTAAAATTTAGAAACTAACAAAATAAACTTAGGAAAAGGCATGCACATATTTATGTCTTTAAGTTTGTTGAAGACTAGTAAATATGATTCCAAGAACCAAAGCAACAACAGAAAACTGATTTAAAAATTAGAATTTAAAGAGTGAAACATGATTCCCTTTAAAATACAAAATAAGGAAACCACAAGGTAAAGACTGTAGAAATATCAATATAAATGCTGTATCTGATAACTGAAATCTCCAAAATATTTTCAGGTTGCTTACAATATAATGATAATGATAATAATAATAATAATAATAATAATAATAATAATAATAATAGCAATAAAAAGTCCTTCAGTGGACAATGGATGTGGTCATTTTACCAAACACAATCAAAACTCTTTTGTATAATTGGTTATGTAAATAAAAATCAAATCCAGAACATTACTCATCAGCTGAAAAGATGTTTCTTTTAGTGTGGACAACAAGAATATTTGTAATGATGTAGAGACTGGAAGGTTGCAGAGTTACTGTGAAAAAATATTTGGGAAGATTTTATGATGTTAAATGCAAATATGTGTCTATCAGAGTAATTACATTCTTAGGCATTTAACCACAAGTACAGAAAACATGTTTCTGCACAAATAATTATATTTGAATGTCATCATCAGCATTAGTCATTTTATTTTAAAATGGTAAAAGTGAGTATGTATGTCAACTTGCAGATTACAGTGGATGTGTTAAATATACATAAGAATTGGAATAGAACATCATAATCCTTTTGTTAAAGACAGATTAGATTCACAAACAAACATTATTCTAACTGAATTTATCAGATGATGAAGACCCTATGTTCTGTGCAGTTCTTATTTTTCTCCATGTTTTATTTAAACTAGAAACCAGATTGTTTTAAATGTCAGTCCCAGTTCCCTCTCCCTCCCCTCCTCCCCTGCCCCCCCAACTAACACCCTCCCTATTCCATAACCTTTCTGCTACTCAGGAAGGGTTAGCCATTCCATGGGGGGGTCTTCAGGGTCTGTCATATCTTTTGCAATAGGGCCTAGGCTCTTCCCCCTGTTAGAGTTAAGGGGGTATCCCTCTATGTGAAATGGGCAACCAAAGTCCTTTCCTATGCTATGATGGATAAGTATTGGTGTACTACAAGAGGCCCCATAGATTTCCCAGGCCTCCTCACTGACATCCACATTCATGGGGTCTGGATCAGTTCCATGCAGTTTTCCCAGTGATCAGTCTGGGGACCAAGATCACCCCCTTATTCAAGTCAGCTGTTTCTGTTGGTTTCACCAGCCTGGTATTGACCCCTTTGCTCACCACTCCTCCTTCTCTGCAACTGTATTGCAGTTCAGTTCAGTGTTTAGCTGTGGGTATCTGCTTCTACTTACATCAGCTGCTGGATGAAGGCTATATGATGGCATATAAGTTAGTCATCAATCTCACTATCAGGGGAGGGCATTTAAGGTAGCCTCTCCTCTGTTGCATGGATTGTTAGTTGGTGTCATCTTTGTAGCTCTCCAGACCTTTCTCTAGTGCCTGATTTCTCTTTAACCCTATAATGGCTCCCTCTCTATGGTATCTCTTATTTTGCTCTCCTCTATTCTTCCCCCTATACAACCTTCCTAATCCCTTATGTCCTCCTCTCCCCTCCTCTTCTCCCCTTCTCATTCTCCTAGTTCCCCCTCTCCTTCCCCCATGCTCCCAATTTGCTAAGGAGATCTTGTCCCTTTCCCCTTCTCGGGGGGACCATGTGTGTCTTTCTTCTATGCACATGAAAAGTCCAGTAGTGGCAAATGAATTGAAGCAGAATGTAAATAAGTTGTTGTAACATAAAGCCAGTATTGCAAATAGGGATGATAGTATATTTTACAGACTGAAATAATAGATTGTGATATTATTGACAAATTCTCCAAATTACCTATAAATCACTGTTGTATAATACCTACATAATTGTCATGAAAAGATCTTATCAATAGGAATATGCATTTCTTCATTCTGATACATCAAGACAAGTTAATGATACTTAACGTCATTATCCAATAACATCCACAATGACAGCATCCTGTGGGCTTTCAATAACATATTTAGGTACCCATGGAACATACAGTATTTTTCATGAGCTCATATCTTACTTATTTAATAGAAAATAATTTCATATGCATTCCTAATAAATGTTACTGAAATGTGACAGGCAATACAAATTTGAATGAAATCAAGGATAAAGAAATTATGTAAAAAGCTCAAAGGCAAGTTTTATGGTTTATTGCTTTATTTATTCACTTTTTAAAAATGATTGATTTTTAGCAATGACTTTCCAGTATATCATTATGTGAATCATGAATGCACTGACAAATTATTGACATACATTCATATCAGTTTGAGATATTTTTAAATAACTACAATATGAAAGATAAACTTACAAACACTTTGGACATAATCATTGTAACTAAAAAATCAAATGATGAACTCAGTGCTAAAGAAATTGATGTTTGTCATATTTGTATTTATAATAGAAAATAAAGTGCAATCATTTTTATTTAAAGACTAAAGCCATTCTAGCATAATATATGTAAGAATAAAAATATGTTAGCATAATATAGTTAAATAATGCTGAGCATAATTAGCAATTATATATATTTCAAAACATTAAAATTTGAATTAAGTGCAATGTATACTCATTTGAGTGCCCATTTCACAAAAGCTCAATTTTCCTAATAATTTAAACCAACAATAGATAAGAAGGACATTGTAACACTGAAGTATCTGTACAGTTAAAGATAAATAGAGTGAATATGAAGCCAATGTAGTGGGAGAGACTCTTTGCTAGCTACAAATCTGAGAGAATATTAATATCCAGGATACATGAGAAAGACCAAAAAACGTCAAGAAATCAAATGATGCACTTTAAAATGGGATATTGATCTGAATAGACAGTTCATGAAAAGAAATAAAAATGCCTAAAATATATCTAGAAATGTTTATCTTCCCTATATATTAGTTTAATGTAATCAAAGCAAATCTGAGATGTCAAAATACCTCAGTCAAAATAGTTAAGATAAGTAACAACCACAACAAAAACTGACAGCAAATGCTGGAGAGGATTTAAGGAACTAGGAACCACCATTAATTTTTGTTGAAATTGCAAAACTAGTCCATCAACCCTGGAAATCAATGTGAATAATTCTCAGAAAGCTACAAGTAAGTCTACCGTATGATCCAACTCTACAATTCTTTGGCATATTCTGGAAAGTCTTGATAGCTTTATCTACAGATACTTGCTCTGATATGATTATTGAAGTTCTATACACAATAGCTAGGAAATTAGCAACCTAACTATATTTCAACTAATTAATGAATAATAAAAATATGGTACATATTCAAAATGGATTAGAATTCAGCTTTAAAGAAAAATGGCATCATGAAATTTGTAGGCATATGGGTGGAAATATAAAGTATGCCCAGACACAGAAAGATAAATGTTATAGTATTCTCTCAGCTGAGGCTCTTAGCTCCAAATCTTCATAGGTGAATACATAACATGTGGTAAATGCAGAAGCCATGAAAATAAAATTAGGCACTAGTGCAGTTCTAGAAAAGCAACTAGCAGAATATAGGTTATATAAAACAGAAAAAGAAAAAGGGATGGGAGCTGTGAATTTGAACAGGAAATGCTGGAGGCATAGAAGGAGTTGAAGGGAGGGAGCAAAATGTTGGAAATGTATAACACATAGTTTTTTAAAAAAAATTACAGCAAGATCTTTGTATATAATAAGATTTAAATTCTGGCCTAGCAAAGTGGCAATTGTAAATTATTTCTAATGTTCATGATCTCATCCCCCTGGGAATCTGGTTAAGTTTTCAGTTGCAGGTATAATTTGCCTACTGCTAAGTGCACTTTAAACACAATTAGACAACCTTTGGTTGCCATAAACATGTGAATGGCACTTATTGCACATTTATGGATATCTTGCAATGCTTTTGTTGTCATGATTCATAGAGGCTGTAGCTGGGTAAGACATTTTAATACCCGTAGTTAAGTATATCTAACAAGCTCATCAAGGAAACCTTTCTTTACAACAAATACAGAGGCTCACAGAAAACCACAACTGGATACAATATAAAGAGTAATGGTTTTTGGAGAGCTCAGTCCCAATAGATACACCTAGATCACAGCTCCTGCATCTGTGGTTTAGGGAACATGGCTGAAGAGCAGATGGAGGGATTGTAAGATCAAAATACCAAGAAGTCTGTGATCAAACAGTCTTAGAGATGGCTGCATAAACAAGATCAGAACAGTAACAATATCAATGGACATGCTAATGTGAAATGGGTAGTACTTCCTAGGGTCTCACCTCTACACCAAGAAATATAGGCAAGTAATCACTGCTGGGAACAGGAAAATTGGTGTCATCCAAGGATGAATCCTCTAATTGGCTGTTCAATGCCTATTGGACACCCTGAAACCACATAAATACAAACAACAAAACCAGACTGATCATGTTGTATTTAAATAATTATGTATGTATCAATAATAAAGAAAAAGAGGCTATCAACTTGAAAATGTGAAATCATGGGAGGGGTGGGTGAGGATACCTGGGAAGAACTGCAGGTATGAAAGGGAAGGGGGGAAGTAATAAAATTCTATTTCAATTAAAACTTACTTAAAAAATTAAAAACATCAAAAGTTTTATCAACCTAACTATAGTACCCTTAAATATCTCAGCTCCAGCACAATGAAAAGGAACAACTGCAATAAGAATGAATTGAAGAGAATAACTGGGAACAAATAACTTAGAAATAATTCTGCCACTTTTTGGTTGGGAGGGGTTCAAGACAGGATTTCTCTATGTAGCATCTCTGCCTGACTTGGAACTTGCTCTGAAGACCAGGCTGGCTTCAAACTCACAGAGATGTTCTTGTTTCTGCCTCCTGAGTTCTGGGATTAAAGGCATGTGCCACCATAGTCCAGCTCTGTTTTGGTTTTTTTGTTGTTTCTGCCACATTATTTATTTATTTTACAAATTTTGACTAAATTCAATAGTCATGCCTTCTGCAGAATTAAGGTAAAATGGCTAATAATAGCTCTAATATATATTACCCAAGCTTTTTAGATAAAGAGGAATGGAGCATCTGTGATGTCTATTTTTGGTTGACAATTTGAGTATATCTGGAATGAACTACAATCTAGAAATAGAAGGCACACCTGTGAGAGATCTTCTGCTTGGTGTGAAATGGGTGAAACCAACTTTGAGGCAAGAAGATGCATATTAGATTCAGAAGTTGAGATAGGAAGACACACGTTTAAAGTGTGCCATACTTTCTCCTGGAAGACTATTTAAGAACATGGAAGAAAGGTTTGCTCTGTGCCTTCTTAGCCTTTCCTTGCTAGTACCTCCATTACTTCACTGGCATTGGAGACTGATTTCTTTGGGATTGCAGCATATACAGTAGACACATTGAGAACCAGCATCATGGGACAGAACAACTGCTTGATCATTGGACTTTAGATTTACAGCTAGCCATTACTGAATTAGCTGGACTGCAGCCTGTAAGTCATTTCAATAAACTCCTCTCTCTCTCTTCTCTCTCTCTCTCTCTCTCTCTCTCTCTCTCTCTCTCTATATATATATATATATATATATATATATATATGAGAGACCCCAATCCTAAACTTAAAATATAATATCATCGTTTTACAAGAGAACATAAAAATGTTTTCATCATTCAGGGAATATTAGTATATTATAAATATGACAAAATCTATATTACAGCCGAGATCATCATGAGCAAATCAATATGAAATACAAATTTCTTTTAAAATATTCAAGCAGTATAACATCTGTACCACAAATATTCCCCTTCATAAAATAACTATTAAAATTACTTGTGCATATTCTTCAGTTTTTCATTCATATATAAATGTGTGTGCAAAAGTACACACATAATATTATTATATGCATATCTAATATTCTATTACTTGTTTCATTTGCATATTTATTTTTATACTGAATGAGGAAATGATATATAAGCTTTATGGGACACGGGTGAAATCACTCAAGAAAATTTGAAAGTTCCTCTCTAATATCTGAATGACTATTTTAAATATATTTAGATTAATTCTGTCATAAGTATATATGTACATAAATTAAAATTTTCTCATAAGTTCTCACAATTATTTCACCTGGACATTTTTCATATTAATGCAGGTAAGGGTTGTACAATTAAGTTTATTTTAGCTGAAATACTATAATGATAATTTTGGTTTCCATTTAAAAATATTTACTACTATCCATGTTTAATGAGGCTGGAGTTGATATCTGGGTCATTAAAATTGAAAACTTATCACGAGAAGCTCTTGCACAACCATTTAGTGACAATGTGACTAAATTGGTGAGAACTCTCTCCCTAGGAGATGTATTATTTAAAGACAATTCTTTTATACAGGAACATATGGCGTATAGCCTCACTATAAAAATTGCTGTGAATAGCAAAGTTTTTTAGGCCTCCTAGACCATAAAATATTGACTGATCAAATTATGCTTCATTGTTTGGATCAGGAAAATCATCGTTCTATTCCTAAATTAAACTCTTCAGAATATCAATATTCAGTGAGTGGACATCTACTTGGAACTTTGAATTATTATAATCAAGAAAAATCACAATGGCACAGCCTAACATAGCATATTTCAAATGCTCAATACCTGTTGTTGTCATGTACAATCAATCAACTTACTACACTTAGGTCTCCTGAACTCATTTTATATTTCATTATGTAACTATTTTTCACATTTTCCTTGTGATTTTTTTTTTTGACATTTTTACATTCCGCATACAAATTAGATTACTATTATTCAGTATTTTTCTTTTGTCTGGCTTATTTCACTTAACATAATTATGTCCCATTTCTTCCTTATTCCATTAATTTTATTCTTAAAATACAAAGAAAATTTTCAGTATGCAATGCTCTTTTTATTCATTTGATTGGCTATTATGTTTTTCTGTGCAGAAAATCTTTACTTTCCTATTTTCACATTTTTTGTTTGCCATTTTTAATGTCATTAAACAATAACTACCTGAAGTGGTGTCATGGAAATTTACTGCATAGATTTCGGTTTTATGATTACATTTCTGACAATTAAGGCTTTGAACTACATTAAGGTTATTTTGTTAGTAGATATCTATCTTCCATCTATTTTTCTAAAAAATTAATTATTGATAACATTATCATTCCCATATTAAATATACTAGGACACTTAAACAGTGGTCTTCATACAAGTAAGTTTAATTTTGATAGCACTCTTTTGTCTGTTTGTTCCGTATTTATGCTGGTATTATGGTCTTTAGATTATTGTAGCTTTTTGTGTTGAGACAAGATCTAGTTCTGTATCCATAGCTGGTCTTGTCCTCTATATGGAGCCCAGGCTGCCCTTTATATGATGGCAACCATCCTTCCCCAGTCCACTTGAGAGCTTGCTCTATAGTTATATACCAACAGTCTGCCTTTTGTAGCATTAAAATACAATTTCACAACAGAAAGTATGTCTTTTTATTTCTCTACTCATCCTCATTCTCTGAAAGTGTCTTGTAATAAAGGCCCAGTTGTGATATAATAAACTCATGATACTCATGGATCCATACACAAGTGATGAGAGACGTTCCAGTTTGGGAGTTCCTCATTCCTTTACCTCTGACAAAACATTTGAAATAGCATGATGACTTTTTTTTTTACAAGTTATTTAATCTATGCTATCAAGTACACTCTACACTCTCATTTTCAGTATGTTTGCTTGATTGTAAATGGAGAGTATTTAGTATGTTTAAAACCTTAGAAACTCCAACTTTGCACTTCCATCAGCAAGGAGTCTAAATTGCTATTGGTTCCCATGCTCTTCAGATTTGGGTATTGTTTTTGCAACCTGGACATTATAATAAATGTGTACTAGTATTGCAATTTTATGTGCCTTTTCCAGATAGCATATAATATAGAAAATCTTTTGATAATTAATTTCCATATTACTCTGTGAAATCTATGTTAAAACATATACAGCTTTCAAGAAATAGTTATCAGTCTTTGAGAATTCATACACTGTACTTTGAACATATTGATCCCCTAACCTGACTCTTAACATAATCCCCATCTCAAACCTCCCTAGACTTCCCACCCAGCTTTGAATCTCTCTCTACCCCCCCCCTCTCCATTTATCCCTATTAAATCCTGTTTGTGTTACCCAATTCATCTTAGGAGTGGGTCCTGCCCTGCATTATGGTCAATGTACCGACTGTCATATTAACAAAATTGACTTACTTTTCCCTAGAAAAATGTGAGTAGCTCCTTAGCAAATGGGGAGCTGTGTATAATAAACATGCGTGATTCGGTAATCACTGGATGCCCTCCCAGATCTATCTCTCGTCTCCTGCCTATTCCTGTTTTCAAGCCACACTCCCCCTCTCAGGTATGGCCCTGACTAGTTGGCTAGACCTGACCAAAGTCTTGAACATGGGGAAACAACAGATGGTGACCAATGTGGGGCCATGACAGTTTCTAGAGGTGCAGGTAGATGTACCTTTTCATGAATACACAAGAAGCTATTATTTCTTTCAGGAAACAAGTAAGATTTTCGTCAGATAAAATACCTGTTTCTACAGCATATACTGCATACTGTGCAATTGTCAACTCAAATTTGCTTCCTTGTGAATTTCACAATTTTACATCCTCTCATTTGATTTTCCAGGTTTCATAAATTGCTTTTGGTAATAATAGTTGCAACAATATTGTTATGTGAATGTATGTCATATATGGGATCTGTCACATTCCTGCTATCCTATGATCTGTACTTTAGACCTTTTGTTTCTGAAATTTCTCCCTTTCACAGAGATTTCTGTAAGGCAACTTTGATACCAACTTGCCCTCTGCTTTCCTAGTATTTTTGTTTTCCATGAATGAATGTCCTTTAATGCCAGAGCAAATCAGAGACACTGGATTTTCCAGTTAGGAATCATCACTTGTAATATATTTAACTTTTTTTCTGCATGGATAAAAGTACTAATATTCAGAAAAGGCATGGTAAGTAAAATTGAAGTCATGTTTTTTTCTGGAATAACTTTTTTATTATAGGTTAAATCAAAGTCGATCTATTAATATTTAATTCCTCATAGTATAAACAGAAAATTAAAAACACAGAATACTAATTGAAGGACAGCTATTAAAAGAAGGGTCACATATATACCTTCATGAATAACTTTTGTGGAAATATAAAGCTACTTAAACAATTTTGTAAAAAGACAACCTAGCAATAAATAATAGTGTAGGTGTATTAAAATATTAATGAATGCTTTTGAAGCATACAAAATACATTATAGTTCTATTCAATGGGGAACTTCAAAAAATATCCAGAAGGTCAACTTTCTCAGATAAATATTCTTAAAGTAGTCTATAACCACATTATAAAATTTTTAACTACTTGACCCCACCTCATGTAGTTTCCTCAAGGAGTTTCTTCCATCAGTCATCTTCCCTTTGTTCTCTATCTTCAGTTTCTCTTTCTTTGTACAAATATCCCCTGTAGCTTATACTCACATGCTCAATCATCTCTGATTTAAATGACACAATTTGGGGTAAGAAACCCTGGGTAAATATATTCTTTATTCATAATTTCAATTACAGAAAATTATCATATTCCGAGGCTGAGATTTAATATGATACGAATGTACAAAAGGATTTTGTATTTTGAAAATAAAGCCTTTCTCATTTTCTAGATACTCATGCTACTTTCCTGTGTTGCTTAAAAGTATATTTCCCACATGGTACCTGTCCTGCCAAACAATTATATCTGATCCCTAAACAGTCTCATGCCATGAATTTGTAATGAAATGCAACATTCTGCTAATGAGAGATTGAGGTACAACCCAGACATATACACTACTATTCTATTATGACTCAAAAACTATACATAGTGCAATGAAACCCTATCTATATTTCTAATCATTTTGTTCACTTTCCTGACAAATATGTAATTTTCTATTGATTCTTACTCTATTCAGGCAATGTCTATATTTTATATTATTTTTATTGGTCTTGGCTGCTCTGTATTTGGGAAACTATATGCTAAACTTTAGCAAGTTAAATCCCTGCTTTATCATATACTACATATGTGGCTGGGCTATGTCACTAAACCTCTTTTGGACATGTAACATTAATGTAACATAAGAAAATACTGTGTATCTTTTGCTTTGACTCTGGCTTGCATTATATTGTCCTTATTAAGAATGCAATACCAACATTTATGTTTAATATGTGACCAAATATTAATTCCTCTGCAATAAATTACTAAATAATTCTATGACAAGGATTATGGATATTTTTCTTCTACTCATCTCTTTTATATTGTCTTATCAGAACATTTTTATTAATATTTATTGCATCAATGTATAACTTATAAACTAATTATCCTATTGTGTATGAAAAGTTTCCCCAGAATCTACAAAATCTACTAATATCTCCACTTGAAAATATTTATTACATTAAAATTCAAAACAAGAATGAGTGTGAATTCATCACTTCCCCCACATCAATCTGCTCCATAAATATTTGCCTACTTATTTCAAATGTAAAATCTTGCATATCAATTTACAGTTGCATACTTCCTCAGAAAACTAAGAAATCCTGACCAACATCCAACTAAAAACATAATTTATGATCCACAATAGAACTAGATGTGGAAATAGTAGTAATAATAAAACTCTATCAGAAAGGAAAACCTTTGATTCTTCTTGAGTCACTCTTATTATGTTATTAAGGTAGTCAAGAGTGTAACTTTTGCAAACTTTCAGTGTTTTGATATTTACTATTACTCATTAAATTTCATGGGAAAATCCCCTAGCCAACTGGAATACTGCACCATTTCTAAAGCTACTGTCAGTAATCAGTTTGTGTAAAAATACCCCCAATTAAAATTTGCTAGACAACTATAATACTTTGTTTTCTGTGAATATATTATAATATGCAAGTAAAACATAAAACCAAAGTGAAAATTAGGAGTCAGTTTTATCCATGAAGAAATTCTGTAAATGAAAGGAGAGCAATTACATTTATATGTATCTACAGTTTGCATATCACTTCACTGACAATAGTTTTAGGAATGAAACAACAGTAATTTTTAAATAAAAGCCTTTACATACATATACCCTCTTTGTTGGTCTACACATTTACAATAGAAAACATTATTAAGGATTGGTAGTTACAAATGACAACAAGAAATAACTCAATATTTGGATTTTCAGGCATAAGAAAGTAAACATAGTACAATTCACTCAATAGTGAAATAAAACTACTAAAGTACTTTTGTTCTGTTAGCTCTTGCAAGAGAAACAGTGAAAACAATTCTGTGATTAGAATAGTCTCAATTACTGCTTTTCCAGACAATTTATCCTCACAGATTATTTCTGTCCCAGGGGTATATGAGAAACAATCAATAAGAGGAGTAGAGAGATAGAGTTCATGAAACATACCCATTTTTTTGGAATCATATTTTAGAATGATGACATGCAGTACACAACATGGATGCTAAGGTGAGTTACTAGAATGTCACGCACTTTTGCCTTGTAAGACCAGTCTTAACTTTATTTCTCTCCATCATCCCTTTTAGGCTCTCAATTATCTCTCTAGGTACTTTTATGTATATTATTGAGTTTCTCCCTGGTTCGCTCTCTCTTGTCTGTACTTGCTATTCAACATGTGAATGCACAGCTTTCTGCTCTGGCTAACATGATTTTCTTCCATCACCATGGAATCTAACATTCTGACAACTTGAGCCCAAATAATTTCTTCTATATGTTTCTTTGGTCTCAGAGTTTTTCATTAGCATAGAAAAGTAACTAATACTACTGGTTTTTTAAATAAAATACCTATTCTTCTTCCCCCTGTGTTCAGTATTATGGCAAACTGATGAAGATAGCATTTGTAGTTCCAAGTATATGTCTTTAAATTATATGTTTATAATGAGATAATCATGAGGTTAATTAATGCTCATTATCTGTATAGTTTTCTGCAGATCACATTGAAATCCATTTTATAACTAATATGCTGCTTGTATTCCTTACTTGATGTTTTCTCATCATCCACGGTACATAATTATTTTTAATTCTGCATAAAAAGCTCTCTTGGATCAAAAGCATATATACAGTTATATCTTTAATAAAATATATGGACTCTACATATTATCATCTCTCATAAACATAAATAAAAAGTCAAAGAAATTGAGTATGATATAGGCAAATAAAATTATAAATGCTTCAAATAAAATTCTCATGATTTCTGAAATATGTAAACATTAAAGGTACAAAACATGGAAATATGGCTAAATATTCTCAAATATTTGTAACTTTGAGGTACAGAAAACATTTTAAGGTTACAATAATAAACAACAATCACAAAGAGGGAAAATTTATTAAAATGGCTTCATTAAACTAATCCACTTATTTCATTCCACAGTGTTTCCTTTTAAGATAGGAGAGAACATGCAAGAGTAAAAGCTTTTACATTATGCAAATAGAAAACATTCTAACAAAATTGACCAAAGATTGTGCACATTTTATGAAAATACAATTTCTTTCAGTAATAATCATTATTAGTACCAAGAAAACTAATTTCAGAAATATTAGTTAATTAAGACATATTGTAAAGACACAATGAAGTTAATAAAGAATATAAACAAATTAATATATATCCTATCAAAAAGCATGTTAATTATCACAAGAGTCCTGCAAGGTAGTATATTTTGTATTTCACAGCAAGCTTATTACTCTCTGATCCCTGTTATTAAATGTCAGCCTTTGAAGGGTCAGAATATATCTATGCAGAAGGCTGTTAATTATGGCATTCTACATAAAATGAAATATCATAAATAAAGTCAAAATGAATTATTATGGTAAAAGAAATTGTGAAATACACACATTCAATTAACAGACAGGTAAAGTGAAAAATGATACAATATTTATAGACTTGTAAAGATACTCAGAAATATGTGGTGGCTAGTTTAAGTCACATTGTAGGAAAACAGTATGGTTACCAGCTCATTGTTTTAAGCATACAGTTATTTCTCTTTGTGTAACATTAAGTTTGGTATTTGTATTCTATGAATTGCAGAGAGTTGGTAGCCTATTCCAAGTTTATTATATCTAAGTGTTGGAAATTTAGATGATCACACTAGTCTTCCCATAATTTCTTCCTTATTGTATAACAAACATTTACAGTATTCTAAATACTAAATGAATTATATTAGTATAATAATATAATAAAATATAAAGTTATTGAATTTTGTTCTATAAAATGCATATTAAATTTAAAATATGGATAAACAAATAACCATCACCTTAAATAGATCTCTTTTGCCTATTTCTCTCATTTTTACTACCTTATACTCATGTTATTACTTCCTAGTTTTTGACAGTCTAATAGTATGTAATTATATGGAAGTATGATCTAAATATCTCCTGAAAATTTTTAAAACAAATTATTCAAAAATGTCACTACAAAATTATGTAATTTGTTGTCAAAATTTCAGAAAGGTAACAGAGTCTACTCATTAAAAGGAAACTGATAATCAAACTAACATTAAAACTTAGGTAGCTTAAACTGATAATTGTTACTTTCTTAAAATAAAATCTGGTGGACAGATATAATGATATACTATTATAATATTTTCAAACCATGGCATGAAGCATAAGTATGTGTAGTGATGTATAAGCATGAGGTGGGAAAAGTAACTGAAATGTATATGAGAGATCTCTTATGTGATAGAAACATACGAAACTGATGAGGCATACTTTCACAAATCTGTAAATTTAATGTTTATTATTGAAGCATATTGTGAACAGTGGATTGTATAGCATGAAAATTATACATTACCAATGACGGCTATAACAACTACCTATTACCCAAATGTTATATTTTGAAAAAAAAAACAAGAAAAATATAAACTATATAGGAAGAGTTCTTAATAAAAATACTAAGCAACTACATTAATAGGATTTACAAATAGGTTTTTTATGGAATAGAGAAAAATATGCAAATGAAATTGAGATAGAAAGTATTCAGTGTTTGTAGATGTGCAAATTATCTTCAGAATTACACACTTAAGGTCAAACTCAGCAGGTAATGGTACATACCACTCAACTAAGACTATTTATCTGAGTATTGTATTTGGATCCCAAAGAATAAAGAGAACTGATTCTGCAAGTTGTCCTCTGTCATCCATGTGCATGCCATGGCATTTACAGGGACACATAAATAAACATTTATTAAATAAATATATAAATGCATATGTACAAACATAAATGCAATCCAAATTTTTAAGTAGTACATTTAATGAAATTCTGAACCAAATCCATCCATTTAAAAATTATCTGGATGTATAAACAAGGAAACACATGCAAGTCTGGCAAAAAATCAAGTTTTTTTTTTCCAGTAAGTGTTACCCTGTGTAGCAGTCCTGTCTAACCTGGAACTCACTTTGTAGACCAGGCTGGTTTTGAACTCACTGACACTTGCCTGTCTCTGCCTCTGCTGGAATTAAAGGCATGCACCACCACCACCCAGAAAATTTAATGTTTTGAACTTAGTTTTACTCCCAGTTGATAAAATTTAGAAAAATAATTAATTTCAAATAAAACAGAAAGAAATATGTACCCAGCATATATTGATATATTTGGCCATTTGAAAACTAGTGAATTATTTTCAATTCCCTACCATAGATAAAAACTAATATACTTAATGGATGATTTTATGATTAATAATGATTTAGCATGAATAATGAAAACAAATACCATTCCCTAAAGAAGAAAATAATATGCTCATATAGATTATAAATAATAAGAAGAAATAAAATCATAATTTTTACAGTAAGAGACTGTTATCATTTGAATCCACAATGTTGCTCACAGGCTCTTAAACTGAGCTCATGTTTCCTGTCTTGTAATGCTGTTCAGAGGGCTATTTAGACATCACATGGTGGGTCTTGGCTGATGGAAGCAAGTTGTTTTGGAATATTACTTCAACTAGGCAAAGATGTATTACAGTTGTTTAGTCTACATTTGTTAAACCATGTAAAGATTTTAGCCATTTTAATGACTGTAAGATGATATCTCAGAATTGTTTTGATTTGTGTTTCCCTCATGGCTATGGATGTTGAGCAATTCTTTAATTGCATTTTGGCCATTTGATCTTCCTCCGTTAAGAATTCTCTATTCAGATCTGTACCCAAATTTTAAATTGGATTATTTTGTATTTTGGTGACTAGCTTCTTGAGTTCTTTACATATTTTGGAGATCGGTCCTTTGTCAGATGTGACATTGGTGAAGGCTGCCATTTTGTCTTGTTGACTGTGTCCTTTGCCTTACAGAAGCTTCTCATTTTCAGGAGGTCCCATTTATTAATTGTCCATCTCAGTTTCTGTGCTACTGGTGTTATGTTCAGGAAGTTTTCTCCTGTGCCAATTCATTCAAGGGTACTTCCCACTTTCTTTTCTAAGAGGTTCAGTGTGATTGGATTTATGATGAGGTCTTTGATCCATTTGAACTTAAGTTTTGTGCATGGTGATAGATGTGGATCTACTGGTAATCCTCTACATGTCAACATCCAGTTATCCCAGAAGATTTGTTGAGATGCATTCTTTTTCCAGTTTATGCTGGAAAATATGTGGAGAAAGAAGAACACTCCTCTACTGCTGGTGGTAATGCAAACTGTTACAGTCACTTTGGAAAACAGTATGGTGGTTTCTCAGGAAAATGGGAATCAGTCTACCTCAAGACCCAGGAATTCCACTTTTAGGCATATACCCATAGGGTGAATATGTATACCACAAGGACATCTGTTCAACTGTGTTCATGGTAGAATTATTTGTAATAGCTGAAAATAGTAATAGTGGAAAAATTGAAATCTTGAAATTTGCAGGCAAATGGATGGAACTAGAAGAAACTATCCTGAGTGAGGTAACACAGTCACACAAAGACAAGCATGGTATGCACTCATTCATATATGGATATTAGACATATAGCAAAGGATAACCAAGCCTACAATCCACACACTAGCGAAGCTAGGAGACAAGGAGGACCATAAGAGAGATATACATGGTATCCTGAGAAGAGAAAAGGGACAAGATCTCCTTAGTAAAGTGGTAGCATGGGGGAGGGAAGGGCATCGGAGAAAGAGAAGGGAAGATGGGAAGATGGGAGGAGGACATGAGGAATCAGGAATGTCAAGTTGGGGGAAGAACAGAGAAAGAGAGCAAGGAAAGAGATACCTTACTAGAGGGAGCCATTATGGGCTTAAGCAGAAACCTGGCACTAGAGAAATGTCCAGGGATTCACAAGGATGACCCCAACTAAGAATCTAAGCAATAGTGGAGAGGCTACCATAAATGCCCTTCTACTACAATGAGATTGATGACTACTTTAAATGCCATCGTAGAGCCTTCATCCAGTTGCTGAAGGAAGCAGAAGCAGAGACCCACTGCTAAGCACTGAGAAGAACTCCTGGAATCCAGTTGTAGAGAGGGAGGAGGGATGAGGTGGGTAAACCCACAAAAACAGCTGGCCTGAACAAGTGGGAGCTCACGATTCCAGACTGAGAGCTGAGGAACCTGCCTAAGACTGAACAGGTCCCCTGAACATGGATGTCAGTTGGGGGACTTGGGCAGTCTATGGGGTCATTGACAGTCGAACCAGCATTTATCCCAAGTGCATGAATGGGCTTTGAGAGCCCATTCCTTATGGATGAATACTCTCTCAGCCTAGATACATGGGGGAGGGCCTAGGTCCTGCCCTAAATGATGTGACAGAGTTTGATGATTCCTCATGGGAGGCCTCACCCTCCCTGAGGAGTGGATGGTATATGGGATGGGTAGATGGTGGGGGAATTGGAGGATGGGAGTGAGAGGGGACTGGGATTGGTATGTAAAATAAGATTGTTTTGAATGTAAATTTTAAAAATTAATTTAAAAAGACATGTATAGATGTTTTGCTTTGCCTGCTTAATGCACCTGATTGTTCTAATAAAATGCTGAACAGCCAATAGCTAGAGAGTAGAGGTAAAGGCAAAGCTGGCGTGTAGAGAGAGTAAGCAGGAGGTAGTGCTGTCATTTTAAAACTGACTAGAGAGAAAGACACTATGCAACCGAGCTCAAGTGAAGGGTTTTATTTCTTTATTTTTTTAATTGGGGAAAGGGAATGCTAAAAGGAAGGAAGGGTAGGGAGACTTATTTCTGTGGACCAGGGCCAGTAGAAGAGAAAAGAGGGGAGAGACAGAGACCTCGGAGAAGCAAAGAGAGAAAGGAACAGGCAACCTGAGAGAGAAAGAGAGAGAGAGAGAGACCAAGACAGAGACAAAGACAGAGAGATGAGGTTCCTTTTAAAAGGGAACATAATGAACGTGCCCAGGCAGTGCTCTTATTGGCTGCAGCTGAGGACATATCATGTCAAAACCCCAAGGGCAGGCCAGTACAGATGCTTGAATACTAACAGGTAGAATTTAGGCCTTTAGAGGAGAAATGAGAGAATGAGCAAGAATGAGACAGATATGCCTGTGGGGCGAGCCAGCCAGGCAGTCGCCAGATAGCCAGACACACAGGAAACAGGCAAGTAGGACATACAGAATGAGAGAAATGGGAAAAGCCCCAAGGCAAGATGAAAACGAAGAGAAACAGGTTAAATTTAGGTGCAAGAGCTAGTGGGACAAGCATCTGCTAAGGCTGATTATTCATGACTAATAATAAATTCCCATGTCATGTTTTGGGAGTTTGTTGGTGCACCCTCAAAAAGCCTGCTCCAGTAAGCCTTAGATGGTGTTTTCTCTACTTTCTGGTGTTCCACGTTGTAAGGAGCAACTGCTACCACCTCCTACAGCCATGAACTCTACCATTGCTTCCTTGTGACTAACTGTAACTCTGAGAATGTGTGTCCAAATATTTGCTTCCTTAAGTTGTTTTTTAGGCATTTTGTTCATATAAAAATAAAATTAAATATGGTAACCACCTGACATATTTACAATACTCAATTTTATAAAATTATAGTAAATCAATACATGAAAATATGAAATTTATTTACAATTTTATGAATTTGTGGAAGGATTCTTGTATTGTTTTTCTTTATACTTTGAAATATTATGGATGGAACCTCGGTTATCAAACATGTTAAACAACATTCTACTACTATACAATGGCAGAACTCTTTTTACATTTTAATTTGCAAATGTCTAGATAAAGTTGCTTATGCCTGCCTTAAACATGTGATTGCTTGGCTTCTCCCCCTGAGTATCTCTAATTATAGATGGATGGTAGCATGAATATCTTGTGGAAATTACTTTTCAGCATTTTACACTTTATACTAACTAGAGTGAGGAGAAATGGGGATTAAATTGGTTAATTTCTGGAAAGGAATTTGTAAATACTTAAGCATAAGATTATTCAACATATATTAAATAATCTGAATACTTACATAATTTTTCTAATATCAAATCATTTGATGCTTTAAAAATTTTGACCCTTTAGGGCAGTATACTAAGTAAGCTTATCATTGAGAAATAAATGTTCATAATACTCACTTCAATATGAACAGTATAATTTGTTCTTGATCAACATAAAATCAATTTTTTGGGGGGCCAGCAAGATAGCATAGTGAGTATTGATGATCACTACCAAGACTAACAATCTGAGTATGAATCCCAGAAATCACATAGTGGTAGGAAGTAACTCTCTCTAAGAAATTTTCCTCTGATCTATGCACCTGTGCATATACACTCCAAATAAATGTAATTTTTTAATTCAAGAAACACAAATGTATAACCTAAAAATGTAATGTCAAGATGGAAAAAGAGTAAGTAATGTTAAATTATTTGCTGTAATTGGTCATTTTGGAAATTTTGCTTTTTTAATTTCCAGTTTAGAACTTCTCTAAAGTGATCTTATTAGTATATCAAATTATGTTCACCATAGACAAAGTTTTCCTCATCAGATTTGGCTAAGAATTTTCTCAAGTTCCCATTTTGACTAGGATTATATTGTGGTTCTTTCCCTTGCCTATTTACTTCAGCAAGAAACATACAAATCACTTTAGTGGAAATATTTTGCATTCTACCCTTGGTTTAATATCAATGGAGCCTACCTTTAGTACAACCTTGAACGGCACATTTCCTAAGAGTTATCTTAAGTCTGCTGACACATCAATATACTTCATAGCCACATATTTCTGATTTGTAATTAAATCAATATCATAAGTACTCATTATCCACCTGTGTTGACAAGTTATAAACTAGAATATTTTATGTACAATTGCTACATGCTAATAAAATAACATTTATCCCACTTACAAGAAGAGTTTGGTACAATGTCTTTTCTTAGTTTGGACTTTCCAAGATGCTCTAATATAATACCATAAAAAGAATAGTTATAAACAACAGAGATTTATTTTATCCCTCTACTCTTTAGATAAACATTATATACATACATACATACATACATACATACATACATACATACATACATACATGGTTCCAGCAGGACCGGATTGAAAATATAATTTCACCTGGATATAGTGAAAAGAAATACTTGTCTAGAATTACTAGAGATGAATCTTTCATTCTTTTCTCAGGTGAACTTCTAAAAGCTCTTGAACTCATGCATTCATACTCTGAAAAAATAGCAATTCTAAGACGTTTTTTGTTAATAATGAAGAGATAATACAAGGGGTACCATAATCTTCTAAGGATATCTGTCTGAAAAATCTTAATCATGACATAAGGGATAAGACTGTATTGTACATTTTAAGTAACTTTAATAAAACACCCTCCTAAGGGTAAGTACCAAAAATTTTATTCTTTTTCTGAATAAAAAGTAATCATACCAAGGAAGGCTTCACTACATTACAGCTAACACTATGCAAAGATTCCCTTTTATTCACTTTAGTTTGCTAGTACTTGTTATCCTCCAGCATCTTCCCAAACTGGAGTTAGCACCATTATGAGTTAATTTTGAAAAGTTTTGGTGTATTTGTTTTGCACATAAGAAAGAGAATATGGAGGCCTTCGTTTTGTACCTGATTATAACCAAGGCATTGACTATCTTGTTCTATGATATTGGAAATGACAACAATATATTGTTTAAAACATGAATATTGTATCATTGTATATATGCATTTCCCTTTTCCAGGATGCATCTATGCTGATTTCATTTTTGTTATTATGACTACATAAGAATATAGCAAAGTCTTTAATATGATGGTTTCACTTCTTTGGGATATATTCCCAATTGTAGAATAACTAGATCTTGTATTAGATCTACTTTTAATTCTATGAGCAATTTCCAAACTACTTACCATAATGGCTATATTAATCCATATTCCCACCATCAGAGGCCATCTGCTCCCTTTTCACAATATCTCCTCCTTCCCAGGGTTCTAATATCACTTGTATTCTTATGAATGTTTGTTTCAAATGAACTTTTCATTTGCCAGTTCCAATATAATACTTTATACTAAGATGATCTCCTGGCTTAATATTTTTCTTTTTATTAAGACTGACTTAAAATTTCAAGACATCGTTAAAATTTGTATTTATGCTACAGGCTTCATCATTCCCTTAATGAATACCATTATATTACTTATTTTTATTATTTCTGCATTATAGTATTAATCACAGATATTTTTCAAATCTCATTTGTATATTGTATGTAACTGAACTAGATATGAACTTTAAAGTAAACAGAGACTTTTTTGCTTTTTCACTAAGTTGTTCATGTCCTCTCTGCCTCTTCATCTGTCTTCCTCTGTCTCTCTGTCTCTTTCTCTTTCTCACCCTTTCTCTTATACATGTAAGGGCTTTTCCTGTTGAATGAATTAATGAGTGATTCAGTGGAAGATAACTGGTAGAAGAATAAAGAGAGTGAACTTTTATGTTCAATCCTGTATAACAATCACCATTATACAAAATTATCTATTAGTTGGACTTAAATTCATAGCAGGCAATTTTGTGTATGATGTGGTTATAATTATGTGCATTTTATTAAGCATTATAATTGTATGATACTGTATTTTGCCGAAAATCAGTTTTTATTTTTTAACTAGGTACTACATAGTCACATCTACCTCAAGCATTCTTTAATAGAACAATAATATCTTATAGAAACAGTGAGAAATATATAATTAATATCATTTGATATGTGAAATAAATAACATGTCATTTGGTATATTTGCAAAAGAATAAGTAAATCCATACTAAATATTACACCATATACTTCTATAAATATTCCCTTCTTTATTACATCTCCATTTTAAAAATTCAATTAAATTAAACTATAAACACCAGCACAATGTTATAACCTAAAAATTTTTGGTTATCATAAGTATTTTTCTGTATTTCATTATAACTAATATGAGACAATAACTCAGAGCTTTGGTTGTAAAATTACAAACCCCATATTTATTTTCTTTTAAACTTGACCTGATCAATATTAAATACAGAATTGATGCTTTAGAAAAAAATTGTTTTCTTATACAGTATTTCAAAAGATAGAAAGACTATCATGCTGACAGTCATTTATCAATTAAAAAAGCAGTCTTCATACATTGTGAAGCCTGACTTCTAACTCATGAGCTCCAAAGCACTCATAATTTACTACCCCCAGCCTCTGTTTTCACTTTTAAATATTTTAGAATGCCAGAGTATATGGGAGTAGTTTTAGTGAGTAAAAAGAAGGAAGAAATAACGCAATTGTATTCTGATCTCCAATTATTATAAACATAACCTAGTTGAAAAGAAATTGCATCACTTTTCACTTTCCTTTTCCTCCCCCTAGCAGATCCCAGGTCTCTCTTTCAGCCTCTCTCTCCCATGCCTCTCCTCTAGTTGATAGCCTATTTTTTTGGATACATGCTTTAATAAACAAAAATGTTAAAGAAGTTGTCTAGCAGATGTGCTACTAGAAAATGAATGCAAGCTGCCAAGAAAGAAAACAAAGATTCCTATCCAGCTACGAAAGAATAAAGCAATTGAGTGTGTGTGTGTGTGTGTGTGTGTGTGTGTGTGTGTGTGTTTAATCTTGAAGTTAAGCAATTTGGTCTGACAATGCTCCCCACAAAAACTATGGTCTAATAAAACCCCAGTACCAGGCACCTGAAATATCCTTTTGAATGGTTAGTGAGGTACAGAAACAATATAGACTCTGAAAATTAGCCCTTGTTAGCCTCTCAGAGGTTGAGGGTAGGTCCCTATTCCTGAAGACTCTGTGCAGTTAGGACAGAAGACTCAGATGGTTTGAGCTTGATTAGACATGACAGCCTCTGTCTTTCTGTCATCTAGCTTCCATGGTACTAAAAAACACTATTCAAACTACCAAGGAAGAAAACAATTAAACAGATCTATTGATAGCCAACAGCAACAAACCATGGCAGTGAGCAATGAGGCAATTTATCTGTAAAGGTGCAGTAAGTAGCACTTGCATATCAGTGTCAACCAATCACCATCTAATTCCACTAAATGGAAGCAAAACCATACCTCGTAATGAAAACTTAGCTAGCTTCT
Organism: Cricetulus griseus; assembly: GCF_003668045.3. Lineage (NCBI taxonomy): Eukaryota > Metazoa > Chordata > Mammalia > Rodentia > Cricetidae > Cricetulus > Cricetulus griseus. The sequence goes on along the minus strand of NC_048604.1, from coordinate 23,833,321 downwards.
TGGAGCAGTAACACCACCGATCTTATTAATGAGTCTACTCCTTCCGCTTCACCAGACCAGCTTTACTTTTATAATAATGAATGTGTACTTCACCTTACAATGTGGCAGCATTAGGGATGGAATTTAGTGTGATATTATTATTTGATTCATCAGATTCATCATTATCCAGGAATCAGAATGCATATGATTTCAAAATGCTGATAATATTAATGTTTAATGAGGTAACATAAATGTATGTGTGCCAAAAGTGTAGTAATTCTGTGTTTGGAAATATAGACAAAACTGCACAGAGGACTGCATCTCTGAATATACTTCCAAAATCATAATTGTGCAGACTGTAAACAGAAGTGATATTATGAAAAATATGCAGTTATGTCTGCTTAGCTTTATTATTCTCATGAATATATATCCTAAATCATACAGAATTTTTGTAGTTAAGTTTCAGTCTTGCATTTTAAATTTTGCCCTTGTACTCACTAAAGTGTTTGTCATAATATTTTAAAAGTTCATTAAATGTATCAGTTAAATACCTATTCTGTGTTAAAAGCTAACCCATGTGTACACCCATGATAAAAATCAATTGAGTCCATAACCCTGTAACAATAAGGCTTTACTACAAAGCCACCTGAGCCCTGCTGCTATGTGGGTGCTTTCCACCAGGCCACTCGAGTTCCACCCACCACCACGTTGAGGTCCCAAGTAACACACACAGAGACTTATACTAGGTACAAATGCTGCTTGGCCAATTGACTAGGATTTCTTATATGCCAGCTCAGTCTTAATTATCATAAATCTATATATTTCAGAAGACTTATCTTATCAAGGACACCTTCTGCTGGTGCCCTCTCTTGCTGGTGGATCACATGATGACTCCAGAGCAGAGACCAGGAGGAAGAGAAAGAGAAAAAGAATGACTTCCTTCTTGCCCTTGCTTATATATGAGTCGGCTTGCTATGTCACTTCCTGCCTGTATAATAAAACTTCCTTTTACTACATTTCCCAGAATTCCCCTCAACTCCTATTCCTGCTTACCTTGCTCCCCTATTGGCCAACAGTGCTTTATTCAACAACCAGTAAGATAAACATATACACAGGAGGACATTGCCCATCATAACCCAACTGCTTACACAATTGATCAGAAAGACCCAAATACAACTCATAAAACATAGCAAGCGCTGGGCGTTGGTGGTGCAAGACTTCAATCCCAGCACTCGGGAGGCAGAGGTAGGCGGATCTCTGTGAGTTCAAAGCCAGCCTGGTCTACAGAGCTAGATCCAGGACAGGCTCCAAAGCAATACAGAGAAACTCTATCCAAAAACAAAAACAAAACCAAAACACACACAAAAAAACATAGCAAGTAAAATCTCAGTTTATGACATATATAGTAAAGGGAGCACATGGGAAAATACAATATGACCATAAAAGAAAATATTGGGCATATTTTGAGAATAGCAGTGAAATCAGTAGATGCAGGAGGATTGAAGTTTGAGTTGAAGCAAAAGATTAGCATAAAATAATTTTTAAAAATTGCAGAAATGTACAAGAACAGACTATTTTTTGATTAGTGAGCAATGTTCTTATTGCTAAGATTTATTTCAATATATTTGTTCCTGTATATCTGTGGTTATGTGTATATGGGTCCATGTACCCCTGGTGCCCATAGAAGATATACTCCCTTGTCTGGAGTTGCATAGACATGGTTGTAAGCTGAGCATCGTGTTTGCAAGGAGTCAAAACTTGGTTCTCTGGAGGACTACAATGCTCACTTGACTGCTGATACCCCTTTAGTCCCACCTAATGAGTAATGTAAAGCTTCAAGAACTAATTGTGTGCCTCTCTCTCTCTCTCTCTCTCTCTCTCTCTCTCTCTCTCTCTCTCTCTCTCTCTCTGTGTGTGTGTGTGTGTGTGTGTGTGTGTGTGTGTTCATATTGCATAAGAATTTTAACAGAATTGAAGAAAGGACAAAAAGCAAATGATAGCAGGTGCTATCAAATGCTAACACCATTTCCAAATGAAAACATTTCTGTTTTAGCATGTGTTTGTTTTACTTTTTCATTGCTGTGATAAAATGCCCCAACAAAAGCAGCATAAAGGAGAAAAGGATTATTTTAGTTGAAGACCTAATCCATCTTGGCAGAAAATTCACTAGGCTCCAGAGAGAATGAGAGAGAAAGAAAGGGAGCTGCCTGGGTTCATCCAGATATGCAGCCTGCAGACAGACAGACACAGAGGAAGCAGGGAAGTAGGACATACAGAATGAAAGGTAAATAGTCCTGAGGCAAAACGTGGATTAAGAGAAACAGGTTAATATAAGTTATAAGAGATAGCAGGACAAGCCTAAAGTAAGGTTGAGCATTCATAACAAGTAAGTCTCCGTGTCATGATTTAGATCCTGGTGGTCCAAGAATGCCTTCTACATTTGTGTGTGTAAAGACAATTATCCAATTGTTTTTTAACATTTAAGTGAAGACAGGCCTTCTTTTATCCCAAGAAATTATTTTTATTAGTTCATATTAGAAACAAGGCTGCTTCACATGACAATCCCTTCTCCCTCTCCCTCCCCCACTCCTCAATAGCCCCCCCAAACAATCCCCCCTCTGCTCCCCAGGGAGGGTAAAGCCCTCCAAGTGGGATCCCCAATGTCTGTCATATCAATCTGGGCAGGGCCTAGGCCCTACCACATATGTCCAGGCTGAGAGAGCATCCCTCCACGTGGAATGGGCTCCAAAATCCTTTCTTACTCCAGGGATAAATACTGAGGGCTCTATGATGGCATATAAGGTCATATCAGCCTCATTATAGGAGAAGGGCATGTAGGGTCGCCTCTCTGCTTTTGTTTAGATTGTTAGTTGGTGTCATCCTTGTAGATCTCTGGAAGTCTCCCTAGTGCAAGATCTCTCCTTGAACCTATAATGGCTCCCTCTGTTATGGTATCTCTCATCCTGCTCTCCTCCCTCGACTCTTCCCTCGACTCAACTTTCCTGTTCCCCATTTCCTCCTCTCCCCTCCTCTTTCCCCCTCTCATTCTCCCAGGTCCCTCTCCCCTACCCTCATCTTCCCAATTAGGTCAGGAGATCTTGCCCCTTTCCCTTCTCCGGGGTCCATGCATTCTTCTCCTAGAGTCCTCCTTGTTTCCTAGTTCCTTTGGTGGTGTGGACTGTAGGCTGGTAATCCTTTGCTCTATGTCTAAAATTTATATATGTGTGAGTACATACCATGTTTGCCTTTTTTTGTGACTGGGTTACCTCACTCAGGATGGTTTCTTCGGGTTCCAACTATTTGCCTGCGAATTTCAAGATTCCACTGTTTTTGTCTGCTGAGTAGTACTCCATTGTGTAAATGTACCACTTTTTCTCTATCCATTCTTCACTTGAGGGGCATCTAGGATGCTTCCAGGTACTGGATATTACAAATAATTCTGCTATGAACATCATTGAACAGATGTCCTCATTGTATGAACGTGCAACTTTTGGGTTTATGCCTAAGTGTGGAATTGCTGGATCTTGTGGTAGACTGCTTCCCATTTTCCTGAGGACATACATGGTCCCCTGAAGAAGGGAAAAGGGACAAGATCTCCAGAGCAATTTGGGAGCATGGCTGAGGGGGAAGGGAGCTAGGAGAATGAGAAGGGGAGAAGAGGAGGGGTGAGGAGGACATGAGGGAGCAGAAAGGTTGAGTTGGGGGAAGAGAAGAAGAAAACAAGAAAGGAGATACCATAATAGAGGGAGACATTTTAGGTTTAAAGAGAAATCAGGCACTAGGGAAATGTCTGGAGATCTACAAAGATGACACCAACTAACAATTTAAGAAACAGTGGAGAGGCTACCTTAAATGCCCTCCCCTGATAATGAGATGGATGACTGACTTATATTCCATCCTATAGCCTTCATCCAGCAGCTGGTGCAAGTAGAAGCAGACACCCACAGCTAATCAAGAGGGAGCAAAACCAAAATTTATCAGTATGAAAACTTCAGTGATGGATGTCTGTGACCCACTCAAAATCCTCTGGGCTCCAATAGGCCTGGGCAGCTCTATCTATCCAGGTCTGTCATCCTCAGCATACACAGTATATCTTATACACTCAGGCTGCCTTATACTCCAAGCTGATGCCACCCATGGTTGTCATCCCATACTACTGGAACCTCCAAAATACTGGTGTCCCCAATCCACTTGAGCTAACCCTTCATCCAAAGCCTCTAGAGATTTCTGCAGGGACACTGTCTCTGCCACATGGTACCGAGCCTGAGATTCTCTCTATGACCCCTTCAAGACTGGAACTTATACTGCATCTGCGGCAGTATCTTAAACAATGTCCTCTCATGATGTCTCATGGAATCAATTCCGAACTGCTTTCTCCAAAACCAGTACCATGCCAGACGTTGGTGGCGCACGCCTTTCATCCCAGAACTAGGGAGGCAGAGGCAGGTGGATCTGTGTGAGTGCTAGGCCAGCCTGGTCTCCAGAGAGAGTGCCAGGATAGGCTCCAAAGCTACAGAGAAACCCTGTCTCGAAAAACCAAAAAATAAAATAAAATAAAATAAAATAAAATAAAATAAAATAAAATAAAAACAGTACCATTATGTCTTACAAAGTTTGGCTGAAAACATGAGATACAGCCTTGTCCCTTTCTGGACCACAGCTGCTGTGTGCTGACAATGAGGAAACACTGCTCAAAAGATTTTTCCTCAATGATCTTAATCACCATTAATTTCTCAACTCCAGCTAATCAGCATTGATTCTTCCAGCAAAGCAAAGGTTTCACTTTAGTAGTTCTGGGCTCATCCCAATTAGAGCTGATTCTAAAGCCCCTGGTGACCAGAACCTTGGAAACTTGACTAAAAATACTGAACAGCTCTAATAGTTATACAACATGGCCAAGACAAACTTTGGGAAGAAAGAATTTACTTGTCAGTTTGTACTTGATTGCTAAGAGAAATCAGGGGCTTACTGGTTTTCTCCTCATTCCTTATTCAGCCTGCTTTTATTTTCCTCTTAAAAACACAAAACTCAAGATCATCTTCTCAAGGTTGCCACCACTCACAAAGGCTAGGCCCTTCCACAACATTTATTAATCAGGACAATAACCCAGTATCTTGATTACAGGTCAGTAATATATGGAGGCACTTTAATTGTAGTTCTCTCTCCTCAGGTAACTCTAGTTTGTGTTAAGATGACAAAGAACTAACCAGAGCAAGTAGAGTTCAACTTACACAGATCAAGTTATCCTTTTAATATTAAGCTTAGTTTATTAAGATGAAAGTCTGAATTATGGATTTCAGTAAGCTTTCAAACATTTATCCAAATCTAAGCTGAAAGCTGTACTGTAATACAAAAGTGCACTTTCCCTATCATCTTAATGTATTGATTTAAGTACATAAAATATGCATAATTTACGTTTCCAGAGTTTAATAAATTAATTTATAAGCAAAATGATTAGAGGTAAATGTGATTTGCAGCTCTTATAGTTAGTTCCATCCCAGGCCATTTATTAATCAGGAAAATGGACGGTGAGCAGAAAATTTCTCAACAGGAGTGGCTGAATGAAGCTATTTACACTAATGACTTAATAACATTTAAGCAAGCTTTTTAATGCAACAAACAACATGGAATTTTCTTCTTTTTTCTTTTTCGGTTTTCCCAGACAGATTTCTCTGTGTAGCCCTGGAAATACTCTGTAGACCAGGATGGACTCATAGTCATACAGATTCAATTGCCTCTGCCTCTTGAGTTAGGCGATTAAAGGAATGTGCCACCATCCACCAGAGAATTTTCATTTTTAAAATATAAAAAATTAAAAGTAACAGAGATATAAACAGCAAATTTGAAAGTAAGATGAACTTTCACTAATATAAGACATATGTAACTATGTAAGAAAAGAAAACAAAAGCAAATGAGTTGCCAAAATACTCTTATACTGCTAGTGTAAACTTTCTTATTTATATGGTGTACCATACCAGAATCAGTTTCATTTAAAAAGTATGTTAAGCAGTAGTTCAAAATAAATTTGCATTTTGACTTATTCTTTGAACACTTCCTATGAATGTATGAAATATCTTGTACATCTCTATTCCTTATTACCTCCCTACAAATACCCAATACTCCTCAAACGTATAGCCATCCCAACATGATGTCCTCTTGTTTTTATTATTATAACTCAGTGAATTCAATTCCTGCTGCTTTTATGGATATTGGTGTTCGGTTATCTACTAGGGTGTAGGGAACTGAACACTGGCCACCAAACCAAATAAATGTGACTCTTCCTCCCTAAGTTTCAAACCATTTCTTCTAAGATAAAAAATAAAATCCCAGAGATAGACATTGCGGTTCACGCTGGATATTTAAAAAGCAAAGCAGCTGGCCACTAGCTCTGACCTCTGCCTCAGGCTGCAAAGGATGATCGTGTCCTTAGCATAGCTGGAGAGTAATTCCCACGTGAGATCCTCTGCTTCTTCCTTTTATATCGCTCAAACCCTGGGATTCAAGACATGGTATCCTAAGTGCTGAGATCTCTTTTGTGTCCGCTGTTTCTGTTTTAGACTGGATCAATTTCGTGTAGTTCATTGTGGCCATGAAGTAACAGAGATTTATCTTCCTGTCTCCTGAGTGATGGGATTAAATGGGTGCACCACAACTGCCTACATTCTACAGTTAAATAGTGGGTTTTGCATTCTGATACTTCAGGCAATATTTATTAAATCATAAATAATATATTGCCACAATTCCTCTTTTTTGTCTAATATAAAAGGGAAGAATACAACTAACATAATAAAACTATATACAATAAACATAATAACTATATACAGGCAATAAAAATATCAATGATGTCTAGTACATTTGCATTTGACAAATTCTAAGCAAACAGTTATCTTGTGAGACCAAAGACTTGTACCTATTTTTCATTCTATTCTAATTTACATTACCAACTCAACATTATTTTTTATGCCTCTCAAATGTTTACATTTTACATATCTTTAGTGAGTTTCTTTTCTGAGTCTGCTAAACAAGGAAAACTATAACTATCTAGTCTTCAACTTCCCAGAGACATGATAAGCAGGAAGTGTGAGCAAGTGATTTCCCAAAAATGTGAGAAATGACAAAAGCAAGGCTTCTTGGACAGTCACCCAAGGTTCTTCTGCAATGTTGGGGAATCCCTCTTCAGTCCAGAGGCCGAACATATCTGACAGACTTTGCTGTGAAGCAGAGCATTCTGAAGGATTGCCTTGTCTTGGCAAGATTTGCAGCCACTCTTTTTGGTGTCCTGTTTGCCCAATTTGGACAGCATAGTGTCATCATTTGAGGCAAGGACACTTTCTTGCCCATTGGCTTACTTTTGGATTAAAGAAAGTAAATGCCATGTGGAGTTTCTTCAATGTCCATCATTTTTTCTGTAGTTTTTTTTATGACCTTCATCTTTTCTGATTTAGATTGGTGTTGCCAGGAGCAGACATATCTCCTTGTCCTAAAAATACACATATGTAATTAAAACATCTTAAAAGTCATATTCTGTAAGTCTTTGGAATGTTTCAAAATTACTTGTCTTTCTAAAATATATCTGTTTGACCTTGAAAACATACCTAATGTGACAACAAGTTCGATTGTAATAGGTGACTAATTACTAACTTACATTTCCTTATTGTCTTGTATGGTTAATAATAACATTCAAGGACAAGAAATTTTCATTACATTTTTAAATGAGCTATATAGGCACAATACCTTGAAAAGGATTAGAAATATATGTACAGTATGTTTTAACAAAATTAATCACAAATATTCATATACAATATTTGCATACATTATATAGAAGTCTGAGCAAATATAAAATATTTAGAATTAGTAGTTTTTAAATGTAAATTCAATAAACTGTTTTATCTTATCATATCTATATCCTCTCTTTTTTGTTTTCAGACTAGATTCAATAATCTACCCTTTTTATTCTATCATATCTATATTCCTTTACTTTTTCCAAAACAAAAACCTTGAATCTAACCCCCTGTGTTCAACTTTCTTCCTGACCACAATCAGCAACATTTTTTTAAACAATGACAAATACCCATAACCCAATGCGTGATCAAAAACCAACCACTCCACCTCTTGGGAATGAAGGTATCACGTTCTTAAATTACTTCCTTCTGTCTGAGGACAACAGCATCTTTAGGGGATACTGAACAGAAAAATTGGGGTTAACTATCAAGATGTATCATTTTTTTTCAGTATGTTCATAATGGGTACTTGCAGGGCTTGTCTCATTTCCTGCCTAGAGTAGTCTGTGAGGCTGGATCACCTTCACTGGCCACAGCAAAATTGTTTTGAGCAGTGTCTGTGAGCCTGGTTTATCTCAGCTCACCAGCTTGAAATTGTTATGAGCAGTTTTTAGTCCAAAGCTGATCTTTGGTTGGTGTTGTTCAGCTTAATGGTGCTATCATAGTCCTGGTCAAATTGTCATCTGTGGGGTTCCTTCTTTTTGTTTGTTTTGTTTTGTTTTGTTTTTTTGAGACAGGGTTTGTTTGTGTTAATAGCAGTAGCTGTCCTGAAACTCACTTTGCAGACAAGGCTGGCCTCAAATTCACTGAGATCAGAGTGCTTTTGCTTCCCAAGTACTGTAATTAAAGTCTTGTGTGATCTCCACCATCTAGATTCTATAGCTAACTGGTGTGGCTGCCTTTGTATTCCGATAATTCAGGCAATCTTTATAAAATAATATGTAATATGTCACCACAATTTCCAATAGCTCATCAGCTGAATTTAAGACTTCCCAATCTTCTCCCAACTCCAGAGTGGAATATTCTACTGCTTCCATGATACTTACAAGTTGTGTATGATGTAGACTTCTCATCTACAGCTGAGCTCTTATGGTATCTTATTCTTAGTATTTTGAACTCTTTTGAGTCTCTGTATTAACCATTATCCACTGCAATAAGAAGTTTCTCTGATCTAGGTTGAAAGAAATAAAATATATGAAGATACATATAAATATTTAGAATGCAGTTTGACAATGTGGCAAATTAGAGAAGCAATATCTCCTGTGGCTGACTTTCCTAGCCACAATTTTTGACCATGTTTACAGTACTACATATTAATTCCTTCTTGGGAAACACGCTTGAAATCTAGTTAAGGGGATTTTTGGTTATTCCTATAAACAGTTTTGCTACTATTTCACAAGTGAGCACATCTCGCCCTTGCCCGGGAGGTCAGGATTGCTGCATGCATTGTTCAGCTTTGGATATGAACATTGAAAACTTTTCTTCCCCGGCTACCTGCATATCACCTTCCAGAACTATGAAAGCTAACCAGCAGGGAGAATTTTCTTGTCAGTTCAGGATTTCTGTGTCCTTCAACCATATTGTATGACATTTTCAGCAATAGTGTCTTATCATCTAGTTATTGTATCCATCCAAAGACAACAGTTGTTGTCTTTATTGCTTTGTGCATCCATCATACCTACTTGACCTATAACTCATAGGGAGGTAGCTAGTGTCTGATATTGAGACTTACTAAAGAAGTTTTTATAGAATAAATTCATTGTTAAAACTGTGTTACATACAAACACATTCATGTATGTATACATTGTTTCTTGAGTACCTTTTCTTCCATGCATTCCAGCAAAGATATATCCATCACCAGGTAGATAATAATCTTTTTTTGGTTTTTTGAGACAGGGTTTCTCTGTGTAGCTTTGGAGCCTGTCTATCCTGGCACTCTCTCTGGAAATCAGTCTGGAACTCACAGAGATCCACCTGCCTCTGCCTCCCGAATGCTGGGATTAAAGGCATGCGCCACCAATGGCCGGTGATAATAATCTTTTTTTCCTCAGTCAACGTTGCTTCTATTTTCATATCATATACTCATAAATAACTTTATGTAGGCCATATAACAGCTAGAAGTCAATTATGAGAGGAAACATGTGTCTAGGACTGGCTTGAAATCACCAAATATGATTACCTCCAGTTGCACCTATTTTTCTTAGAATAGCAGATTTTTTTTTTTTCGTAGTGGAAAATTATTATATTGTGTAGATGCATATCATTTTCTATTGTGGCTGATCTTGGTTCTATTCACACAAGCAGTGCATAATTTTCTCATTTGTGAACATGTCTAGTATTTGTTAGTATTAGTTTTCTTTCTTTCTGTTTGGTATTTTGTTTTTTAATTATCTTCATTCTAACTGGGGTGAGATAAAAATCTCAATGAGCTTCCATTTAAATTTGTTTGGAAGTTAATGAAGTCAGAGAGGACCGCTGTGAAACACTGTCTGCTGCACATGAACCCAGAACAAGACCTATCCAAACTCAATTCAATTAACATTCTAGCATGTATAGGGGAGGGAGTCAATAGTTCCCATAACTCATTAATGAGAAATTTAAATTGATGGATACTGGAGGTTACAGAGCCCATATTTTCAAGATTATGACCTTTTGTAGTCTGTCCATGCTCCAGTGTATAACTCTATACATATGGGCATATATGCCACAAAAATTACACTCAGTTGTTGTTTTAAAAAACAGGAGAATTCATAAAGTTGACAAAGGGAAATATTGGTCATGTCTGAAGGGTTTTGAAATGTAATAGAAGAGGCTAATATGATCAAAGGACATTATACATATAAAAATTCAAATTATTAACAACAATACACAAAGTATTTAGACTTATTAAATTATTTCTAGGTGTGTCTTTTGTAGAAAATGATAGAATTAATAACACATATAAATATACATGCATTTTCTATGCTTTTTAAGTAGCAAAGGGGTATAGTATTATAAAATGCATGTGATGAAAAATTGATATTTGAAATACATACTAATGTAGTGGCATCTTGCCTTGACAGTGAACTCTTGGTGGTGGCCACACCCTTTGGGCATGGTTTCAGGTGCAGACATGACCCATAATAAGGTAGAGGATGGTGACTGGATCATACTTTCTTGGGTTTCTGAGAGAGGGATGGAGAGATAGCTCAGCATTGTAGAACAATGGCTGTAACATACTAACAATAAAAGCACTATGAAGATAACCCTTTTCAATACCTTTGCTGCTCTGTCTACCCAGTGAAACCATGGACTCCTGTACTGACATTTAAATAGAATGTTCAGCGTCTGTTCCACGATAAATAATTAAATATACTTGTAAAATTCAGTAATAATTGCAAAATATTGTTAGAAATCTCAACTTCAAGGAAAAACAGATAAGGTAAAATTTACAACAGTCCTTATAAGCTAGCATGTTATAATGAAGAAAAATTAATTTGCAATGTAAACAGACTTATCTTTTTCTGCAGAAGATTATTAAATTTTCTATTCTTTTTTCATAACAATTTATTTCAGTATAATAATTAACACCTACCACAACAGAAGCTCAGTTATGTATTGAAAATAATACTATGAATAAAAATTTCCCTTGTCTTTAACAATTAAATTCAGCTATGAAGCCAAATATGTTCCATAATGATAATACAATAAAATATTTGCAATGACATGGTAATATATACACAAAGACTATATTCTGAATCTGTAGTATTCCCAAAGGTCTATATGCAAAAAGACTTCATTGCAAGCCTGTGCTGCAATGTGGTAGATCACTTGGGATTTGGTAACTAATGAGAGGAAGTTAGGCCCACTAGGGTATTCCCTTGAAAGGTACTTTGTGAGGCTTCTCTGCCACTCATTTTACTTCCTTGCTGCCCAGGGGTGAATAATTTCTGTCTTCTGTGATGTACTGCTGGCCAGAAAGTCAAATAATAGGACTTAATGAACATGGACAGATATTTCAAGAAAAAATAAAAATTTTCTCCTCATAGCTTATCTCAAGTGTTTTTGTTCTGGCAGGGTGCAATGATTAGTTCAAGTAATTTGAAATTACTGAAGATTGTATTTGGTTTTAGAGATAAGTAAATTCTTGGTTTATATATGGAAACACATTGGTATTTTAGGGATGCAAAAAGAATAATGTAGCAATCTAAGCAAAGGGGTATTTTTTGTGGTTTCACTTAATACATTGCAGTGAAGATAAATTGTTTTATATGTATCTTGTTTCATTAGATGTATCTTCTTGACATTTATATACATATTTTTAGTGTGTACCATGCATAGTGAACTAATTTGAAAATAGCACAAAAACATATTTTCAAACTTACAGTCAAGTTTAAGATGTTTGTTATATTATTGATTTAGAAATTATAGTACATGGCACATATGGAAAAAATTATCAATAAGGCACCATACAAACTTTGGAAAGATGGAGGCAGCTAAGAATCCTACCAAGCAATGAAAGCTATGGACCGCATCAACAATCAACATGGCATGAAAACCCTAGGGATGCCAATCATACTTTAATGGTAACTAAGAGTTTTCTAGGTAGACTTAAGACTTGCTTCACAAGAAGGGAACCATGCTTGATACTGGAAACCTAGATAAATACTCAATGTGAATGAGGTTATAGTTATTGGAGGAGAACCTATCATAAATTTTACTAAATCATCATAATCTGTGACAACGGTCTGTATATATTTATATATTTATCTCTCGTCAAAGAAATTTCTCTTTGAAACTGATGGAGACCACTACAGAAAACCACAATCTATAAAAAAGGAGCATTGTGGATCCCAGTATCCCAACTAAGGTTGAGGTAACATTGAGGAAAATGGTGCAGAAATATTGTAAGAGTCAAAATATCAAGGAGTTTGCTATGAGAATTTATCTCTTGTTAACATGAGAACCTACAGCCTTAAAGTCTCACCAACATCACTGCCCAAACATGAACTGAAAAAGGAAGACACCAACAAGCATGTCAAAACTGCTTGGGGAAAATCTACAACATAGAAACCCTACAAAATAACTATAGGCAAATAAGGAAAACTGAGCACAAGAAATGTGTTCTTTCCCAGATAAGATCACACTAAATTGTCTGCCCAATATCAAATGTTGGTCCTGAAAATATACATACATATATGGTTATATACAGACTGAGTAGGTTATATTTGGGAATATATATGCATGCATACAATAGCATTTCTTTTAAAAAGAGATAATGAATTTGAAAGAGCACATAGGTTGTACAGGGGAGTTTAGGAAAAAGAAGAGAGAAATTGTGTAATTGTGGTCTCATTTTTTTAAAATTTAGAAATGGCCTACTTTTCTGTTGTCTTCTCATTTTTATTAAATTCATCATATCTTTCTTTTTTCTCATTTGAATTTATTTTTATATAAAGACATTATAATGTCATATGCCAGCATCATCCTTAATGATAGTGTGCTCTTAAAAAAGAATCCACATTTCTGCAAAATTTCATCTGCATTTCATTAATACTGTTTTCTTTTGGAAGGAATTATCTGTGTGTTTCAAGAGCAAAATGATTAAAAAGTCATAGGATAATTTTTGTTCTAAAAAGAGAATGAGGGAATTGAAAAGAACAATGCAAAAACACAGATAACGTATGTTAAATGGGGCAAATTCTATTTATATATATATATATATATATATATATATATATATATATATATATATATATATCCTTTAGTTTTCTTGTGTGTGGTTGAAGTCTTGTGGATGTTTCCCCATGCAATTTGGCATGTCCATTGGTGTCTTCCTTGTTCAACTCAAGTTTGGGCAGTCATGTTTTGAGACTTTACAGGTATTGATTCTGATGTTACCAAGAGGTGAAATCTTATAGCAAACTCCCTGATCCTTTGGCATTTGTGATATTTCTACCCTATATTTTCCCAATGATCCTTAAGCCTTAGGTTAAAGTGTGTTTTGTAGATGTATCCGTTGGGACTGAGATCCACAACTCTACATTTTTATTGATCATGGCTTTCTGTAGTGATCTACAGAAATGGTAACCAAGGTCTGATTGTAGGGGAAGGGCATCAAAGGCAGCCTTTCCACGACTGCTAGATTCTTATTTGGGGCCATCCCTCTGGATCCCCTAACATTTTCCTTGTGCCAGACCTCTCTCCAAACCTGTACCATCTCCCTCTGTCAAGACATCTCCTTTCTTGCCCTCCTCTATTCCTCCCCTGTCTCAGTCCTCTTGTACTCCTAGTCACAATTTTTTCTTTTTTTAGAGAATACTTTATTAGTTTTTGTAATCAAACCCACATAGATAACACCTTACATATTTAATACAGTATGTTACCCCAGTACAGATGGAAAAAAATTAAGTTCAACATTTCTAGACCAATATGGCTGTTAATTTCTGTACAATTCCAACTCAACACAGTAAAACTGGGATATTTTTATTCAAAGTTGAGAGCACAGGTAAAGTTTCCAAAAATTCAAATATATATATATATATATATATATATATATATATATATCAATAATAGCAGTATGTTATGCATCAATAGCAGCAACAGCTTTTCCAGGTTCTGCAGTCATTTGAACAAAATTGTAGAGACATCCAGCACACTCCATTTTAAATAAAACAACAATAAAGTAAAAAACAAAATCCCAGAAAACAGTACAGTTCTGTTACTCTTGTGGTACCAGGCACCATTTTTTTAATTAGCTTCTCAATCATCATCTGGAAGGAAACCATTCTGAGCAACATCATTAAAAACAGCTCTGATAAAGCACGGTCACTACTATGTATCATAAAGCAGGTCCACATATGAGTGAGTACATATCATGTTTGTCTTTTTGTGATTGGGTTATCTTGCTCAGAATGGTTTCTTCGTGTTCCATCCATTTTCCTGCAAATATCAAGATTCCGTTTTTTTATTCTGCTGAGTAGTACTCCATTGTGTAAATGTACCACAATTTCTCTATCCATTCTTTGGTTGAGGGGCATCTAGGCTGCTTCCAGTTTCTGGCTATTACAAATAATGCTGCTATGAACATGGTTGAACAGATGTCCTTGTTATATGAATGTGCTTCTTTTGGGTATATGCCTAGGAGTGGAATTGCTGGATCTTGTGGTAGACTCATTCCCATTTTCTTGAGGAGTCGCCATACTGATTTCCAAAGTGACTGTACAAGGTGGCACTCCCACCAGCAGTGGAGGAGTGTTCCTCTTTCTCCACATCCTCTCTAGCATAAATTGTCATTGGTATTTTTGATTTTATCCATTCTGACAGGAGTAAGATTGTATCTCAGAGTTGTTTTGATTTGCATTTCCCTGATGGCTAAGGATGTTGAACACTTATGTGTCTTTCAGCCATTTTAGATTCCTCTATTGAGAATTGTCTATTTATTTCTGTACCCCATTTTTTAATTTGATTGTTTGGTGTTTTGGAGAATAGCTTCTTGAGTTCTCCTAGTCACAAACTTTTTCCTGTCCTTAAGCTAAGTTTCAGTACAAGCCTTAAATCTCTAGTTTAAAATGCACAGGACTCACTTTTGTGAATGGTAACTGAAATTAGCAATATTCAAGTGAGGAAAGTTGAATTCCAAAATATAAATCATAAGTACTGTCTTTGAATATTAATTTTCAAATACTAATTTTAATTATAAAATTATGGCCATTTTAATTTTGAAAATTATATTTTCTCTTATACAAAAATAATGAGTACAATAATATCACTTTATATAATTCATCAAGCACATGATAGAGCATTTCTTCTGTTCCCAACACATTTCCAAAAACTATTGGCATGGTTAAACACAAGACAAAATGACTATCTACAAATTTACATTATAGAGAAATACATAAAAATTGTGCATGTACCTAGATGAATGTATTAACTATAAAGAAAAATCATATGCTAACAAAGACATGGACAGATTTCCTTAATGACTATATTTAGGGCAAAGTGGGGATATTTTCTATAAACAACTGAGAGGATTTATATGGATATATGGTATTTGAATGGAGACGTGAAATTTAGAAATGTAGTCATAAAATTCTAAGAATGAATCTTCTCTCTAGAGAAAAACAAAATTTACTCTTTTTTGCTTCAATTGGAAGAACAATGCCTATGTGGCAGTGAAATGATACTTTGATGATATAATATGATAATATATCATTAAGTTTAAACACTAATGATGATTATACTTCTTTCAAATTACAGAAATGCATATCTCCAAATCTACAATTCAATATATATATTATATATATATATATATATATATATATATATATATATGCAGTGCAAGGATAATGAAGATGAGTTTAATAATTTAAATTTACTATAACACCCAAGTGAATGAAAGCAATAATTAAAAATCTTCCAAATAAAACAGAACCCCAGGGAAAGGATGTATTCAGAGCAGAATTTTACCAGGTCTTCAAAGAGTTAACACCTTTACTCCTCAAATTATTCAATAAAATAGAAACTGAAGAAACATTTTCAAATTGTTTTTATGAAGCCAGAATCACCCTCATTCCAGAATCTGATGAAGTTTCAACAACACAAAAAGGTAATATAGTCCATTATCTCTAATAATCATCTCAAAACTACTTGCAAATTGAATTTGAGAGTACAATTGAGGGATTATCCCTTATGATCACTCTTCTCAGTGCTTCTTTGAAATATAACCCTACTACCTATAGTAAACATGACCTGCTTGCTTTCTTTAACATTTTTGATATTTTGCTTCTTAGCATAAATTTTATTCCTCATCTTCTATTACAAATTTTAGTAGCTCCTTTAGGCTTGCATACCTGATCTTGATGGTCATTTTATTATTTATGTGTAAAACTGTTTCAATGTTATATAACTTATATTTCAGGTTCCTCAACTTCAGTGAACTTCATTTCATTTTGGTTGCAGAATGGAATTTGTTTCTGCATCTCCAGCTTGGGCTCTAAGTCATTATTTCTATTTTACCTTCTTCTCCTTTCCACCCAGTGTAGTATACTTAAAGCCTAATTGTAACTCTACTTTTGCCACTATTTTAGATCCCAACACCTTTGTGTACACTTAATTCCCCAGTAAACATCAACTTTGTTCAACAAACTATGAAAATTAACAAATAGCCATATTCTCTAATCAAAACTGGTTTTACAATATTGAACTAAAATAGTCTGTTTCTGTGATTTAGATATAGTAGCTACCTTTTAAGGTTTCTAGAATAGTTTGAAATTAATTCAAATTTATCACTTTTTGTAACATTTACCTTCCTAGGGCATGACTGGTCACATTTGAAATAATTTACAGGTCTACTTTTATTAATGAGTTAGGGCGTTCTTTTCAAATAATTCTTAATTCCCTCTTAGATACAACCTGTTAAATGTACAACTAATAGGCCTAACATTTCCTGACTTTTGCATAGAACAAGGTTATTGCCATATCCTAGATGGTTGCCCATTGTGACCATATTGCTTGTAACAGGAATGAAATACAACTACAACTCGATCGTTATTGAAGGCGGAATACTGCAGTGGCTTCAGGATTTCCACAGGAATAAAACAGGCCTAAGGAATTGACAGTAGGGAAATCGTAGCTTAGAAACCATTCTGAGAAAATGGGAATTTAGCCAAAATGTAGAAATACACAGTATCTGGAGTATGAAACTTTAAGGGGAAAAATCAAATGTAAAATGACCTAGAATTTCAAAATTGCAATTTCAAATACTGGATTCTGTGTAGCTACATTTTTACAGCCTTGTGAAACAAGGATATTTTCAGCAACTTAAAAAACAATTCTTTCAATTTTTCACTGCCCACTGATACCAGCATCCGCATGCTGTTGTGCTAGTTTGTCTTATATAACATCAGCAACAACAGCAGCAAAATAGCATCTTATGCCTAAAGTCAGTAACTCTACTTGAGAGGTAAAGTTATTTCTTTCCTGATTTCCAATTAAATGTACTCTATAAATTATAGCATAATTCATGTATGTCCAATTTAATAATGGAACACTTGTTTGCAGTTATCTCTTATATGTATCCTCCAATGTCAAGCACATGAGCAGTGTTTTCAACACTAACTCTCTATGCTGTTTCAACATCCAATTACTTAATCAATTTAAAACCAGTATCGTCTGAGTTACTGTTAAATTATTTCAGTGAAAATCGTTTAATAAAATCTTTATTGGTCTTTTTCATCTGTTAGTGTGCTAATAAGCGGTCAAAATGACACATTAGAAAATACACAATAGAATGTCTATTTAAAAGTAGTGCCATGAAAAAAAATATAGAAGTTGTTTACCACACTTAAAAGTGAGTTTCTCCTGTTGTGAGGGACAAGCTCCACTGAAAGGGTTAGGTTCATTATCCTGAAAACAAAAGCTTTAGGATTAGCTTTACAAACTATGAATTCTGGAGACTGTCTATGACAGACAATGAGAAAAGGAAGCAGGATTGTGTAGGATGGGTCTTCAGTTTAGAATGCATTAGGGACTGCTGTGGAGAATACAGGGAAGGAGGAAGACTGGTTATGACAAGTTCTGAGATGGGATTAGTCATTAGAGGATCTCAGCATCAAGCAGAAGTGGTATGACTCGAATTCCTCCATTATGCCTAATCATTGGCTAGAAACCGTCCAGAGTTTCTCAAAGAAGCTCTGAAGTTATGACACTTAGGGGTCCTTAGTAAATGGTGTTCTCTGAAGCATCTTCTCTTAAAAGAATCAGAACAGTTTGTACTGCACAGATGTAACCATCCATGCCATTATAAGCAGAAGCTATTCCACCATTTCCTTGAATTTCCTGTTCAGAAAACAAATTTAGAGGGAAAAAGTTAATGGAACAAACTAGAACTCTTATTATATTTGTTCCCTGTGGAGACCTGACACGTTTCCCTTCCTACCACCTTAAATTGCTCCTCATCAGTAGGTATAATTTTTACAAGCATTATGGATATTTCTAATAGCATGAATACAAACTCTGGACTTGGAATTTCTGACTTCTTGGTGATCATATCATTTTCATGTAGGGGCTTCCACATGTGTCCAGTTCCAGCTAAGAGGTAATCATAGAACTCATTTGCAATCATGCACAGTTCTCCTTGTCCCTACTATATAGCAGTAGACCTCTTTCTTCCAGCCTTTTATTATGGAAAATAAGTCCTTACAAAAATAACTGCTCACCTTTTGACTTTGTGAACACAAACCATTTTTGTTCTAGATAAATCCTTATTAGCAGATAACAATGTTGCATCCACTTCAGTGCTTCTTTCTCTTTTTAAATTTCAGAAATGTACAAACTAAAAGCTCTGGAATGATAACTAAGACCACTTATGTTTCAACTCCATGGTTTATTCTCAAGTATTCTTTCCACCAAGGACACAAGTGCCTCACAGGGGCTTCCTGCTTGGTGTTTTCTTTTTTTCCCTGAAACTACATGGGTCAGTTTAAGCTGCCATAACAGAATATGAGAAACTGGATTAAACAATAAAATTGAATTTCTCAAAGTAAAACCTTGAGGGTAGAATGGCATTGTGAACACTTTCTTTATAAAGGGCCATTTTGTTGTTTTGTTTTACATAGATGTCAAGAGAAAGTTCTTGTCCCTTAGTTTCTTTATGAGGGATCAATTCCTACCATGATCCCTCTACATTAGTGACTTTATAGAACCTTAATCATATATTTCAAGGTCCCACTTCTAAGTATTCCCACACTGTGTGTTCATGTTTCACTGTTTGAATTTGGGGAAAACAGAAATGTCCAGTCCATACTATATACCAAATATGCTGTAAATTCAACAACTCTAAATTTTCCAATATAAAACATGTTTTCCAAAATTCTATTGAATTGACACTAGTCAACCAAATTCAGAAGAAAGCCCTTAAGTAAAAAGAGTCATTCAATTCTGATACTAAGCAGAAGTTAGAGATTTCCTTAATATCATAAATTAAGGCTTCAGGTCCCTAAGACTGCCCTTTCTTACGATTTAATTCAAAATGTCTTGAGAGTCTACTTGAACTTCTGAAAAATCAGGTTGTAAAATAAAGGATCATTATAGGTCACCATTGCATTTTATAATAGTTTAATAATTTGAATAATTTTTAAATACTTAAAATAAATAAATATTTGAATAATTAAAATCATTAACTCCTAAATAAGCTATTTAAAGAATATATAGCTAATAGAAAAAAATGCACAATCAAGGTATTGAGGGAAGTGGATGAAAGATTACAGATACAGCATGCCCTTTTGAGTCCCCCCATTTTCCCAAAATCTAACCAACCCAGAATAATCTTGAATGACATTGTTTAAAATGTTTAATGGAATTTCATGATGTCAACATGATTGATTAAATCATTAGTCATTGGTGATTGAACTCAAATCTCTAGTCCTTTTCCTTTCCCTGGAGGTGAGTATTAGGCTGCATTTGAAAGTTCCAACACTTTAATCAAATATTTGGTTTCCCTGGTAACTAAGCCACATTCTGAAGCTGTCCAAGGACCACCAAGAAGCACTTTCTCAGCACTGATTCAGTTATAGTAGGAAAAGAGCTTTCTATAATAATGAAAGTGACTTTTAGCACTCAGGAGAATTTTAGAGCATGAGGATCTCAGAGTCAGGAAATATAAACAAAGACACAACATATGCACTTTGCATAAATATTACCAACCTTCTGGCTTTTGAGCAGAAAATTTTGGATGAATAATTTGTAATAGTTAAAAGTTATTGACACCTGTGAATACAGTCAGATTGGCCTCACAAGGCATTTTGCACTCAGCACAAATATGAGCATCAAAAGGGCTAAGTTTTGTAAGAATATTTCCAGATTTCACTGATCAAAAGTTGAGGGTTCAATATTGCACTGTAAAAATAACATTAATTAAAAATTTAAAATTCTAATTTGAAAGAAAATAGATACACCTGGCTAGAGTCAATTCTTGCATCAATAATTTAAACAATATGGTCTGAAAATAAAATTAGTGATAAAATGAATGATATTCTGCTATACTCATAGATTAGAGGATGAGCGCCTTGTTCAATCATCATCAGAGAAGCTTCCTCTTACAGCAGATGGGAACAAATACAGAGACCAACAGAGAAAGACATAGAGATAGACACACACACACACACACACACACAGATAGAGACAGAGAGAGAGAGAGAGAGAGAGAGAGAGAGAGAGAGAGAGAGAGAGAGAGAGAGAGAGAGAGAGAGAGAGAGCCTGAGAGAGATCATGGGACAGTAAGTCCTAAATTGGATATGTCCATCAAATCCATCCTCTCCGATCTCCTGGAATCGTGTGTGTGCCAGAGGAGGCAGAAGTAGTGGGTGGAAGACAGAGGGAATAGAGAACCCCAGGATTCCAAGGCCTCCTAAAACAACTGAGTAAAGCTCATATGAACTCACAGAGACTGAAGCAGCAAGCACAGTCCCACGTGGGTCTGCACTAGGTCCCCATAAATATATGCCTTTCAGTTTAGTGGCCTGTGTGTATGAACAGGTGGGACTCTGATTCTTGTGCCTCTTAAGGTTCTTTGCCTTCACTCGGTTTGACTTCTCCAACTTCAATGTGATAGTTTTGTTTCATCTTATGTATTTTATTTTGTTATGTTTTGTTGCTATCTTTTAGAAGCCTCTCCTTTTCTAATTTCTAATGAGAAACAAAAAAGGAATGGATCCAGATGTGAAAGAATGTGAGACAAACTGGGCAAAATGGGGGGAGTATGAAATTATGATATATTGTATAAGAAGAGAATCTATTTTAAATAAAAGGGGAAAATATTTAAAAAGCTGGCCCAGTTCATCATCACCTTATTGAATGAAAATCTTTGCTGGATAAAAGGAGTCTGTGTTGTACACTTCACTTTGCTCATACTAGGTTCCAAAAGCAGAAACTGTCTCAGTACTGTATGTATCCATCCTATCTGGGCCCAGTATAACTGAACAGAGAGATGGCATTCTTGTTTTCTGTGTGCAGTTTTCAAGTTTTTAAGCTAATACAGCATATCTTCCATTACATAATTTGTTCATTCCTTTACCCCAGTAACTAACCTCTTTTCTGTTTGTTACCTATCTTAGTCTGTTTTGTTTTATTATCATAAAATTCCTTTGAAATGGTAACATGTAAAACAAAGAAACTTAGGTCACTAATTGTGCCTGAAAATCTAAGTAGCACAGCATCAGTGTTTGCCGACTTTCTGACATATTGACAGCATCTCATACTGAGAGGATGAATTAGTGATGAATTAGTTTATGCAGATGCCAGAGTACATATGGTGAGAGAGGAACAAGTAAAAGAGGCAAGCAAGCCACATTTACTTAGAGTAACAAATCTAGGACTGCCCAGTCTTATATAGCAGTCAATAATGATTTCAGAAGCTGTATTCCCCAATAACCTAATCACCTTCCACTAGGCTCCACCCATAAAGTTTCTATCAACTTTGAACTTTGCCATAATGGGAATTTGGATCATGAGATATACCCAAACTTCAGAAGTACCTAATCTTTTCTAACTTTACATTTTGTACTGGCCAAGATGAGAATGCAGAATGTTAACATACCATGTAGACATAATTGACAGGTGAAACATGTATTTTAATGTGAGAAGTAATTGTATTGACAACTTGATTAGGCTGGAAAGTACCTAGAAGTAGAGAAAATATATTTCTGGGTATTTATGTGAATGATTCTTCACATATGGGTAGACCATAATCAAAGTGATCTAATGAGCAGTTGAATATATTTACGTACTCAAAATTTGAATGAGAAGGGAAGAAGAGGAGGGATGCAGAGGACATGAGGGAGCAGAAAGGTTGAGTCAGGGGAAGAACAGAAGATAACAAGAATGGAGATATCACGATAGAGGGAGACACTTTAGGTTTACAGAGAAATCAGGTACTGGGGAAATGTCTGGAGATCTACAAAGATGACACCAGCTAACAATCTAAGCAACAGAGGAGAGACTACCTTAAATGCCCTCCCCTGATAATGAGATTGATGACTAACTTATATGCCATCCTATAGTCTTCATCCAGCAGCTGATGGAAGTAGAAGCAGACACCCACAACTAATCACTGAACTGAACTGAAACCAGATTCAGAGAAGGACGAGTGATGAGCACAGGGGTCCAGACCAGGCTGGTGAAACGCACAGAAACAGCTGACCTGAACAAGGGAGAGCTCTTGGTCCCCAGACTGATAGCTGTGAAAGCAGCATGGGACTGATCCAGACCCCAGGAACATGGGTTTCTGTGAGAAAACCTCGAAAATCTACGGGACCTCCTGTAGACGTTCAGTACTTATCCCTAGCATAGGTGTGGACTTTGCATGCCCATTCCATATAGAGGAATACTCCCTGAGCCAACACACACAGGGGTGGGCCCAGGCCCTATCCCAAAGGATACAAGAGACTCTGATGACACCCTATTGAAGGCCTCACCATCCAGGAGGAGCAGAAAAGATATATGATGGAGTTTTAGTTGGGGGGTGGCGGTAGGGGAGGCGGGTGGGAGAAGGGAACTAGGATTAAATCAATCCTGTTTCTAATTCAAATAAAAAAGTTGAAAAAAAAAGAAATTTGGAAGGCAGTGGAATGGTAGAAATTGGGCCTTAGTAGATGGATGGAGATCACTGGGGCTAGGCTTCTAAACAGACCAGTATATTTTTGTTCTGTTTACTGCCTGTTATGATGGAGAACATTCCACTTCCTCATCCAAACATAATGGAATAAAACTTCTAACATATGAACAAAATCTTTCTTGCTTTTAATATGCTCATGTCTGGCATTCTGTCTCAATGATAAGAAAACCAAAATATTCTTCATAAATCTGTTCCTAGAAGAGAAGTTTCTGTTGGGACCCTGCAAATGAGTTGTTTTTTAATGTGTGTACACATTTAATCGAAACCACAGTATTTTTTTTTCAAATGAACTGAATGCATGGCCCTCTTGACCAAGAAATTTTAAAGTTTGTCCACAAAGATTTAATAGCACATTTGTAAGATTTTTTTGGACACTATCCCTGGTTTGAATACTTGTTTATTCCCCAGTTTGTTTATCATTGTGTCAAGTCAGGAAAAGGGATTTCCAGCGATACAGTGAACAGGGAAAACAATTAATTGTCATACTAGAGTCCTAGTGCCTTGCGTATTATCATGAAATTCTACCACCATGTTTCCCCATATTTACTGATGAAATTTAGCCATAGAAACACAAAGTTTATCAAGTATTTAGATACTTTATTCATTTTGATTTTGACTATGAACATACAGTAAAACAAATATGTGAGCCTTTAGTGTATTGATTTATTTCTGTTTTAAGAAAATCATATTTCTATATTTCCATTACTAGTTCCATTTCTGTATTGGATCATTACTCTGTTGATATTCATGGCATCATTGTTAGACTGTGCAGAAGATTTTTGACCTGGAAAAAATGAGACAGTGATATGAATTTCTAAAATTTGTTTTGTTTTATTCATTTTATAGCACTGTAAATTGTATATCTATAGGCCGTTAGGCAAATCAATCCTTGTCCTGACCCATTTGTAATCTTCATACCTACTTGTTTTAAAATGACTTGAAAATTAGCTTCACAACCTTCCATTCTGAATATTCAGTTTATGATTGACTTATTGGCATAAAACCTTTATTATTGATATTTCTTATTTCAGAGTACAAGAGGCACACCACTGCACTCAATCTATGTGTGCAGTAGTATATTAGTTCTGTGTCTATATTCACTCATTTCATAGATCCTCGTGGTCACTTTAAGCAAGTACAATAAAATATCTACTTATTAATTCCCATCAATTTCCCAATCTCAAATGGTATTCTTCTGCTGGGTATTGTCATGTCCTATTTTAATTCAGCTTTAGATCCCCATGATTTCCCCAGGGCTATGCCTGAAGAAAAGTGTACCTTTGATAAGACATTTCATTCACTGCCTTCTGTGCAAATGAGCAAACCATTGTCCATTGTCCATGAGTCACTAAAAACTAAAATAATGTGGGAAGCCCAGGAAATTCAATTCACCACCCTGAAGTCTTTTATCTTCTTTTATCAGTGTTCTGGCAAATTTCATGTTTGTTCATCTTGCAATTGCTGTTTGTGAATGAAGCATCTCTTTATTCTTTAGTGGTCACTGTTCATAGGGTCTTGTCTAGGTTGTGATCACTGTTCACAGAATCTTGTGTAGGTGATGATAGACAAAAGTGCATCTTGATGTTGCAAAATCAGTTCCACAGTAGCATTACTTGGCACAAATAATGTCAATGTTATTTCAAAAGTTTTCTGAACTTTGCTTTCTAAATTGGATGATTTTCAAACATCATTCAAGATGACATTGACTAAATTTAAACAAAAGCATAGTGATTTCAATTAATATTCATATCAAGTAAATAATTATTTTGCAGATGGGAATTCTATGGACCAATGTTCTAGGATTCAATGATGTGAGGTACTCCCACAAATTTTTTCATAGGTCCAACTTTAATATCTTCATCATGTACAAATAATTTGTCTATGCCCAGAGTTTGGGTAATATATTATTTGTAGGCTTGAGGAAACAAACATTCCCATTTAAAATGTTATATTAAACATTTTTAACCAGTAATGTGCATATCATTAATTATTAAATGTGGTTAATGGTTTCTAGTGAGGTACATTCTGTACACCAACATAATATTTAAACAAAAAAGATATAACTACTACTTCACATAAAATTGTTCCAGTATTTTTTCTAGTCATTCATTTAAATGACATCAGCTCTTCTATTCTTAACACTTCCCTTAGAACTACATAAACAACTTTGGTTAGATAAAAGTATTATCAAAATTATCAAAAGGAGGAAAAAGATACAGAGAATTTCAAATGTAGCAAGGCCTAGGTCAGATATGGCAGGACATGGAGGAAATGTGAGGGGAAGATTTCATAATTACATTTTAGTCCCTGAAAATAAAAACATCTGTAAACAAATGTTGCTCTGTGAGTTAAATTATCTCTTCCCATACAAAGTTCAGTTAAAGTAAATAAGACATCTTTAACACAGATTTTCTCAAACTTTCAATTTGCAAGCAAACTTTTGCTGTAAGTCTATGAATCATTTCAACTCTAAATTAGGTTCCATTTTAACCTATATTAGAGGTTAACCAATATATTAACCATTATGTAACATAATCTCCTATCAGAAATCAAGTGATAGCATCATTATACTTTTATGAACATTTTTATGAACATTTTATTACTTGTCATGATTTTATTCCTGTCAGTTATAAGAGCTAAGTATTTTCTTTTAGAAATTCTTTGTCTTGCTTCTCTCCTCTCCCTCTGTCTTTTCCTCTCTAGGTTCTTCTTTCTTCTCTCCAGATTTCTCAGTAGAATATCCCCATCATAAAATTCAGCATTTACTAAATCACCAATTAAATATATTACAGTGTCTGCAATAATCATCAACACAATGACTTTCTTGTTATCACTCCCCAAACAATACAGGATAACAACTGTTTACATGACATTTACATTGTATTTAATATTATAAATAAGGTAGAGATTATTTAAAATATAAAGGCTCCTGCTTGTAAGTTATATGCAAATACTATATAATTTTGTATAAGGGAATTGACCATCTGGCAAGATTGTGGTATCCTGAGATTCTAACAAATCCTTCATGGATAATAAGGGATGATTTACAAACTACGCCTCCTAGCTTTTCTTCTCATTTATTTATTGTTTTTAATTTTCCCAAACTTGAGTAATAAAACACTTTCTCAGAACACATAAGTACTGGGGCACCTGAAAACATTTCTGTCTTTCCACCCAACTTTCATTAATGGTTTTTCGAGCCATCTTTCCTATCTTGTATACACTCTTTTTAATTTATTTCTTTTCCTTTCTTTTGTAATTTTGCACATGAAAGCAATGTCTTTTGATAAACTGCATTACTTAATCTCCCCCTCCAACTTAGATTCCTCTCACATCCCCTTTACTTCACACTGAAGAGATACTGTCAGCTGACATAGGGAGACAGAATCAGTTTCTCCAAAGGTATAACCCATGGGAGGTTGCCCATCTTCTAGGGGGTGCCAACCTATACCCATTATACCCATGTACATATAGACAGAACTTATTAGACACCGTGGGCTGGAAACACCCATTTATAAGTGTCAAAATTCTCTTTGGATGCCTCTGTTTATATCTGTCTCTCTCTTAAAGCAAACTGTTTATTATAATCTACAACACCTAGAAACATACTCGATGGACAAATCCATTAGGCTGCTCAAAGTGTTCAGTTTTGCATCTTTAAGATTATGTGAAGTGTCCATTCAGTTCTTATCCACAGAACTTACCATAGTCTGGATATCAGTCATAGTCAGTGAATCAGTATTATTGCTATAACAAATCAAGGTCTACTGGGTTTGCATATCTGCTTTTTTCATCTGGGAACTTACACTTGGTTCCATTTGACATTTTCAGTGGGAGTCAGTACCACCCTTAAGATAATCAGGCTTTATAGGGACATAGTATATAAGACCAACTCTTCCCTCGTGAATAACCTGCTGTATTTGTTTAAGAGAGCTGTCATAGAAAAAAACACAGAACAATGCAAATTCACTATGTGACTTATCTTGAAGCTAAATGTTCAATATCAATATTCCTTCAGAGTTGGATGTCTTTTGAGACTCTATTATTATTTATACAGAACCAGATTCTTCAATATTCTTATCTGTTGTCGTTCCTCAATATGGATATACCTTTCATGTATCAGAGTGTGCCTGAAATATTTTATTTTCTAATGCTAGTTTTATTAGACTGAGACATCCCATATGATCCCATTTAACCTTAATTATCTATTTAAGGACTCAGTCTCCAAAAATAGTCAGTCATATTATGAGAGACTGTAGGTTATAGTTTCAAAATTATGATTTTGAAATGAATACAATTTTTTATATTATATTATATCCATGAAGCTTCCAAATTTATGTTTATACCACTAGAAAACTGTTTACTCCCATAGCGACAATCTCAAAATCTGTTTTCAATTATAATTTTCTTTTATTTTGTGAGACTTTAATGCATTTACACAATTATAAACTATAATTCCCATCCCCATTTACCTTATTCAAATTTCCCTATATCCCACCAACCCATCACATGCCCTCTACCATTTTCATTTCTGTCTTATTATTTTTAATATCTGACTAAGTTGAATTAGTGCTCAACATATATGTATGTATTTGGGCCATATACTGGAGTACATGAAGCCTAAATTGGGAAAATACTCAAAAAAGGATGTTTCTCAAGTTCCAGCAGCTATCAACTGTCAAAATGTTGACACACTGACAAAACAAAACTTCCTGTCACCTGCTCTTTCATGTTTTTCCCTATCCTTATATCCAGAAGTCAAGACTGTTGTAACAATTCTGTCTTCTTATTATTTATGACTTATTAAAGCTTGTATGAAGATCCAGAAAGCAAAGTCAGCCTCAAGCTATAGAGATCAGGCAGTGGTGGTACACATCTTTAATCTGAGGACTTGGGAATAAGAGGTAGATGAATCTCTGTTTGTTCAAGGCCACACTGACTACATGAAATTGATCCAGTCCTAAAAGAAACAGCTCAAACAATGCTGATCTCAGCACCTGGGATTACACGCCTTTAATCCCAGCATTAGGGAGGTATATAAGAGTTAGTCTCAAGCCATGTTGAGAAGAGCACAGCAGTCTGAGTGAATCTGAGAAACAGTGAGGCTGTAAGCAGTTTGAGGATCGCCCCTTTGGTCTGAACTGAGGTACAGGTAAGAAGCTAGTGGTCAGCTGTTTTGCTTTTCTGATCTTCAGCTTAAACCTTAAACCCCAATATCTGTCTCTGGGTCTTTAATTTATTGTGCTAAACACTATCATTATTTTCATTGTCCAACTGTATTTAAAAGCATAAAACTATAGTAATAGTCAATAGTAAATATAAGGAACCTGTGGCATAACTATAAATAACTAATAATGACAGTATTCAGTGGAGAAGTGTTAACAAATTGAAGTAATAAAATAGGTAAAATAACAAAAATATCGTGGTGATATAATTGATTCAGAGTAATAACAGTGTTGGATATTAATGAAAGACAACTGGTAACTTAGAAAACTGAGAAGAAATGGATTGCATTAGGTGTGATATGGTATACAGGATTAAGAAATTTTTTGCTGGTTGTATCTCTGTATTTCCTTTTGTATTTTAAAAGTAAGAACATGTTTTGATTTCAGAAATGCAAAGAGTTTGATTTGACATAACCTTTTTATATTCAATAAGTTTCCATAGGTATTTGAAAAGCAGCTCAAATTGACAACTGCAAATTATTAAGTTTTATGTGCAAATAGTACATAATATGTATGATATAACTCATTGGTAAGATGCAGAGAACAAGAGTCTGAGCCAGATGTAAGATATTGGGAAATATAAATATTTAACAGTGGGATGAAAAGAAATTAGCAACAAAGACTGGTATTGTAAAACAATGGGAAAATGGGTGTCAAAGTTGTAACTGTGGAAAAATTATTACTTAGAAAGTATCAGGGTGGATTGGGGAGTACTTTTGAATCATGTTCAATAGATGAATAAATTAGAGGAGTAACTAAAGACAGTACCGCAAATGGTATTGCCCACTATTTTAAAACAATATAAGATCAAATGTGACCTTAAAAACCTTGGGAAATAGTTGTGAAAAATCACTGTAGCAGATTGAAAAGTAAAAGAGGGAAGTCAGCTAAAAATTTGAACATGAGAGAAAAACATAAGATGAGAGATGTAGCTCATATAGGGAACCGCTACATAAAGGGAATTTCATATGTTGAACCAAGGTTTTATTTAATAATATAAAAATGAAATAATGTCTGGTGGAAGATATAACTTTTTCATTAATTTGGGAGTGTTTTCAAGAGAGGTGGAGAGGAGTTACACAGTTTAACAAAATGTACAAAATGAAATAAGTCATATGCAGAAAATCATCTGTGTAAAAAGTCAGCAAATGTTTTTGAGAGGTGCTATAGTAAATAAATATATTATCTCGTCACAAAAATTGTCAGCATTATGTAGTTGTTACTGCATATTCAACCACTTAAAAATTCTTGTAGCAAGTCTAAAACCCATGCAAAATCTTGTCACAAATACTAATTGAGCCTAATTTTGCTTTTTCTTATCTGTTTTCTTCAAATTTCCCCTGTCCCCCCTGCAAACAGCATAAAAACCTCAATGCAATTTCTAGATGTTTTGCAGTGTGGTACTAAGTTCTTAATATTGAAATTCTAGTGATAGACCCACACTGAATTAGAGGACTGATATAATCTGGAAGGTTGAATCTATGGTACACTGCTATGTCAGCAAACTTGCCATTTGCTGAATAAGAGCTGATAAAGAAGAAAATCAATTTGAACATCCACAACAGTTAATCCATTCTAGTGGGTATTTCTGCCTCTAGAGAATAGATTAGATATTAAAATAAGTGCTAAATTCCAGAAAAAGGATATTTAAAAATGTTTTACTTATCTGCAATTTTTCAAGTAGGTATTTTAAATTGGATATAGACCTTTCAAATAGATTTGAATAATATACTTATTATACTTAGTTGAAATCATTGCTATCTGATCTCACATAGATAAGGTATCACTCACAGCGATTGTTATAACAATATAACAAATGAAAGTAAAAAATTTATTTTTCAACTTTCCTTTTACTTACAACATGCCCTGCTCCATTCCAATATAATGTCTTCATTACAGTTTGAGCATAGCAGCTCTAATAATCATTTTAAATTTTAAACCTATTTGATATTTGCATTTTCAGAAATTAAGTGTTTAACTTTCAGTCTTATACATAAAGAATGCTTTGTAGTGTTAAATGCAGAATGCAAATGGTTGGGTATAAAAGTAGATGACTTGTGGGCTGCATATCAAAAACACAGTTTAAATTGATTGTCATACAACACAGGTCATATGTGACTTGTATTGATTGGGTCATAATACTAAAATTATTTGAAATTTGTGCCAAAAATACAGACACATGTCTCAAATAGCAATGAACGTTCTTCATCTTTCTTTCCCTCCGCTCACTCCCTCTTCTCTCACTCTCCCTTCACCCTGTCTCTGTATGCATTTAAGGTTCATGGAGGAGCTAATGTTTATAGGGGAAGGGTGTTCATTCCCATGGATGAGCCTAGCAATCCAGAGGTCATTCAGGTGTCCCATCACTCATCACCTTCTTTTATTTTAGACAAAGTCTCTCACTGAATCTGGGGCTGATGGATTCAATAGACTGGCTGGCAAGTGAGTTCTCAAGATCTCTTTATTCCCTCCTTGTTAAAAAAAAAAAGCACCACCATCTGTGGCTTTTAAATGAGGACTGGGTAACTGACCTAAGGCCTTCATACCTATATAGCTGGCACTTTACTGAATGAGCCATGTCCTTAGTCACAACAACATACATTTTTAAACCGTCTCTTCAAACTAAAGCTAAATACCATGAAAGCATTATAATGCTTACTTATAAATAAGAATAATGTAAGTAAAAACAATGAAGATATAAAATGAGTATGATAATGAGAGAATGAATACATAAAACTACAAATAAGTAAGAGAGAGGCCTTATAGTTTGATTATCAATGCTAATTGCAGAGCTCTCTTGCATGTCTATGTTTGTTGCTGTGTTTTCCACAAGAGCAAAGATACATAGTCAACTTGGAAGTCCATTTATGGGTCATTTAAGAGGGGAAATGCAGCATGTGTATGTATATGTGAGTGCAAAAGGCTAATTTTGGCAAAAATACAACTAAGCACTGTGCAATCTACTAAAATAAAATTAATGGACCTGGGGCATATTTTATTCAGTCAGATAAGGAATAAATATTATATGTTCTTAAATTTAGATATTCTTTAAAGATGAAATAACTATATAATACTGGCTATTAGACTCTGAGTTTGATGGAAAAGGGCTAGGATTATAGGAGGTTGGATAAGAGACACCAAAAGACAGAAAAAATGGTAAGATCCATAAAAGAACTGGACAATCAACTGTACAAAGATTTTGAATTACATAGTAAGTGATAGCAACACTGTCTTAATTTTATCAATGTATATTGTATACATGTACTGAACTATATACCATGATACACAAGGTATTCAATTACCAGGAAATAATAAGTACTTTAAATGTGAATTGCAATCAAAATATTAACTATATCTAATTGATAATTGCATGGGGTTCTCATACTGTACTCCATAAATTAGAATGTACTAATAAAAATCATGATTAAACTAATAGCTTTTATTTTTATTTCAAAATACAGGGTAATAGAGAGGAAGGAAAACACAAGGAAGAAAAGAGAAAGGAGAATGGAGACAAATGAGCTTTCCAGTTCTGGTCCACCCATGCCAAAAGCCTTAGTTTTAAAAGTATGTCATCAAAGACATTATGTAGAATTTTAAAGTTAATACATGTACATAGTATAAGGCTTAAGCTGCCCCCCTCAAAAAAGGTTAGAGTTCAGAGGCATTGTTCATCTGATTCATTTGTTCCTCAGCAGTCAAAACAAGCAACAAAAAAAGAAACAAAGAAAGAGAACTTTTGAAGCTATGACTCCTAAATCCTTGAATATCTTACTGAGGAGGAAAGAAACAGAATATAATTGATTTTAAAAAGAAAAAACACAACACACACACTTATGTTGAATCCTGATGGAAAAAGCATTTTAAAAGTTTCTAAAAATTACAACCTTGACTTCAATTGCTTCCCCACATAATAATACTCTGATGAAAAGATAGAGTCAGTGTTTTCCTCCATTATCACAAACCAGTTATCAAGCTGTTTTTAAAAGCCTTTTAAAAATGAAGACACAGCCAAAAAATAGTACTGGGTTTAAATAGAGTATACATTAGGATGCTTCAAGAAAATGCACCTGTATTTTTTGCCTACTCAATAAGGTAGTTGAAATGAACACAGAAATTTGCATTTTCGTCTTACTTATATAGAAACTTGTAGCACTCACAACTTCCATAACATTCTTAAATGTATTAATATATAATTATAAACATTTGTTGTTGTTATCTAGATATTATTTAAGAATACTGATCTACTATTTATGTATTAAAATGACACCACAGCAATCATGTAAATGTTGTTTGACTTTCTTCAGCAATGTCTTTCTTTGGAATTTAACATAGTCTTCATTTGTAATACAGTTTTCACTTCTTGTTAAATCAATGCCAATACAATTTTAAACAGCATTACAAAAATACAAAGAAATAATGACAAGTTTAATTGGAATGAGCTATGCACGTGTTGAATAAAATCAACTTCTATACTTTGTTTTGTATACCAATATAATGTTGTTGTTGTTAGATGAGTGATCTGGGGCGAAGGGAGATGGGGAGTTCAGGGAGGGGAAACCGGGTGTCATCTACTATATAGGAGAAAAATAAACAAAAGAAAATCAAATTATTGTAGAGCAATATGTTATAATAATATACTATTAAAAGTAAAATTAAGTGATAATAAAGCCAACCATGAGGTACAAAATTATACAAGAATCAGTGCAGATTATTTCCGGAAAGCGAATTTGTTTTACTATTGTGAAAGCTAAAGCCAGACAAATACAATCATAAAGTGAAGAACTAGAGATAAAATCCTACCAATATTTGAGGAGTTCTTGGCATTTGACAACTTCTTGGACAGGGAGAGCTAGTGTTACTTGATGATGTGACCTCTTGTATATCAGCCACATACCAAGGAAGGTCCCACTCCCAAAATTTGTTGAGCAACACAAAGCAGATTTGATGGGGAAAAATAAAGAGGGTAGGGAGGAGTGAGAGCTGAAAGTAGATATGGGTAGAACTGGGAAAGCAGTGATCAAAATATATTGAAATTCTCAGAGAATTAATATTATCAAAATTAATTTTTATGCAAAGAACTGTACTAACAAAACAAAAATAAATTAGCAAATACCTGATGTTTACAAGAGATACAAACCAAGAGATGAAGACATGGCTCAGTAATTATAAAGTACTTACTTGCATAGTTCAATCCTTAGTACTCAGAAAGGAAAAAAAAATCGATACAAATAACAGCACTTGGTGCAATCCAACAGTACGAGAAAGTAACTCAAAAGCACATACTATACTCATACTAATGTCCGAAGCAAACAAAATTATTAGACATAGCAGTAGCTATTAGGTAACATCATCATTAGCATTGGTTTTTGTTATGGTATTTAAGATAGTCCCTATTCACACTTTGTTATAATTAAAGGCACATTCGAGTGTACTCAATATTTCTTCTGTGAAACAGTTTCAAAACATTATAGTTAAACCATCCTTAAATTTAATATGGCACATGCTAAGCAATGTTTGAATTTGCTTTTGAGAATAAGCCACTCCATGGTATTTATGTGATAGACATGCTTACTTGGGGCAGAAATACCAATGTAATTTCTACATAAAGCCACAGCACAAAACCTAAGTGATGTTTCACTGAGCAATTCTGAAACTGTAAGAAGTATCATGTAAAAAATGTAAAGGACCATCATCAAAAGTCTACTAACTAAAAAAAGCCCAGGGCCAGATGGTTTCAGTGAAGAATTCTACCAGAAATGCAAAGAAGAGCTAAAACCAGTACTCCTCAAATTGTTCAAAACAATATCAGCAAAAGGGACATTGCCAAGCTATTTTTATGAGGCTAAAATTACCTTGGAAACAAAGCCACACAAAAACACAACTGAAAAGGAGAATTACAGAACAATATTCCTCATGAACATCAATGCAAAAACATTTAACAAAATCCTGGCAAATTGAATCCAAAAACACATCAGAGAAATCATCCACCATGATCAAGTTGGCTTCATTCCAGGAATGCAGGGATGGGTTAACATACAAAAATCCATCAATGTAATCCACCATATAAACAAACTGAAAAAGAAAAACCACATTATCATCTCACTAGATGTTAAAAAACCACATTATCATCTCACTAGATGTTGAAAAAGCCTTTGAAAAAATCCAACATCCTTTCATGATAAAGGTCTTGGAGAGATCAGAAATAACAGGAACATACCTAAACAGGTATGTTCTTTATGGTACTTGATCCAAAAGTAATATACAGCAAACCAACAGCCAATATCAAACTAAATGGAGAGAAAATCAAGGCTATTCCTCTAAAATCAGGAACAAGACAAGGCTGCCCACTCTCTCCTTATCTCTTCAATATTGTACTAGAAGTTCTAGCTAGAGAAATAAGACAACAAAAGGAGATCAAGGGGATACAAATTGGAAAAGAAGAAGTCAAACTTTCAAGATCATTACAGTTGATAATCACCTTCAGCAAAGTAGCAGGATACAAAAATCACTAAAATAATCAGTAGCCCTACTTTATACAGATGATAAATGCAATGAGAAAGAAATCAGAGAAATATCACCCTTCACAATATCGACAAACAACATAAAATATCTTGGGGTAACACTAACCACAAATGTGAAAGACCTGTATAGTAAGAACTTTGAGTCTTTAAAGAAATAAATTAAAAAAACATACCAGAAAATGGAAAGATCTACCATGCTTGTGGATAGGTAGGATCAACATAGTAAAAATGGAAATCTTGACAAAAGCAGTCTTGAGATTCAATGCAATCCTCATCAAAATCCCACCACAATTCTTCACAGACCTTGAAAGAACAATATTCAACTTCATATGGAAAAACAATAAACCCAGGATAGCCAAAACAACCCTGTACAATAAAGGATCTTCTGGAAGCATCACCATCCCTGACTTCAAGCTCTATTATAGAGCCATAGTCCTGAAAACATCTTGGTACTGGCACAAAAATAGACAGATAAACCAATGGAATCAAATTGAAAACCCTGATATTAACCCACATACATATCAACATATGATTTTTGACAAAGAAGTTCAATTTATACAATGGAAAAAAGGAAGCATCTTCAACAAATGGTGCTGGAATAACTGGATTCGGACATGTAGAAAATTGCAGTTAGATCCATACCTATTGCAATACACAAAACTTAAGTCCAAATGGATCAACGACCTCAACATAAATTCAGACACACTGAACTTCCTAGAATACGGTAGGTACCCTCGAACAAACTGGTACAGGAGACCTAATTCTGAACATAACACCAGTAGCACAAACATTGAGATTGACAATTAATAAATGGGACCCCCTGAAACTAAGAAGCTTCTGTAAGGCAAAGGACACAGTCAGCAAGACAAAATGGCAGCCCACAGAATGGGAAAAGATCTTCACCAACCCCACATCTGACAGACGGCTCATCACCAAAATATACAATGAACTCAAGAAGCTAGCCACCAAAACACCAAACAATGAAATTAAAAGTTGGAGTGCAGAACTAAATAGAGAATTCTCAACAGAGTAATCCAAATTGACTGAAGGACACTTGAGAAAGTGCTGAGAATCCTTAGCCATCAGGATAAATGGAACTCAAAACAAGTCTGAGATACCATCTTACTCCTGTCAGAATGGCTAAAATCAAAAACACCAATGACAATCTATGCTGCAGAGGATGTGGAGAAAGAGGAACTCTCCTACATTGCGGGTGGGAGTGCATACTTCTACAACCACTTTGGGAATCAGTATGGCTGCTTCCCAGGAAAATGGGAATCAGTCTACCTCAAGATCCAGCAATCCCTCTCTTGGGCATATGCGCAAAGAATGCACACTCATATAATAAGGACATGTGTTCAACTATGTTCATATCAGCATTATTTGTAATAGCCAGAACCTGGAAGCAACCTAGATGCCCCTCAACTGAAGAATGGACGGAGAAAATGTGGTACAAATACACAATGGAGTACTAATCAGCAGAAAAAAATGGAATTTTGAAATTTGCAGGCAAATGGATGGAACTAGAAGAAACCATCCTGAGTGAGGTAACCCAGTCACAAAAAGAAAAACATTTTATGTACTCAGTCATATATGATTTTTAGATATAGAGCAAAGGACTACCAGTCTGCAATCCACACTGCCAGAGGAGCTAGGACATAAGGAGGACCCCAAGAGAAGATTGCATAGTCCCTGGAAGAAGGGGTTGGGTACAAGAACCCCTGGCCAAAGTGGGAGCCTGGGGGTGGTGGGGAGAAGAAGGAGGTGGGAAGGTAAGTAGGGGAGGAGGGAGGAGAACAAGAGGCCTGAGACAGGGGAGGAATAGAGGAGGGCAAGAAAGGAGATGCCTTAACAGAGGGAGACAGTACAGGTTGGAAAGGTCTGGCACAGGGAAAATGTTAGGAGTTTCACAGGGATGACCCCAACTAAGAAGCCAGGCAGTGATGGAGAGGATGTCATTGATGCCCTTCTTCTAAAATAAGATTGACACCTACCTTGGTTACCATTCCTAAAACCTTCATCCAGTAGCTGTTCAAAGCAGAAACAGGCACCCACAGCTAACCTCTGAACTATATTTCTGGAATCCAGTTGTGGAGAGGGAGGAGGGATGAGCAAAGGAGCCAAGATGAGCTGGAAAAACCCACACAAACAGTGGATCTGGCCTACTAATAGCATGGAGATCCTAATCATAAAGTGGGGAAACAGCATTGGACCAAGAAAAGCCCTCTGAATGTGGGTGCCAGCTAGGAGGCCAAGACAGTCTATGGGACCTCTAACAGTGGAGCCAGTCTTTATCCCTAGAGCACAAATGGACTTTGGGAGCTCATTCCCTATGGAGGGATGCTATTGTAGACCAGATACAGCAAGGAGGGCCTGGGCCCTCCAAAAAATGATATATGGATTTGAAGGTCCCCCGTGGAGGGCCACACTATCCCAGGGGAGGAGTTGGGACGTGGGTTGGGGGAACATGGAAGGATTGGAGGGCAAGGGAATGGGGAAGATGGATATGCAAATATGATTAGTAATTAAATGATTAAAAAATATAAAAGCCCTTGCTTTTGTGCTAGTGCATGCCGGAAATATGTAATTGGTATTTTGATTTCACAGGGACTTAGACACCCTTGAAAAAAAAGAGATTTGGGAGGTTAAAACATTGTTGAGACTGCAATAGACAATGCAGCCATTTGAAATTGTATTGAATTCATTCCTGCATTACGATAGGGCTATATACCTATGGGATCCAGGCAGTGGAATGTGGTTTGAATGAGAATGGCCCCCAAATGTTCATCCATTTTAATCCTTAGTCATCAGGAAGTGCACTTGTTTGAGATAGATTAGGAAGTGTGGATGCTTGAGAAATATTAGGATTGGGAGATAAGTACTTTTGGGAATTACTTGGCTTTTATGGAGGAAGTATGCCACTGCAGTTGGGATTTGAGATTTAAAAAGCCTCCACCAGGATGGAAGGCTCTTCCATTTTCTTGGATAGGTAGGATCAACATAGTAAAAATGGCAACCTTGCCAGAAGCAATCTACAGATTCAATGCAATCCCCGTCAAAATCCCAACACAATTCTTCACAGACCATAAAATAACAATTCTCAACTTTATATGGAAAAACAAAAGACCCAGGATAGCCAAAACAACCCTGTACAATAAAGGAACTTCTGGAGGCATCACCATCCATGACTTCAAGCTGTATTACAGAGCTGTAGTCCTGAAATCAGCTTGGTATTGGCACAAAAATAGACAGGTAGACCAATGGAATAGAGTTGAAAACACTGATTTTAACACAAACACCTACGAATACAAATACAATAGAACCTTGTCTATTGCCGTGCACAAAACTTAAGTCCAAAAGGATCAAAGACCACAACATAAATCCAGGCAAACTGAACATATTAGAAGACAAAGTGGGAAATACCCTTGAATTAAATGGCACAGGAGACAGATTCCTGAACATTACACCAGTAGCACAGACACTGAGATCAACAATTGATAAGTGGGACCTCCTGAAACTGAGCAGCTTCTGTAAGGCAAAGAACATAGTCAGCAAGACAAAATGGCAGCCCACAGACTGGGAAAAGATATTCATCAACCCCACATCTGACAAAGGGCTGATCTCCAAAATATACAAAGAGCTCCAGAAGCTAGTCTCCAAAAGACCAAACAATCCAATTAAAAAGTGGGGTACAGAACTAAATAGACAATTCTCAATAGAGGAATCTAAAATGGCTGAAAGACACATAAGAAAGTGTTCAAAATCCTTAGCCATCAGGGAAATGCAAATCAAAGCAACTCTGAGATACCATCTTACTCCTGTCAGAATGGCTAAAATCAAAACACCAATGATAGTTTATGCTGGAGAGGATGTGGAGAAAGGGTAACACTTCTCCACTGCTGGCGGGAGTGCCAACTTGTACAACCACTTTGGAAATCAGTATGGCAACTCCTCAAGAAAATGGGAATCAGTCTATCACAAGATTCAGCAATTCCACTCTTAGGCATACACCCAAAAGAAGCACATTCCTACAACAAGGACATCTGTTCAACGATGTTCATAGCAGCACTATTTGTAATAGCCAGAACCTGGAAGCAACCTAGATGCCCCTCAACTGAAGAACGGATAGAGAAAATGTGGTACATTTACACAATGTATTACTACTCAGCAGAAAAAAAAAAATGGAACCTTGAAATTTGCAGGCAAATGGATAGAACTAGAAGAAACCATTCTGAGCGAGGTAACCCAATCACAAAAAGACAAACATGGTATTACTCACTCATATGTGGATTGTAGAAATAGAATAAAGGATTATCATCCTACAATCCACGCTGACAGAGAAGCTAGTAAACAAGGAGGACCCAAAGAGAGACATACATTCCTGGAGAAGGGGAAAGGGACAAGATCTCCTGAGAAAATTGGGAGTACAGGACGAGGAGGAGGGAGCTAGAAGAATGAGAAGGGGAGAAGAGGAGAAGTGAGGAGGACATGAGAGAGCAGGAAGTTTGAGTCAAGGGAAGAACAGAGGAGAGCAAGATAAGGGATACCATAATATAGGGAGCCATTATAGGTTTAAAGAGAAATCAGGCACTAGGGAAATGTCTGCAGATCTACAAAGATGACACCAGCTAACAATCTAAGCAACAGAGGAGAGGCTACCTGAAGTGCCCTCCCCTGATAATGAGATTGATAACTGTCATATATGCCATCTTATAGCCTTCATCCAGCAGCTGGTGGAAATAGAAGCAGACACCCACAACTAACCACTGAACTGTTCTGGAATCCCTATACAGAGAAGGAGGAGTGATGAGCAAAGGGGTCCAGACCAGGTTAGTAAAACCCACAGAAACAGCTGACCTGAACAAGGGAGAGCTCTTTTTTTTTATTGCTGAACTTCATCTTTATTTAAATATATTTATCTTGAAAGAGACTACACAACAAATATAAATGTAAACATGCATGTCTACATCAGAATTAAGCAAAATGAATTTTTAGGCACAAGATTTTAAATATTATTAAAGGAGACAAGGACTCTAAGACTGAAGTAACAGAGGCAACAAAACTACACATTTCCTAACACTTGAGTTGGTCTTCCAAGCTACTGGTTAAGGCCTGAGTCTTAGAAAGTGTATGTTCCTTGCCAAGTAGAAAGATTTACTTTGGCTGTTCTTATTATATCTACAAATAGACAAATAATTCTCTTTCAAAATAATGTAATAAATATCACACACACACACACACACACACACACACACTTTAAAAAAGGGAAGGAAGGACTTTGGAATTTTCAAGTTTCCCTATTACTGCAGCACAACACCATAGAGAAAATTATTCTGCTACAGAAATAGATTAACCAGTGGCATTATTACAAATCTCTAGTTTATGTGTATTGCATTTTCCCAACATTTTTCAAACGATTGCCATGGCTTCTCTGTAGAACTAGTTTTCCCACCTTACCCAAACAGTCAACATTGCATAGAGCAAATAAAAGGTAATTTAAGAATTCAGTAGGGACTTTCCTGGGTAGTTTCAACATTGTCTCAGTGCCTGGAATGTTTCCCCTATGTTTATTCTCAGTCTTTAACTAGTGAGTTGTCTCAGTCTCCTCCCCCCCCAGGCTAGGAGCATGTGCATATCTAGTTCTGTGATGACAGTCCCTGCTTTTGAGGTACTCATACCAACCAGAAACCAGGTAGGAGAAAGGCAGTTTGTATGCACACCAGGCCATACCCCAAGGTTGAAAGAAATAAAGATGGTGAAGATGGTGCCTGAGACTCTCTAGAGAAGGTTGAGTAGGTGCAGAAGAGGGGACAGCAAAGGCACAGAGACAAAGGAAGTCACTTGGTTGGCACAAGGATACCCCTGAGAAGTCATCATTGTCATCATGATACAGGAGGCTACATTCTGGATTTTCAAAAATGGCTTTCTTACTGTGGTGGGGAAAGGAGATAGGACCACTGAAGGATTTGTGCAGAGAGCAAAACCTGGAGCCAACAAAAAATGTGGTGCTGGGTAGGCCAGGTGACCGGGGAGTCTGGGGCTCAGAAGGCTCAACTTACCAAGCCCAGTGCCACATGCAAATACTTCCTATAGAAACAGTCACTGGCCAGCATGCCAACACCACAGTTTTGTGTATACACAAACCAAGGCTTTTGATGTGGGGCAAAGGGAGCCTTGAATAGGCAGTTTTAGTTCAAGTTCCTGGAACCTGCCCCAGTGAGAGCAGGTTAAGGGCAGTAAGACAATTCAATTCCCACATCCAGTGACAATTCAAGTCACTCAATCCTGACGTTCACCTTCCCTGAGCTGTCATTACCAAAGAATTATAAAGCAATTATCAGTTTGCTATAGAGGTTTCCCATCTGCCACTGGAGATCCCCAATGGGCTAAGACCCCAGAATAAGGTCCCAGTGCACACTCTGCACCTACACTTAGGCAGAGTGGTGGAGATCTGCTGCTGGGCAGTGGCTTCTGCCCAGTCTTGGCTCACTTTGATCTCTGTGTGGATCAAATAGTTGGCCTATATGATACAACTCTAACCTAAGCCCCCACCATGGGCCATCCATTTCCTTTCTAGGTCCACACCACCTCCCTCCACTAGCTCAGGAGAAAGGGGTATGTGAGCGAAGGAATCCAAGAAAAGAAAAGCTTTATTAATGTCTTAAAGCAAAGACAGGAAGTTCCTAGGATATATTCATTCTAACTATAGAGACGGACAGTGATGTACAAGTCACCACACACTTCCTCAATGTAGAACATTGACTAGTGACCATATTCCAGCAAGAACAGTCATTCGGAAATGGCACACTACAAAAGGCAAACGTGTGATTCTTCTCTATAAACATACCAGTCAGACTGGCACTGTTTGTGCCACAAACAGTGGCCCAAAAGCATAAACAGAGTCCACACTGCAGAACTCCATTCTGGATTCACTTTTGTCTGTGGAGGTTTTCTCCTGGTGCCTCTGCTCAGAGATTTCTTCACTGCATCCCCCCTTTGACTCCTAACCTCTGCTAACATCCATGGAATGAAGAACACCTAGGGATGGATCCACATGAACCCAAAAGCCTCACATAAGCTGAGGATGTGTGTCAGTCAGCACGGCAGCTGCTGCTTTAACCTGCTCACTCTGCCTCACATACAAAGGAATCGCCTGCGTCTGAATCCAAGTTGCACACCAGCAATGCTTTTGTCTTTTGGAATCTGACAGAAAGTTCCATGCAGAAAAACCTGATGCCAGCAAATGTAATTCAAAGAAGTAGTGAGCAAGCTTGCACCAGGGACAGGTGACTGGCCATTCCCTGCTGTTTGCTTCCCTTTCCTAGCTGCACTGAGCTAAGCTACTGGATTTTCAGTACACACACACACACACACACACACACACTCACACACACACACACTATAATCAACCCAAAGACTCTGCCAAGGTCTACTTCTACAGCCTTGTCAACTTGGGATCAGAACAGAACTTCCTTACAACTTGATGTCAACAGTGTAAAGTGGTCTTAACGTATTTCTATGACACAGCCTAAGGATCTCCTTTCTTTCCATAACCCTCAAAGACTTTTATTTTACTTGTACAGATCACCAGACCAAACCGATGACTGCTGAATTACTGGCCTGGTGAAGACATGGGCTTTGAATGCCCTAGACCAGGGTGCATTGGTCAGTTTTTCATTACTAATGTTAACCATGTGGAAACAGAATTCCGTTAGTTCTCCTATAGAGCTACTTAAACTCTGAAACAAGAGATTGTTGAAGAATTATGTGAGAAAATCACCCACCACCACCACCACCAAGTTAAAGACTGAGTATCTGCATGCTTCCAGGCCTTAACTCCTCCTACAGGCTCTGCTTCTCAACATCCTCCTGTGTGGTGTGGAATCCCCCCGACAGAAGTAGCTGAGACTTGCAGCATGTCTGTCTGTGTACCAGAAAGCCGATTTCAAAAGCCTGGTGCTAGTCATCACTGTCACTGCCAGACTCACTTAACTGCAAATCATTTCTGAGTGTATTCATGAGCTGAGAGCTTCCTTGGGGCCGGCTGGTTCCATTGGCCACTGCAGGCCTGCTGTTGAAGGACTGTTGGTG
Source organism: Cricetulus griseus (assembly GCF_003668045.3). Classification (NCBI taxonomy): domain Eukaryota; kingdom Metazoa; phylum Chordata; class Mammalia; order Rodentia; family Cricetidae; genus Cricetulus; species Cricetulus griseus. The sequence continues at coordinate 23,790,069 of NC_048604.1, read as the reverse complement.
TGAAGGCTGGGGAGGAGAGGCTGGGCCATTGTCCTCTCCTCCGCTGCTGGAGCTGTCATCATCACTTGCGGAGGAGCTCTCAGAGTCTGAGGAGCTGCTCCCACTGCTGCTGCTCATCTGCTCAATGATGCCGACCTCAGCCCTCAGTTCTCTTTTGATGTCATCCAGCTGGGGCTCAGGTGAGGGGTTATCCTTCAAGGGAGAAGTTTTGGGTCCAGCTGGAGGCTTCGTTGGGGCTCGGAATGGCACAGGTGGTGGAGGAGGTGGTGGCTGTGATGGCTGTGGGGGACGAGTGGGCTGCTGTTCCATTCGGGCTTGGATTTTACTGCTCCCCTCAGCTCTCGTCTTCTTGCCCTGAATGCTGCTGCTGAGCTTCTCCAGCACATACTCCTCAGTGTCATGATTGATAATGAGCACACAGTCTTTCTGATAAGGCCGTTTGTTCCCTTTGAACACGGTCATGGGTGGTGTGGACCCAGGGATATGTGGCAGTGTAATTGTGACTTCATCTCCTTTGCCAACCTGGAGCTCCCCTTCACAGGAAGTATCTATCAATGCTGGCTTAAAGTCATAGCGAATAGTGTGGAAGGAGGCCCGTGGCCGTTTCTCGAAGCTCTCCCCCAGGTGCAGGCAATCCAGCAGCGGGTTCGCCGTGCCGTTCATGGCCTTGCACCTTCCTGGCACCCGGATCGGCGTTCTCCTCCTCAGCCCCCCCCCCCCCCCCCCCGCGCAAGCGGCCCGGAGGACCGCGCTCCCCCAAGGGAGAGCTCTTGGTCCCCAAACTGATAGCTGGTTAACAAGCATGGGACTGATCCAGACCCCAGGAATATGGGTTTCAGTGAGGACACCTATGAAATCTACAGGCTCTCCTGTAGTAGTTCAATACTTATCCCTAGCATAGGTGTGGACTTCAGGAGCCCATTCCACATAGAGGATGATCTCTAATATCAGCCACTCAAGTATTGAAGCAGGATTGCCATTTCAAGGACTGTCAAGGCTACGAAACGAGTTCCAAGCCAAGTTTGCAACTTAGGCATAGGAAATAAATATAGGTCTTGGGGATGTACCTCAGTGAGACAACACTTTTCCTAGCAAGTGCAAAGCCCTGTGATTAACGTTAAGTATCTCAAATTTACAACAACAACAATAACTATTATTATTATTAGTATTATTATTATTATTGTCATGGATCTGATATTCTAGTATTTTCATTGGATACCTCATCATCATGTATATTGTGTCTGTAATACTAGGTGTCAGAATGACAGAGTTCATAGTCAATGGGAGGGGAAGTATATTTAAGGCACTCCACTATAATCTGGTAAGTGTAATAATACAGATCATAATGGAAAAAACTCACAACTGAAGCTTGAATAGGGCTTAGCTATGTAAATGAATTCATCAAATAGTAAGGAGGACAAAAAAAGAAAGAAAAACCAGAGAAAGGACCTATAAAGATCATTGCCTGTATGAAATTAACAGTAAAGAGCCCTGATTGCTATGATTGAGTCTAATTTGTGGCACTATTCCTCCTAAAAATACCTTGCTCTTTTCACTCTAATGCTAGATGTCTCCGAGCTTTTAATAGGGCTAGTAGTGAGAAGTACTTCTAGGTAGCCTTTTGAGGAGATTGAAAAGTAATGTCCCTGAAAGCAAATACCTGTGGCTTGAGCACCTCTATTCTCCATTTCCTATTATTACATAATGTCCTTGCTGGCTGAACTGTGTCCCTGAGCTGCTCACATGGGGACCTGCTTAATGTAGCTAAGTTACATGCTTGCAGAGATCGCAAACCTCCCAGAAAACCACGCAGGAGGGTTACGTGAATTATTTTTCAAAGTCACTTTAATTTGGTGATGAATGCAATGTTTTTAACAACTTTTTCAGCGTTAAGTATAGGCAGGCAGATAAAATCAACCTCTGGAGTATTAAATGTTGTTTGTCATTAGTGCTTAAATTAAATATAACACATGTGTTTTTACCAGGTGAGGAAGTTTAATATCTTTTACCGGCTTCAGTGGCGTGTGTGTGTGTGCGCGCGCGCGCGCGCAGCGTGTGTGTGCGCATGCACGTGAGCATGCATTTATGCACTCCGTGTGTAAGGTGTATGTTAATGAGTGTGCTGGTGCATGCTAATGTATGTGGCGGTCAGAGCAAAATACCTGCTTTCCTCTATTGCAGTTTGCCTTGGAGCCAGAAGCTAGCCTTTTTAAGTATGCTTACCAGCAAGATCTTAGGACCTCCAGGTTCAGAAATACACATCCATGTATCTGCATTTTTCTGTGAATACTCAGGTTCCAAATGCAAGTCCTCATGCTTGCAAAGCAGCATTTTTACCCACTGAGTCATCTCCTCAACCCCTCAGTGAGCATGTCCATTTCAAAATCTTTTCTTTTACCTTAAATATGACAGAAAGTAATTCATTTCAAAGAATGAAATGCTGGAAAATAAATACTTGAGTCAGAAATACACTTGCAGGAGGAAATAAACCCGGCACTGATCGGTAACTTATTCATTATAGATTAAAAGTGAACCAGGCTTATTCCTTTCTTCCTATGCTGGCATTTTTGAGGGGGGTCTCACAAAGCCCCACATGTAGTTGAAAAGTTCTTGATACCTGACACTTTGGAGGGGATGGAAAGCCAGTATTCTTCAGGGCTGAGGTTCCGGGGTAGGCATTCCATGCTCCAGTATAGTGGTTCTCACCCTTCCTAATGCTGCAAACTTTTAATACAGTTCCTCATGTTTTGGTGACCCCCCCCACGCATAAAATAATTTTGTTTCTGTTTCATAATTGTAATTCTGCTACCGTTATGAATTATAACTATCTGATATACGGGATATTTGATAGATGACCCTCAAGAGGGTTACAGTTTGAGAAGTGCACCTCCAGTAGTTGGTACTATACTTTGGTGCATACTAGCACGATTAATTACATTCAGTGGGATGAAAATTAGAATACATGAAATTTATAGAGACATACTAAAGAGGATTTCTAATTCTGGAAAAGTTGGAAGGGATGCAGGTGGGTGGGTTTGATCAAAATATGTTGTGCATATGTATGAAAATATGAATAAACATATATTATAAAATTCAGTTTATATATATACTGCAATTGAACACTTAACTAAAGAATTTAATAACTTAAAAAGGATTACAAATTTCTAAAAAAGAATACATACATAATTACACTATTTAGCTATGTAAACTCACCCAAGCCTTGTGATTGTTTTAAAAAAATATACCCGATAATATGATAAATTTAAAGTGAATTGGTGATTATGTTAAAGACCATGCCAGAGAAGAAATCAGACTAAATCTTTGCCTTCTATTATTTATTTTAAATGTTATCCAATATAGTATTTTTTTCTGTCTTTCCCAACTTATTTCACTTGCACCCCCTAATACCCTAATACTCATAGGAAAATAGGCAGCTAATAGTTTGATTAAATTTTTTAAGCATGTATTATTTCTAAGTTAAAAACCTATAAACAAAACTTCAACTTATTCTGGTAAAAATAAACCAAATATTTTAAGGAAATCCTCAAATATCAATGTTTTTCATTTTAAAGAATATTCAATTATGTATGAGACATAAATTTTTGTTCATCTCTAAGTAACACACATTAATTATGAATGTATGAATTACTGCAGCTTGACCTGAAAATGAATTAGGGGAAATTTAAAGAAAAACAGGCATGGGGAACACACAGCAAGTTTCTTTATTATGCAACAGCAAATATTTATTACAATTTGAAGTGCAGGTTTCCACTGGCAAAAAAAATTAAGTAAATAATAACTGATTGCCTTTGTTCGGCCTTAGCATACAGATAAAGAAATAAAAGATGGCAGTTTACAATCTCTGCTCTCAAATCACTTATAACAGAGTTTGAAACATACATGCAAGCAAAAAATGCACAGATATGTAGGAAAACTCTATAATTTGTGAAATAAACCTGCATAATCTCTATAAAGTAAAATCTGATCATTACATACTCCTAAGTCTCCTTTAAATCCTTTCAGCAATTTAGGTTTGGTACTGAACAACATGTAGTGTAGCAACACCAATGCAAATGCATGCCAGATGTTTATGGAAAAGGAAACATGGCTCAGTCACATTCCAGGCCTAACACATCCTGCCCAGTTTTGAGCAAGGCCTGGCTCCTTTCTCACATTCAGTATTCCCACCTATGAACAAGTCCAATACACCTGTCTAGCATCCCATTACCTCTATTTATCTGAATGGCAAAGTTCTTCAATCACACCTAGCTTTTAAATCCCCAGCTCCTCTATCTGAAAAATCACATCTTATTACGCTTAGAGGCATAGAAGCAGAGCCTTTAGGAACACATACTTCTACTTTAAGTATGGATCTTTTTAGTTCACAAAATAAAATCGAATTACTTTGGAGCCTATAAAGATGGGGGTTTCTTGCACAGTGAGCTGGGTGGGCTCATTTTCTTCCTTTGCATTTTTTTCTTTTAACTTAACTCAAACAGATTTTTGAAAGTTTAAAATATGCTGAAATATAATATTTGGTATTAAAATAGCAACAGCAAAAATATCCAGTCTATACCTCAGAGCAGGGTATTTTCCACCCCGTCTGCCATACATTCTATATTTATACTTAATATCCCTGCATCGAATGATGGCACTGAAACTCTGTAAGTTACTCCAACCACAAACATTCAAATCTATCCACAAGTGGTGATAGTACTAAGGCAAGAAGTGAAAACAAGTACATTCTTCCCTCAATAAGAAGACAGAGCATTAAAAAGTCAAATAAGGCTTGAAAGAAAAACACTTATTTTTGGATGAATTTTGAAAGTTCCAATTAGTAGAACACTTGAATACCTAAACCGTCCTCATCAACTGAGATTTGGATATAGACCCAAGATTCTATGACAACTACTTTCAGATAATAAACGTCTAGAAAAGTGCGTTTTGCACCAACAACAGACAAACTATATACACCATGATCACAATTAATGAATGACGGATTTCCAAAAGTAGGCAATCTGGAATACGGAATGTATTTTACAATTGGAACAATGCTATAAAACTATGGTTAGTGCTCCACAACAGATGTCTAAACTCTATTTATTAGAAAATGTTCTTAATATAGCACACGTATGTGATGAAAACTAAAAACATTATCTTTAAAACTGCTACTAGTAAAACGACACAACACTTACACAATTCTAACATCATAATGGGGGTTTGCTTCCACGGTTAAGACTATATGGATCACTCACTCAAAGACAACACAGCTAAGAATTAGTGGAAAGTATTTGTATGGATAGTCCAAAGAAGGGAGGACAGGTGCAGAAAATTTCTCAAAGCGACTTCTGACAGCTCCATTTCTCTCTCTCTCTCTGCTAAGAAGCACACTGGTTTATCAGGGCTGGTTCCACCTGGAAGAGAGAAAGAAAAAAGAAAAAAAAGAGACAGAGTTAAAACAGCAGTTGCAACATTAAGTGCAGTTAGATTGAACTAAAAGATAAACCCATAATGTAAGGAGTTCAGCTCACCTTAGCTCCAGAGGCCTGCATAGTTGCCGTGGAGGCCTGAGGCCAGCGGGCCCCCACCCACGAACAGCTTCATCTCTGGCCAGTTGTAGCAGTGAGTGTAGAGGGCATTGGGGAAATCCTCCACACCGGCAACGTAATTCTCTAGGAGGTCATCCTGGTTGATCCAGCCGCTGCCACAGGTGAGCTTGAGCTTCCTTCCAGAGGGCGCAGGAAAGAAGTCTGGACCGGTTGCAGACCTCTCCTCAAGGAACTTCTGGGCACGGATGTCATAGAAGAGCAGAGACCCGTGGCCTGTGCCCACGGTGATGATGTGCTGGTGGACACTCAGAGAACGCACGCCAGTGCCTCCCTCTCGGGAGCACAGTGGTGGGATGTTTTGCTGGCCTTGGCGCAGATCCAGGAATGAAACATGAGACTGGGATCCCACAGCATACAGGGCCAAATCTTCACAGTAGGTGAGACACACGTTCTCCCGGCAGTAGGGCAGCCTCAGGGACAGCAGCCTGGACAGGTTGCTCCGGGCTTTCCACAGGTGGAAGTAGCCATCCAGAGACACAGCTCCCAGCTCCTGGTTTCTGTTGCTGAATGCAAGGGCTCGCACTTTGCGGTTACCTGGATTGGTAGTGGCTTTGGGAATGGCCTCCACATCTCTAGGACGGATGTGAGCATAGACAGGAAGGCCCGCATCCTTGTGCCAAGCAATGCTGCCATTGAACATGTCGGGATCCACCCGCCAGAGTGCCAAGGTGCCGTCGCGGGAACCACTCACAGCCACCGTGTCACTCATCCATGCGATGGCGAAGATCCAGTCCCTGTGGCCTTGGCAATCTCCTAGGCACACGGGGTCCAGCGTGGGCAGCTGGTATATAGCTAGACTGTTGGGGTTTTCCCCTCCAGTGGCCATGAGGGTCTTGGAGGGATTCAGCTCCACAGCATGGATGCCACAGGAGGGCGGGCCGCGGGACAGGTCGGGCACCCGGTCGCGCATCAGCGGAATGCGCATGATGTGGTCGGTCTTGACATCCACCACGAAGAGCGTGTTGCACTTGGTGCCGCACACCACCTGCCTGGCATTGAGCCACTGCGACGCGAACACCTTGTTGAGGGGCCCGAGGGACAGCTGGCGCTCCCTCAGCAGCTCGGGCAGCCTGAGGACCCCGTAGCTGCGCAGATCGCCCTCGAAGCCCCCCAGCCCGGGATGGCCGTCTGCGCCCAGTGCGCGGCCCTTCAGGTAGTGCACCAGCGAGCTGCGAGCCATGGGGCGCCGCGGCCTCTTGGCCAGCAGCATCGGCCCCTCGGCTTGGCCTGCCTCGGCTGTCGCCATCTCCATCTCCATCGCCATCGCCATCGCCACGGCTGTGGACGGGCCTGGCAACGAAGAGCTCCCCGCGCCCTCCTCTGCCTCAGCGGCTTTCCGCTTCCTGCTACCTGTTTGCAGAGGGGCCATGGTGGGCGGCGAGCGGTCGGAGGGCCCAGCGAGCTGTGGCGTCTCCTCCTGCGCGGTGGGGGAGGGCGGCGCCTCGGTGTTGGCCTGCTGCATGGATTCGCACGGAGAAGGAGCCTAGGCGACCGATCGGCACGGAGTCTGCGGAGGAGTGACCACTGCGTTGGCGGCAAAGGAGGCGAGAGCCGCAGCGGCGTGACCCGGCGAACGACGCGAGGTCGGGCGGAAAGAGCCGAGCGAGCTCGGGAGGATCAGCGATAGGGCCGAAGGTGTGGCGAGAGCTAGAGAGGAGCCAGACGCCGCCCACGCACTCGCCGCCGCCGCCACGCTGCGCCACGCACTTGCTGCCGCCCGCCGCACGCACTTGCCTGCCGCCGCGCCCCACGCACTTGCTGCGCCGCCGCTGCAGCTGCTGCTGCTGCTGCTGCTGCTGCTGCTGCTGCTGCTGCTGCTGCTGCGAGCTAGCTCCGAATGTGGGCTTGTGGGCCTGGAGCGACAAGTCCGTGGAGGATAAGGACAGGGGCGGGAGGGGGGAGGCTCCGAGGGTGGTGTTGGAAGAGGAGGCGGGCCGGAATGACTAAAAATGGCAGAAGTGATGGGAGGTGTGGAAGGGTGAGCCTTAGGGCTGGGAGATCATGGCAGTCGTGGGTAGCTCATGCCCAGCCAGAAGGGGGCGGTAGGGAGTAGTACAGCCAAGAAGATAAAAGCTCTCAAAAGGTGCTTGGGGGAGCAGGGAGGCAGACATTCCTCTAGGGCCAGTGATCCAACAAGTCAAAGTCAGCCACCCCTTCCACAGCAGCCAGATATCCTTCAAATCTCTGCTTCAATAAAGTCGGAAATCCAGCATATAGTCAATCTGGGGATGAGACAGAGCCTTGATCATTATTCTCTTGGTGGGAGAAAACAAAAGTGTCCTTGTAATCCAGGGGGGCTCTACCAAGGTCATATGTTGAACTGGGCAGAAAACAGAAGTGTTTGAAAATAGCAGTTCTTGTTCTTTTGAACAGCACTTCTGCTGGTGGTAGCTTATTTTCAACGAATCATTTTTTCCTCCTCCTCAGATGGTTTGTGTTTCAGCAACAGAAGCATGTGAGGAGACCATATCAAATGACAGATCATTGAGCCCCAGATTCTTCCTGCCCATGGTGCCCAGGACTTGATGGTACATCACACACGGTCTTTAACGTCAGGTATTTTGTGCTGATTGGCTAGGAAGAAGTGTAGTTGGGTATTTTGGAGATACAGGAACAAATAAGGAGGACATCTGTCTATTTCTTAAGACTGTGTAAGCCCTAAAAGTCTAATGAAAACCCCATAAATAGAAGGCATCATTTAATTATAGATATATGACTTTCTGTGAGCCTGGTATATTGAAGTTGACAGCTACACCATTTGGCTTGAAAGTTTAAAAAAAAAAAATAAGTGGACTGAATCTTCCTTTCCTTTCCCCAGTAGAAGGTAGGACTCAGAAAAATAAGATGCCATCTGTTCTGTAGGGGATGGTATACTAGAGATAATAGAGTGGTAACCTGAGGCAGAAAGTAAGTATTATAAAAGCCAAAAGCATTTAAATACAAGAAATGGAATCTTTCAGGTCTTCTCTCTTAAGACAAAACCAAAAATAGATTTTAACAAAAACCTTCTAGACAGCACAACTGACAAATAATGGAAATCTATAAATGATAGAAGAGTGTGAGATGGATACTGAACTATGTAATTAAAAGAAAGATAAGGTAGTGAATTCCCCTCTGCCCTTACTGTGTCACTTAAGTCCTGTGCAGAAAACTCCAGAAGCCTCTGCCCCAGAAATCTCCATGAGGGCAGGAGATAAAATCTGAAAGAAAACCTGTTTTTTCTAGGCAATGGTTCTGGGCCTAACAATAGAAAACCTTTTATGGAAATACATTTCTTACTCCAGCAAGACATCAAAAGGCTCTCTACCTTGTTTAATGTTGTCACACACTATTACAATGGAGTGAAACTGGAAGCTTGTTACTCCACTGTCTCAAAGGCTGGGACTAATAATATAATCTCATTCGTTGGCAGGGCTAATGTCCACCTTCAGTTGTACTTAATCGAGAGATAGACTTAAAAAGACTCCTAAGAACAGTTTATCACCCAAATGTATTACCTTCTTACTTTTCAGCTGTGACAGGAAGGTTCACTGAGAAGCTGAACTTCCACCCAACCTTGTATCAATGATACTTAACCAAGCACTGACAGAGTGAGCTGTCAGTATTCTACTTTTCCTCATCCCTGGTATCAGCAGAGTGCTGAACTTCTGTATCCAGTCAGCAACTAAAAGACTGACTTGAAGAGTTGGTACCAGGAATATTATTTGCACCCAAGAAGCAATAATGTTCTCCCAAGTAGATATTCAAGAAACTGAATGAGTAAAAGTAGAATGTGTAGAAAGAAATCCACACCAAGATGCTAAAAAAAGGTGCAAACAGAGATTCAGTTTGAGTTGCTAAGTGAAAGTGGGTGAGGAAGCATAAAAATAACAAAACTACATGTGTGCAATTGTCAAATTGAACCATAATTAGTGCTTGGTGCATGTAAACTTCTTTAGACCATTTATGAGTAGGCAATAGTTTTCTAGTACATGGTGAAACATTCACAAAATAAATGTATACTGCATTGGGAAACTATCTAAAATTATATTCAATATTAAATTCTTATGCTATTTTAAAATATAAAGGAATAAAATAAGAAAATAAGAAATGTTAAAGGAAAAATTTCAAATACAAAGAACACACTAAATGTTCCATGGATGAGAACACCCTCAAAGGGCTAAAAATAATGCATAGAAAGGGTGCATGTGAAAATGGAACCTATCAAAAAGAATTGTCAACACCAAAATCATTGTCCAAATGAAAGGTCTTAAACTCTCATTTAAATAGAGCCAATAGTAGTATAAAGCAAACAGGAGGAAGTAAGAAAGGTTGAAGCAGAACCGAAATGTGGTGAAAAAGACAAAGCAAGAAAATGATAAAAAGAGAGAGTCTTCTTTAATATACTTAACTATATTGATTTACTCCTCATAAGCCTGATACACATGAAGAGGATAGAGTAGAAAGCATAGCTATAACCCTTTTAGCCTTCAAAGGTATGATAAGAGACTACTATGAACAAACTTAGACACATGAATTGAACAAATAAGGTAAATGGACTGCTATCTCAAATGTGATAATAAAAGACCTTTACTGAAATATACATGTTGTGACCTTATTGGTTCCCAGTAACCAAACCATAAATAGAAACTTCAGATGATTGTATAACCACTAAGGAACTTCAATTCATAATTTAAAATTACATAATCGTGATATTCCAGTATATCTTCTGCTCATGATAAATATATTCGCCTTTTAAAATCTTAGTACTGAATTTACACGTTCTTTTTTCTCAAACACTAAAAAAGGAGGTACCAAATTGCTCAAGCAGGTTCAACAAAATACTAGAGTAGACTAAATGGTTCAGACAACAGATATTTGCTTTCTCAGTCCCTGAGGCTAGTTCATGTGTCAAAATTGACTTAGTTCAGATGGTGTCATATTAGATTGACGCCAAGACACTTTATCAGAGTGTGCTCACATGCTTCTTCCTTTTTGTGAGAATGGAGAGAAATTTGAACTTTCCTCTTCTTTAAAAACAAATCTAATGGGTTCAGACCCTACCTTTATAGCACCCTTTAACATTGATTATTTAAACCTTATCTCTGAGCAAGGTCTCAAAAGTGTGTAGGGGGAGGGGGCGTTCAGAAGATTTTCTCTTGTGTTCTTCCTCAGACGATGTCAATTTTTTTAAAATGCAGTCCCTCATTGGCTTGTAATTCACAAAGTGGTCTAGACTGGATGACAGTCAGGCCCAGGGATCCAGCTAGTTCTGTGCCCTCAGCAGTGGTATTACAAGCCGGAGCCACCACAGATTTTTTTATGTGGGTGCTGGGAATTAAACTCGTGTCCTCATGTTTGCATTTTTAGTATTTTACCAACAGAATTATTTCCCCAACTGTCTATTTTCATAAGTTTCAAAGCTTCCATGTATTAAATTTGGAGAACACCCTGTTCCTCCAAACACATCCCAACATATTTTATAATCCTATAATCCTTAACAAAATATTGGCAAATTAAATCTATAAACAGTAACTGTACAGAATGATCAGTTTGGATTTAACCCAGGTGTTTAAGATTGATTCATCATTCAAAAAGAAACAGCGTAAACAACTGTCAACAGTATAAGAAACATCATATGATTATTTTAAATGGCACAGAAATACTATTGAACAAAATCCAATCCCTACTGATTTAAGCTTTCAGAAAATTGGGAGTAAAAGAACTTTAAAAAGAACATGCACAAACATTTAAGCAAACATTTCATTTAAAGTTGAGAAATTTCTCTGCCACTTAAATTAAAAACAAGACAAACATTTTTGCTTTCATTACTTTTATTCGCTATAACTGATTTTTCTAATCTAATAAAACAAGAAACAGAGGTAAGGCCTATGAATGTAAAAGAAATAAGACTGTCTACTTGGCAATATAGTATTAAGATATCTGCAAAAACAGTCCCTCGAACTAGTAACTTCACTTATTTCATAGAATGCAAGGTTAATGTACACAAGCCAACAATATTTCTACGTACCCCAAATCTTAAAAATATATGTTTTCATATATAAATAAGCTTGCTATAAAACTTGTGTGGAAAACCACATACCATAGTGTAACTAATCTTATATAAATTTATGTGTAAGAGATCACTGTGTATTTTATGGTGCTTGGATCTGAAACCATCTCACATATGATTAGATGAATATTATACTATTGAGCAATGTTCCTAACTTCAAATACTATAGATTTCTTGCAATGGAAGCATTATATACATAGCAAATTAGTGTTTGAACTGATGGTGAAAGAAGGATATGGCTCCAAAATAACAATGTTGGGCTGGAGACATGACTCAGAGGTCAAGAGCAGCAGCTTTGTGGACTCAGGTTGGATTCCCAGCATCCACATAGCAGCTCACAACCTCATTTAACTGCGGTTCAAGGATATCTGATGCTCTCTCCTGGCCTTAGCATGCACCATACATTGAGACATAAAAGCAAGTATAACACTCAGGCATGTTATTTTTTTTAATTAGAAAAAGACTAATGTGCCTGGCATTGGTGGCGCACGCCAGCACTCCAGAAGCAGTGGCAGGCGGATCTCTGAGTTCGAGGCCAGAGAGAGTTCCAGGACAACCTCCAAAATATTACAGAGGAACTCTGTCTCAAAAAAAAATGGAAAGAAAAAGGCTAATGTAGATATTACAGCCGACATGGAAATGCTTCATGTTTATTTTGTCAGTGCCGTTGTCCTGTATTTTCCTTATTGGAGGAAAACTGAGAAAAAATGGAACTCTCTGATGTATAATCTAAACTTAGTAACCATTGAAACTAAAACTCATTAGGAAGCAAGACATGGAATATGTGAAAGATGTAAAAAAAAAAAAAAACTTTAAAGGAAATGTTACTCCTTTGTTACTGGGTGTTTTAGCAGTACACAGTGAACTCTACAGTTGTGAGGCTTTAATTTTTGACTTGTAAGGGATCAGGAGAACATTTGGCACTGGGGATGGAAAATACCAAATAGCAGATGCCACTCTCCTCCCTCCTTTAAAGTATTCATTCTATGACATGCAACTGCTGGTCAGAAATAGAACTGAGCAGAGACCGCATAATCAGCATGACAGTCCCTTCACAAGGTAACCTAAGAAGGATGGGAATGAACTTCAATGTTACACTGAAATTGTGAGCATTTTAAAACATGTTTCTTTTCTTTTGTATTTATTTCTATCAAAGCACACTAAGGATTTCAAATGAATATTGTGTTCAGTTGCATGTTTTATGAAATGAAATAAATGGCTTAGATGAAGTTTTACAGGGTATGCAGAGAAATCTGATCCAATACATACATCCAAAACTTTAAAAAGAATTATTTGATATTTTCAATTTATTTAAATGTAACAAACACATACTACCGTATTACCACATTATATACACTATTAGCTGCACAGAAGAAGCTTATTACATTTAATAAATTAATAAAAACATTTTGAAATATGACATTAAATTTATAGTATACAAAATTCATTTACTCTGAAAGAATGGTGATTTCTTTTAAATACTTTAGTGCCATTAAAATTGTATAACACTTGGTGATATAACCATTTAAAGAATTGGTTTTCTGTTCATTTCTTTATATTATAAAATACGGTTCCTGTTTATGAGTTGAATGGCTTATAAGCTCAAAGATATTTCACAAAGTTACAAACATTTAATTAGAAACAGCTTATTAAGTTTTAGTTTCTTAAGTCATGCATATTTAAATCCCAGCCAATAATTATAGATTTATTTTTCCTTTTATTTTCAAATCATAATGTAATTATACCCTTTCTCCTTCTCTTTTTTTTCTTCAAACCCTCCCATGAATCCAACCTTCCTTGCTTTCAAATTTATGGCCGTATTTTTCATTAATTGTTGCTACATAAGTGTGTGTGTGTGTGTGTGTGTGCGCGCGCGCGTGTGCAGTTTTCCTAAATGCCTAAGTAAAACTTTCTCCGTTTGTATCATCTTTTTTGTATGTGTATTTAAGGGATGACCACTTAGTATTGGGAAGTACATGATGTGAATGTTTCTCCCACTGTCAACATTCCTTAGTTTCTTCTAGTTCTTTGTGTAATGTTGAGGCCTTGTTGTTCTTCCCCTTTTCACTTTGGCATGTCTATTGTTCTTTTCTCTTTTTGGCTCATGTTTAGACAGTCATATTGGTCTGAGTTTGCACTTATAGCTTCTGACATTTTAAATAAAACTATAGCTAGTGAATTTTCTACTACTTTGAATATTTCAGTTATATGTGGCAATTAATGGATAGTTAAATTTTGCACTTTTATAAATGAGTCGATATGTTTTGAGGTTCCTTATTTAGAGAGGTTTTTAAATATGCTTGAAATACAGTTTTCAATGCTGTTTTTAATGTAATAACTCACATTAAAATTGTTAGCATATATTCATTATACAAAGGGGTGGGTTTCATTTTGTCATATTAATTCACAGATATTCCCCATATCCATCCAATAACCCCTTTCTGTCCACCTTCCTCTCTTCCTATTATTTTCCTTACTCCTAAATAACCCCTTTCTGGAGTCATGACATCTGTCAATCTTTCTGTTTGTTTGTCTTCCTACACACATAAGGTTCCATGTCTAAGAGAATATATGGAACATTGTTTTTTCTCTGAGTGTTACACATTTACTTTTGTAATATACACACTTTTTTATTCGTGACTAAGTCACATAAGGATATTATAGATTTGAACACTTGTTTGGAAACTCTCTACAAAGAGATTTTGTTTACATTGGTAAATATATCAATTTCCAGTAAATTGCAAATGCTGAAATTAATTGCAATATTTGTAATTGTGTGTTTGTATTTTTAAAGTGTATTAATGTCTTATTGACATTAAATGATAGGTCACCAAACTTGGAAAGATTAATTTTGTAAAAGACAAGTACTGTGAATACATTATATAAATTCACCATCAAAAAACACTTCTAAGTGAATTGAAATGTTTTTAAATAGCCTTAAATTGCAATCATATTGCCCTTCTGTTTCATGGCTTCTCTTTTGCCTATATATGAAACATAAAGCTCCAGTGTAATGCTTTATCTGTATAGTAAATATTGTTAAAATTTACTTTAATTTTAATACTAAGTAGCTAAATATAGTCACCGGTAAGCAAGAAATTGCATTGGGTTTCTTGAAAGCAGCACGAAGGACACAATTTTTGATTTGTTTTGTTTTGTTTATTGATCAAAGGTCTCATGCATGCCAAGCTTGCATCAAACTCACTATGTGGCTGAGGATGGCCTTTAAATTCTAATCTTCCTGCCTCAATTTCACAAGTTCTGTGATTGCAGTTGTGCATCACCACTCCGAGTCTTATCATGCCAGGGAAGGAATTCAGAGCTCCCTGAATGCCAAGGAAATACTTTACAAACTGAGTTACATGCCAATCCAGGAACTCTTATAAATTCTTATAATAAGTCCCATAACTTCTATAAGTCATTTAATACCACTAAGTAGAATACAAAATGTTCAAATAAATTTGCATTTCAAATAAGTGCTGATTAATTGTCCAAAGCTTTATGTGAACATATGCATACATGAGAAGAAATATGGAATGATCTTTTTTTTTCTCTTTTTAATTCTTGTTCAGTTTGGATTTGTTCTACCCATCTTACTAAACGTTCAGAAAAGGAATATACTCACCTAGCACTCCAGTGTCATTGAATTGATGAAGCAATTCTAAAACTGCCTAACGACTTCCCACTCTTGTCAAGTAAGACTGAATTTTTGTTATTGCCTGGTATATGATTCTATGGGTATTTTGCCATTTGTAGCCAAATGCACTACCAATTTATCCTGATTTATATCTGCAATGTGTTTGTTGGTAGTGGGAAAGAGGGGTCTGGTACGAGGAAGGAAACAGAATGGGGCATTGATGAGGAAAGCTGAAAACACAAGTACACATTACCTCAAAATTTCACACATATAATTTGATCAAATTTCTTGTTTATTTTGAAATATATATATATATATATATATATAATATATATATAAATTTTAAGATGAATTATGCAATTTTAAGATGAATTAAAGTACAACATAAATGCTTAATTAGTTTGCATTGATCTCAACAGAACATTTGAACTATCACCTATTTTTGAGTACTTAATAATAATTCAAGTGCTATGCCAATTCATTTACATAATGTATTTTTATTTATTTAATTCTTCATTGTTGAGACAGCCTCTTGTTAGGTATCTCAGGATAACTTCAAAATTCCTATGTAATCTGCTGTGACCTCACATTAGGAATCCCATCCCAGACACTTTTGGGCTTGGATTACAAGTGTTCAGTACTTCAGTAGCTGGGGTTTTTGTTTGTTTGTTTTTTGTTGTTTTAGTATTCACCATGGCAAATAAAGGCATGGACTTTTAACCCATTAAATATATTTCTAAATAGGTATGAAATCTAGGGCAACTAGCAGTTTCATTTTTCTAGTAGATCAAACAACTAGAACTAAAATATGTCCTGGCTTGCTGGGCATAGTGGACATGCCTTTCATGCCAGCATTTGGATGACAGAAGCAGAGAGGCAGGAAGATGTTTTTAAATTCAAGACCAGTCTAGTATACCTAAGTCCCCATCTCAAACACACAGACCCAGACCCAGACCCAGACCCAGAGCCACCCCCACCCCCCCACTCACCCCAACCCCACAATACACTCATGCCTAAACACAATAAGCTATAGTATGGTGTTTTTCCTGAAATTTTACTTACAATATAAGTTGTATAATAAGGTTTGCTTAATTTACTTGATGAGTAAGAGCGGCTTTCACTTTAAAGGTATAATATGGGAATGAAATACTAAAAGTATACAGTTCAGCTGTGGAGAAGTAGTCATCTTAAAAATTTAGTTAATATACATTGAATAGTTTTGTCTAACTACTTGACCCTACTTGAGATGTTTCATGGATATAACAAATAGGTCTCAATTACAGCAAAAATTAAATTCAAATACAGAAGAAATAGAAATCTTTCCACATTTTCAATATTATTTCCCTTATATCATACTAAAATTCTGTTTTGTAGAATTATTGGCACAATATTCATCATCAAAGGGTCCACAATTTTTTTTCTAGTTGATAATTCTTAATTTGTTCTTTATGAAGTGATAGAAAATGAGTGTTATGCCTGCATTCTCACAGCATGTCTGATGGCAACCTGCCTCACATACAAATTTTATTACGAAAGAAACATTTTTCTTTGGTTTGATCACTATGTGTATGTCACATGGTACTTTACTCTTGCTTCCAACCAACTGCACCCTACGCAATGCCAGATGGAATGGAAGTCAGTGAACAGAAAGACAGATGATGCAAAGTAGCATGATTTGCAGTTTTAGTAAATTATGTAATAAATTACAAATGCTGAGAACCTAATAAGCATTTGTATAGCTCCTCAAGAAGAGACTGTTCAAGCCCTGATACGAGAGAAAAGAGGGATGTGGAATCAAATAAATGAATAACTTCACCATACATGTATCCACAGGGATTCATATTAGGGCTAATGGAAGATTCAACAAAGTAATTCCTATACATTACATGTCCTGGTTAGCCTTATTTGTCAACTTGACACAGCCTAAAGTCATCTGAGAGGAGAAGCCTCAATTGGGAAAAAGCCTAGATCAATTTTTATGAGCACGTCTGTGGGGAATAGCCTTATTTGTAAAGGAATATAGTAAAGACCAGTCCAGTGTGGGTAGCGTTATTCCTCAGGTAGATATTCCTGGTTTATATAAAATTCTAGCCATACAAGCAAGACAGCAAGTAGCATTCATGGATGACTCTCGACCCTATCTGTTCCCTGACTTTTCTCAGTAAAGGACTGTGAAATGGAAATACAAGACAAATAAATCCTTTCCTCCCCTGTTGATTTTGGTTAACGCATTGTATCATGGCAACAGAAAGGAAACTAGAATGTTGTATTTCTTCAGAATTCCTAATATTTTTAGTTCCAAATTCTATAATATTCTATACCTTTATTAAAAGGTACTTTGGAGTAAAACATACTTAGTGTATGCTGCATTTTAATAAATTTTAATTTTAAATAAAATCAGGTATCTTATTTATTACTATGATTGCTTAGCCTGTAAACTGAAAAAGGAAGTCTGATTTCCCTGAAATAACTCATTGATAACAAATTTCTCACATAGTAGAATGCTTTCTTGTGGAGAAGTGAATGAAAATAGAAATCATTAATTTGCCTATGTGTATATCTGTATTCAAAATTTGTATATGTATAAGTAGTAATTTTCTTTATAAGTAATAATGGTTCAAAAAGGCATCATTAAGGAATGCGTCGAAATGTATCTTCATTTCTTTATATAGATAAACACAAAGTGTTTTCCAGTATATTTATATAATGATGATTCAAAAGTGTACTTACAGGGAGTACATGTGAATGTAGTTGAAATAAGAACAAAGCAAACTGCAATACACTGTTTCTGTTTTGTTTGTTTGCTTTTTGAGATGGCCTTTCTGTATTGCCTGTACCTCCCAAAAGTCAATATGCTTCTTAGGCTAGCCCCACCATACCCAGATTTAATTTCTGTTAGTGGCTATATTGGCAACATATAAATACATAAAAGGGTAAGTGGCATGGTTTTCCAAAACAGAAGCTTATCAAATTTTCATATGGAAAACTTTTCTACCATGTCAAGCACTTATACAAAAATATTTTAAATATTGAGTTCTTTTAATGTTCATTTTTCTTATTTTTACATTTGTGTATGCATCTGTGTGTGGGCCTAAGTGCCTGCATGCAAGTACCTGCATAAGCCAAAGACATTAGATCCTATCAAGCTGGAGGTACATAAGAACCACAGGATTTGTAAACCTCCATGTCATCTTTTTTAAACTGTAAAGTTTGGATAAAGAAACATCTAAAGAAAATAATAGTCATAGATGACATTTATGGGTACATTAATGTATGCTGATAATAGTACTCAAAACAGCCCTAATTTATATACAATATGACAGAAATAGTTTTAAAATGCTAGTAAATTTCAGATATCTATAATAAATCAAGTTTTCTTCCAAAGCCTACAGATGTACTGTGTTATTCAGCGTGGACTACAAAAACAAAAATACCTTGAATTTAATGGCTTTAACAAGAATTTATTTTTCACAGCTATTGAGTCTGGAAAGCTGAGATTAAGGTACTAGTGCCTTAGAAAAGGAACTATTCCTGATTGCAAAAGATAGTTTTCTCTGAGTCCTCTTATATAGCATGGGAGACTCTGCCTTTATCATGAAGTTACATAATTAATAATACCTATACCTCCATAATCCATCTCTTAATACTCACTCATTGAAAGTTAGAAGTCCAATGTAAGAGTTTGTTATGATATAGAAATATTCAAAATCATAATTGAAAAAGATACAATAAAAGTACTTTCATTGATATACAAGAATTTCTAAAATGTATTTTGAATTATCATTCATGATGTAAAAATCATACATGTATGTGATTTGCAGTGAAACATGTTTGTCAAATTAGTACACAATATATTTCCATTGAAAAATTTAACATGCATGTTCTCTGTGTAAAATCTCTGAGATGTCTTGCATGAAAACAAATGTGTTTTGCTTCTCTCAGTGTTGTCCAAAATTGCATTGCATTATTAGACATTGTTCTACAGAAAATACTGAGATTTTCTAGTTTCTTTCAGACATGCTTTACTTTGACTTCATGTCTCCTGAGGGGAATTCCAACCATAAATTTTGTGAATTGGAGGAAGATATACAATATTATATATGCCATGAAAGAACAAAGAAAAGAGTATTGCACTTAGACAACATATGGAGTCATGGTATACACCATATTTAAATATTATATTCTTAGTATTTAATATCTTATTCAGAAGGAATTTTAATTTACCACCTTTATTTTTTATTTATTAATATTTATACATGTATGTATGAACATGTTTGTTTTGTTTTGTTTGAGACAGTGTTTCTCTGTGTAGCCCTGGCTATCATGGAGCTTGCTCTGTAGACCAGCTTGTCCTTAAACTTAGAGATCTGCCAGCCTCTACCTTCTAAGTTCTGGTAATAAAGGACATCATTTCCCCTTTCTCATTCTTCCTTTGATCCCCCCATATTTTTCTTTAAAGAAAAATATCCTAGAGGCCATGTATTTGAGAGAGAGCAAGGAGGAAACATGGGAGGGATTCAAAGGAGGAAATTGAAAATGGTATACTCTCTATATATGTACACACACACACACACACACACACACACACACACACACACACACACACATATATATATATATATATATATTATATATATATATATATATTATTGCACAGCCTGTTCAGTCCTCATAGTGTAACTAGTTTGTGTACCACTTAGATCTGGATAACCAATTGGAAGGCTCTTCCGCTGTTGGGACCATGTGAGATTTCCTCTCTATGTGTTATTATGTCTATTGGTGGTTGACTCTTTAGTTCTTGTTTAGACTGCCTTGTTGTTGAGACTAAAATGGGTACATCCTTCCAGAAGTTTCTATGAGACTCAGTCTCACAGCAGACATCCTGTTCTTGCAGCTTGTGTGATCTTTCTGTTGCCTCTTCCTCTATGTTGCCAGAACGTTAGGTTCAAAAGTTATGTTGTTCACCCTTCAGTTGGGATTCTGCACCAAGGGATTACTTGTTCGCTCTTTTTCAGTTGCTATTTTCAGTGTCTGTGTTGCAAATAGAAGTTTCTATGTTGAGGGGTAAGTGTGACTATAAGGATAAATATTCAGAAAGTATTTGGAAATTACCCTATTTTAGTAAAGTGATTGTAGTAGGTCCTCTTCAAAATCTGTCACCACACTAGGCCTAAGTAGCTCAATAAGTTTCCAGTACCATGTATGATTTTCCTCTGGTTCACTAGGCCTTGAGACAAGTCACAGAACACTGTATCAAAAACGAAGACATTGCAAGCTCTGTTGCAGTCATGATTTCAGAAGGATTGCTTCAAGTTTTCTTTATTTAGGATAATGTTTGTAAGATTGTGGCTGGCTCATCAGGCCTGACCAAACTAAGCAGAGTCACTTGATATGTGAGGCTACTCTAGAAGGATTGGGTAGAGTATCTGGAGGGGAGCCTCAGGCAGACTCAAAGGGCTAGAACCTGGCAAAGTTGTGCAAGTCCTATCTGAGCTGAGAGGATGGCAGTGGAGTGAGAATGGGCAATTGTTACAAATAGGTACCAGCTGATTTCCTGACGTGAAACTAAATGTTGTTAAGGGACATAAAGCTTTCCAGATTAGGCTGGAGTACTAGATGTAAGACTTGGATTAGATCTCGGGGACTAGGATGCATGCATTGAATAAACGATCAAGATGACTCACATACCTACATCCTGGTACAAAATGTTTTGGTCCTGGCTGACAAAAAGGGTTTTGATGGTGATACTAACCATTTCATTATGTGAACGATAAGAGGAGGATACAGGAAATGCAACACTATCACTGTAGATGACTGTTAACTATCTGGAAGACTGATGGTTATAAAAAATGATCTGGAGTATATTCTAATACCACAGCCCATGACACCCACTCTCTAAAACAAACATACATGTAAAAAATCAATTAGAAAAGATTCATTTGACTAATTGTTCTACATAAAGTTTCATAGTAGAAGTGATCAATTTTTAAAAAGAGACACAAAAGCCTTCAAAGTGCGAAGTAAATTTCCACAACCCCATTTTTAAATGTCATGACAGACCTAGAAACAATTAAGTGAATATAACTAATTAAAAGCAAATTACTAAATCAATAGTGTAATTTAGGCTAAACTAAAATTCACTCTAACAGACTTGAAATACTAAGATTTGACAAGCTAGATACTAGATCTCAATTAAATTGTATTATCCCACTGGCCAGAAATTTAGCATAAAATTTTTATACTGATTAGAGTTTAATCATGAGGTCTACTATGTTTTCAGAACACATGAAATTTTCCAACATTAAGTAAGGTGAGCAAAATTCTTCACTATATACACATTAAGAGTAAAGTAGTTTTAAGCTAGTGCCAATATGACGAGACGATTATTCATTAATTTTAAACACGTTAATGTATACCTATTTCTTTTTGTGTTTATTGTAGTATTCTATTTACAGGCATTTTTCCAGTAGAAGACTGCACAGCTAGTGGGGTTGTGAGATTTGTGCAGATGAAATTCTCTATGAGACTTAAGAAAAAGCAAAGTTTTGAAAAGCTATAGGCATGCAAAAGAATAGGGACGAAGCATAGAAAAGTCATCAATAGAATGTAGTAGGTGAAAATATTAAGGAAAGAAATGTATATTTAGGCCAAAGTGGAAAACTTATGCTATAGCTATAATAATAATCGGTAGAGTTTAGGATACTAATTGATTTATTTGTCCTTTACTTAAATGAATACAAACTCTGGAACATACAGAATAAGAAAATAGGTTGGACAATGATAATTTTCTCCTGATTACCATTAAATATGAAATATTAACTTTGAGAGGCTGGAGAGATTGTCCAGTGACCTTATCTTTAAATGCTTTTTTGCCTTTGGTATCAAGTTTAAAGAACTATACTCAGAACATAATATTTAAATATGGTGTATACCATACTATCCCTCTTTATTGTCAGGCTACAGTCCCCAACTTGGGCAAAACCCCTATCTATGTAGGGGACAGTGTAAGCCACACCCGGTAGAACTTTTAGGCTAAAAGGGCACTTGTAGGGGACAGTGTAAGCCACTCCTGCTAGAAGCTGGCAACAGGTGCGCCTGACCATGCCTGTCAGGGTATGACTTACACTGTCTTCTACATAACCATATTTCCATTTGAGATATTTAGAATCTTAATTTTTTCTTTTCTTTTTAAATTTAAATTAGAAACAAGCTTGTTTCACATGTCAATCCCAGTTCCCTCTCTCTCCCTGCCTCCCCTGCCACCCACCAACCCCCATCCTATCCCCTTTCTGCTCTCCAGGGAGGGAGAGACCTTCCCTGGGGGATCTTCCTTGTCTGTCACATCATTTGGGGCAGGGCCTAGACCCTCCCCCATGTGTGTAGGCTGAGAGAGTTTCCCTGTATGTGGAGAGGGCTCCCAAATTTCATTTGTGTACTAGGGAGAAATACTGATCCACTACCAGAGGCCCCATAGATTGTCCAGACCTCCAGACTGACTCCCAACTTCAGCGGGTCCGGAACAGTCCGATGCTGGTTTCCCAAATATCAGTCTGTGGTCCATGAGCAACCTCTTGTTCAGGTCAGATGTTTCTGTGGGTTTCTCCAGCCTGGCCTTTACCCATTTGCTCAACACTCCTCCTTCTCTGAAACTGTATTCCAGAGTTCAACAGGATCTTAAGGATGCATTTTCTTAGGTAAGGCTCCTTCCTCTGATGACTATAACTTGTGTCAAGTTAACAAACAAAACCACCCAGTAACTGTCCAAACTACTTGGTGTTCTGTACACCTCTTGTACCTTCGCATGCATCTCCTTCTTTAGGTTAGGGAAATTTAATTCTATGATTTTGTTGACAGTAATCTCTGGGTCTTTGAGCTAGAATTCTTCTCTTTCCTCTGTTATTATTCTTAGGTTTGTGATTTATTTTTAATACTGTCTCAGATTTACTAGATGTTTTGTGTTAGGTAATTTTTAATATATAACATCTTCTTTGACCAATGTATCTATTTTTTTATTGTAGCTTCAATGGCTGAGATTATTTCTTTTATCTCATGCATTCCATTGGCTAAGCTTGCCTCTATAGTTGCTCTTCACTTACCTAGATATTTCATTTCTAGAATCCCCTCAAATTTTATTTTCTTTATTGCTTCTATTTCCATTTCTGGTCTTGAACTGTTAATTCCTTTTCTTCAACGTTTTTTTTTTTTTTTTTTTTGCTTTCTTAGCTCTCCTTAAGGGATTTATTCAGTCCCCAACTTTTTCCCTTCACTTGTTTTTCACACCTTCATTTTCTTTATTTGTCATTGATTCCATATGGGCACAAAGTTTCTAAAAAAACAACAAAATGTGTGCCATTTTATCAAAAATGCATCAAAATGTGTCACTTTACAAAGACATGAAAACACCTGTTGTAACTGACACAGAAATACCATTTTTAGAGCAAGGAAATAATTACATTAACTGTCATGGGTATTAAAGTTATCACACCTATGTACTGAAAAAACAAGAAAGCATTATTGTTTATAGATCACTTTATAAAAGACTCTTTGCACACAAACCCTTTACTTTTCATATAACAATCATACTAAAGATAAATTCACTTTAAAGCCAAGAATTAGAACATTTTTCAACAAAAAGATACCAGTACCTAAACAACAACATTATTGATTTCTTTAAGGGATTTATTCATTTCCTCTATAACAACCTCTTATCATCGTCATAAAATTGGTTTTAAGGCCTTTATCCTATGCTTCAGCTGTGTTGGAATATTGAGAGCTTGCTGTAGTAGAACAGATGAGAATTGGTGTTGACATATTGCCTTGGCTGATGTTTTTTGGCATCTATGCATCTTTGGGGTGATTATTGGTCTAGGTGCTTATTTCCGAGTTTGTCTTTTAGATGACTATTTGGTTCCTTGGTTTCCATTTCCTCCATGGTCTTCTGGCCAGTTTGGCCTGTGATTGAGCAGGGGTCTCCCCCTCAGTTGTTGCTTGGACTTCTGGTAGCCTCTGGTTAGGCAGGGGTTCTGCCCATGTTGGGGACTATAGGCCTGACAATAAAGAGGAATGGGTGACACTGAGAGAGTAGGGAGGGGTCTGAAGGCAGGTGGTCTACCTGGACTTCTGGAGGCTGTGTTGGCCTCTGGTCAAGCAGGGAGAGTTCTCCTGATTCAGGGGTTGGGACATGTTGGTATGGAGGGGAGGAGGGATTTGATATAATGTGTGGGGCTACTGAGAGAGAGTCCGGGAGGTCTGTGGGTTGGCAGGCTGCTTGTGAAGCAGGGGGCTCTGTACACAAGGTAGTGGCTGGGATGCAGTGCTGAGAAGGGGAAGTTAGATTTAGGATACTGTTGGGGATACACTGAGAGAGTGAGGAAAGTCTGAGGGTGAGCAGCCTACCTGGAATTCTGGTGGCAAGCATGTCCTCTGGTGAAGTAGGGGGTTACAAAAGAAATTTAAAAGACCTGAAAATAAATCCTTCTTTCATTTGAAAATAAAAGTAAAATCTAAAATAGTTTCTTCCTCATATAGTAAGAAAAGTAAACTAACTAGTGCTTGCATAATAGTCAAAGTCTATCATGACAAGTTATTTGATAAAGTAGAAAAGTCAGTCATGAAACAATAGAAAAAACTGCTGAAAAATTTTCTGTTATTCTCATATTGCATAGTTTTAAGTTCAAGGAGTCAACAGCTGTTTCTAATTCATTTTCCTGACCCAGAATGAACATAGTGAAGAAATATCTGTGGCGGTTGCTTCAGGAATTTGGAATTTAGGCAAATGAAGCAATTCTGTGCCTCCCTGTCACGGTGAATTCTTATTCCTCTAGAAACTTAAATGGAAGCAAACTCTTCCACAAGTGTCAGTGGTCATTTTGTTTTATTGTATCGATAGAAAAGTAAACACTAAGTATATGAAAACACACACACACAATAGAATAGGTTCAAAAGAGTGGAGTAATTTTTCAGTAAAAACAATATCAATGTGACTATCAGAAAATTGACACCAGCAACTTTGGAGGAGAAACAAATGCGGTTTATACTTTTAATGTTTTTAAAGAAAAATAAGTAACCAAAATTTTATATGTGGAAAAGTGTCCTTCAAAAGGAAGGAAGAAATGTTAAGTTTAAAATTGTAGAAATCTAGAGAGTAGTAGAAAGACATAAATCTCCAATAAAAGTAAAAACATGGGCATATCTTCTTAACTTGAGGTTTTAATTTCACTATTTATTAATTTTCATTTATTTTCTCTGGTCCTTTTTGAGGATTTCATGCCATATTGTAAGTGTGGAAAAGTGATGGATCTTAACTTCCATTTTCTTGAGGCAAAGTTTTTCCTGATGTTTATGCTTCTCTGCTGTGTATTTCAGGCTAAGTAGCCAAAGAGCTTATAGATGGTTCTGTCTCTCTTTTCTACCTTGATTTAGCAATTCAGTTTTGTAATGTTAGCTCCTTTGCTACCTAACCTATCTTTCCAGTCCCAACAATGGGTTTGGTTTATGATTTTGTTTTGTTTATTTTGTATAGAAAATTATAAATCTTTGTTAGTGAATACATATGAAACTGTAATTTAATGACATAAATTTCATAAAATGGACAGCAAAAGAGGAGTATAAATTTATACACAATATGTAAGCATCATGACAGCCATAGAAAAGTGTATATAAAATATACGGACATGAAATAAGATAAAACCAAATCATCCCACTACAAAAAAATCACATTTGAAAAATCAGTAATTCAGTAATATAACAAGGAATAATATATTTCCAGTACACAAAAATAAATAATAAAATAGAAAAATAGAAAATTTGAATCTCTATTAATATGAACTTTAAAATTAGACAGATCTGAATCCCTAATATAAATGCATACAATAGCAAAATGGATAAAAAATATGGTCCAGCTGCATATTCTATGAGAGGGATTTACTTTGCCAATAAGGATATACAAATGTAAAGGATGAAAATTAAAACCAAAAATCTACCCATAATAAAGCTGAGAAAGATACACTGACATCTGAACAATAACTTTTTTTCTAGCACAAATATAGAATCTTTATTACTTTTCTTTACACAATTTCTGGAACTGTAATCAAATATAAATGTAGGACACACATTTGCTTGGTATTGTTATCAGATTTTGTCTTCTTGTGGGGTTTTTTGTCCTTATTTTTCCTTTTCTTTTTGTTTTTAAAAATGCAAATAAAACATGAAAAACTCTACCTCATAAAAAGGAACAACAACAAAACACAAAACAAAACTAACAATCAAAGCAGAGGTTTACAGGCTACCTTAAATGCCCTTCTCTGATAATGAGATTGATGACAGCCTTATATGCCATCCTAGAGCCTTCATCCAGCAGCTGATGGGAGCAGAAGCAGAGACTCACAGCTAAACACTAAGGTGAACTCTGGAATCCAGTTGCAGAGAGGGAGGAGTGACGAGCAAAGGTTTCAGAACCAGACTGGAGAAACCCACAGGGACAGCACACCTGAACAAGGGGTTTCTCAAGGACACCATGACTGATAGCTGGGAAACTAGCATAGAACTGTTTGAGACCCCCTTAGCAAGGATGTCAGTTTGGAGGTCTGTGCAATCTATTGGGGCTCTGATAGTGGATCAGCATTTATCCTTAGTATATAAATGGACTTTGGGAGCCCATTCCAAAGGGATGCTCTCTCAGCCTAGACACACGGGGGATACCCTAGGCCCTGTTCCAAATATGACAGACTTTGAAGATCTTCCATAAAAGGCCTCACCTTCCCTGGGGAGCAGAAAGGGGTTGGGATGCAGGAGGGCAGGTGAGGAGGGGAGGGAGAGGGAAATGGAATTGACATGTAAAAGAAGCATGTTTCTAATAAAAAAATAAAATAAACCAAGAGACAGAAAAAATATATAAAAAGAGAACCTCAAAAATTAAGGGATCAGAAAACTAACAAACAAAGCTTAAATTTGGATAAATTAGAGCACAAATAACTAAATTAGCATCAAATGTGATACATAGTCCTGTCTCCCAGGACTTGAGAAGCTGAGTTAAGAGGAGGATGAAGAGCTCATATTTTAAAGTCTGTGTCATAGTATTTAGCAAATCTGAGGCCATCTTAGGTGACAGGATGTTGTGTCTCAAAATAAGTAAATAAATAGTATATGGATGTTGAAAGCAAAAGATAAATATTATTTTTGCAAAATTGGTATGAAAAGGGGAAGTTGGATACATTAAGAAAAACAGAAGAAAATCTAAATTATTAAACTAAGAAACAACAATTGTACATTACTACATATTTTTAAAAGCAGTATATTATAGGAAAGTACCATGAACAATTGTTTATTAATAAATTTCATCCCACAGGTAGAATCAAACTGCTTAAACCACATAACCTAATAGGAGAGAATTACAAATAAGTATAAACACTGAATACAACTAGAATAAATAAAGAGGTTGAAATAATTACGAAGCACTTTCAGTGAAAGGAAAAGATTGGAACATATACCTTTAGTGTTAAGTTCCCCAAAAGATTTTTTTAAAACAACCATGCTTCTCCGTAATTTACAAAATATTTTTAGATTGTCATGTGTTGCTTTAACTCACTGGAAAGCCAGCTCTAGAATTAGGATTAGCCAGCCTTTCCTCATTGTGGAGCCAAACTGTTGTTTCAAAGTGTCCTTCAAGGCTCCTTGGAGAGCAGGGCCATGGGAGTCTATAATAGGGAATTGGAAGAACAGTAAAACAGCTAAAGATTAAGACCAATGTGCCTTGAAAGTCAGCTAAAAAGGAAATCATTTCGGAAGGATGTTGCTACTATTTACCCAGTGATCACAAAGTGTCCATACCATGGCTATTTGTGTCTAGTCTTATATCTTGTTATGCCATGTGTGGTTGATATATATAATTTCTTAAGGTAAATTCAGAAGCAGTAGATTGAGAGAGAGAAGTTGATGGGAGGAACTGGAGGAGAGGAGAGAGGGGAGGCTGCAGGAGGGATGTAATGGATGAGAGAAGAATAAATTTGAAAAGGAGATTATTTAAGGAGCTGACTGGAAATGGAGGGGCAATTCTGGGTCAAGTGGAGACCTGATGCAAGGTAAACTCCCAAAGATCTACAAGGATGACCCTGCTACTCCTATCGATAGTGGATGCATAGCCTGAATTGGCCATCTCCTGTGATCATATTGGCTATATCCCATATGTCATCAGAGAGTCTTCATCCAGTAACCTATGGAAACAGATGCAGAGACACAAGCTTGGGCAATTCTACTGAAGAGAGGGAGGAAGGATTGGAGGAGCCAGAGGGGTCAAGGACATCACAAGAAACCCACAGATTCATAGAAAGAGTGTCTGAACCAACCAGGGAGCCTATGTGGGACTGACCTAGGCAGGCAGGCACACACACACACACACACACACACACACACACACACACACACACACACACACACACACACACACACACACACACACACACACACACACACACACACACACGTTCCTAACACTTTGGCTGGCTCTTGGAAACCTGTTCCTCATACTAGGTTGCCTTGCCCAGCCTTCATACAAGGGGAGGAGTTTAGTCTTACAGCAACTTGAAATGACATGCTTTGCTGATATCCATGGGAGGGCTGCAATTAGGGAGGGGGCATTGTGGCCAGAATATGAATAAGCAAACAAACAAACAAATAAATAGTAAAATAAAATAAAGTGGCCATAATAGGGAAGAGAAGCTGCTCTTTCCACTATCAGAAGCTGTTTCATGGATAGAGAGCCCCAGCCAACAGCCTCAGCATCTACTGTTGCTTTCTGCTGCAGGATTGTGAGCACCTGACTTGCTTCTGTTACTTATTTGCTAATATTTCCTGGGGGTTACAGGATCTCCCAAATGCATTTCTGTTTTGAAGGAAGCTCTCATAAATAAAACACACAGACTCCTATGGAATTACAGGACCTGTGATAAGAGGAAGGATGATGCACCCCAGCCTTCCACGTCTCAACACAGAACAAAAGAAGTCAATGTCTTTTCTACCGAAAACTGAGATTACAAGGTTAATATGTAAAGATGTTTGGCTCTCTCTGTACTTTCTGCTCTGCATTTTCTTGTTTACAAAGAGTTTTCACTGCTCAAGGTCACTGATAGCTCAGTAATTCCTTGCTAAAATGTAAAACTTTAACTCCCAAACTCTGAAAGACCAAAGTAGGAGAAAGGTTTCCAAATATAAACAGTAAGAAGGCTGTCCTGAGGCTTAAAACAGTGAAAAGTTACCTTGGCAATTTAATAATGTGTTTATAGGTAATCTGAATTTGTTACCTTATGCCAAGGCTATAATTTGGATTCAAATATTGTGGAAGGAAATAAAGTAAAAAGAAAAGGGTAAATAAACTTGAAAATAATACTTATGTATGAGGATGCATTTTTAGTCAAACGGGTTAAAAGAAAAAGTTTTAGAAAAAGATGGCTTTTGTAGGACAATAACAAATATAGCTTATAGCTAAATCACACAATGTCTGAGGAAGTTATACAAGGTTACTGGAGGATGAGATTTAGAGGTGGCATATGTTTTATTATTAAAAGTTATTAATATTCTCCAAAATTTGGTGTACTGATGTTAGCAATTGTAAGAACTGGCATATAAAAATGCAAATAAATCTAATCAAGAAAATAATATTTTTACTAACTTTGTTAGGTTTTACACACTTGAGGATACTGACTTTTAATAAAAATGGGATTTATTTTAAAACTTATTTTGGTCCAAGTTTTATTTAAGTATTACTAGGGATTTAACTTACATGAATGGTTAATCTTTACTTCGGGGAGTTTAGCAACTAAACCTTAGAAGTATATGCCAAAGAGGATAAGAGGATTCAAAAGGACAGCTGGGTCAGCCAGGACCCAGAGATGATGGGACTCCCCTGGTAAGTCATTTGTCTTCTTGATTAGACAGGTCATGGAATCTCTAGAGATTCAACTCCAGCCAGTACACATCTTGTGGGAAGGATATTCAATGGACAGGGACAACTTTCCCATACTTCCTTGGGAAGTCATGTGTTTAACAGGCCCCGGAGGCATCCATACAGATAGCAAAACTGCTAGAGGAGTAGTTAGAGGAGCCAGGAGGATTATCTTAAATCCTTAAGAGTAATCCCTAAGGAACCTTAGCTGAATTAAGTAAAAGTTTATCTGTGATCACCAACATGGTCTTCAACACCCCAAAGGACTGTATAAACAAGGAAATGGCTGTCATTCAGATAGCCAGTTTTAGTCAATCTAAAAGGGACAATTTATTAACTTGTAGAAAACAACTAACTGGTTTAACTTCTCCAAGATTAAACCCTATTTTACAGAAAGCATTCAAAATGAAAACAAAGGAAGATCAAATCAAGCTATAAGCTACTTAAATATTTTATACCTTCTCTTCAAAGGGTACCCCCCCCAACATAACCTTCAGATAAGTACTCATGAGCCCCTCCACACCCTCAATGAAAAAATCTTTCTTGAACATTTTGTTTCATTAAATGACAAATCTGTTTT
Source organism: Cricetulus griseus (assembly GCF_003668045.3). Classification (NCBI taxonomy): domain Eukaryota; kingdom Metazoa; phylum Chordata; class Mammalia; order Rodentia; family Cricetidae; genus Cricetulus; species Cricetulus griseus. The sequence goes on along the minus strand of NC_048604.1, from coordinate 23,759,253 downwards.
TTTCTTCCACAGTTGAGCATATTATTCCTGAGACTACTCTAGGAGTTAGGTCAGTGTGACTTTCCAGACAACAAAATTAGCTGTTCCTCAGATTGCCAGGCTCTGCAGTGCCTTTCTTGCCATTTTAACTTGATTTGCTTCTTTGGTTCTTGTTTATTTAGGATTAACATTTTCCAAACTCCAAGCCATAAAACTTCAAATAATAGTGACTAAGGATTGCCAACACTTGGCCATCATGACCACCTTTTTCTACCGAGGATCCCTGTATAACCACAAGTAATGAAGCAATGTCTTTTACCCTACCTTTTTTTTTTTAGTGGGCCTCCTAGGGAAGGATATATGTAGTCCCTTCTCAAGAGTGGTCATCACCTCATGGCTCCCAAAATTGGTCCCTAAATACTTGGAATGAGAAATGCTATAATAAAAAAATTGTGTAAGTTGACATAAATATATATTAGAGTGTTTTCTAAACTAAAGAACACAAATTACAGATCTCAGTGCTGCATAAATGCCAAATTAATCAGTTAAGACAGATCTCTAAGAAAATAGCGACACTTTCACAGTTAGCTAATATGTAATTACATTTAGCCTAAAATGGATTAAATAGATTTACCCTGTTATAATAGATATGACAATGTCCTTTAAAGACACATGGACAATTTAAATGTCTAGTGTAATATATATTGTATTAATAAGTGGTAAAGTGTCCTTTATTGCTTGCACTAACTGAAGCAATGCCTGTCGAATGAGGGTTCCTCTCCTCAAATTGAGACTTAAATATGTTTATCTTTAAGCCCCTTCCAAGGTCCTTTTTCTGAGGATAAAGTTGGCCCCTTGTTTCTGTAAAGGGGAGAGAGAAGACCAAAATAGACCAAGTGTAAACAAAAGAAAACAATGCAAAAATGTCCTTAAAGACATCTTAAAGGTAAATCATTTCCAAGAAATATTTCTATTGTTTATCTCATGGTTCACAAAGAGAGAGAGAGAGAGAGAGAGAGAGAGAGAGAGAGAGAGAGAGAGAGAGAGAGAGAGAGAGAAACTGAAAGCCGAGCCTTGAGAAGCTGAACCAGAGAAAGAAAGTTCAGTCAGAATGGAGATCCAGCTTACTCCTCAGATTCCTCACGTTGTTCTGCTGGGTGATCGTAAAAGCAACCTATTTAATGACATTGTCTAGAAGCTGTTTTTTCACTTGGAATCCTCACCCCACGGGACATTCTGTTCCACTGCAACTGAGTCTCTATATGGAATACCAGACACTAATATGAAGAGATAGTGGGTTCTCCCTAGTGATCAACGGCCTTTGAAGAATATTTTATAAGTATAAAATAAATTCATAATTCTGTGATCTCTAAAATGTATTTTTTGTCTAATCGGGTTTTTGTTTTCCATTTCTACTGCTAATAAATAATTCTTACAGAATGAAAAAGTAAGTGGATTCTGAATACCTTGCCTTTTCATGGTGAAAATGTATATGGTTTAGTTCTAAATAGTGTTACTTTATATTTAGCATTCAAATATAAAAAGCAGATGGTGGTCAAAAGGACAAGATACGAAATGATGTGTTTGTCTACCTTCCAAGAGTGAAGATTTCTAATTAATTTTGCTTTTATATTACAGATTTTACTTGCAGTTAGCTATCAGCTTTCAAACTGGCAGGCTAGCTGAAGAAAATCCAACTATTTCTTCATTTTTTTTGGCATTATCACAAGATACAATAAGCAGGGGAAAGTTTAAAGGTTGATTAAATCTTATTGCAACTGTGCAGTGTGGATCCTCGAGAGCCTTTTGTTGTAATACGGTGCAATTTATATCAAAATATTTGATTGTAATGTACTTAAGTGTAATGAATTATAGGCATTGTAAGTTAAGAACAGAAGTAGAAATATTCTGTAATATCATATAAAATGGCCATCTTTAACAAATCTGATGCCCAATTACCATAAGGAAAATATAATAAATGAAAATTGATTAATTTTAATATATTTGGAGAAATTTAATCTTATTCATATATAGATGGAAATGCTTCTGCAAGCTTCAATGGGAATTCAGGTGTGTATAACAATATAAAAATCTCTGTTTCATTTACAGACTTCCTCAGGGTATGATGTTATCTATAGTACGACCCCTTGAAATATCCACCATTTTTATGGGGTACTTATAAGGAATATCTGTTTTCTTACAGTAGAAGAGAAAATCAAATATCTTTTCCCATTGTAAACCCTCTTCACTTTCCAAAATAAAATTTGATTTATTATTGTTCAATTGTTTCTGGATTATGAAAGTTATAGTTCATGTCTCTAAGAAATAGTTACTGAGATGTAGGTGATTTATTGAGAAGTTCTCTGGGAACTATCACCTATGATTGAGTAGTAGAAAGAAGGCTGGAAAGTGGGAGGATTTGGACTGTCAAAAATTCTCAACAGAGGATGTCCTCCATCTAACAAGGCACTCTTTCAGTGCAATATACTTAACAAGTATACAAATGGAGGCAAGTTTCTTCAGTCTTTGTAACAATTTTATCAACCAGATGTTAACTGCTAGATGTACTCGCAAAATTCATGTAACTTTGGCTAACTTGACTTCATAAAGTTGTCGACACTTGGTCAAAAAAGAATAATATGTGTGAGGTCATTTGGCACCATTCATATTTGCATAGTGAATGTCATGGGATAATAGTTTAATGTCATGAATATAATAATTTTAAAACAGAATCAGTTGATTTTCTAGAGTTTGAGGGAAAGTAAAATAACAAGACAGGCAAGTTGTAAATGTTAGCAAGTGGTGGGAAGAATGAGATAGAAAAAAATGAAGGAAGATGGATAATAGTAGTTTCAAGAAGACAGGCAGACTCAGTGACAGGGGTCTGCAATGAGCTCTATGGTGAGGAATATAACTCCTGTAGTTAAAGACTGAGTGTGTCCACAGTGTAAGAATACATAAGATTCTGACCTATCTCTGAAGAAAAGACAGAAAGAAGGGAGGAATAGGAAAGTTAGGTTTCTTGTGTTAGAACTCAGAAAAGAAAGCAAGCATAGCAGGGAAGAGCTATCAGCAACTACTCATTAAGGGTGTTTTATTCCTCCCACCTTATTAATATGTTTTCAGCTTTATCACATTTCTTTGTGGTGATGTCTGACTAGTTGATGGACAGCACTGTCTAAATTAATTATTTTTAATTAATTCTTTAATCTAAATTAAAAGTAATCTTATTTTACACACCAATCCCAGTTCCCTTTCCCTCCTGTCCTCCAATTTCCACCACAATCTCCCCATCCCATCCCCTAGCCACTCCTCAGAGACAATAAGGCCTCCCATGGGGGAATCATCAAAGTCTGTCTCATTATCTGGGACAGGACCTAGGACCTCCCTCATGTATCTAGATTGAGAGAGTATTCCTCCATAGGGAATGGGCTCCAAAAGCCCTTTCATGTACTAGGGACAAATACTGGTTCCACTGCCAGCAGCCCCATAGACTACCCAAGCCCCCCAATTGGCACCCAGGTCCAGGGGGCTGGTTCAATCGTATGCAGGTTCCCCAACTGTCAGTTCAGAGTCCATGGAATCCCATGTGGGTCAGGATGGCCGAGCGGACTAAGGTGCTCTGTTCCGGTTGCAGTTTCCCTGGAGGTGTGGGTTTGAATCCCACTCCTGACAACTAAATTAATTAGTAAAAGAGGGGCAAAGTATGTTTGTAATCCCATATTGGGGGTAGCTTAGAAGGTCATGTCTCTCTACCCGGGGCCAGATGGAGAACTCTTACTCTATTACTTCAACCAGCAATAACCAACTCCCAATGACCCCTCTCCCTGGCACCCACAAATCCTGACATCTCATTTTTTACTCCATTTCTTATGGCATGCTAAATCTTGAGTAGCAAGAGAAATAAAAAAATGGTATTCCAAGGGCAAAGAAACCAACAGACCCTTATTATGGTTCCCATATGGACTGAATTAGGTGTAGACTTTTTTGCAAAGAAAAAAATATGTTATTTTATTAACCTGCAAGCAAAAGGAAAATAAGAAACTAGTCGAAACAACTGAGTAAGCTGGAGAGTGTAGTTAAGAGAAATCTTTACTAGAAGATATCATTTAACTTTAAATTCCAATGATAAGGGGTAAGTTATATAACAATACAAAGATAGATCAGTTCCAGAATATGAAACAGTTAAATTAATAAGACCCTGAGACAGGAATGACCTCGGTAACTACAAAAAAGAGCAGAAGAAAACAAGTACAGAGCCGGGCATTGGTGGCACACGCCTTTAATCCCAGCACTCGGGAGACAGAGGCAGGCCTGTGAGTTCGAGGCCAGCCTGGTCTCCAGAGCCAGTGCCAGGGTAGACTCCAAAGCTACACAAAGAAACCCTGTCTCAAAAAACCAAAAAAAATATTGTAATAGGTTAAAAATCCAAAAAAAAAAAAAAAAGAAAGCTGGGCGTTGGTGGCACACACCTTTAATCCCAGCACTCGGAAGGCAGAGGCAGGTGGATCTCTGTGAGTTCGAGACCAGTCTGGTCTACAAGAGCTAGTTCCAGGACAGCCTCCAAAGCCACAAAGAAACTCTGTCTCAAAAAACCAAAATCAACAACAACAACAACAACAAAAAAAAAAACAAGTACAGCAGATAAACAAGGATACATTCTGAAAAGCAAGGCAAAACATATTGTATACAGTTTTATAAGCCTGCATAAGTTTTTTGTATTTAATACTAACACATATAGGAAATCCCTGACAATGTTTAAGCATAGTATAATGAATGTGCTAATAGAGGTATCTGGGGAATAATTAAAAACTAAAATTTATTTTTGAAGTTGAAGGCATGTTTAAAGAATGTTAGTTTTGAAAATCCGAGAAAGGTTTAGGTCAATACTTCAGCCAAAGTTTGGGAAAGGGACTTTTCTTCATGACATTCATCTTGAAATATAGCTACTTTATCTCTTATCTGTCCCTTTCCATTACAATATAATGTCCAGAAAACAGTAACAGGGTTTTCTCTGTGGTTTCACAAAAGACATGGGGATTTTCTTTATACATATTTTTCTCTTAATAAATGTTTAGAAAATGAACACAGCAACAATTGTCATTAACTTTCCAAATCATTAGACTATACATTGGTCAGAACTATAGAATGTACCTTACCTAGAGATACTTGTTTCTATCAAAAGATCTGAACGTGTCTGTCTGTGAATTAAGGAGGCAAGAAAAGGGTGTGGGGTCTCCTAGAACTAGATTTACACAAAGTTGTGAGCTGCCAAATGAGTGCTAGAAATCACACTCCAGTTCTCTGGAAGAGCATTGGTGTTTGTAACTCCTGAGAAATCTCTCTAGCCCATTTCTTAACATTTTGAAGAAACATCTTAATATCATTACTTAATTATGTTCTTCCCTTCACACATCTATATTCTCTATGTATTTAAGACCTCTTGGGGTTTGCATAAGGAAGGGATTTACAGTGAAGTGACAGTTGTATAGAAACAAAACTCTAGCAAATTCAATTGAATGGTTCCAAGAAGCTAGACTAGAGAAAGTACAAAAGTGATTTTGAATGAGATATTTGGGAGAAAATCTCCAGTTTTAAAAATTTAAATATTTTTAATATATAAAACTTCTGTTTGTAAATCCTAAGAGCAGTAAATATATAAAAATCATATAGCTTGATCTTTAATATTGCTTTCTATTATCATTCTTCAAAAGAACAAACTGGGGCTTCTTGGAGAAAGGAATGTGTGAGAGGAAGGCAGGAAAAATAGAAGATGAAACAGACAAAATATTGTGTCAAAAAGCAATTTTTTAAAATACAAGAGTGATGTCTCAATAGGCACAGAGTCCAACCCAAACTGACTGCTGTGGGAAAGACATGGAAAAATAGGAGTTCCCCAAATCAGTAATAATGATAGGAAGACAGACTTGGTAAACAGATTAAACATTAAATCCATGATCCATGTCGACATAGAATATTAGTTAACTTTATCATTGCTAAAACGTGATATCTAACATAACCAACTCAAGGAAGAGTTTAATTTTGTTTTTGATTTCAAAGTAGAGTGAGGCCATCATACTAATGAGCCATCACTCTGGGAACTTAAAGATTTATTAAGAACAGAGGTGACGAACACTTCTTATCAGTCCCCTCTCTCCTAATTCATTGTGGGAACCAAGCCCATGGGAAGATACTGTCCACTCTTTTTTTTATACTAAATTAAAACTTTATTGAATAAAGAACACTCTCCCGAGCACATGATTGGTTGGACTACGTCTACATTACATGCAACGAAGCTGAACATGACCGTACTTTAACATGGAATGTCAAACAAATTCGTTTTTCATTGTACAAAACCATTTATGTAGCTATGAAAAATATGATACCCAGCATTTCACCAGTCATAGGTGTAATGAGTTTTTTAAAAAGGCATTCGAAGAAACTGGTAGATGTCTTTAGCATATAGTTCAAATAAATCAGTCACATGTGCACTACTGAAACCTCCTTTAACCCCTCTTGTATTTCAAATAAAATCTTAGTGCAAACATCAAGGCTGTTCGTCACTCTAAAAGACTGTTAAACTCAGAATACAAGTTCTGAGTTAATATGTAGTTAAGTAGGACAAAATCGAATTACCAGTTACTACAAAATTCCTTTAGGCACACTTACTAGTCCATTCTAAGCATTTCTTTTTCTAAGTCTCTCACATTAATGACTAAAGCCTGTTTACAGTACTAAAATTCTATCATTCAAGCATCAATGATTATATTTCAGAGAAAGGAAATCCTTCATTTCAGTAATGGCATTATTGCTACATTCTAAAAAGAGGGACAAAACATAATTAACAAAACCAGTATCCACATAGGATGCATGGGAAATAAACAACTTTTAGGGCAAAAGTGTGCTTTACTCACACAGCAGGAATTCTAGAATGTAAACACCTTATTGGCCCACACCACAAAAATCCATGAGGAAGGTTCAAATTTGAACACTGTTTGCATTGGATTCAAATCTGCATTTGTGAGTTTATACTACCTCTGTTTGTACCAATAATGACAAATAAAACACACTCTTACACACATGCATACCCACACGTAGAAGTGATGGTTAAATATTGAGCGTGGCTTCCTTCCCTGATGCAGACTCAAAAAGAAACCACTGAATGACATTATTCGACCGTTAGAAATGTTGAGAGAAACTGTTCCGTGAATGTAAGGAATAGTTGAGGACAATGTTTGGGCGCTCGTGACACAAAGGTGGGACAGATGGGAAAAAGAACCCGCTGAGATGTAATTACATGGACAATCTTTGTCTTCCAGCCTTGTCTGAACTTTAAGAACGAGGATTATGTATAGTAGCACAAGGTCCATCCACACCTGGGTCAGCCTCAGACTGCTGACCTGCAAACTGCAGTTTTTTGACACTGGAATGTTTTAACAGGGACATAGGACAACCTATCATTTCATAAAGAAAACGTAATGCTGAGGAAGAATGGGTTCCTGCCCAAAGCTACTTCTGTTTCTTGATAAAACAAAAAATAAAAGTTATCACCCACTCACTCACATATACAGAACCGTTCTTGAGGTTTGATTGGGGGGCAGAAAGAGAAAGCCCTTAGCTAGCTATAATCACCCAAAGCAATGCTTACTAGAATTTAAGTTCTTTGGATCAACTACATTAAATTATCATTATGTATCTCCCTTCTCCCCACCTGCTCCAGGCAGCTATCCCAAACACCCCCAAGGAATCTAGGTCTTATAATGTCTTTGTTTTCTAAGCCTCTGTTGAGTATCACCCCCAAGGGAACAAAATGAACACCCCAGGTACACTTTCTGTGAGCACCCCTTCTCCTCCACAATCAAGTGGCATCTCGATGCCTGTATCTAGATCTCCAGGTCATCGGGCCGAGGTCTGCTGCTGGCAGGGCTGCTGGCTCTGCTGGAAGGGCCCTGGTTCACAATGGCTAGGGGCTGGAGTTCATGTCCAGCAGCCATTTTTTTTTTTGGCATTCTGGTTGTCATCGGGGAAGTCAAAAGGCTGGGCATGGGAGTTGGAGATGCTTCCGGCCCAGCCCATTCGATTTCGCTCCACTCTGTAACTAGCCCAGTTTTGCTCGCTCGCTTGCTTGCTGTAATTGCGGCAGGAGGAATTGTTTCTGTCACCAGTAACCAGCTTGTACCTGGGAGGAGACATAGGCGAGAGGGGAGCTGTTGGTGAGGAGCAGCCATTGAAGTAGGCATATTTTGGAGAGCGAGCCACAGTCTTTTGAGGGGCTCTGTGGTCCGGTGGTGACATGGTGAGGATCGTTCCTTCCCTTCACTCGATCCTTAATGCCCTTGAAGAAGACATAGAAGAGCTCAATGATATTCAAAGCGGGAGACACCAAGAACACCACCAACATGAAGATGATGAAGATGGTTTTCTGTGTGGGCCGTGAGAGGAAGCAGTCCATCTGATGGGGGCAGGGATCTCTTTTGCAGGTGTAGATGGCACTCAGGCTGTAGCCGTAGATGTACCATGTACCACTGAATGAGTAGGAAGGCCACCTCGAAGACAAACGGGAAGAGGATACTGATGATGTAGGTTCTCAGAAGCCCCCGCCCCCCCCCATCTTTAACTTGCCGTGCTCTTCAATCCTGTACTTGAACTTCTTGATTTCAATCTGCTTCAGGTGCATGTCCACATTGGCACCGTCCGTCTGGGCCACTTTGAGCTCCGCCTTCTTTATGTTCAGCGTCTCTTCCTTTCCCATCACGTAAAACACATGGGACAAATACAGGAACCTGGGCACAGACACGAATATGATCTAAAGGACCCAGAAGCACACGTGAGAAATGGTGAAGGACTTGTCGTAGCAGACATTTTCACAACCAGGTTGTTGAGTTTTACATCTAAAGGCTGACTGCTCATCACCCCAGGCTGACTCAACCACTGTCCCCAGCAGCAGGATTCTGAAACTGAAGAGCACGGACAGCCACACCTTCCCGCCCACGATGGAGTAGGCTTGGACCTTGTCCAGAAGCTTCCCCAAGGCACTCCAGTCACCCATGTCTGGTCACCTCTCTTTCGCTTAATGAAAGCATGCCAAATTGGTGAGGCTCCTTGGAGGCTGCAGTCAAAGAAGAGGAGGACTCAGGCTCTCAGACGTGTCTATTTAAAGTTTCAAAGTCTGCAGCTGTTTGGTACTTTCCTCATGCCTTCCCCCAATGAAAGAAAAGTGCTGATACCTTGTAAAAGTGCTCGCTGCTGTCCATTCTTATTAATGGCAGATCTTGTGATATCAAAAACATATCATCTAGAAGATACTTCACAGATAGGCCTGAATATATTTGATTTGATTCTAACTCCGGTAAAATTGATGAATTTACACTAGCAATTACACATAGAGAATTAATGTCTAGGGCAAGAAGAGAAGAGGGATAGAAGGAATAAAAGGAGGAAAGAAGTTGAAAGCTAATCAGTAAACCAAGGGAAGGTGAATTGTAAAGTCTCCAGGCAGTGATCAGAGGAATAATTTAGACACAAAACTTTAGTGAGTATTCCAACTATTAGGAGAATGCGTGATGAAAATAAGAGTATTGCAATACACTAATATTGTTCTAAAGTTTCTGTTAAACATGCAATGAATAGTTAATTTGTTAGTAAAAATGTCAATGTCACTTGAATCATATCATCAACATTAGCATCACCAGGTGAATAATAAATGGAAATTTTTGTTCACTTAATACTATGTACTAAAATATTAATAACACTTTCACTTCTATTATATTGGTACCAAAAATTGTTTGACATAAATCTTACCAGAGAGCTATATGGGGACAAACAAAACCAGCCTAGTCAGTCACATAAATTTTGAAGTTCAAAATACTTAAGGTCAAGAAAGATAAAGATTGAGGATGTACTATAGCTTGAAGTAGATATTTAAAATTTATATGTAATCCTATATTATTCAGAGATCTCTAGTGTAACAGAACTTGCAGAATGAACAGGTATTCCATAAGATGATATATTTTCTTATCTTACATTACATACATTACATAATCTATATAGAATAAACAATGGCTATGTGAAGGCTAGAAGCAACGAGAATCCAGTAGTTTCTCAGTCTATGAGCCTGTATGCATCAGTAGTTCCAATTTGACAGTGAAAACCTGGAAGATTGCTGAGAAAATTTTGTGTTCAGTTCATGGTAGAAGGCCAAAGAAGTTCAGCATTTATGGCAGCAAAGGTATTCAGGAGGACCAACATAAATAAGGGGTCTATCAGGAAGCAAAGGTGCAGAAGCAAGGACTCCTTTTGCTTTAAATCTGTTTTTACATCTGAGCCACTGCCAGAGAAAGCAATCTACTCTGTCAGATGGTCTTTCCCCTCAGTTACTCTTTCCTGGAAATACTCTCATAGGCCCACATAGATGAATGAATCATACATTATTTCATATTTAAGCAAGTTCACAAACAAGAGAAATATTCAAAGATCCTGTATCCATTGGTGTCACCCTTGATCAGCTCATGCTTAGGTAATCCTGTTGATAAGACTTTATGTGTTTAGCCTCTGATATTCTTAGGAGACACAATCTCACAGGCAATTACATGACCCCTAGGCTTTCACAATCTTTCTGCTGCTTTTCCCCCAATGTTCACTGGGCCTTAAGAATAGAAGTTGTTTTGTAGATGTATCCATTGGAATTAGGCTTCATAAGTCTGCATTTTTATTGGTTGTGGTTTTCTGTAGCAGTCTCTGTTTGTTGTAGAGTTTCCATGATGCAGTGCAGACTACAATTGTCTGTGGGAACAAGGACAAATGTTTATAGATTGTTGTAGAGACTGTCTGGTATATTACATTAGTGGTTGTAGGTTCGCTTCCAAAAAAAAAAAAAAAAAACTTCACTAGCACTGAAATCCCACAAGGCATTAACCCTACAAAAAAGATCTATTGGCAAGATCAATTGGCATCTCAGGAAAGCTAGGAAGAGGAGAGGTGGAATCATTGAGGAACCATTAAGATAAACACGATTTGTGTTAACTTTCCAAATTCATAAATTGTGATGGTAAATTCTAATTGTTAGCATGAATCTAGAAAAATATAGTAAAGAAACCTCTAGACATATGTGTAATGGAGTTTATAAAATTGGCTAATTGTAGAAGGAAATCTCACCATAACTATGAGTGGACCCATTCCATAGGATGAGTTCCTGAAATGAATTAAAGGGAAAAAATCTTAACATCATCATTCACCTCTCCTTGCTCCTGTCTGTAACCACCTCAAGCTCCTGGTATCATGACTTCTTTGTTACAACCTACTCAACTTCCTGGAACTATAAAACAAACCCTTTTGTAAGATACTCTTTAAAAGTATTTTATCACAGTGAACAGCAAACTAACACAGAATTCTAAAAAAAAAAAAAAGGAAATTTCTCAATGGGATTATGGTCATTAATGCAATAGCCAAGGTTTATGTTGTACCTGGAAGCATTTGAGTTTCATACCTTCTTGAGTTTTTAAGAACTTCAGTGAATCAAATATTCTCTTTTTAACTTCTTATAAGTTTTCTTTCTCCATCATATTTAAATATAGTTGATTATCTACATTCTTCATATAATAGTGCAAACACAAATTTTCCTTTACTTGACACATTGGTTATTACTATACTGCACCCAATGGTTATTGTTCTTAAAATTATAGTCTTTTTACCCGTATCACTTTTTACAATGACACAAAAGAACCCCAAATGTTTGCTTATAATTTTAACATCACCCAGGGATGACCAATATTTTTGGTAAGTATAGTTAATATAGTTCAATGTACTGAATACAATGGTATCTTTGCAGTTTTATAAGATTCCAAAATACCCATAATTTTGCAATCATACCCAAATATGTCATTGTTAATATCATGCTTAATGATGCCTCATATCATTTAGAATAAAATCTAGTTTCTTAGAAACCCTGAAGAGGAATCATTAGGATAAAATATCAACTTACTTCTCCCCTTGCATTTCTTATCTTTCCTTCCTTGCTCATTTGTTAGGCTGAGACCAGAACAGTTTGTCACCTCTATAAGGAACCCAGTTACTAGCACATAAGAAATGCTGTACTAGCTGAACTAAGACACCCAACAGACATGTATAAAGATAGAGGATTAAATTAAATACCCCTTGAAAATTGAATAACTGGAGATCTAGTGTTGGTTTTCCAAGAATAAAAAAAGTATAGGTGCCCCCCATAAACACATTAATTCTCTGTTGCAAAGAGAACTTTTCTTTTCTTTTAAAGGATGTTTTCTTGATTAGATATGAGAATATGCTTACCTGTGACTATAAAGATACTTAGAGCACTATTAGGAGGTATGCTAATTTATTAAAATAGTGGTTGTAGGGTCTCCTCCAAGATCTGTGAATTCACTAACCTGAGTAGTCTGTTAGGTTTCCATTACTATGGATGATTTCTCTCTTGTGGAGAGGATATACAATCCAATTAGAATCTGTTGTTTACCACCAAGGTGTATATGCCATTTACTAATGCTCCCTTTGCTTGTCATGCCATGCTGATCATTGTTATTCTTCAGAGGTGTCATAATTTTAATAATGGAATATCTTTTCTCCTACATACACAAATCAAGACAAAAACTTTCATCACTTAATGACAGGGCTCTAAATGGAGAAAGATAAAAATGCTTAAGAAGGGGGGTAAAATAATGGTAGGGTGCTTGAAAAGGCCATAAGGACTCATAATTTTAACTATCGACCTTAAAAAAACTATAGCCCACAAAAGTCTATATATAAATATACATACATAGTTTTACTGAAATTCTATCATTTGCACTGAAAATATCCCTCCAAAATCCAATACCAACTAGCAAATACCCCAAGACTAGTGATGAGTAACATTCTTTTGAGTTGCTGGTCAAGGCTGTCTAAGAGACCCCTATTAAGTGGGAATCAAGATTCACTAGACTCAGTAAAGGTTAAGTGAAGTTTCTCTGGGGAGAGTGCACTTATACAAGAAGCAGGTGACCGCTGCAAGTTCCAGCTCCAAGGATTTACCCAGGCTGCCCTCTGCGACCTGACTGCAAACATGAGAGCCAGCCACCTGTCCTGACCCCAGACCTAAACCCACCCTGTCACGTCGGCACCTGTGACCACACTACAGGTACAGACGGGGTGGATATCTCACTACAGACTCCAAAAATATTACAGGCTATTGATATCGTCCTTGGTTGCCAAAGATGTAGAAGATAAGCACCAATTTATGAAGACAGCATTTACTTTAAGAACAGGGTTCGGAGGCCCCTGAACTAGAACTGAGGACGGGCTTTCATGGTATCAGAAGGAACCATGCAAGTTTCCATTTCTCTTTGAAATAATTTTCTAGAGATTGTTCTATTGATATGAGAGTGGAGTTGGATGATTCATGTACTTGGCTCAGTGCTAGCATGTTACACTATCAATGGAATGTTTCAAACAGAAGTGTGTCCTAGTCTCTCAACTGATTTCTATCTTGTTAGAATTTATTTCGAATATTATTTTTTATTCGTTCTACATACTAACCACAGTTCCCTCTCCCATCACATAAATAGAAATGCCTATTCATATGCCAATTTTCCTTTAGAAATTCTAAGGAATATGGAAGCGCATATTAATAGAATCTCTAAACTGCTTGATGGAAGGGGAGATACTTAGCCCCTGGTTTCAGACTTGTATTCCAACTCTTTATTACCTGTGATAGGTTACAACAAAACTGAATCACAAATTTGCCCCAAGATTAGGTAGATAATCATAGCAGGGCACTTGGTTTAAATGTTTTGAGAGTTCATGCCATGATACAGCATCGTACTGGTAACACCAGGCATAACACTGGATATTGCTACTGATGCTTCCACGATCCTTACTGAGATGGTGGTACAGGTTGGAAAGTAGAGAAATGACAATATTTATACACTACTTATGGAAATGTAAAATGGAAGTCTTGCTTATGGTAAGAATTTCCTGATTCCTAAATAAAGTAAACATAGAATTATTGTTATCATAATTGTTATGCCAGTAAGAAATGAAGATATTCTAAAAGTTCTCCTGTGTTCTCCACGTGGCTGAAACAAGATACAAGAAGAATTTTAATCACACCCTGCAATTTCCTTCTGGGAGAAGAAAAATGCTGAAGCCTGGTGCCAGACACAGGGTCAACCAGTCTGCCAGAGAAAGGAGAAGAAATTAGGATTTCACACAGTGCAGACAAGACAGCTTGTCAGACCAACTTCAAGGAAAGACTGGAACTCAAAGCACAATGACTAAATATGAATCACATACTCTAACCAGAAATGCTTTGTTGTTTATATGTCTTAGCATATGTTTAATCCTAAACATCCTGTCAGTATACTAAAGCTGGACTTGGAATTATGCTAGACTTTTCCTCTTGTTTTCAAAATGTGTCCACATCGACTAAATCTTTTCTTGCTTTTCACTATTTATTTATTCTTTGGTGCTGAGTGTATAGTGTCTGCATCAACAGAGTCTTGCCTTCAAGTTCTGGGAGGCAACTAAGCACAATAGTTATGGCATATACTATTTTAGCAAATCTTGGACTCCACTGATCAATGAAACAAAGAGAGGTTTCCCATGTCTGGCCCTGGGGACTGTTGTTAGAAAATCTATGACTCTTGATGGAGAGCAGCCTCCAGTTAGTGTAACTTCACTTTTATTATTATATATTTATATATGTGACTTTTATAATTTCAAAAATAAAAGAATTATTAACACTTAAAGTTTAAAAGAGAGAAGTAATTTTTTAAAAAGTATATATATATACATACATATATATATATATATATATTACATATGTATTGTTGAAGAAACATAAAATAATATTTTCTGTGGCTTTGTAAGCATCCTTAGTGTTATCTGGCACCTCCCCCCTTCCTCTGTATTGCTGTCCCTACCCAGTTATATATCTTTCATTTTAATTTACCTATTTTTTTTCTTTTCATAACAACTGTGTACTACTGATGCCCTCTTTGCAATTCTTCCCCTCATAACGGTCCATTTTGCTTTCCTGCTTTTAGTGGCTACTAAAGTTTATATATTTGCATGAGAATATTCAGTGATAAGAACCACATATAAGAGAGAACATATAGTGTTTGTTTTACTGGGTCTGAATTACCAAAATCAGTGTAATGTTTTCTATTTCCATCTATTTACCAACAAATTTCATGATCCAGTTTTTCTTTTTTTTTTAATTTGAATTAGAAACAAGATTGTTTTACATGACAATCTCAGTTCCCTTCTCCCTTCGTCCTCCCCTACCACCCCTCCCCAACTAAAACCCTACTTATCACATATCCTTTCTGCTCCCCCTGGATGGTGAGGCCTTCCACAGGGGTCATCAGAGCCTATCATAACTTTGGGGAAAGGGCCTAGTTCCATCCCATGGGTCTTTGTTCAAGTAGTATCCCTCTATGTGGCTACCAAAGTCCACACCTATACTAGGGATAAGTACTGAACTACTACAGGAGGTCCCATAGATTTCCGAGGTTTCCTCACTGAAACCCATGTTCCTGGGCTCTGAATCAGTCCTATGCAAGTATCCCAGCTATCAGTCTGGGGACCAAGAGTTCCTGATGTTCAGGTCAGCTGTTTATGTAGATTTCACCAGCCTTGTCTGGACCCCTTTGCTCTTCACTCATCTGCATCTGGATTCCAGTTCAAATCGGTGATTAGTTGTAGCTGTCTGCTTCTACTTTCCACCAGCTGCTGGATGAGGCCTATCAGGTGGCATATAAATCAGTCATCAATCTCATTATCAGGGGAGGGCATTTAAGGTAGTCTCTCCTCTGTTGCTTAGACTGTTAGATGGTATCATCTTTGTAGATCTCCAGACATTTCCCTAGTGCCTGATTTCTCTGGAAACCTAAAATGTCTCCCTCTATTATGGTATCTCCTTTCTTGTTTTCTTCTATTCTTCCCCTGACTCAACCTTTCTGCTCCCTCGTGTTTCAGTTTTTCTTGGAGTCTAGATGGAATTACATTATGTCAATGTTCCCCTCACCAGCTGAAGCAAATTTAAGTCATTTCCATTTCCTAGCTCTGGTGAATAGATGAGAATAAACATGGCTTAGAAAGTGTCTGTAGGGTAGGTTGTGTGTCTTTTGTGTGTATGGCAAGCATTCAACAACTGCCAAGTGGTATACTTGATGACACAATGGATATACTTTTATCTTTTTGAGAATTATCCATTCTGATATCCAACGCAAATCCTCCCATTCATAATCTGACTAGTATCATTTCAGAAGGTCTTTTCTTGTACTTATGTCTTGTATTGTCTTATGTTTTTCCTAGCAGTTTCTGCACTTTTAGTTTCACACTGAAGTCTCTGATCCATTTGGAGTTAGTTTTTAGGCATGGTGATAGATATGGGTATAATTTCATAAGAATATCTGAAGGATTTTGTTGAAGGCTTATTCACCATCTAGTGAGATGATCATGTGGTGTTTCTTTTTCAGTTTGTTTATATGGTGGATTACATTGATGGATTTTCATATGTTTAACCATCCCTGCATCTCTGGGATGAAGCCTACTTGATCATGGTAGATGATTTGAAAATACTCTAAAAATTTCGTTAAGTATAAAACTGTCATAAAATTAGTGTTCTTAAAAAATTCAGATAATGCAGGAGAGTCTAGAATGTGTCTTTACATCTATTTTGATTAATGCATGCCCAGAAAATGAATTATTTAAATTATAAAGTTTAGAAATAGACTTAATTTCAAGGCATAGTTATATAGCATTGAATAAGAGAATATAAGCATTTATTAATTTTCTTACAAATGACAAAGATTTTATTTACATTTTTTCAGTCATCAAAGTAATACTGCAAGTTAATTAATAAGTGTTCATTATTTCCAAGCAATGAATATGGATTATTGACATAAGCATGTGAAACATGACATAGTTGCAAGGGAAAATATTTGACATGAAATATATATAATTTTATGTTTACCATCACAAGATTTTTAGGTTCCTAGTAGAAAATTTCATAAGCTCGATATATAACCTAATTAAAGTAATATAAATGCTTGAGACTTAACTTATCAAATTATCAAATCAAACTTGAAGTAGGTCATAATATTGGTCATTTTCATATTGGATATGTTGAATATAATTTTTAAATAGAATAATAATCAAACAGAATTAAAATAAACTAAATCCAGGAAAAATATCATCACTCCTAGTAGCTGAGTTTGCATGTGTGGTATATAAAGAAAGCAGCAAAAATGTATGGGAAATACTATCATAATAGTAAAGATTACAAACATTTTACCCAGATATTTCCCACAAGGGCAATTAGTGGATTGAATTTGTTGGGAAACTTATTCAGAGTGAAGTCACGTTAGGTATGAAAGATTAAGTACTCATGCATTTCAGCTCCAATGATAAAACAAACTGGCATGAACTTTAAAATATGGAGTATTTCAATGTGACCTATATGCCATAACTTGTATATATCTCTTGACCCAGCAGCTGTGCTGGTAGTGTTTCTATGAAGAGAGTAACTTTAAAGTGCTAGCAAAAGTGTGAAGTAGCTAATCCATTGAACTCTTTTCTATCAAAGTACTGGAAATAATTTAATTGCATAATTTAATAAAATGATTTCATAAATTTTGATACAACAACATGCCAACCAATAAAGATCATTAACATTTGTAAGCAGGATTAAAAATATTCAGTTGTAAATAAAGATTAGAGAACATGAAATGGTAAGAAAGTGACTACAATGTTATATATATGTACATATATATAATAAATACAGATAAAATACTGTGTTGATATAAAACACAGTCTTCATGAACAAAAACAGTGTCTGTTTTGGAGTTTTAAGAATATGTATTCTTTCCCATAATCACATTAATCATGAGTATCAATGTTTGTTGAACTAATATGTTATATTCTTTTTTATTTTTGTAGTTTGGTTTCTTGCGAAAGGGTTTAGCTTCGGAGCATGTCCTGGAACTCACTCTGTAGACTAGACTGGCCTCAAACTCAGAATTCCTCCTGCCTCTGCCTCCCAAGTGCTGGGATTAAAGGTATTCGCCACCACCTCCTAGCCTTCTTTTAATTTTCTAATATCACTTTAGCAACTGTTCTTGTACTTATAGTTGGAGGATACTAAACTGTTTGGATAATGTAAGGATTCAGGTGTTATGCTGGCCTGCCCCTGTCACCTGGCAGAGCGCACTCAGACAGAATCCTGGTCAGCCCAGGGTTGCATAGTCTGCACAAAGGTGCAAAGGACCCCTTTAAAAGACAGGCCCCCACCCACTTATGTTCCTCTCTCTTTCTCTCTCTTGCCCCTCTCTCTTTCCTGATGTTTGCTTGGGGCAGACAGGACTTTTCCTGTCTCCCTCTTCTCTTCTGTCCCTCCCCTCTCTCTCCCTCCCCCTCCCCCCCCCTCTCTCTCTCTCTCTCTCTCTCTCTCTCTCTCTGTGTGTGTGTGTGTGTGTGTGTGTGTGTGTGTATGTCTCTTTACCTCTTTTCTCTTTCATTACCCCCTTCCCTCCCCTTTTTAATAGAATTTCTCACTTAAGCTCTGTCTACCAGACATGTTTGTCCCTTGGCCTCAGTCACCTTGGCTTGCCATGGAGTCCCCATGGTGCCCCACTTGCTTTACCATAACAATTGGTGTATGAACATTTGTCTTAGCCTGAGGAAATCAAGTTGTCATAGTGCCTGACAGTGTTCAAATTTGTGTCAGGTACTAAGGCATATAGGAATGAACCATTATTTTAGTCCTACAGAAAATCTGGGAACCTGTCAGTTAGAAATGCCCATTAGGAAATGCATACTGCAGTATCACCACATTAATTCTGTGAAATTGTCAAGTGGTATCATGAAGGCATGTGTTTCTTAGACTATTAACTGTGATAAAACACATGGTGGTTTAAATACCCTGATCTATAAGATAATCTAAAAAATAATGCTGGTTTTCCATTGCTACTAAGCAGCAAAAATTATAGCAACCAAGTATATCTACCCTAATTTACTTAAACATTTCTTTAATAATTCTTTGAAACCTTTAAAAGTAATATTCAATTCATCCAGGGAAGAGGGTTCTCCAGACACAACAGCACTGACATATGGACATATGGACTCACAGAGACTGTGGTAACATCCATAGGATCTGTGTAAGTTTATTCCAGCTGCAGTTTCAGAGCTAAGACTTGGTAGTGGACAAAACCTCCCAGCACTAAGCAATGATCTATCTCCAACTGACATCAGCTTGCAGAGGAAGTTATTTCTCTCTAATGGAGTCTCATTAGGTACATTAACCACACTGTGTAGGCTTCATGTCCGGCAGTAGATGGCCAAAAACAAACAAATGGGTTATATTTTTGTAAAATTATCTTTTGTCTCATCTTGGTTTGTTTGATAATTTCTGTTTGTCTTACTTTTGCTTGAATATTATAGAGGCCTTGGAAATCTATGGGGCCTCTGGTAGTAGATTAGTATTTATCCCTAGCATACAAATAGACTTTGGGAGCCCATTCCACATAGAGGGATACTCTCTCGTCCTAGACACATGGGGGAAGGCTTAGGCCCTGCTCCAAAGGATATGACAGACTCTGAAGATTCACCCATGGAAGGCTTCACACTCCCTGGGGAGCAGAAAGGGTATGGGATAGGAGGTCAGTGGGGGGCAGGGGAGGAGGGGAGGGAGAAGGAATTGGGATTGACATGTAAAACAATCTTGTTTCTAATTTAAATAAAAAGTGGAATAAATAAAATAAAATTCTTAAATATTTTTGGTTAATCAGTCTATGAGAATTAACCATGCTATGGCAAAAATGATTAGGATAGAAAAGGGAAAGCATAAAAATCTTAGAATTAAAAAAACAGTTTTCAACAATGATAAAATATTTCTAGAATACTATATTTTGAAAAATTAATTTCCTCTCAAGCATTTTCAACTGAAAAAGCAAACAATATATAACTATTACATTATTAATGACTTTTAAAAATTCATCAATATGTGTAGAAAATTCTTTCTCATTAAACAAACATTACTTGGAGTAGAAAATAATGTCATTTCATGAATTTTATGAACTTCATTTTATAAACTTAGAACTCTAAATATTTCATAAATGAATTTATTGGCAGACTTAAAACAAAGTTATGAATACTAAAGACAATGAACTTACTCAGATTCTTTCCACTAATTTTGAAAAGGTATGTTTGTCACATGTCACTTTTGTGGTTATCATAGCCACCTTCAAATTATTTCAAGGTAGACATAAGGAAAATCTATCAGTATATAGAGATAATTTAATTTTTGAACACACAAATTTGATCCAACATTCATTATTCAACTTTGAGCCAATCCATTTGTAATTTTAGAACATTGATCATAAGTTTATCCAATATATACAAATCTAAATATATTCATAGAAAAATCTATATATACTTTAAGCATAATTTGCATTATTCTTCTAAGATGTAATTTTTATAACTAAATTTACTGCATTTACAGGAATAAATTTTACTTTGATAGTGGCATTTCAACATACCATGAAATTATTCTTTAGTGTACATTATGTGTGAGAAACTTCCTTTAATCTCTAAATCATGCTTATAAAGGTAGGGAGCCAAAAAGCATCTTTCATACTACATCAAAGCAAATATAAATTTGGGCTGTTGAAAATCTAGTTTTAATTATACATTGAAGAAACTATACTATATTTTCAAATACAATTAATTACTGAATGTATATGTAGAAAAACGGAAACTAAGATAAAATTTGCTAACACTTTTGAAGAAGTTATGCTAATTAGAACATCAGTCATTTATCAAATACTCAATTTAGCTTGACAAAATGATATGCAATTCCATCAACCTTGTTGCATGTGATGGGATTACATTCTTAGTGTGGCTGACTAGTATTTCAGTTTGCATATACACTACATTTTATTTATGCTGTCATCACTGGCTGTGCAGCTGAGTTAATTCCATAGCTCAGCCATGGAGAATACTGTTAGAGTGAACAGGATATGCAGGTCAATCTTTGGTATGGAGATTGCTCTGCACTTGTTAAGCAATTGCTGCATATCTCTAGCAAATAGTTCCCTCCTTTGATTAAGTATCAAGAAGCTGGATAACTGGTCCATTTTTGTTTTAACGTATCCTCCACATTCCTTGTACTAACAATGTCTGTACTGTTTATAGTCTCACCATCAGTGAGTACAAGGTCCTTTCTCTTCACATTCTTGTCAATATTTATTGTTTAGGTTTTGATTATAATTATTAAGTCACAGCTTAATATATTTTATATACGAGCTAAGAAGAAAGGCAAATGTCAGGCCACAAAGAAAGCCGGATCAAAGGACTAACTCACCAAAGAACTTTTCCAGAAAAATCTATTGTAGAATGAAATCTATACTATTGGGAATTAGGAAATTTATTTCTAATTTTTATTTTTAAGAAACTTAAAGGTAGAAAGTGGAAAGACGTCTGCCTTTGGGCATTAGAAGCAAAAGACAAACCATGTTCATGTATTTTTCATTCATTATTATCTTCCAGCTTTAAAGAAATGTTTCTGTTCCATCTGCTCCCTATAACACTGTTGCTGTGATCACACATTTGAATCAGGGATATTTGTTTATTTAGCTATGGTCTACATTATTCTTATGCAAGTTAGTAAGTCACAATTTTAGAAAAACAGGCCTTCAAGTTTTATTTTGTAAACTTTGGATACTTTTGCAAAATTGTAATGATTAGATTTTACTTGTGCACAGCAGCATTAAATAGAGTCAGAGCTAGAGTTTACAATCATTTCAGCCTGCAACATAAAATTCAGCAGGGAAGAAAATCTGAATAAAAACAGTGATGATTCAGATTCTAAAATATATGACGTTATTCATTTATCCAACCTCAAGAAATGTATGGCTTTTATTATTAAGTTACAATGGATCAAGATGTGTGTTCACACTAATGTTACCCTCATTTCCATTTATATTAAACTGGTATTTGTTTTTTTTTAAAGGAGGCACATGAATGAACATAGCCTTCCACAATCTCTGTTTGTTCAGCTTGTAACATGCACAATAGCAAATTCAATCTTGTTAAGAGGCTTATTCCTCGGTCGTAGAAATTACTTGAATTGCAAGAAAGTTTGAATTTACATAGATTGTGTGTTTGTGTGAAAGAATGAATTGAAGTTCAAAAGAACATTTTTCTCACTAATAAATTGCTTATAATTCTGTGATTTCAACAATCACTTGCCCATGCTAGTACTCAAATGAGAACAAAATATTTAAACCTTATGAAAGCTGAGTTCATCTGAATGTCAGTTAGATTAGACTTCTTAAACTCAAGGACAATTTTTTATGTAGTCAACTTTGAAGCAAAATTTATTTGTTTGATGAAGTACAATTTAGTTTATGTCAAGCAAAAATCAATGGGCCCATGGTCACATAGTTCCATTTGTTAGAAACTGTTTTGTTTTATTTATTTTTACATAGTTGTAGGCATTTACTAAGAATCATTAACCTAAATATTTGTTACAAAGCAAAAAGTGAATTTTCATCAACCAATACATGAAAATAGTTATAATTAAATTTATGTTGTAAAATTGTAAGTTATGTTATTAGTATACAATGATTACAATATTTATTACACACTATTAGCATAAATATTTGTAATAACTGCCATTAGTCACTGAGGGGAGAAGCCTGTGGAGCACACACAGGAAAAATATACACAGTTTCATAAACAATGAGACACATGGACATTCAAACAATAGAATAGAGAAATATTTCACATTGTTCTTAACACAAAGTATGGCTTTTGGAAATCGATTTTCTGCTGACTTCATTTTCTAGGTTTCTTTCTTTCTTTTAATAAGGAAATAAAATAATATGTACCATGCATAAAAAGTTAAAAATTTCAGTAAAATTTACTAGGAAAAACACATTCCTTCATTTGAAATTAGTTACCGAATATTACATAATACTTATGATCACTAACAGATTAATTTTTTAAAGAAACAGAAAGAAAAAATGGGGACAAGAAAAATTATGTACATGATTGGAGTAATTGCTCAGTGGTGAAGAGCACTGGATATTCTTCCCGAGGTCATAATTTCAATACACAGAGCCCACATGAAAGCTAACAATCTTTAAACTTCAGTTCCAGAGTATTCAATATCCTCTTCTGGCTTCCTCAGACAAAACACCTATTAACACCTGTAAACATAAACTAGTAAAGATTATGGTATATAGTATGGAAATACTATTTTATTTCAAAGCTGCAAAACTTTTAGAAGTAAACATGGTAACTTGATAATACTGTATTTTAGTACAATCATGATGTTGAAAAAACATAAAAAATTATGATGAATAGAAGAATTAATGAATTTGATATTATATTTAAAAATATGTATCATTAGTATTATTAAAATTAGTCATTTACTTTCATAATATATCTCAGATATATATATATATAATATATATATATATATATATATATCCACAAAAGAATGATAAAAATTTAGGAAGACTCAATTGAAGCCAGCCTTGGTAATAATAATCTGGAATTTGAGCACTTAGGAGGCAGAGGTAAGGAAATTAATTCGAGTTTGAGGCAACCATGGTCTACATAATTAGTTCCAGGTCCCTCTTGACTAAACAGGTATAACGTTCACACATAAAAAATAATGTAAACGCATGCTTTGGAAAACAAAAACAATCAAATTTTTAATGAAAATCATCAACTTTAAAATAAAAACCCCACGATTAAATGTTACTATAGTTCTGTTAACATACTGGTGTTCAGCTGGCTTCATCCTTATATTCCTTTCATTCCAGGATCCTAGTCCATAGCAAGATATCCCTTACATTCCTGATAAGTTTACACGAAAAATAAGTAAGTTTCTGGAGACAAAAGTCAGTAAAATGTTTTTTCTATAAGCATGAGGAGCTGCTTTGTTGCAGAATTTTGTCCCCTTATACCCTGCATATTGCTTTCTCACTATGAATGAGCCAGCCTGGAGCCATCTTTCAGCTCCATTCCAGCTTGATATCCAGGATGTGAAGTGTCTTCAGCAATATGGTCTTACTGTCTCCTCAGGCAGACAATCAATTCTTGTTTATGGAGCCTGGGGTCACTGGAGTTTTTTCTCTTCATGGATGATTAAAACTTTTTCTAGAAAAAATAGATTTTAAACAAGCACCCTAGTTCCAGTTATAGGATGTTCCCTAAGTGCCCACATCATTTGGCTCACAATCACTGGTAACTCAATTTCCAGGGAAACCAATGTCCACTTCTTGTCTTGTGGGAACCTACTCACAGGACACACACACACACACACACACACACACACACACACACACACACACACACACACACACAAATTGAATAACTAAAGAATAAAATCTAGATGTGATGGCTGTCATCTATACCCTCAAAAATGAGGCAGAGACAGATTTCTTGTGTTGTCTGGCCTAAATTGAGCTAATTTCAAAGTTAAGGTGGAAAGCTACTGAGGAAAACACCAGATGTCCACCCCTTTCTCCACATATATGGACACAGATACATGCATGCATACCACAAAATTTGTCTTTATCTTTAATTTGATGTTTAGAAACAGTAATTATAATGTTGTTAGAATCTCACCTCCATCACAAACATCCAAAATGAAATCTTATCACAGTGAAATGTAACTCTTAAAATTTTATGTTTGAGAATGAATGTTATAATGTATAGCCTAATTTATCTTCTATACAAGTAAGTTATATAAATCCTAATATAGTTTGAACATGAATAAACAACCTGCTAAATCCAAGAAGGAAAGCCTGCTTCTCGTTTTCCTTTTTAAATGTATTTTGCAAAAGTAATAAGATAATGATGCTCAATGCCTTCCACCAAAGCCTGGCATTTCTTCAGTGTGAGATCAGGATGGTGGGAGTGTAAGGTCATAGGCTAGAAGCACACAGACTTTTTTCTCAGAAAAATAATGGCCAGACATATTCATTCAAAAGAAATTGGTGATGGTTATGTGGATGCCAGCAACAGTATCCTAGCTCAAGCAGATCACGCTTCTAATGACAGAATTGAACTTCTAGCTTGTTCATTTAGGAAGACCTAAATAAATAAATGTGGGCACATTTTATAGTTTTAGCTTATGTAGATGTACAAAATCTCTAGTCAGTGAGAAAGAAATTGCCTTTTCTTATAAAGTTAGGATTTTTATATCTACTTACAGATGAAGAAGTATATGACTAAACTTTCACTGGATTAATTATAGTAAGCTGTAATATTTTTCAACCATTGTGCATGAATCATCTTAACTGACAAAGCAGTAAAACTGTAGTTAAGACTACATGAGATTTATTAGGAAAGTACTTATACTATCAATGCATATAAATTGTGAATGAAAATTAAGTAAGGACTTTTAGTTTCTTATTTTCATGCACAATGTTTGGAAACAGCTTCTCTACATTACTTTGTATTTCTTACTATTATGCCTACTATCAGTAGGCATTATCACTGGATCCCCTGGAACCAGACATAAGGACAGTTATATTCACCACAGGGTACTTGGAACTTGCCTCTTGCAAGAGACCTACGAACCATTTCCCCATTCCCATTTAATCTTAAAATTGAGGGCATCAGAGGCTGTCCACAAGAAAACAAAACAAAACAAAAGATAGATGTAGAAAAAATTACTGTTTAAAATGTTTATTGTTAGTGTGTGTGTGTTTAAGAGTAGCACCTGTGTGGAGGTCAGAGGACAACTTTTGGGATACAGGTCTATCTTTCCACCTTATTAATGAAGAGCCTGTTTAACTCTGTGTGTGTGTGTGTGTGTGTGTGTGTGTGTGTGTGTGTGTGTGTGTGTGTGTGTATTCCATGGTAGCTAGCCTGTACTCTTCTAGACAATTCTCTATGTCCACCTTGTATCTGAGAAATAGTAGTGCTATGATGAAACCACATTTAACTTTTTCTAGGTTCTGGGGGCCAAACAACAGTTATTAGGCTTGTATGTCATTTTTTTCTGTTTGTATCATGGCACTGACCTTAAATTATTCTTTTAATAAATATATGTATTGTGGGCATACAGACCAGGGAAGAAGCTCAGATCATCCTTAGGAATCCTATATGCCTCCTAGAGACAGCATCTCTCATTGACCTTAACCTCATCAATTGTGCTATACTGGAGGTTCATGTTGTAGGCTGTTTCCTGTCTCTGCCTCCCTAGTGCTGTGACTGTAAGTACACATCACCATACGCAGGATTTTTATGTGAGTTTGGGAGAACAAACTCATATCCCTCTGTTCACAGGACAATCAATTTACACACTGTACTGTCTCATCATTCCTACTGTTAATGAACATTTAGTCACAAAGTACGTCTTTCAAGGCATAAATAGGGAAACTTATAAACATCATATATAAAATAACTGTTATTGGACATTTGTGCACTGTGTAAAGATATATCGGTGTTGTTGGCTTAATAAAGATCTCCATGTCCAATAGCTAGTCAGATGAGAATAAGTGGGACTTCCAGAGACACAGAGGAACCGGAGGAGAATCTGAGGTATAAGACACACCAGTGAGACACAGAGGAAGTCTCAAATATAGAAGACAAGATAGGTAAAAAAAAAGGCATGTATCAGAATACAGATGAATAGAAACTGGCTAATTTAAACCATAAGAGCCAATTGGGAACAAGCCTAAGTTAAGTCCCAAACTTTCATAATTAATAATTTAAGTCCCAGTGTCATTATTGGGAAGCTAGTGTTCTGACAAGAGAGTCTGATTCCATTTTCAGAGATGGCTACAGATGCACATTAAGTTAAGTCCAGATTAAGGAAACCTCTTAACAGGTACAGTATATTGGAAAATTTGCTTAGGTGCAAAAGAAAGAAGAGACGATGTATATAGACAGTCAAAAAATTAAACAGTTAAAAATAGTAATGATTTTTTTTTAAAAAAAAGAGTAAGTAGTGTAAGGAGAGTAAGCCATCTAGGGATGGAAAATCCACAGAGCATCTGGATCCTTTATGGTGCTTTGTTGACTTTGACTCACTTGCTGTAGAACCAGCCACACCCTGCTTGGATGACTGCATGGCTCTCCTCAGCTGATGGCTTTTGGTTTAGGCATAGGCAAAGAAAGACTCATCGTCTCTTGGAGGGCTGGTCACTAGGAACTTGACCATGCTCCAGTGAATATATGCACAACACAAAATGGGGAGGAGCAAACATGGAAAGACAGGAAGGTAACTGCTATAGGGGCACCGGATATGTGATTCTCAAATGATCAATGAAAATAATTTAAAGTGATAAATATATAAGAACTAAAACTGATGCCCCAGCTGGATAAAAATAGCTTTAATGGATAGTAAAGACATATTAGTTCTCGAAATAATAATAATAATAATAATAATAATAATAATAATAATAATAATAGCAGCTGATTTAACATCCAAAATTTTTATGTGGGTTGTCCAGTCTAAAACAAAATCATTTGTATAAAACTGAAGTATAGATTCTTACTGCAGTGCAGTGATTTTAAGACAATGGGCCCCTTAAATTGATAGTTTAATGCTTGGTCCCAGATGGAAGGCTGTTAAGAAAGAAATAGGAGGTGTGGACCTGTAGATAAAATGTGAGTTTTTAGCTACTGCCTGAACACCATGCTTGCCAAGTGTCATGCTCCTCTCCATGCTGGTCATGGTCTCACCCTCTCAAACTGTACACAATCCCCCATGAATGTTTTCTTACAGGGTTCTCTACTTGCAGTGTCTCTGCACACCAATAGAAATGTAACTAAGATATACCCCCTTCTCCTTAAAGGTCCCTGAGTCGTGGATAGTGGGAGGTTGATATAGGTGTCTCATCCATATTTGAGCACTCAGAATTACTGATAACTGTCATTTTGACCATGTATGAAATTCTACATTAATGACCCCACACTGAAAAAAATCTTTTATAACCAAAGTACAGCACAAATTTATGAATATAGCCTAAACAGAGCATAAATATTTAGCAAAACCAGAGTAGTTTGCCCACTTGGGCCTATGGTCTCCATAGTCACGGGTTTTTGATAAGGTTTAGAGTTCTAGAATGAAAATCCTCATTTGCAGCAGATCTCATACCCAGTCAGAAAGAGGTTGGTGATTCCCTGAGGTAGTTTGAATGAGAATGCCACCACAGGCTCAAAAGTGTTGCAAGAAAATCTTTTTGTATACTGTGAAGATGTGTTTTTTCCAAGGCTCCTTCTGATTAGTATAATATAGAGCTTAAGGGACAGTAGCTAGGCAGGAAGATGTTAGACAGGACATCTACGAGACAGAGAGAGAGAGAGAGAGAGAGAGAGAGAGAGAGAGAGGTGAGATGAATATAGACATGGGAGAGATGCTAGAGGAGACAGAGAGGAAATAGGACATGCAGGAGGAGAGGTAAAACCCACAAGGCAGTATGCAGATGAATAGAAATGGGTTGATTGAAGTTATACAAGTTCATCAGAAACAAGCCTAAGCTAAAGCTGAGCTTTCATAATCAATAATAAGTATGTCATTTTGGTGAGCTGGTTGTCCAAAGGCAAATACTACTACACTTGTCCCCAGAGAGTGAAACTCATTGGAAAGAACTGAAAGGTGTAGCCTTGTTGGAGGAGATGTGTCACTAGGAGAGGGCACGTGTTTTAAACAGCCTACTCCCATCTCTGTCTCTCTCTCTGTCTCTCTCTGTCTCTCTCTGTCTCTCTCTGTCTCTCTCTCTTTCTCTCTCTCTGTCTCTCTCTGTCTCTCTCTGTCTCTGTCTCTCTCTCTGTCTCTGTCTCTCTCTCTGTCTCTCTGTCTCTCTCTCTGTCTCTCTCTCTGTGGTGTGTGTGTGTGTGTGTGTGTGTGTGTGTGTGTGTGTGTGTGTGTGTGTGTCCCTCCCTGTATATCAGGATGTAAAGCTCTCAGTTACTGCTCCAGAACCAGAACCATCTCCATGCTCCCCTCCATGATGGTCATGGACTAACCCATAAAACAGTAATCAAGACCCCTGTTCCATGCCTTCCTTTATGAGTTGCCTTTGCCAAAGTGTTTACACACCATACTAGAAGAGTAACTAACAAACCTCCATAATTATCATACATATTGTACTAGTAGGAACATGTCTCCAACATGTTCAATATTGTAGCATGCAATTCTAGGACTGCATAAAACCACTGATGTGTTTTCTATACCAGCATTCTGCATACGTCTGTGCTCTGG
Organism: Cricetulus griseus; assembly: GCF_003668045.3. Lineage (NCBI taxonomy): Eukaryota > Metazoa > Chordata > Mammalia > Rodentia > Cricetidae > Cricetulus > Cricetulus griseus. The sequence continues at coordinate 23,730,032 of NC_048604.1, read as the reverse complement.
TACTATATAAGTTAGAATGTAGAATGGATGTAAGTGGGCAGAATTTAAGAACTGTTGGTTCATGAGGAGAGTTCTGAAGTGCTAACTTCTGGACATGATATGCCTATTGTACACAATATTCCATAGCAGCTGTGTAGATCTGTACAAGACCTTCACAAGGTACAATGAATATTTCAACATGAATGGGGGAAGGAATACTGTAGCACTGTGCATGACAGTAGAGCTATTGGCAGTTGGTGGAAGTTGAAGGTGGAAGAGGCATTTGTTTTTGAGACATGGCCAGTGGTAGGCTGCTCATGCCCTAGTGGATAGCTAACAACTCATGCATGCTTTGGCAGCAGTAATTGTACTCAGTGGTTATTAATAACAAATAATGTAAAGGAGGGCATGAATTTACCAGATAGATATATAGGGGCCAATAAGGGAAGTTCTAGGAGAATAATAGTAAGGAGATTTTTATCAACATACCTTGTGTAAATGTATGTGTCCCAGTTTCCTTTTCTGTTGCTGTGATAAAACACTGAATAATGAAAATTTGGGTGAGGGAAATGTTTTTCTTAGGTTACAGATTATAGTGTATCATTAAAGGAAACCAAGGATGGAGCCCATGTCTAAAACATCCAAGTAGATTTTTGGTACAGTGTTCTATCACAACAAAAGAAAAGCAAACTGACAAAAAGTGGTACTAGTAAACTAGGATATTGCTGATGGTGCCAGATTATATGGTTTCCTGGAGGATTGTGGGAGAAATTTTGTACTTTTACACTTTGAGCTGGAAAAGCCTTTGAATGTTTAGTGCTTAATCCTTAGGCTATTCTGTGGGAGTTTGCAAGACAGAAATACCAGAGAAATGCAGTTGATGGGGATCCAGATGGTGAAGTTTCAGAGAAGAGCTTGATAGTCCTTCACAGCTACATCAGGGCTATTCATGATATTGTAAATTATGAATCTATGATTTCTGGTCAAATGATGCTAGAGAATCAGTTAACAAGAGATATGCACCACAGGAGCAAAACTTGCCTTACTGGAAAACTCAATGCTCATTAGCTGGGGCTGAAAACTAACTGTGATTAATAAGAGATCAGCACCATTAAGTGAAATCTGAGAAATGTTTCCTCAGGAATAACACACAGAGGGTGTGGTCTAGAGGGCCAAGGCTGCACCACAAACTCTCAGTCAAACATGTGAAATTAGCTTTGCATTTTTAGATCTGAAGAATTGGAGGGGATTAATGATTGATGTGTGAAGGCCCAGCACATTGTGGGTGGTGACACCTTGGGCACGTCTTCCTAGGTCATGGAAGAAGTCAAACTCAGCAACTCATGAATAGCAAGCCACAAAGCAGCTTTCCTCCATCATTCTTGCCTCTATGCTTGATTGAGTTCCTGTCCTGAATTCCCTCACTGAATAACTATGATCAGAATGTATAACCCAAATAAATACTTTCTTCCTGAAGTTGCTTTTTGGTCAGTGTTTCATTCCAGAAACAGAAACCAAACTAAATATGAAACTTTCATAGAAAATAAAAAATACTCTATCCTAAATAAAATTTACTTAGTGATTAATACAGAATATTTTATCCAATTGATAGAGAATACAAAACCACAGTAATTTATGCTATTTTCTCTAAAATAAAGTTCATACTAGGTCACAAAGCAAGTAATAATAAATACAAAAGATTTAATTCACTTCTTGTATTATGTCAGGACATGAGGGAATAACATTAGCGATCAATGCCAATAACACCACAGAAACAATAAAATTAATGGAATACTGAGCAATTCAAATCTGAATGAAAAGTGAATCCCCGAGGAATTCTAAAAGGATATGGTAATACCTTGCTTATACTCGAACAAATAAAGCTTGCCTGAAGGTCAGAGGACAAAACTAGCCACTAGCTAACCATAGAGGTCTGAAGATCTGTAAATGCAGACAGGAAGTGATGTGGCTGGGCAGAGGGAGGATTATAAGATGGGAAGTGACAGGAGATTGTTCTGTCCAGTCTGAGAATTTTGTAAAGGTAAGAATTCTATTGGCTGGCTGCTCTGCTTCTCTCATCTTTCAGCTTTCAGCCCTTAATATCTGACTCTAGGTTTTTATTATTAAGACCAATTAGAACTCATGCTACAGGAGGAAATGTAAAGGTTATTAGAGCCAAACAAAAACGAAAGCCAATCAATAAATACCTCTGGTATACAACTAAGGCAATTATAAGAGGAAATTGTAGTCATGAATGATTCTATTTTAAAAATACAAAAAATAAAAAATAACACATTGATGAACCTCAAATTCTTAGGAATGTAACTTCAAATCAAACAAGAAGGGAATATTCCAAAAGATCAAATAAAGTAAAGGGCAAAAATTAATTAAATGGAGACTAAAAGAACAGCACAACCACTCAAAAATGGATCTTTGATAATGGAAAACATGATTAGCAAATACTTACACAAATATCCAGCAAAATAAAGACTTTTATAAAATCTTGAATAAAAATAAAATCTTATATGAAACACATACAATCTTAGTACACATGACTTATAAAATTTCAATATGTAAATAACTTTAATCCTGAGCAAGCAAATATATTGAAGCAATAATTGAAAGTCTCTGCTCAAATTAAAATCTCAGGACTGGTAGATGAGATACTTAATTCTACCAAACATTTAAAGAAGAAGACCTAAGATCAATATTCTCAAAGTATTAGATGGAAGACAAAGGGCAAAATCCCTACAGAGTTCCATTTACCAAGTCAATATTAGCCTGATATCAAAACCAGATAAGGGTAGAGAATAAAATTATACAGAATTTTTATAATGAATATATGCAAAAATTACCAGCAAATTATGCAAGCAATTCAAAATCATGTGAATACCATACACCATAACCAAGTAGGTTAGTTCCAGGGTATACTAATGTAGTTTCAAATATCGGCATTGACAATTCTGATATATCACTTTAAAATACAAAAAAGGTAGACATTACCTAGATACTTAGATAGACAAAGTGAAGGCCTTTTATAATCATCAGTTAGCCTTTCTATAAAAATCCTTGAAGTAACTAGTAATAGAAAGAACATACCTTAGCACAGCAAAATGTATATCCAGAAAATGCTATACCAAACAAGAGTAAATGTTGAAAATCTCAATGCAATCCTACTGAAATAAAAAGCAAAGCAAAACTGCCTTTTCTTAATATTCCAGGTCAACACAGTATTTGAAGTCTTAGCAAAAACAATAAAAGAAGGGAATGAAATAACAGAGATATGGATAAGAAAGGAAGTAATAAAGGAACCTGTGTTTGCACATGGCATGTTCTGACCTTAAAAGACACACAGGACTACAACAAAGTCAGATCTGATAAAGAATTTCAACAAATTAGGCAAACACAACATAAACATGCAGAAATCAGAAGAGACAGTTGTGGTGTTACATGCCCCTAGGATATGCTGAAGAGCCTGGAGCAAGTTGATAATGAGAAACAAATTGACTACATTTACACTAGTAATTAAATTTCCAAGGAAAAAATAAGAAAAAAACACTATTCATAATTGCATAGACATCAGTAAAATATCTAGGAATAAGTTTAGCAATGGAGGATCAAGATTTATCCAATGAAAATTTTAAGACACAAAAATATTGAAGAGGAATGCAGAAGATGGGATGACTTCCCATGATCTTAGATTAGCAGAATCAATATTGTAAACATATCTATATTATATAAAATGATCAATAGATTCAATACATTCCCCATTAAGCTCCAATTATATTTTTATAGAACAAAAATAAAACAATTAGAAAAGTCATTTGGAAACAAACAAACAATATAAGGTAATCGTAAACAGGGACAATATTGCTGAATGTATATCAATACCTGTTCTCAAACTTTACTGCAGAGCCCTAATAACAAACTGGATGGTATTGGCACAAAACAGACATGTAGCCTGTAATAGAATTCCTAGAAATCAGCCTGAAATGTATAGCTACTCAATTTTTCACAAAGACTTTAATTTAATCCTTGAAATTTTGCAACTACTAGAGAAAAAAAACTTCAACAACTAGCTTTCTGCAAGGTTTTTCTGAAGAGGAGTTACTAAATCATTCCCTAAATTCAAGGTCAGGGTTATAGTTACATGAAATGAAAGTCTTCAATAAAAGAAAATAATTACCAAAGTGAAGAAACAGCCTGGAGAGTGAAGGAGAAGTCTTTCCAAACTATACATAGAGGATTAATATACAGTACTTAGAGTACCACTAATCAAATATACAAAAATGGGAAACCCTCACAAATAGTCTAATGAATAAATGGGCTATTAAACATAGAGTTCTGAAAAAAAATAATGTTCAATGAGGATTTGTAAAATGGTTAGCATTTTTATCCATCAAGAAAACATAAATTAAATCTGTTTTGAGATTTCATCTCACCCCAGTCAGAAAGACTATCATTAAATAATCAGACAAAAAATACTAAAATGATATAAGAGGTACATTTATTCTTTGCCTATAGGAGTGTAAACTGGTTTTAACAAATAAGCAAATCAGTGTAGAGGTTCCTAAAATCCTAAAAGCAAAGAAAAACCTGAAAATATTAATATCAATATTATTTAACTGAACTAGGCCATATGACTATATACTTATAATATTAAGAAAATGGACCATGGAGATACACACATTTATAAATTTGTTGATGTATTTTACTAATTGATTAGTTTAAAATGGAATATTAGCTCAATGTGACAATATTTGCCAATCAGGTGTAAAATTCTGGACTTGATCACTGATACTACAAAAACAATATGAATGAAGTATTTCAAACAAAATATTGTACTGACAAAGAGACATTTAATCAAGCATGTTTAAGTGTCATAAATATTTTAATAAAATAACTCTTTTTAAAGGAGAAATAGGATGGATATTATGTATTTTGCAAAGATTTCATCATATAATAAAAGCAATGTCACAAACAAACAATCTAAAGACAAATTACTCAGTATAAAATGTTGGAACATCTAATTGATTGTTTGGGAAATAATGTGACAAAAACTTTTGATAATTATTTTTATGGCTGTGTTAATTTCCATGATATGCGCCAACTAGAACTAGCAAAATATCAACAACACAGGAAGAGGACAATGTAAACCGAAATGAGCTATGCAGTCTTCCTTTAATGAAGATGATCTTTAAATATCAGAGAATGCATTCTCTCCAACACCACATTAACCAACAAAATTGTTATTCACCTCACACCTTCCTAAGCTACAGGAATAACTGGATATAACTATGAAAATACTACTTCAAAAAAAATCAGCAGTGGCCAATGTAAAAACAGAAAATAAGTATAGTGCTTGGATGGCTCAAAGATAAAAAAACTATTCTCCAGATACCAAAATGATTTGGGGGAGAAGGGGTCAAACAGTCATCATGGAGGCTTGGTAATTCTTTCCTAGCTATTGTTGTACACAATAGTAGGTGTGGGTGTGCATTTGATATAAATGAATATGAATATGAATAATATGTAAGAAATACAGTTTAAAATTTCCTTCATTCTTATTAACTGAACATTACGCTTACTGACATATGAGTTAACGGCAAATGCTTATGAAGTAATGTGATACTAGTAAATATGTACTTAGATACTACATTTTTACTTACTTAGCATAGCATGTAAGTGTATGCTATCATATTTACCCTCATTTATCATCTTTTATCCCTTTTCCCTCTTCTACTCTGACTGAACTTCTTTTTTTTTTCTTACTTTTATGTCAATTTTTTTTTCTGTGTGACCTACAGATTTTAATTCAGATTGCTCCCAGCAGAAGCAAGGGGTTATTGTTTGGAATGTGGAGAGTTAACCACTGGGTACACTGCTAAAGAAAATGATGGCCCTCTCTCCAGTGACTCTTAACAACTTAATGGATCCTCAGGGAAAGGTGGGGCCTCATAAGCACCTTCCTTATTTTTGATGCAATATTTAAGGTGACCAATCTTGTGCATGTAACTAGGCTGAATTGTTTTCGAAGCGCTGATATTTTGAAGAAAGCTGATGGCAGACAATGTCTATCATTGTTTATATAAAAATTTGATTATTTATAAAGAGATCTGTAATTCAAAGCTGTACTTCTGGTGATGGACTAAAATATGGTAAGTGTACAGAAGCAATCATGTCTGGGAACAGGAGGACAATGATTAATTGTGTACTAGGATCTATGGATGCACAACAATGTTTGTATTTGTGAATCAGGGAAGATAAAATTGAAAAAGTATTGATGCTGACCACATACTTATGGTCCTGCTCAACTCACAACCAACACACAAACATGCATGCGCATATGTACACATCCGTATGTTAACTCATTGTACATAAGTGCATGAGCAGGACCAAGAGTTTATGGTCAGAATCAATGTTACATTAAATTTTCAATTTTCTCTTCATTTCATATTGGGGCATGATTTTTGACAAATTGAGCCTTGCAGCCTGTGATCTGAACAGATTCTCACTCATTTCAGAGTTCCCTGATTCACAAATACAAATAGAGTTGTACATCCACAGATGGCAAACACATAAGCTTCTGATCACTGCAGTCTTCATAGGCCAAACCCTACTTTGCCTAAACTCAGAATCTCTATACACACTGCCCACCTTCTTCATGACTGTCCCTGTCTTAGTAACTGTTCCATTACCATGAAAAAAACACAATGACCAAGGCAACTTGTAGAAGAAAGTTTTTTCTTAATATGTAAATAATATTCCATTGTGTAAATATGCATAGTTTTCATTATCCACTCCTTAGGTTGTGGTTAGAGTTGTGGTTAGGTTGTGGTTAGAGTAGCTCTGAAAAAGTAGGAGCGGGTATCTGTGTAGTAGGACTTGTAATCCTCTGAGTATTTGCCAAGGGTGGATCATAGTGTAGATACCTTTTTTAGCTCTTTTAAAATGGACATTTTCATGTTGTTTAAGTATAATTATAACATTTTAAAATGTGAGCCACCCTTTATACAATATATTATACATACAAAACATCTGGCTGAATAATGGTTATCATTTCATTCTATTATATTACATTTTAGAGTTTATCTTCAAGACTATTATTATTGTCAAATTAATTTCATGTATAGTATAGCGAAAGGACTGAATTTGATCTTTTTGCATGCAGTTTGTCAATTTTTCTACTATTATTGATTAATAAGTCAATAATCTGGCCTGGAAAATTAAAGTGCAGCTTTTCATGCCCTTAGTTGACAAAATACCTTTATCTAAAATACATCGATCATAAGTGCAACAATTATCTTGTTTCTTTCAATTTTGTTTTATGCATATAATTTTCCAGACCTAAATCATATCATTTATTGTAATTATGAAGGGAATATTGCAATAGGTATGTGTGAATCATCAAACATTTTTTCTTTCTCAATGTTATATTGATTCTTCCAGTTCCTAGCATATTCATATGAATTTTAATATCAGCTAATTGAATTTTACAAAGGAAATTCCTGTGAATCTAGGCTTTTTAATTTATAGGTTAATTTGGCTAAGACTTGCCTATCTCAGAATGTTGAATCTTCCAATACATGAATCTAAAAATGTTCATGTCAATTTATTTCTAAGTACCAATTTTATTCTTTTGATGCTATTGCAAACGGAAATGGCTTCATAAATTGTTTTGGAGACTAGTAATGTTTACATGATTATAATTGATTTTGGTTATTGATGTTGTATGCTATTACCTGGCTGAATTCATCAATCATAATCATTTCTTTGATTGAGTGAGTTCCTTGGGATTTTCCACATATAGTATAATGACATGTATGAAAAAGATTGTTTTATTTCTTATTTTCTGATACTGGATACTGATGCCTGTTATTTATTCCATTGCCTTATTTTGCTGAAAAGGTTTCCAGTATAGTGTATAACAGAGATGTCCAAAGCAAATATACTTTATTGTTCCCAACTGTAGAAGTAAAGCATTTAGTCTTTCATCATTTTATATAATCTCAGCTGCAAGTTTTCAATAAATGCACTTTATGAGGTAGAGAAAGTACAATTGCATTCCTAGCCACTTGAGTGCATTTATTATAAAATGATGTTGTATTTTGTTAAATTATATTTCTGTATATATTAAGATGTTAATATGTTATTTTACTTTATTTGGTAAATATAGTTTACTAAATTCATGGATCTTTCTTTTGTTGAATAAACTTTTCCATTCTGAGGTATATTATGCTTTCTCATAGCATACAAACACCTTTCATCCATTGCTTATTATAGTTTCCCAAAATTTATTGGCAGTTTTGTACCTACAGAATGATTTTTGGAACACTCCAATTTCTTTTCAAACCTGAATGTTTTTATGCAAAAAATCAGATGATTTCTTCTCCACATTATACAATTTTCATAGAAAGCATTTTTAAATAAATGTGGGTAAATTTTAATCATTAATAAAATTTTTCTTTGTTATAAATAACTTCAAATATTTTGCTTTTAGTAATTTTAAAATTACAATTAGCATAATTATTTAGATGACTGGTTTTCATATCTTCCCACCCTATCTTATTCAAATTTAATTTTTCACCTACTGAACAAAATTTCACAGTCCTCACAGCTGAAATCTCCATTCTATTACATTTACGTGCTACCACATTTCAAAAGCTCCATTTGTGATTCAAATTGTCTACTCATCTCTTAAGATTGCTTCATTGCTTTGTTCTGTTCTCAAGTTCACTGAAAATCTGAACTTTCTAGCATACCCTGGCCCCCTTCTAAAATGCTTTGCTCTCACCTTTTACTATTTTAGATTATATAATTTTGATTTTATTATTTTTATAACCTTACACATTTGATTTTTGTTACTTTTGACTAAGTGTGGTAAAATTTTAATTTTAAAATATGCTTCTTTAAATGCTTATACTTCTTAATAACTTCTGCTTTAATTTATTACCCCCTACTGAGTGTACATGTTGAAATCTACTGACTATGTTATTTGGTGTATCAAACAAATTTTACATTTATTTGTATGCCTCTCAATTATTTTGTTGACAAAAATTTTGCAAGATGTCTTACGGTAAATATATTCTTCCATTCTTACTCTGTGCTTGTTACATTAACTTGCCTAGGAAAATTTTGTGAAATTTATCTTTTTTGCCTTTTGTTGTTGCTACTATTGCAGCTGAACTTAAAACTCATTAGTTTGCTTAATTAATTATTCACTTGCTTATTGTACCTTTATTTCATTCTTACCCCTTGAAAATTGTTCAACACCAAACAATATACATCTCTTTGAAAATGCTGTCTTCTTTTAACAGCTTTTCTTTGTAACACAACTTCTACAGCAGTTTTTGTTATTGAGCCTTTCTGCTAATTTGTTTTACTGCATATATAAATTCTGATGTGTTATGTTATTTCATTTGAGCAGTCAAAGGCAAAAACAAACAAAATTGTGGTGTACATTGGCAGATGAAAAAGCAAACTACCTGAGGAGATATTAAATTTTCCATCCAGAATAGAAGTTGTGTTAGCCTTAAGTAATCAGTCATAAGTAGTTGATTTCTCTGGAATATTTTGGCCTTAGGTTAGAAAATGAGTTTGAATGTTTACTGCTACTAATAGAATGAATTGGTTTGAAATAATTAACAAAATTTCTGTTGCCAAAGAAGTTTTAGCAACCTCTAGGCTTCATGAACCAGTAGAGTAAAAAACAGTGTTAGACAGAATTGCAATTCATATTTCACTAGCTAGTCATGATATTCTAACAGTTCACAAACATGAGAAAAACTATCAATGGTCATTTTCATGTGTATGACAAGTACTACTAATTTTCTAGTCAGCATTCACTTTTTCTTCTTCCTAATTTAAATAATAATTATTTTTCATGAGCAATATAACAACAAAAAGCCACAATACAATATTTACTACTTTTATTTGCATATAGGAATAGCAATGTAATAAATAGATTCCTAAGTTCAATGAGATATAAAAACACTGCCTAGTACATATGAAGAGTCAGAGAAGATGAAATAATCTTGGGCCTCTATAATCACGTTGTGGAGACATCTTACCAGCTTTGTATTATTTAAAATATAAGTTACTATTCCAGAGGAAGAAAATTATTTACTAAACAATTACATTCTAGACATATCTAAAATATTCCAGATAAATTAACTACTTATCGATGATTACTTAAGGCTAACACAAACTCAATTCTGGATGGAAAATTTAATATCTCCTCCGGTAGGTTGGTTTTTCATCTGCCAATGTACACCACATTTTTTTTGTTTTGCCTTTGACTGTTCAAATGAAATAACATAACAAATCAGAATTTATATATGCAGTACAACAAATTAGAAAGGCTCAATAAGATAAACAGTATCATCTATCTGTTCAAACAAAATGACATCTGGTAATAAGTTACGTTTTGACCTTTATAGCGTGTGTAAATACAGATCTGTGCAGTGTACTTGAACAATCACATGGGTCTGCTTCAAAGTCTTTAGAATGGGCAGGTATAAAATTATTCCTGCTTGACCCATTAATTTTTGATTCCCTTTAGAAAGAGACTTGCTCTTTCACTCTTGAAACTAGCTACTAAATGAAATATAGCTTAGGAAATTGTTTCATTTGTTTCTCTGGTCACCAACCTGCTGGGTTACTTGTTTGTTCATTTTTAGTCTCTGTACTGGTCAAATTTTATTTGTAAAATAGGAACAAATACAGTTCGAAAAGCAAGATAAAAGAGAAGCAGCAAAGTGTGAAACTTTTAACTTTCAAATTAAAATGGACTTAAAACTGTGTGTGTAAAATTTGTTTATAATCCCATGACTTTAAATTTAAAGATTTTAAGTAGAAGATTCTAAATTAAGTTTCAAATTTCTGTACAATGGTTTATAAGTATAGGATACATACATGTATGCATATACACATGCACACAACAAAAATTATATAATAAAAATATATCTGCTCAACTGACTTGGATTTGAAGTAATCATATATGTTAGAAAAGAAAAAGTCATTGATTAAAATATGGTGACATCCTAAGCAAAGATGCTAATTCTACTATGCAAAACCTTCTCATCTACAGAAAAGATGACATGATGACATTATATACAGTAAAATTTTAATTGATCATGTTTTGGTAATATTTCATTCAGCAACAAAACACACACACACACACACACACACACACACTCATATATGATGTGTAGGTTTTCATTTTGCTTATATGTTTCACATATCAACACATGTATTGATACTACATATGGAACAGAAACTTTAAGAAGCCAGTTTTTCAAAAGATATAAAAGAGTGACTTTTCTGCTTAGATTTGGTTCACAAATAATGTTATTTAATATTTAATATTTTGCATCTATGTGCATAAGAGAAATTTTTCTTTGATTCTCTTTCTTCATAGAATCTTTATGTGGATATCAGGGTGACTGGGACCTCATAAAATGAGCTGGGCAGTGTTCCTTCCATTTCTATTTTGTGGAACAACTTGAGAAGCACTGGTGTTAATTAACTCTTCTTTGAAAGTCTTATAGAAATCTGTGCTAATATCTCTGGGCTGTTTTTGGTTGGGAAAATTTTATGGACTGCCGTATTTCCGATATTGGTTTTGCGTGTATTTACATTGTTTATCTGCTCTTGATTTAACTTTGACAAGTGATACCTATTGAGAAAACCATCAGTTTCTTTTCTAGTTAGTTGGAACATTAAATTATGTCCTTATGATTTTATGGATTTCCTCAGAATCTGTTGTTATTCTCCCCACTCTTCTATTTTCTATTTTCTTCATGTGTATATTCTCTCTGCCTTTTAGTTATTTTTGACAAGGGTTTGTCTTTCTCGTTGATTTTCTCAAAGAACCAACTCTTTGTTTATTTGATTCTTTGTATAATTTTCTTTCTTTATATTTTATTGATTTCAGCCCTCAGTTTGAATATTTCCTGCTCTCTACTCCTTTAGAGTGTGATTATTTCCTATTGTCGTAGAGCTTTCAGTTGTGCTCTTTTGTTGCTAGTGTGAAATCTCTCCATATTTTCATGTAGGCACTTACTGCTATTAAACTTTCCTGTTAGTACCAGTTCTGTTGTTTCCCATAAGTTTGGATATGCTGTGCACTCATATTTGTTGAATTCTGGAAAGTCTTTAGTTGTTTTATTTCTTCCCTGTCCTAGTGGTAATTCAGTAAACAGTTACAGAGTTTCCACAAGTTTGTAGGCTTTCTGTTTTTGTTGAGATCCAGGTTTAATCTATGGTGGTCAGATAGAATGCAGAGAATTATTTCAAAGTTTCAAATTCAATACAGTGCCTGCTCCTTAAGCAACTGCTGTCCCAATGGGCAATTGCATCTCTGCAGGTACCAGCAGCAGTTTGGCTCCATGGGCCCCAGCCAGTTAGGAAATCTGTTCCCTCAGGCACCAGCTCTATCAGCGCCCACTGAAGGAAAATTTATCTAAATCTCTATACTTCTACAGAACTAAGAATTCAAAGGTTGATGTGAAATCCTGCTACCTCAGAGAGGCTGAATAACAAGTAGCTAACCTCTCCTTGCTCACGTCTGCTGAAAGAGCCATCCTGCTCAGCCCCTACTCAAGAACCCTCTCTACACTTAGTTCTTCCCTACCACTTTCAGGAAGCTACTTGCTGACTCAGCCTCCTGACCCCAGATGAATTTTATTCAATCAAACAAATGTGACACATCTTTTCATCATTAACAAAGGCAGCAAACTTAACACACCTTTACACAGTACAAACAATATTTTACAACATTTCATGTGTGTGTGTGTGTGTGTGTGTGTGTGTGTGTGTGTGTGTGTGTGTGTGTGTGTCTGTTGTGACTTGCTTTGTGTCCAAGTATGTGGTCATTTTTGTAGAAAGTTCCATGAGGTTGTACTAGATGAAACGTCCCGTAAACACTTGTTAGGTTCATTTGAGTCATAATGTCTGTGAGTTACAGGATTTCTCTGTTTAGGTTTTGTCTGGATGACTGATCCATTAGTGAGAATTAGGTATTGAATTCTCCTGCACTTGGTATGTGAGGGTCCATATGTGATTTAAGTTGTAGCAGTGTTTCTTTTACAAAAGTTTGTGGCCTTATGTTTGAGACATAAATGTTAAAAATTGAAATGCCATCCTGGTGGATTTTTCCTTTGATGAGCATGTAGTGGCCTTCTCTGTCTCCATGGACTAGTTTTGGTTTGAAGTTCAATTTATTACATATTAAAATGGTTACACCACACTGCTTCTTAAATCTCTTTGCTTGGAAAATCTTTTTTCAACCCTTTCCACTGAAATAATTTCCATCCTTGATGTTGAAGTGTGTTTATTGGATGCAGGAGAGAAAGGATCCTGTTTTCACTTCCATTCCGTTTATCTGTTTTTAATCGGTAAATTGAGGCCATTGATATTGAGAGATATTAATGACCAGTGATTGCTTATTTCTCTTATTTTGTTCTTGATAATAATGATGGTTCTGGTGGTTCTGGTGGTGTGTGTGTGTGTGTGTGTGTGTGTGTGTGTGTGTGTGTGTGTGTGTGTGTGTGTCTGAGAGAGAGACAGTGTGTGTGTGTGTGTGTCTGAGAGAGAGACAGTGTGTGTGTGTGTTGTCTCAGAGAGAGAGAAAGAGGGTATGTGTGTGTGTGTGTGTGTATGTGTGTGTGTGTGTGTGTGTGTGTGTATGAGAGAGAGAGAGAGAGAGAGAGAGAGAGAGAGAGAGAGAGAGAGAGAGAGAGAGAGAGAGAGAGAATTCCTTTATTTTAATTTTGTTGCTTTGAGATTATTATTTTCTGTTTTCTCATGTGTGTACTTAGATTGGAGCTTTCTAGCACCTTCTGCAGTGCTGGATTTGCAGGTATTGTTTAAATTTAACTTTAGTATAGAATGTCATTTTCAAAGTGTTAAAACTGAGTAACATAAAGTTAAATAGATAACAATTTACTGTGGAAGAATTTGAATATATGTAGTTTCATTCCAAAGTTTGTGCAAGACTGAGAACCACAATCTTATGCGGTCTACAGAATAAGCACTCATTAGCTGCATATATGAACCTAAGTTCAAGGAAATGTGTTACTCAGGAAGAAGTTTGTATAATTCTAAAGAAAGTACTCTTTGTGTAACTAGTTTTGAAGCGATTTCTCAATTAACCTCTTGCTTGTCCTTTTGTTGTTGTTTGTTTAACCAAAATATATTAGTTTTGATATATACCTGTGCATATGTAGTTTTATATCAGTCAATGTTGTTTATTTTATGACGATATTAGGTTAAAAAGCATTTTGTGCCACTTAAGTATTTATTCAGTAAATAATTGATTTCAATAATAATGTGAAACAACATAATAAGTAATATAAGGAAGTTAAAAACATGATTATACTAAGTCTCCAGAAAAAATATTGGAAGCTCTTATTTTTGAAATACTGCCATTAATCTTAAATATTATCACAAGTAAAGCTGTATCAAGTCGAATGTTCAGGAATATGTTGGAAACATCAAATATTTATGTAATTTAAAAATTCAGGGCTTTCTGCTCTTTTCAGTTAAACAATATCAGCATAGTGGTATAAATATCAGATCAGTTTTCTCTACATTTTAATAACTGATGACAATTTGCATGACTTATTATTAAAGTTAAGGGGTAATTAAACATTGGTAAGGTATATTAGGCATATTTGACTTTGAATATTTTACTACCACCTTTCAATGAATTGGTTTATTGCACCAAATTTATCATAACAAGTAATTTATTGCAGTTTTTTATTTGTGCTTGTTACCAAGCTCTGTGAAAAATAATTTATATTTTCCTGACATTTACTTGCTGATAGTAGGTTTTTATAACCCTGCATTTTGGATATACAATTTATTTTTATCCATGAGAATTTGTGATTTAAGATTGTACAGCAGCGTTCTTAGTTTTATGTATAGTGAATCATAACACTGCAAACTATCTTCAAGTGTAGTAGGTCAATAACAGAATGAAAATGTGCAATAATTTTAGTAATTTAGAGTTAATACAAGGCATGCAAATTTTAAACAAATCTTGCCCTAATAAGTATCACATATATTCATTTTGATATTTTTCATATTGTCAGTCATTTGAAAGAGAAATATTTCAGATTTAGATGATAATATATGGTAGATTGTGCTCAATAAATCTGGTTACTATTTGGCTGTATCTCATGATCCAAATAAAATTGTCTAAATAAAAGAAAATCCAGGAGAAATGATTTCTTTACTGAGAGAACTGAGATTCATAACTATATACTGATTAGTATTCATTACAGTAATATGTTTCTCTCGAGAATCAAGAGAAAACAAAGTGATGATCATCATATACTTGTTGTTAAATACATTTTTTTTTCTTTTAATTCATATGCTTCACTATTATGTACAATGACTGAGCAGATATTTCAATTGCTCCAAATGCTCCATTGCATCACATTGTTAGACCATAACCTTTCAATAAATATATTTTTAGACATTGTTTCCCTTAGTTCTTAAATTAAATTTTAATATTTTTATTGCCAGATAAGGTTCTTTCCTAGCAATGTAGCAGGAGAATTAGAAGGCTCTTTCAAATGGAAAGATACAGCCTGGTAAGAAGTTTTCCCCATATAAGAAGGGTTAGTGAAAGAATGTCTATAAAAGGGGCAATAATTTTCCTTTTATATTTGTCCGCAACACATAAAACATAATCAATCAGTGTCACAATTAAATTATTTTTCTATTGTTATGAAATAAAGCCCCAGGCTTCACATTTTACCCATTCTTTTTTATTTTTTATTTTATTCCAAGTAGGTTTTTTTTGAACTTTGCATGTAACATATTCCGATAATTGTTTCCTCTTCCCCTCCTCCTCCAAATTCTTTTTCACCTCACCTTCCATCTGGATCCACACTCTTTCTGTATCTAGTGAGAAAACAAGCAGGCAGCTGAGGGATATTCTTATAAATGAATGGAAGAATGAATCAATAAATGAATGAGTGAATGAATCAATATCTAGCCACTAGGGTAAAGGTCAAAAATTGCATCGTTACTTATACCTGCTTGGATGAAAAATTCGGTTTTCTCCGATAGATTGACACTGGCACATCAAGCACTCTAGGACAGGCCTCATGTTCAGGAGCAGCTGACCAGCACATAACAGACTCCACAGGTTAATTTCATGCACATTTATTTGTTAGTAGTTTGGTGAGGTGTTTTTGGAAGGTGGGGTTTTATTTCCCTTTGTTGTTTTGGCAGGGTTGTGGTTGTACTGGGGTTTTGTTTGTTTTATGAGCAAAACCTGAAAGTTTGATTGTTAGGAAGGGGAAGAGTATCTGGAAAGACTTCGGGGAGGGGAAGAATAATATCAAAGTATATGTATATTTAAAAATTGCTTGACATGATAAAAATATAATAAAAAGTAAAATAAATGAATAAAAGAACAAAATATGATAAACAAAAATGGGCAAATTATAATATAACAAGAAAGCACAAGAAATGAATATAAATATAGACACACACACACACATGGAGGAATCCCCAAAACACCCAAGACAGGAAGCTGTAATATATATGTGAAAGACCTATAATATAGGGAACAAATGGCACTGACTTAACATTGTGAAAGAAAGAACCTCCAAACATGCCAACCTGTTTTGTGCTGGCCATCTATTAGTGGCTCTGGGGCCTACCCTTATGAGTGGTTTGCTTCCTCAGTGAGACTGCCTTGGAGAAAGCTATTTCATTTTTAAGTGGCTGTCAGTTGGAGATGGCTGCTGGGTTCTTATCTGGTAAAGACATGTGTGGGCCCTGTTGTTGCCAGTCTCTGTGAGCGCATTTGTGCACTACTATTGCGTCTAGTGGGCCTTGATCCCCTGCTGTCCTCTATGCCCTCTGGTTCTTACATTCTTCTTGCTGTCTCGTCCACAGAGTTCTCTGAACCCTGAGAGGTATTTGGTGGAGACATCTCTTTAGGGTTAGTATTCCAAGGTCTCTCACTCTGCACATTTATTGACTTTGGGTCTCTGTATTTGTTCCTATCTGCTGCAGAAGGAGGCTTCTCTAGTAATGGCAGAGCAAGGCACTGATCTTAGTATAGCAGAATGCAGTCAGGAACCATTTTATTGCTGTGTGCTTTTAGTAGGCCATTAGTTTTCACTTATGTTCATGTTCTCCAGTCCTTGGCCACTCAGGCAGAGTTGGGTAGGGCTACATCTCATGGAATGATACGTAGCACAAAATAGATATGCTTAGGTTACTCCTATATGCTTTGTGCCACTATTGCAGCAGATTTTCTTACAGACAGTTCACTCTTGTAGATGGGGGTTTTTGTAGCTGAGTTGGTATTTACCTTTCTCCTTTAGCAGAATTTAAAGTACCTTCCAGTACTGTGGATAGTAGTCCATACAAGTGAAATATCTAGGTGGGTACCAGTTTGACTTCTCTATGTTTAATGAGCTGCATAAGTGTTGTCTTCAGCAATAGCACCTTACCTTCAGTTTGTGGAGGACAGTCAATGGCCTGAACAATAGCCTGGAATGGTAAGAACAAGCAGGGAGGCATGGAAAAACGTGGTGAAGTGGGATTATGATGAGGGGTGGCTAAGATTAAGGGCAATTTAAGGAGTCATATGGAAATCTAATATAGTAGATGCTACCTTAAATGTATACATATATAAAATCATCAAATAGTGGGTAAGACAGAATCCCCAGCTGGACATCTCTTATCATCTAATGAAGTTCTTAATACTGAGAATGATTTACATTTAATTGAGTTGTTGGCCACAGGTGTCCCCTGGAAACCCCCAGAACATCCAGGCTATATTTTGTGATGTTTCTTAATGTCCATCTGGATATACTGCTTTGTTCTAAAATGTCCAATACATGGAACTCTGTGGCTATTGATTAAGCTACAATTCTACTTTATCCCTATTCATTTTTCAGCCTGACAAACTACTAATAGTCGTTATTCTTATTCTTATATGTATCTTTAAATATATTTCAGTATCAGCCCATAGCAATATATTGCCAAGAACCATTTAAACACCTAATATATTTAAATGATGTCAAGTCAAGTAGATTACCATAATAACATTCATGAGCTTTTTCACTGAACTATTTTATCTCCATTCCTCTTACATTAATAACTAAAATGAAAAAAACTGATAAATCAAAATGTTATATCAACTCATGAAGTTTTACTTACCAATACAATAAGAAAACCATAGAATATTAACATTTAAAATTTTATGCCACTCTACCACATATAGAAAATTAGATTTTGTCTTTGCTTTTACTGCTGAAACCATGTAATGACATATAACATTAGTATATAAATGTTTCTTGATCACAAATATAAACAATTCCTAGGATATGAGTTACAAGTACATTTATTAATTGGTCACAGCAAGACTAATTGTAAATTTCACAACAAGATAGGTATGCAATCTAGTGTACCTAATCAAAATATGAAAATTTGGAGACAGCATCATTTCAGTGATCTAGCATAAATTTGTTCTCGTAATTTATTTTTCTATCATAATTTATTGAAGAATTACACATCCAACAAAATACTTTTAATTGAGTGGAATTAAGTAAACAGAGAAAGCATTAATCTGATCAAGGAAATCTTCCCTTCTTTCATTCATGCACTTTGAATTCACACATAATCTATTTGTGAGCTGCTTATCTAAGCATGATTCATGGCAGCCACCTAATAGAGCTGTAATTTTTATCTGAAAAGATTTGTACTAGAACATGTTCATAGTTAGAAAAAGTGTTTGACAAACTGTTTCTGGGAACACTGAAGATTATGTAGTATCCTAAAAAAAGAAAAAAAATGGTCAGTGAAGCTCCTTGACTCTTTCTGAAAAGATGATCTATTATATATTGATATATATATATATATATTATATATATATATATATATATTTCTATAAAGTTCTCCTGGGATTTAAAAAACTGTAAATCATTTGTTGTGATCAAGTTAAAGCCTTCCTAAGACAAATGTGGCTAAACTGGAGTTTACCATATTTAGGTATTAGTGCATGGAAATTCAGAGAAAAATTCTTTATGGTGTTATTTTTTAATAACTCACTCTAAAAAGAATTATTTCACAATAAATATGTAGAAAGAGAAAACATTGATTTATTATGAAAATTTAAGATAGGTTTGAAATGTACATCCTATAAATAAATTGAAAATAAAAGGCTAGATAGAATCTGCATACCAAAATTTTTAATATTTAATGCCATATGGAAACCGAAGTCTACTTGATTATATGAAGCATATATCTTTTACTGCTATATTAGAATCTTTGTCAAAATGACAAATTGTTCACAAATGTGAGAATTAAGTTACTGAAAATTTCTCTTTTTCCTTTTTGAGTTTTATTTTGAAATCTACATGTAATAAGTGATATTTTGTTGTTTCAAAGCTTTAATGACTGAGGAAGAAATGATTTGATCATGACAAATATGTTTTTACTTAAAATCATTTCAAATTATGATCTATAGAGTTCTGTACTACTTACTGTCCAACAAGCTGTTATTGAGTATATAAATGGAGCTACTCCCACTAAAATTCCCTTCAGTTCTAAGAGATTAGTGTCTTTGACCAGGTCTGGGAAAATTTGACATATAGAGAAATTAAATCCTTATGGCTTAACATTTATTAACGGAAAAATGATATGATTATAAAATCTTTACTCTCAAACAGTAATCTTACATCTATGCCTCATAATAACACGAGCAATTCGTGTAGAGAAGAGGTAATCTTTTCACTGCAGTCTTTTCCTTCCTTTTAAAAAATAATATTGTTTATAAAGTTCAGAGTCTCTGTTATTTTGTAATTAATAAGAACCATTAAACTGAAAATAAAACTTAAAAGGCATATTATCAGTAGTAGTTAGTATTACCCAGCAGAAGGACATCTTAACAAAAGATCTTCTCTCCTGATTTTCTCTTTCTGTCTTTATCTGCTTTTTCTGATATTATGTTATATCATAAAACCACAGGAGAAACTTTCTTTCTAGTGGACACAGTGAATAGTACAATCTCAAGTAAGTCAACTTCATTTCTGTCAACAGTGATAATACACTTCCTCAGGGATACTTACTCTTCTGTCCTCCTGACATACCAAGTGTTTACAAATAAGAAAATAATCCCAAATTTAGGTAGAAAGAGATTTAGACAAATACATCATAGAAATGCTACACAGATATTATGTATCAAGGCTTGTTTTAACAACTGAGATTCTGACTCTTTTTTCTTTTCCTTTTAAAAATTTACTATCTATCTATCTATCTATCTATCTATCTATCTATCTATCTATCATTTATCTATCATCTACTCAGAATCATCATTCTTATTTTTACGTTATTTAATTTTCTATATTTATTTATGTTTAAATTCGAAACAAGTTTCTTTTACATGTCAACCCCAGTTCCCTGCTCCCCACTGACCCCCTATCCCATACCCTTTCTGCTCCCCTGGGCGGGTGAGGGCTTACATGGGGGATCTTCAAAGTCTGGCATATCTTTTGGAGCAGGGCCAAGACCCTTCCCCGTGTGTCTAAGCTGGGAGAGTATCCCTCTATATCCAGAGGGCTCCCAAAGTCCATTTGTATACTAGGGATAAATACAAATCCACTACCAGAGGCCCCATAGATTAACCAGACCTCCAAACTGACATACTCATTCAGGGGGTCTGGAGCAGACCTATGCTGGTTTCCCAGCTATCAGTCTGGGGTCCATGACTCCACCTTGTTCAGGTCAGCTGTTTCTGTGGGTTTCTCCAGCCTGGTCATGACCCCGTTGCTCATCACTCCTCCCTCTCTGCAACTGGATTCCAGAGTTAATCTCAGTGTTTAGCTGTGGGTGTCTGCTTCTGCTTCCATCAACTACTGGATGGAGGCTCTAGGATAGCATAAAAAGTAGTCATCAATCTCATTATGGGAGAAGGATTTTTAAGGTAGCCTCTCTGCTATTGCTTAGATTGTTAGTTGGGGTCAAACTTGTAGATCTCTGGACATTTCCCTAGTGCCAGAATTCTCTTTAAATCTATAATGGCTCCTCTATTATGGTATTTATTTCTTGCTCTCCTCTATTCTTCTCCTGACTCAATCTTCCTCTTCTCTCCAGTCCTCCTCTCCCCATCTCTCTCAGGAGATCATGTCCCTTACTCCTCTCCAGGGGACCATGTATGTCTCGCTTAGGATAGTCCTTGTTTCCTAACTTCTCTTGCAGTGTGGATTTAGGCTGCTACTCCTTTGCTCTAGGTCTAAAATCCATATATGAAGGAGTATACACCATGTTTTTCTTTTTGGGACTGGGTTAACTCACTCAGAATGGATTCTTCTAGTTCTATCCATTTTCCTGCCAATTTCAAGATTCCATTGTTTTTTGCCTACTGCGTTGTACTTCATTGTGTAAATTTACCACATTTTTTCCATCTATTCTTCAGTTGGGGGGAATCTAGGTTGCTTCCAAGTTCTGGCTATTACAAATAATGCTGCTATGAATATGGTTGAACAGATGTCCTTGTTGTATGAATGTGCATCTTTTGGGTATATGCCTAAAACTGGAATTGCTGGATCTTGTGGTAGACTGATTTCCATTTTCATGAGGAAATGCTATACTGGTTTCCAAAGTGGCTGTATGAAATGGCATTTCCACCAGTAGTGGAGTAGTATTCTCCTTTCTCCACATACTCTCCAGCAAAAACTATCATTGGTGTTTTTTATTTTAGCCATTCTGACAGGAGTAAGATGTTATCTCAGAGTTGTTTTGATTTTCATTTCCCTGCTGGCTAAGAATGTTGAGCACTTTCTTATGAGTCAGCCATTTCCTTTCTTATTTTTAAATACCAACTTAAGTACTTACCAATGTTGAATGCTTAAGACTACAGTTTTTCTTTGATTCTAAGGGAAATAATACCCAGATTTTTACCACTATTATTAGTTCACTGAGTAGAAATTAATGAGTAAAAGTCCAAGGTTTGAACATAATGTCCATTCTGGCAAAAGGTCTAAAACTTTAATCAAAGGAACAAACAGTCCCTGTGTGAAACTGAAAGCACACCTTAAAGTTACTATAAATTACCATAGAGAAATATTTGAATTCATTAAGGATAGGCCAGGGCAAACTGTTTTGGGACAGTAATTTTTGTGGAAAAGACTGTATATGATTATCAAGTCTCCTCACTAGTAAAAATTTTTGGTAAGAACTTCTCATTGTTGACATTATGAGTTCTTGGAGAATAGATATCATATTGAATATCTTCACAAAAGCAAAAATCTGTTAAGCAGCAGCAAAGATGGCAGCATGAGGCTAATGAAACCTGAGTTGTCTCTACAGGGTAATAAAAATACAGGAAAAAAAGCAGAATGTTGGAAATTCAAGTCCATGAACTTTCATTTTTTATGACTTTCATGCACCATGATGATAAGATAAAAGAGTAATGCATACACTTTTTGAAGAATAAAAAGGTAAATTTATTCAGATCTTTTCAAGTTTTGAACAGAGAATTACTACATGATATTTATATGTATATTACTATACATATATATTTACATATGAGAGAGCGAAGGGGAGAAAAAATAGGGTTCATGCTGCTTATTTTTTAATTCCCTTTAAAATTTTATTTAGTTGTGAAAGCAGAGATGTCAAAGTCATTTCTGGCATCAAGAGAATGTAAATAATATATCAAAATATTGACATCAGATGTCTGTTGATATTAAAATTATGACTGATAGTGTGGCTATCAGAATCATAGCTACATGACTTTTGTCTTTTTATCAACAGTATGTAACCTTCAGGAAGTGAAAATAGTATCCTATGGCTCTGTCTGCAATGACTGTTAAGCAAAATAAAGCATGGACAAAAAAATTAGAGGAGAAACATTAAGACTACGTGATTAACTGTTATTAGATATAATTCTACTTGAAAAATGCAATTTGAAATTCTTTTATTTTTTTACTTTTTAAATTTTAAATTAGAAACTAGATTGTTTTACATGTCAATCCCAGTTCCCTCTACCACTCCTCCTCCCCTGCCCCCCTCTAACTCCCTACCTATCCCATACCCGTTGTGCTCTACAGGGAAGATGAGGCCTTCTACGAGGGATTTTTAGAGTCTGTCCTATCCTTTAGGATAGGGCCTATGTCCTCCCCCATATGTCTAGGCTGAGGGAGTATCCCTCTATGTGGAATGGGCTCACAAAGTCCATTCCTGTGCTAGGGATAAGTACTGATCTACTACAAGAGGCCCCATAGATTTCTGAGGCTTCCTCACTGACACCCATGTTCATGGGGTCTAAATAAGTCCTATGCTGGTTTCTCAGCTATCATTCTGGGGACCATGGGCTCCCCCTTTTTCAGATCAGCTGTTTCTTTTGGTTTCATCCGCCTGGTCTTGACCCCTTTGCTCATCACTCCTCCCTCTCCTACAACTGGATTCCAATCCAGTTCAGGATTTAGCTGTGGGTATCTGCTTTTAATTCCACTAGCTGCTGGATGAAGCCTATAGGATGGCATAAATTAGTCATCAATCTCATTATCAGGGGAGGGTATTTAAGGTAGCCTCTCCACTATTGCTTGGATTGTTAGTTGGGGTCAACCTTGTAGATCCCTGGACATTTCCCTAGTGCCTGATTTCTCTTTAAAACTATAATGGCTCCCTGTCTCATTGTATCTCTTATTTTGCTCTCCTCTATTTTTCCCCTGACTCATCCTTCCTGGTTCCTCATGTCTTCCTCACCCCTCCCCTTCTATTCATACAGCCACTTTGGAAATCAGTATGACAATTCCTCAGGAAAATGGAAATCAGTCTACCACAAGATCCATCAATTCCACTGTTAGGCATATACCCAAAAGAAGCCCATTCTTACAAAAAGGACATCTGTTCAACTATGTTCATAGCAGCATTATTTGTATAAGCCAGAACCTGAAAGCAACATAGATGTCCCTCAACTGAAGAATGGATAGAGAAAATGTGGTACATTTATACAATGGAGTACTACTCAGTGGGGAAAAAAAAACAATGGAATCTTGAAATTTGCAGGAAAATGGATGGAACTAGAAGAAACCATTCTAAGCAAGGTAGCCCAGTAACAAAAAGACAAATATGGTATGTACTCATTCATATATGGATTTTAGACAGAGAAGGATTACCAGCCTAAAACCCACACTACCAGAGAAACTAGGAAGCAAGGAGGATCCTAAGAGAGACATACATGGTACCCCGGAGAAGAGGAAAGGGGAAATTTGAAATTTGAATAAGATTTAAAATAAGAAAATACTTTGTTAAACATTTATGTCATAAACCAGAAAAATTAATCAATATTCTGGATAACAAATAGAAATACAATTCATAATTGTGTTATCATAAGTAAATGTAAACAAAATGAGCCTATCAGACATATTTAATATATATATATTTATCATATATATTATATATGTGTATGTGTGGAATAAAAATGACTATATATTCCCAGACGTTCCTGTTATAGATACTCTTCATTGAAGTTAAAGTTACCTCTAGTCTAAAATTCCATTATCTGCACAATTTCATCAGTCTAAAGATGTAAGTTAGAGAGACATTTTTCTTTCCTTTTCTTTTCTTTTTTTTTTTTTTGTTTTTTGTTTTTCGAGACAGGGTTTCTCTGTGAAGCTTTGGAGCCTATCCTGGCACTCGCTCTGGAGAACAGGCTGGCCTCGAACTCACAGAGATCTGCCTGCCTCTGCCTCCTGAGTGCTGGGATGAAAGGCATGTGCCACCACACCTGGCAGAAAGACTTTTTTCTCACCAATACTTTGTGTGCAATGATAAACTGCTTCACAGAGCAATGCTTTATTTTGGCCTAAGGAATACCAGTATGTACCAGGTTTTTCTCTTTTGGGCCCTCAGCCAGCTCCCAAAACATATCACAGAGACTTCTTACTAGTTATTAATGCTCAACCTAGCTCACACTTATTTCTGGCCAGCTGTAATAACTTAAATTAACTCATTTCTCTTGATCTACCTCTCTTCCCTCCTTTCCTTCTGTATATCTTAGTTTCACTGCTTCTGTGTCTTTCTTCCTGGGAGCTTCCTGCCTTCTTGCTCTGGGTATGGCCTGCTCTTTCTTGTCACTCTCTTCCATCTTCTTGTTGTTGTTTTCTTTTTAGATTCCTCCTCCTATTTATTCTATCTGATGGTTAGCCCTGTATGTCTTTCACTGCTAAGCTATTGGCCATTCGGTTCTTTAACCCATCAATCAGATTCCTTAGTCAGGTAAGATGAAACAAATGCAAGTCATCTTTTCATAGTGAAACACCCATCCTTATATCATTTACTAAATATAGCATAAGCAAATGTAACACATCTTACATAGTTAAATATTCCACAACACTAGTGCTATTGCTATTAGTTCATAATTAACATTTCAGTTTTAGCTTCTGTAATTCACAAGAGATTGATATGCATTGCATATACCATTGAACATATTATAGAATGCCTTGATATTTAAAATAACAGTAACAAGAAGTATTTGTTAACTAATGCCTGATGTTCTCAATTTTGTACACAAATTGGCCTTGAATATGGCTTATAAATCAAATTGGCCTTGAATATGGCTTATAAAATTCTGCCTTCTTTTTTGACATTTGGTAGATAGGTACAACTCCAAAAGCCTAAGAATAAATAGCAATTATAAAACAAATTTTTATGTATATAAGCATAGACAGGTTCAGAAAACTATGACTCGTGCCACCTTTAAAATAGATCCTACCATTAGAAATAGTGTGCTGTATAATTAATGCCATATAATAGAAGTCGCTGATATAGTTCGGGAGAAGTTGTCTTTCATGAGTTAGAGTTGATTCAGTGAATGCCAAAACGTTGAACGCTATCCATGCCTGAAGACACATTGAAGAACTATCTGACTCTCGTAGTGGACACCTTCCAGATTGTGTTACATTAACAGATGTTCTTCAGTATACTAAATTGTTTAAACTGTCAATTGTTCATCTCTGTGGGCCTTAGTACTTGATAGGTAATAGTTGATGATCTGGAGTTTTTATATCATGGATGCCTTGAGTCAATTCCTTTCTTTACAGATTTTATTTACAAAGTAGAATATCTTCTCTGCAACTGGATTCCAGTTCAGTTCTGTGATTAGTTGTGGGTGTCTGCTTCTACTTCCACCAGCTGCTGGACGAAGGCTATAGGATGGCACATAAAACAGTCATCCTTTCTTCATTATCAGGGGAGGGCATTTAAGGCAGCCTCTCCTCTGTTGCATAGATTGTTATTTGGGTTATCTTTGTAGATCTCCAGACCTTTCCCTAGCGCCTGATTTTTCTCTAAACCTAAAATGTCTCCCTCTATTATGGTATCTCCTTTCTTGTTTTCTTCTATTCCCCCCACCCCCGACTCAACCTTTCTGCTCCCTCATGTCGTCCTCACCCCTCCTCTTCTCCCCTTCTCATTCTCCTAGCTCCCTTCCCCCTCCTCCCTTGCTCCCAATTTGCTCAGGAGATCTTGTCTCTTTCTTGATGGGCAAAGGGGTCCAGACCAGGCTGGCGAAACCCACAGAAACAGCTGACCTGAACAACGGGGAGCTCTTGCTCCCCAGACTGATAGCTGGGATACCAGCATGGGACTGATCCAGACCCCAGGAATGTGGATTTCAGTAAGGAGTCCTCGGAAATCTACGGGACCTCCTGTAGTAGTTCAGTACTTACACCTAGCAGAGGTGTGGACTTTGGGAGCCCAATCCACATACACGGATACTCCCTGAGCCAAGACACACAGGGGTGGCCCTAGGCCCTATCCCAAAGGATATGATAGACTCTGGTAACCCCCTATGGAATGCCTCGCCCTCCCTGGGGAGCAGAAAGGATATGTGATAGGTAGGGTTTTAGTTGGGGGGATGGTAGGGGAGGAGAGGAGAGAAACCATCTTGTTTCTAATTCAAATAAAAATAAAAAACAACGAAGAATATCACTTCTCTATTTCCATATGTCCATATTATTTGTACAGTATTGAATAACACTCTGACATGCTACTCATCCTTGTGATGCTTCCTTCTCTTTTCATTTTCCTTTCCTATTGTACATTGTCCTTTAAAATAGATTTATGAAAGATTAATTTATAATACCAAGGCTTTAATAGCCATTAATATTTTTATGTATCTAAAATTTATCTAAAACCCAAACCAACAACAAGAATTAACAGTTTTGTTTATCTTTGAGATTATACTTTGATTATTTTTCCTTCCCTTTCCTCCCACCTAAGTCTCCTATATACCTGTCTGTGATCTTTTCCAAATTTGTGGCTTTTTTGTTCATCAATTGTGATTAAATGAATCTATATATTTGTATGTACATATATATATATATATATTTGTATGTACATATATAGTCTAAAATATAAACTGTTGAATTATTATTATTATTAATATTATTTTACTTCTACATATGTTTTCATGGCTGACCACTTGGCATTGGTAAGTTTATACTTTATTATTCTGTATGTTATAACATCAGGAAATTGTTACTGAAGCCATATTAATATAAGAATTCAATACAGCCAATTGCCTGCTATCATACTTCGATATGTAAAATTGCATTCCTTTTAAGTACACCATGCCATTTTATTAGTTTTCTTATTGTGACAAAATATCATAGCAAATTGAAATATAGATGATAAAGTGGGTTTATTTTGGTTTGCAATTCTAGATTATAGTCAATCATTTTGAGGATGAAGGCAGAACCTTCAACTAGGTTATCATATGACATCCATGGTCAAGAGCTGAGAAATTAATTGATGTTTAATAGTGTTTCCTTGCTTATGTTTTGTTGGATCTCTCCAGTCTTGCACAGTTGAGCACATACTGCTAGGTAATGGAGCCACCCAGAGTGGGCTTGCCTTTCTCCAACAGATTATCGACTTAAAGACAATCCCCCACAAACATGCTCACAGACAATATAATGTAGACAATTGCTCCTTGAAAGTCTTTTTCCACAGGATTCTAGGTCATGTCAAATTGACAATAAAAAACAACCATAATACCCGCAATATCAACCCATTCAGCTGTTTGCTAGGATTACTTAGAGTAGACATTCTCTTTTATTACTCTGTTTTCTTCATAATGGAATCTTATACTTATTACTATAAATCAAAACCAACAATTTTTAGTCCATCATTTCTGTGACACACTACATAGTACTAACCCTGCTTAAAACCACAGTTGGCAAACAGCTACCGTGTTCTAAAGAAAATAAAACATTAAAACATGAGCCTGAACTTAGAAAGTAAATGAATTTTTTGCACAGTTCCATTTTCTATACAAAATAGATTTAGAATGTAAAGCTGTAAGTAAACATTCTGGATCTACCTCTTCCTACAGTTTTTCATTTCTATGGGGTTTTGGTCTGAATGTGTCAGAAAGAAAAGAAATATGAGGTATCTACTCTCCTTGGAAATGAATCCCACCAGGGAGTCACCAAATTTTCAGACCTGAGAAATTTAATCATTTTACCTTCAACTCTTCTTCAGGAGATCTTAAGCAGCATGAATGAACTAAGAATGTTACACCTGCTAGTCATAAACTGTGTAATGAAAAAGATTATATGTTAACATCAATGTGGGAATTAAAGTGGTGTGCACAATATGTTTCTTCAGTGACACATTTAAATTGGAGTGTATAATAGCATTACAGAAACTTTTAAGCATATTTTTAATCATTCATAAACAGCTAAATTTCAGAAAATGTATTTGTAGGGGTAACTTATTCCACCGACAGGTTTCAGAGGACACATGCATACACAAACCATTGAAAAATTCTATTTTAGCAATACACTGTAAATTCTTTCTAAAAGGTATATAAACCTAAATCATATAGAGTCAGGATAAGTAAAGATAACTATTATTTAATCTCTATGTTCCCATAGATCCCTAAAATATATTTACTTAATTTAAAATTCTTGGATTTCTAGGATGTGTCTGACTAATTTTCTCCTAAAATACATTCATTGAAAACGTTAATGGAAACATTCAGAAAATTAGGGAATCATTGCTCATTTTAAACACTTAACTTTTGTCTCCTTTTCAGTTAACTTCTTACTCAGATTTTTTTTAAAAAAAAATAGAAGTTGGTAGGAAATGTTTGGGGGTTCTAGGGTTAGTGGGAGGGAGGTAGTGAGGGTGGATATGACCAAGGTACCTTGCTGACAAATACAAAATTTTCAATGAATACATAAAAGGGTACAATAAAAAGATATTATCTCCTTTCAAAATGAAAAATTTATTTAAATACAACAAAACAAAGATAGACTATGGGAGTCCACAAATGTTTCTGCATTCCCAGTCTACTTATTTATAATCAAGTCTTTTATAAACTTAGAACATTCTTCTAATAATCATATTTTGACCCTAAAAGAGTTCCATATTATATGTTCTTTATATTTGCAAAGTACCAATGAACTTTTAGTACCAATCAGTCTTAGATTCACTTGTATGTATCTCCTTAAAGTAATTGTATATTCATGCCTCTTATTTCCTGTTTGTTTCAAAAAAGTAATCATCAGCATTTTCCCATTGGATTAAGGTAATATTTATTTTAAACAAATTTTATAAAATTTTCTCGTGATTTTCTTACTTCTTACTCTCATATTTCTCCCACCTTTTGCATTTTCATAGACCATCCCTTATACCTATACTTTATTGCTTTATTTACTAATAATTAACTAATTAATTATTTATGTCTGACATTGAGGCTTGAAGACAGGACATTGTGTATGCTATGCATGTATATATATTTTTCTCTTTTTGAGACAGGATTTCTCTATATTGCTTTGGTGGCTGTCCTGGCACTCACTCTGTAGACCAGTCTGGCCTGGGACTCAGAGAGATTCTGCCTCTGCCTCTGCCTCTCTGTCTCTGCCTCTGCCTCTCTGCCTCTGCCCCTCTGCCTCTGCCCCTGCCTCTCTGCCTCTGCCTCCTCTCTGCCTCTGCCTCCTCTCTGCCTCTGCCTCTCTCTGCCTGCCTCTCTCTGCCTCTGCCTCTCTCTGCCTCTGCCTCTGCCTCTGCCTCTGCCTCTCTGCCTCTGCCTCTGCCTCTGCGTCTGCCTCTGCCTCTGCCTCCCGAGTGCTGGGATTAAAGGCATGTGCCACTAATGCCCAGCATAAGCTATGCATGTATTATCACTGGACTAGACATTCTCCATTTCTTTCCACACTTTTGTTTTATGTTTCCTAATCTGACCTTGAACTTGTGATCTATATCTCCTCAGTCTCCACAGATGCTGATATATTTAACATGTGTCAGAATGTCTGGTTTATTGTTATTATTATTATTATTTTATTATTTGTTTAACTAATATGTATTTTATTAATTTTGCAGGCTCTTAATCTCTTCAGGATATAGAGCTGTGGGTTATTTCCATATTAATAAACTGGTGTTTTACAAGTCCATGGCATTGAGTACACATTTGCTTATTGACCAAATAAATTTTAGTAAATTGAAGTGGAAAGAGAGTTTTATTTCTTCCTATAAAGAACATCCATTTGCATAGTTAGCCAAAGGGATCCCATGGAAATCCACAAACCACCCGTATGTTACCACAGCAGACAGTACATGGGGGGCAGTGTGAGAGAGAGGGAGGGAGGGAGGGCTTAGAACACACATCTCTAAATGATATATCTCTATCAAGTTCCTCTCCTAAGAGCTCAGGGTACCCTGTGAAAGAGGAGGGAGAAGGAGTTTAAGAGCCAGAGGTGATAGAGAACACCAGGAAAACAAGGTCCTCTAAGTTAACTATGCAAAGTACATATGAACTCACAGAGACAGAAGCGGCAAGGACAAAACCAACAAGGCTTGCACCAGGTACTCTGGGTATATTTTACAGATTTCAGTTGAGTATTTTTATGGGACTCCTGGGGATGTAAGTGAGTCTCTGATTCTTGTGCCTTCTCTTGGTTTCTATTTTTTTTTTCCTTCTGTTGTTTTGCCTTGTATACCTCGGATGTGGTGGCTTTTGTTTCATCTTACTAAGTTTTATTTTTGTTGTTATTTTGTTTTGGTTTGTTATCTCTTAGAATCCCATTCTTTTATAGTGAGAGACAGAAAGGGAGTAGATTCTGATAGCAGGCGAAGTGGGTGGAACTGGGAGAGTAGAAGGCAGACAAACTGTAAAAAGTTCATATTTTATTTAAAAAAATCTATTTTGAACAAAAGGGGAAATGCACTGGGCTCTAGGCCAAAGTCAGGGTGGATTTGGTGAGCCTGTTCACTTGTTATGGGTGTGTGTTCCCTGCTATGTTATCCTGGCTACATAGCGCTGTCTCTGCAGAAGCCAGGGCCAGATGTTTGGCCTTCCCTAGGGTTCATTAAGCTTTAATAAATCTTTCTACTAAAAAATAGAGTCATACACTTTTTCTCTTTTTTAAAAATTAGTTTTCTGAGAATGTCATATGTTTTCTGTCCTTTTCTCCCTCATTTACTGAACTCTCTGTAGATTCAACTCTTCTTCCATACCCACACAACTTTGTGCCCTTCATCTTTTCATTTTAAACCTTTCAAGACCAATTGGTGTATGCCAAATATTCTTGGATGTGTGGTCATCTACTGGAGTTTTGGAAATTTAACAGGGGCTACATATACTTTTAGAGAAAATTGCCTCCTCCTCTCATCTCAGCTAACAATTGCCAATAACTCCATGATTAAGGGTGGGGTTTTTTTCTGACAACTGCCATCTTTATGCTGTGATTTGTTCTACTTTTGGCTTACATGGGTATTTTTATGTTCTGTTTCAACATCTGTGATTTCATATATGTAGGTTCTCATCCAGAAGATGTTTCCTATTGTCATCCACTAACTCCAACTCTTACAAATTTGTCCTTCTTTCACAATGATTCCTCATCCTTGACAGGATATGTTTCCTTTAGGTCTCATCTTTTTGCAGTCTCTTATTCTCTATGCATTGCCCAGGTGTTGGTTAATGTGCTTATCATGAGCTACTGCAAGCAGAAACTTCTTAGATGAATGTTGAGAGATACATCAATATATGAGACCATCAGACATTAGAAGTTGGTGTATGTCTATGTCAATTTATGAGAATAGTAATAATAGGCTCTCCCTAGGGCTTGTGACCTCTCTAGTTACATGTTCTGAATTATATAGTAACCCGGGTTAACCTTGAAGTAGCAGAGATCCTTATGCCTCTGTCTCCCAATTGCTGGGACTAAAGGTGTGTGCCACCACTGCCTGGATTCTATTGCTACCTAGCATGGCTAGCTCTGCACTGATTTTCAGTCAAGATTTATTTGATATTGCATAAAGAAAATATCACCATAATCTACGAGAACCACAATCTACTGGTAACCACACTGAAAGAAGTGGTACATTAATGGCACTTGTTTTTTTTTTTTTTTTTTTTTTTTTTTTTTTTTTTTTTTTTGTTAGCCTCTTGTGTCTATTGGGGCATTATTGAAATGTTAAATGCTATAGGATAAATCCTCCTCCTCCTTCCTCCTCTCTGTCTCTCTCTCTCTCTCTCTCTCTCTCTCTCTCTCTCTCTCTCTGTGTGTGTGTGTGTGTGTGTGTGTGTGTGTGTGTGTGTGTGTGTGTGTGTGTGTGAAATTATCTACAGTACTAGGTTTGCATGTAACTTTTGATAACATTTTTTTGTTTGTTTTTTTGAGACAGGGTTTCTCTGTGGCTTTGGAGGCTGTCCTAGAACTAGCTCTTGTAGACCAGGCTGGTCACAAATTCACAGAGATCCACCTGCCTCTGCCTCCCGAGTGCTGGGATTAAAGGTGTGTGCCACCAACGCCCAGCTTTTGATAACATTTTTAATGTTACTTATCCCTCCCTATACTACTTCCTCTCTAACTCTCAACTGTAACCTAACACTTCTATTCCAATACTTCCTTTTAAGCTGTTCTACCAGTGTGCTCTGCCATCCCTTGAAACCACTTTCCTATATCCTCACAGTAATCTTCTTAACTATATGTGTATTAAGAGAGATTGAGTTGGGGGAAGAATAGAAGAAAACAAGAAAGGAGATACCATAATAGAGGGAGACATTTTAGGTTTACAGAGAAATAAGGTCACTAGGGAAAGGTCTGGAGATCTACAAAGATGACACCAACTAACAATCTGAGCAACAGAGGAGAGCTACCTTAAATGCCCTCCACTGATAATGAGATTGATGACTGTCTTATATGCCATCCTTTAGCCTTCATCCAGCCGCTAGTGTAAGTAGAAGCAGACACCCAAAGCTAAACACTGAACTGAACTGGAATCCAGTTGCAGAGAAGGAGGAGTGATGAGCAAAGGGGTGCAGACCAGGCTGGTGAAATCCACAGTAACAGCTGACCTGAACAACTGGGAGCTCTTTCTCCCCAGACTGATAGCTGGGATACCAGTATGGGACTGATCCAGACCCCAGGAACATGGGTTTCAATGAGGAGACCTCGGAAATCTATGGAACCTCCTGTAGTAGTTCAGTACTTATACCTAGAATAGGTGTGGAATTTGGGATCCCAATCAACATAGAGGGCTATTCCCTGAGAAAAGACACATGGGAGTGGGCCTGGGCCCTATCCCAAAGGATATGACAGACTCTGATCACCCCCTATGGAAGGCCTCACCCTCCCAGGGGTGCAGAAAGGATATGTGATAGGTAGGGTTTTAGTTGGGGGGATAGTAGGGGAGAAGAGGAGGGAGTGGTAACTGGGAGAGACATGTAAAACAATCTTGTTTCTAATTCAAATAAAAATAGATGGAAAAAACAAATGAAATATATTTGGATATGCAAAGCTAACATCTGTAGATGAGAGAAATGTAACATGTAACATTCATATTTCCGAGTCTAGATTAACCCAGGCTTTTTATTTCCAGATGCACTTACCTAAAAATGTCACAATTTCATTTTTCTTTTTTTCAGATTTTTTATTTGAATTGGAAACAAGATTGTTGTACATGACAATCCCAGTTCCCTTCTCCCTCCCGTCCTCCCCTACCACCCTCCCCAAATGAAACCCTATCTATCACATATCCTTTCTGCTCCCCCTGGAAGCTGAGGCCTTCCATAGGGTGTCATCAGAGTCTATTGTATCCTTTGGGATAGGGCCTAGGCCCACCCCCATGTGTCTTGGCTCAGGGAGTATTCCTCTATATGGAATGGGCTCCCAAAGTCCACACCTATGCTACAGATAAGTACTGAACTACTACAAGAGGTCCTGTAGATTTCCGAGGTTTCCTCACTGAAACCCATGTTCCCGGGGTCTGGATCAGTCCCATGCTGGTATCAGTCTGGGGACCAAGAGCTTCCCAATGTTCAGGTCAGCTGTTTTTGTGGGTTTCACCAGCCTGGTCTGCACCCCTTTGTTCTTTACTCATCCTTCTCTGAAACTGGATTCCAGTTCAGTTCAGTGATTAGTTGTCAGTGGCTGCTTCTACTTCCACCAGCTGTTGAATGAGGCCTGTTGGTGGCATATAAGTCAGTCATCAATCTCATTATCAGGGGAGGGCATTTAAGGTAGCCTCTCCTCTGTTGCTGAGATAGTTAGCTGGTGTCATCTTTGTAGATCTCCAGACATTTCCCTGATTTCTCTGTAAACCTAAAATGTCTCCCTCTATTATGGTATCTCCATTCTTGTTATCTTCTATTCTTTCCCTGACTCAACCTTTCTGCTGGGTGAATAACATTCCATTGCCTAATATGCATCACATTTTCATTATAACATTAATTATTTGATGGGCGTATACCAGGCTTCCATTTACTGGCTATTGTGAATATAGTAACAATGGAC
The DNA here is from genome assembly GCF_003668045.3 of Cricetulus griseus. Taxonomy (NCBI): domain Eukaryota; kingdom Metazoa; phylum Chordata; class Mammalia; order Rodentia; family Cricetidae; genus Cricetulus; species Cricetulus griseus. The sequence continues at coordinate 23,695,269 of NC_048604.1, read as the reverse complement.
ATGGATGAACAGATATCACCAGTGTTGGATACAGAGTTCATTGAGCATGCACAACAGTATTAGACATGTATCATATATCATCATATAGTTGGTATATTTTTACTTTTTTTTGTTTGGGTTTTGGGTGAAAACTCCACACTGTTTTCTACAGTGACTATACAAGTTTTCATCTCCACCAGAAGTGAATAAATGTGTGAAAGTCACATAGTAATTTTCTCTATTATTATGACAATACAGTTTGGAACATATAGTTTACTCTAGACCTGTTTTTCCATTAGGTTTCCAGCCTTTCATTATTTATATTGCTTATATGACCAAGAGTCTAAATCTTTATTTTGGTGGAGAAAAATGTATTTGCTTTCAAATTGTTGTTTGCATAACTTTAATGCCATAACATTACATTAAGTGGAAACTGTCAATGGACATAAAAGAGATATTGGTCTCGATAAAAAATGGAACATTTAACCCATAATATTCAGCAAAAAGAATCATAATCTCCTTATCTTTCATTCTCCATCTTCCTTTTAGGAGTTCGCCATACTGTAAATTAAAAATCCAGTACCAACAACCAAGTAAAACTATCATAAAATACACATCCAGGGGACAGAAGAAACATATAGAGTGGTGAATGGAATGATACCTAAAACTAAGGATTTTTTTTAGAAAAAGCTATTAAGAAATAAAATATTCCATATATGTTCATTCATATATAAGAGCTTACTCTACAAATGGGATGATGCCCTTCGCTGACCTATAAATTGTCAAATGGTAGGTTCAATGCCAGGTGTGACATACCAGTACTTGGTCACACTTGATCCAGTAACCCTAAGACACTATAGTATCTTACCATTGCTTGTTTGCCCATCAGGTGATAGGAAACCCCTATAACTGAAGACACAACACACTTTCTTTTTTTCTGTTTTTTTATTTAAATTAGAAACAAGCTTCTTTTACATGTCAATCTCAGTTCCCTCTCCTTCCCCTCCTCTCCTGCCCCCACTGATCCCCCTATCCCAACACCTTTATGCTCCCCAGGAAGGTGAGGCCTTCCTTGGGGGAATCTTCAAAGTCTGTCATATCATTTAGAGCAGGGCCAAGACCCTCCTCGGTGTGTCTAGGCTGGGAGAGTATCCCTTTATGAGGAGAGGGCTCCCAAAGTTCATTTGTGTAGTAGGGGTAAATACTGATCCACTACCAGTGGCCTGTAGATTGCCCAGACCTCCAAACTGACTTCCTCCTTCAGGGAGTCTGGATCAGTCCTATGCTGGTCTCCCAGATATCAGTTTGGGGTCCATGAGCTCCCCCTTGTTCAGGTCAGCTGTTTCTGTGGGTTTCTTCAGCCTGCTCTTTACCCCTTTGCTTATCACTTCTTCCTCTTTGCAACTGGATTCCTGAGTTGAACTCAGTGTTTAGCTGTGTCTGCATCTGCTTCCATTAGCTATTGGCACTAGGATGGCAAATAAGGTAGTCATCAATCTCACTATTGAGGAAGGACATTTAAGGTAGCTTCTCAAATATTGCTTAAATTGTTAGTTGGGGTCCACCTTGTAAATATCTGGACATTTCCCTAGTGCCACAATTCTCTTTAGAACTATAATGGCTCCCTCCATGATGGTATCCCTTTTCTTGCTTTCCTCCGTTCCTCCCCTGACTAGATCTTCCTGCTGCCTCCTGTCCTCTTCTCTCTTTCCCTTCTCCCCTTCTCTTTCTTCTTACTCCCTCTCCCCTCCCCCATGATCCCCATTAGCTTAGGAGATCTTGTCCCTTTCCCCTTCAACAGGGGACCGTGATGCAACACACTTTCATTACAGTACATGGAGAAATCAAGTTGGGACGGATGAACAAGTTGCCTCTCTGATGAGTAGCTTTCAATGTACTGGAACATGCTCTGTAGGCATTTGAGGGGAAAGTCATAAATAATCTTATTCAGCTGTGAAATGTGTGAACTGGTCCAATAATGACAAAAGTCATAGAGGAAATAAATTGCTTTCTCATTATATTTAAAGCCTCTTTCACAAGAAGAAATGCACACCTGGAGCTGGAAATCTGGCCAAGAAAGCATGGTGGGGAGCTCACAGGACTCAGGGTTAAACCTACTACCATTTTTTTTTTTAGTAAACAAACACAGTAACAAACTGCTTTCTAATTTTTATTTCTACAAATTTTAGATTAGTGCAACTCTCAAATATCATCAAAGAAGTGCACTTGGGGATGGATAACTAAGAAATTCAAATCTGTTCAAAATGCAGAAAGTAACATTGTTGTACTCAGCCACAAATGGTGTACCTACATTATCCCTTCTACTAAGGCTCAGGGCCCATTGCAAAATTGTAAGAGACAGATCTTGGGTAGAAAAAGAGTGAAAGCGAATCCTCTGGTCAGGAGAGGACCAATGAACTCATGAAACTACAAAAGTTGTCGTTTGCACAACACAGGTTTAAATATGACCGAGCCAGTCAAAATTGAAGCGTGGTGTAGAAGGCCTGATACACCTAAGTATATGGGTATTTGAACATATGATCCACTATATTAGATACCTTAATATGCCTTGATCATATGGGCAACATGAATTTAAGTTGATGAGATATTAAAAAATAAATTGGGGGAGAAAGTTTGGGTGGGGAGATGAGAGGTAGGAATCAAGGATGAGTTAGAGGATTTCGAGGTGAATATCATCAAATATATGGTATGAAATTAACAAAAATATTGCATGAAAAATTATATATAATCATAAATATATGCACTCATATATATTTATAGTTTTAATAGTAAAAAGTCAAGGTTTAATGTAATAGTTAAAAGAATACATAATATAACACAAACATTTTCCTGAATTCTTTTTTTTTACTTCTGTTGTAAACTACAGACAATTAAGAGCATAGAGTGTAATAAAGGATGATCATTCTATCAAATCAATTCTGAAAATAATTCAATTTGAAAATAATAAGTAAAATAGAATAATCAAATTTGAATACTAACAATACTGTGTCCAACAGACACAGGTAGTAATGAAACTCTACAGCTTCAACTCTCAACAGATACTGAATTGTTGTAAAACTAGAAGAAAATATTCTTAGAAAGATATCCAATAAAGCATATACTTTTTCATTTTGACTCTATACTTCCCAAACACATTCCATAGAGAATTATTGAAGGATTTTATGCATGGTCACTGTTCTTTGAAAATCCCAATGTGTTTGAGTATGAACTTGCACACACAAACACACACACACACACACACACACACACACACACACACACACACACACACAAACACACTAGCTGTCCAACTACAATATAAAAAGAATTGAATACCACCCAACCAAAACCAAAACAATAACACAAACAAAAGTTCTGCAAGATTCTTTTGTGTAAAAATCCTTTTATTTAGGAGACACCTATGTCCCAGTCAGTATATAAACACTAGTCCCAAAGAACTAGTATGCCAAGGTCCTGGGATGGATCCTAGGCAACAAAATAAAATCTCTTATTCCCCCCATGGGTCACAGAACATAAATAACATCAACACAGAGTTAATAAGTGGACTCATATTACCCTTTGCTGTGGCTTTCAGGAAACCTTTCATCAAATTTATTGCCAGAGCTGCTGCACATTATTGTGTTCTTTATTAGGCATTCTTCTCCCTAAAGATTAATTCAGGGCTTTATGAAGCTGCATGTTCCAGAGTAATAGATGATTGCAAGTAAGTTAAGAGGTGTCACATTCACATCAATATAGACACACAGAATTGTGGTCAAATATCTGGTGACATTCTTGAAATAGCCCACTGGCTTAAATTTACCATGACAACTCTGTCTTTGTGACAGTGCTAAATTAAGAACCTTTCAGGTGCATACATATTTGAGCAAGGCGGACAATACAGAACAGCTCCACTGTGTGCACTCAGCTAAATGTATAAGATGGCAGGGTAACATAGACAAAAATGAAAGATTCAGTCACATTACATGTTCCAGGTTATGTCTCTGAATGTGTATGTGTCAAAGAATATATAGTGCATTGAGTTGAGGTAGGGGGATCTGCCAGATGGTTTACATATGTTTCAAATATTGAACTTCTTATAGGAGGTATTAGCACTGTCTTAACGTGTCTTTCTAAAGCCAACTTTTCATTTATAACACACTGACCTCAATGAAACATGTAATCCATTTACTCAACATATAATCACATCCTTCTTTTATTATCCATTAAGTAACTTTGAGTGCCTGTGTAGGTAGGTAGCTACTAAAATTTTAGACATAAGGCAGACCACAGTGTATTGTAAATTTTTAAAAAGCCCTGCATTGTTCCAAGTTTAATAGAAAGGATTAATAATTTAACATTTAACTATTTAAAAATTTTAAATATCATTGCATACAGTACTATCCTAAAGCATAAGGCACAATATTGCATAGATATTTAAGTAAATTATGTTAGCCTACTTAGAGACCATCTATGTTAGTTATACTGCAAACTGCATTTTATTGTGTTGCCTTGTCAAATATATGTAAAATTCAAGTTGTTTCAGTATTATTTTGAATAATGATTCCTAGTGTTGTAGTGTTAAATGTATTGTCTAAGTAATATGTGTCTATACGTGTGTGTGTGTGTGTGTGTGTGTGTGTGTGTGTGTGTGTGTGTATAATATATATACACACATCTGACTAGGGGTAATATTGGTAGCATACGTTTCAATCTCCAGTGAAATTAGTATCAAATAAAAGATATTCTTTAAGGAAAATACAAACACAATTTTACTAGTAGTTACTGTGTATCACACACTGCTATAAACATTTTACATTTATTAAATATAAGCATATGTTAGGTACTAATGAGGAAAACTGCAATAGTTTACATAAATACAGAAAAGTAAATGCATATTTTTAAAATCATTGGGAAAAGGGAAAGAAAATGGGAAAAGGGGGGAGAGAACTGAATATGAAAACTTGCATATTGAAAAAAAATAATCAGTAAAGACTTGTACTGAACTAACTTATATATGTGAATCCACATAAAAGTTCTTGAACAAAGAAAATATATTTACATTTATTCTGCTATGTGAAATTCATGTTTTATTAAAATTACATTTTAATACAATATATTCTGCTTATGGTTTTCCATACTCAAACTAATTACAGATCCCCCCAACTGCTCCACACACACAAATACACTCTTTTTCATTCTTTATTTCAATAGCATACAGTCATCTTAAAAATAGTAACAATAGTTAACTAAAATCGGATAAAAAATGAAAAAAAAACAGAATAAGACATAAACAAACAGAAGAAGAAGAGCCAAAAGGAAAAGATCAGGAAACGCATATAGACTCAGACACACAGATTGGCACAGACAGAAATCCCACAGAATCATAAAACCTGAAATCACAATATGTACATAGAGGATTTGTTAGTTTATAGAAAGGAAGGAAGGAAGGAAAGAAGGAAGGAAGGAAGGAAGGAAGGAAGGAAGGAAGGAAGGAAAGAAAAGAGAGAGAGAGAGAGAGAGAGAGAGAGAGAGAGAGAGAGAGAACACTAATAAAGCATTATGAAACAACAAAAACTAACCACTCCCAAAAATCCCATTGAGATTATTTATGTTGGCAATCTACTGCTGGGCATGGGGCCTGGTCTTAAGAGTGTTTTATATACCTAGTGAGATCTGTTGGAGAAAACAAATTCATGTTTTCTATGGCTATCAATTTAAAAACTCTAGTGAAAAAGTAAGATAGATTGATTAATCAAAATTTAGAATGTATGAAGAAGCCAACTGGAAATCTACTACCTTATTACCTATTAGAATATTTCATAGTTTCTTTTGTTTCTCCTTCTGAGACATTTGTGTTCAGATTACCCTTCTCTAGGAATAAGCCCATAATGGATTTTCTAATTCCGTGTGTGTGTGTGTGTGTGTGTGTGTGTGTGTGTGTGTGTGTGTGCGCGTGCGTGCGTGCGTGCGTGCGTGCGTGCCTGCGTGCCTGCGTGCGTGCGTGCGTGCGTGCGTGCGTGCGTGTGTGTGTGTGTGTGTGTGTGTGTGTAAAACTGTAATTGTCTCAGAAGGTTTTATTTATATTTACAAATGTTCACAATGTATCTATTTGTGTCTATAGTAATGAAAGAAGAATAATTCAGGAAGTTGAGCAGTGGAGGAAACAGGGAAGAAGTTAGATGGGTGAGAGCATGGGATAGAAAGGATGTAAATACAGTGCTAGTGTATGAACAGCTGAAGCAGTAATAATAGAATAAATGCTTAAAAAGTAGAAAAGACGGGAAATGACCAAAGATATATAGCAAAAAATGTGGGATGTCTTTCTGTATGCTGCAAATGTGTGTTGCTTTTATTGTTTGATGTATATAGCTGTTTTGGGGCAATGGCCAGGCAGAGTATATATAGGCAGGAAATCCAAACAGAGTAATGATGAGAAAGAAGGCAGAGTCAGGGAGAAGCCATGTATCTGCCAGGGAACCAAGATATGAGGTAACAAGCCATGAGTCTCATGGTAAAATATAGAATAATAAAAAAGGGTTGATTTAATTGTGAATGTTAGTCAGTAATATGCCTAAGCCATTGGCCATACAATTATAATTAGTATTAAACCTTAGAGTGGTTGTGTGGGAACTGGAGGGCAAGATGAGAAACCTCCAACTATATGTGGCACCTAAAATTTGGAAAGAATTTCCATATAAAACCTGAAAAGAGATACCTGGGAGAGGGAGCCATTATAAATTAAAAAAGAGAAATCTGGCACTAAGGGAATGTCCAGATATCTACAAAGATAACCCCAACTAAGAATGTAAGCAATAGTTGAGTGGCTACCTTAAATGCCCTTCCCCTATAATGAGATTGATGACTACCTTAAATGCCATCCTTGAGCTGATGGAAGCAGAAGCAGACACTCACAGCTAAGCACTGAGCCATACTCCTAGAATACAGTTGTAGAGAGGGAGGATGCATGAGCAAAGGGTTCAAGACTGTGCCAGAAAACCCCACAGAAACAGCTGACCTGACCAAGAGAGAGCACATGGACCCCAGCAGTAAAGCTGGAAAACCAGCATTGGACCGAAGCAAGCCTTCTGAAGGTGGGTGTCAGTTAGGGTTAGTTAGGCGGCAGGGCAGTCTATGGGACCTCTGACAGTGGAACCAGTATTTTTATCCCTAGAGCACAAATGGACTTTGGGAGCTCATTCCCCATTGAGGGCTACTCTTTCAGGCTAGATACATGAGGGTGGGCCTAGGCCCTCCCCCAAATAATACGACAAACTTGATAACTCCCCCATGGAAGGCCTGATCCTCCCTGGGGAGTGGATGGGGGGTGGCATGGGGTAGTTAGTTGGGACATGAGAAGATGAGAGGGGACTGGGATTGATATGTAAAAATATGATTGTTTCTATTTTTTTTTAAAGTGTTAAAAGGGATTCTAAACACAAAATAACAGAGTCAAGCACAGCTTCTGGGTTGCAGGATTTTCTCCTGTGGGTTTGGTTTGCTAGAGGCAAACAAAGCTGTGGCTCCTTTAAGAGATGGTTTCCTGACTCAGAATTAGCAGCAAAAATCACACAGCTCTTTTAAGAGACACTGATACCAAACACTTATATGGAGTTTATCAGCAGGACCTAAAACCTCCCCAGAGTTGGGGTGATAAATGTGGCTGTTACCAGTACCTGTACCATGAAGCTACACTCTCAGAAAGCCAAGGAATGGCTCTTATAATCTGACTCCTCTCCTGCAGAGTCCCTAGTGCCCTGAAGGAAGGTATTTGATGGAGACCTCTCATTTAGGACTGAGTGTTCCAAGGTCTCTTACTTTCTATACATTGTCAGAAGATTCTCTAATTGTTACTGAGAAAGGCACTGATGTGTGAGTACAGCAGAATGTATAGTAGTCATTTTATTTATATATTCCTTTAGTAGAACAGCAGTATTTGGTTTTCCCCTAGGTCCCTGTCCTTTCAAGTCTTAGGTTCTCGGTCAGCCTGTGAGTACCAGACATGAGTTCCATCTCATAGAATGGCCCTGAATTCTGAACAGATAATGGTTGGCTATTCCCAAATCATGTGCCACTATTGTAACTCATCCTGTAGGCAAGTCATCAGTGTAGCTCAAAATTTTATAGCAAGGTAAGTGTTTACTTTTATCCTGTGGTGGTGTGCAGAGTGCTTTCCAGTGCCATGAATACATGTTACCTGGGGTCAAGGCTTTATCTTGTAATAGTGCTTTCTTGTCAGCACCAGAAGCCTGCAAATAATGATGTGGTGACATATTATTAATTATGAAAGCTTGTCTGTAAACTTAGGCTTGTCCCAGTATCTCTTATAATTTGAACTAACCTGCTTTTATTAATCTAGTTTGTTCTTCATAGTTTGGTTAATTCTACTCTGTATTATATGTCCAGTCTCTTCACTGTCTCCTTGGCATCTTGATGGCATAATCTGAATGCCTAGAGTACTCCTCCTCTTCCTCTCCCAGAAATCCTGTCTATCTTCTCCTGCCAGTTATTGGCCATTCAGTATTTTTATTACACAAATCACCACAATATGTCTTCATACAGTGAAAAAATGTCCCACAGTATTAGGTATGTACCAGCTCAACTTTTCCATGATCAGTGAGTTATATATGTGTTGTCTTCAGCAACAGTGACTTTCCTGAGATATATGTGAATTTCCATGGAGTCTATTTGAAAACTCGATTAGATGTAACCAATTCCTGGCATTTGGGGTTTCACTGTGTGTCAAGAGATGTCTACTTTGGGCATTGTATCCCCCAGTATTTGGTGATTACAATTTAGGATTTCTTTTATTATATGTATATATTTTAAGAAGTTTTTGTTGTGTTAGGTTTACATATAACCCCTCAAATAGTGCTTAGCTTTATTTGTATTTACATGCATGCCTTCCTTTTCTCCCTTTAACCATTTGGTCCTTCCACTCCAGTCTACCCATAGTCCATCTGTAATTATGATTCTGTTTCCTTGGGATACCCATTACTGAGTTTTTATTTATTTTGTGAGAGGCATATGTTTAGGTAGGAAAGAACAACTTTTGGGGGTTTCATCATTACAACATATTGGTTTCATGGCTCAAACTCATGTTATTAGATATCTTGAAACATGAATTTGCTATTCTTTCTGGTCCATGACAATCAATTTAAAGTCAGTGAAGAATATAAAAAAATAGTATTTACATGTAGATAATATATCTAAATGATGCTACAGATAATACATCATTAGGAAGAGCAAATTAAGTTTATAGCACATACCTCTTACACATTGTGGTAGTTTTAATAAAAATGGCAGGTAAAAAACAATCTGTTGATTCAGACTGCATTTAAGCATTAACTCTTGAAAATAAACACTATTCTATTGTTTCTGAGAACTCATTCTATGAGAATGTTACCGGGGAATTGAAAGAATTAAAATATTTCCTTAAAACAAAACCTGAGACAGTGTTGCAACAGAGAAAGAGTAAAATCACCCTGAGAACATCAGTACCTGGAAAAACTTAATAACTTGGGAGTTTTACTTAGATATAATGGCATACTGAAAATAATCAACAGCCATCTGTCCAGGAAGAATCAAAAGGTTTATGGTAGGAATGAGTAACATTATAACATACATATATTAAAATTCATTCAAGAAGAAGGCTTACAATTTGGAAGGAGGAAGAATACCTACCAGTAAGTGTCATTTATGAGTAAGAAAAAGTGTAGTAAGGAATGAATATGATCAAACACATTTGTGAAAATGTCACAGTGAAATCTATAATTGTGTAAAATGCATATATAGTGACAAAGGAAAAAGAATAAGCAAGGTGACTTCTTTGTAAGGAACTTCAAATAGAGTACAACAATTTACTCATCATGATGTTTTACTTCTGGAATTAATAACTATAAGAGAAAGAATAAAACCCTGGTGTCATAAGACACTAATGACAATTTAGCAGTGCAGTCCTAGGTAGCTAACTATATATTCAACTAATTTTATACTACACACACACACACACACACACACACACACACATATATATATATATATATATATATATATATATATATTTTTAAAAATGTTAATTTTTTTAAAATGTTAATACTGATGCATGGTACAACTTGGGTCACCCTCAAAATTACTATCCTAAGTTTAAGAAAAATAGGTAAAATACCATATTTTATAAACAATTGGTAGGAAATATACAGAAAGGAAAATCTGTACATAGATAAAGGGACTAGTGTTTTACAGACATGTACACAGGCATTTACTGAAAACCTAATGACTAATATTTAGGAAGGTGAAATATGATTAAAAACTAGAATTCTACCATAATTATAAAGTCACCAAAATCATTAGTTACATAGCTGAAACTTTCATGTTTATATACTCTAAAGAATTTATCTCTGTATGCATACATTCAACTCTGTTAAACAGTATTACCGAGCTCTAACTTTGAGAATTACATATTGTATATCTAAGAGGCAAAGTATATACAAAGAAATTCTATGTGGTAAGAAAACAAACACAGCGAAATAATTTCCTTTTTTTGAGATTATCAAGGCGATCGCTTTGAGATTTCCTGAAAGTTATTTTTAATTTTATATTGGATGTATTTCTTGGGAGCTATTTGTTTCTGGTGTTTGAGATCTCACAATAACATACTCATATCTTAGAGCTGTCACCAATTTTAACATGTTCCATTATACATACATGTAAATAAAACATGCTATGAATTTAAGTAGCCTATTAGAACAATGACTATACAGATCTAGTCATTGTATAAGAGGGGGGAGGAGAACAGAGGCCTGAGACAGGGGAGGAATAGAGGAGGGAAAGAAAGGAGATGCCTTGATAGAGGGAGCCAGTATAGGTTTGGCGAGAGGACTGGCACAGGGAGAATGTTAGGCAGTGGTGGAGAAGATGCCTTTGATGCCCTTCCCCTATAATGAGATTGATGAATACCTTGGTTGTCATTCCTAGAGCCTTCATCCAGTAGCTGATCGAAGCAGAAACAGGCAATCCCAGCTAAACACTGAGCCATACTCCTGGAATCCATTTGTGGAGAGGGAGGAGAGATGAGCAAAAGAGTCAATATGGTGCTGGAGAAACCTGCAGAAACAGTTGAAATGACCTAGTGAGAGCATGGAGACCTTAGTCATAAAGCTGGGGAACCAGCATTGGGCCTAACCAAGCCCTCTGAATGTGAGTGTCAGCTAGGAGGCCAGAGCAGTCTATGCAACCTCTAACAGTGGAGCCAGTCTTTATCCCTAGAGCACAAATGGACTTTGTGAGCCCATTCCCTATGGAGGGATACTGTTGCAGCCCAGATACAGCAAGGAGGGCCTGGGTCCTCCCCCAAATGATGTGATAGACTTTGATGGTCCCCTGTGGAGGGCCTCACTATCCCTGTGGAGTGGGTGGGGGGTGGGTTGTGGGGTCAGTGAGGAGCATGTGTGGATGAGAGGGTGAGAGAATGGGAGATTGATGTGTAAATATGAGTGCTTCTAAAATAAAAATATATTTAGAAAAATTAGCTTTCGTGAATAAGAACAAAATATTCTTATCTCCCTCACTTCCTATTTTAATTATATCATAATCATGGTCCTAATTTATTTATTTTGCATTTGTCACAACCATTGATACTAGTCAGAATACAAGTAATCTTAGTCTAGAGTACTTTTCCATTTTTTAAATTTTTATTCCATTTTACATTCCAACAATTCTTCCTCCCACCCCTTTGCCTCTTCCTACCCTCTCTAACCTTCTCCCACCCTCCCTTACCTCCTCCCTAGCCCACCCTCAGTCTATTCCTTCTCACTGGTAAGGGCTCCCATGAGGAGTCAACATAGTCAAGTACAATAGGTTGGGGCAGGGCCCGGTCCCTTTCCCATGCATTAAGACTGAGCATGGCATCCCACCATGGAGAGTAGCCTCCAACAAGCTACCTCATTTGCCAGGATTATATAATGATCCTACTGGCTCTGAGCATGACATCTCACTCTAAGGAGTGAGCTCCAACAAACTAGCTCACGTACCAGGTTTGTATCGTGGTCATACTGTCAGGGGCCCCTCTGATACTCCAAGCTTCACAACTGTCTCCCACATATGGAAGGCCTTGTTTGGTCCCCTGGAGTCTGCAGATGTAGATCTAGACTAGAGTACATGAGTTTCCAAGTGCTTGGTTCAGTGGTCTCTGTGGATTTCTCCATTATGGTCTTGATCTTCCTTGATCATATGTTCACTCCTCCATCTCTTGGACTGAATTCCCAGAGCTTGGCCTGGTTCTTGGTTTTGGATCTCTGAGTGTGGTTCCATCAATTACTGGATGAAGGCTCTATGATGATAGTTGGGGTACTCATCAATCTGATTACAGGGGCAGGCCAGTTCGGGCATCCTCTCTACTATTGCTAGGAATCTTAGACAGGACAGAAACTTCTATCTACATCAATGTATACAAGAAAGTTGTAATATCTTTGATTCCTGTCATTAACTCACCACCTTAAAGCAAAACTATTTTGTTTACACTCATGCATACACACATACACACACACTCAATTGAATATAGTGATTTTAATACATTTATGTTTTCAAAATCCAAAATTATTCTAGAAACTAAAACAATATTTTGTTTACCTACTCACTTTTACCTTAACTAATTCAAATACATTTTAGAATTGTGAAAATTCAAGCTACTTAAAATAAAATTTGATTCACAATTCTGATTTTTTTGCCATTTCTTTTATTTACCTTTTTTTCATTCAAATTAGAAACAATCTTGTTTTACATGTCAATCCCAGTTCCCTCTCCCTCCCATCCTCCACTGACCTCACCAATCTGCTATCCCATCCCCTTTCTGCTCCCCAGGGAGGATGACACCTTCTGTGGGGGATCTTCAAAGTCTATCACATCATTTGGAATAGGGCCTAGGCCCTCCCCCGTGTGTCTAGGCTGAGAGAGTAACCCTCTATGTGGAATGGGCTCCCAAAGTCCATTTGTATAGTAGGGATAAGTACTGATCCACTACTAGAGGTCCCATAGATTGCTCAGGCCTCCTAACAGACACCCATGTTCAGGGTTCTGGGTCAATCCTATGATGGTTTCCCAGCTATCAGTATGGGGGCCATGAGCTCTCCCTAGTTCAGGTCAGCTGTTTCTGTGGGTTACTCCAGCCTGCTCTTGATCCCTTTGCTCATCACTACTTCCTCTCTGCAACTGGACTTGAAGAGTTCAGCTTAGTGATTAGCTGTGTGTATCTGCTACTGCTTCCACTGCCATCAGCTACTGGATGAAAGAGAAGTGGAGAAGATGAGGAGAGAGCAGGACATGAGGGAGCAGGAAGGTTGAGTCAGGGGAAGAATAGAGGAGAGCAAGAAAGATACCATAATAGATGGAGCCATTATAGGTTTAAAGAGAAATCTGGCACTAGGGAAATGTCCAGAGATCTACAAAGATGACACCAACTAACAATCTAAGCAACAGAGGAGAGACTACCTTAAATGCCCTCTCCTGATAATGAGATTGATGACTACCTTATATGCCATCCTAGAGCCTTTACAATTCTGATTTTAAATGCAATTATTTTCTGGTTTTATGGTTTTCAGGACAGAGTCTATTAAGTCAATTTGTTCATGCAACCAACAATCTTCAGGTGAATGGTAAGTACTTTAATAACAATATTTTATAAGATAAAAGAAAATTGTGATGAATTGACTCATGTTTAGCAACTGTATATTAGTTGCCTAGCAAATGCATTTTATTGCTCCTAACTAATTGTTATCTTGAGTTGCTTTATGCATCCAGATTTCTCCTAAATTATAACTTAGAGGTAGATTTGTGTTTCTCTGACAAGTGATTGATGTATTGATGTATTTTTGTTTGTAAAACACGTGAAAAAGATAAGGTAGTATTATTTGGAAACATTCATGAAAATAGAGGACAGTTCTTTGAAAAGGACTAAATATCTCACTAGCTTAAATGTTATTTCATTGAGTTTCTTCTCCATCATTCTTGCTTAACTGCTAATAATTACTTGCCATTAAGCTAAAATAGCTCTCTTGATATAACTGTGTTGCATTAAAACACTGTTAATGCTAGACAAACTTTTGGATCATCTTTTTTTGTTTTTACTTATCTTCTTGGATTTGAGAAAACTGTATTGAAGATTATTTTGTTTAAATTTAAAGTATCTTCTTTAATTTACATACTGAAATAGACACCGGCAAAACAAGAGTTCCATAAAAATCCAACTGTGACTCAGTTGATTAATCACAAGCACTATTTGCCTATTCTAAATTGCTTGTATTTGCAGGTCAATTGTGAAAATTCAAGTAGTTTCTATAATTTACTAGACATTAGCAAGTTATATAATTATGAAGTGGCTTCTTTGTAGTCAATTAAAAATTGTTTCTTTCTAAACTAGATTGAAGAGTCATATTATTCCTGTGAAGTGGTGTAGTTGCCTCTATAATGTTACTAGCTTATTTTAAAGCTGTTTTCCATATGCATGTATTAATTCTAGATAGTCCTGAGTTTCATAATGTCCTTTTACTATGGTATATAACTTATGTTGCCCATATATTAAATACATTACTCTTTGTTGGCCAATTTCATAACAAGAAGTCAGGTAACTAAAGAGATCAGTCATTGATATTGTCTCAGAGTCCAGGGAATATAGCATATTAAGGCAGTGACAGGAATATGAACTCACAGATGAGGCTAAAGGAGCTTGCTCATATCTGAGGGACTGACAAAACAAAGAATGGGGTGGTCCTCAGCTAGCATAATCAAATATATATTTTTGTCTATTTGCAATATTCATGTCTCCAGGTTTGTGGAGAAAGTACAGTTTTGCATTATTTGGTATGTAAGCATGTGGGCTTGTTTCAAACACCTAGACTCCATGTAACAAACTTGGATGTTAGTGCCAGACAAGCCTTCTCTTGAGTGGTTTGTCAGAACTATCAAGGTAATTACAAATCATGCAGCCTATGGCTATTGCCTTCAAGTCACCCCCAGAGGTGGAAAGGAAGTCCCTACTATTAAAGATACCATTCCCAAGACTCCAAAGCCCCTGAGTTTGAATTTATATGAATAGTTCCTCCCTGAGGAGTAGCTTTCATGTTACCAGAAGTTATACAAGCTTCCAAAGGATGAAAGCAAACAACATTTGTACCCAGCTATGATGCTTATGGGCAAACATAGTGTCATAATACCCCTAAGGGAGAAGTAATGGCACACAAACCTTGTTGGTAACCAATAGTGCTCTAACTGGAATTAAAATTTTCTCAAAAGGAGAAAACCATATCTGGTATTGGAAACTTAGCAAATTACTTTATAGGTGAAGTCACAGATCCTTATGGTGAACTTGCAAATTTACTAAACCAGTATAATCCCTAATGACAACCTAAACCTTTGTCCTTATACCCATAGATAAGTATAGTCCTTACCACCTACACCTCAAGGAAAATTCTCTGTACAACAGGTTGAGGCAATTACAGAAATTCATAACTAATCAAATGCAGAGTTGTGGAGTCCAGTATGAATGGATATTCTGAGACAACACTCTTGTACCTAAGGCTCAGGAAACCTGATGAAAGAGGCAGTGGAAAGTTGTAGGAACCAGATTATTACAGAAGCCACTGTGAATTTTTTTTGTAATGTCAGAGGCTATACTCATAAAGTCTCACCAATAAGAATTCCTAAACTCGAGTTGAACAAGTATGATATGAACAGACATACCAGAGGATAGGGCCAAGCCTGTGAGTTCTCACCCCTACAAGAGTAACTATAGGCAAGTAACAGATGCCGATAGTGGGAGAAAACATGAATTGGTATCTGATAGCAATTAGTCACCCCGAGTCCAGAAAACAAACATACAAATCCTATTATATAGATTAAGCAGGTCATATGTAGGCATATATATATAATATATATATATATATATATATATATATATATATGCATGAAATGTCAATTATTTAAAAAGAGATTTTGAAAGGGAGTAAGGATATGTAGGGGAACATGGGAGGATTTGGAGGAAATCATAGGAAGAGAGAAATATTATAATTAAGATCTGAAAATTAAAAAAAAAACAGGTTTGAAAGGAATTAGAAGGAAAGGTAGGCCTGAAGAGAAAGAAACAATACTCAAGAGAGTTAAGTATTACGGTAATCATATATGAAATGTCAAAGAAAAAATTCAGTAAAAGATCAAACAAAACAAAAAAATGGGAGTATATCATTATATATTGTGCTGTTTTGAAGGAGAATGGTCCCCATAGGTCCATGTATTTGAATACTTAGTTCCCAGTTGGTGGACCTGTTTGGGAATGGTTCAGTTGGTGGACCTGTTTGGGAATGGTTAGAAGGTGTGGTCTTGGAGGAGGATATCTCACTGGGGTTGAGAGCTTTGGGAATTTTATTTTTAAAAAAATTGTGCCCTTCGTAGTGTTTCTCTACTTGCTTAAGATATGAGTTTTCAACTGTTTCTGCTGCCATGCCTTTATTCCACCATCAGAGACTCTAATGCTCTGAAAACATAATTAAACACTTCCTTTTGTAAATTACTTTGGTCATGGTGTTTTGTCATAGTAATGGAAAATTAAGATATATCATCTCTACTTTTAGAATCTTATGAGAAACCTGTTGTTCCTTTAACAATTACTTTGTATATGCGATTTGTTCTATTCTATTGCAGCATTCAATAATCTTTTTTAAAATTTCTGTATATTCCATGTTTTATCTATGGTATAAAATGAAATTTTTATTTTCTGGTCATTCTAAATGGCATTCTAAATGCCTTTTTCCACTGTCCCTGTCCTTAGAATTCTCATTTGATTTCACGAGACACAGTATCTATTATTTAAACTAACACTTCTACTTACTCTGTGCCATAAGTGTCCATCATTTTGGCTTCTCTGAGCCACATCAAACGATATAGAAATTCTGCAGACCACAAATTAGCTATAAGAAGATTACCAAAATCTTTGTGATAGCCACCACCATAGATAAGAAAAATAATCCTCACAAGCCAGTCAGCGGTGGTGCATGCCTTTAATTCCAGCACTTAGCAGGCAAAGAAAGGCAGATCTCTGTGAGTTTGAGGCAGCCTGATCTACAGAGCAAGTTCTAGGACAGGCTCTAAAGCTAAACAGAGAAACCCTATCTTGACAAACAAACAAAAAATAATATTAATCCTCACAAACAATACTAATTTTGAGAACTCTTTTCAAAGAGGCTTTTGAAATCACGTCACCAGTACAAAAACTCTAATCACTGATAAAAAAATGAGCATATCCAAAAATGATATTGAATTTTTATATGAATGTTAAAAAAAGAGAAACAAAAAATCTTTGCAGACTAAATGTTCTGTCATTTGCATACTACAGAAAAATTATATACATACAAGGGTATACAACCTGTATAATGTAGATATAAAAGTAAATACTACCTTGTTGCTCTCTTTCAACTATAGAAAAGGGGACTGAAATTATAGACAATCTGAATTGAGTTCTTTGTGAACTACAAAGCTGAATTCCAAATTTGGAAAACTTAAGGTGCAAAAAATAATCTTAATCATCTAATCATTAACTTTAAATGATGATGCCATATTTAAAAAGCTATTTTTCATCAAATAGTAAAAGATAATATATTATCAAATTCATTTTCTTTTCTACTTAAGCATTATTACTTGAAAATCTAAGTAGTCAAATACGGCATGCATTATACTTCTTCATGATAATGGCTGTAGTTAAAAGGACTACTGTGTGAACAGATACTTATAATTGTGTGTTGTGTATTGAAATAAGGGTGTTAACAAAGCTCCTTTGTACTTACGATACCAAATCAGTATTATATATTGCATTCATCTTTAATTTCCTCATTTGCAGTCATTTTTGAAAGATGAAAGAAGTATAATATCTTTGAACAATATAAAGGCTTTACAGGCCATCACACAAAAGAAGTAGAACTCCATTAAAGGTGTTTACTTTGCAATTACCCTCAGTTAAGCAGTGTACTTGTGAAAGTTTTACTTCAGGATCCAATTATTTAATTAATGATGTTATTTTGTTCTTTTGGTTAAACCGCCTTCGACAAATTGTTTATAGCTGTAGATTAGTTATGTTTTTAATCTTGGTCAGAGAAGCTTCCTTTTACAGTAGGCAGTGGCGAACCAGTGAAAGTGCTCTGAATCAATGACTATGGAGACCACAGCCATATGTGGAACATATATATTACATTACCCTCTGAAGGCTCAGGGGGAACTGCAGAAAAGAGGGTGGAAGTGATATCCAGAGGATTAGAAGTTCTGTGGAATTCTTTTGGCATTATATGGCTCTTCCATACATGAATGATTAACTTCTTTGGTTACTGGCACAAGACCCTGCACAAATGGAGACTTCCAACATTCCACTAGGGATAGGGGAGGAACATATGAGACTCCATCACTATATGAGGATTTATTGACACCTAATGGTTTTTGGGAAAGTGAGTAATTTTTCCTCAGGGTTGTAGATGTGCTTAAACTGTTCTTGATCCAATAAGTAACCTCGGACCCGTGTACATGAAAGCTAATATATAAACCCGATAGATTATAAAATTTGGATAGAAGCATAAAGTAGGAATAGGATAAGGATCTGAAAGGGAAATGAGAAGTGAATGTGATCAAATAAATTACATAAATGTATGAATTTTTGAAGAATAAATAAAAATAGTTTTAAAATGTAATCAAAGAAAAACAGACTACCAGTTAGAGAAGGAGTAAAGAGACATGATGGCGAATGTTCTTCTGTGTATATGTTTGTCTTTTTGGTTGATGAATAAAGCACTATTGGCCAACAGGGAAGCAAGGTAGGTGGGACTAGGAGACAAGGAGGAGTCTGGGAAGTATAGGCAGAGAGGAGCTGACATGGGATCCCAGGAAGTGTTATAGACCCAGGATGTGACATAGCAGGTAGGAATCAGAATACAAGCAAGGACAAACAGGATATTGCTCTCTTCTCTTCTCTGCTGAGATGCTGAACAGTCGAGATTTAGAACAACAGATGTGTAAGGGTTCCCTGGACCTTTCTCCGGTAAGATAAGGCCATGAGGAAATACTTACATTATTAGAAATGGGTTAAGAATTTAGACAGAGCTAGTCAATAAGAAGCCATAGTCAGTGGCCAACAGTTTCATAATTAACATAGCGTCTGTGTGATCATTTGGGGCTGAAATGGCAGCGGGACCTAGCCGGGCCAGAAACATTCACGCTACAGGGACATAAGGGAGGAAATTGGAGGAGGCTGTATGAAAGACAAGATTTGATATAATTGTATTCTAATTAAATTATTTTTTATTAAAATGTGTTGGGCTAAGATTAAAAATTATTTTGCTTTTTTATAGGAAATTTAATATAAAGGGATATTAAAGGAAAAAGTACTAAAAGTAATTAATAGACTTGAAAGACCTGGATAATTACAATAACAGGGAGAAGAATCAATGCAGCATATTCTGTCATCCAATAGTGGACGTTCATAGGTGTACCACATTTATCAGAAAGTCAGTGTATGCAAACATGAGTTTTACCAACGGTTCTTCCCCAATCTCTCCTATTTTCATAAATTCCATTATGACCACATCAAGATTTACTCATTATCTTTGACTCTTTTTCAACCTAAACTGTAAGTTTTAATTGGTTACTGTGACTTATTTATTTGTCCCTGATTTTTTAACATTTTAAAAATAATTCACATAAATTAATAGATGATGTTCTGAATTCTACCATTTTTTTACATTTTCTCTTTTGAGGTATTCTATTTGTGAGAAAAATATAGATAATTAACAGTACTATTGTTCAGAAATAGACTGAACTATGTTCATACTTCAAACTTGACACATTTAATTATTTTTTTAGATTTTTAAAACTCAGTTTCTATAAATATGTTTTGGTTTTTGAAGACTAGAAATACAATTACGTAATATTTTTTACACTTGATGTCAATATTTACCTCACTCATGAAGTAGAAAAATTATTATATTGAAAGGTATTTTTAAAAATTAAAACAGAGAGGCATGCCAAAAGCATAACACCCTAAAGTATACTGAGAATGTCCAATAAAAGTTACTCCACTTTGTCCCAATTTTCTTTTTCATCATTCTAATCACTCAAAATGTCATACTTAGTATGAACACAGTAAACATTTCAAATAATGTGAAGGCTTCACAATGAAAAGCAAAAGGAATTTTCTCTCCCAAAATTCACCTAAAATCTCAAAAAAAACACTGTTATGCATCCATTTATATAACTGATTTTGTAACAAATTAATACCAATATTTAAATTGTTTTTTTTTCTTAGTATTTCTATTATTTTTAAATTAGTACACACAGATCCAACCTACTTATAAAATCAAGTATAGATATATTCTCTGTTAAAAAGAAAAGAATAACAGATTCTGCAGTAGAATCTATTCCTCATATTACCTAATAAAGGAAATGTACTATGTACTTTGATCTCCTTTATCTACTCTGAACAAAGATGTAATAAAATTACATTAGCTATTTTGTAATAGAAGTATAATGACAGATATGTTCCTAAGAAGGAATTTTCTTGAGCCATACAGTATGACTTCCTTGTGTGGCATATGTATGTAGTATATTTACACATGAATGTTTGTGCTTGGGACCATGTTCATGAATGCAGAGGTCAGAAGTTTTCACTACGTGTCTTGCTCTATCCCTCTTTACTTTATACTTCTGAGAAAAGCTGACAACCAGTAAGCTGCAGCAATCTGTCTCTGCCCCCTACATTGCTGGAGTTTACAGGGTTGCATGGCCATGTCTAGCTTATTATGTAGGTTCTAGGGTTTGAACTCAGATCCTTGTATAGCAAGCACCATTATCTACTGAGCTACCTCCATAGCCGCAAAGAGTATGATTTTCAAATGTGGGCAGATATTGTGAAGCTGTTCTTAGGAAACCTTTACATATGTCAATTCTTTTTGAGTATTAAATGTTATCAGAATTTTGCGTATTTCTCAAACTGACACATAAAAATATTAATGTAGTTTAACATTAACTTTTAAAAGACTTAAGAAATTCTGTAGTTCCTTGCTTATGTTATTTATGTTTCTATGAGTTAACAATATTTATTTTTAAAACAGGTTGTATATTATTTACAAATTGTAGAATGTTCATTCAAACAAAAATTAGTTTCTCTGGCAAAATAAATTTTAAACAAATAGATAAGTTTCTATTATTTGCTAATTTTACGATTTTTAAAACTTCATATATGATATATCATCATAGGTAATTTATCAGTATTTACACATGACTTTTACAAAACAGACAAATTAATGAAATATTGATTGTCCTGAACTAATATAAGTCTCAACAATCACAAAAATGAAATAATCATTTCATTTCTCTAAAATAAAAGCATAAAAATTATATAATACAGGAACCCTTTCAAAATTGTTCATTGATGACTGCAGACATGGCAGGGTCTCTTGGCGGGATGTTCTCCAGGCAGTCCCCTGCTCCCTAGCCACCCAGGTCCAGCCTTCCAGACCAGGCCTCACTTCTGCAAGCAGAACCCTGGGCTCTGAGACCATCAAACATCACTTTTTTGGATGAGCTGGAGTCGTCTTTCAAGGCTTGCTTTTCCTCCCTTGTGAATCAGGATTATGTCAATGGAACTGATCAGGAAGAAATTCGAACTGATGTTGATCAGTGAGTGTATCCAGAAGTTTTGGGACATGGCAAGACCGACAGAACATTTTTTTCTTACAAAAAGAGGTTGCAGTTGTCTGTCCAGAAACCAGGTCAAGTTATCAAAGAGGATGTCTCAGAACTAAGGAGTGCACTGCAGCAGAAGGATGCGCTGGTCCAGAAGCACTTGACAAAGCTGAGACACTGGAGCAGGTGCGGGAGGACATCAATGTTCAGCACAAGAAGCCACCTGAAATCCCTCAAGGCTCCTTGGCCTTCCTGGAGCAGGCATCTGCAAATATCTCTGCACCTCTGAAGACGATCTAAGAGCACTCTAGCCTGGGATGCAGCCTATAGTCCTGCCAGACATCTTTCCTTAAAGACGTGGCCTATGGAAGAACGCCATTGATAATGTGTGGATGTTAGTTATTTATAAGGTGGGCTTTAAATATGAAGCTCAGGCTGACCTGAACCTATGCTTCCCCTGCCTCAACCTCCTCAGTTCTCTAAATCCCTAGAGTACTTTATAAAATGCATGAAGCTTTGATAAACTAAGTACAGGTTTTTTTCCCCCTTTAGAAAAGTTTGGACTGTGGGGATGATCACACACATTCTCTTACTTGGCCTTTGCCATTGTTTTGACATTTTGTCATTTTTGTGCCTTCATCTCTTTGGGTTTTTTTTTTTATTTGTGAATTTAGTAAAACCCGAAGGAAAAGATTTTTAATAGTTTGAGAAGGCAGGGGACATAGAGTTTGGTGTCAGCCTTAATCATCCATGATAGTATAGGCAAATCTCTGAATCTGCTGTTTCAAAACTTTTGAACTACTTCATGAGGAATGTGACACAACAATGCCAGGCTTCCAGAGTAGTACAGGGTGAGCATATTTGCAAGTGGCTCAAAAGAGGCTGGAATACGCTGCCAGTGTAGTGTTACAGGAGGATGCTTCCCTTAATGTTGGATTGTTATCTGGGGTAAGCTCCGTTTTCTCAGTCCTTCTGCACTGTCTTGAAGGCGCACACATTAGGAGCATGGGCTGAGAGCACTCAGGCTGTGCAGTGTAAAGAATGGAGTCCCAGGAAGGTCCCCTTGAGATCTGAGGGCCAAAGGCTGCCTTGGATTCTCTCTGGGTTTTATATGCTTGCTATGTATTTTATTTTAGAGCAGAGTAGTCTTTTTACCCCCCCCCAAAAAAAAATATTTCATACCTCTTGAAAAGTTAGTGTATCTTCAGCTTGGTTTTGGTTTGGTCCATTTTGGTTTCTTGACCTCTGCTTCCTGCCTCTCCTGGGCACAGAAATCTGGTGTGTGAAGCTCCTGAGTGCACCTTCACTGCATCCCAGGGCATAGATAGCATTTTTTCTTCTTCTCTGTCTTGTCTTGGTCAACTCTCTTAGGTTCTCCATATGCATTATGAATTGTGGCTGTCTCTGTCACTTTCTCTGTTGTATGCCCATGAGAATTAGGCATATTCTTGATTATGCATGATTTTACTGTATTCATGTTTGTGCTTGGTTGTATAATACTTAGCAATAGACCAATGAGAACAAGCCTAAGGCCATCAAGTCCCCTTAGTTAGAATGTATAAGTTAAACAGTGTTGAAAAATGTAGGCTGGGCATGGTGGCATATTTGTAATCTAGCATTTGGGAGGTAGAGGAAGGAGGATCAGAGTTGACTGCCATCTTCAGCTACATAGCAAGTTTGAGGCTACTGTAGGATACATGAGATCCTGTCTCACAAACCCCTGATGAAAACAAACAAAGCAAAACCAAAAAAAACCACCCACTTTATGAAGCACTGACTGTCAGCTTTACATTTTGTGGATATCTTGGCTAAAACCTAAGTAAACTGAATACATTTTGGTTTGTTTTTCAATGATAAAGGTGATGGTGAAAAATTGTTCATAGAATAAATTTGTATTTGGGCTGAAAGAAAATGAAGTTTCCTCATAATTTTTCATCAACATATTCATTATTAACTTACATTAAGCAGAAACAAATTATTTATTGTGGCCCTGTCCTTCCTTAACTGCATGGAGATACAATAAAGTAAATTTGTAAAAGCACTACATTTATTATAACTAAACACTGAGTTTCCTACATTACTTCCATGTGATTTATGTTTCACTATAAGCGTAAGGTATATAAGACAAAATCTACAACACATAAAGGTGGTGCAGAAATTGTGGGAGTGGCTAACCAATAACTTGAACAGCTTGATACCCATACCATGAGAGGGCGACCACTCATATCACAGCCTGGCTGGCCATGACCCAGAGGCAGGATAGCCCAAACACCTATGATACAAATAAACATGACTGAAAAAGTCAATGAAATGATTCCTAAAGATATTCTGTTATCGTCATAGATTGTTGCCTATCCCAATTGTCATCAGAGAATCTTCACTCCAGAACTGATGGAAACAGTTGCAGAGGTCCACAGCCAAAATTTAGGCAGATCTTAAGGTATCTTGCAGAAGTGGGGAAGCAAGGATTGTAGGATCCAGAGGGGTCAGGGAGACAATAAGAAAATCCAAAGAATGAACTAACTGGTTCATAGAGGCTCACAGAGACTGAAGCAACAACCAGGAAGCCTGCATAGCATTGACCTAGGACCTCTGCACATATGTTGTATTTGTGTAGCTTGGTCTTCTTGTGGGACTCCTAACAGTTGGATCAAGGGCTGTCTTTGACATTTTTGCTGGGTTTTGGTACTCTTTCTTCCTACAGGGTTTGTACCAGGCTTTTTCTTTTGGGCCACCACCCAGCTCCCAAATCATGACAGGGAGACTTAGTTATAAATGCCTGGCCTTAGTTTAGCTTATTTCTAACTTAAATTATCCTGTTTCTCTTCTTCTATGTCTTGATTCTGGGCCTTTTTACCTTTGTTTATACTTATGTCTTTCTTTCCCTCTTACTTCATGGCTGGTGGGTGGTGGGGTGGCTGACCCCTGGCACTTCCCTTATTCTCACATCCTTCTTCTTCTCTTGTTCCTCCTTTCTTGAGCTTAGGTTTCTCCTCCTTTTTATTCTGTCTGCCTGGAAATTCCACCTATCCATCTCCTGTCTGGCTATTGGCCATTCATATTTTAAGAAGACTAATAAGTAGGCTTAGGTAGGCAATGTAAAACAGATGCAACATATCTTTACATAATTAAGCACATATCATTACATCATTAACAAGTGCAGCATAAACAAAAGTAACACACCATTATACAATCCAAGTAATAATTTTCATCATGAACAAATGTACCACATCTTTGCCCAGTTAAAACAATAATCCATAACAAGGGTTGTCTTGTCCAGCCTTAATAGGAAAGGAAGTGCCTATCCTTAATGGATTTCATATTCCATGTTTGCATCACATCCATGGGAGGCCTGCCCTTTTCTGGATATAAAAGGAATAGGAATGGATTGGGAAAACAGAGGGGGGTATTAGGGAGGAACTGTGAGATGAGGATGGAGGGAAAACAGTGGTTAGGATGTAAATAATTAAAAAAATATATGTAATTATTTTATGCAATTGTAGATCATCTGTTAACTTCAAAATAAATTTTAAAAATAAATTACCAAGAATGTTAAAAAAAAGTTCTGTAGTTCCAATACTTCTCCAAATGCATGGTCAAATTGGAAAACAAATCCTCTTTTTCAAAAATATCAGAATTCTGTGGATAATATTTCATAACTTCTAGAATCACTTTTCTCATTTTATATCTACTACTCTATGACTGTGTTATTGAACTAGAAATCAAAAAGAAGCAAAGAATATGCAGGGAATGGTTATTAACCAACCACTCTCTGCTTGGAATTATGGGCCAAGATATGAGATGAAACCCATACCTAACACTAGTCACATGGCCAAGAACCTGACACTGGATAAATCATGGGCTAAGGGGAAAAAAACAAAGACTGTTTTTCTGCTAAAGAAACATAACAATAAAATGGCTACTAAAGACTCCCTGGTATACTCACAGATCAGCTTCTTGTTCAACTGTCATCAGTGAAACTTCCTTTTGTAATTAATGGGAACAAATACAGAGGCCAACAAAAGAACAATGTACAGAGTGAGAAACCTTGGTATTTTCAGTTCTAAGTGGAGTGTATCTAACAATCCTGTCTTCCTGGCTCAGGAAGCTATGTGTAAGAGAAGGTTGAAAGCTTTTAAGAGCCAGAGGTGATGAATGACTCCAATTAAACAGGGTCCTCTAGATATAGCAGTACATCAGATGCACATGTGAACTCAAAGTCACTGTGGTAGCATCTACTGAGCCTGTAAAGTTTCAAGCCAGTAATATCCGTAATATCCGTGCACTGGGAGGAGGAATTAGACACATTCTCCTACACATCCACAAGAATTTATTTGCAATGGATAATTGCAAGCAAAGATAGAATTAATTTTCTTCAGTGGAGTCTCATTGTATATATTAAGAACACATAATGATGGAAACAATATCAAGAAGTAGTTGGCAAATATAAAATTAACTTGGTATTATTTTGTATATTATTTATCTTAAATTGCTTTGTTTGGGATTTTTATCTTATTGGACTTTTTCTTTTATATTTTCATTTCTATTTATGTGTACTCTGTTATGTGTATGTGTGTGTGTTTGTATGCCTCTCTGCAAGTGTGTGTAGTTTTTGTTGTCTTTTGTTTCCTTGTTTTTAAAGGGAAAAAGGGAACATGGTTGAGTGTGTAGAGGGTGGGGCATAAAGTTAGTTGCGTAGACATATGGGAGAAGAGGTGGGAGGGATTGAGGGAGAGGAAATGTATGGTCAGAGTATGTGATATGAAATGTTTGTTCCAACAATAAAAAGGAGAAAAAGTCAACAATGAGATTCTCTGAAATGCCTACCTTCTGAATTTATGTCTAAATACACTTTTAAATCACAGCTTGTAGTTCATCATGTTGAGGTGATAATAAATGCCAGATACAGGACACAGAGATGTAGGATGGTGGTCATTTAGCCATCAATGAAAGAGGTTAAAGTAGAGTTTTTAAAGCATAGTTCAGGCTTTATGAAAGACAAAGGAGAGAATACTGGAGAAATACAATACTGTGAAAGTACTACATCAATCATTCAATAAGGAGGAACGGGGTATTCTATCATATCCCTACACATGAGAAATTTGATTGCAGACATATTTTGTAATGAAATCAAACTTATTTTTGAAGATAAAGAAAGTTGGAGTCTATTTCATATAATCTAGCTAGGATCTGTCAAAGGAAAATACACATTAAATATAAAACCTAACTCAATAATCAGCTATGTCAAGCTAGCAAAATCAAAAGATATATACTTAAAATGAAAAGTATAGGTGCTCTAAAGCATCATAAGTTGAACTTTCTTCTTCCAATACAATATTACCAAAATCACTCTGCATTTAAATATTTCTGTCTCTTTTAAATTTCTTTGTAATGAGCCCTGAAACATTTCCAAGTAAAACATGTATAGAACATTTTTTTTTCATTTTAAAATGTATTTATTTTCATTAAATTAAATTTGCTCATCTATTTTACATCCCAATCACAGTTTTCCATCCCTCTTCTCCTCCTATCCCTTCTCCCATATCCCCTTCACTTTCCTTCCTCCTGTTTCTGCTCAGAAATGGTCAGGTCCCCCATGGGTATCAACAAAGTATGACATATCAAGTTAAGGTAAGACTAAGCTCCTCCCCTTGTGTTAAGGCTGGGCAAGGCAAATGAGTATAAAGACTAGTTTCCCAAGAGTGAGCCAAAGCTTTGGCAACAGCCCCTGCTTCCACTGTTAGGAGTTCCACAAGGAGACCATGATATACAATAGTCACATATATGTAGATGGCCTGGGTTGGCACCACGGAGGCTCCATGGTCTTTGGTTCAGACTCTGAGCACTTAGGAGCCCAGGTTAATCGATGTTGTGGGTTCCCTTGTGATATCCTTGATCCTCTGCCTAGTATAGGCCTTCTCTGTCTTAATTAGGATTCTCCGAGCTTGGCCCAATTTTTGGCTATGGATCTCTGCATCTGTTTCCATCATTTACTGGATGAAGGCTCTCTGATGACAATTGGTGTAGTCACCAATCAATTAATGAAAACATATAGTACATTTAAAAGCAAAACTTGATCACAATCTATACTTGTATTATGTTAAACATACTATGCCATTGTTTTCTAAACTGGAAATAGATATACATGTCTAGTATCAAGGAGTCTGCTTCCCTAATTTTAATAATTTTCACAGGGTGCGAGGAAGTGAATAGCCAAATGTCTGCTTTCAAGT
Source organism: Cricetulus griseus (assembly GCF_003668045.3). NCBI lineage: Eukaryota > Metazoa > Chordata > Mammalia > Rodentia > Cricetidae > Cricetulus > Cricetulus griseus. The sequence goes on along the minus strand of NC_048604.1, from coordinate 23,667,346 downwards.
CATTCTAAATATAACACTAGGAGTTTCAGATTAAAAACATATAACAAAAATAAATGAAGAACTGATGAATCTTCAACAAGGCAATTCAGAAGGCAACAAATATATGAAGGTCAAGGTACTAATTCCTAAGTCATGCTCTTTTTTTTTCTTTTTTGGTTTTTCGAGACAGGGTTTCTCTGTGTAACTTTGGAGCCTATCCTGGCACTTGCTCTGTAAATCAGGCTGGCCTAGAACTCACAGAGAACTGCCTTCCTCTGTGCTGGGATTAAAGGCATGTGCCACCAACGCCTGGCTTAAGACATGCTCTTAAAAAACTGAAAGCTGTGATAGAGTCATACAATTGTGGTGAACCACTCACCTGTTGCTAAAAAGTGGCTTTATTTTAGAGAGAGAGATAGAAGGTAAGATTGAGATAAAAACATAAACATTAAGTAGAAATAGGAGTTGGTTCTTCAATTGTCTCAAATACTGCATAAAAACAGGAAGAAGTCATTTGGAAATCTTCTGTGATAATTTATCTGTAATTAATGAAATACTGAAAGTAAGCCTGATAAAGGAAATTTCAAACCACCACATCTACTTCGTTCATCCTAGTGATTAAAATAAAGCCCATCTTTGGAACTTGGAGGTAGAAATTTTCTTTGTAGGAATTACCTCTTTAGTATATTTCTAGCTGCTACAGAACTGAAATATAAAGCTACTGATATTACTCGTCAATCCTTAGTATGAAGAGCAAGAAAAGGGAGACAGGCAGAATGCAGGGGCCTAGCCACCCAGGCACACAGCTAGCCATGACGTAAGAACAAAAACAAGATATAGAGAATAAAGAGAGGTGAAAAGCACACAGGCAAAGCTTAAAGACAAATGGAATAATTTAAGTAGAAAAGCTGGCTAGCAACAAGTCAAGCTAAGATTGGGTAGTGGTAAATAAGAGTAAATCTCCCTATATTTGGGAGATGGGTGGTAGGCCCCCAAAGATTAAAAAACACCCCCCAAAACAGAAACAACTACAATTATATGCTCAGTTACTTCAGCTAAGCATCTCAAGAATCATTTTTGATTGCTGTTTTTCTTCAGTCTATGCCTCCTATTTATACCATCAAACCATGTTTATTTGTAGCTGGCTTTCAGACTGCTAGCCCCCAAATAATGACAGACATGGAGATGCATTATTATTAATGTTCAGACTTAGCTTGGGCTTATTTCTATATATATTTTAACTTAAAACTATACATTTTTATCAATCAAAGTACTGATTATCCTTCCTGCTTTCCTGCTTTCTCTGAGTCTGTCTGTCTGGCCCCCGGCAGGCTGTCCCTAGATGGATGGCTGACTCCTCATTTCTCTCTGCCCACCAGGCCTCGCTATCCCTCTTCTGCCTAGCTATTGGCTGTTCAGATTTTTATTTGACCAATCAGGTGCATTCGGCAGGCAAGGTGAATCAGCAACATATCTTTACATAGTTAATCAAATGCAGCATAAAAAATGTAACACATTTTTTCATAGTTAAATAATTATTCTATTCCATTGTATTGAGTCTCCTACAATATGTATCTAATATATCTACTTATTTGCATTTCCAAGGACACAAACTAAATTTAGCCATTGCTGTCATCTTCTAACCTAAGCCTCACCCCCTACATCTGTAATTCTGTAATATACTTTTCTTTTTCCCACAGTAATTAGTGTTTAAGCAAAAGAGGTTAATTCTCACAACAGCTTCCCATCATGCAAGCATAAAGTATGAAATGTGAACCATATTTGAAACATACTTTTATTTTGATCTACTCATGTTTTTATTTGCTTTGTCCAATACTTATTGCACCTTATCTATATCTACCAGTGATTGAATAAATATGAGATAAGTGGGTATCTCATGATTTAACTTTTGTATTTTCATCAAAAATTTATAGAAGGAAAATAGTACATATTTTAATTTACCTACTAAAACATTTAGATCTCCATAATTATAGCTTGGTGAAGGTGTAGTTATTTCAATAGTGCAATATGAATAGTAATTATTATTAAAGTTACAATTTATAGAGAAATAATCAGACAGACACTATTATAGCCATTTCACATGTTATTTATTTCAGTGTCACAATAACTGTGTGAAGGATTCTAGTAAACTAAGAAATTTGCAGCCCATTGTGTCTATGATTTGTTTTCTGTAGTTCATATTTAATATAGTTATTATTTTATGAATTTTTTGACCATAGGACAGAATTTTAAGATAGACCATCCACTAAAAGAGTTTAATTTCTTAAGTGATACAATGATTTTATCAAAAAATTTTGAGAAAGATACTCATAATAAGAATTTATCAAGAAATGCATGAATTTATTCACAATTTCTATGGGTATGCTTAGTCTCCAGAATTTTGAGAGAAAAACGCTGATCCTCATCTTCTGTGGAGATCTGAGGTTTCATGAAATATTTGTCTTATGTAAAGTAGAATATATTTCATTCAACACATTAATAACATCACCCTCATCAGAAAAAAAAACAATTTAGAAGTTATTATATTTCCTGTTCTATGAAATCATCTATATATATCATATAAATAACTTATAAAAACAATAAAAATCAAAGCAAGAACATTCACAAAAACCTCATAGCACCAACAGCTATAGTTTTTTTCCCTAGATTAATTAAGAGGAAAATTTTCCATTAGGCAAGCAATCTCTAAATCATCAGTATAAAGTAATCTTTAGTATAATGGGTTCTAATTGTCCTTAATTATTTTATATCCAAATTTTCATATACAATTAGAACCATAATAATGACATATCTTATTTTAACAGTTTATTGAGATACTACACTCAGCTTTAAGTTCTGGATATCGCTGTAAGGTCTAACAGGACCTGTAAATCATTCTAATCTCATAGTTGAAGTGGAAGGTGCAAGGTAGGAAATATGCAAACTTTTGAAATCAGTTCCAGTAAAGCCTAAGTCTTTTTCCATTTAACTAATTTTATGATGAACTTTAGACAATTTATTTATTCATCAGTGACATAATTAACTGTACTTAAAATTAACAATGAATTAATATATTTTATATTTCAAACATTAAAACCATTATTTTCCTACCTAAAATAACCCAGAACTGAGTTAAAGAAAGGGGATACCAGCTTCTTTAATAATAGTCATTACATACTATGTATCTTGTTTATCAGAAGTGTACTATACAAGACTGAGTTTTAAACCAATTTTAAAATCTACCTATTTCTCAATAAAATGATCATTTAAATAAGGGTTTTCAGACATATAAGCACAGTGAATGGAAAACTTAAACTACGATGCAATAATAGTAATTGCAGCTTTCATTTTTATTCTACCACCACAGGTTATCATCACTGTGTATTATGACATTTTTATCTTATATGTGCAGACTTATACTCGACAAAAATGAATCAATTTTTAGTACAGAAGATATAGAAAAAATTCCATTAGGTGGGTGATTCCTGAGAATGTGACAGTTGGCCATTTTCTCTGAGGAATACGCTCCTGGGCTACATTACCCCCCCCCCCAAAGCATGAAATTGTCTTTGAATCAGCCATCTATGTTGGTAGATGGTAGATAGTATACCAGCGGAAATCTGATAGTATCTGAAGTCCCTTTTAAAACATTACACAATGGAGTACTACTCAGCAGAAAAAAGCATTGGAATCTTGAAATTTGCAGGCAAATGGATGGAACTAGAAGAAACCATCCTGAGTGATGTAACCCAGTCACAAAAAGACAAACACGGTATGTACTCACTCATATATGAATTTTGACATAGAACATAGTATTACCAGCCTATAATCCTCATCACCAGAGGAACTAGGAAACATGAAGAACTCTAAGAGAAAAATGCATGGACCCCAGAGAATGGGAAGGGCCAGGATCTCCTAAGCTAATTCCGAGCATGGGGGTAGGGGAGAGGGAGCTGGCAGAATGCGAGGAGGAGAAAAGGAGAGGAGAGGAGAAAATGGAGGAGCAGAAAGGTTGAGTTGGGGGAAGAATAGAAGAGAGCGGGATGAGAGATACCATATCAGAGAGAGCCATTATAGGTCTGAGCAGAGATCTGGCACTAGGGAGATTTCCAGAGATCTACAAGGATGACACCAACTGGCAATCTAGGCAATGGTGGAGAGGATAACCTAAATGCCCTTCCCCTATAATGAGACTGATGACTGCCTTTATGCCATCCTAGAGCCCTCATCCAGTGGCTGATGGAAGCAGAGGCGGACACCCACAGCTATACACTGAATTGAACTCTGGAACCCAGTTGCAGGGAGGGAGGAATGAAGATCAAGGGGGTCGGGACCAGGCTGGTAAACCCCACAGAAACAGCTGACCTGAACAAGGGGAAGCACATGATCCCCAATCTGTTGTCTGGGAGGCCATCATGGGACTGATTGAGACCCCTGAATGTGGATGTCAATGAGGAGGCCTCGGCACCCTATGGGGCCTCTGGTAGTGGATCAGTATTTTTCCCTGGTGTAAGAAGGGACTTTGAAGGCCCATCCCACGTGAAGGGATGCTCTCTTGGCCTGGACACATGGGAGAGTGCCTAGGCCCAGCCCAGGATGATGTTGTGGAATTTGGGAAGCCCTCTTGGAGGGTCCTACCCTCCATGGGGAGCAGAGGGGGGAGGAGGCTGGTGAGGGTTGGGGGGAGGGGGAGAGAGAGAAGGGATTGACATGTGAAATTACAATTTTGTAAAAATTAAAGAAAAATTACAGTGGCAAAGCCACTGCGGAAGATATTCTGAAAAAAATACTATACATTCTAACTTAGGGAGCAAAACCAGGAACTTTGTTTACTTACAAAGTGGAGGACTTACAAAGAGTATGTGACCAAAAGAATGAAATTTTGTCACACTGAATGAAAACTTGCTTTTATTTCAATACTCTCTCAATTTGTATTTTATTTGCATCATTAGCCTGTATTTCAGGCAAATTATCACAGTGACATATTTTGTCCATTTTAAAATTTCAATCAAAGACATGATTTGTCATGTTAACATCAGTATATTGTCAGCTCAGTGAGGGGATAATACATTTTTAAATTCAAATATAGATCAAGAAAACATCCAGAAGATTATTGAAGTTCCATATCTCTTATCTCCAAGCTAATGTGATATTTACAATATGTGTCTAAAAGTAAATTTTAGATTATTTTGTTTATTTATGTTTTTGTTATTTATGTATAAACATTCAGTAATTGAGATTGGACATGAAGATCATTGATTAACAGCATTTATTACTTTTCCATAGAACCCAAGTTTAGTTTCTAGCCCTCTCTGGTCCTTAGGAGAATGTTGTGGTCCTGTGTTGCCTGTTAGGGAATGTTTCTAGAATTCTGTTAGGTATGGTAACTGGGGGTGCCAGGTAGAATGTGTTTCCAGGCATTGGGGGTTGATACTTAGGAATGGGGAATGCCTGTTAAGGTCATGATTGAGATTCCAATTGGTAAGAAGAGTTAGGAGAGTGACACTAATACATAAGATGGATTATTAAAGAACAGCCCATGTGCATACTACATGTTTGGATATGACCTTGGAAAAAATATTTCAACGAGCCCATTTGTGTCTCACTAGAAACAAGTGATGAAATACCAGTTGGAAATGCATCCTTATAATTAACTTCAGGAAACAAAACTATATGTTAATGTTTGAATAAAAATATGCTTGAAAACAATGCAAAATATCTCCAGTCTCTTTCAAAAAATCATGACAGTTGGAAAAGAACTTAAATACTGAACAATCAAATTCACTGTTTGCTCTAGTAGATTATTAACTGGGATTTTCATGAGAATTGACCCAATAAAATATTGCTTCTATGAATATTATAATATATTAGGAAAAAGTACTTAAGATAGTTCTCAAACCTTTTTTACTTTTGTCTTAAATTGATATAGGCAAATCTGTTTTACTCCCTGCCAAGAAAAAATAAATCACTGAAAAGGGAAAGTTACAGAAATCTTATTTTGAGTCAGCTCCTAACTGGAAAGTTCAGATTTGACACTAAGAGAGAGATTATCCGTTACTTTCTTTTAATGTTTAACTGGGCTGTATTTTGTTTGTCTTCCTTTAAAATGAGTCTAGATGATTCCAAGAAGCGTTCTAGTAGTTTATGGATAATACATTTTTTTGAGTGAATTTCTTTAGCAAGCTAGATTGAAGATGTCATTCGGTTTGCATCCCGATGCCACCATTCACATTCTAATACCTATTTCCAATATGTGTGCTTTCCTGTGGAAAGATGATTCCTTTCAAAGTAATATTTTAGTATATTATCTCAGTGTGGCATCTAATAAATGTGAAAATTTCAGGAAATCTCTGATTTAGTAAAGACAAGAATTACCAATACAAAAGGGTCTGCCTGACAACCTCTAGGTGTCTGAGTAAAGTAGTCGCAGCATAATGACATTTTTAAGCCAGGGAGAGAGATGTTTGTCGTCAGTCATGTTTATGAATAGTTTTAATTTATTTTATGCATTGTAGGAAAGGGTAATTTCTTGTTTTCATGTCCTGTGGCTTTGTGGCATATCAAACTGCAGGGTGTATTTTCCAGAATCTGTTTTATTATGTATGGGGGCATAGGGATAAGGCATTAGGATGTGCTATACATTAAATATGGAATTTTTAATGCAGAGAATAGTGCTTTTAAAATATAGTGATATATATATATACATATATATATATAGTATATATATATAATATATATATAATATATATATATATATATATTCACTACACATGCCATATTTCCAAATCAGAAACATATATGTGATTTGTAAGCAATGTGCTTTCTTTGGTTAAACAGATTACTCCTTATTCATGTAGTGTTGGCCAGACTACTTTCCTTTAAATGAAGTACTCCAAATACATTTCTGTCACCTTGTTCAATTTCCTGAGTCAGCAACCTCTGGACACAGAGTTTTCTTTAAAGTTTCTTCAAAATATTACACACTGGAGGGGATACTTTCACAAAGACTGATTCAGCATGTGGAGCCAGAAGGGGACTGGGAGATTTATAGGGTTCTTTCAATGCTGGAAAGGGGCTCCACTGATGGATAAAAGTATGATTATGCAAGTTAGCCTGAGCTTTCAGAGAATGAACCTCAGTCTCTTTTGGCTTGAAATGAACACTCTCTGCAGCATAGTGAAATAGTTTTCTGTTCATGCCAAAGCCTTGTATCATGTTTGCCTCTGAATAATAATTCTCACTTTTTGGAAGGTTTCATATTTGCCATTTCATGTGTTCCTCTCCATAGACTAGGAAAGCATGGCTGAGAAGCAAAATTTGACAAAGGAAGATAATAAAACAGAGGCACATTAAAGATCTTGTTGAAGATAACGGAACTGATTACTGAGAGTAAACTATGGTGTTGTTTTACTTCTATGAACTTTTCAATTTACACGTTGTCTACAGGTTTGGGCATGCACATTCTACATAGAGAGGTGTTCTTTATTATGAGACATATTTTGTGACAGGCTGCAGTTTCCTTTATGATTAAACCAATCTCTGTCTTCCAGACAAAGTGAGAAAAAAGAGTTTAAACTCAGTAGTTTAAATCTCATTCATACAATTGACAAGCATATGAGAAAATGCAGTATCTGATTATGACAATTGGATTTGGGTATTAATTTCAGATCCAAGGCTATCTTATTGGTAGGACTGCTGAAAAATGTTTCATGGTTCACTTATAATACTGATTCTTTGCTTCACAGTTCCAAATACTGACAAAATATTCATTAAAAGTAGAGTTTCTCAGTGTTCATATTAGTTAATATTAGTTGTCAACTATACTAGATTAAGGAATAGCTAGTTAGATGATCCAGTATCTCTCAGAATGTCTACAAGAGGTGTGTATTTTATCAGTATGTGTTGGTATTATCCAAGTACCTAGGGTCTTTGACAGAACAAAAGTTCAGAGGAAAGATGAATTCTCTCTCTCTTTTCCTTAGCTATGAAACTATTGTATTATCCATGGGCATGAAAAATGTTTTCAGGCTTTCAGTTTTCAACTAGTCCATACAACATACCACAAATCCCAGGGATTTTGGTTTGTAGATTTCCACTTCCAGAATCACATAAACTGAGTCATTTTAATCTATATGTATGTATGTGTATATCATCTATCTATCTATCTATCTATCTATCTACTTCTCTTATATATATATATATATATATATATATATATATATATATAATTTATAAATATTTTTTCTCTTCCTGGAGAATGCCATTCAGCAAAGGAGATATGCATCTGATGTTACTGACCTCTCAGGTATAATACTGAGTATCTTTGACATGTCTCACAAAATAGAGTCCAAAGTAGAAAGTCACAAGACGCGATTTTTTTTTCCTAAACTACACAGGTATGTATGCATGTGTTAGCAGATACTTATGAATTGGAAGATAAAAGGAAAGAATTTCCATACAGCATATTTTATTCATTCATCTGTCCAAGAATCTGATTATGTGAAACAAATTAAACATAAAAAACACAATTCTGTTACTATTTTGAGTAAGGTAAATTTAAATGGGTAAAGTTTAAGTTGTTTTATTTAAAATAGTCATTGTGATAAGAACTAAAAAATAGGAAAACACTAAATAATCAGAGCATAAGTTAGTGTATCACATTCAGAGTGAAGACCGTGTATAAGGATAATACGAGAGGACACATTTGCAGACTGCATTAATAGCTGTTAGCATTAGCAAGGAAACCAAAGAAATAGCAAATTCATCAGTGAAAATCAGACTTTATTTGAATCAAGATTAGTATACTTTCATAAACATCCATAGAATTCTTATGAACAGTGTTAATTCTATAATATAGCCTTTTATGAAGAAATGCCCTTTCAAATATTCATCCTAATCACCTATCCCAATTGCCCTATGGTAATAAAATCAACGAGAATATAAAATATACTCACCCATCTATTTATTTTTTACACAGGCTATTCCAACTCCAATCTGTCTGTCAGCTGTGTACTGTACTTATCTACTGGCAAGCTAAAGGTGTTTGTTCTTTAATCAGGGCCAAGATCAAAGGTGGTGTCAAATTTTTTCAACAAGTGATAAAGCGTCTTACCCTATTCCAAAAAGCTGTACAATCCATTCTAAGCAACAAGAGCTGGTCATTATATAATAAACCTGGGACTACAGTAAAGAAGTCATCAAAGCAATTTAAAAGATTGGCTTGATGTTTGACAGGGAGTCAATATACATCACTATTTTGTGTTGACATGCTGAGGTAGCAGTTTACTCAGATTTCGCTTGGGGTATAGTATCAGAAAACCAGGAAAGGCAAACAAAAACCAAGGCATGAAAGCCATGGTGAAGATCTGAAAATAAGTGGATAAAGGTGGAATATAAATTTATATTGAATAATTGGGATGCAGTGGAAGGACCAATGTGTAAGTCTGACCTGCCACCCTTAGCCAAGCTACCCTTTCAGATCACCTTCTCTGTGTCTCTTGATTCTTTCATTAGAAACTATATAGGTTAGTTACACTTCGCTTATTATACGTTATGTATAATTGATCACTCCCATCTCTTCCTTCATCAACAAGTCCAGTAAAATCCTAGAAGAGAAATCTGCCTAGAGTATGTTCTCTGTATTGTCTCAGATATTTCCCCTTGTTCTGAATAGACACGGCAGTATACTAAATTCTCTACATGCTAATTTGAGGCAATAAGTAATTTATTGGAGGAAAACTTACACATTTAATTATGATAACACAGTTGGGAATATGTCCCATATGTGTATCATAGTCAGCCTTACTCCAGAAATTTCTGAAGTCACAAAACACAGATTTAAATCCTAATCACATGCTTACATTAATCAAATATGAGAAAATCAGTAGCATATTAACTACATGCTAGTACATTTATAGGACAAATGGTCAACCAAATTTGTAATTTCATTCCACTGAGTTGACAATTGATTGTTGAAAAGTTCATTAGCTCTTAGAGGACTTAATGCATTATATTTTTATCATACTCATGTACTCCCCCAATCCTTTCCAGATTCACACTCCATTCTTTAGCCACACAACTCTGTGTACTTAATTTATGCTAACAATATATTTTTGGATATGTGGCTATCTATCAGAGTGTGGTCAACATACCTGGGGACATACCTGAAATAAACAGACTCTCCCTCTCCCAGAAGCTATCAATTGCCAACACCTCCTTTGTTGGGAATGAAACACAATGCCTACAACTTGTTTCCATGTTGTGATTTTTGTCTGGCTTTAGTTTTCATGGATCTTGCTTATGCAGTCACAAATGCTACAAGCTCTTATGTGTAAATGATATGTTACAATCAGAAATCACTCTATCATTCTATTCATCCACCATATCTGTTGTTTAAATGTCCCACTGGGGCTGAAAATCCTGCAATATCTTATTCTCCAAACCTTGATCACTTTTTGATCTCTGTGTTAAGCCACATCTACTGGCAAGATTACTTTCTTTAATGAGATGTAGTAATCTGTTAATACAGTGACAAGTAATTAAGATTCATTTTAATACTATGTTAATTTACTTAATTTAGTAATAGGTTCTCCTTTAGAGCCTATGATCTGCCTACCCATAGTTTTTTTGGCCCCAGTGATGATGTCCTCTATGGGTTATATTTTGGAGATTGACACTTAAATTCAGTAAGAAAACATTTTCCCAATTATTCATATCGTTATTTCACCAATAAGTATGTGTTGATAAAGGTCATATGTCAATGAATAAGTCTGATGATTATTTTTATCATCTTGTGGTATACATAATGCCTTCTGCACTGTGAAAGTTAGCCAACAGAAATGAAGATTATAGATCAGTACCAGCTTTATTTATCCATGTTCTGTGACTCAAATAATTTGCGTGTTTTGCAGTAGTCTTACTGTCATCTTCTGGGATGTGGAGATAACAAAAAATTGCCAATAGTTTGGAAGGCTTTGGAGTCTATGCAACCTTGCTTATCTTTAAATTCAAAAGAGAAAACTCATTCCTGGCATTGGGACTTTTACTTGTTCCCCTGTAGTATATAAAAGGAGCAATGCCACTCATTACAGGGTGACTCCATTTAAAATTTTACATATGTATATATATTCTTATATAGTAGTTGGAGCTTTCCTTATCATTTTTTCAAAAGGTATTTACTGTATACCTTTCTCTATCCTACCTTTCTATTCCCAAACCTTTTATTCCTTCATGTGCCATTATTCCCCACTATCCCTTCATGCCAGTGGAATCAACTTCCCCACCCTTGAAATCCCCCTTCCTGATGCTTCCTTCCTAAATCCCTGACCTCTGTGGGTATTGCAAATGAAACATAAGTATCTAAGAATTCTGGGCTAACAACCACAAATTGGGGGTCTGGGTTACCTCAGTCAGAAAGATTGTTTCCAGCGCCATCCATTTCCATTTAAATTTCATGATTTTATTTTAACAATTGAGTTATAGTACAATGTATACATTTACAATGAATTTTGATTGTCCATTATCAGTTGATAGGTATCTAAGATGTTTCTGATTTCTGTATTCTTTTAATAGAACACAAGTGAACATGGATGTGCATATATTTCTAACATTGGAAATAGAGTCCTTTGTGTATATCCAAGAATTGTTTGGCAGGATCATTTTGTACATCTTTGCAAAGAGACTGCCCACTGATTTCCATTGTGGCTACAACAGTATGTAATGCTACTGGCAGTGAAAAAAAATGTTCCCATTTCCTCACATCCACACCAGAATTTGTCCTTATTTTTGAAAATCACATTTGTCAGATTTTCTGAATCTAGCCTATAAATAAACTAAATCAACAATCTTAACACAATTATGTTGTTATCATTCACATAACACAGAAGAGACATAAAAGTGTAAGAAAATGTAAATATCACACAGTTTATAATAAGAAATAGCTTAGCTGAGATACAATACAAAAGAGTATAACCCCATGGTCATTTATGTATTTAGCAAGGCCTCCGTAGTTAAAATACATATTAGATTCAGTGTAGCTGGATTTACGTTGACAATTATGATCCATTTTGACTTAAGTTGTGAGAGGATGTGGAGAAAGGGGAACACTTCTCCACTGCTGGTGGGAGTGCCATCTTGTACAGCCCATTTGGAAATCAGTATGGCGACTCCTCAAGAAAATGGGAATCAGTCTACCACAAGATCCAGCAATTCCACTCCTAGGCATATACCCAAAAGAAGCACATTCATAGAACAAGGACATCTGTTCAACGATATTCATAGCAGCACCATTTGTAATAGCCAGAAACTGGAAGCAGCCTAGAAACCCCTCAACCGAAGAATGGATAGAGAAAATGTGGTACATTTACACATTGGAGTACTACTCAGCAGAAAAAAAAAATTGAATCTTGAAATTTGCAGGAAAATGGATGGAACTAGAAGAAACCAATCTGAGCCAGGTAAGCCAATCACAAAAAGAAAACATGATATGTACTCACTCATCTGTGGATTTTAGACACAGAGTAAAAGATTACCAGCCTACAATCAACATTGCCAAAGAAGCTAATAAACAAGGAGATCCCTAATAGAGTTATACATACTCCCCTGGAGAAGGGGAAAGGGTCAAGATCTCCTGAGCAAATTGGGAGCATGGGAAGAGGGGGGGATGGAGCTAGGAGAATGAGAAGGGGAGAAGAGGAGGGATGCCGAGGACATGAGGGAGAAGAAAGTTTGAGTCAGGGGAAGAATAGATGATAACAAGAATGGAGATATAATAGAGGGAGAAATTTTTGGTTTACAGAGAAATCAGGCACTAAGGAAATGTCTGGAGATCTACAAAGATGATACCCGCTAACAATCTAATCAACAGAGGAGAGGCTACCTTAAATGCCCTCCCCTTATAATGAGATTGATGACTGACTTATATGCAATCCTATAACCTTGATCCAGCAGCTGTTAGAAGTAGAAGCAGACACCCACAACTAATCACCGAACTGAACTGGAACCCAGATGCAGAGAAGGACAAGTGAAGAGCACAGGGGTCCAGAACAGGCTGGTGAAATCCACAGGAATAGCTGACCTGAACATCAGGGAACTCTTGGTCCCCAGACTGATATCTGGAATACCAGCATGGGACTAATCCAGACCCCAGGAACATGGGTTTCTGTGAGGAAACCTCGGAAATCTACGGGACCTCCTGTAGAAGTTCAGTACTTATCCCTAGCATAGGTGTGGTCTTTGGGAGCCCATTCCATATATAGGAATACTCCCTGAGCCAAGACACACAGGGGTGTGCCTAGGCCCTATTCCAAAGGATACAAAAGACTCTGATGACACCCTATGGAAGGCCTCACCATCCAGGGGGAGCATAAAGGATATGTGATAGATAGGGTTTTAGTTGGGGGGGGTAGGGGAGGACGGGTGGGAGAAGGGAACTGGAATTATCATGTAAAACAATCCTGTTTCTAATTCCAATAAAAAAGTTGAAAAAAATAAATATTAGATAGTTATATGTAAGATCTTAACTTTCCCTAGAATTCTTTGTCTGTGAATAACTTTGTTTCTATTAAACTTTCTGTGTTTCTCAATATTACTAATATGTTTTTCATTTTTTATTATTTTTAGTTACTCATATTTACATATCCATCCTCCCCATTCCCTTGCCCTCCCATCCTCCCATCTTCCCCACCCAACCTACCCCAACCCACACCCCGACTCCAACCCAGGGATAGTGAGGCCGTCTACGAAGGACCTTCAATGTCTGTCATATTTTTGAGGGAGGGTCTACACCCTCCTTGCTGTATCTGGGCTTCAATAGTATCCCACCATAGGGAATGGGCTGGAGCGATGGCTCAGCCGTTAAAGGCTAGGCTCACAACCAAAAATATAAGATTACTAATAATTGAAATTAGTTTTAATAGTTGTAATACTTATTTCAACATTAGTGATAAAAATTGTCATAAATTTGAAAAGAAACATGTGGAGGGGATAGCCATCAGAGAGGAGAGGGATGCAGCAAAATAATGTAAATGCAGTATACATATATCAAGGTAAGCAAATTAAGAACAAATATAATGTAATATATTGAAAATGGATCAGAAACAATGAAGCACATGCTTTCTCCTTTCCCATAAGTCACAATTCACTTGCCAAACTAATATGACCAAAGTGCTAAACAGACTATTAGAACCTACTAAAGAAATTATTTGGTTTAAGCAGGTGGTTTGGAGGAATATATGTTGTCAGAAGTCAATAAGAAAAGACAGCCCACAAGAAAGAAAATTTGAGTATGCCTTGAGTAAGTATGGTATTGTCAAATACTATATGGTGTGTCAAGCATTCGAGTACTGGAGGAAATGATGCAAGCAAACACAATATCTTTTTAATGTTGATATTGTCTCCAATATCCATAATTTTCAATTAAAATATAGCTGTGAACTCTCCTGTGTTCACTCAATTTAATGAAATTGTGCTGGTGACTTAGGATGCCTCGGCAGAAATTTTTGCAATGCACATGTTTTAAGCTAGTGGTTTACGCAACCTTGCATTTAAGCATCCTAAAGCCAAAGTGAAATTAAATTAATTTGACCCTTAAAAATTACATTTATAATAAGGAGAACTAAAGACCATTAAATGAAGATAACACAACAAAAGGAAATCAAATTAAGAGTCTGTCCTGAAGACCTTTAAGGTGGTGAGGGCCTTTGATGCATTGTGTGTGATTAAATCACTGTTCATTTCACAGTGACTTGCTTTTGATAGAGCCTCTGATGAAATATACTTCACTGCTCCTGTGCATAATTAATATCGGCCTGTATTCTTCATCAGATAAGTCACCTGTGAATGTAAAGTAAGTGTGTTTCACTTGAAATTTTTCTGGTAATGGATCCTCAAAGCATAGATGAGCGGCCATAGGCAGTATCTGAAAAGTTACTTAAGTGCTGATTTTTAATGAAAAATGACTTTAATATCTGTCATTTATGCATTCAGTAGGTCAGTAGATTTCTATCTCATTTTAAATCAATTATATATATTTACAAAAATATAAGTATACCAATCTCTGCTGTACCCATGGTAGACAAGGAACCTTCCACTGACCCAATTATCAGGCCCTGGATTCAGCTTCCTATTCAGGTACTTGAGTTTTTATTCCTTCCTGTCATAACTGGTACCATGAATAAACTGTAGTATGATAAGTATGCTACAAAAGTAGCATTTTATAAAGCATAAAATAATGCCCCTTATAGAAAGTTTCATCATATTTTGTGGAGTGTCTTTGTTTGTATGTGCTCTATGAATAGAGTGTTCATATTTATTGACATGCATGCTGGTGCCCATTCCCACATATGCATAACTGTATGTAGACCAGAAATCAATATTAGTTTTTTCTTGTCTCTATCCACATTATCTTTGGAGAAAGGGACGCTTTAATGAATCTTCAACTTTTCTGGTTCAACTAGACTAACTAGCTGGCAAGGTCTGATTAATAAACTTGTTTCTCTTCCTAACTGTAGAATAAACAGACATGTGCTGTCATGCCCGGATTTTATGGTAGTACTGGCGACCTTAATTCAGGCCATCATACTTATGCAGCACAAACTGAGCCATAAATATGATAAAAGAAAAACATATTCCAAAAACAAACCTAGACATTACAGTCATAGTAAAATAATTGCCTTCAGACATTTAAGGCCCCCCTCGTGAAAGATAAGAGCAATTCCTAACATTCTCAGGTTATACTCTTTCTGCATTAAAACGGCTTTGCCAATTGTTCTCAAAATTATTATTTGTTTCACTTTTGAAGACCACATATGAGAGCCATTAATTCTGCCCGGAAGACCTTCGGGCAAAAGAGGAGATTGAAAAGACAGGTTGGAGGCATGTAATGAGTGACATTTATTAGAGCTTTATGTTTTTTTCCTGTTAGTAAAAAGAAGCTTTTAACATTTTAAGCAGAAAATAGACAGCAACAATTGTGCTTGAAAGGGTTCTCAGCAATATTTAAAATGATAAAGGTCCTTAAAAAGGCATTGAAAGTCTGAATAAAGAATTACCTTTGCCAACAGGAACTTACATAGAAATGTTACCTTTATCAAAACCTCCCTACTATATGCTGAGATTCCCCACCCCCCAAAAAATCCTGTATTCAATAATAATAGTGAATGGATAATACTTGATAATCTTCAATACTCAGATCTTGGTCTTGAATAATTAAAGATGGCATATATTAAACAATACAGAAAATACTCATTTTATAACAGAACTTATTTCTGTTTGAGGAATTAATTTCCATGTATGTGTGTGATTGTGTAGGTGTGTGTGTTTAAAGTATAGAAGTTGGAAGAGGAAACAGAAAAACTTCCTCTAATGCTCTCCATGTATTCATTCTGACAGGCTCCTCCTAGAGCTGGGGTTTATATTTTTGTGGCTAGACCAAAGGCAAATAGAACCTCAAAAATCATCTTATCTCCATCTCTACCCACTCCAGGAGCTAGGGATACTGTTGTTTCTGGACCTCTAGGTTTATTCAGTGGTTAACTGTTGAGCCAGCTCTTGGCCCCTCAGCTAATTTCTCAAACTACTTTTGAAACATTCATTTACAAGTCAAATGACTATCATTTCAACTATGATATATAACAGTGAAATTTTGGCAGAAACAAATGTAAATGTAAAAATCTATCAAATGAATTACACATTCTAAACAAACAAACAACAAAAAATAAAAGCTCTAGCTTTGAAATTAACCAAACATTATAGGATATTGTCACTGATTTTGTACTTCAGAACTTGATATTAACCCTATTGCTGAAGACATCACATACTTTAGTTATTGAACATGATGAAATCGAGCTGGTAAGGGCCTGGAAGTTCCATTCCTCTTATTGAGCGTTTAGAGAAGCAAAGTAATCATCCATCTTACCCAGTTGTGCCATCTACTACATACAACAATGAGTGGCTTGCCTGCCAAGACATATCCACTGTTTCAATAGGAACAAGAATAACATGAAGCAATCAACTGCTTTCTCTTTGGATATCAGGCCCAATGTAAAAGATTAAAGCCATATTAGGTGCCATTATTTCACCACAAATCTTTGATTTGCCAAGGAATAGGCTCTAGAAGAAAACCCACTACTGCTCTGGTGCTGAATACATATAGTATTCAACCAACGCCTGATGATTTA
The DNA here is from genome assembly GCF_003668045.3 of Cricetulus griseus. Taxonomy (NCBI): domain Eukaryota; kingdom Metazoa; phylum Chordata; class Mammalia; order Rodentia; family Cricetidae; genus Cricetulus; species Cricetulus griseus. The sequence continues at coordinate 23,650,190 of NC_048604.1, read as the reverse complement.
ATGTTATACCCATAGACCAATACACCCTCAACCCTCATATAGAAGCTTCTATTTTCAGTAGATGGTGATTAAGACAGTCTCACCACTGGCCAAGGTGCAGAGAATAAGAGATTGCAGAAAGTGCAGTGCTAAAGGGTTTGTTTATGCCACACCATTCCTCCCTGCAGAAGAGGGTCAGAAAAAGTATTAAGAACCAGAGGGGTGTACACTCTTCAGAAAACATCTTCTTGATGCAAGGGTAGTTTCACATAAGAACTCACAGCAGTTGTGTTAACATGCATAAAACCTTATGCCAACTCCAAGCCGGACCAAATCCCAGCACGGAGAGCGGGGTTTGGCATTGACTTCCCCTACCCCGGGCCATGCTGATCTCTACAATTATTAGCTGCTAGAAAAGGAAGGTCAATTTTTCTCAAAGACTGTAGCGCCTAGCAAGTCAACCAGACTCCAGTGGAAGATCACAAATCCAAGAATATTTCGGCAAAACAAATTGGACTTGAATGTTTGTTTGTTCCTTAGATAGGACAATGTTAAGCAGGTAAGAATTGAGGGGACATGAGTATAATTAAATACATTGTACATAGCTCCCAGAGAACTAATACAGTGTATTTATAAAAATTGTGCCTTGCCAGACTGTGATGGCACATGCTTTTAATCCCAGCACTTGGGAGACAGAAGCAGGCGGATCCATTTGAGTTCAAGGCCAGTCTGGTCTACAAAGTTGTCTCGAAAAAACAACAACAAAAATTTGCCTCAAGTTTCAAACATAGATAAGATTTTAAGACAGCAAAATACTTTGCCTTTAGCTGTTTCAATACTTTTCTTACCCATTCAGAATTCCATGAAAGCCTTCCCTTTTCTTTAGTGTCTCCCTATTGAGCAGTCGCTAGACTTTTCTTTCCAAACTGTCAACTCTCAATTCCTTCAGTAGAATCAGATTCCTTTCATTTAAAAGAAGACAATAAATTCAGTTGTAAAGAAGAAATTATGGAACTTAAAATATAATTAAAAGCTAAATAGAAAGGAAAACAGTAAGAAATGAAGCCAAAGAGACATGAAGAAATTAGAGATTTATCAAATAGCTTAGAATACACTGAAAATTTTAAAGTACAAATGTAAAAACGAAATGTCTGGATATGGAGAAGTAACTCAGTGACTAAGGGAATGTACATTTTGTTCAGAGGAACCAAGTTTGATTCCCAGTTACCTACATTGGGCTACTCACAACTGCCTGTAACTCCAGCTGTAAGGGATCCACACCCTATTGTGGCCTCCACAGGCATCTGCATGCATGTGCACATGTACTCATTCGGACAAATACACACACATACACATAAAAAATGATAAAAAGGAATTAAAAGCTCCCAAAACTTCAAAGAATTAATTGACTCTATGAAAAATTGAATTTAAAAAAGTAATGTAATTGTTACTAAATTTATGAAATGTGCAATGAGAGTCATTACAATTTTATCTCTGTCATTATTTGTTTGAATCTACTCTTAAACAGAAGTAAATAAAAATAGTATCATAAGTATAATTCTTCTACTGTGTGTACTTATAACTTTATTAACTATATATCAATCCCTATACTTTAGTTGTAATTAAAGATGTATTTTTAAAAGCCAGGCGTTGGTGGTGCACACCTTTAATCCCAGCACTCTGTGAGTCTGAGGCCAGCCTGGTCTCCAGAGCAAGTGCCAGGATAGGCTCCAAAGCTTCACAGAGAAATCCCATCTTGAAAACCCCCCCAAAAAGTGTAATGTTTCTGCATACACTCCAAATTTTCCCAAAATTTTAAGCTATGTCTTAAATTATCTGTATATGGAATTATATTCTACACTAACTTGTCTCTCATGTTATTTTGTTCATAATTTTCACAGGTACTAGCATATTGTCCAATCTCAATAAATACAATTAAGAAAAACTGTGGTGTAGTAAACATTTCCTTACAGTTCATTGAATCTTCAGATGTTAGTATTTATTTTAAACAGAGTTTTATCTGGCCTATAGTTGATTTCCATTCATTTCACAGACAGAAGTAGGTTTTAGAAGGATAGCTTGGGTCCCTAATTATTATTTTTGCAAATAAAAATATTCATTTCTAATTAAAATGTGATTATACAATTTCCTCCTCATTCTTCTTCATTCTACTCTTCTCATGTGCTTCCCTGAATTCTCACAAATTCATGTCCTTGGCTTCTCTAACCATGATTGTAACACATATATACATATAAATGAATTGACATATAAACATAACCGATGAAGTCTGTTAAATATTGCCTGTATGAATGCATTTCCGGGCTGACCACTCCATATCGGATAATCAGTTAGGAGGCTCATCCCTGGGATAGGGTAGGATTCGGAAGGTGAATTTACTGGACTTGAATAGAGTACAGGCCTAATGAATCACGCTGAGCTTGGAATATAGATTAATTGTGGGGTGCAAGGGGGAGAAGTCTGGTCAATAAAACCATTCTTATAACAGTTTTAAGATATTTACAATAGTTGATTGGCTATATTTCAATCCTCATTTACTTATGTTGTGTCTACGTTGATATAAAAAGAGAAATGACAATACTGTGTTTACTATAGTATACTACGTCTACTTAATGTTGTGAAATATATTTCACACACTTTGAAAAGGATTTTCCTTCTCTACTGAAGAGAATGGCCTTGGGCATGCATTATTCTGTTTTGAAAAATAATTCTACATTACTTCTTCCCTTATGCGACACTAAGCTGCATGGGTTTTATTAATGTCTTTCTGATTCTCTTATCTTTGAAAAGCTGCATAATAGTCTTTCTGCTATTGGTAAGAGTGAAATACTTTCTGAGAAAAGAATTATGTTCTGAAGGTTTCCTCTTCTCCAAGGAATGTGAAATGCACAAATACTTCTCCAATCTCTTACCCAGTTATATTTATTTTTCTAGTAGGGTTTTATCCAGATTATTTCTAGTTTTTTGACATGTGGAAAAGAAGCCTTTTAGAAACAATTTTTTTTTTGCAATTCCACATAACAAGGAGACTCTGTGACTTTGTGTGTTACATTATTTCTAGATGAGTGTGTTTAAATCCTTCATGCTGAGATGTGTTTAGAATAAATAATAGTAATATGTAGTGATTTAATTTTCTTATGCCTAGCTGAAACATAAATTATCACAGTAAGATCTCTTGGTGAATCTTTGAAAATTCAGCACTCTGTGTACATGACTACTATATTTGTGGTGTCAAGGAACAATCGCAAAAGTGTTGGGATTTTTTTTTCCTGAAAGAAAATTTAAACTTGTGGCATGCCAAGTAATAGTCTGAATCCATGCAAATGAAGTGGTGTATAAGGATATTTTGTAGACTCCCATCATTTCACAGATACTTGGTATATGGCTGTCTCATTGAGTATCATTTCCCCTGAAGTGCCTACATATGTTTTATAATTAGACCTAAGAGTTCACTGTGCTGAGTTGTAAAGATTTTATAACATCTTACTTCTATTGCCTAAACAATAAAAATAAGTCTTCACATTTACATTGTATTAGGTATTATGAGTATACCAGGGTTACTTAAAATATATAGGAGGATGTTCATAGTATATATGCAAATATTATGTCATTTTATATAACGGTTTTCAGTATATGCTTATATTGGTACCCATGAGTGGAGACTAAACCAAACCTGCATGAATATTGTGGAACTGACACATCTGAAATCCTTCAATATGACCACAATTCCTAAAGCTGAGAGTTAGGGAATTAGCTGAGACCCTTTCTTGCTTATACATTGTTAAGTGGTCAACCCTGCAATCATATACCTATAAGCAACAATAAATAAACTCTTCAGAGTCTATTTATATTAAAATATTCTATAAATTAATCATTTTATGAAGGTAAATTATTTAAATCTTTGTAGCATAGGCTCTTTATACACTCTAGAAGGAAACTGAAAAGGAAGAAATGCCTTCTCAAGTAGAGTTATACTGAGTAATTATGATCATATAATAAAGCTGTGCTGACATTAAGGGCATAGATGAGCTTTGTTTGTTTAAGTGTAACATAAGAACTATAAAAAGACATGACGGAACCAAAATCCTAAAGTTTTGAGATTCACATTATTTATTAAAAATACTAAGTGGGAGAATTTGCTTCTAATAAAGTAAAAAAAAAAATCTCACAGTGGTTCTGACTTTGATTAAACATGGAGGACTAAAGCCATGAATCTAACTTCTTTATCTTATAAATTTATGAAAATTCTATAAAATAATGCAATTGGAGAAAATGGAAGAGGAGAAACTCGGAGAGGAGCAAAACATTAAGATGTAAGAATTATAACTTAAAACATTGAAAGTTGAATATCTGAGGACAGAAGATAAATAAGATCAAAGATAATAATTAAGTAAATACTATGTTCAGAATCTAGAAAGGACTCAGAAATTACAACTACCAGTTAACTATAAAACTTCTGTTATGGGAAAATTTATATATAAAACACAGACATAAAGGGATCATTTCATAGTCTCTGAAGTATTTAACCACACCTTCTCACCATGATAAAATGGAAGGAACCAAAACAAAGGAGTTTTTGGATATGGCTTTGTTGAATGCCATATGAAAGAGAATGCCATAGCTAGCACCTAGACATTATCTGAGAACTTATATTTTGAGTGATAGAATTTCCCCAGGGAATATTTTCTTTCAATTCTTAGAGCTTTGTCAGTTGAGATTAATTTCTTAGGAAAGCAATTATTGGACAATTCCATTATACAAAGTTTACAGTTCTAAAAATGATATAAATGTAGTGGTTATAACCAGCCTTTTTCACTCTTAAGGGGCTTGGTCAAACCAGCAGAGGCCATACACCTAAAGAAAACAATTTCCCTCTCTAGCAATTGCTGTCCATTGTCAACAGTTCCTTAGTTTGGGGTAGAACTCTGTATCACAGAAACTATGATCAAGACCTCCAGGGAAATAGCTGTGTCTGCAGAGAATGTTGACTGATTAGAAGTGTAGTACTGTGGAGAGTGGAATGTTGTAAATCCAGAAGCTGACTACTTATCTTGGGCGAGTTCTTGCCCTCCAGAAGAGTCATTCCTTGCTTACCTCTGTGTCTGAACTAACATAGTTGTAACTAATAGATTTTTTTTTTAATTTGGAAACGATTAACTTAGTAGACCACTAGCTTCCCCCAAACAAAACCCTAGCAATATCATCAGGAAGCATCTTGGGTCCATAGACAAGCTTTCCCCATCTTGTTTGTAGCCACCTCTTTGAAGTAACTATCAAGGTATTAAAAACTTGCCTTGATTTGTGATGTTATTTGTTCTGTAAAACTGTAAACACTTCATAAAACTGCTTCCACATGGGAACATGGAATTTAGGGTGACCTAAATCTGTGTTCTCAGGCCATGGTCACTGAAAATATCTTTTAAGAATAAATAAATTAACAGATCTCTCAGACCATCTGCTCCTAACTTTCCTCCCCCCAACACATCACTGTATCCAAGCACCCACATCAAGCAGAAACCCCTGCTAAACCTCAGGTCTTGCCTGGCAGAAAACCATGCGGGCTACTCACAGACCGTCTCCACTCTCTCTGTTCCCCTAGGCACAATTTCTCAATCACCTCCCTAGTGCAGCAACAGATCACAGGCTGTGGGCTCCCGCCCACCCCACCCCCCACTGCCCACATCTTCTTAGGATTGCACAGACTACCCTGTCCTTACCTGCATTCCCCCACTTATCACTATATCCCAGTCTCCCTCCAGCACCAGCAGGCATTTGATGTGAACATGCCAGATGAGCAGGCCAGTGAAACAGGCAAAACACAGACAACACACTCTCGAAATCTAGATAGCAAACAGAAACCAAGTAACAAAGCACCCACCCAACAAACACAAACCCAGAAACCAGCTGCTAGACCCATAATCCCCCCAAAACCAGATGCCTAAACAAAGGAAAAGAACAATTACAGCCAAGACCATATGTCTCCACAAGAACCCAGTTATCCTGCCACAGCAGGCCCTGAATATTCCAACAAAGCTGAAACACAGGAAAAAGTCTTTAAAACAGCCTATATGAAGACTGTAGAGTTCTTTAAAGAGGAAATAAATAAATCCCTTAAAGAAAGTCAGGAAAACACAAACAATTGGAGGGTATGAATAAGTCTCTTAAATAAAACAGAAAAAAATGCAAACAGATGAAGGAAACTAATAAAACTAATACAGAACTGAAAAGGGAAATAGATGCAATAAGGAAAATATAGTTGATCAAGTGTCTTTGTGGTAGGATTCATCATTCGTGGGTGTATACATAAGAGTGGTATAGGTGGGTTTTTAGGTAGATCAATTCTCAGTTTTCTAAGGAATTGCCATCTTGATATCCATAATAATTGTATAGGTTTGCACTGCCACCAGAAGTAAAGGAGTGTTCCTCATGCTCCCCCGCTTCTCCAGCATGAGTTGTCACTTGTGGTACTGATCCACTCAGAAAGATGCAAGGTGGAATCTCAGAGTCACTTTGATTTGCATTCCTCTGATGGCTAAGGATGCTGAACATTGCTCTGTTTCTCAGTCATTTGAGTTTCCTCTATTGAGAATTCTCTGTTTAGATTTGTACACCTTTTTTAAAAAATTGGACAATTTCTCTTTTAATACCTAATTTCTCTAATACTTTATATATTTTGGATAATAGCCCTCTATTAGATATGGAATTGGTGATAATCTTTTCCCACTAGACAGTCTGTTGTGGTGCTCTCTTAACAGTGTCCTTTGTTGTAAGAAGTTTTTAAGTTTCATGAGGTCACATTTATTAATTATTGGTCTTAGAGCATGAACTATTAGTGTACTGTTCAGGCAGTTGACTCCTGTGCTTAATGTATCTGTTTTTATGCTGAGGTATTTGATCCCCATGGATTTGAATTTTGTGCTGGTTAACAAATATAGACCTATTTGCACTCTTCAACATGCAGACATCCATTAAGACCAGCCCATTTGTTGAGGACACTTGTGTCCCTGGCGCCAGTACCAGCGGCCGAGGAACCAGGCCAGGCGAGAGTCTTCGTATTAAGAAGGACACAACTCGGGTCATTCAGTAGAAGCGAATGCCATCGGTTTACTGCAGCCAGCAGCTTATATACAAGCGGAGATTGGAAAACACCACCTGCTAGCAGAACGCACTCCCATGCCCTATCATAAACAAGGAAACCACAAAACCCACCCAGGGCGAACGAAGCAAGAAGGGAATGGGGCCAAGGCATAATGTTTCAATAACAAGAAATGTTCATAACCGGATGTTAGTGGACGAGGCTTAGAAAAACAGGAGGTACCTTTGGTTATGCTGGAAAACAACACACAGAGACCCCCTGGGGGCTGGGTCCCAACACACTTGATCATCTATGTATATACCAGCATTAATCAAAATGTCCAGAAACTGGAAACAACTTTGATGTCCATCAACAGAAGATTGGATAAGAAAATGTGGTATATTTGCACAATGAAATATTACTCAGCTGTTGAAAAATGAGATCATGATAAAACTTGAAAAAAAAATGTCATCCTCAGTAAGGTAACCAAGACCCAGAAAGAAAAACATGGTATATATACTCACTTACAAGTAGACATTAGCAACAAAGTAAATGATAAATATGATACAACACCCTATACCCAGAAAGTCTACATAACAAGGAGGGCCAAGGCAGACACTTGAATCTCCCTGAAAGAGGAATAGAATAGAGTTTGTGGGTGGACTTGGGGCAGATGGGAATGAGAACAGGAAAGATATGGTGGACCTGTTTGTTTGGTATGAAGAGAGAGAGAGAGGGTGAGAGAGAGAGAGAGAGAGAGAGAGAGAGAGAGAGAGAGAGAGAGAGAGAGAGAGATGAATGGATTGGAGAGCATTTCAGCGATATTGTAGAAACATAGTACAATAGAAACTCCCAGGATTCTACAAGGGTAACCTTAGAGAGGACTCCTAGTAATGGAGGATATGGATCCTGAACCAGCCACCATCAGTAACCACATAGATTCCAGTCATGGGACAGGAACATCAACCCATCCACAAAACCGACCTACAATCTACCCCTTCTGTAATATATAAAGGGGCTATGAATGTGCAAAAATTGTGGGAATGACCAACCAATTACTCATTTCATTTGAGATCCACAATATGAAAGGAATCCTCTGTCTGACAATGCCTAGATGACTAGGATAGCCCAGAGACCTAAAATAGAAAAAAAATCAATAAAATTATTCCTAATGGTATTCTGCTACACTTTTAGATCAGTGCCTAGCCCAAACACCATCCAAGAGTCTTCCTCCAGTAGCTTCTGGGAGCAGATGCAGAAACCCACAGCAAAACATTAGGTACAAAGAAAGTCCAAGTTGGAGATATTTTTTGGGACCCATTCCCTCAGAACTCAGGGAACCACACTGAAGAGAGGAGGAAGAATTGTAGGAACTAGAGTGGTTAAGAATATGAGAATACTAAAGTCCACCAAAAAACTATGCAGAACTCAGAGGAGCTCACCGAGACAGAAGTGGCAGTCCCAGAACCTGCATGGCTGTGTACTAGATGAGTCATCCTCAGAGGGGCTTCCTCCAGCAGCAAATGGGAACAGATACAGAGACCCATAGTCAGCTATTAGATAGAGAGATAGAATCTAACTTGGAGATCTCTATCAAACCCATCACCTCTGGATCTGAGAGATCCCACAAAAGCGGCAGAAAGATTCTAAGAGCCAGAGGGCATTAATTACACCATGAGAAAAAGGTGCATACGAATTCACAGAGATTGAAGCAGCAAGCAAAGGGCCTACAGGAGTATGTGTCAGGTGTTTTACATACATAGTATAGCTGTTAGCTAAGCATTTTATGGGAATACTGACTATGAGAACAGGTGTATCTCTGCTTCTTATTGCCTGTGCATGACACTCTTTATTTCCTGTCGGGTTGTCATGTCAAACATCTATATTACAGATTCTGTTTCAACTTACTAAATTTTATTCCATCATGCTTTGTTATTATCTTGTAGAAGCCTACTATTTTCTAGGGAGAGGCAGAAAGTGAGTGGATCCAAAGGGTAAGGAAATTGGAGGAGGAACTGGTAGGAGAAGAGAGAGGGGAAACTATAATCGGCATATATCATGTTACAAAAGAATCTATTTTCAATAAAAGAAAAATGCTAAGGGAATTCTGGAAATAAAAAATTTAGGAACTACAGAGGCAAGTTTAACCATCAGAAAACAGGCCATGGAAGAGATAATCTCAGGCATTAAAGATATGATTGTAGAAGTGGATATATCAGTAAAAGAAAATGCTAAATAAGGCTGGGCATTGGTGGCACACGCCTTTAATCCCAGCACTCGAGAGGCAGAGGCAGGAGGATCTCTGTGAGAGTTCGAGGCCAGCCTGGTCTCCAGAGCAAGTGCCAGGATAGGCTCCAAAGCTACACAGAGAAACCCTGTCTTGAAAAACCAAAGAAAAGAAAATGTTAAATAAAAATTTCCTTACACAAAATTGTTGTGAAATGTTAGAGATATGTTGAAATCATTTAAGCTGTGGACTATTTGTTCAATGATGCAATGATGCATTGCATTCTTTTACGTTGCATTTGTTTAATCTGTGAAGATCTGTAACTTTGCATGTTTGAAACACCTGATTGGTATATAAAGAGCTGAAGAGCCAATAGGTATGGGGGAGAAAATATGGGGGGGGGCTTCCAGGCAGAAAGAATAAATAAGGGAAAAAGAGGGGAAGGATGATTGGGAACAGAAGAACAAGAGGATGCTAGGGACCAACCTCCCAGCCCCACAGGCAGATATAGAATAAGAAGGAATGAAAAGTTACACAGAAATAAGACAAAAGTAAAATCACAGAGGCAAAGGATAGATGAGATAATTTAAGGTAAGGAAAGCTGATTAGAAATAAGCAAATCTAAGGCTAGAGATTCATGAATAAGAATATCCAATGGCTGAGAAACAATTAAAAAATGATCAAAATTCTTAGCCATCAGAACTATGCACGCTGAGACTCCTTTGAGATTCCATCTTATACCTGTCAGAATGGTTAAGATCAATAACTTAATGACAGCTCATCTGGTGAGGATATGTAGCAAGACAATACTCCTCCATTGCTGGTGAGGTTGTAGACTTGTACAGCCACTATAGAAATCAATATCACGGATCCTCACAAAATTAGGAATCAATCTACCTCAAGACCCACCTATAACACTGTTGGGCACACACAAAGGACACTCCATCATACCAAAAAGATACTTGTTCAACAATCGTCATTGTGGCTTTATTCATAATCACCAGAAACTGGAAACAACCTAGATGTCCCTCAACAGAAGAAATGATAAAGAAAATGTGGTACACTTATATAATGAAGTATTACTCAGCTGTTAAGAAAAATGGCATCATGACATTTGTATGCAAATGGATGACGCTAGGAAAAAAAAATCATCCTGGGTAAAGTAACCTGGATCCAGAAAGATAAATTTGGAATGTATTCAGTTATAACTGGGTGTTAGATGAAAAGTAAATGATAATCAAACTATAATACATAGACCCAAAGAGGTTACATAAATAGAAGTGCTCTAAGGGAGTACTCATGGACCTCCTTAGGAAAAGAAAACACAATAGCTTTTGGGTGATCCTCAGTCAGGTGGAAAATGATCAGCAGGTTTCAGATTGGGGTGAGATGGGGTGAAGGGAGAATGTGGGGAGAGACATGTAGTAATGGGGAGCAGAAGGCAGTTGGGAACACAGTGCAGTGGAAACTTACTGGAACCTTTGAGTCTGATACTAGTAAGAACTTTTACTAATGGAGGATATGTAGTCAGAACTGGCACTTTTTTGTAGCCAGGCAAGGCTTCCTGTGTTGGGACTGGGTTCCCTTCACTTGAGTTGTTGGCCAAGGCTGTCTGCTAGAGATCCCTAAACCACCCAGGCTGATGCTAGGACAGAGGGTCACACTCCAAAAACTTTAGGTAACATAGCCCACTCCCTAAAACATACACACAGCTCATTGAATGTGGAGAAGTTGAGCTGGTGCCTTCATGGAACCTAACCCATATGTTTTAGTGTCTTTGGTGCAGGAAGGTAGTCTGCAGGCTACTGAAAGAGAAATGGCAACACCAACCCAGCAACACAGCATTTGACCAACATTCTCTACTGCATGCAAGATGTGCTAGAGGCAATGCTGGTGCAAAGCAAGAGGGAGCCCAGGATGGACAATGCTTGGATAGTCAGTAACCAGAGACTGGATATCCCAAAAACCTAGGGCAGAATCAAACAGACTGTGATAAACAAATGCATTAACTAATTAATTTAAATAACTGAGATGATTGCTAATGATATTCTACTATACTCATAAATAGGTACCTTGTCAAGTTTTCATAAAACAGACTTTGTCTGGCTGCGTATGGGAGCTGGTGCAGATATACAACCAGATATTATCTAAATGGAGGTATAAATTGGAGGTCTCCATTGGGTCTCTTCACTTGAATATTGTTGAATACTGCAGCAGAGGCTTCCCCCTATTCAAATTGATTGTTGCAGTCAGAAGGGATAGAGTTTGAGGCCTACTCAATTAACCAAGCAGGCCTCATATCGAAGGTCCAGTCATGGGGTCTGCATGGATCTGTACCAGGCTTTCTGCATACATTTTATGGCTGTTAGGTTGGTGTTTTGTAGGACTTTTAACAGTGGGGTTGGGTGTATCTCAGACTCTTTTACCTGCTCTTGAGATTCTTTTCCTCCTATTAGGTTACCTTCTCCAGCCTTGTCTCACTGTATCTTGTTTTGTCTTGTTTAGCTGTCATCATTTGGAGGCCTGCTCATTTCGGAAAAGGAAATGTAAGATAAGTGGACCTGGGCAAGAGTGGAGGTTGTGGAAGGAGTATGAGTGAAAGGAGGGGAACTGTGATTGGGATGTATTGAATGAGAGAAGAATCTACATGCCATTAAAAAAAGAATGAGCAGAATACAATACACCCATGCATGAAATTCTCAAAGAAAAGTGAATTTACAACAAAAAAGCTATGCTTAAGAGTTTCTATTTCAGAATAAAAAAATACTTGTTTCAAAGAATGACAAATATCTCAATTAGAAAACTGAAAGAAGCTGGGCGTTGGTGGCACACGCCTTTAATCCCAGCACTCGGGAGGCAGAGGCAGGCAGATCTCTGTGAGTTCGAGGCCAGCCTGGTCTCCAGAGCAAGTGCCAGGACAGGCTCCAAAGTTACACAGAGAAACCCTGTCTCAAAAAAAAAAAAAAACAAAAAAAAAGAAAAAAAAAGAAAACTGAAAGAAAGACACAGTATGAAAGATAACTTCAAAATAAATAGAAACCATTTTCTTCTATGAGAAATACATATTTAGTTAAAGCACAGAACATGTCAGGTGTAGAATAAATACATTTGTAGAACATGTAGCTTTCTTACAGAGATACTGATTATATACCCTGTGGAGATCAGAGAAAATGATTATCTGAGAAATAAGAAAGGAGTGTGTCACGTATTCTAAACTGAGAAATCAGTGGAGAAAAACTAAAATTAGAAGTGCGAAAAAATCACTCTGTATAGAGATAGGTAAATATCTAAAGAAAAATATAAAAGTAGAAAGCCTTACTGGTGAAGGAATAGTAGCAAAATGATTTCTTTATATTTTTACTTTTAAGGAGTGGTCATATTTTATTTATTGAAAAGATGAATGCCATATAAAAGCAAATCAACAAAGAGAATTTATATTTCAACTTCAGCATTAATTAGTCCTGCTTGTAAGGTATGAGGGAAAAGAAGAATTCGGTTATCTATTTTAAAAAAGAATTGAAGTACTTTAAAGATATTCCAGCAAATGTCCAAATGGTTTTTATTTAGTGAAATAGGTTTTTAAGCTAATGAATTAACAGTGATAAAGAAATTACAAATGTGAAGCTCACTCTGATTTCAGGATAGATAAAGGATCAAGAATTTCTAAATATTAAGTTTCAAACTATTTTAGATTTTTGGTGACTGATATCCCTAAGTAGTTAACATTGATACATGCCATATCAGAAATTATGTTAAATACATACAGAAAAAAGCACATTGATATACAAACATTATCAATGTGAATCTACCATATGATTTTTAAAAATGGTTTTCCTGGGTTGCCAATTTTTACCTGTTTGGGTTATATTTCAAAATGAGTCTTAACCCTCTGAAATCCTCTAGGTGAACATCCTTCATTAAGTGTCTTTGGTCTTAACATGTAGCTGTGAAACAGTTACAAGTCATTATGTCTGAGTTTGTGTCTTTTAAAATATTTCTGATATAAAAGTTCCATATTTTTTAAAGATTTTAATTTCCTCTAACTGTAACAGTAAATTCCTGCTTATGTAGAAAGAGAATTTTATATTCTTACTTTTCATTTGTTTGGGGGGGTCTTTATTTTTTATTTCATTTTACTATTTCTTTTCAAGACAGTGTCTCGTGTTATCCAAGCTGTCTTTGATATTGCTAGGTAACTGAGTATGACATAAAACTTCTGATACACTTGTCAGTGTCTCCCAAATGCTAATATTATAGGTATACACCACCATTCTTGACTTGATTTATTGATTTGCTCTTGTGATATTTTATATGATACTTTTGCTTTTGTTGCCTTTTTCATATGTCATATTTGAATTTGCCAAGAATTCTGATGCACAACTTCACGGATATTTATTGTTGTTAGATATTTTTTTTCTCTAGGCATATTTGCGCATGTAGATTGGATGTATTTAAAACCCTATACAAAATGTTAAAACATAGCTGGGTGGTGGTGGCACATGCCTTTAATTCCAGCACTCGAGGAATCAGAGACAAGCAGGTCTCTGTGAGTTCAAGACCATCATGGTCTCCAGAGCAAGTGCCAGGATAGGCTCCAAAGCTTTGCAGAGAAACCCTGTCTCAATAAACCCCCCCCCCCGAAAAAAAATGACATTGGAATTTAAGAAAGACTATTCACATGACAATAAGTTAAATTATTCCCCAGTATAAGCTATTTAAAATTATGCTAGCCATCCTTCCTGTGATAATTATATAATTTTTGTTGTTATTTTTACCTATCATTTTACTTAATTTTTCTCTTATTTAGTTTGCTATTACTTTCCATTACTTATTAAGGCATGTCTAACACAACACCATGAGCCATAGGAAGCTCAGAAAACCTACAGATGTAACACTATAAAAACTTGAAAGATGATGGGACGTTGGTGGCGCATGCCTTTAATCCCAGCACTTGAGAGGCAGAGGCAGGTGGATCTCTGTGAGTTCCAGGCCAGCCTGGTCTCCAGAGCGAGTGCCAGGATAGACTCCAAAGCTACACAGAGAAACCCTGTCTTGAAAAACCAAAAAAAAAAAAAAAACCAAAAAAAAAAAACTTGTAAGATGATGTGAAGCTTCTGAGAATAGTTCTGTTTTTCTTTTGTGATTAGATTCTGTAGTGATAAAGTGTAAATTTTGTAGTTGAAAACATTATCTTTGTTTCTGAGCAAAATGTCAAACTACTGCCAGAATATTGAATCCAATTCTTGAATGCTAATCATGAACTTTTTCCATAAACCTGTTTATAAAAGTGAAGCATCTTTTACCAACTGCATGTTTCCTCTGTTAATGATAGTATAAAGACGAGGCTCACAAGATCATGACATTTGGGTTTCCTTGTTGACAGGGAACTTTCCTTTTTTATAGTTGGCCTTTTCCTTCTAACTCAAATGTCACCTTCCTTCGATTCCATTCCTTTTTCTTTTCTCAAGCCAAACTCACTAGCTCAAGAGACACAAAATGTATTTCAAAGATGAAAATTGTAGACTCAGTAATTCAAACAGAAATTATAACAGAGTGGCTTCAGTTTTACATCACTGTGAAGGAAGGAGCTCAGCTTAAAAGAACCTCTAAGAAGTATTGAATTTAGGCAAGGCTTATACCAGGGTAGTTTCGGGCTTGGGAAGAAAGAAAAGGCAATTTTACATTAGTTGCTTTTATCTTTAAAAAACACTGTGATAATACACAGTGATGTTAACAGTCCTATGGTTTACCTGGTCAAAATATACTCCATAACTGTTCAACAAACTTTCCTGTGCAGACGATTGAGAATTGATCCTACCAGTACCCCTGGTTAGTCTTACAGATGACACCGAAGGCTTCTCTTCCCCTGGGACTTTAAAGCATCTAAAATTTATAGTTACCCAAAATGAAACACTTGATAGTTCTTTACTCATAGAAGGACAATGTTAGTTAGCAAAGCAAGAGAGCAACCTCTTAGACGTTGTGTAATGTTATTTAAAGTTATTTAAAGATGAGTATTGTGTGTGTGGAAAGAAGTTGTTTTGGCAGGTAGGATACAAATCAAAAGCTATTATGTTGGGATACTTAGAGAAAAACGTTTACACTGTTCCAGTGGCTAATGATAAGTTTTATTTTAGAAAAAACACGAAGCTAGCTTTTATGATAATAATGGGACCTGAAAACACTTCATGTAAAAAACATATATTTGCTAAAACACCTGATTTAACTTAACTAGCTCAAATATTAGTTGTGGCTTGTTAGAAATTCTGTTGGTAGGGAAGGAAGATATTTAGATGTTCGTTTGAAAATAGTTCACTGAAAAGGTCCTCAAAGATTATGATATATTACTACAGTAAAGTGATAAAATCAGTGTCATCTTATGGGACAATAGGATGAAGTATTACAATTTAGAATTTGTAGTATGCACAATAGAAATAAAAGGACAGATATGACAATGGTATTTTCATCTTAGAATTACCCTGCTGTCATGGCACAGAAATAAAGGGAATTAATAATTAAATATATTGGAAAGATCTCCTATGCTACTGGACAGGTAGGATCAACATAGTAAAAATGGCAATCTTGCCAAAAGCAATCATCAGATTCAATGCAATCCCCATCAAAATCCCAGCACAATTTTTCACAGACCTTGAAAGAACAATTCTCAACTTTATATGGAAAAACAAAAAACACAGGATAGAAAAAAATCCTTTGCAATAAAGGAACTTCCAGAGGCATCACCGTTCAGGACTTCAAGCTCTACTATAGTGTTAGGAGCCATACAGCTTGGCATGAACCTTTAGGCCAAACTTGACAAGCCGCACGGTTATGAAACTGTCTTTTGATTAGAAATGGCTTTTAGAAGCATAAGTACCCAGAAGGAACAACATGACCCATATGTCAATCCTTTGTTACAACCACAGGCCCACTTACCTAAGCAACCCTCCTGCATCCCACCATTTACCTAAGCAACCCTCCTGCGTCCCACCACTTACCTAGGCAATCCTCCCTTTCCCTACCACCCATGAACTTTTTACCCTGCCAATACCCTCCTTCTATAGTTTTCTAACATCCTGTTTAAACTAACACCTGGCTGTTGGCCTCTTCTCCTCCTCCCTTTTACGCCAAACTACTGATTATATAAGCTAGCCTGAAAAAAATAAAATTTGCCACTTATCAGAATCCTGTCTTGTGGGTATTCTCTTGCGTCTCTTGTCTCCATTTTCCTCCCTGGACTTCTTGCTCTAGGTTGCTATCCTGTGGGTCGGGACAACTACACTATAGAGATACAGTAATGAAAACACCTTGGTATTGGCACAAAAACAGGCAGGCAGATGAGTGGAATAAAATTGAAAGCCCTGATATCAATCCACACACTTACGAACACCTGATTTTTGACAAAGAAGCTGAAATTATACAATGGAAAAGAGAAAGCATCTTCATCAAACGGTGCTAGCATAGCTGGATGCGGACATGTAGAATATTGTGGGTAGATCCATATCTATTGCCATGCATAAAACTGAAGTCCAAATGGATCAAAGACCTCAACATAAATCCAGCCAAACTGAACCTCCTAGAAGAGATAGTGGAAGCTACCCTTGAACAGATTGGGAAAAGATAACACTTCCTGAATATAACACCATTAGCACAGACATTGAGATCAGCAATTAATAAATGGGACCTCCTGAAACTGAGAAGCTTCTGTAAGGCAAAGGACATAGTCAACAAGACAAAATGGCAAACCATGGAATGGGAAAAGATATTCACCAACCTCACATCTGGGAGAGGGCTGATTCCCAAAATATACAAAGAACTCAAAAGCTAGTCACCAAAACACCAAATAATTCAATTATAAAGTGGATTACAGAACTAGATAGACAATTCTCAATAGAGGAATCTAAAATGGCTGAAAGACACTTAAGAAAGTGCTCAAAATCCTTGGCCATCAGAGAAATGCAACTCAAAACAACTCTGAGATACAATCTTACACTGGAAAGAATGGCTAAAATCAAAAACACCAATGACAATCTATGCTGGAGAGGATGTGGCATAAAGGGAACACTCCTCCACTGCTGGTGGGAGTGCGAACTTGTAAGATCACTTTGGAAGTCAGTATGGCTGTTGCTCAGAAAAATGGGAATCAGTCTACCTCAAGATCCAGCCATTCCTCTCTTGGGCATATACCCAAATACTGCATGTCCATACAACAAGGACATATGTTCAACCATGTTCATAGCAGCACTATTTGTAATAGCCAGAAACTGGAAGCAACCTAGATGCCCCTCAACTGAAAAATGGATAGAGAAAATGTGGTACATTTATACAAACAAAACCAAACAAAACAAAAACCTTGCTCCGTCAACATAATAAACGTAAACCAGAGTGTTTCACTGTTCTATTGTACATTTTAAATGGTATTCTAACTCCCCTCATGTGATGACATTTTGTACAATATTACTTTAAGTATGTAAACATGTGTTACTTTTTTATGTTGTAAAATATTATATTATCTTGTAAAGATGCATTACATTTTTTATGTTGTGAAGTATTATATTAACTATGTAAAGATGTGTTACATTTTTTTCTTTCACCTTGCCTGCATAAAGCACCTGCTTGGCCTAATAAAAAGCTGAATGTTCAATAGCTAGGCAGTAGTGGCCTAATAGGCAGGGCTAGTGGGCAGAAAGAGTAAGTAGGAGGGGGTGTCTAAGCTCCAGAGAAAGGAGAATCAGGGGTAAGGAGAGGGAATGCCCCTGCCATCCAGCCAGGCAGCCATCAGTCAGCCAGACACAGGAAGCAGGGAAGAAGTTCATACAAAATGAAGGAAGATAGAGACCCCTGGTTCAAAACATAGATGAAAAGAACCAAGTTAAATTAACTTATATAAGTTAGTGAGGGAAGCATAAACTAAGTGCAAGCATTCTTAAGTGATAACAAATCTCCATGTCTTGATATGTGACCTGGTTGGTGGTCCAAGAAAGTCTGCTATAACACATAAACCCTTTAATGTAATTTCTAAGACTGTTGTGACTTGTGACATTTCTACCGCGATTTGAATATTATTGGGACCACGATGAATCCATCTTTGGATTTTGCAAATGTCTGCCTGGAACTACAGATAATTACATTATTTTTTAAAGGCTTCTTTTACAAAAATCACCTTCTCAGAGATATTCTTCACAAAGCTGACAACTTAACTATCTCCCTACTTATCCTCTGTCTCCTTATCAGTACAATTTTATTTGCATTTGTTGGTATTTTACTTTATATCTCCCCAATTAATATATCAGTTCCATAAAAGCAGAAATTTTGTGTCCAAGATTTGAGTTGAAAGCACTTCTATGAAGCTAAGAAAAATTAAAATTGTGAATTTTCCATTATATAATCTTTTAAAGATCATACACGTATATTTTATTTGTAATCTTTTAACATGGCTTACTAACCAGACCTTTCACATTTGTATAAACTTTACATCTCACGAAAGTACTTCTTAGTATTGTGAACCAAGTGTCTCATGAAACTTCAATAAATATTATTAAATTAAAGAATAAAATGTGAATGAATGGCTTAAATAATGTGGGGATGGAACTGATTTTGGAAGAGTACTTAGTAGTAAGTTTTGATGGTAGTTGACTTTGCATAGGAATACAAGAAGATGTTGGGTATCCCTTGAGGTTCTGAGAAATGGGCTGTTCTGAATAAAATGTAAGATAACCTAGTAGTGAATAGTCCATGATCTAAGGGCAAATTTTGCTTACCTGATAATTTTGCTAGTGGTAGGATGCAGATATACATTAGAATTTACTGCCTTAATAAATGATGTTCTAATTATAATGTAATTGCTTATATTATAGTCTCTATCCTTATACTTAAGAGACGATTTACCTTCTTCTTAGACACATAAATCACTAAAACATGACCACTTCATTGCTGTACTTGATTATTTCTTCCCTTTTCCCACATTACTTTTATAGTCTCTAGAGCTTTTAAGAAATTGCATTGATTTAAGCTCTAGGTGCCAAAAAATGACATTTGACTAGTAAAAAGTAGCCAGATGCTTTATGCCTAACTTGAATACATGTCAACACAAATACCCATATTAGTGCAAACACTCAGGAGACAAGCAGGGAGGGAGGGGAGACAGAGACACAGAGAGATAGAGAATACTTAATAAGTGGTGAACCTAAAGATTTATTTTTCCTTGCTAATAGTAGCTTCTCTATTGAATCACTCACCTCTTCCTGAGCCATTAATAAAGAATTCATTAAAATGAACCACTAATAAAAAGAGCATAGTTAAATAATACATTATGTTTTAAATAATGGTCAAAACTGGTTACAATGAAAACTATCTATGGATTGATCACTCTCAATTTATAGAAGCCCATCTGCCCGAGTTTTTAATCTACTCAGATTGTTTTTTGGCCAGTAGCACTGCCAGAGGCAAATTTATATCAATCTGACAAAAAGCAATAGAAAGTCTTGCTTCAGAGGTTCTCATTGCTTAAAGCTACAATACTTCTTTAAAAGCTTGAAGGTGTTATAATTAAACATGCATCAATTGCTTAACTTGTCAAGCAAAGGCAGTTATTGTAAAGCCTTTTTCCCCTTCAAACAGTCTCTCATTGCTCATGCCTGATTGCATTTATAGAAAAAAGTATAATTAAAGTACAAATTTAACTTCTGGGAAGGAAACCTTATCAAAGTTTCTCCCAAATCTCCTGGAATTTCTTCATTTTCTTGAAAGCTGCACCTACTGACTATGCTTTCACATTTATAGATAGATATGAGCAAACATCATTAATATGTAGATTTTTGAGGATGGCTTGAGGGGAGGCAGGAAAAGACAATAGAAATGCTAATTTGCCTTTAATAACAAAATTGCATTGCAAGTGTAATTAAAAATACTTGTTTTTGGTAATTTCACTTTTACAGCTCCCTCACCTCTTGTCTTTTCCTAAGTAAATATAGAATGCTATAAGTACAATAACACTCAAATAATTGGACACTACAGAGTCAAATCCTAATCATTTAGGATAATTTTAGTATTTCACTATCATGTCAAATTAGCAAATTCGTTGTTATAAAAGCAATGAGGAATAAATTTACTTTCATCTGAAACTGATTCCATCCCTATAGATAAAGGACAATAAAAAATAAATTCATGAACACACTGATGACAAAGAGAATATTCTTTTTTATGAAAGGAAGGAAAAAATCCCTTCCCCATATATTTAAATACAAGAACCCATTCTACTGCCTTGTTTTTTGTGAACAATTGCTTTTTTAAAACAAAAATATTTAATTAAATTGCAAATAATTTTATTGTTAATATAACTATATTAGTTTGAACAGCAAGTGTGGAAAAACCTGGTCAATATTAAGCAATTGCCTTGAAGGAACAGAACACTTTTTTAACTGAGTAACATAATACATTAGGCACAAAATAATTGGGAGTTGTTTGTCCCTGAAGGAACTAAGCTTATAATTACAAATAAAAGCATATTTTATATGTAACAATATACAATATAAATATATTTCATAAAAAGATGTATATTATATCATATGTATATAATATCATATTTTGTAAAGATACATACTTTGTTTTTAATTGATAGTATCTATCTGTATCTATCTATATATAGTTTTTTTCTAAGTGATTATTCTCTGTTTCTCTGTAATATGAACTGAGATTGGAAAAGTAACTTAAGTACATGAATAATTCTAGATGATTATTTATGTGTATAAATGTGTTTCAATTTGGCTATTGTTATGTAATGAAAACAGTAACAAATAAACAATGAAAATAAGTCTTAATTAAGTGAATTTGGGCTTGCATTTAAAAGAAAAATCCAACATTCCAAAAAACTTAAACTTTCATTTTTTTACAATTATGTTTTATAATTTTACTATCTCCTGATGAATTCTAAATGTGAAGTTCTTAATTCTGGAGTACAGAAAGAATTATTCAAGCACAATTTTCATCTAATTTAGATAGCTCAACAACTTGTTTTTTATTTGTAAAATCAAAGCACTGAGAAAAGATTTGAGGCAGGTCATAATCTCTTAGTATCCTACACTAAGAAGAATTTTATTAATCTGTTACATTGTGAGATTCACTGACAGTTTAAGAAACAGGTAAGATTGACCATGTTATTTCTCTTTTTCACTAGGGAGAAAAGTGAGGCTTAATCAGTAGGTGCCATAAAGAGAATTGCAGTTTAAATGATTTTTTTTCCATCCTGTTCTAAGTAACAGTGATTTGAAGGAACAAAGAGGGATGTGGAGAAGTGTTCAAGCCAAGAATACATTCTATTGTGTAAACCAGTCAGAGCCATCACTTTCATTGTTCCTTTCTGATATTCCATTTTTCTAATTATGCCTGTGACTGGTTTGTAAAGTTCATACATAAAGGCCATTATCATTTAAATAATCATCAATTATTTCTCTGCTAAAATATACTCTTCTGTTGGTTACCACTTTCATTTTCAGGTTAGAAAATGTTATTTGAATATAAATTGATATACTTGATAATCAGTGGTTAGACATACATGGAGGCCCTGAAATTCCATAAGACAACATTGCTCAAGCCCTCATTTCGGCTTTGTAAGGTGAGATCTAAGTCTTATTATTTTCAGAGTAACTAAAGCTATTATTTGACATTATATCAAGTCTCAACATATTTATAAAAGTCATAGGCTTTACATTTTGAAAGCGCATTCTTCTGTTTTTGCTAAGATTTATGTATTAGTTGAATTTATGTAGGGTATGGAGGAGTGGATGGCCACATTGTTCAAATGCGGGTCAGAAGACAACTTCTGGGGTCAGGTTCTGCCCTTCATCAATGGGGTCTCAGGCCAGAACACAGGTTCTCAGTTTGGCAGCAAGCACATTTACTCATTGAGTGGTATTGCATGCTTAACCACTCTTTTAAATGCAAATTTAAGGGTGTTGTACATTTATCAAATATATGCTTTATGTTTATTCTATTAGATACCATATGAAGACAGAATATCATAAAAAGTTATATAATGAATTCATGTGCATAAATAAAATTTTTAAGAAATCATACTGAAAGATGAAATTAATGTTTATATCAAATACCCCACTTGCATAAATTACATTCTTAAAAACAAATATGAATTCAAGTACTTTGTATATGTTGTTTTAGTTTTGAAATTGCTAGTGAAATACTTTATATGTTTGGATATCTTCCAGGACAGAGACTATGTATATTATTAATATGCTTGAAGGTTTTAGTGGATCTATTCCTTAACAGATTTTAAATCTTAGAAAATCAATGCTGAAAAATATTGCAGTTAAATATTGGGCTGCAATGTATAAAAGTATCTTAATTGCAAGTAGAATCCAGTATTGCTTATTAACCTAGCTGTGTTCAGTTTCTTCAAGTTAGTATGATGTACTATCTGGAAGCTTCTCTGAAACTAAGATGATCAACAATTGCCTCCGGATTCTTCCTTTCTAGCCACAGATGAACTTAAGTTTCCCAATCCTGTCTCCTCATTTCATAGCCTGCTTTAAAAGAGAAAGCACTATAAACAGCTTACCCTCCGTTCATTTGTTTTCTCATTGCATGCATTACATCAAGAATTGTATTTTGCTTTGTGTTTAATGAGGATGTTTGCAAAACAATCATGGTTTTATGTCCTCTATTATAGATGATAAAGTTGTGATTAGAATATTTCAATTTCCTACCAAAGGAAAAGTCAAGATACTATGAGGTTTTTTTTTGTTGTTTTTTCTCAGCTGTCTTACTAGCATTGACAAACTTGGGGCTGGAATTTAGGAGTGGTATTTTTACTCTTATGAACCATAAAATTTAGATACAAAACACATATCTGCACTATAAAAGTCCTCACTGTAAAGCTATTGTTAATAAATGTACTGTGCCTTATTAAATAAACATTTTAGGGTAGGGATGTGCTTTTCACCTAATTGTAATTTAATGACTTCCTGTAACAGCTTCTGAATTTTTCAATGACAGTTTTTGCCCTTCAGGTTTTACGATGGATTTGGCAAATAGTGTGTTTATAACTCAACCAAATTTTTTGATAAATATTTGATATTTAAGAAAATATACTTAATGAGTTTCTGAATGTTTCAAAGAAGCTGTGCCACTGTTTCATTTATTTCTGTGCATTGTGACCCACTGAAAACTCGGAGGACCTCTTGTTGTCTTCCTCTTTGCTCCTGTCCTTTTCCCTCACCCTGCCAGCCTTTCAGTGAAGGTGCACATCTGCTGCTATAAACACACAAATTAGCACATCAATGTTTCTGCTGCAAAAAAGTCAGTGCAATAAGAGAAGGTTTTGAAAGCAAGCCAGTTTGTCAGTAAATTATAAGCTTCATTACCATAAAACTCTAACAAATAGAAACCACATCTCATTAACTGAAAGCACAATATGACTGCAGCAATATTCATCTCCCCAAAGAGTGCTTATCCACAAGAAAAAAAAAATAAAAGTTTTGCTTAGAGCTGCCACTAATGACAACATTAATTTTATTTATTAAAGAATGTCCAAGCATTTTGCAAAATGGACATTTTATCCCTTCCCCAAACATTTTTTAAATTTTTTTCCTGATTAATCACAGTTGTAGGCTAGAGAGGAAACTGGTTTTATATGTTGACTAATGGCATTCTGCTTTAGGGTCATTTTGTTTTGTTTTGTTTTTTGTTTTCATGTTACTGAGGATTCTACCCAGGGACTTGTGCATTCCAATCAAATTCATTACCACTAAATTACAATCCATAATCCTTTAAATTTTACTTGAACAATTTAGATGATATTGTACTAAGTTACAAATTGGCTTTGACCTTTCTCTACAGTTCAGGGATGCCTTGGAATTGCAATTCCAAAATTTAGCCTTCCTAGTTGATCCTATGACAGACCTGTGACAGACAATCAGGCCTGGTTTAATGTTCTTCTGATGATCTTTAAATTGTGAAAAAGAAGAGAAAATGAATGCAGGTAATATTCTTATGTTCTACAGATGATGACACACTTTTATTCAAGTTATTTGTTCCTGATTTTGTTGAAAATCAGCAATCATAATTTGTTCAGTTACCATAGTCTGCTCTGTGTGGTTCTACATTCTTAACATTTTCTTTTAATTATAATAAACCAAAATTCTAGCCAACTCTTTATAGTGGCTTATAGGTTGTTCAAGGTGCTGAAAAGTACTGATTTTGCAAAATTCACCTAATTCCAAGTTAATGAAGTCATTTGACTGGCAGGAAAAGGATTAGCAGAAAAGATAAAAATTGTTTCAAGAAGGTAGGAAAATGTGGTTGATTAGCCAACTATTTAATTATGAGCCAAGTTTCAGAAAATAATAATGTAGGAGATTAAATAACATGTGATCATAGACTTGTGTTGAAACACTGTAGAGAAACTAGGATCATAGAAAGGTGAAACAATGTTGAAAATGTAGATTGTTGTGGTGAAATAAAGGAGTGAATGGTGATTTTTATACATTATACGAATGCTTGACTCTTTTCATAATTTAAGGTTTCAAACAAGGAAGTTGTGCTCAAATGTGAAGAAAGTTTTCGTGTCTTTTGCATGGCTTCATTTTTTCCAATTTACCAGTGAAGACGGGAAAGAGTTAATGTTGTGGAGTTAATGTGGTGGATCCAGTTCTGTGTTAGTGCAATAATTGCAACCTGAAAGTTCTGGCTTTATTTGCATAGTCTTCCTTCAATCTCTAAGTTTATTTCTTCATTATCTGATAGGTTAGTAATTTATACATCACAGAGCTGTTATGAAAATTAAATAAACAAAAATTTGTGTGAGTGGAACTAGCATGGAATTGTTGCATAAGTGGTCCTTTCCTTTATCTGCCAGTGAGGTTAGCAATTACCATTATTTTAACAATTCTTCAAAATGCAGGTGTGATTTTAATTCAAATTTGTGATGAATAATTTTGCTGAGGCATGGGCATATACATACTGGGAGGCAAACAGAAGCCATTTGCTTGAGAATCAAACATAGCTTGGTGTCTTCTATTTCAGCAGATGATCCTGACTTAAAGGGATATTTGTTAAGTAAAATAGCCTTGACATAATAAGCATAATTCAGTTCCGGATAAGAGGGCTAGCTACAGCATTAGGACTACCCCTTAATTGAAGATTGTGTGCTGAAAGAACAGGAAGAAGCTAATGCGGAAAATTCCAATGAGATAATGGACTCAAAAATATGCGTAATTTTCAATGTCCATGTAAAGTGGGCTAAAATAAAACAGAAGAAGACAGAAGAATTGAAAGGAGAAGCATGTATTTGGTTGAATTCATTCATTCTCTTTGCTTCTGTTTCCCTCAGTCTCCCCTTCAGTATTCAGTTGTTCATTGCTTCTTTTATGTGTTTCTTGGTTATTTAGAAACATCCTGTTTTGCATATGTATATTAATCTACTATTTTGTTTTTTTTTCCTAAAAGGTGATTTAATGCTTAAAAGTGAAAGTTTAGGAGAAAATAATACTAATATTTCCCCAATATCTGTGCAAAAATCTCTTTCCCATGGAGGCACAGATAAGAAGAAAGAATCTTCCCCATGCAAAAGCACACCAATTGCTTATGCAACACCAAATGGTCAGCCCTGTAAACATATGTATGAATAACATTATACAAACTGAACAGGTTATATTAGGGATATATATGAATATACATATATACATCAAATAACAGTTAATGAAAAGCAAGGTCATGATTTTGAGAAAGAACCAAGAGGGCATATAGAAGAAGTGTTTGGAGAGAGGAGAGGTAAGGGAAATGGAAAAACATTGTCATCATAATATAATCTCAAAAATATTTTACAAGTAGGGACAAGTTCATCCTATTTACAAGAAATCAAACTTATAAGTACATTATCTTTAAGTTACAGTTCTGAAAATCAAATGCATCTATATCTTTATTAAAATAATAAAATCACCAGAATGTCTCCATGAGATGTTATTGAGATTAAATGCATTCATTTATAAAGATATAAATAAAGCTTCAATGCAACTTATTCATTCTCATCAGCCTTCAAAAATGTACAAAAACAAAAGAAACCATTTCAACTTACTCAGGCCTAAGATTATGAAAACAAATTATGAAAATAAATGATGTGTCCTCTCTCTCTCTCTCTCTCTCTCTCTCTCTCTCTCTCTCTCTCTCTCTCTCTCATTTTTTGAGCAGGGTTTCTCTGTGTGGCTTTGGAGCCTATCCTGGCACTCTCTCTCTGGAGACCAGGCTGTCCTCCAACTCACAGCAATCCACCTGCCTCTGCCTCCCAAGTGCTGGGATTTAAGGTGTGCGCCACCAATTCCCGGCCATAAATGATGTTTCTATGCTTGAACCTCCAACTGGGTGTAAAGTTTTGTGCTTGACAACAATCTCCTCCTTCAGTTCTGCACTAAAGATGTGTCACTTGTCTTCGGGTCTTGTTTTTCGAAAGTGCCAACATTTATAACAATAATAGTAAGTAAACTATCAGTTTAAGATTGGGGCAGGACATGATAGAGATTGGAAGAGGGAAAGGAAAAGGAAAAATAAAGTAACTATTTTATTTGAAAATGTATTTAAAAAATGAAACCAAAAGAAATGATAAAGGCAGTAGAACATGTATTTAAAACCGTATTTAAAACCGTATTTTAAAGAAATGTAGAAAAACTTCTCCGTGAGCTCATCAAGGAACTTTCCTTGTACAAGCCCCCATTCCTCTCTAGTAGATAGCAAAGTCATTGCTCACCATCTGCTCACCTTCGCCATCTGTTTTCAGTTTCTTGAGGAAGGACTCTTTCCTGATTGCCACCTGCTGAGCAGCTCATGCTTTAAGCCTTGTCATGCTTTTCTGATTTCTGCTGCTCCACTGGGACCTAATTGAATCTTTCCATTTTTTGAGACATCATATTTGGATATATTTTCAAAACTATCCTCTTTATATTGTCTCTTAATAGCCAATATATTTCATATCATCAACTAAAAGTAATGATATGTATTATTGGCATTAAAGTAAAGAACAATGCAATGATATTTGACGTTGTGATTCAGTAAAGCATAGGAAATAATTTATATTGGGGCTCTGTTTAGCTTTTGGTTATCCATACCCCATCTTGCAGTAATCCACTTAGTGGCCTGGTTTCCTCACTTGCACATAAATATGAATACACAACCCTCTCTAAACAATACACCTAGTAATCTCAAAACCACCCTAAATCCTTGCCTGTAATGGCCCACATACAATCCCATCTCTGAAAGGTGCTATACATTTCCCAAAGCTTGGAAATAATCAAATCCAGCCAGATTCTGTTCCAATGCTTTCCCATTATATCTGGGCAGGAAGTCTAGGAAGGCCAGTTCAGCCTGAACTGGTATTGGAGGGATGTGCAATAAGGAAAAAACATTTTCTCTAGTAAAACTTTAGAGACATTCTCCTACTTCCCATCTTATGCCTGTGTATAATTAGAACATTATCTACAATTGTTAGATACTAGGACAAGAATCTGGAAAAATACCCCTGACTCTGGCCACTAATAGTAGTTTATTAGCACCAGAATGTTTCACAAAACAGCTGATTTATGTGTGCTCAGGAAAGTGTTGGCCTTTTTCCCCAGAAGTTTATAATATGTTTATTTAATGTTCTTATTATTTTTGGAGAGTTAGTAAGAAAAATAATGTGTAAGTACTTGGTGCATACTAAGATCTAATTTGTAATATTGTCATTGCAATGACAGAAAACATATTCATGTTGTCATGATAGCATTGTGCCATGTTTGTGTATCATAAAATCATAATATAGTCATATTTGTCCTTAATTGTTTTAGAAACAGGTGGAGGTAGCCAGAAGAAGTGTTTACATTCTTTGTGAGAGAGGATCACAGATAAAATGCAACATTTTCATCACACTGAAGTAAACACATACTATTGGTATTCTTTATGTATGCTGTGGTGATATCTTGTTTGTATAAATAAAGCATGCCTGCGGATCAGAAGGTAGAGATTGCCGTTAGATAACCAAAAAGGCCAGGCAATGGGGATATATGCCTTTAAACCCACCACTAAGGAGGTGGAGACAAGAAGTGAGATGACTGGGCAAGTGAGGCATATAGGCGAGAGGAAACAGGAACCTGTCTCTTTTAGGTAGGAAGTTGACAAAGTAAGGTGTGGCTTTGGTTTGCCCCTTCATCTTTCTGATCTTTCAGCCTTGGCCTCTGCATCTGACTCTGGGATTTTATTATTAAGACCTCTTAGAACTTGCATTACAGTGTGCTGCTGTTACATTTTGTCTCAAGGCTGAGGCCATCCTTTGCAGTTATTTTCACTATTGAGGTACTCTTAGTCTTCCTTTCCACAGTGTAATTTTTAGGAGGAATTTACCTTGATCAACCAACACTCATAGTGAGAGTTTTTGTGCTTGTTTGCTACAGACATTTTCTTAGTCAGGGGATTGTAAAACTTTATTTGCTTTTAAATATGATAGTAATATCAGCATGGAAGTTTCTGTTTTGGATTGTAGTTAATTTTTCTTCAAGTTATTCAAACACTAGCAATTAGAAAATTTAGTGAATACTGTGTCCATCTGGTATTATTTAATTAATAAGGAGCTTTCCTTTATTTTTCTATAGTTTGAAAATATTTTTATTCTGGAAGTTTCAACAGTCTCACTCTGTTCACTTAATGCCCCATTCTGAAAGCAGGTTTATCTCCAAGGAATTCTGGTTGCTTTACTAGAAAATAGTATTAGAAAACAAACTTTGTTTCTGTTTGTTCCTCTCATCAGTCAAAGCAAGGAGAGGCATACATGTAATAATCTATGCATAAAAGCACCTAAACACTTCCTTATATTCTATGCATATATATATATATATTAAATAAAACATCAAAAGTTATGAATGTCATTTGTCTTATCTTTCATTGCATGCCTCATTACGTCCCACTCTTCTTGCTTAATTGTCAATTCCTGCTCCAATTGCAAAATTTTAGTTTTCCCTGATAATATGCATGTCTTTAATTTGACATATTCAATTTACATGTGTAACAATGGTACTGCTGACAATAAAGTATGGCAAAGAAGTTATTTTATTAAAGCATGGGATTTGGGCCTTGTTAGAGATTCCACTCATTTTTGAGAGTTCTTGGGTCTCAAATAGGTTCTCCTTACAAGTTCTGGTGAGCTTGTTTTATACATTGCTATATATTTAGGCAGCTTTCTTATGTTCTGTATTCCATTCTGTAAATCATAAATGGCCTAAGTGTATAAATGATGTTTTAGCATTGCATACATGAAACTGAACTGCCGGTGTCTTGATGCTAAATTTTTTATTATATTTAAGATTATAATTGCAACATCTGTTCCTTTCTTCTTCCAAAACCTCTCACACACATCTCCCTGCTCTCCTTCAAATACTTAGCCTCCTTTTTACTGTTATTGCATGCATGTATGTATGTGTACATATACATATGTATTCATGTACACACACATTCGTAAATATAACCTGTTCAGACTGTATAATGTTATTTGCATGTATGATTTCAGGACTGAATGTTTGGCATTGGATAACCAATTTGTATGCCTTTCCTGGTGAAGACAACTCAGTTGCTCCAAACTCTCCTCAGTTGCCTATAGCTCTTTGTGTTGATATATTGCTTATGATCTAATAAAGTCACTTGGGATTCAAATGCAAAGGGAGGCACATCCAGAAAGCCAGACAATGGTGATACACACCTTTAATTCTACCAACCACACTAGTTTGCTATAGCAGCTGGGCAGGACTTGGGAGACAAAGGCAGATGGATCTCTATGAGTTCAAGGCCACCTAGGGTTATATTAGAGTGAATCAGTCTAAAAGAGAAACAGCTCACACAAAGGAGATCTCAGCACTTGGGATCCCATGCCTTTAATCTCAGTTCTAGAGAGGTATATAAGACAGGAGTAGGGCATTCAGTATTCAGTCTCAGAGATTTAGACCCTTTCAGCCTGAGGTAGAGATAAGAGCTAGTGGCCAGGTGCTTTGCTTTTCTGATCTTCAGGTTGAAGCCCAATATCTGTCTCTGGATTTTTATTCCTTGTATTACTGTTCTTTGTCACCAATTTGATAGGGGCAATGATAAAATGAGGGCTCTTTAGGGATATAGAGATAGGCAAATACAGAACAAGGAGGGAGGTGGGTAAACTAACAATAAAGATATCTGAAAAAGTCACAAAGAATCATACTTTTAACTATTTACTCCCCCCCAAATCTCTAGTACATGTAGATCTTTCTAAAATATGCACATACAGTTTTAATGAACTTTTACCATCTGGGCTGCCAATGCTTTCACCAACAGCCAGTGACCAATTACCAAAACTACAATACCAAGCATGAGAAGCCCTCTTTTATGTTGTTTGCCAGGGAAGTTCAAGTGATTCCCCAAATACACACCCTATTTCTGACGCACTTTGTTGCCCCCCCTTAAAAGTGGAAGTTAACTCTCTGTTGCTGAAGATAACACACACTTCAAAACCTGAGGACAGAGACACCTGAGCTAGGAATGAGCCCAATGCTGCCTCCCAGAGACTAGGTTTTATGATACCAGAAAACACTGTTCTTTTACCATGTTTCCCGTATTTCCTGGATATTTTGTGTTAGGGATTTGTTGGACTTAAGATTTTCTTTGGTTGATGACTATTTACTCTAATGTGTCTTCACCATCTGAGATTCTCTCTTAATCTCTTGTATTCTATTGGTTATACTTACACCTGTAACTCCTGATCATTTACCCAGCTTTTCTATTTCCAGCATTATCTCATTGTGTGTTTTCTTTACTGTTTTTATTTCCGCTTTCAAGCCTTGAAATTTTTGTAGACATTGGTTTTATTGTAACAACGCAACATGTACATTTCAACATTTAAAAATGAGCATGTTTTACCTTCCAGTGAAAACCAACAATAAAAAATAAAAATTAAAAATAAAGTTATAACAAAGAATGTCAATTCCCAATAAAACCCTGAATTTCCCATTGAGTGGCAATGATCTAATCATCGTTAGGAGAGAATTTTATTTTAAAAGGGTCACCTGAGACTTTGAACACCCCCTATGGAAGCCTCACCCTCCCTGGGGAGCAGAAAAGGTATGGGAGAGGTAGGGTGTTAGAAAGGGGGTCAGGGGAGGAGAGGAGGGAGAGAGAACTGGGATTGACATGTAAAACAATCTTGTTTCTAATTCAAATTTAAAAATGAAATAAAGTGTCACCTTAAACTGCAAGGATGTCTATTAAACATCACAGTTAAATATGCCAAAGGAGAAGGCATGCTGTCACAATGCCCCCTTACCCCACCAGACATCTCAAACCCACCCTTGCTGACCTTCTATACACCCCTTTTTCATTTTTTTTTAGTAAACAAGAGAAAGTAGACAGATACATGCTAACTGTCTGTATTCACATAAAGACACAGTGTAACCTCTGAGCCCAATATACAGAGAAAGGTAAACAGCTAGAATTCTATGCACCACTGCACAGGGACCTAGCACCCCTCAGCCTCCAGTAGAGGCCAGTGAGCCAGAGGGCTTTTCTTTTTTCTCCACAGAGCACATTGGCAGTGTTGAATACACAGTTTGAGGTGAGGATAAAAATGAATTTAGAACAGAAAAGTGGAGATTCTTTTTTTGTTGTTGTATTTTGCTCAAGGTATTTCCCTCCAAATAAGTTGAGAACCTTGGTGTTGAGAAGAGACCTCAAAAACAGGGCGACTGAGCACAAGAGGGATTGGGGAGGGGAGAGAAAGGACTGTGACTTGCTCCCAGGGACTTCAGAAAATTAAAAATAAAAGAAAATAAAAAAGAGTGTTGGAATCCATCAGTCTTCTGTGCTAGTCATCCTCGCCTTCATCCCCCTCTCCTTCCTCCCCCTCGTCATCATCTTCGTCTTCTTTACCTTCATCTTCACCCCTTCTTCATCAATATCTTCCACACCTTCCTCCTCTTCATAATCAGCATCATCA
Organism: Cricetulus griseus; assembly: GCF_003668045.3. Classification (NCBI taxonomy): domain Eukaryota; kingdom Metazoa; phylum Chordata; class Mammalia; order Rodentia; family Cricetidae; genus Cricetulus; species Cricetulus griseus. The sequence goes on along the minus strand of NC_048604.1, from coordinate 23,617,910 downwards.
TCTTCTGCCTCACCTTCGTCATCATCCATATCAGGAACCAAATATCATCATTGATGACCTCTCCTAACTCATCTGCACCTGCATCAGAATGGTCAGTAAGCCAGGTAAAGAAGCTCTCTGGCTCTTCGTGCTGCCTCTTGCTGCTGACCTTATTCTGTTTGACTTGAGTGTTTTGTCAAATCCTTTCCAGATTTCCATTTGATTTCAGTGGACTTTGATGACTGGTCGCCACTCTCATTCAGGTAGAATTCTTTGGAGAGAACTTTATTTTCAAAGTAAGGATTCTCATCAAAATAAAAATCTATTTTATAGAATAGAGTACAACCTGGTTTAATGTCTTCAAATTTTGTCACTTCAACTCTGGTCAGGTAATGAAGAGCCTTTTCTCCTTCCTCCCCAAGCGTTGCAGACACTTGTGGATGGTTGACAAATGTTGTTACCCCAAAATTTGGGATTTTGGAGATCCATTCTGACATCTTCTGCAAAAATGGCTGGTGGAGTTTGTTGTTTTTGTTCAACTTTCAAAATTTCCTCACTGTCTTGTTCATTAAGTGTATTTCATTTTGTACTTCTTCAATGTGTTGAATTGTTTCTTGCTGTTCATTTTCTCCCTTCAGCAGGCCGAGAGGGGCCGACTTGCCCTCCAGCTTTGCAGCAGGCAATGATTTGAGTTTCTTGGACTGAGGCAGGAGCGCAGATTGCCATTTGGGGGCCATGGCACTAAGGAAGTGGCAAGAAGCCAGTGGCCAGAGCCTTGGCGCTCAGAGCAGGAAGAAAGTCACAGGAACTCGGTGTATTCTGTTTTTACATAGCATAATAGTTAATTTCTTTTTAGCTCTGTAATTATCCAATGTATACATAGAAGTACTATAATTCATCCATTCAATTTTTAAATGCCATCCTAGCTATTTACTGGAATACTATGAGAAATGATGATATACACATTGTGGTGTATGTATTCATGAAGACATCAGTTTTCAAGCTTTGGATAAATAAGTAGAAATATGACTGAAATACATTACATGTGTGATCAACTTAATAAGAAACTACAAACTGCCTTCTAAAGTGGCTATAATATTTTCAATTCACTTTAGCAATGACGAAATTTTTGTTTTCACATCCTTGACAGCTCATATTCGGCTTTTGTTTATTTTATTAATTTGAATAGGTTGTGATTCCTTTATATTGTTGTTGAAATTTGCAGTCATCTAATGAAATATATTTCTGAGCTTCTTTTCTTATTTGTTTAAAATGGTATAGTTGGCTCCTTTAAATGTCCATATTTAGATATTTTGTCCTTTTCCTGAGTCAGTTCATTGTAAATGAGTTGAAAAATCTTATTCTGATTTGGTCACTATTTAACATAAATGCCCTTGAATCATAGCAAAAGATTACTTTGGCCTTCATGTTGTCTCCTTAATAAAAGCAATGAAATTCCACATGAGATCATTTTTCTTTATACCAAAAAGAATGAGTTCATTATCTTCAAACACAAGAATTTGAGACTTATATTTCAATGAACATTCTATTAACATAATTCATCTTTATATCATCATCATATAATTTCCTTCTTTACAACTTAATATGTATGCCAAGTTCACTGTTTCCACAGCATTCATTTTGTTATGAAGGCTTTTGTATCATAGAAAATTTTTGAATTATAAGCATTTTGTTGCAAATATTGTATTATAATTTATTTACCTGATATATAAAACATAAAATTCTGCATAGTTTAGGATAACATATGATGTTTTAATATAAACATATATTGTATAATATTTAAATGTATTTTAACATATCCATTTTCTCACACGGTTATCACTTCTCATGATGAAAATAAGTAAAAATTTTCATCTGCATTTTAGAAATATACACTGGCTGTAACTACTTGTAGCCACATTACATTTCTGCATTGCACTAGAACTGATATCTTTTGTGTAACTATAATTGATCATTTTCCTATCTCTCATTCTTTCTTGACCTTTCCAATAGCAACATATTTTTTATTATTTTTTTATTTTAGAGGCACTCATATTTACATATCCATCCCTCCATTCCCTCGACCTCCCATCCACCCATGTTCCCCACGAACCTCCCCAACCTACCCCCTACTTCCTCCCCAGGGATAGTGAGGCCCTCCGCGGAGGACCCTCAAAGTCCATCATATCATTTGGGGGAGGGCCTAGGCCCTCCTTGCTGTATCTGGTCTACAATAGTATCCCTCCATAGGGAATGGGCTCCCAAAGTTCATTTGTGCTCTAGAGATAAAGACTGGCTCCACTGTTAGAGGTTCCATAGACTGCCTTGGCCTCCTACCTGGCACCCACATTCAGAGGGCTGGTTCTCCAGCTTTATGACTAGGGTCTCCATACTCTCACTAGGTTAAGTCAACTGTTTCTTTGGGCTTCTCCAGCACCGTCTTGGCTCCTTTGCTCATCCATCCTACCTCTCTGCAACTGGATTCCAGTTCAGTGATTAGCTGTGGGTGCCTGTTTCTGCTAAGATCAACTACTGGATGAAGGCTCTAGGAATGGTAACAAAGGTAATCATCAATCTCATTATAGGGGAAGGGCATCAATGGTATTTTCTCCACTATTGCTTGGATTCTTGGTTGGGGTCTTCCCTGTGGATCCCCTAACATTTCCCCTGTGCCAGACCTCTCTCCAAACCTGTGCTGTCTCCCTCTATCAAGGCATCTCCTTTATTGCCCTCCTCTATTCCTCCCCTGTCTCAGGCTTCTTGTTTTCCTCCCCTCACTCCTTCTTCCCTTCCCACCTCCTTCCTCTTCTCACCGTCCCCCCCCCCCGTGCTCCCAATTTGCTCAGGTGTACTTGTCCTCCTTCCCTTCTTTGAGGGACTATGCGATCTTCTCTTGCGGTCCTCCTTGTTTCCTTGCTCCTCTGACAGTATAGATTGTAGACTGATAATCCTTTGCTCTATGTCTAAAAATCATATATGAATAACTACATAAAATGTTTGTCTTTTGTGAGTGGGTAACCTCACTCAGGATGTTTTCTTCTAGTTCCACCCATTCCTCTGTGAATTTCAAGATTCCACTGTTTTTATTCCTGCTGACTAATACTGCATTGTGTAAATGTACCACATTTTCTCTATCCATTCTTCAGTTGAGGGACATCTAGGTTGCTTAAAGGTTCTGACTATTACAAACAATGCTGCTATGAACATGGTTGAACAGATGTCCTAATTTTATGAATGTGCATTCTTTGGGTGTATGCCAAGAGAGGAATTGCTAGATCTTGAGGTAGTCTGATTCCCATTTTCCTGAGAAGCCACCATATTGATTTCCAAAGTGATCTTACAAGTTTGCACTCCCACCAGCAATGGAGGAGTGTTCCTCCTTCTCCACATCCTCTCCAGCATAGAATGTCATTGGTGTTTTTGATTTTAGCCTTTCTGACATGAGTAAGATGGGATCTCAGAGTGGTTTTCAGTTGCATTTTCCTGATCGATAAGGATATTGAGCACTTTCTGAGGTGTTTTTCCAGCTATTTTAGATACATGTGTTGAGAAGTCTCTATTTAGTTCTGCACTCCACTTCTTAATTGCATTGTTTGGTGCTTTGCTGGGTAGCTTCTTGAGTTCATTGTATATTTTGGTAATCAACCCTCTGTCATATGTGAGGTTAGTAAAGATGTTTTCCCATTCTGTGGGCTGCTGTTTTGTCTTACTGTGTCCTTTGCCTTACAGAAGCTTCTCAGTTTCAGGAGGTCCCATTTATTAATTGTCAATCTCAATGTCTGTGCTACTGGTGTTATATTCAGGAAGTGGTCTTCTGTGCCAATTTGTTCAAGCTTACTACCTACTTTCTCTTCTAGAAGGTTCAGCTGAATTTATGTTGAGATCTTTGATCCATTTGGATATAAGTTTTGTGCATGCCGATAGATATGGATCTATCTGCAATCTTCTACATGACCAAATCCAGTTATGCCAGCACCAATTGTTTGAAGATGCTTTCTTTTTTCCATCATATAACTTTAGTTTCTTTGTCAAAAATCAGGTGTTCATAGGTGTGGGAGTTTATAACAGGATTTTCAATTTGATTCCATTGGTCAACCTGTCTACTTTTGTGCTAATACCAAGTTGTTTTCAGGACTATGGCTCTATAATAGAAGTCAGGGATACTGATTACTCAGGAAGTTCCTTTATTGTACAGGGATGTTGTGGCGATCCTGGGTTTTTTGTTTTTCCATATGAAGTTGAGTACTATTATTTCCAGGTCTGTGAAGAGTTGTGTTGGGATTTTGATTGGAATCACATTGAATCTGTAGATTGCTTTTGGCAAGATTGCCATTGTTACTATGTTGATCCTACCTATCGAAAAGCATGGGAGATGCCTCTATTTTTCTGGTATCTTCTTTAATTTCTTTTTATAAAGACTCAAAGTTCTTACTATACAGTTCTTTCACGTGTTTTGGTTAGCATTACCCCAAGATATTTTATGTTGTTTGTTGCTATTGTAAAGGTGATGTTTCTCTGACTTCCTTCTCAGCACATTTATCATCTGTATATAGTAGAGCTGATGAATTTTTTGAGTTAATCTTGTATCCTGCCATTTTGCTGAAGGTGTTTATCAGCTGTAGGAGTTCCCTGGCAGAGTTTTTGGGTCACTTATGTAACTATCATATCATCTGCAGATACTGAGAATTTTACTTCTTCCTTTCCAATTTGTATCCACTTGATCTCCTTTTGTTATCTTATTGTTCTAGCTAGAACTTCAAGGACAATATTGAAAAGATATGGAGAGAGTGGACAGCCTGGTCTTGTTCCAGATTTTAGAGGAATTGTGTTGAGTTTCTCTCCATTTAGTTTGATGTTGGCTGTTGGTTTGCTGTACATTACTTTGATCGTGTTTAGGTATGTTCCTGTTATTCCTGATTTCTCCAAGACCTTTATCATGAAGAAATGTTGGATTTTGTCAAAGGCTTTTTCAGCATCTGGTGAGATGATCAGTTTGTTTATATGGTGGATTACAATGATGGATTTTCATTTGTTGAACTATCCCTGCATTCCTGGTTTAAGCCAATTTGATCATGGTGGATGATTTCTCACATGAGTTCTTGGATTCGATTTGCCAGGATTTTACTGAGAATTTTTGCATCAATGTTCATGAGGTATATTTGTTTGTAATTGTCTTTTTTAGTTATGTCTTAGTGTGGCTTGGGTAACAAGGTAATTGTAGCCTTGTAAAGAGTTTGGCAATGTCCCTTGTGCTGCTATTGTGTGGAACATTTAGAGGAGTATTGGTATTTGCTCTTCGTTGAATTTCTGTTACAATTCTGCTGTGAAACCATCTGGCCCTTGGCTTTTTACAGTTGGGAGACTTTTCATTACTGCTTCTATTTCATTAGGGGTTATAGGTGTTTTAAATTGCTTACCTGTTCTTGATTTAATTTTGTGAAGTGATATCTATCCAAAAAATTGTCCATTTCCTTTAGATTTTCGAATTTTGTGGAATACAGGTTTTCAAAGTATGACCTGAAGATTCTCTGAATTTCCTCAGTGTCCGTTGTTATGTCCCCCTTTTCATTTCGGATTTTGTTAATTAGCATGGTCTCTCTCTGCCATTTGGTTAGTTTGGATAGAGGTTTGTCTATCTTGTTGATTTTCTCAAAGAACCAACTCTTTGTTCCATTGAGTCTCTGTAATATTTTCCAAGTTTTTACTTAATTGATTTTGGCCTTCAATTTCATTATTTCTTGGCACCTACTCCTCTGGGGTGAGTTTGCTTCCTTTTGTTCTAGTTTTGTTTCGGTTGCACTGTTAATTCTCTAGTTTGCTATTCTCCAGTTTCTTCATGTGGGCACTTAGTACTATGAACTTTCCTCTTAACGCTGCTTTCAAAGTGTCCCATAAGTTTGGGTTTGTTGTGTCTTCATTCTCATTACATTCTAAGAAGTCTTTAATTTCTTTTTTTATTTCTGCCTTGACCCGGGAATGGTGCAATAATGAATTTCCATTAGTTTGTAGGGTTTCTGCAATTTGTGTTGTTTTTAATTCTAACTTTAAAGCATGGTGGTCTGATAAGATACAGGGGGTTATTCCATTTTTTTTTTTTTGTATCTCTATAGGCTTGCTATGTTGCCGAGTATGTGGTCGATTTCAGAGAAGGTTCCATGAGGTGGTCAGAAGAAGGTATATTCTTTTGTGTTTGGGTAGAATGTTATATAGATGTCTGCTAATCCCAATTGGGTTAATCCCAATTTCTGTTGGTTCTTTTGTTTCTTTGTTAAGTTTCTGTCTGGTCTTCCTGACTAGTGGTGAGAGCGGCATGTTAAATTCTCTTACTATAAGTGTGTGAGGTTTTATGTGTGATTTTAGCTTTAGTAATGTTTCTTTTATGAATGTTGGTGACGTTATATTTGGGATATAGATGTTCAGGATTGAGAATTCTTCTTGATGGACTTCTCCTGTGATGGGTATGAAATACCCTTCTTCATCTCTTTTGGTTGATTTTAATTTGAAGTCTAATCTGTTAGATATTAGGATTGCTTCACCAGCTTGTTTATTGGGTCCATTTGATTGGAAAGCCTCTTCCCAACCCTTTTCTCTGAGGAAACTTCTATCTTTGACATTGAGATGTGTTTCTTGTATGCAGCAGAAGGATAGATTCTGTCTTTGTATCCATTCTGTTAGCCTGTATCTTTTTATAGGCAAGTTAAGACCATCGACTTTGAGGGATTATCAATGACCATAGATTGCTGATTCTTGTATGTTTTGGATTTGTTGTTGGTGGTATTATTACGTGTGGATTTCCTGCCTTTTTTCTCTTGGTGTTTGCTAAAGTGGAATTATCTATTGCCTATGGTTTTTTGAGTGCAGTAATCTTCGTTGAGCTGCAGTTTTACTTCCAGTAATATCTATAGGACTGAATTTTTGGATACCTATTGCTTAAATCTGGTTTTGTCATAGAATATCTTGTTTTCTCCATTTATAGTGATTGAAAGCTTTTCTGGATACAGTAGTCTGGGCTGGCTTCCATGTTCTCTTAATGTTTGTAAAACGTCTATCCAGGATATTCTGACTTTCAAAGTTTCCATTTAGAACTCGTGTGTAATTTGAAATGTCTGCCTTCATATGTTACTTGGGCTTTTTCTTTTGCTGCCTTTAATATTTTTCTTTATTCTGTAAGTTTGGTGTTTGAATATTATGTGGCAATGGGGACTTCTTTTTGAGGTCCAATCTATTTGATGTTTTGTAAGCTTTCATAGGCATATCCTCCTTTACGAAGTTTTCTTCTATGATTTTGTTGAGTATGTTTTCTTTACCTTTGAGCTGAATGTCTTCACCTTCTTCTATACCTATGATCCTTAGGTTTGGTCTTTTCATGATGTTCCATATTTCCTGAATGTTTTGTCTTAGGAATTAGTTGGACTTGAGTTTTTTTTTTTTTTTTTTTTTTTTGGTCAGTGACTGTATATCCTCTAGTGAGTCTTCAACCCCTGAGATTCTCTCTTCCATCTTTTGTATTCTATTGTTTATACTTACATCTGTGGTTTCTGATCGTTTACCCTGATTTTCTATTTCCAGCATGCCCTCATTCTGTGTTTTCTGTAGTGTTTCTATTTCATCTTTCAAGCCTTGAACTGTTTGAATTGTTTACTCCACTCACTTGTTTGGTTGATTTTCTTGGCTTTCTTTAGATTCTTTAATAGATTTGTTAATTTTGTTTTTTCTTCTATTTCTTTAAGGGATTTTCTCGTTTCCTCTTTAAGATTTTCTATCATCTTCATAAGATGGATTTTAAGGTCCATCTTTTCTTCTTCCTCTGTGTTGGGCTTTTCAGGTCTTGCTGCTGTGGAGTCCCTAGATTCTGGTGGTGTCATATTGGTCTTTCTGTTGTTGAGTTTGTTCTTAACTGCCATCTTCCTATCCCTTCTCCCAGTGGGGGCATGTTGGGTCTCTTCCTCTCCTCTAGTCTCAAGCAACAGGAGGAGGGCTGAGGAGGGGCAAGGGTGATATTTGCCCAGACTCCCAGCAACATAATATTTAGTTTTCAATTTCATTGAGCTTCACATTTTTTAAACTTCATTTCTCATTTACAAAAACAAAATCTCTCTCTCTCTCTCTCTCTCTCTCTCTCTCTCTCTCTCTCTCTCTCTCTCTGTGTGTGTGTGTGTGTGTGTGTGTGTGTGTGTGTGTGTGTGGGTGTGTGTGTGTGTGTGTGTGTGTGTGTGTGTGTGTGTGTGTATGACTTTAAATTGATCAAATTCAGGAATGGATCAAATTCAGGCTTAATCATGCATGTTGAGAACATATTCCAAGTTTGATGAGATTTCTTAGTAAGTAAAAATATTTGCTGAAACCTGCTCACTTGAATCCAATTCCAATAATTCATTTAAACTGTCAAGGAGAGAAGTGACTCTTCAAAGTTACACTCTGACTTCCAAATATGTCTACACACACAGACACACACACACACACACACACACACACACACACACACACACACACACACTTAAAAAAATCCACCACAGAGCAACACCCCAATAAGTGCCTCTACTTTTAATCTATGCTGTGTCAAGTTATTCATTATATGCAGTCAGTCTTGAGCAAAATGAAGTTACCCTTCCCTGTCCTAAGGAGCCAGTTGTTAGGCTTCTAAGTATTTGAGCTGGTTAGAATGTGAAAACACAAAGTTTCTTTGCTGTATCTTGACTTTTCTCAGGGAGGTTTATATTTTTCCTTTATGTCTTAAATACATGGTAAACAACAAACAATTTCTTTGGAGGATGCATCAGGGAGAGACTTTGAATTGTGATATGTACTGCATCATTGGCACCTGCACTGGGATGCACTTTTGTTTCCATGGTTAAGCAACAGAAAACTTATTGATTTTAAGCCAAGACATCTTCAATTTTTATTCAGTCATAATTGAAGAAGAAATTTCTTTCAAAAACTGCATATTGGCATCTGGAAGTATCTTTCTTGAAGGACTCTTATCATAAATAACTGTCCTGTTTCTACCCATTGGAAGATTTGGATTAAAAAACAATGTCCTTTTACAAAGTACAAATTTTCTCTCAAATAAAATAAATAAACCTAGATTAAAGGTGTTTTATATTTACATCATCTGGGATAATTTCCAGTAATTAAAAAAAACTACTTTAAGCTTGTTAGCTTAATTAAAGCAGTCAAGTCTTTAGAATAGCCTTCAATATGCAAAATGCCAAGATTCTTCTACCTGAGTGTACTAGCCCAGAAGCTGCATTTGATTAAGGTTATAAAGTTATGAATTCTGCTAAAGAAAAAACTTTGTAGCAAGCTATGGATTGCTTTATGAGAATGACAAGGAACATGATGGGTGGGTTCTATTTTACTAATTTTATTTAAATTAAAAACAATCTTATTGTACATACCAATCCCAGTTGCCTCTCCCTCCCATCCTTCTACTCTCCCCATCAACCCTCATCCCACCCCCATCCACTCCTCAAAAATGGTGAGGCCTCCCATGGGGGATCATCAACATCTGTCACATCATTTGGGGCAGGACCTAGGCACTCCCCTATGTATCTGGGCTGAGAGAGTATCCTTTCCTAAGGAATGGGCTCCCAAAGTCCATTTGTGCACTATGGATAAATACTGGTTCCACTGCCAGAGTCCCGATAGACTGCCCAAGCCTCCCCAACTGAGAAGCAGGTTTGTTTTTAATATATTGTACAAAACTCTTTCAGATTCCCCTTCTTATCTCATTGAGGATAAGGAAACTATTCATTCGCGTGTAAGGAGAATTCTTTCACCTGGAATTTCATCTGCTGCTTTTAGAAAGCAACCTAAAAGTCAAAGTGATCTTTATATACCAGCTGTTTCTCTATACATATAGTAATATTACACTCAAAATTGTGAGTTAATATACACCCTCTTTTCTAAATTTTGAAAAAGACTGCGGAGCATTGGTGTAATTCCTTAGCAAATTCTTCTGTACCTAGGAGACTACTTTTTATAGAAATTCATTAATTTTTCCCAGTTTCTAAAAGAGAATTATGCCTGCTTATATTACATACTTCACCTTTGCTCATAGGTACTTATGATATATAGAATTAGTTCTACCAAATTATGAAATTTTAAACATAATTATTCAAAGCAGATTTTTTTTCTAATAATCCTAAGAAACTTTGTCCGATAGTGGTTAACTTGCTTTGTGGCACTTTGTAACTTGCTTTTTTAATTCCTTAGCTAAATGGGCTACTTTTATCAGTTTCATTAATCTTTTCATAAGAACATTTCTTTAATTATATTTCCAATATATTTTCTTACTTTCAATTCCATGGATTTCTGCTTTAGTTTGTGTTATATCTGCTAGTATTACATTGTTCTTGTTTTTCTTATTTTAAAAAGTAAAATCTATAATCACTGGTTTTCTTCTAAATTGCTTTGTATCTACATATCCCACAAGTATTCTATGGCATTTTTATTTTATTCACATACTTTCAATTTCTCATCAGGTTTATTCTTTGATTTATGTGTCATTTAATCAATTCATTTGATAGTAAAATTTAATTAATATATTATTTAGTTTTGTTTATCTGGCAATAGAATTTTATTGGTATTTATTTCTAACCTAACTACATTCTCCTCTAAAGTTTTCCATTGTTTACATTATTTCAAATTAGGGAAAGACATTATGATATACAAAGAACATAATGATTGAACATTCATCATGAACTTGAAAAGAATGTATTCTATTCCTGTTGATGGATTCTTTTATAAATAATAGCAAGAAGATAGCAATTGACAATGCTGTCCAATCAGCTATCTACTTACTGATGTTCTGCATAATTGCTTTATCAATTATTGAATAAGTGTTAATTCCTCAGTTGTAATAATAGATTTGTCTACTTTTTCTTGTATTTGTATTAGTTTTTTTCACAAATAATGACAGTGCTTCTTTAGGTACAGACACATTAAAACTATTTATATTTCTCAGGTAAATAATGGAAGATAATATTAAAAGCTATGTAAGTGTAAAGTAAGGTTTATTATTCATTAAATTTATAATTTACCAAAAATATTATCTTAATCATGTCGTTTACATGTGTTTGAAGAGCTGTATGCACCTATATGGTTGAGCACCAATTTTATTCAATGTGCTAACCCCAACTAGAGAATTTGTAGATTCTCAGACTCAATGATATTCTCTCACTCAAACATTAATAACAGCCAGTCTTTGAAACCCACAGGTTGGAAATCAGCAGTGTGGAAAACATTGTATTCCTAACAATTTAACTCCCTTTCAACTTGCACATCTGACTTAATTGGGGAACTTACACTCATGCTACTTCCTATTCATATTCAGATCCATATTCATGAAATGCTAGGTTCATCTGGACAGGGATTTATCAGAGCTGTCTATCACCCTAGGGGAAGAAAAAACTACTCACTCATAGAACATCTTCAATTAATATTTGGTGAAATAATAAATGTTCAAAGATAGCATGTTTATCATGTTTTCAACTAAAGAATTCCCTTGAGCTAAGCTTCTTAACACAGACAGCTATGGAAACAGATTGGAATTACCAGAAAAAATATTCTTCTTCTGACAATATCAGCACTTCCATGTTAGCTAGGAAATATATAACAGCTAAGTAACTAAATATTCAAATTTAGTGATTCTGGCTATGAATATACATGTTCCATAATTTTATATAGAAATAAAATATATGATGATCACTATATTTGTATTGATATTACATTAGGAAAAATCTGGATTCCTACATAAGGAAGGATACCTAAAATTATAGAGCTTAATCTTTTTTAATTAAAAATTTATTGAAAGGACTTTATGAAGATTGTAGAAATTTTTTGGTTGAATTTTATAAAAAGTCTACTGAATGATTCCTATTTAGTAGACACTATATTAAGTATTTTACATACACTATGTAATTCTTACATCAACACAGAAAGTTAGCAATACTAATGAATTTCCCTAATGGCAAACAACCCAGTCAAATTCACAAAGATATTTCCTGAACCGTAAGTGGAATTCTAGAGCAAACCACACTGCATTTAAAGTCACTAGGGTGCTTGGGGAATGGTGATTTTAACACTTGATAGGACTGTGCTACTGCACCTAACTCTGAACTACTATTTAAATTATTTTCAAGGATATGATTAATTGAAATCTATCTTTTTGGTGAGTTTTTGAACATAATTTCTATATTGTATTAGGTTATTAGAGTGGTAAATATAGCTGCTATTAATGACTTAGTTATTTGAGAATCTTTTTATTTGCTACTTACCTTTACTAAAGGTGAAATTGTGTTAAAATGATTTGGTAATCATCTTATTTTATTTAAACTTGTACATATAACTCAAATTAGGAAAAAAGAACTCCATACTATTTAAAGGAAGGGTTCCTGTAAACAAAATGTCAATAGACTATAATTAGAAAGCCTAAGCAGTTGTGCATTTTCACTATTTAATATGTCTATATCTTTCTCCAGAAAGTTTCTATGTCTCTTCTTCATGCAGTGGCTTTTCTTCTAATGTTCTAGGTGTTAGCTGCTTTCATACCTATAAGAAAAAGATGGGTGTGTGTTTATAAAAGAAGGGTCAGAACAAAGCAGAAACCATTATATTAAGAGTATTTTTAAAAATTTTACTCAATATTTTATTTTATCAAAATAAATGATCAAATCCATCACCTTCCTTCATTACCTCACCTTCACTTCCTTCAATAGGATCCCAATGATATTTGTTCCCAACTTCATGCTCTCTCTCCTCTCTCTCTCTCTCTCTCTCTCTCTCTCTCTCTCTCTCTCTCTCTGTCAAACTTACTCAGTCTCTTTAAACCAACTGAGTTCTTTTGTTACTGCCTCTATATATATGGTAATAGGACCATCTACTTCAGCACAGGTGGCCTCTCAGTGAAAGACAAATGACTTGTCTCTCCTTCAGTCATTGGTTGTCATATTTCCCTAGCTAGGGTTATGAGTTCCTGACTTGTTCCCTCAACCATGCTTGGATTTTTGTCTAGTTCGATCTTATGTAGGTCATATACAGAAAACATACATCAAGGTTTCACTATGGTCATCTACTAGCACTTAAAATCTTTTTTGCTAAAATAAGAGTTCAATATTTTACAATAGGATTTTTCTCCTTTTTTTACTTCAATCATAATCTTTGGGTAATTCTTTTAGATATGGTTAGCAATCTAAGTACTTGGTGTTTGTATATTTTCTTTAAATATTAATTGCTGCTTCTGTGTTACAATATTTAAATAATTTGGGTGTATAACATGATTTTGGCACTTCCTCAAATTCAAGCTATGGCGAGTTATTCAACCTAATATTTGATAGATGTTTTGCAGATGCTTATTATTAAGTTAGTGTTCCCATTAAGATGCCGATGGCATACAATCGTATATTTGGTTAAAGCTTCTCTTTTACCTTTTAAGACTACAGGATCAGTTTTCCTCTTGTCATAATTTCTCAGCTATTATAGTGGTATATTCCTGTTTGCTGGCAGGTGATCACATGCAGCTGAACTTGTCAAAATATATTATATGCTCTGAACTTGTCAAAATATATTATATTCTCTGTACAATTGAAGTTAATTTTTTTACATTTTTCTTTTTTATTTAAATTAGAAAGAAGCTTGTTTTACATGTCAATCCCAGTTCCCTCTCACTCTTCCCCTGCTCCCCACAGACCCACTATCCCATCCCCTTTCTGCTCCCCAGGGAGGATTAAGCCTTCCATGGGGCAATCTTCAAAGTCTGTCCTATCATTTGGAGCAGGGCCTAGGCCCTCCCCATTGTGTCTAGGTTGAGAGAGTATCCCTCTATGTGGAGTGGGATCCCAAAGTCCAATCGTGTACTAGGGATAAATACTGATCCACTACCAGAGGCCCCATAGATTTCCCAGGCGTCCTAATTGACACCCACGATCAGGGAGTCTGGGTAGTTCCTATCCTGGTTTCCCAAATATCAGTCTGGGGTCCATAAGCTCCCCCTTGTTCAGGTCAGCTGTTTCTGTGGATATCTCCAGCCTGGTTTTGACCCCTTTGCTCATCACTCCTCCCACTCTGCAACTTGATTCCAAGAGTTCTGCTAAGTGTTTAGCTGTGAGTTTCTTTTGTATTGTAATGTTTGTGTAAGAAAAGTGTTTATGTGTTAAATCCCCTATGCGCTGAAAGAAAAAAAAATGTGCAAGTTGATAGACCACATTTGGGTTTGGATCTAGAAGGCAGAGAAACCTAAAATGTGGCTTCTCTTAGCAAATAAGAAAGTATATGTTATGATGAATACTAAGCACTTTGTACCGGCAGTTCCAAACCTATTTCTCACAAGTGATCCCAAGCACAAGGCTAAATAAATCTAATTAGGTTTTGCTGTGTAAAGTTATTATTTGTTTAAATGTTGTAATCCTCTTATTAAATATTAGCTGAAATTTAATTTGGTATCAAGCAGTAAATATTGCAAAGCAGCCTGAGCTTTTATCAAATCTACCTTGGAATGCAGTCCCTTTGATGAATTTCATATTTGCATAATTAAAACTTTTCCCCCTGCTGTTTCCTCCAATTCAGTGAGTGTTTCTTGGAAACAGATTGGAAATGCAGATAATTCAGAATGATTATTTTTATTATGGAAACTATGATTATGCAACATGATATACAGTAAACACAGAAACAGTATTTACTTCACCTGAGTGGTCAACAATGGAGGAGAGGGATATCTGGGAGGACATGTGTGAAGGAAATGTGTGATCAGAATATATTCTATGAAAAATGTTTCAATTTAAAAATCAAAAAAGTTTTCATTTATTCTTGAATTTCATACAATACTTTTGAACATGTTCGTTCCACTTCTCCAGTTCCTCCATGATCAGCAGTTACCTCCATAACCACACAAATTTCTGTTTTAAATAATAGTGAGTACTGCTCACGTTAACCAACTACTTGTGGGCATGTGGCCTCAATTTGAGTGCAATACATAAATGAATTATCACTCCAGTGAAAAGCAGTAACTCACTCTTTCCCAGCAGTTGCTATGGATTCCTTCTTTATGGGAAGGACTTCATGGCCACTTCTCTTCCTCTGTGCTAGGATTATTTTCTTGCTTGAGTTTGTGAAGGTCTTACACATGCTGTCACAATTACTATGGGGTTAAACATGCATCTGGTCTATTGTTTCTGGAAAATACTCTTTCTACCACCTCTGCCTCTTACAATCATTCTGCCCTCTCTTTCCAATTGATCCTTGAATCTTAGGATGAAGACATCATTCAAGGTTAAGTGCTCAAAAAGGTTTTTACTTTCTTCACCTTGTCCAGTTGTGAGTCTCAGTTTTAATTACCACCTTCTGCAAGAAGAAACTGCCCTGATGAGATCTGAGAGACAGACAGATCTATGGCATAGAAAGATAAAAAATAACAATGAAAAAAAAGAAAAATCCAATTAATCTATCTATTGGAAGAAATTTAATATGAAAGTATTTTTATTATTTTCATTATTCAAAGTAAAGCTTCAGTTCTGCTTCATGGTGAAATTCTGTAATGAGATTATTTACCTCTTAGACACCTCTGCTTTCACATAATTTCTCAGGAAAATTATGCTAACATTCAGTAATTACATTTTTATTCAATGTTATTTGATTTTCTTTTCTCTGAACTAAAATAAACTCAGATCACACTTTATGTCATTTATGTCAGTTGCTGTAATATTGATGGTATAAAGTAATTCATTCATATGTGGCTCATTTTAACCGATTACTATCAATTTTGTTGATTTCTAAAGAAAAGGCCAAAATGGCAATCTGGATAGTATATATATTTTATCAATATTTTCTAGAGGTCTGGGGATAGTATTAGCAATTTACATTAACTGTTGTATGTTTTAACAATTTTTAATAATACATATTCTAAAACTTTTGCCCTAATGTAAGTTTATAATCCTAATATACTGAGGCTGCCAGAGAGGATTTTATGGCAGGTTTATAATTCTATTCATCTTATTCATCTTACATTTCATATTAGATATTAAAAAGAAAAATAGCAAAGACATACACAGGCAAATATCCCACTTGACATCAGAAACTAGTTTGGTCTCTGAAAAACCTACTGTATACTCAGGATAAAATAAAAAGGTAAATTCAAATAAACATATGTATGCATAATATTTTGACCACTTGAATCTCAGGGGAGTCAGGTAACTATCCACAAATAATTTTTAAAAGTACTACCCCAAATGAACTCAACATGATTAGTCAAAACTAACCAGGCTTTTGGAGTTTTATGAAATATCAATTAACTCTGATACTAAATAAATGGTTTGGTCTTCTTTTGCTATCCAACCAAAGAAATTATGAAGAATCTGTTCATGTACTAGTTTGTGACAATTTTTATTTTTCTTAGAGTTTGGCAGTGGCAAATATGGGCAATGGGAACATCAAGAGGCACTGCCCTGCAATGCTTCATTATGTAGTATTAGTATTTAGTCTTAAAGCTTTTGTTTTGGTTCTACAGTTTCTTGGGCCTTGGTTTTATGCAGACTTCTAGCTTCTAGGCAGCCCTAAGTTTGAGGATTCCTCAGTACTTGACAGCAGCCAAAGTTACAGCTCTAGTGTGGGCGTAGAAATTTTATACCTTAGATAATTTTGTAGTTCACAGCAGGGGATCTGGAACCCTTGGTTCTAAAGACATGAGAGCTCTTTGGAATTTTTCTGGCAACCTGGGCCTTTAGGTTTTCTTTTCTGGTTCTTGTGACATTTTACTGCTCTTCAGTCTCCACTGTATGCTTTCCTTTAATGTCTCTGTGCTGCTACTATCCTCTTGCCCTGTTCTGATTATTCAGCTGCTTCATTTACAGCTGTCAGAAAGATGGATGCCTTGACTGCATCTCTCTGCATTACCCCCAGCTGGTCTGCTATTGACACTTGTCCTTCTCAGCTTCATGTTTAATTATGTTTCTTTGTTACTTAACTCAGCTCACTTTACTGAAAGTAAGCAAGATGACTAGAGAGACTAAAGAGATATCTAAGCAGTTAAATTCTCATACTACTCTTGTATAAGACTCTAGTTTTTTCCTATCACCCCTATCATGTGGCTGCCTGTAACTCCAACTTGAGAGGATCTGACTTTCTCTTCTGGATCTGCAGGTATTGCATTACATTTATGTGCACAAACCCATACCTCCAAAACACACACACACACACACACACACACACACACACACACACACACACACACACACACACACATATATATATATATATATATATATATATATATATAATTTTGAAAAGTATATGAAATAAAGTATTTTGAAATAGAAGATTACTTGTTTTGGCCTAAATGTTTCAACACTAGGGTCAGAGTAGAGATGTTGATGACAATTTTGCAATTCCTCTTTGCTGCCTCACTGATTCAATATAGCTCATATACCCATACAACTATTTGTTTCAGCCACTTGTAGCCTTTCCCATTACCACCAACCATAGTCACTGGTGTTTTAGACCAATCATAGCCTGGGTCCACAGACTGCTGTTTTTGATCAGTCAGACATCAACAATCCCTCTGGTAAGCCACCAGGGGAAGGGCTTTCCCTCTGAGACAAAAGGGTCTCAGTGACATTAAAGTTCATAAAAATTGTAGTACACTGTGTTTCTACACAATTTAGGTTAGATGTATGAAATTCATTTTGGATGATTTCTTGCTTACAATAGCTTTTTGGTTAAGTAACTCCATAATAAGTACATAAGAATCTGTGATTTCTTGAGCACTTAAACTGCAGAGAAATTGGACTAGAACAGACCAATTGAGTCATTGCCTCAGAGGTAGACTATGGAAATCTGCTAGAATGACTAGGCTAATTTGCTACTAGAGAAAATTATGAAGGCTTAGATACAATAAAGATTAATCATCAATATCCTTCACTTCAGTTTTTCTGATTTAACATATACAAGATGGCCTAGCACCTTCATACATGTTTGTAACATTGATTCATAAATTCCATGCAGCTGTGAGACATTGTTACCAGAATAGAATCCTACTATTCTCTAGTGCTTTTGTAAGCCCCCCCCCCTTTTTAAAGTTTCCTGGACATCCACAACAGTTTTTTGACAATGAATTCTTTCCTTAGAAAAAGTCAATTTATTCCATTTAAAAATGATAGAAGACTTGAGCCAATAGGAACATGAAACAATGACTTTATTTATAAATTGATAACTACAAAGCCTTGTGTTTATCCAAGTCTTTCAAATAAACATTTATGTCAGTAACATGGGCAGACATAATAGTTCAGACAAGAGTTAACATTGGTCTCTTTGTTAATGTTTTAATTTTGTGTTTCATCAGCAACTTTTCTCCACACTGAATTATAGTCAGTCTGTAAACATTTCAAGCCTCCTCCAGTAAGCTATTTGACTACTTGATAATGCTTTGCAAGAGTAGGGGTAGAACAGCTTCATTTTCTCTGGAGAAAAGGAAGAAATCATTGAGAAAAATCGATCAGTCAATCAGCCTTCACTATCAGGAAACCAACTAATTTGCATTCCCCTCCCCCAGGGTTCTCTCTAATCATCACAGAAACTTTCATGATTCCTACTGTGAGACACAGGGGTCTGAATCCCAATTAACTAAGTAGTCAAGTAAAAACTGCAGACTCTTTATTGCAGTAGGTCTACTGTATAAATACAACAGTTGATGAGATGCATACAGCAGTAATTAAAAAGCTGAAAGCAGTTTACATCATGTTGATTAAGAAAATAAGTAATGACATTATCTGTGGATGAAATCTGTGGCTATGTACACATTGCAATGTCTAATGTGTGAAAAACTTTTCTTGTCTAAGAATTATCACACATAGTAATATTATTCTAACTTGTGTGAGGTAATTTACAGTTTCCAAAGCAATTTCAAATAACCATAATATTTACTTCTCTCAATAAGAGGGAAACAGATTGGACAGATATTATCATCCATATTTACTATGAAAGTAAATGCATACTTACATGTACATAGAAAATTATATTTAAGCATTTCCTATGCAATGGTGTCCTTTAACATATAGCTTATTAATTGCTATCATGGTATTCATAATATTACTTTATGATAAGGCAAATATGATTAACAGAATTATACAAATGTGTCTGTATTTACATGGTTAGTAATTGCCAAAATTCAGATTGGAATCTGAATCTTAGCTCTCTTAAATGCATGCCCAGATATCTAAACAAAACTTCACAAAGATGAGTCAATTTTGGTGAACTTTCAAAAACTATTTGCATGAATTTTGATGTCTTAAATGTTAGCAAGAAGAATTTTGTCTAAATAAGCTTTTGATTTTCAACCCAAATGCTCATGGAGTTTAGTATACCTTCAGATTATTTGCCTAGCAATTAATCCCAATACATCACAGACCAAATTTACAAGTATGTTCTTTAGAATTACACTAATACATCAACAGATAGGTAAGTCATCTAATTCAACACAGCATGCACATATATGAACACAACACTTTCTTCCCTGTTACAATAATCTTTGCATCTGGATGACACACAACCATGATAAATTTAGTTTTTCCAGTATGATCCCTTAAATCTACAGCTCTGGAGTTCAACAATAATTCAATATTTGATCTTTGATTTATGTAATTTTATTTTACCTGTGTGGGTGTATTACCCGATATGGATGTTAGTGCAATATGTGCATACCTGGTTCTCATGGAGCCAGAATAGTGTGTTAGCAGCAGAATACACTAGGAACTGGAATGACAAATAGGTTTGTAAGCAGATGTGTGATTTCTGGGAATCAAACTCTGGTGCTTCAAGAACAGCCAGTGTTTCCAGCCACCAAACTGACTCTCTAGACTCAACCTTCTTAATGCTGTGCCCCTTTAATACAGTTCCTCATGTTGATGGTCTACACAGTGTTTCGCACCATTCCTAATGCTGTGCCCCTTTAATACAGTTCCTCATGTTGATGGTCTAGACAGTGGTTCTCACCCTTCCTAATGCTGTGACCCAGTTCCTCAATACACAGTTCCTCATGTGTGGATGGTCTAGACAGTGGTTCTCACCCTTCCTAATGCTGTGACCCTTTAATACAGTTCCTCCTGTTCATGGTCTAGATAGTGGTTCTCAGCCTTCCTAATGCTGTGACTCCTTAAAAGAGTTCCTCCTGTTGTGATGATCCTCAACCATGAAATTACCTTCCTTGCTACTTTGTAAATGTAATTTTGCTACTGTTATGAATTATAACATAAATAACAGATATGCAGATAACCTGTTAAAGAGGCATTTGAATGCCATAGAGGTCAAAACCCACAATTCCCAGAGTCTAGATCCTTCAAAATATTTTTAATGAGGAATTTTAGGGGGAAAATTAAAATGGATTTGATAAGGCATATGCAAGTGTCAGATACTCAAGCAATAAAAAGAAATCTGGATAATGTGACTTCATTCCTCAAAGATATTAATTAATGTTACAGCCAAAATTTTCCTTCTGTCTCCATTCAAATTTCTTCCTAGCAGGGTTTTCAGTTCTTACCATCTTTTTGAAAAATCACCAAATAGCCAATGCTTCAGTGACTTTCTACATCCCTATATAGGCAGAAATTGGGGCTGTAACTATTTTAACTTCAATTATTTGTTCCTTGCAGAACTACCTCTAGATGGATAGTTATGAGACCATGCATTGCATTGTCGTGACCCAGCATGTCTCAGCCTTAGTCCATGAGGTTCTACCTGAGTGGGGGTGTGTGGACCTGGAAGCTCCGAGCAACCCAACGGCGATAAAGACCAAACACAGGCATCTTGTCATCTTCAGAGAGCTCTCAGTTCCATGTTGTGGAACTAGAGTCATTTCTTTATTAGCCATATTTTCTGGTTTTTCTTAACCATCCTGCTAATATCACGAGGCAACCATTTCTCTCTTTGTTCCCTCGCTGCTCTGGCCTCTCGCCTCTCTTCCTAACCTTCTATATTCACAAGATATTCACACACCTCTCTCCTCCACCCAGGTGAGGGTCTATTCAGATGCTTAGGCACATACAGATGCAAATAGAGGCATATTACCCTCAGGCCATGGTAAACAGTAGTAGCCTTACTGACATTAACAATACAATAGTGGGCCAGAGCTTTCCGGTGCTCCATGTTTAGTGAGACCCAAGGCTGAATCTCAAAATATTCCATAGCAGAAATACTTTGGTGCCCCACATTACATAAACTAAGAAGCACATTCACATAATTTATCCGAAGTTTAATCAGGAGAAATCATGGTTAAATGGATGAAGTGTATCTCTTGATGTTCAGTAGAGTGACTTTAAATATTGTCAATCATTTATTATCTGTTGTATCATAAAATACCTATTTTGTATTTATAATTTTGTTTTTCACATCTATAAAGTGGGTATGTTGGTAATAAATGCTGTAAAGTTAAAATATCAATATTAGGTAGATAAACAGATATATTCTCTCTATATATAGATAAAGAGACATAGATTATTGTAAAAAAAATAGGTGTTTTAAAATATGTTTCTTGGGCAAGGCATGTTGGTGCATGCTTTTAATCCTACCATTCAGTAGCAGAAGCAGGTGGCTTTCTGTGAGCTTGAAGGCAGCCTGGTCTACATAGCAAATTCTAGGACAAGCACAATCAAATAATGAAGAAAACTCCTCTCAAAAATTATGTTTTCTCCTTCTATATTCTTGTTTAAACATTCACACACATGACAGATATATGGATAAATCTGAAACAAAGCAGAAAACTGATCCAGATTGAGGAATGCATTGAAAATTGCTTTTGCCTGTGGTGTCAGTGAGAGCCTTGCTCTCACCTGTTCTTCCCTATCTCTCATTACACAGAGTTACTGGAACAGCTGGCAGCAGAGAGGACAGAATTATGACCATGGTTACACAGCAGAGCACTACTACACAGAAGAGAAACACTTTGCATCCTATTCTGGGTTAATGACATGCTTCTATTGCTCCTATGCTTTAATGTACTAAATTAAATAGTCACATAGCCCTAAAAATATCTGGTCTAGTTTCTAGAAGTACTTTTTAGACATGCTAAACTTAGAAAACTTTCTACAGGCATGGGCATATTTGAAGATGAGTTAATGGGTAAGATTTTCTGACGAGGGCCTCCCAGGAGATCAAAATGCCAATCTTCTCACCACCTTCTTATTAGCTTTTCTGAAACAGAAATTTGACCCATGTGTCTCCAGCTCCTGAAATATTTTCTGAAGTAGAAGTGAAAAGGCACATTTTAAATAATATTTCCCAGCACTTACATAGCTGCAAAGTTTCATTAACCAAACACACACACATACACACACACACACACACACACACACACACACACACACACACACACACACACTTGATAAGAGTTTGACAGAAAATATTTTCATGGCCCGATAATTGTTGTGCAAAAACAAACATGTACATATTTTGTCCCCACTCAAGATTTCAGCAGAGTTCTCAAAATCTTTGAGAGATAGTAGTGACATCTGGAGCTGTGACAAGAGAAAGAGGCCACGGGTAATGAAATGCCTTTAGAGCATAGCTGCCTTCACAACGGAAGCTGGCTTTTGGCAAAATATCAATTGTTATTATTCATTTGCACCTTCTATGAGCAGTCATCTAAACAAATACTAGACAAAGCATAAATGTTGTGACTTATAATTCAAAGCTCGGTGGATAGCTTAAGCAGCTTGACAGTTTTGTTTCTGTTTTTATTTTCCTAAAGATAGACTAGAGATGGTTCTAGAATTTTATATTTATTTTTAAAACTATATGTTAATTATATCTAATTTAATTTTTGTTAAATTCAGTTATTAAATTTACTGACTTTTAAAATTCCATAAGATATAAGATTTTTACTAAGTGTGTGGTTGACATCTATCTCTAGGTTTTCCAAGTAGATGTTTGTATTGTTTTTTGTATCAAATGAAAGCCTAACTTCATACTAAAAATCTGAACTACAAAATTTTAAGTCTCCTAACTACTTAATTCTCAGTCGTTCTGTTCATAGGCTATATATTACACATATAATCATAAATATGTATATATGTATATTTATATGGAGAGAGTCACACCAATGACTCTAATCTCACATATATGACCTAGTAACTATTTCAACCTACACTTACAGGGATGAAGAATCAATTTGAATTTTTTATTTATACCATCTAATTAATATTATCAGATTTTATGTGACCCTTGAATTAATTCATAGATATTACTTATTTTGCAAATGCAATATTTCCTTGTGAAAATTTAAAATGCATTGGAGTACTATGGATTATATGTTATTTATTTTATTATCCACACATAACACATTACTGAATACCTGGAATAAATATGCATTTTCAGTACATATATACACAGCTTCTAAGGTATAATATTAGTAATTACCTATGTATTTAAAATACTTAATGGACTTTTACAATTTTGAGGTGTCACAGGCTTTGTTGCTCTTCTCAGTTCCTTGGTTTTATGTTACAGTTTTCTTTCATGAAATCCAATTAAGATGATATCTTATTAAACAGGCCTTAAATGGTTTCCAGAATCATTGCTATCATTATTCAGATGAAACAATGCAATCTCACATGCATAAAGCATATATATAAATATGAGTTAGCCAGAATTAATAAGCATTAAGGGTTACATTTTCATCTGCATGATAAGTGCCAAATGAAGTAAAATTCTATCAGAATTGTAATCCTAATAAGTTTTCTTTTTACATGAGGAAAGGAGTAAATTGAAGCTAGTATAAAGTGAACCTGTGGAACCAAAAGATTTCTTAATATTAAACTATGCTTGCCAAGTGAAAAGATTCCTCTGGGAAATGTGTTGGGAACATGTCACTTTCATTTTTCAATGGTATAAAAGTATTCAATAGTATATATAGAAAGAGACAAGGCACCCTGGCAAGAACATGTGGACTGAGAGACCCAAAAGGTCATTTTCATGATGAGTTATGCTGCTTCCCAGCAGTGGCCATTCCTTTGCACTGGTACTGTGTGCTTATTTTATTCTACCTCTTATCTCCTTCATACACACAAATGATACATATAAAAAAAATCAGAGCACATGATGCCTGAATGTCTTTTATCTTTTCTTAAGAAAAATAAGGCATATATAACTTAATACAGCAGGATATACTGATTTTTGCGATTAAGAAAAGACAATTTTCAAGGTCCAGTTGAAGAGTGAATTTTAGGTACAGCAAAAGAAGCAGTCTAAGTTTGTGGCATTTGCAATCTTTGCAATCTTATAGCTTCTGTATTTTTGTAGCAATAATCTGTAGAAAAATGATATAGTATATAAGCTAGGGAAGTATATTTGGTGAAAGTGAGGGGGGCAGATAGGATTTATGTTAGAAGAAGCAAAAGCACCTACTGGAACAGAGTTGCAAGGCAAATTGTTATCAAATATTTATAAAATGATAATACTCATTATGGGATTTGTCCAATATCCACACTTGAACACTTCTCTAGCTGCATTACAGGAAATGAACTGTCATACAGACACATGCATGATGTCACACTCACATACACAGCTAATAAACTGGAAGACACAATGAAGCAAAGAACTATAAATTAGACAAAATCAAAAGGCACAGTAATTCTCATGGGGGACTTTCAAGGGGCCATGTTTGCTTCATTGTCACAGACTGACTGTTTAACTCATTAATCTCTCTGTCTCACAGGGTTTTAGTATGACTCGTCAATCAGGGTGCTCCATTTGAATACTAAGCACTGAACACAATACAAATAATAATAATAAACAAATAAAATATGTGTTTACATATAGATGAGATTACTTGACAACTCTCTTCTATAAAGGATGTTCAGGAATAGTTTTGGACAAAAGATAATGCCCCACCAAACAAAACAAATAATGTAAAATGAAATAAACAAACTAAAAACAGTAAGAATTTTAAAAGAAGGAAAATGGATTGTGCCTTCATAGCTTTTAAATTCTTTTTTGAAATGATTTATCTTTCCAACCGGTCTGCAGCACAGTGGATTTAGGAAATGTCTTTCATGCCCAACTGTTAGTGTGCCAAAAACAGTTCCACATTTAGCTTCAAAGGAGTATACAGATTTATCCCTCCCCCCTCCTTGTTGTCTGCCTGCCTCCCTCCTTTGCCTAGCAACTGATGACTCCACTAGTAGAACTCTGAGTGTAGAATCGAGCAGTTGGCTCCTGCCTTCATTTCGGTTGCCAAACCTGTCTGGGGCAGAAGCAAGAATCAACTCTCCAGACTAGCCGGCTGGTGAGGGTGTTCAGCTGCTTTCTTCTACCCCCCTCATGAAGGTGATCTTGCTCATTCCACATGGCTTGTACTGAAAATGTGTAAGTATGGGACTCAGTATCACTCAGTTCAAATTTGAAAGCAAGAGACTATTTGAATATTATACTGTGCGACTTGGGCAGGGCCAAGAGGTTTGGGTGGGGATCACAGGCAAAAGTAAGAATGTTATTGTAGACTAAGAATACTGATTGTAAGAGGATAAAGCATTAACGATTTTAAGTGGAGGTTTGAAATGAGAGTTACGAAGCCCTCAACGGTAGAACTGAGGCACGAGGAAATTATTACTCTAACAGGCTCTGATGTAGACTAAACGAAAAGAAAGAAGTTTTACTAAAATTTGGTTTGAATGTGTGGTGCATCATAAAGAAAAAGGCAGACTGTTCAAAGAGAACGACTAAACTTTCTTTGACTTCTGTGTCCCTGCCCCCACTTCCCAGAGACTTCTCATTAACTTTCTTGCCAGAATCTGAATTCTGGGCTTAGTGGGTTATAGATCTTACAAGGACTTGAAAGAGCTCCTATTTTCTGTCGACTAGGAAGCTAACTAGACCATACAGGCATTTTTAAAACTACTTTTGACTAATAAAGAACGGAAAGGCATACAGGGCAGCCATTATTCCTGATCGTGTAATCTGTTACTAAAGGGACTTGTGGGGACATGGGGGATGTCAGTAGGCTAAGAAAGTATTTGCTTGACTATACAGGAGTAAAAAGGCTGTACTCCTTTATTACCTGTGTGTCCGGGAATTTACTCATGTGCTTGAAATATTTTCTGGGAAGTGCATTTCTATTTTAATTAAATTTTCATTTCTGTTTTTGCAAGGCTTGGAGGGCATAGCCGTCCATACATAATGGTACCTGTGCGCAAAAATGGAAGCAGGGAGACACGCAACAGTGTGCCACCGGGGTGTCTGAATTCTATGCTGAAGGATGATGAAGACCATGCAGAGATTTGGGCACGCCCTAGCGTCTCCCTGAGATCCCTCTTCACTATGCCAAGAGCAGGAGCCCGCATTCCTGAAAATCCAAGAGCTCTGAGATACCCTTTTACACTAACACCTGCTACTGAGGAAGAGTTCCTAGCAACAGCAGAAGTAAACAGCTCAAAGGGGCTGGAGAGCCAGAGCAAGCAGGAACATGATTCTATTAATATGTCCCAGGAAGTCTCTGCAAGCCCGATGGCACTGATGATCGGAGGCCCAAGAGTTGGTAGTGGGGCTTTTGAGAGAAGTGGCAAAAGCTCAAAGATACATATGCCTGTGCCTAGACCCCAAGGGTTCTTTCCACCAAGGGGCCCACAGTCACGAGGCCCTCCATATGTCCCCACACTTAGATCAGGGATAATGATGGAGGTGACTCCAGGAAATGGTAGAATGGCATACAGGGGCAGCCTGGCTCATGTTTCTTTCCCAGTGGGAAGCCCAAGGCACCCAATGGATAATTGGCAACATAGACCTCCTCTCCATTTGTCAACTAATGTTCCTGGCTTACCTTGCTCTTCTGCTCATTGCTTCATGCCACCTCAACCGCCAGCATTCAATCCATGTCCTGTGATGCCCACTCCTTTTGTTCCTCCCCTGGGATTTGGTCCACCTCTGTTGCCTTATTTTTTTCATTTTAACACTCGAGCAATGCACCCTCCTCCATACTAGAGGGTTTGCATGGAATAAAGGAGAAGAGAAAGGGTTGGGGGAAGAGCTGAAAGTTACTAATTTTTTTCTTCACATATGAAATTCCTGACTATCTAGCACTAAAGTGCCTTATGTGTTTAGAGATTTAATAAAGACTCAAAAATTTTGAATGTTGTATCTTTTTCCTTTAAATAGCAAACCATAGATTTTGTTTTCTATATTTCAGGAAATTGGTGCAGATGTGGAACAGTGTTTCCTACATAGCTTACTTGAATCTTTACCACTCTTGTGGAAATGAGAAACTGGGACCCTGTTAGGCCAAGTCAAGAGTTGGTAATTTCAGCATACCTAAAGAGAGGGTGGCTGCTCAAATGAAGATGAGTGCTTTAGAGTAAGTTTCCCAGAGGCTGGCCAGAATCCACACAATCAGGAAATATGCATGAGCCATAGAATGAGACAATGTGGGAAAATGTATACTGATCATATACAACTTAAATCCACCCTCCAATCTGCCTGGGCAGAAATAAACATTTCCTAGTCGGGGAAAAGAAGAGGCAGGCTAAGCAAACACAAAATCAGGAAAGTGAGATTGGGAAAGCCCCAGTGCAGAGATTCTGCTTGAATTAGTTTCTGTCATTCAAGTTTTCAGTTTTGCTAAGACAGTAATATACATATGGTTTGATATGCAAAATTCTGGGGATAACATTAGGGAGAGTCGGCACAAGATTTTTCATTCTTTCTTTGAATGAGACTGTCTCATGATCATTTTAATTGCAAATGCAAATATTTTATTGATCTGTAAGGATTTTATTGAGTACTTCTATATTCGCTGTAGCATCAATATTATAAAGATATATTTGAAAATATATCAAAGCACCCAGACAGCCAATTTGGCAAAATCAAGTAACACTGATATAAGCACAGCATATAGAATATAAAGATGGCCATTTTGAACACTGTAATTTAGAATACTCTTGAGGAATATATCTTGAAATCTAGTGGTACTGAATAAAATGACTGAATTGGAAATATTTCCAAGGAAAACTTAAAATGAGCATTTCTCACATGCAGCTCTATATGTAATGTAGTAGCTAGAAGCTGGCATAAATTGCTGATCCAAATGACACCTATTCGTAAGTAAAAACCATTAATATATTTTTAATACTGACATTAGGTTCCTTGCTACTACAATCCCTCCCCCCCCCCAAAAAAAAGCAAGGATTCCTGGTGTTTCTCTTTCTCCCTTTATTTCATAATAGGTCACACTAAATGTGCAGGCTGCAGTATAACGGTGAGCAGGAACATCTGCATGAAGCATGATGGCTTTCCCTCCTCTCTGTTTATGTCTTGAAGCTGGCAGAATTCCATCAGTTCACTGTGGCCAGGTCAGCAGGAATATTCTGCAAATTGTTTGACAGCTGCTCACTGTGAGGTAGCTTAGTCCCAGCATTCCAAACACTTATTGAATTTTCAGGCTTATTGAGCAGGAGACTTGGGCATCCTTATTGTCATAAAAATATTTTTGAGCCAGATGTTAAAAGATATTTTGACAAGAAATCAAGTTGTTGTCTGAAAGCCCGTGCTGCCTCTCCAGAGAGCTGCCAAAGAGTGTGCTGAATGACAGCAGGCAAGGATATCCATTCCTTCTCAAAGGAAACACTATGGATACGTGCTCAAAATGAGTCTATGGACAATTACAGCCCTATATGACAAATTCACTGTAACAAGAAAGCACCACAGAGCAGTCTGTTCTTTTTCAATTCTGTTCCCTCTCTTAACACTCTTTATGTGCTTATTATTTTCTGTGCCATTTCTGAACACTGAACACATAGTAAGCATCAAAGAATAACTATCAGCAAAATGAGGCAATGCACTTTTATTTTTTGCTTCTGCATTACAGGATAAATATGCTTTCTTTAGTTTATTTAGAGCTCAGTGCCCACGTAACAGGCTTCAATGAATTCAGCTATCAAATAAGGCTGTACTTCTGCTCTCTCATGCAAGGGAAATAAAAATATTTGCTTTGGTCTATGGCTTTTATAAAGAATCCCAAACCACTTTGTTAGCACAGTGAAAAAATAAAGCAGATGAATTACCTTAAAGTTGTAATTTCTAAGTTATTGATTCCTTCTGGGCCAGTATTAATCTTGTTGCAATATGAAAGGTACGCACAATGTAAGACATTTAATTCTCTTGACCATGTACATTTTCTTTCCATCTTGCTCTGTGATTGAGCTGTTTGTACATACAAATTTGAAAATCAGTACCAACAAAGTGGATCTTTCTTCTCATAATAATGAGAATGGGGTAAGTATTTCCTTTTCTAAGTTTTAATCACTGTCACCAAAAAAGTTATGTTAAACTGTTTATTATAGCTCTCATTGTATGCTTAGTCCTACATTGTGGCGGCCAAATTTTAATATCCTATATACTCTGAGAGTTTTACAGTACCTTAGGCAAAACATGTATACATGCTTCTAATCAAAGCACATAAAACAAAAGTATTAAATTCCAAAGATTAAAAACATTAAAGGCTTACACATTCTCTAAACTGGGATGATGTTAAAATTATATCTCATTCTTCAGAAAATTAACATGAACAATAAACAATACCAACTACTTTATATTTTCCTGAGTTTTAAGTTTGGTGTCATAGAAATATAACTTCATACACTATGAATAGTTTCAGTTATTAAACAAGTAGATGGTGATTATATAGACAGGACAGAGTTCACTCTATAACTGTCACAGTGTACTATAACAATGGTGTTAGGCTATTAATTATTTCTGATAGATATTGATTATTAATGGTTCTAAATGTATATCTGGGTCAAGTGATTCTCATTAAAGTTCACTAGCTAAAACAAGGGACAAAATAAATAAATTTTAGATAGCCAAAAAGCACTATGTCTTGTCATAGGGTAATTTCATAGCTAGCCAAATAACTTACATGAATACATTATGAGCCAGAACTGAAAGTACTGAAAAACTATATTATGAAATTGACTTAAATCACCAACTTATCTTTCTACTTTTCTATGTTGGTACTCCTTTTTATTTGTTGTTTTACTGACAGGACACAATGCAGTGTATGTTGAACTTAAACTTCTCTTAATTCTCCAAAGTGCTGAAATTACAAGTCTGTGTTTCATGCATTTTCCTCTCTTGTCTATAATAATGGAAATTATAGTATTATATTTTATATAAAATTATATAGTATCTATTAAATAAAGCTTAGACTCGAGAACTCAGATATATTAACTGACATATGAAAACATAAGTCTGGGCACATTAATGGGGTTTCATATACTTTTTTACATAGGCATATATTATATATCAGAATATTACAAATGTTCTCTTCTGTCATTTTGAGAAATGCCATGCCTAACTCTAATCTATACCTAATCCACCATGCAAGGGACTATCAAAACAGTTTTGCTATCAGTTAGTACCCATAGAGCAAACATTTCCAAGGTAGCTTCACCCTGTTATTCTACCCAGCTCCTAGAATTCAGCATTCAGTTCTCTCACCTTTAATTACACTAATTTATTTAGATCATGTTTACAAGTAAGATTATTTGTCTAGATCTGAATTTTTTCTTGCCATACATGCTAGTTTCTCCCATATGCTAAAAATAATGGTCTTTACAGTTTGTCTGAATGTTATTTTGTTCTGTATAATTACAATATTTCATTTTTAGGCATTATGTTGATAGATATTTAGTTTGTTTGCATTTCTTGTCAATTGTGAAGAATGCCCTGATGAACATAAAACTGAAAATGTCTTTTCAATATACTGATTTCATCTACTTTTCATATATATGAAATTAGTAAGAATTCAGAATCACATAGGAATCTTGGATTTAAGTTTTTTTAAGAACTCCCCATTCTGCTTTCCATAAAATTGCATTAAATTACAATCCTATCAACAATGTATACGGGTTTTCTTTTTTCCATCTTTACTCAGATGCTTATTGTTTTTAATAGATTTCATAATAGTCATTTTTCTTTTTTTTCCTTTTGTATTACAAAGAAAATTATTTAACATGTCAATCCCAGGTCCCTTTCCCTCCCCTTCTCATCTGCCCCCCCCAACTAACACCTTACCCATTCCATACCCTTTCTACACCCCAGTGAGGGTGAGGCCTTCCTTAGGGGGGTCTTCAAAGTCTGTCATATTCTTTGCCATAGGGCCTAGGCCATGTGAGATGGGCTCCTAAGGTCCATTCCTATGGTAGTGATAAGTACTCATCCACTGCATGAGGCCCCACAGATTTACAAGGTTGCCTCACTAAGTCCCACATTCAGGGGGTCTATATCAGTCCCATTCTGGTTTCCTAGCTATCAGTCTGGGGATCAAGAGTTTCCCCTTGTTCAGGTCAGCTGTTTCTGTGGGTTTCACCAGTCTGGTGTGGACCCCTTTGCTCATCAGTCCTCCTCCTCTGCATCTAGATTTCAGTTCAGTTGAAGGTTTAGCTGTGGAAGAAGGCTATACGATGGCATATGAATTAGTCATCAATCTCATTATCAGGAGAGGGCATTTAAGGCAGCCTCTCCTCTGTTGCTTAGATTGTTAGTTCGTGTCATCTTTGTAGCTCTCCAGACATTTCCCTAGTGCCTGATTTCTCCTGAGCAAATTGGGAGCATGGGGGAGGGGAGAGGGAACTAGGAGAATGAGAAGGGGAGAAGAGGAGGGGTGAGAAAGACATGATGGGACAGGGAGGTTGAGTTGGGGGAAGACCAGAAGAGAGCAAGATAAGAGATAATATAATAGAGGGAGACATTATAGGTTTAAAGAGAAATCAGACACTAGAGAAATGTCTGGAGAGCTACAAAGATGATACCAGCTAACAATCTAAACAGAGGAGAGGCTACCTTAAATGCCCTCTCCTGATAATGAGATTGATGACTAATTTATATGCCATCGTATAGCCTTCATCCAGCAGCTGGTGGAAGAAGCAGCAGACACCCACAGCTAAACCATAATAATCATTTTTATTTGGAAAAATATTAGCTCCTTGAGGACTTGATTTTCCTTAATAATCAGTAATCTAAGCATTTTAACTGTTGGCAATATGTGTTTTCTGAAATGTCTTTTGGGACTAATAGCTATTTTTTACATTGATCTTTTGTATTTGTCTTATTGATTTTTGAAGTTCCTTATATTTTCTGGATACATTCCTCATTTCATATGCATAATTTTCAATAGTTCATTTCACTCTTCAGAGTATCACTTCACTGATTGTATACTTTGTGGTATTGAAACTTAGTTTGATTCAGTTTCATTTGAGTGCTGGGTATCCAAACTCCATTCCTCATACTTGTACTGTAAGTGCTCTACCCACTTAGCTATCTCCCTAACATCAGATACGTTGCTACATTTCTGAAATAAAATTAAACCTTGTGCATTCTCACAGACATCTGAAGACTTCATTGCATCTCACAGAAGATCAACATACCTCTCAATCATCATCTGGGAGGGTTTTATCTGCAATAAATGAGGATCAACACTGAGACCCATAACTGCTCAATGTGAAGATAATAGGACACTTCAGAATACTCGGTCTTAAATGGAATATATGTACCACATTCTTACTCCTCAGTCTAAGAGACTATTGTAGAAGAGGCGACCAAAAGAGGGTGAGAGCTTAAACAGGTAGATGTGTAAAAGGAAACCCTGTCTTTTGGGCAGAGTAGTGTAGGGAGACACTATAACCATGCTTCCTAAGAGCTAGCTACAGGTGTGCTTAGCCATGCCTGTCAGAGAGTGGTCAGGGGAGGTACAGGATGAGGCGTGGGGAGTTCTTAAGGTGCAGCAGAGACTTGAGAGCTCTCTCTGACCTCCCTAGCTTGCTGCCTCTGGGTACTCTGTGGCTTGTGCTTGGCCAGTATTACTTGAATAAAGATATCTTAACCTGCTCCCTCTCGGTACACCTGGCGCCTCAACTGAAACCCCCGACCCATTCCAGCTTTTTACAAGCCCACGTGGGCCTCTGCTTTCGGCCTCAAAAAGAATTTGAGGACTATCTTTTGTCTTTTCTTGGCTCTTTCTTTCAAGGCGTACACCCTCTCATAATTGTCGTTTTCCCATTGTTGCCTTTCCCAGCATACATACATATGCAAACAAACATTTCTCTGCTAACACTTAGGTTTTAGTCCCATACAGCCAATGAAGACCTGCCTGACAACAATCCCTGGATGCTCTGGAAAAGGAATCGGGCCATGCCTCCTAGACTACACTGGATCCAACTTACTCTGTTTCAACTGAGACTCCGACCAGAGCTTCAATCAAGTTGAGGATTTTAACCTAGATCTTCAATCAAGCAAATCCCATTTAACATGGACTGGATATAATCCATTATAGACTTTCACTATACTAACATTTTCTTCCCATAGGACCCCACCAGGCTACCATCGTCCCATTTCAGCAGGAAGTAACTTGAAAGAT
This sequence comes from Cricetulus griseus, assembly GCF_003668045.3. Lineage (NCBI taxonomy): Eukaryota > Metazoa > Chordata > Mammalia > Rodentia > Cricetidae > Cricetulus > Cricetulus griseus. The sequence goes on along the minus strand of NC_048604.1, from coordinate 23,584,549 downwards.
GCTATGCCCCCGTTCCCCATTATTGTCTATTAGGGTGGTGTAAGCCTAGTTATGAATAACTTTCCTGTTGTTTAGGGTTGGGATTGGAAGGATGTGTTCAGGTTGGACACCCCTTTCAGATGACTTTGGGGCTTAGCTGTAATAGACATAGTTAGGATGTGCAATAGCAGATTATTGTATCTTCTTGGATCTCACCTTTATGATTGTTAATTTTGGATGTTTTACACTATTAAGTTTTAATCCTCTTTTAGACTAAAAGAGGAATTGTAAGGAGACACTATAACCATGCTTCCTAAGAGCTAGCTACAGGTGTGCTTAGCCATGCCTGTCAGGGTGTGGTCAGGTGAGGTTCAAGAGTTCTTAAGATGCGGCAGAGATGTGGGAGCTCTCTCTGGCCTCCCTAGCTTGCTGCCTCTGGGCACGCTCTGGCTTGTGCTTGGCTGGTATTACTTAAATAAAAATATCTTAACCTGCACACTCTCGGTACATAGTAGTGATGGGGGAGGTCCTTCTGTATATGTTTATCTTATTGGTTGTTGAATAAAGCACTTTTGGCCAATAGGCGAGCAAGTTAGGTGGGACTAGGAGTCAAGGGGGATTCTGGGAAATGTAGTAAAGAAGTGTTGTGATACAGGCAGGAAGTGACATAGCAGGCAGACTCATATATAAGCAGGGACAAACAGGAAGTTGTTCCTTTTCTTTTGCTCCTGCTCTTCATCCTGCTCTCTGCTACAGAGTGGCCATGTGATCCCAGCAAGTTAAGATGCCTGTCACTGGTGTCCGTTAAGATAAGTCTTATAAAATATGTAGATTATGGTTACGGTTGATAATTAAGACTGAGCTAGCAAATAATCAATTTGCCAGCAGCATTGTAAACTGATAAAAGAGTGTGTTATTCTGGGCACCCACGTGGCAGTGGGGCTTTGGCGGATGGAATAAAGACTTATAACATAGTAGGGCAGCTGCACATATGAACTCAACATCATTTGAGACAGCATGCATAACCTAATGCTGGATTCCAGAAGCTGGGTAGAATAATAGGGAGAAGATACCTTTGAAATGTTTACTCAGTGGATACGAGATGATAGCAGAACTGTTTGGGCAGTCCCTTGCATGGTGGATTTGGTATAGATTACAATTATTCACCCCACATTTCTCAAAATGGCAGAAGAGTGTAACCCCTTAGTATAAATTTTTCATGCTTCTGTGAAAGACCACATATTAAAAAGATTTGGTCAACACAAATAAGTGTTGCTTTTTTAAATAGATGAGTAAATGAATAGCATATATCTTGAAGAGATGACTCTACACTTCAGTGTTCTTGTTCTTGCAGAGGACTCTGACTTTGTTCTAGGTCCCCATATGGCAGCTCACAAACCTCTGTACCTCCAGGTCCAGGTTATCTGATGCTTTCTTCTAGGCTTACTCAGTACATGTATATACACTCAGGAAAAGCATTCAGACACATGAAACTTACTATTCTCTCTTTCCTAATTGGAAAAAAAGAATTTCATACAATATATTCTGACCAGTTTCCCTTTCTATTACTCATTCCATATCCTTCCCACCTACTTACCCTCACAACTATACACCCTTTCTTTCTTTAGAAAACAAACAGGCAAACACACAAAAACACAAACAAACAAGTAGAAAACAAAAACTAAGAAAAACATATGAAATACATCCATACAGTTTTAAAGATACAATCTTAAGAGGGAGATAAGAGAAGGTGTACTTAGAAAGAGTTGGTGGTATTAATGAATGTGATCAAAAGTTGTTGTATGAAACTCTCAACAAACCAACAGAAAGGTAAAAGTTATTAAATGCTGTGTACTGTAAAATTTTCAGAAATGTGTAAAGCAAAAGAAATTAGTAATCTAAGGATAGCTACAAAAAATAATTTTTCCAGTATGTCAATTTCACAAAGAAATTTGAAGTAAAATTTAGATTAGCAAAAGTCATTTCACTATTTTTTAATGTATAATATTTTATGGAAGTAAATTCATTGTATTCTCAATGGAGAAAATCCCTTTTCCCAAAAAATGTAATATGTGCCCAACAAATCCATCAATACAAAAATAAAGGACTTTGAACATACCATAGTGTTTGATAATGTAATTTACTGTAAAATATGTATTGGTAACTGCTTTCTTCTAACATTCACATTATAAAAAGCTTTGACATTCAGACTGTGGTTATTGATGGATGGTGTTTGTGCATTTAAGAAAGGGAAAAACAGATGGAGAAAGACAGAATATTAAAAATAGAGAAGGGTGGAGACACTGTCATTTAAGAAGAGATGAAATGCTTCAAAGTAGGAAACAGCTGCCAATTTGAATTGCTGTGGGAAAATAATAAATTTGGATGTGGCAGAATGCAACCCAAAGACTTTGTGGCAATTTGGAAAACTGGCCTGTCATGTATTAAGTGCTTCATGATAGAAAAGGGCATGTGTAGAGGCCACATATTTGACAGGGTAGGGATTAGGTGATTAGAGAAACACTATCCAGCCTTCCTAAAAATGAATATATCTCAGTTGCTTCATTCCTTCCTATAAATATCATCTCTCCTTAGATAGAAAGCAATCTCATATTCCTTATGTGAAACTGGTAGCACTTTATGGCTTAAGTTTCATTAATCCCCTAAACTGTCTTTGTCGAACAAACATAATAAAGTTTAGTTTCATTAATGAAGTGGGTATGTATAGAATTGTATTCCTCAAATTCTTAATTATAACAAAGATTAAAGTATTTATTTTTTAATTTAAACTAGAGTATTTTCTTTCAATTTTGCCTTTCATTCCTCCAATTAAATCTCAACTCTATGAGGTAATGTAGCTGACATAAAAGTACATTTCAGCCTGAAAAGGACAATTCTACTGTATTCCTCAGTAAGATTTGTATACTCTTTAAATATAGTATTAAATCCCAGTGATACACAATACACTAAAAGAAGACCAAGTTTAATGAAGTAAATGGAATATAGAGTGTTTATAGACAAAAATTTAAATTATATTATTAATCAGTCACATTTGTAGAAAAATGTTCAAACATTAATTATGTTTCATAATGTTTTCTTTAGTGTGAGCTGCACTAATTAAAACCCCTTTTTCTTTATATTTCTTTCAAACAATGCATTGCTACTGCAGCCTCCCTTCTCTCACCTCCTCCCAGTCCCCTTACACACATACCTCACCTGCCTTCTCCTCAAATCCACTCCTTCAGAAAAGAGCAGGCTGCCCAAAACATCAACCAAACATGGCATGTCAAGTTATAATAAAACTAGGCACCTCCACTCATATTAAGGCTGGACCAAGCAAGCCTGTAGGAGGAAAAGTGTACCATGAGCAGGCAAAAGAGTCAGAGACAACCCTCATTCGCACTGTTAGAAGTGCCACAGAACCTCAAGTGAAACAACCACAGCATGTATCTAGGGGACCTAACACAGACTTGTTGCAGGCTCCATGATTGTTGCTTCAGTCTTTGTAAAACCTTATGAGCCCTCCTTAGTTGGTTCTGTGGGCCTTATTTTCCTGGTGTCCTTGATCCCTCTGGCTCCTACAATATCTGCCCCCATTGTGTTGCACTCCCCAAGCTCTGCCTAGTTTAAGTAAAAGTTAATTAAAAGACAGTGATAAGCATATTTTAAAAATCTCTTCTGTATTTACAAGATTTACAGTTGTTAAGTGCTAGTCATTTTCATGATCCAATTTTAATGCTTTTTCAATTTGGAATAAGTTGACACCGTAGTCATCAAAAAATAAACTGAAGAGCATGTCATTTCAAAATAAAAAGTCTATTTTGTCTTCATTTAATGAAAATGAACAGTTAAATAAAGGAAGAGGCAATTCTACATCACTTCACATTTTTACATTTTCTAAATGACTAGTAGTTTAAACAATAACTGCTAACACTACTTAATTGGAAAACTAGTAAGAAATTATTCATATTTGGCTCTTAGATTCAGATAAATGAAACAAATACATATAACAGAGTTTAATATAGGGAATTCTGAAGTTTAAAAATTAAAGTTATTTAGTGTCAGTTCTAGAAACCCTAAACTGAGTGCTACAACATATTAAATTCTTATAGACATCCATAGAAAGGAGTGAGTTACTAAAGGAAAATCATTCTGTCAGTAACTGAGGATGCATAGTTTATATACTCGTGATTATTTCAGTCACTTCTGTTAATGCAGTAGGTACTCGATTGATTAACAAACAATTTTCAAAGATTTAATAACCAGATGAATATACTGTTTGGACATCAATCATTTCAAAGTTTTATTACATCATATTACAGATTCTACTATTGTGGAGAGAATGTCAAAATATATGTAAATATTAACGCAAATGTTCTCAGTAATACAAAAAGGTAATATTGAAAAGAAAGTATTTATGCACTCATTTCATTATAATAAAATCAGAAACCATATGAAACTACACTAAAATAAGATGAAGTTTGTGTCAAAAATGTGCAAAGCATTTAAGGGTGTCAGCTTTATTATTATTATTATTATTATTATTATTATTATTATTATTATTATTATTTACATTCTAACTGCAGTTTCCCCTCCCTCATCTCTTTTGCTCCTAGTCCCTCCTCCTTTCACTGTCCCATCATCCATCTATTTATCTATTTATCTCAGAAAGGGGCAGGCCTCCCATGTATATCAACCAACCATAGCACATCAAGTTGCAGTAAGACGAGGCACCCCCTCTTCTTCCCCAAAACAGGCAACGAAGTCAGAGACAGCCCCTGCTCCTACTGTTAGAAGTCCCAAAAGAAGACCAAGGTACACAACTGTCACATATATGCAGAGGGTCTAGGTCACCCCTATGCTGCTCCTTGGTTATCTATTCATTCTCTGTGTGCCAATTTGATCCCAGGTTAGTTAATTCTGTGGGTTTTCTTGTGGTGTCTTTGGCCTCTACAATACTTCCTCTCTCTTCTACAGGATTCCCCGAGTTCTCCCTAATGTTTGGCTGTGGATCTCTGCATCAGTTTCCAACAGGTGCTGGATGAAAATCTCTGATTGATAATTGTGCTAGGCAACAATCTATGAGTATAGCAAAATATCATTAGGAATCTTCTCATTGACTTCTTTTGTTTCAGCCATGTTTGGTTGTATCCTAGGTCTCTGGGCTATCCAGCCTCTGGGTCCTGACCATCCAGGAAGTGTCAGGGATGTATTCCTTCTGATGATATAGGTTGGCAAGACAGACCAGTCATTGGTTGATCACTCCTAAAATTTCTGTGCTATCATTTCCCTGGTACATTCTGTAGGGAGGAAAATTGTAGGTCCAAAGCTTTTTAGCTGGGTTGGTAAAACAGTCCCTCCACTGAAAGTCTTTCCTGGTTATAGAATATGGCCATTTCAGGATCTGTATCCCACACTGCTAGGATTCTTAGCTTGGGTCACCTTTATAGGTTCCTGGGAGTTTCCATTGCACTCAGTTTCTAGCTTGTTCGAGAGTCAGCTATTCTCTCTCTCTTTTTTTTTTTTTTGATATTTCAATGTCGTTTACCTAATTTCCTTTACATCCTGAGCATAATTCCCCCTTCCTTCATCTCCTACCATTCCTTCCCACCCACCGCTCCTGGGATCCCCCTCAGTCCACTTCTCTGTTCCTGTTCAGAAGGGGGCAGCCTCCCATGGGAATCAACAAAGTTGCAATAATACTGAACACCTTCCCTTGTATTTAGGGTGGGCAAGGCAGTCTAGTATGAGGACTAGTTTCCCAGGAGCCAGCCAAAGCATTAGGGACAGCCCCTACAGCCATTGTTAGAAGTTCCACAAAGAAACCAAGCTACACAACTGTCACTTACATGTAGAGGGCTTAGGTAGTTCCCTAAAGGCTCCCTGAGTCAGCTTTCTTCATTCATTAAGAATTACAATGAATTCATTTCAAAGCAACCAATTAGTTTTTAGAAAACAAATAAATTATTTATAAAGAGAATTCCCAATAAATAAAATTATCCAATAAATTTGTAAAAGGAAGTTAAAATAAATAGAATTTCCTCTACATTCAAGTGGCCAGTATTTTCTCATATCATCATTACATTATTTGGGAAATGTGGCTTTCATAAATATCAGAATACTTACTGAGAACATACTACAATATTGAGCAAATGATTTTAAATTTCAGTTTTATTTCATCCAAGAACAAGAATACTATGTTTTGGAGAATATGCTGTATAAATGCTAATGGATATAGACTAAGGTTTACCTACAATACATTAAAATTACCTTGCAATATGTTAATAAAAGTAGCAAAATATTACTAGAAGTAAATATTCCAAAACAGAAAACATCTAATTAAAATTTGGAAACATTAAAATAACCATCAAAGGAATGATTGATACTACAATTTTAAGAATGAAAGCATTTTACATAATTTATGTAAATTTGACAAGGAACATTATTCGGAAGCAAACTGATAGTTCAGATCAAACATACAACAAAGGGATACTTAAGTTAGAGTACTCAAGGACATCTCTGAACTTTTGAGCCTTCTTTCAATATAGTCTAAAAGGAGAAGGAATTGATTGCTAAGGGTGACATATGAGTAGCATTGTTTTAAATGATGAGCTTGGGTTATGAAAGCTTTACTTTATTTGTGCATCACATTTCCCATGATACACGAGACTTAAAATCATATACCTACATAATTATTCCGAGGCATAAGATGAACAAATATTGGTTTTCCCCTAAAACTTCTCTCAGATAATATAGTTTGCCTTACTGTGTATGCATCCAAAGCCAGTTTAGGCTTCATTACCCCTTGCTTCAAAGCCCTATATGTTTTAAGATTTGTTTGAAAGAAAATGGGGCATCACCATAGGGTTGTCCAGGAGAATCCACTCACTGCACTGTTTAAAGTGGGCAATATACAGTACTACATGTAGACGAGGGTTGTAGTTTACAGTGTGTACTGTTAGCAAAGAGGAGTGGCCCACAATGCTAAACTTTCCCTGCTCCTGACTGGAGAGTGAGAGTGGAATATTTTCCTAGTGTGTTCCTCTCATGACCATTCTCTCTCACCATGAGAGGAAGCAGCCACACTCTCTCTTATGAAGTGTCTCTTCACATGCCTTAGAAGTTCATTAGTTGCTACTGGTTAATAATGTTTATGTTAGCATTTTCCAGTGCACATGACTAGAGTGACTTCTGTTTTCTTATAGGAAGATGACTGCCAAAGAGCTCCAAATCTTGATTTTCTCCTCTGCATGCACTGGCTTGTGAGATGCTTTTGTTTGTTTTGTAATTTCTTGTAATTTCATGCAATATACAATATATCAATCCATAGTTTCCCGTCCTCAAATGTTTCCCACCTACAATTTGAAGAATGGAAACTCATCTGCATTCTAGTTAAAATAAGTTAGAGTTCAAAAAAGCAGTGTACTTCGGCTTTCTTTTGTTATTGCTTACATTTATTTGTTTTATAATTAATATGCTTTTGTGATTGAAATTAAGAGTCTTGATCAAAGGAAGATTATATTTAATTTCTAACATAACTTTGAAGTTTGTATTTCAATTATTTAAAATAGAAAATATATGCAATAATAGAAAATGATGCTATAATTCATGCTCATAATTATGACTAAATTAGCACCCAGAGAAAGAAAATGCATAGACAAAAATAAGGTACATTCAGAGTAGTCACAGTAATCTCCATTAATGGGTTTAATTTGAGCTAAGGCACAACCTAACATTGCAACATTTTGTTTCTTGGTCTTTGGCAAAATGAATCCATATGTGCCTGTTGTTACTCAAGGCTTGATAGTTGGATGCACACTTGCTTTCACAAGACATTCATAATAAATCACTGCCCATTTTGGGCAGGCTAGGAATCAAAAAATGGAATCTGTCTTCTACCACAGTTTTAGTTATGCAAAGGGTCAAATACAAATAGGTCAAATGAAGCAGCATGATGCAGTGCAGTTTTAAAACCTTTAAATACAGAGTTCCTTCTCAACTTCACGATTCTCAAATTTCCATTCTACTATAATTGTCCTAGTAGTTTAATCCTGGCAGCCCAGGCCAGCATATGTTATCTATAGCCAGAAAAAATGCCAGAGGCATGTAGATGAATCATATTTCTGATATTGGCAGGAATAAAGATCATAGGAGTATCACAATGTGCAATTCAATATCTTCCCCCCTTGTGTTGTTACTTAGCAATTGCAAGCAATAGAAAAACATAGGGTGAACATAAAAAAAGAATGACTCAGGTATTTTAAAACTACATATAATTTAACCTGGGTTGTAAACCTCTTATGACAAGTTTTCCCTAAGTTATATTGAGGCTTGTACTTGAAATATACTCTCAATAGCAGACCAACAAAATATTTGTTGCACAATTTGTACCTTGGACAAGAATGCCTAGCCAAAGATTTTCAGGTTAGAATGCAAATTCTTTCATTATTCTGTATGATAAGCAGTATGGCAGAGGAAGGAAAACTTTTTCTGATTTGTCTTCTTAGAGTAGAATTTTTTCTTCTAATTTGTCCAGAGAAGCAATAAATACTAATTGTGAACCAGGTTAATAACAAATGGTTCCCAACACCTTAATATTTGATAAGACAAGAACATTGTAAAAAAAAGCATAATCCCAATGCTTTCAGTGTTAATTGAATTAAAAAAATAATTACCATTTGACATGCCCAGCAAACGATCAAAGAGCAGTAGGCTCCCAACTGTAAATTACCTGCTTGAAAGCTACCATTAGACATGGAAAGTGGATTCACATGAAAAAGTAAATTAAAAATATTACTGACAAGAAGCAGTTGCTTTAAAAGCATTTCTCCAAAGGAAAAATCCCTTGAAGCTACACTGTTGCACTGTGATTTGAACATTTCTAATGGGAAAATTATAAAAACATGGCGAGAACCTCCAAAGCTAAGCATCAGGGTAGCATTTTGAACATATTGAGAATATGACTGCTATGACTTGCAGTTCTCAAATATAAGAAATAATAGCATAAATTCATGATAAACATGCTGTATAGTGAGTTCACAGATATACCATGGTTACAAATCACTATAGTATCTACCATTTACAGAGTATGATGACTAACAGATATAAATATATCGACTTATTTAGCATGAACAAAACAATTTTTCTTTCTGTATACATTTAATGTACGTTGGGTTTCATTTTTTGTGTTTTCTTCTATAATTTCTAGGAGTGTGAAAGCACTGGTGAATTTTAGGGCAAGTCTTCAAACCACTCAGCTGTAATCACATTTCTAGTGAAGGAAATTATTTAACTCTTTCTTAGAGGGCAACATTTTGGTTTGCCTGGGGAAGGAAATGATGCATAATTAGCATTTGTGTGGCATTAAAAAATCTTGGTAGCATATTACTTTTTATTATTTGCATCGATATTCTAAGTGATTTAATAAAAAGCAGTCATAATCTCAATATGGAAGATTTTTGTGATACTAAACACAGAATATATTCACTTTAATCGCATTCTGCAACAATACAATATTTTCAACTTATTTTTAAATAATATTCCTTCTCAGTGTATCTAGAACCATGGTAACATATATTTGTGGCAGTATTGCTTTGCATGAGTGAACTTCAACTTTTAGTCTAGACTGTTCTCCTACTGAAGAAAGGGATGAAAACTTAACAAATATTGTCTTGTTAATGACCCATGAATCAGATACATAATCATGGATTCTTAGATTTTTAAATAAAATGATGGATGATACTGATGAAGCATTCAAGTGAAAAATTCATTAAGTGAGAAGTCCAGAAGATATACTAAAGTCTGATTACTTGTAGAGGAAAATAGATATATGAAGACAAGTTATTTACTAAATTTGCAAAATATATTTCTTTTTATATAATTCATTTTTAAGCATATGTAGCACATTTATGGCATTTCTTAAATTTTAAGTGTGTTTTATATTTTATGATAGCTGTACTAATGGATGAATGGAAAGCACAGAGAAAAACACTGTAGAGCAAATAGAGAGTCACACTCACTAATGTCGTAGAGGGTCAGAAGCTTACTTAACAGAGACTTTGGACAAATGCAAACAGGATTTTATTCTCAGTGCAATTGCAATGGTATCACTAGATCCTGCCTGATTTTTAAATCTGGAACTAAATTTATACTGGTACTAACTTTAGGCTCATCACATGCAGCTCACAGAATCATGAGTCTACAGTGCTAAAATTGTGAGGTTCTTTGAAAAAATATTATTTAATACTAAATGGAATTAATGAATATTATTTCGCAACTCGATCTCAGTACATATACTAATACTTTGGAATATTAATAATTTAGATGACTAGCATTCTTGAACCTATACAGAAACTAAAGTTCAAATGTTTACTTCATTGGTTTCCTTCTAAAACATACAAAAAATTCACCTAAATTCAGAAAACTGCATTCAGAATCAAAATCCCTAGTGTGTCCACAGTACTCACACCATTCCTCTTTCACAAGTGATCAACTACCAGCATAATGTTTCTTCCATTATAATCATTGTGAATCTAAGCCTCCTTTCATTTCAAGATGCTGTAAAGCCAAATTTTCCCTTATCATGACTTACGTATTTGATTCTTCAAAACTGAGCAAAGAAATAGATAAATATTTCTTTCATCCAAATTTCTTTTTTCTCATTTAAATCCATTATTACAATCTGTGCTACTCAAAAATATGTTTACATTAAGACAGTAACAACTAATTTTGTCCTTGTGTGAAGTCGTGAATTTAAAAAAAGTTCTTGGAAACAAGTGATAAAAGAAAATATAGATGTTCTTCAATGCAGAATCCTAATGAATTCTAGTTAAGACCTTCCTTACTCATTCAGAACCATGAGTGCCTGTGCATTTTTCATCTATAAATGTGCCCAGTTCTACAATGTATTTTCCTCATAAATGAGCATGGAAATGTTTGTCCAAACCTGCTACTAGAAACTTAACCAACTACTCGAGATTAGTCAAATTTTGTACATTATTAAATGAACCTAAAACTGCTACTTTCCTAAAACAGTTTTCTAAATAAATAAATACATACTTATTCTAAATAAATACTTATCCTTTTACCCACAGGTAAGTTTAGCTCTCACTTCTCATAAAAAAATAAATAAATAAAAGCTTTGCAACATGTGAAGACCCCTGCTGAAAGCCACAATTCCTCAAAGTGCAGAGATCTATTGACCATGGGTATCCAGCTATAACAGGCAGTTATAACACAATTCTTCCACCCAAGGCTCAAGGAATATCACAGAAAGCAGGTGGAAAGATTGAAAGAGCCACCGAAAGAAGAAGTCTAGGGCTATATTTGTGCCTCTTGGGTAAGAGGAAATCATACCAGTGACACTGTAAAAATATAGTCGCCTAACAAGATCTAAGCAATGACAACATGCTAAGTGATGTCAGGTAAATACTTACTAACCCGACATCTACACAGGCAAATAAGGAGTGATGATAAGGAGAGTTAGTATTCCTGAAGGTTGAACCTTCAAATAGGTTATTGAATTCTAATGATCAACCCTGAAAACATGTGCATACAACAATATGCAGATTCAACAATGACCAATGAGAATGAAGCTAGAACTTGAGAAGGAGTTGTGAGGGCCATTGGCTATACTGAAGGAAAAGGATATGTGAGCTATTTGAAGAGGAAAGCAAAGGCCGTAAATGATGCAATTGTGTTTTAAATAAAATTTTGAGTCAGTTTATACTGAAATTTAGGCCACTATATTATTTGTGAATAAAATTATTTCAAAATTTATATTTATGCATTGAAAGGCATAATCTTCTGCAGAGTAAGAAAGATAACACAAGGAAATGGGTTTACTTCTTTTTAATTCAGGTAACTTCATATATTTATTTACCTCTATGATTTTACTGCACAATTAAAAGTATATTCCTTTGCTGACCAGGGGTTACACACATCTTTATTCCTGGCACTCAGGAGGCATAAGCAGGAACATGTATGAATTCAAGACCAGCCTGGTCCACATAGAAATTTCTGGGATAGTAAGGACTACATAGAGATACCCTGTCTTAGAAACAAACAAACAAAACAAGAGAGAGAAAGAGAGAGAGAAGCAGAAGTCTAATCCCACTAATGTCTCTCTGCCTTTGTCAACACTTCAGAAATATTCATATATTTCCCACTGAATCAATAAGAAAAAGCAAGTGTAAAAACAAGCACAAAAATGCTCTGAAACATCATAATGATATCTTTATATCTTAATTTAGAGACATTTTCATATGCAATTAAATGCAATTAAAATAGCATTCAAATAAAGAGAAGATCCACTAATGCAAAATAGAAAACAATAACAATATTCTAGTATAATTGTAATTTATTTTTTATTTCTTTGTTAGTACTTATCATAAACAAGGCACAGTTGTTCTAGGTACTTCACATGAATTAACATTTAATCCTTGTAAAATATTTAGAAAAAAGAATCTAGTTTATGGCTAAGAGAATTGAATAAAAGAGAAGTTGTAAAATGTAACCAATGTCACATACTTAATGAGAGCTAAAGCTGAATTCCTATATAGCTTGCCTAGTGCCAGTCAGTTCACATAATCACGATTCTATAGAGAAGCTATGATTATTTCATAAAATAGTTATACTTCATAGAAGAATTTTTATAGCACCTCAAATTAAGTCAATGACATAATGTAAAAATAGTTCAGAAATAATTCATATTTTATACAAAGCAACACAGTATTCATTACATAAAGTACACTATGCATTTTGATGCTGTTTTACTTGCATTAATGGCAAACAGGGATTGTTTAAAGAAAGGGCATTTTCATTGTCTAATCTGAAGAAACTATTCCCTATATGATATGCAATCCATGAGAACTTTCTTCCACTAGTTGTGCATTATATTTTATTGTCTTGCAAAACACACAGGCTATGCATGTTTATAAGTACAATAGTGAATTGACAAGAAAATCTGTTGCTATATTTTGCACAACATTTTCTTAGTTAGTTTATCTACAAATATACTTAATGTGGTCATTAGTATCCTGATTTCCCCAACAAGATGCCTCAGATTATACCTGGTGAAAGGATTTTGTTTGTTTGTTTGTTATGAATGTATGAACAACAGTTTTTTTTTTATTGCAGCTTTTATCCTCTACTGGATAAGAGTTCAAGTTTTAAAGTCAGAGTCACCTGGGCTCTAGTGTTACCGAAACAAAATAGAAAGTATATGAATCTGGCTAGTAACTGAAAGTCAATTTTATGACTGAGGGGATATTCTTTAAAAAGCCAATTAGCAATATGTTGCATTTTAAACACTGAAGCCATTTTTAAGTACATAGTAGGTGCTTATTAAGAACATGTAATTTTTTGTTTTTGGTTTTGGTTTGGTTTGTTTTTTTATGGTTTTTCGAGACAGGGTTTCTCTGTGTAGCTTTGGAGCCTATCCTGGCACTCGCTCTGGAGACCAGGCTGGTCTAGAACTCACAGAGATCTACCTGCCTCTGCCTCCCAAGTGCTGGTATTAAAGGCACGTGCCACCAACGCCCGGCTCATGTAAATTTTATTTTATGGATCTTTTTCTGAGACTTGTTTTGTTATTCACTAATATTTTTCAGTCATGTTTATACATGCATTTCTAGTTAATTCTTTTGTCACAATATTTTGAAGATAAATTATAAAGAAATTTATTTTAAAACAATTTTTGATATACATATGATTTAACGCCATTCAAAGATGGAAATCATGTTGATGAGAACCCACTGTTGCCATTTCTCTAAACAAATGTAATTTACTTTTTAAATTATTTTTTCATATATTGAAAATATTTTTTCTCACCTAATGTATTCTAATTGTGGTTTCCCCTCCCTCTACTCCTCCACTTCTCTACCTTCCCCATCTTAGCTCTGCTCCTAGCTAAATCCACTCCCATTTGGTTTCATTAGCAACAAACCGGCCTTTTGTTGTTGTTATTTTCATTTTTGTATTTTGTATTTCTTTGGAGCTATTCTATTTTTTGTGGGTTTGTTCTTGTATTTTTTTTAGAAAAAAAATTAGAAGTTGGGTGGGTAGGGATGGAGAGAGGATCTGTCTGTCTGGAAAGACTTGGGAGAGAGGAAGATGCTGTTGCTTTTTTATTTGTTTATTTGGTTACTTTTTGGGGGGCCCCACCCAGCTTCCTAATAAATACAGGGAAATTTATTCTTATTTATGAATGCCTAGCCTTAGTGTGTCTTGTTTCTAGTCAGCTTTTGTGACTTAAATTATCCCGTTTCTCTCTAACTAAATTTTCCCTCTGGCATTTTACCTTTCTTTATTCTATATATCCGTTTTTTCCTTCTTACTCCCTGGCACGGCTGGCTGCCTTCTCCCTTGGGGCTAGCTTCCTCCTCCTACTTATTCTTTCTGGCTGCCAGACCCACCTCTCTCTTGCCTAGCTATTGGATGTTCAGCTTTTAATTAGACCAATCAGGTGTTTTAGACAGGCAAAGTAACACAGCTTTATAAAGTTAAAGAAATGCAGCATAAAAGAATGCAACACATCTTAAACTAATATTCTATGACAGGAAGAATATGAACAAAATATATTTAAATTGAAAAGGTGTTTTAAATGATGAAAATATAATAAAAAAGGAAACAAACACCCTTCTCAGGGATAATGACAAAATATAATACAGTAAAAATAATAAAATAAGTTTGTAGAAATCAGAGGGCTTGAGGACACCAGGAGAAAATGGGCCACTGAATCCACTAAGTGGGGCTCATCTGTATTCACAGAGCCTGAAGCAGCAAGCAGGGGGCCTGCAGGGAACTGCACCATGTCTTCTGTATATATGTTGCCTGTTAGTTTGGTGTTCTTGCCGGACTCTTAGCAGTGGTAGCTTGTATGTCTCTGACACTTTTGCCTACTCTTGGGACCCTTTTCCTCCTATTGGTTTGCCTTGTTCAGCCTCAACGTGAAAGCGTTTTCATTCTCTTATTGCATCTTGTTTTTTTTGTCCCTTGGAGAACTTCTCCTGTCTTAAAGTAAACAGATGGGAGTAGATTAACAAGAAAGGGGAGTTAGTGGGGGAAGCTGGGAGGAGTGCAGGAATGGGAAACTGATTAGAATATATTATATGAGAGAAAAATTTATTTTCAATTTAAAAAGTAAAATTAAAAACATATAGAAGAAAAAACTAAAACTAACATCAGAATTGGACAAATTTAATTAGCAAAGTATGGTTGTGCTTTCCTCATTTATAAGTATCCTTCTTTTTTGTTGTTGTTTAGTTCCAGACAAGGTTTCCCTGTGTAGTTCTGGCTGTCCTGTAACTCGCTCTGTAGATCAGGCAGGCCGAAAACTCAAACATCTGCCTGCTTCTGCCTCAAGAGTGCTAGGATTGATGGCAGGAATCACCATGACCAGCTAGTATTTTTATCTGTACTAAAAGATACAAAATGTTAAATTTGTATTCATGGACATCTTACCAGAAAATTGTCATTTAATATATCTTTAAGCATTGATGTATTATTTTAACTATTTTAATATGAAGTGACTTAGAGCCATTAGGTATTGGTCATATTTATGTGACATTTTGACAAGCTAACATAAGACATATTTGGTCATGTGAAATGATTCTATGAAATGTTTTATTTCATCATAAAGGAAATAAAAAGTAATTTATCACAATCAAATAGGAGAATGTGCACTTAGCAAATTTTCCCCACAGTACCTAATGGATCTATTGATTTTTAAATAAAAATATGGTAGTTTCACAAAAGTTAATATTTGTAGTATAAATGTCTTAAAACCCACTATAGTGGTTAATCACTATATACAGAAATACCAGAGACTTGTCTCTCCATGGGTTTCTATTTGCTTTATTCTGTCTTCATAAAGAATTTTTGAATAAAACATGTGTTCCCAAGTGTCAGTCTGTATGACAGCTGAAATGGGGATCTAATTTCCAGTGTCTACTTTTCTTCCCTGTGGTGTAATTTACACTAAGCTCTTCACTGCATGCTGCAGCTCCTGTTCTGGTTGCAGAATTAACACCTCTAGATACTCCAATCACTTCAGAGCTTTTCCTCCCCTTGGCCTTAGTCTTGTACTGCTCCCTCTTTACCCAGTGTGTTGGAAAATATTGACCTCATCAGAAAAAAATGTTTCTTGAGTTCAGAGAACTTATTTGGAATTGAGTCATCAAGTCCCATGAATTCTCCACTTGTGTTCCTTCATGGAGCTCTCTGGAAACTTTCCACCTTTTCTTTGTGTTTCTGTGCACAAAATTAGCATTGCACAACAACTTTCTTTTGTGTTCTTTAACCTGAAATAGTATTTTTTAAATAAAATATATCTGATTATAATTGCCTTCCTCTTCTACTCCCAGATACATGTGGGAGAGCCTAGGCCCTCAACCAAATGATATGACAGACTTTGATGATCCCCCATGGGAGGCCTCACTATCCTTGGAGAGTAAATGGGGGTTGGGATGGAGGGGTTGGTGGGGGCCATGGGAGGATAGGAGGGAGAGGGAACTGGAATTGGTATGTAAAATGCGATTGTTTCTAAGTTAAATAAATAAAAAGAATTTTTATTAAAAATAAAGCTTGCTATAGAATATGTTCACAATTTGCTTTCCTAATATATGCTTTTCAGACTACACACGTGTTAAACAGATCTAAGTGTATACTCATAGATTGATATCTAATATTTTAAAAATTATTAGGTTTAAATTACTTTACAATTTCAAATTCTAATCTTAGGAATTTGCCTCATTTACTGTTGTCTACAGTAAGATCTAAACACATTGAGAATAGTAGAGATATATTGACTTTACAATATCTAGCACATTTGAACTGTGATAAGAAAGCCCAGTTTCCATTACAGTGATCTTTGAGATGTGTTAAACTCTGAATTGGAAGCCCTGGAAACACATATGAGCACCATTATATAGACGGAGCAAGTTTATCTATGTATTTAAGAAAATATGTATGTGTGTATGTTTGCATGTATGTGACAATGATTAACAAAAAAGGCCATGAATTTGAATAGCAGCAGGGAGGACTACATGAGGGATTTTCAATGAAGGAATAGGAAGGGGGAAATGAGGAAATTATATCATGATATGAAAAATTAAAAGAAATACCTAGAAAGAAGTCTTGAAGACTGGGCGTTGGTGGTGCAAACCTTTAATCCCAGCACTTGGGAGGCAGAGGCAGGCAGATCTTTGTGAGTTCAAGGCCAGCCTGTCTCCAGAGCGAGTGCCAGGATAGGCTCCAAAGCTACATAGAGAAACCCTGTCTCAAAAAACCAAAAAAAAAAAAAAGAAGTCTTGAAATATGTATAAACTTGTCTTATTATGAGGCAGATAGTCAGGATTATAAATAAATTCTTCAATTTCTCTTGCAATGATGAGCTTTAAACCCAGGCTTTTATGAATGCTAAGCAACAGCCTAAGACACGGAAATGTTATCAATCTATCATTTTTCCTCTGTTTTGAAAATAGTATAGGCTCTACACTTACTATGTATATGTAGATATATATATATCCATATATCTACATATATATAGTAAGAGCATATACTTACTATATATATACATATATATATATACATGATCTTACTATATATATATATATATATAGTAAGTATATGCTCTACACTAACTATATATATAGTGTAGAGCATAAACTATTTTCATATACATGGTAGTTGAATTATTAGTTGTTTAAATCTTACTTAATTTTATGTCATTATTCTCCAAGTTACTTAATATGATACTGTGATCAATTGTTAAAATGTTATCCTACAATGGTATATTTCCTATGTCCCTTTATGCTTCTGTCAGTTTTTCTTTTGTGTTTTTTATTACCTTATTAATTTCATATAAATCTTCAACCATTTTAACTTTTTGGTGTTCAGACGTTCTTATTGACATTTCAAGTTGAGTTAATATATTACATCAAATGTTATACCAAGTGCACTAGATTTGAATAGAGTAGTGTGTTCTTGTTTTTTTTGATCATTTATATTCAGTTTTATTCTTGTGTTTTGAAATCACAGTATACAATTTTAAAGTGAATATGACAATATTTGTCTTTTCTCTCTTATGACTGTCATTTTCATGCTTAATGTAGTCATTGATTTATTTGGGTTTCTATAGTTCAGCTTATACATTTTCTATTTGATACATTAATCTTATGTCTTTACCTTTCCAATTTGTTACATTTTTTTCTATTACTTCACTTTCTTTCTTTTCTTTGTGACTTACGTACTTTTTTCCTAACAGGTTTTGGATTCAAGTCCTGCCTTTAAAAATAATTTTTAACACCGTCACATTTGTATTGCAAGAACTTCAATCATATTTATGTCATGTGCCTTCTGCTCCCGTTGATCTCTTTTCACCTAGTCACCACCATACACTCATTCCCTCATTTCCTTTCTTTTTCTTCTTAATAACTTTTTCTTGTATTCATACTTTAAGACCCCACAACTGCTGCATGCTCATGATTGCAATGTACATTCTGACATTGCAATATATAGGAGACATCTTCCCACCCAAATGCTCCACATTCTTTAGTTCATACAATCATTCTACCTTTTTTTTTCTGTGATATTCCCTAGATTTTGCAGAAAGGGGCATGCATGTCCTGTTAGAAGACAAGTTTTCTAAAATCTGCATATGAGTCAGTACATACCATGTTTGTCTTTTGGCGATTGGGTTACCGTGCTCAGAATGGTTTCTTCTAGATCCATCCATTTTCCTGCAAATTTCAAGATTCCATTGTTTTTTTCCCACTGAGTAGTACTCCATTGTGTAAATGTACCACATTTTCTCTTTCCATTCTTCAGTTGAGGGGCATCTAGGCTGCTTCCAGTTTCTGGCTATTACAAATAATGCTGCTATGAACATGGTTGAACAAATGTCCTTGTTGTATGAATGTGCTTCTTTCGGTATATGCCTAAGAGTGGAATTGCTGGGTCTTGTGGTAGACTCATTCCCATTTTCCTGAGGAGTTGCCATACTGATTTCCAAAGTGGCTGTACAAGTTGGCACTCCCACCAGCAGTGGAGAAGTGTTCCCCTTTCTCCACACCCTCTCCAACATGAACTGTCATTGGTGTTTTTGATTTTGGCCATTCTGACATGAGTAAGATGGTAACTCAGAGTTGTTTTGATTTGCATTTCCCTGATGGCTAAGGATGTTGAACACTTTCTTATGTGTCTTTCACCTATTTTAGATTCCTCAATTGAGAATTGTCTATTTAGTTCTGTACCCCACTTTTTAATTGGATTGTTTGGTGATTTAGAGACTAGCTTCTTGAGTTCTTTTTATATTTTGGAGATCAGCCCTCTGTCAGATATGGGGTTGGTGAATATCTTTTCCCAGTCTGCCACCTGCCGTTTTTGTCTTGCTGACTGTCTCCTTTGCCTTACAGAAGCTTCTCAGTTTCAGGAGGTCCCATTTATCAATTGTTGACCTCAGTGTCTGTGCTGCTGGTGTGATGTTGAGGAATTGGTCTCCTGTACCAATTAATTCAAAGGTATTTCCAAATTTGTCTTCTAATAGGTTCAGTGTAGCTGGATTTATGTTGAGATCTTTGATCCATTTTGACTTAAGTTTTGTGTAAGGTTTGGGTCTAACTGCAGTCTTCTACATGTCTGCAACCAGTTATGCCAGCACCATTTGTTGAAGATGTTCTCTTTGTTCCATCATATAAATTTGGATTGTTTATCAAAAATCAGGTGTTCATGGGTGTTTGGGTTATTATCAGGGTTGTCAATTCTATTCCATTGGTCTACCTGTCTATTTTTGTGCCAATACCAAGCTGTTTTCAGGACTACAGCTCTGTAATAGAGCTTGAAGTCAGGGATGGTGATGCCTCCAGAAGTTCCTTTATTGTAGAGGGATGTTTTGGCTATCCTGGGTCTTTTTTTCTCCATATAAAGTTGAGAATTATTCTTTCAAGGTCTGTGAAGAATTGTGTTGGGATTTTGATGGGGATTGCATTGAATATGTAGATTGTTTTTGGCAAGATTGCCATTTTTACTATGTTGATCCTACCTATCCAAGAGCATGGGAGATCTTTCCATTTTCTGGTATCTTCTTTAATTTCTTTCTGTTGACACTCAAAATTCTTACGGTACAGGTCTTTCACATTTTTGCTTAGTGTTACCACCCCAAGGTATTTTATGTTGTTTGTGGCAATTGTAAAGGGTGATGTTTCTCTGATTTCTTTCTCCACCAATGTGTCATCAGTATATATTAGGGCTATGGATTTTTTTGAGTTAATCTTGTATCCTGCCCCTTTGCTGAAGGTGTTTATCAGCTGTAGGAGTTCCCTGGTAGAATTTTTCGGGTCACTAATGTAGACTATTATATCATCTGCAAATAGTGAGAGTTTTACTTCTTCCTTCCCGATTTGTATTCCCTTGATTTCCTTTTGTTGTCTTATTGCTCTAGCTAGGACTTCAAGGACAATATTGAAGAGGTATGGAGAGAGTGGACAGCCTTGTCTTGTCCCTGATTAAGAATTACCAGCCTACAATCCACACTGCCAAAGAAGCTAATAAACAAGGAGGACCCCAAGAGAAACATACATGGTCCCCTGGAGAACGGGAGAGGTTCAAGATCTGCTGAGCAAATTGGGAGCACGGGAAGAGGGGGTAGGGAGCTAGGAAAATGAGAAGGGGAGAAGAAGAGGAATGCAGAGGACATGAGGGAGCAGAAAGTTTGAGTCAGGGGAAAAATAGATGATAACAAGAATGGAGATATCATAAAGAGGGAGACATTTTTGGTTTACAGAGAAATCAGGCAGTAGGGAAATGTCTGGAGATTTACAAAGATGACACCAGCTAACAATCTAAGCAATGGAAGAGAGGCTACCTTAAATGCCCTCCCCTGATAATGAGATTGATGACTGACTTATACGCTACCCAACATGCCTCATCCAAGAGCTGGTGGAAGTAGAAGCAGACACCCACAACTAATCCCTGAACTGAAATGGAATCCGATGCAGAGAAGGACAAGTGAAGAGGATAGGGGTCCAGACCAGGCTGGTGAAACCCACAGAAACAGCTGAACTGAACATCAAGGAACTCTTGGTCCCCAGTCTGATAGCTGGGATACCAGCATGGGACTGATCCAGACTCCAGGAACATGGGTTTCTGTGAGGAAACCTCAGAAATCTATGGGACTTCCTGTAGAAGTCCAGTACTTATCCTTAGCATAGTTGTGGACTTTGGGAGCCCATTCCACATAGAGGAATACTCCCTGAGCCAAGACACACAGGGGTGGGCCTAGGCCCTATCCCACAGGATACAATAGACACTGATGGCACCCTTGGAAGGCCTCACCGTCCAGGGGGAGCAGAAAGGATATGTGACAGATAGGGTTTTATTTGGGGGAGGTAGGAGAGGATGGGTGGGAACTGGGATTGTCATGTAAAACAATCCTGTTTCTAATTCAAATAAAAAAGTTGGAAAAAAAGAAGACACATTTTTCTCTCACTTTAACCACTTATGAATCTCTACTTTAACCATCACCCACTGTAGAAAGAGGTGTCTCTCCTCTTCAGTATTTACTTTTATTAATTATTAATTTCTTCCCAGCCAGATCATATTTTCCCCTTCCTCCCTCCTCTCTTCCCAGTCCCTCTGCCAAACTGAGCCCTAATACAGTCCTCTTCCTTTCTCTCTAGAAAAGTGTAGGCCTCCCTTGTAGATGAGCCCATGATGGCATATCATGTTGCAGTAGGATTTGGTGCCACCTCTCCTATTAAAACTGGATAAAACAACCCAATAGGAAGGGAGTGTTCCAAAAGCAGATGACAGATTCAAAGACAGCCCCTGTTCCCCACTGTTAGGATTCCCACAGTAAAACCAAGCTACAAAACTGTAATATAATATGCAGAGGACATAGGTCAGTCCCATAAGGCAATCTATGGTGGTCCAGCCTCTGTGAATCCCTATAATCCCAGGTTATTTGATTCTGTCGCTTTTCTTCTGATGTTCTTGACCCTTCTGGCTCCCACAATCTTTTATCTCCCTCTTGCACAAGATGTTGTGAGCTCCACCTAATGTTTGGTAGTAAATCTCTGCATCTGTTTTGATCAGTTGCTGGATTAAGCCTCCCCAATGACAACTGGAGTAGGCACCAATCTATGAGTACATCACGATATTATTAGGATCCAATTCATTGACTTTTTTTATTACCAGTCATGCTCTCACTTAAGAAAAACAGATGTTTGCTATAAAGGATAACCATATTACAATCCACAGAATGACTCTACTCTTAGCATCTTACTACTTATCTAGATCTTTTGGTTTTTATCATAACTACCTCATTTTGGTGATGAGAAAAATTTTCTTCATTTTACATACCAAGCACAGTTCCCCCTCCATCGTCCCTACCTCTCTCCACCTCAAACACTCATCTACTTCCCAGAAATGGTAAGTCCTCCCATGGGGAGTCAATAAAGCCTGGGACATCAAATTCAGGCAGGGCCAAGCCCATCATTCCCCCTGCATCAATACTGAGCAATGTATCCCACCATAGGTGATGGGCTTCAAAAAGCCAGCTCATGCACAATGGATAGATCCTGGTCCAGCAGGCAGGGGCCCCACAAACAGATCAAGTTACAAAACTGTCACCCACATGCAGAGGGTCCTGTTTGGTCCCATGCAGTCTCCCCGGTTATCCGTCCAGAGTCTTTGAAATGCCACAACTTCAGGCCAGCTGTCTCTGTGGGTTTTCTCATCATGAGGTTGACCCCACCACTTGCTCATGTAATCCTTCCTCACTCTTCAAATGGACTCCAGGAGCTTAGCCCCAGTACTTGGCTGTGAATCTCTACATCTGCTTCCATCTATTATTGGATAAAAGCTCTGTAATGACAGTTTGGGTATTCACCAATCATGTTACAGGGAAAGGCCAGTTCAGGCACTCTCTCCACTATTGCTAGGAGTCTTATCTGGGGTCATCCTGGGAATTTCCCTAGCACCATGTTTCTCCCTAATCCCATAATGTCTCCCTATATCAAGATATCTCTTTCAATGTTCTCCCTCTCCATGCCTCCTCCAACTCGCCCATCCTCTCTCCCCTCCCTCTACTCCTACACCCAATTTACCCAGGATTTGTCATCTATTTCCCCCTCCTAGTGGGATCCATGCATCTCTCTTAGGATCATCTTTGTTATCCAGCTACTTTGAGGCTCTGGATTGTAGCTTGGTTATCCTTTGTGCTTTACATCTAATGCTTATGAGTGAATGCATACTGTGTCTTTCTGGGTTTGGGTTTCCTCACTCAAGATGATTTTTGTCTAGTTGCATCCATTTGCCTGCAATTTTCATTATGCCATTGTTTTTTACACCTGATTAATAATTCATTGTATAATGTATCACATTTTCTTTATCCATTCTTTGGTTGAGGGGTATCTAGGTTATTTCCAAGATCTTGTGTTTCAGCTTTTACGTGTTTTTCCTACATCTCCTTTATCTTTGGAGTTTAATTATATTTGATGAACATGCTTATTGACACAATTAATCACTCCTGAAACTATTTCAACTGCTATCCTCTTCTATTTTTCTGTGATATTGTTTAGGGAAATGAAATGCACCTCTATAGCACAAATGTTAAATTTTTATTGCTCAGGCTCTATGTCTCTTACTTTCTGTTCAGTATCTATCATCTGTGACTGCTTTATTTGGTATAGTTTTTTATTAGCTATTTTCCAGTTCTTATTTTCTCTATTTAATAACATCCATTTTAACTTTCCATCTTTTCAGTGCAAAGTTTCTTATGTATAAAGATAATTACCACATGTCTTTCTGATATTCATCATCTCATATTTACGAATTCTCCTAACAACTGCAGTATAGACAAAGTAAGAAAATTTTTGGTTGTAATTAAGTTTTTATTGACTTTGAACTCATCCAGAGAAATATTGGATATAATAGTCATTATTCATCTATTCCAGTGCCCTTAGAAGTACTTTGCAAAACCTGGTTGATGATGACACCACAGAGTTTGGGTTACAGGACATTGACAAATCACACTGGAACTGAGCTAGAAGTTACTCCCTGCTGGCTAAGTTTCACAATACCCCAAAACTGCTAAGCAATCTGCAAAAGGAGAAGTCATTAATGATTGGGGAGGTCATATACACTAGGGGAAAATTTGCTATTGTTTTGCTACATGGAAAAAATGTCAAATCGCCTTCTAAATTTTCATTGCTAATGCCCTTAGATCAGGACTGCTCTTAGTCTTCATCAGAGAATATTCATCTACCACGGTTGGAGCTTATTGCCCAGACTCATATTTAGTCAAAATGTGAAGAAGATTTAACTGTGACATGCTCATCCCTAAGCAAGATACTCATATTAACCAGTCAAAGACCCCAGGTTTGTTCTAGAAAAAGGAATAGAAATAAGTTAATAGAAATGCTACAAAAAGTGTGTCTTCTGGAAAAGACATGACAAAATATTCATAAGTTTATTGCAGCTGTCATTACTTGTACAAGTTCTGCTCAAGTTTAAGCTCCTCCCTACTTCATCATAAATAATATAGGCACTCCTGAGGGTCTCACAATGTCACTGAGAAACTATACGCAGTTAACAAATACTGGGGAGGAATAAAGGAAATACTGGGAAGGAGATGTCATTTTGTTCACTAGTAAGTTACTCATATTCCAGTAACTCTCAGTCATGTTAACGTAAACAAAATTAAACTCAGTGGATCAATGGGATAGAATAAGGCAGGTTTATACTGATGACTCTACTTATTCTCCTTCATCACAGCAACAAAACAATACATAAATGTGGTAAAGGGACCTGCAAGAGGAAAGATATTCTTGGTGTTTGCAGGGAGATGAGCAATGGTGATGAAAGAGAGTAGTTAGAACACATTATATACATGCAGACACAGAAAACAAATTTAATAAATGAATAAATTTCAAAAGGAAGACATCAGCCTGGAGAAATGGCTCAGCAGTTAATTGCACTGGCTGCTCTTCCAGAGGGCCTGAGTTCAATTCCCAGTAACCACATAGTGGCTATCTATAATGTGGTCTGATGCCTCCTTCTGGAATGAAGGTATACATGCAGACAGAATACCCACACATAAAATAAATAAATCTAAAAAAAGTTAAAAAAGAAAGACTTCAGAGTACTAAGATATTTATCGAAAAGAAGAAGGCTTTCAGCAAGAGACAAAAGGGAATATGAGCAAACCTCCATGAAAATGACAGTCCATAAAAAACTTAAAATTACAAAAAAGGCACTTAAATGTTAATATTCTCAAAAGTTTGAGACTAAAGCACTACAGAATTTCTCCATATAGATCTGTGAATAAAATCAAACATTCATAAATTCTGCAAATGAAAAGAAACACATTCTGTCAGAAACCCAAAAGGGTGAAAATATGATTGTTTATTTGAATTCCCAAATGAAAATGCAGAGGAGGTAAAACACTGGGTCCTCCTTTGGAAGAACTGGAAGTATTTATTTCCAGAAACTATGTGATCATAAGTACATGTCGTTTGAGGACACTACGTGCCTGGTGACCTCTTATATGGCCATGCAAAATTAATGTGCTTGAATTTGACCTTTTTGCTATTTTTTATTCCAAGTCCTTTGAAAACAGAATATGATTTAACATTCTCAATTTCTTGGTCTGTAAATGTTCAAATGACAAAGAAATATATTTGATTTTCTTATCTTTATTCCCCTGCAATCTTATATTTATTTGGGTATTTTAACCATAAATTCTTGCTCTACTTTTGTCTGTAAAAATGTGGTATTTTCTTTGTGTGTGTGTGTGTGTGCACCTGTGTGTGTGCACCTGTGTGTGTGCACCTGTGTGTGTGCACCTGCATGTTTGTGTGTGTGTGTGTGTGCTCCTATGTGGTATAAGCATGTGTGTATAGGTTTGTGCTCCTCCATGTTAGTTGTCTTCCTCAATTACTTCACCTTATTTTTTGAGACAACGTCTCACTTCACTTGAAGTGTGCAGTTTCATTTAGATTAGACCAACTTGCCTACAACAACTCAGGATTGGTCAATCTCTGTGCCCCAGCATGGGGACTAGCATGGTCTGCCTGGTCCCCATCTCCTGAGTTACAGAGTGAAAAGCTGTATGTGGATTTGATGTGTATGCTGAGGAGGTGAACTCAGGTTCTCATGTTTGCATAGCAAGCCCTGTACCGAGTAATCCATGCCCCAAACTCTAAGATGATTTAAAGAAACATATGTAGTTATCTTCAGTGATGATTTGATTTAATTTGTGTAGGCTAATTTTGTGCTTGAAGATTTATTACTGCTCATGATCTGAATTTTTATTCTCTTCAACACATGAAAAGTGAGTAATATTTGATGTAGTAAGTAAATTATGAAATTACATATTTTTGAAGACTAATTGACAATACCTATATATTTATGGATGAAATATTGAAATCAAATAACAAAAACAAAATCACAGCAGTAATTGCTTTTAGATGATGAAAATGTTGGTAGAATACTTTATGTTCTATATTTTCAAAATTATTGTAACATTTGGAAAGTACTTGTATTTCAAAAATCACTAATTTAGAAATACATCTAGAAAAATGTCTTAGTAATAAACATTTATACATATCACAAATCTTAATAAGAAATAATACTATATATTCGGTATTGTATTGCAATACATTCTTGTACTATATAATGTTGTATTAACTGGTATCCAGCAATCAATTGTTTTTAAAGAATTTATTCTTGGATTTCATACGTAAATACATTTCTGTAACATTAAATCAATCAGGTTATATAAATTTCAGTCTTGGTCATGATAAGAAATTTTTGATAAGTAACATACACAAGTAACCAGATGTTAAGTTACAAAATTAAACACCACTAAAGAATAATATTAAGAGAAATACAAATTAAAACCACAATGTGTAGTATTACTAATACCAAAGAAATGAAAACCATTTAAGTGTCTGACAAAAGATGAACAATATATAAGTTTATGTAATTCATTATGTGTAATAAAATCATCTTTAATTTCTTAATAAGGTTTCAATTGCTGTGAAAAAAAAAAACCTCCATGACCAAAATCAACTCAGAAGAGAATGAATTTATTTCATCTTATAGCTTGTAGACCACCATCCAGGAAAGTCATGGCAGAAACTTAAGGTGGGAACCTGAAGGCAGAAACAGATGAAGAGGTCATGGAGGAGTGCTGCTTACTAGCCTTATACTTATGGTTTCTCAGCTGGCTTTCTTATAGCATGTAGAAAAAACCAGAAGTGGTGTGTCATGAGCCACAGTGAGTTGGGCTATCTAACATCAATCATCAATTAGGAAATGTCCTTTCACACTTGTTTATAGACCAATCCTATGGAGGCATTGTCTCATATAAGTTTCCTTCTACCCAGATGATCCTAGCTTGTGTCAAGTTAACATGAAACTAGACAGCACATTAAATAATGAGATTCCTGTCACTAGCAATAGCTTGGATATTTATCAATAAAGTACTGACTAAAATTTAGCAAGAATATAAAGCCAAACATCTTAATGCTATAATTTACATAATCTATAAAATCTATTCTAAGAAGTAATGTAATGGAGTTCGAGATATATGAATCATGGAGTAATGTTCAACACAGAGTACATATGATCAGATCAAGGAACTGATGGATTTGGGATATAGACTAGACATAGTATGATTGCTTAGCATGCAAAAGGCCCTTAGTTGACTACCAGTACCACTAAAAAAAGCATTAATACATATTTGACATGACTGATATGCCAATTAGTTTGGTTGAAGTTATATATCATCCATCTATGTAACTATGTATCTATCATACCATATTTATCAATATATCTATCATCTCTATCATATATTTTATTACATAAATATATGAAATAATAATTTACAATATTAGCACAATCTCAAAAAATTCTAAAAAAATATTATCAATTTAAAACTTACTTCTGTGTTTTCTTTGGTAGCACATATCCAAACATTTGAGTCATAAAGCTTGTTGAAAGCAAGAAGTATGTTATTTATATTGGAAGCTGACATTATTTCCACTCATACTTTTTAAGTTTATTTTTTAAATGTTTTATTTAAATTAAACGCAATCTTATTTTACATACCAATCCAATTTCCCTCTACCTCCGGTCTGCCCAATGCCTCCAACCTCTCCCCATCCTACCCCCTATCCTCTCGTCAGAGAGGGTGAGGCCTCACATGGAGAATCATCAAAGTCTATCACAATATTTGGGGCAGAACTGGGGCCCTTCTCCTTGTATCTAGGGTGAGAGAGGATCCCTCCATAGGGAATGGGCTCCCCAAGCCCATTCATGCGTCAGGGATAAATACTGGTTCCACTGCAAGAGGCCCCATAGACTGCCCAAGCCCAGCAACTGACACCCACATTCAGGCGACCTGGTTCAGGCTTATGCAAGTTGCCCAGGTTTCAATCTGAAGTCAATGAGCTCCCACTTGCTCAGGTCAGCTGTTTCTGTGGGTTTCCCCAGGATGGTCTTGACCCCTTTACTCTTCACTACTCCCTATCTACAACTGTGTTCCAGGAGTTGTGCTTAATGTTCAGCTGTCAGTCTCTTCTTCTGCTTCCATCAGCTACTGGATGAAGGCTGTATGATGGCATTTAAAATAATCAGTCTCATTATAGGGGAAGGACATTTAAGGTAGTCTCTCCACTATTGCTTAGATTGCTTAGATTCTTAGATGGGGTTATCGTTGTCAATTCCTGGGAATTTCCCTAGTGCCAGGTTTCTTGTTAAGACCATAATGGCTCCCTCTATCAAGGTATCTCTTTTCTTGCTCTCCTCTGTTCTTCCCCCAACTTGACCTTCCTGATCCCTAATGCTCTCCTCCCACCTTCCTTTCCCTGCTCCTGTTTCTCCTTCCTCCCTCCCCCATGCTCCCAATTTACTCAGGAATAAACTTTTTAAATTTCTAAATTACTTTTATATTTTGTTGGGGCAAGGCATGCCTATGGAGGCCAGACAATACTTTGAGAGTTTTCAGTTCTTGAACTCTAGTTCTCAGGCTTGTGAAAAGTATCTGGATGCTAATCCATCTCGGCATCCTACAACACTTACATTTGTTTTACTTCTGCCTGAAAATAAAATGAAAAATTATGATTGAAATTTTAGGGGTAATCTAATTGGTTCATGTAATTTGGATGTTTTGTGGAGTTTCTTGGCACACAATGGTCACCATCAAATAATGTTCAGTTTAATTTTCCAAGTAGGAAAAGTTTTATGTTGGGTTGCTGTTATGGATTTAATTGTCTTTATCAAAAACCATTGATGGTGTTATATAAGCTGTGAAAATAATTAGGCTGGGGGTAGGAACGGTATCTCTGAAGTTAAGAATGCTTGATGCCCTTGGAAAGGACCTAGGTTCAGTTATCAGCACACACATATTGACACGCAAATATCTCTGGCTCCAATACTTGGAAATCTAATGTTGTACAAATATTAAAAACCCAGAAACAGATATTGGGGTTCAAGCTGAAGTTCATCGAATCAAAGAAGCCAGTCCCTAGCTCTTATCTTTATCTCGGACTGAAAGGCCTTCCTGGCTCCATGAATCTTCAGTATGACTGGAGACTAAATGACAGACTAGGAGACCTTGCTCATATCTTATATACCTCTCTAGTGCTGAGGTTAAAGGTACCATCTCTATTTCTCTTTTATACTAATTCACTGTCATGTTGCTCTGGGTGGGCTTGAACTCACAGAGATCATCTACCTCTGCCTCCTGAATCCTGGATTAAAGGTTTGTGCCACCACTGCCCAGGTTCTATGGCTGTGGCTAGCTTTGTATCCTCATCTTCATTGCCTTTATTAGATCATAAACAATATATCATCACAATCTGACTCTTTTTTGGACATCAGACACATATATGGTATGTTCACATGCACACATACACAAAAATGTTATTACACATAAAAGAATCAACTTGTAAAAATTGACTGAATCCTTACTGATACCATGTAATTTCCCTGTATGTGTGTTTGTTCTTGTTTACTTGAAGTACTGTATTTTTATTTTTAATGAAAAAAAAAAAAAAATTATATATATATATATATATATATATATATATATATATATATATTTGTGTTACCACATGCCTACTTGTTTCCTGTGGAGTTCAGAAGAGGTAATTGAACCCCCTGGAACTGTGGTTATGGATGTTCATGAACAACCATGTAAGTGTTATGAATTGAACCCCAGGTCCTTCACAAAAGCAACAAATTTTCTAACCAATGAGTGATCTCTCCATTCCCTATTTTATTTTAAATAAAGGTAAATATTGAACAAAAACTGCCTATGTTAAAATCCTTGACAGAATCTAAAGATGTTTATTCATGCACTGTTATAAAACACTTGAATTATAAATATACCTGAAAATATATTTTGATGTTTTGTTAAATGATTTAATTTTTATAAGTTGTTTTCATTGAAATTTACTGAGTACTAACTACAGATTGCAATTTTCAAATATAAATCTTTATTATGTCCCTGTTTATGTTTAAATAATCATATCAAAATATCAAGGAAACTGAAGGACAAGTGAAACTGAAGCATAGTGTGTAGAACTACAGTTGTTGGAATAACAACGGATGATTTTAATATTTGCATACATGGCAAATGATGTTATGAATACCTTATGTTTTCTATATAATTGTAGACTATCAAGTTTATAGTCATAAACATTTGTCATAATGCATATTAATGTAATATTTGCCCCCAAAATAGTATAACATTTGTACTCAAAGGAGAAAGGTATAGTGAGTACTTCAGGAAATAAATTTTGAAATGACGAAAATTTATTATCTCTGGGTCTAGAGTAATGGGGAGTTAGGATGCAGAGAGGATATTTGCTTAAACTGTTTTTACAGAAGCTAAACCTACCCGATCTATTGCAACAATAATTTATTTGATTTGGGGCTGGAGATCTCACTTAATGAGATGAGAGCAGTGAATAGATTAAATTTAATTGCTGTGCATGCCACAACTATTTGGTGTAAACAAGGAAATAAAATCAGCATTGTATAAAAGCCATTCCAATATCTTTAGATTAAGTAATAAATTAAAAGGTGCTTAAGAAATAATGCCCAAATTTCATGTTATCCACATAGTGCCAAACCCAGCATAGCTATGTTAGCCAAATTTGAGAATAATAGAAGTCATCTTAAAAGTGTCATCATAAAAGGATAGATTACATTTTCCTATCACCTCTAATTAGTTTTGTGGCTGTTGAGAGGCAATTTAATCTCTTTTATCCTCTTTAGACAACAGGTAAGCAGACTGATTTTAAAGTAGATTAGATTTTGAATCTGTTTTCTCCCTTGACTTAAAATGTTTTACGAAAGTACATCTAGAATTTTCCCCAAAGATACAATTCTGAATGTAAATTAATTGCAGTGTTAAAACTTAAAATTTCAACAAAATTTAATTCACAGAAAACTGAAGAGAAAAGAGAGAAGAGAAACATTATGAGCTTTACTTCACTGGATTCTTCCTTCTGTCTTTCCTCCATACAGTATCCATAATTTTTAAACTAAATTATATATATATATATATATAATTTATATATATAACTTAGTAACAAATAGAAATAATTAAGCTAAAAGAGGTTCACTTTCTTAAGGTTTAGGGTGTCCAATTTATATTGAGTGATTGTAGACTGTCTCAAAGGATGCTATTGATAATAGAATGTATGTGAAGAGAATTCTTTACAAAGAGAACAGATAAGGTATGCATACTCAGTTGGCTGTGATTATCCACTTAAATGCTAAAAGAAGACAAAGAATGTGATTAGAGGTTATGTTCTAAAGATGAAAGCAGTTTCGTGTGTATTGTAGATTCCACATAATATAGTGCTGTAGGACTATTTTGAGGTGTGTTTAGATTATTTTGAGAGCTTTATTTTATTTTTTATGCAATGGTAAGCTGTCATGTTTGGAATTAATTAAGAGGAACATGGTCTGCTCCTACTTATTCAACATAGAATACAGATAAAGTGAATGAGGAAAATGTCTAAACAAGTGTGAGAAATACCATTTACAGAAACATTAAGGAAATCCTAGAATGATTTAACCTGGAAGCTGGATATGCACTTCAGTTGTAGAGTACTTGACTATCAGGTTCCTGGTTTTAGGCTTGATCCTAACTGGAAATAAATTTAAATGTATTCATTTGCACATGTATCTTTACAGCTGTAAATATATAAACATCACTAGAGTAAATTAAGTGGAAGACATAGAGTCAACCTTTATCAAGTACTATGTCCAATGGAGAGTGTTGATTTGTTTTGATAATTTTGTTATCATCCATGAGGCAAATAAATAATTTCTAATATTAAATAAAATATTTATAAGTATGGGTACAACTATATTTAATGTATCTTAACAATTTTCAACAGAAGAAATAATACAGAAAGAAAAATACATCACCCAGATTACAGTACATACATTTCCAGAAAATCAAAATCAAATGAACAAACAAAAAAGCAAAAAAAAAATATCTTCTAAGTCTTTTCACAATTCATGTCATCCAGGCATGATTTCTAGAATGACATATTTGCCAATGTGCAGAACATGCTTTGAGTTGCTAAGATAGGGCTAGGGGTTATGGTTACTGACATTTTGTGGGCAAAGCCACAATGTTATTAGCATTATGGAATAGAAATGGTGTTTCCATCTGCAACAAAAAATTAATGACCAAAAAATGTTGATGGTATTTTGATTTAGGAGCCTCAAACTTCCATTACTCTTTGCCATTTATTTAATTCTAATTTTCCTCTAAGGACACAATTTCCCTTTCAACCATCAAAAATGATGATTTTCTTCCTTAAAACCATTGATACAGTTGGATCCACAAGATGAGTTTTTGCAATACTCCTTGTTACTATTTTGAGACTACAACATACTCAACCTACTCTTATCAGCCCTAAAATGTTCTGTTTATATATTTCCCCATCTTAACTATCACAATTTATCTTTTAAAATATGTGTGTGAATGTCTCTGTGTCTGTCTCTCTCTCTATGTGTGTCTCTGTGTGTGTCTCTGTGTGTGTCTGTGTCTGTGTCTGTGTCTGTCTGTCTCTCTCTCTCTCTCTCTCTCTCTCTCTCTCTCTCTCTCTCTCTCTCTCTCTCTCTCTCTCTCCCAAAGGTCAACTTTAAGAATCTGCCTCTATTCATCTTCAGCTTTGTTTTTTTGTTTGGCTTCTTTTGTTTTGTTTTATTTTTTCATGACAGGGTTTCTCTCTGTAGCTTTCAAGCCTATCCTGACGCTTGCTCTGTAGGCAAGCCTGGCCTTGAACTCACAGAGATCTTCCTGCCTCTGCCTCCTAACTGCCACCAATGCCTAGCTTCAGCTTATTTTTTTTGAGACAGAGTCTCTCATTGAACTTAGATGACTTTGTTTTACAAGACAGACATGCCATCAATTTTCAAGAATCCATATGCCTCTATCCCTAATCAAGGGTCTGCGTTATAGGTACAGCCAAGCTTTAAATTTAGTGCCGGGTCCATGAAATGAGGTCTTCTTGCTAACATACCAATTTTTCTTTCTTTTTCCTAATGGAGCCATATCCACCCCCTCATGAGTTCTTCTGAAAAAATGTAGTCTTTATATTCACTGAAATGCTTTTAAACAATATTTCTATAATCTTATCAGTGATTTCTGACATGCATACAGTTGATGTTTCAATAGCCTCTAAGCAAATAAAACCTTCTTCAATGAACTGGTAGTAGACCCTACCACCTCCATGTATTTTAATGGCTGAATCAGAGCCTTCATCACTGTTATTTACCCATAATCTCAATTACCTGTAATCTGTCTCTCATCACTGTTACCTAAAATTTTCCTTGAAACCATGATGAAGGTCCCTGATTTATAGCCCACACAGATCTCAGCCCTTCAACATTTGTTAATTATACATAATCCTACTTTTATTTTATCAGGTCTTAATTCCATGTTAAATTATTATTTCATTGCTGGGTGTTGGTGGCGAATGCCTTTAATCCCAGCACTCGGAAGGCAGAGGCAGGCAGATCTCTGTGAGTTTGAGGCCAGCCTGGTCTCCAAAGCGAGTGCCAAGATAGGCTCCAAAACTACACAGAGAAACACTCTCTCGAAAAACCAAAAAAAATTTATTATTTCATCTTTAAATTAACTCTCAGTTCTCTCTCTTCTTTTCTGTTTTATTATATTATATATAACAGCACAGACATGAATAATTATAATTTCTAACTATTCAGTAGTAACACTCATGCAACTGAAAGCAATTGAGTAAACCTATAATTGTTACTACTTTAAATTCTTGATTGCTCCATTTAAGTGGGTCTGGCTACAGTCCTTCCTTTACTAGGGTATTCATTCTCCTTTGAACTTTGCCTCATAATAAATGGATTATTAGCAGCTTCACTTAGCTGCCTAATAATCATACCAAATTTAACACAGTAAAAATAAACAATTGAGCTACTCTTGACCCTTAAGTCCCAGTCTTGATGCAAGCTTGCCATTTCAGTTCATGACAAATAAAGCCACAGAGTTGTTCAAATAGGCTTAGAAATTTTCTGTTTCTTGTAAAAGAAGAATTTAATGAGATAGTGTGGTCAGATACTGTTCAATTAGAGGTTTGTCCTTGGTGAATGATAGATTTCCATCTTGTTATTTAAATAAAAACTTTAGAAGGTAAAATTAAAACTGAACACTTCTGTTGGGTTAACTTAAAAGAAACTATAATTTATTTAAAATTAATTATACCTCTCATATATTTTTAGATAATAAGTAGCAAAGTTTTTTCCCCTTGGGCT
Source organism: Cricetulus griseus (assembly GCF_003668045.3). Classification (NCBI taxonomy): domain Eukaryota; kingdom Metazoa; phylum Chordata; class Mammalia; order Rodentia; family Cricetidae; genus Cricetulus; species Cricetulus griseus. The sequence continues at coordinate 23,549,752 of NC_048604.1, read as the reverse complement.
TTAGTTTGCTTTAAAATAACTAAATAAGAAACTATTTCATTTGTTCTTGCTAAAGGTTCAGATAGTTCCCACCAGAATGCCAGAAACCTAAAGAAACATTTATTCATTTCTTACCTGTGCATATTATCTTGAACTTATACATACTTCATTCTTGTTGGTAGCTGCTTTGTTCATTTTGTTTGTTTGGTTTCACTTCATTTGCAGTTTTTAAAAATAAAATTTTAGTTTTTAAAATTTCCTTTTTTTTTTGAAAATAGACTGTTCTCTCATACAATACATCCCAACTTCAGTTTACCCACCCTCCTTTCTGCCAAGCTTCCCCCTACCTCCCATTTCTCCCAGATCCACTCCCCCTCCATTTCCTTATCAGAAAAGAGCAGTCCTCCAAGAGAGACAACAACTGAAAAGGAAAAGAACAAGGTACTTTTCTTTATTAGACAAGGGTAAAACCCTCATATAGAGGCTGGAGAAGAAAACCCAATAGAAGGAAAAGAGCTCAATAGCAGACAAAAGAGTCAAAGACACACCAACTCCCATTGTTAGGAGTCCCATAAGAACACTGGTAATTACCGGCCAGAAAATATACACAGAGGACCTGGTGAAGACCCACACAGGCCCTGCGCTTACAACTTCAGTCTCTCTGAACACATGCGAGCCTTGCTTAGTTGACTCAGTGGGCCATGGTCTTCTGGTGTCCTCCATCCCCTCTGACTCCTACAGTCCTTTCCTCCTTTCCTTCCACTGGGTTCCTAGATCTTCCAGGCGAGGGACTCATGGAGACCTCCAGTTTGGACGTTCTCTCATCTGCTGTGGGAGGTAGCCTCTCTAATGATCACTGGACAAGGCCCTGGTCTTGGAGTAGAGCAAAATATCATTAGGAATCTTTTCATTGATTTGTTTGCTTGTATTTCTTTAGATCAGTCCAATTCTACCCAAGTCTCTGGGCTATCCAGTCTCCTATTTCTGGCCATCCAAGAAGTGTTGGGCATGAGCTCCCTTTTGTGGCTTGGGCCTCAAGTTAAATCAGACATTGATTTGCCACACCCAAAGGTTCTGTGCCAACAGCACATCTTGCTGGCAGGACTAATTGTAGGCTGCTGGTTTTGACTGTGTTGGTGTCGAGGGTTCTTGTTCTCTAGCCTGCAGAGAACCAAACAAACTAGGGAAGGTGTTAATAATTTTGTGAAGATCAGATTATGTTTTCATCTTAATGTTAAGTTGTCTCAATGCAAAGTCCAATTATTACAGGTTTTTTTCTCTCTTACCCTAACAAGTTTCAAATATTTAATTCTTATTTCAATAACATAGTAGGCTTTTATTTCATATGTAGTATTTAATTTAATAAATGTTAAGAAATTAGTGAAAATACAGAGCATTTGCAATTCAGAAAATGAGCAATTCTGTAAGATTTTCATGAAGACTTCTTACATTTTTCACAAAGTGTGTATTTATACAGAGGACTTGACATTTGCAAGGGAATAGATAATATGCATAATGTACTACAAAAACAAGGGGTACTTTCTTAGAGTGTTTTTGAATTATGTTCTATACTAAATTAAAATGGATGTTTTTCTGATTAAGTTTAGGTTTACTCTGAAGTTTCAAAAGACCATGGAATAGCAACTATCCTGAAATTTTTCTAATTATCAACAACAAAAAACCCACAAAATTTAGTTAAGTAAGCTTCTCAAATTGACTTTTCAGTCTCAGGGGATCCTCATTGCAACTGATAATGTGGTGTCTGAACATGGCAAATCCTGATAATTGGGAAAATAGGAGGAGGTTATGCTGTCTCAAGAGCTGGACATTTAAGGGTGCTACAGTCTGAATAAAAGGTACTCTGGACCTCCAGGATTTTAGGCAGTAGGTACAGAACTATGATGTCAGCTTGCCCACCTGAACAACAAGAAAAAGATACTGACAAAAAAGCATTTGGTGAGAGGCCCATAAGAGAAATGAGATCTTAGACCAAACTCTGCAAAACTTTGGAGACAGACAGGCAGATACAATCAATCAAGCAAATAGAAACCCCACTAAGATACAATTAACAAATTGACGAAGTCTCAGAATAGACAAGTTGGAGAATTTAAAAATCTGTGATAGTGCCAATTGTCAATTTGACAGGATCTAGAATCAAGTAGGAGACAAGCATCCAGGCGTACCCGATCTCTCAAGCATGCTTATGTTTTCAATGGATTATGTTAATCAGGTTAATTGATGTGCAAAACCACATCCCAATAGTGAGTAGCACTAGACTCTGGGCTTGGGTCCCAGGCTGTGAAAATGAGAAAGTGAACTAAGTGAAAGCATTCTTGATTGTGGTCGTGCTGTGATTAACCGTCTCAATCTCTTGCAAAGTTGATTTCTACACAAAGGAAGAGCACACTCATAAACTGTGAGCAGAATAAGCCTGTTCTTCTCTAACCACTTCAGGGTGTTTTATCATAACAAAAACAAAAGAAACCAAGAAACTAAGAGGAACTCTGTGGAAGTAAATATTAGGGAAGATCCTACTTATGACTTCAGGAGTTTTACCAGATCCTCAAGGCAAAGACCAAAGAAAAAAATCCACTCAGTTCTGAAAAGGAATAGGAAGGAAGGAGGAAATTCTAAATAAAAAGGGGGAGGGGCTGGCAATTAGGGATCACAATGGGACCCTCAAGAAAATAGAACAAAAGGCAGGGAAGGGCCATGGAGTGCATAAGTATGTATAATGATATATTTAAATGAAAATGTCAAAATGAAAGTCATTGCTTTATATGTTCACTTTTAAAAGACAGAAAATTCTATTCTCACCAAGGTGTTCGCTTAAGGGAAATATGAAAATTATTATAGCAGAGACAATCTGAAAAGGGTCTCAACAGGTCATAATCTATATGGCACAGGGGAATTATAGTACTCCAAGTTTTAATTTGCCTGTCTCACCATGAAGAAAAGAAAAAACAAAGCAGAGAAGCACTTTTAAATGTCAAGTCCAGGAAAATGTGTTAAGTATTAAAATTTCTACTATTTTCATGTTTTTGATATAAACACCTTCCATTTTTCACAATTATTTTCTTCATATCCATAGCCCTTCTTTTCATGTTTTCTGACTGTTCACTTGTTGTGCCAAAAAATGTTTGAGCATCATAAAACAATAATTATATTCCTAATTATTCATTTTCTTTTACTACCTAGTATTTTTGTGATATGCAGTAGTTACTTCTTTGTACTTGCTATCTGTTACATTTAGTTTAAATATTATTTTATTTTATGTAATTATTTGTACATATTGTCATTCTTCCAGTGGTAGATAGGTGGGTATCCACATTTTCTGCTATAAGTTCTTGAAGGAGTTTTCCTCAACCACTGTAGTTTTGGAACACACTTATTGAAACGTCTATGCTTCTCGGTACAATAAATAAATGTAATAAATGATAGAAATATATTAGGGCAAGACAATAATTTGAAAACACTCAGCTTCACTGTAGGAGTACTGGGAAGATGTTTAGTGTTATTTGAAAGGCAATGTAGATTAACTGTATCCATGTATTGCAAGTATAATGGCTTCAGTTAAAAAACTTAATAAATTTATAAAATTTATGCTAAGTCAGGATGAAACTAAATCACATAGATATTTCAAAACATAAGAATGCAGTGGAAGGTAAAACTACATACAAAACAATAAATGAAATACAATGGAAAAGAAGATAGTACCTGTTGCCTCAAATATACCAACAATTTCAGTATGAATTTATACATACCGATGAAAAAACACATATTCTCAAAAGCTTACAAGCATGGAAATACCCAGCTATGATATCTACATGAAATTCACTTTGTTACAAGTGGACAGAACGTTAACAGTAAACCTTCAGGTTCCATTATTTTCCTCCTTTGCTTTCATATCACATATGTTTTATTATCCCCTCCTACTAGTTTTAAATATTATTGTTCAAAATCATAGGTTTCCAAATAGCTTCTTCATCCATACTCGCCTTTTGTTAAGCCTTTACTTGTCACTTCCCCCCACACAAAATCTCAGGGAACATCATAAAGAATATGAGAGCTGGAGGATGGTTTGAGAGCACCTACTGGTATGTTGAGCACACTCGAGTGGATGCCCCACATTCAGAACTATGTGGTCAGCACAAATTGAAATCTCCGGCTTAAAAATTATATAAATAATTAAACAATTAAAATGACTTCAAGAAGTTCAGAAAAATGTGATGCAAAGGCATTTGGGGTAATAAGGTTTAGATATAACCAATATACATTGTATACATGTATGGATCTTTTAAAGAATAAATAAAACACCTTAACAACAAAAGGATGGAAAAGATTGTATTATTGTAAGACTATTTAAAAGAAGATTTAAGCAGCAAAGTTAATTTCAGACAAAGACAACTTTCGAGCAAGAGAAAATATAAGACATCCAATTGAGCATTATATAAACAAAGGCACCAATCCACCAGAAAAACACACCAGTCTTTAATGCCTATTTGTAACTTATTGCAGACAATGGAGGTCCAGGCCCCCATCCAGATCCACTCCAGGATAATAAAGAGAATGCCTCAGAGTAGCAGTATCGGAAAGATTCTTCTCTGAGGGTCACTAGACTTTTCAATCCGAGGGGAAAAATAAACAAGCACACACTTTCTGCTGGTAATCTAAGAAAAAGAGAACAAGTACACACTTTCCTGATGGTGTCCTCTTTTACTTCATTCTCTTATAATCTCTCCTTCCTGACAAGCTCTCTTTATATATAAACATTTCCCTCCTGCCCAGTACATACAGTTACAGCTGTCCACACAGCCATAGCTAGACATCTCATTACATGCCCTATCATCATACAGCACTTTAGACAAGTCCAAGGCACAGCTTCTCTGTCAGCAGCTCTTTCACACAGTTCTCTCTCACTCCCACTCATGGCTCCCACACTCACTCATAAATGCATACTTTACGTTATTCATTCTTTATTCATTCACTCCCATGCTTCTTCTTCGACTCTCACACTTCTCTCTCCCAAGATGTCGTCTCTTGCATAATCTCGGCCTTCTGCTTCTGCCGCCCTTCCATCCCTGTTCCTTCAATCTGCCTTGCCACCTCTCTCTCTCTCTCTCTCTCTCTCTCTCTCTCTCTCTCTCTCTGTCTCTCTCACCTCTCCTCTGCTCTCACTCTCTGTCTCTTTACTCTCTTTCTCTGTCTCCTCCTCTTCTACACTGTCCCTCCTTTCACAATCATCCTCTGGACAATTATAGGTTGTTTTACAGGGCCCTAGCTAAACTCAAATCATAAGTTAAGGCACAGAGTTGTTTTTCACGCTAGAAATGTCAAAATGACCCATGTACATAGCTCTAAGTTGGTGAGAGTTCTCAGACAGAAAATGTCATCAGAATTCAAGACTCAGCAATAACGGCTAGTTAGCTGGACTTTGAGCCCGAGACTGGGACTATGTCCAGACTAAAGTTGTTTTATGTTTAGGCTTTTAATCAGCATAATAACATCAGAGAGAATTGCCTTGTGTATTTGTATCTAGGGGCAACCAGAAATTGTCTTCAGGTGCAACCAGCCTGCTTTGAATTTTCTCTGAATCCTAAAGTTAGCTGTCTTTGTGACTGAGAATTACTGCGTCAGTCTGAGTAATGTAAATTATCCTAGTATTATTTCTCTTTATCAATATTACGTAGCTGAAGCAGAAAATCATCTTCTGGCCATCCACGGTTATATGTGTGCCCAACAAGTATGAAACACACCACCAAATGGCTGTGGGAAGAACCCCACAGCTGTTCTTATTAGGGAGGCATAGCAGTGTTACCTGAAAAAGATACAGAAATGACCAATCTTCCAGTCAACAAACCCCTGGTTTTGCCAAGTAGGACTCTGCAACAACATCTAGTGGGGTAAATTCTTAAATACTAGCTGTAATTAATGTACAGTCCCAAGGCCCTCTGCAGTAACGGGAGTTACAGATGCCCAATTTGGAAGGATCCTAACAAATTAGGCATGGCCATTCTTTCCAGAAATCAAATGGAAAGTTAACGGTGAAAAGGTAACAAATTATTTGAACCAGCACAGACATTTTGGAAAGTTGATATCAAGCACATGAGCTCCTCATTGTGGTACATAAATGATTTTAGGATTAAATAAAAGAAATATTAGGGCAAATACAGTTAGATATGTACAATTAATCATCCATAGACTAACTGAAGTTTGCTCATTCGTCATCTCAGTCTCTTTCCTGTAATTGAACTGTGAAAAAGACTTTGCCACATAGGGAGACATTCCAGTTCTCATGAGATGATTGCCCATACTACAATTCACACATTGGTCATTCATTCTATATTGCTCTGATTTGATAGGGTGATCTGTCTATGAGATATCACTTGCTCTGAAATTGAAGATGATTACAGGTTTAGGCCAAAAACTGGAGATTTTCAGAGGACATTTCCAGGTTCTGAAATACATGATAGCAAGGTTCTTTAGTTATTGATACTTTGTGCCTTCAACCTGGAAGGGAGATAGGTAAGTTACCACCAATTTTTAGGCAAAAAAATTATTAAAATATTTAAATGGTTTATGTGCATAGTAGAAGAGGAATTTAATCCAAACTCAAGTGGAAAGATACAAAATGAAATAAGAGATGCTTTCAGTTACTTTATGGAACAAAGTGAGAAGTTAATACATTTTAGCAAATATAGCTTCTTAATATCTGTCATAATTTTATATAACAAGAGAAGACCAAAAGTGGTGGTATAAATAATAATAAAATAATAAGTGAGTCTGCTATTTCTAAACAAGAGGCAATTTAACCTATCTAACTATTAACCCAGCATCTGATAATGGCCTTTTCATTGCATTATTCCATGGAGAAAGACAAAATGATAAGAGCATGCACAAGAGACCACATAAGAAACATAGCCCCAAGCCCTTTTGTAATTTATGTTAATTTATTCTATAAGGTAGAGCTTTCATGGTACAAATAACACCTGTGAACATCTGTGAGTTAAAAATTAAACTACTTGCTTATAGAATGTTATAAAATATATAAGCAGACATTACATTTAGTATTTTTTATAATACTATATTTTTATTTGAATTAGAAACAACATTGTTTTACATGTCAATCCCAGTTCCCACTCTCTTCCCTCCTCCCTTACCAACTAATACCCTACATATCACATATCCTTTCTGCTCCCCAGGGAGGGTGAGGCCTTCCAGAGGGGTCATCAGAGTCTATCATATCCTTTGGGATAAGGTCTAGGCCCACTCCAGTGTGTCTTGGCTCAGGGAATATCCCTCTAGGTGGATTGGGCTCCCAAAGTCCACACCTATGCTAGGGATAAGTACTAAACAGGAGGTCCCATAGATTTCTGAGGTCTCCTCGCTGAAACCCACATTTCTGGGGTCTGGATCAGACCAATGCTGGTAGTCCCAGCTATCAGTCTGGGGACCAAGAGCTCCCCTTTGTTCAGGTCAGCTGTTTCTGTGGGTTTCACCAGCCTAGTCTGGACCCCTGTGCATATCCTTCTCTTCAACTGGATTCCAGTTGAGTTCAGTGATTAGTTGTGGGTGTCTGCTTCTACTTCCACCAGCTGCTGGATGAAGGCTATAGGATGGCATATAAGTAAGTCATCAATCTTATTATCAGGGGAGGGCATTTAAGGTAGCCTGTCTTCTGTTGCTTAGATTGTTAGCTGGTGTCATTTTTGTAGATCTCCTGATATTTCCCTAGTGCCTGATTTCTCGGTGAAACTAAAATGTTCCCCTCTATTATGGTATCTCCTTTCTTGTTTTCTTCTATTCTTTCCCCGACTCAACTTTGTGCTCCCTCATGTCCTCCTCACCCCACCTCTTCTCCCCTTCTCATTCTCCTAGCTCCCTCCCCACTCCTCCCATGCTTCCAATTTGCTCAGGAGATCTTGTCCCTTTCGCCTTGCCAAGGGGACCATGTATGTCTCTCTTAGGGTCCTCCTTGTTTACTAGCTTCTCTGACAGAGTGGATTGTAGGCTGGTAATTCCTTACTCTATGTCTACAATCCACATATGAATGAATACATACTATGTTTGTCTTTTTGTGATTGGGATACCTCGATCAGAATGGTTTCTTCTAGTCCCATTTATTTTCCTGGAAATTTCAAGATTCGATTATTTTTTTTTTAATGCTGAGTAGTACTCCATTGTATAAATGTACCACATTTTCTCTATGCATTCTTCAGTTAAGGGGCATCTAGGTTGCTTCCAGGTTCTGGCTATTACAAATAGTACTGATATGGACATCGTAGAACAGCTGTCCTTATTGTATGAATGTTCATCTTTTGGGTATAAGCCTAAGAGTGGAATTGCTGGATCTTGTGGTAGATTGATTCCCATTTTCCTGAGAAGTTGCCATACTTATTTCCAAAGCGTCTGTACCAGTTGGCACTCCCACCAGCAGTGAGGAGTGCTCCCTTTTCTCCACATCCTCTTCAGAATAAACTATCATTGGTGTTTTTGATTTTAGCCATTCTAACAGGAGTAAGATGGGATCATAGAGTTGTTTTGATTTGCTTTTCCCTGATGGCTAAGGGTGTTGAACACTTTCTTAATGTGTCTTTCATCCATTTTAGATTCCTCTATTGAGAATTGTCTATTTAGTTCTGTACCCACTTTTTAATTGGATTGTTTGGTGTTTTGGTGTTTTGGAGACTCACTTCTTGAGTTCTTTGTATATTTTGGAGATCAGCCCTCTGTCAGATGTGGGGTTGGAGTCTCTTGTTTATTCAGGCTTATGTACCAATTAGCTCAAGGGTATTTCCCATTTTGTCTTCTAATATGTTCAGTGTGGCTAGATTTATGTTGAGGTCTTTGATCAATTTGGACTTATGTTTTGTGCAGGGTGATAGACATGGATCTATCTGCAGTCTTCTACATTCCAGCATCAATTTATGCCAGCACCATTTGTTGAAGATGCTTTCTTTATTCCATCATATAAATTTAGCTTCTTTGTCAAAATTCAAGTGTTTGTAGGTGAGTGGGTTAATATCGGGATTTTCATCTCTATACCATTGGTCTACCTGTCTATTTTTGTGCCAGTACCAAGCTGTTTTCAGGACTATAGCTCTGTAATAGAGCTTGAAGTTGGGAATGGCAATTCCTCCAGAAGTTCCTTTATTGTACAGGGTTGTTTTGGCTATCCTGTGTCTTTTGTTTTTCCATATACAGTTGAGAATTTTTCTTTCAAGATCTGTGAAGAATTGTGTTGGGATTTTGATGGGCATTGCATTGAATCTGTAGATTCCTTTAAGCAACATTTACTATGTTGATCCTACCCATCCAAGAACATGGGAGATCTTTCCATTTTCTAGTATCCCCTTTAATATCTTTCTTTAGAGACTCAAAATTCTTATGGTACAGGTCTTTCACCTTTTTTGGTTAGTGTTACCCCAAGGTATTTTATGTTGTTTGTGGCAATTGTAAAGGGTGATGTTTCTCTGATTTCTTTCTCTACAGATGTATAATCTGTATACAGTAGGGCTACAGATTTTTTGAGTTAACCTTTTATCCAGCCACTTTGCTGAAGGTGTTTATCACCTGTAGGAGTTCCCTGGTAGAATTTTTCTGGTCACTTATGTAGACTATCATATCATCTACAAATAGTGAAAGTTTGACTTCTTCCTTTCCCATTTGTATCCCCCTTTATCTCCTTTTGTTGTCTTATTGCTCTATCTAGAACTTCAAGGACAATATTGAAGAGATATGGAGAGGGTGGACAGCCTTGTCTTATCCCCGATTTTAGAGGAATTGCATTGAGTTTCTCTCCATTTAATTTGATGTTGGCAGTCGGCTTGTTGTATATTGCTTTTATTATGTTAAGGCATGTTCTTGTTATCCCTGATCTCTCCAAGACCTTTATCATGATGGGGTGTTGGATTTTGTTAAAGGCTTTTTCAGCATCTAATGAGATGATCATGTGGCTTTTTTCCCCTCTGTCTGTTTATATGGTGGATTACATTGATGGATTTTCATATGTTGAACCATCCTTGCATCCCTGAGATGAAGCCAACTTAATCATGGTGGATGATTTCTCTGATGAATTCTTTGATTCGATTTGCCAGTATTTTATTGAGAATTTTTGCATCAATGTTCATGAGGGATATTGGTCTGTAGTTCTCTTACTTAGTTGTGTCTTTGTGCGGCTTAGGTATCCAGGTTATTGGAGCCTCAAAAACAGAGTTTGGCAATGACCCTTCTGCTTCTATTGTGTGGAATATTTGAGGAGAATTTGTATTAGCTGTTCCTTGAATTTCTGGTAGAATTCTGCACTGAAGCCATCTGGCTCTGGGCTTTTTTTGTTTGGGACACTTCTGATGACTGCTTCTATTTCATTAGGGATTATAGGCCTATTTAAGTTGCTTATCTATTCTTGATTTAATTTTGGTAAGTGAAATCTGTCCAGAAAATTGTCCATTTCCTTTAGATTTTTGAATTTTGAGGAATATAGGTTTTCGAAGTATGAGCTGGTGATTCTCTGGAATTCCTCTGGGTCTGTTGTTATGTCCCCCTTTTCATTTCTGATTTTATTAATTTGCATGTTCACTCTCTACTGTTTGGTAAGTTTGGAAAAAGTTTTGTCTATCTTGTTGATCTTTTTAAAGAACCAACTCTTTGTTTCATTGATTCTTTGTATTTTTCTCCTAGTTTCCACTTTATTGATTTCAGCTCTCAATTTTATTTTTTCCTGGCATCTACTCCTCCAGGGTGTTCGCTCCTTTGTTTTCTAGGGCTTTCAATTGTGCTGTTAATTCTCTAGTGTGATTATTCTCCTGTTTCTTCATGTGGACACTTAGCGTTATGAACTTTCCTCTTAGCAATGCTTTCAAAGTGTCCCATAAGTTTGGGTATGGTCTGTCTGCATTATCATTGAATTCTAGTAAATCTGTAATTTCTTTTTTTATTTCTTCTTTGACCCAGGAATTGTGCAATTGGGCGTTACCTAATTTCCATGAGTTTGTAGGTTTTCTGCAATTTGTGTTGTTGTTTAATTCTAACTTTAAAGCATGGTGGTCTGATAAGATACAAGGGGTCATTTTAATTTTTTGTACCTGTTTTCTATGTTGCCAAGTATGTGGTTGATTTTAATGAAGGTTCCATGTGTTGCTGAGAAGGTATGTTGTTTTGTCTTTGGATGGAATGTTCTATAGATGTCTGTTAAGCCAAATTGGGTCATAAATTCTATTAGTTCTTTGTTTCTTTGTTAATTTTCTGTCTGTGTTTCTATCTAGTGGTGAGATTGGGATGTTGAATTCTCCCACTATAAGTGTGTGGGGTTTTATGTGTGATTTGAGTTTTGGTAATATTTCTTTTACAAACGTGGATGCCTTTGTATTTGAGGCTTAAATGTTCAGAAGTGAGACATCATCCTGATGGATTTCTCCTGTGATGAGTAGGAAGTGGCCTCCTTCATCTCTTTTGATTGATTTTAGTTTAAAGTTTAATTTGTTGGATATTAGGATTGCTACCCCCACTTGTTTCTTGGGTCTATTTGATTGGAAAATCTTTTCCCAAAATTTAATTCTTAGGTACCGTCTGTCTTTGAAGTTGAGTTGTGTTTCTTGTACGCAGCAGAAGGATGAATTCTGTCTTCTTATCCATTCTGCTAATCTGTGTCTTTTTATTGGTGAGTTAAGACCATTAATATTGAGGGATATTAATGACCATTGATTGTTCATTCTTGTTTGTTTTGGCTTTGGTGGTGGTGGTGAAATTATGTTTGGGTTTCCGTCCCTTTTTTCTTCTGGCTGTTGGTAAAGAGGGATTATCTATTGCCTGTATTTTTCTGGTTGTAGTTCACTTCCTTGGGTTGCAGTTTTCCTTCCAGAATTTTCTGTAGGGCTGGATTGGTGGATAAGTATCATTTGAGTCTGGTTTTGTCATGGAATATCTTGTGTTCTCCATCTATATTGATTGAAAGCATTGCTGGGTATAGTAGTCTGGGCTGGCATCCGTGGTCTCTTAGTGTAGGTAGAATATCTATCCAGGACCTTCCGGCTTTCAAAGTTTCCATGGAAAAGTCAGATATAATTCTGATAGATTTGCCTTTATATGTTACTTGACCTTTTTCCTTTGCTGTTCTTAATATTTTCTCATTATTCTGTATGTTTGGGGTTTTGATTATTATGTGTTGAGGAGACCTTCTTTTTTGGTCTTGTCTATTTGGTGTTCTGTAGGCTTCTTGTACTTTCATTGGCATGTCTTTCTTTATGTTGGGAAAGTTTTCTTCTATGATTTTGTTGAATATGTTTCCTGTGCCTTTGAGTTGGGTTTCTTCACCTTCTTCTATACCTATTATTCTTAGGTTTGGTCTTTTCACAGTATTCCATATTTCCTGGATATTTTGTGTTAGGGATTTGTTGGACTTAAGATTTAATTTGGTTGATGAGTCTATTTCTCCTAGTGTATCTTCAACTCCTGAGATTCTCTTCCACCTCTTGTATTCTGTTGGTTATGCTTGTATCTGTAGTTTCTGATCGTTTATCCAGCTTTTCTATTTCCAGCATTCCTTCAGATTGTGCTTTCTTTATTGTCTCTATTTCAGTTTTTAGGTCTTGAAGTGTTTCCTTGAAAGATTGTTGATATCTTGTATTTTTTGGTTCGTTTTTTCTTCCATTTCTTTAAGGGATTTTCTCATATCCTCGTTGAGGCCCTCTATCCTTTTCATGAAGATGTTTTTAAGGTCATTATCTTCTGCTTCTTCTGCATTGTGATATTCTGGTCTTGCTGGTTTATGGTCCCTAGTCTCCGGTGGTGTCATATTGGTTTTTCTGTTGTTGAATGTGCTTTTATATTGTCTTCTTTCCATCTTTTCTTCTGGTGATTGTAGAAAGTGTTGCTTCCTCCCTTGGTGAGTATGTGACCAAGGTTCCCTTCTGGTAGATGCAAACAGTTCCAATAGTCTGATGTCTGTCCTCTTCTCCTGGATGGAGGCAGGAATGTTACTTGAGCCTTGGCAGTCTCTGGGTGTGCTGGAGTCCGCCAGCTGAGTTCAGTCAGATCCAGTGAGCATACCTCTGGAGTCAGGTTTCCCCGATTAGGCCCGGGAACTCGAACCTGAAGCTGCCCCTGTGCTACCTGGGTCGGTGGATGGAGCAATATTTAGTATTTTGATGAGGTCAAGAATGCTCAACAGTCTAGTGCTCATGCCAGAGGAAGGCACTATTTGAAAGTAAAGAATAATCAACAATCTTTATAAATTTAATTTTGTAAATCCCAAACAAATTATTACCAAATCAAATCCAGTCAACTACAAACAAAGAAACATACATCTATGTCAGTGAGATTTCTTCTCAGTATGCAAGTCTGTTTTATACCTCAAAAATCAATTGGTGTAATCCATATTAATAGTAATGAAAAATCATGTACTCAGGTAAATACACAAAGCAAAAATATTGACAAAACAGTAATAATTTGCAAGTAAAATAACATTTTCCTCAACTTTATTAAGAAAACATGCAGTGCTGGAGAGATGGCTCAGAGGTTAAGGGCACTGACTGCTCTTCCAGAGGTCCTGAGTTCAATTCCCAACAACCACATGGTGGCTCACAACCATCCCTTTTGAGATCTGAAACCCTCTTCTGGTGTGAAGATATACATGGAAGCAGAATGTTGGATACATAATAAATAAATAAAATTTAAAAAAAGAAAAAATGCAAGAATTGGTAATATAATTTAGAAATAGTTTGCATGCTACCATGTTTGAGGCCCTGTATCATCCTCAAAACTGTGCAAAAATAAATTAACAAACAAAGCAAGAGAAAATCAAAATCAGAAATGGCTGTAACTTCTTAGACCTTATTTGTCACTTATTTACCTAGGGCCTAGTTTTTTGTCCTAGTATATGCTAGTCAAATGGTTTACAAATAAGCTGCATTGCCAGTATCTCTATAACTTCTAATTCATATTGCAATGCCAGAGGGTTATACTCTTCCATTTTATCTGGGGTCATTTTTTGTATATATATCTTTATCATGGGATATTTGGATTTGTTTTGTTGCTTCTTCTTCTGGTACTCTGTTGGTATATTATTGGTTGATAACTATAAAAAAATGTTTTCTGATTATGTAACATATAAACTTATACTTTATTATTTCTTCTATATAGTATACACAGAACTATTACTACTAGGAAATACACGAAAAGAGGCACACACTTTCAGCCACTTTTTTCCAAGTAAGTAAATGTACAAAACCATGCTTCATTATAGATAACCTATTTTGTCTATTCTGCAGATTCAGGTTTGTGCTTTGCTATAAATAAATATCTAAATAATGAAAGTTCCTCTACAAAGAATTTGGTGAAATAGAGAAGGCAACTTGATTGCTCTAGCTAGAAATCATTAAAATTATAATACTTATCTGTCTAAAGTAGTTTAGAGACAATCTCACCTGAAGACAAGAAAATTGATCAGCAAAGCCCTGAAGAGCACCTCCAGTCCAAATCCATAGGTTTGTTATACAGCATGCAATGATCTGCCCAGTTTAACCATGTTGTTTAAAGCACAGAAAGAACTTATACATCAATTTTTAAAAAGTTGTTTTGATTATTCTATTCTCCTTGTAGTTATAATTCTGATAGCCGTCTAGTTCCATTATGAAGTCTGTATAGAAAGCTCTTACCTCTGAAAATTTGCCAAAGGGATATTGGGATGGCTACATTCAATTAGTCTTAAAATAATATGTCTAAGTTGGTTGAGCATGTCAATATTCCTTAAACAATTCCTTATAAAATGTATTATTTGATTATTTAGGCAAAGGAACAGTAAACAAAAAGGAATGGGTTTAGAAATACATACAATGGCATTACATACAAATTTATATGATTTTTGCTTTTTATACTTATGATATACTGTTTAAAACATTAAAATATACACATATAAAATCTCTACAATTTACCTGGGATTACAGAAAAGACACGTATTTTGTTTGCATGGCTATCCTCAGCTTTTATATTATAATTTTTTAAGCATTAATTCCTTGAAGACAGAAAAATAATCACACATAAGCACAATTCTAATCCTATCTTCTGTTCAAATACATTTTTGTTGTTACATTTTAAATTTTTTATTAATTAATTGAGAATTTCATGCAGCATAGCTTCATCATGTATATTCCCCTCACACAACTCCATCCAGATGTTCGCCTACCTCACTACCCAACATTATGTTTTCTTTCTCTTTATTTGTGTAACACACACACACACACACACACACACACACACACACACACACACACATATATATATATATATATTATATATATATATATAGAGAGAGAGAGAGAGAGAGAGAGAGAGAGACCATTTAATGTTGCTTTATGATTTTTTTTAGGAATCCAGTTGGTATTGGATAAACAATATGGGTCTCATTCCTTGAGGAACACTAATTTTTCCTCTGTCAATTGTAATTATTTACAGCAATTCATCTAGGAGTAGGGCCTTGGTAGATTATTTACTTTTTCTGGTGTTGTTATTAGGTTTTCTTTAGGCAACCATATTGTTGAGATTTCCAGGATGCACCTTCCCTGTGGCATATGAAACACATGGCATCATATCAAATGTCCTGGTCTCTTGGCTTTAAAATATTTCTGTTACCTCTTCCTCATTTTCTCCTACACCTAAACACAGAGGTTGTGTTTTGGTGTATCAATTTGGGCTTTGCAACCCATGTTTAGTTATTCTTTGCATTTTGACAAATGGTGGCATTATTTACTGGTCATTGCTACAAATGTTTTTTAAGTGATGTAGGAGAGCTACAGTTACCTATGGGTATAAGAGTAAGTTAAAAATTACATTGGTTTAGAAAAGTGGCAATATTGAATTCACTTCTGTGATCTAGGACTTCACTAACCACAGATAATGCACTAGGATTCCAGAACCAAATTCCATCCCATTGAGCAGATTGGATACTCTTAAGATATAAGTGCTGCTATTGTAGCTTTGAGGATTGTCTTAGTGTTTCTATTGCTATGAAACAAAACCATGAACACAGCAACTCTTATAAAGAGCATTTAATTGGGGCTGGATTACAGTTTCAGGAGTTTAGTCTATTATCATCTTTGTGAGAAGCAGGATGGCGTCGAAGCAGACATGGTACTGGAGAAGTAGATAAGTCACACATACTGCCATACCCATGTGTCTATGAGGGCCATACTTAATCAAACCACTACATTCTACTCCCTGTCCCCCATAGGCTTATAGCCAGAATTTAACACAAAATTCATTTAGTCCAATTTGAAAAGTCTCCACAGTTTATCACAGTTGCAATAATGTTTAAAAGTTCAAAGTTTCTTCTAAGATCCATGCAATCTCTTAACTGTAGTCCATTGTAAAATCAAAATAAAAAATCAGATCATATACTTCCTACATATAATGGCACAGGATATATATTGTCATTCCAAAACATAGGGAAGGGATTAAAATGAGGAAATACTTAACCAAAGTAGGACCAAAAAACATCTGAGCAAACTCCAATCTCTGTATCTCCACATCTGATGTCAAAACAGTCTTCATATCTTCAACTACTTTCTGCTTTGTTGGCTGCAACATACTTTTTTCTCTTTTGCTGGTTCCACTCTCTGTTATGAGCTTTCCTTGGTAAGTAACCCATGACTCAGGCCTTTCTAACATCTTGGGGTTTTCTAGGCAATCCAGATATCACCTTCACATCTTCACACAATGGCCTCTTAGGTCCTCCATTCAGAGACACACCTGCCATACTGAAGGAACCAGCTTCCCTTTGGGCAGCCATAACGGCTGAACATGTGCTTCTATGACCTTGTCCCAGACACTAGAAAGTCAGATGCCTGTCTCGTGACAAGGAGCCAATCAGAAGTTAGCTGGTGGCGCTATGCTTTACGACCCTGGGTGTGCTTTACTGACAAGTGCACAGCAATGACATACAGAGCATAGCAACCACCCTGGGAGGGCCTATGGGCCATAACAACCAGTTGACCAATCAACACAGGGTAAGCCCTCCAAGCCTGGAGGCACACCAATCGTGAGCCTGTGCGTACCCCTAGACACTCCCCTTATGCTGCCCTATAAATATCTGTAGGCAGCGGCTTCAAGCCATCTTTGCTAGCCATCCGCCATGGTGGGTGGGTCAAAGACCCAAGCTAACATGGGGTTAGCTCGTTAAACTACAATAAAGCCTCATGCAATTTGCATCAAGCTTTCGCCTCCATTCTGTGATTGGGGTGGCCGCGGTCCTGGGCTAAGATTCTGGAAGCCTCAGC
Source organism: Cricetulus griseus (assembly GCF_003668045.3). Taxonomy (NCBI): domain Eukaryota; kingdom Metazoa; phylum Chordata; class Mammalia; order Rodentia; family Cricetidae; genus Cricetulus; species Cricetulus griseus. The sequence continues at coordinate 23,532,503 of NC_048604.1, read as the reverse complement.
TTTCCAAGGGTCTTACAATACAACTGGACTCAGTGGGTTTCCCCAGTCACAGGAGATTCCCATAATGATTTTCTTCTACCTTGAGACTAAAACCAGAATAACAACATTGTTGAAGCTGCCAAGTTCTTCTGCATGCTGGGGCTGGAACATGGCCCCCTCATTCAATTACATCATAAACATCTTTCCGTTTTTCAAGGGTTTCTTATACTGCCCGTGCTTGGCTGTTCTGAAGCTCATTATTTAGAGCAGGCTTCCAGCCTTAGCCTTATAAGTGTGTCGTGGCCCAGCATGTCTCTCAGCCCCAAGACACATTAGCCATAGGTTCAGCCTGAGTCGGGGAGTGTGTACTCGGAAACTCCTAGCAACCCAATGGCGATAAAGACCAAACACAGGCATCTTGTCATCTTCAGAGAGCTCTCAGTTCCATGCTGTAAAACTGGAGTCTCTTGTTTATTCAGCATCTTCCTGGCTGTTTCCTAACCATACTTCCCTGGCCATGAAGCCATTTCTCTCTCCTCCCACTGACCCCTCTTCCTGGTAGCTCCTCACTCTCACTCTGAACTCACTTTTTACTTACACACCTAGCCCTCAACCAGGTGCAGGCCTATTCAAATGCTTAGTCCTGTAGAGATGCAAACTAGGGTACATTCCCCACTGAGGCCACGCTATTCAAAAGCAAATCAGCTGACATCCACAATTTAAGGCAGACCTGAGCTCCTGGTTACTGGAACCACTGGAAATTTCCTAATGGAATTTTCCTGACTCCCCAACATGAGTGCTGGGAATAAAGGCCTGTAACTCCATGCCTGGAGCTAAAGCATTCTTTAATTCCTTTTCAAATTGGGAAGATTAGCTTGGCATGATTACCCTGAAGTTACCACTCCCTTTCTTTCATTTACTATCAGGCTTTTCTTTAGTATGCTTATCTCCTTGAACACAGTATTTAGCTTTATTCCACTTCCCGGTGCCCCTTTTTGTTCTCAAATTGTACATTTTGATTTTTTTCCTTTCTCATCTTGTCCCTTTCCATTTATAGATCTTCATAAGCATGAATGGCAATAGTCCTATAACAATGTCAATTTTAGGCTTTTTTGAAGTTTCTTCTGCCATTGGAATTAATCCACACATTTTCTATTTAGCCTCAGGCAGACTTTTAAAAAGCAGCAACATTCTCCACCAAAATACCACAAGATCTGTCTTTATGACACATACTAACCTTCTCCTATGAAACCTCTTCAGCCTGGCCCCCATAGTTCACATCAACATCAGCACCAATGTTTTCCTTCTTTCTAGTAGTATGGCCCATTAAGCCCTACTTAAAGCATCCCATGGATGTCCTAAGCCAAAATCCCAAAGTCCACATCCCTCTAAAAAAAATCATGGTCAGTCCTACCACAGCAATACCTCAGTTCCTGATACCAACTCCTGTATTAGAGTTTCTATTGCTGTGAAGAGACACCATGACCATGACAGCTCTTCTACAGGAAAACAATTGGGGCTGGTTTACAGTTCACAGCTGGGAAGAACTACAGATGTCTTTTGACCATTGGCAGGTGCATAGAATGTACTGGTGTGATGAGAAACCTGGTGTTCCTCAAGGTGGAGGCTTCCAGGTCAGTTCTACATTGACTCCTCAAAATCCACTGTACGTGATGTCATTAGCAATAGGTTCTTTCAAGGCAACATAGTACAATAGCATATATTTGGTGTGACTCGAGTCTTGCCAACAACTTGAGCAGAGGTTTCTCATGCCTAGTAGGAGAGCTTTTTTAAATTTGCCTGTGTATGAATATATATATATGTATAGAGAGAAAGAGAGAGAGAGACAGAGAGAGAGAGACAGAGAGAGACAGAGAGAGAGACAGAGAGAGAGACAGAGAGAGAGACAGAGAGAGAGAATGCAGTTATCCTATAACAGAGCAAAAATTTCCCTAAAAGATACTAGCTGCTAACAAATAAAATAATAAAATGCCTGGTCTGGTCTGGAATAGGTTACTTCCTTTTCAGTCCTTGGACAGTGAGGTCTTACATGCTCCACAAAATTACAACCAACCTATTGCCATTGCTGTTGGTACCCCCAAGAATTTTCTGGTAACACCCTATTGCTGAAGATACACGCAATGGAGTCATAGAATATGGTTTAATCATGCTGGTACACACACACACACACACACACACACACACACACACACACACACACACACACACACACACAACTGGTTTATTTTTATAATGCTGGAAGATGCTTTGTAGGCCACCAAAGAAAAAAGGTGATCACCAATATTTCACAGATATTATAGCTCAATGAGCTATAATAATGGCTTCTCCAGAAAGACCTGGCTGCTGGTAATTAGTGGGATGATGGTTTTAAGGAAAATGTTCTCCATAGTCTCCTGTATTTGAACAACTAGTCCATGGCCAGTCCTGTTGTTTGGGGAGCTCAAGGAGGTTTTTGCCTTAGTGGAGAAAATGCCTGTTGGGGCACGGGGTTCTCTCTCTCTCTCTCTCTCTCTCTCTCTCTCTCTCTCTCTCTCTCTCTCTCTCTCTCTCTCTCTCTCCTAACTGAAGTTAAAGTTTCAATTCTCAGCTTGTTGCTACAGATTTCCTGTCTCATCTTTTCTGTGATACTTCCTTGCTATTACAAATTGTAACTGTATGTAATCATAAACCCAAAATAAACTCCTTCTTCCATAGTTATTTTGTTATTGGTCTTTTATCACAGCAAAAGAAAAATACAGAATGTGGTATCAGCAAAATGCAAAATAAGAATACTTTGAAATTTCATCTTGTCCCACACTGAAAGGCTAAGATCCAAAGGAAAATGATAATAAATGCTTGCATGAATGTGGGAAAAGTAGACCTGCTTTTCACTGGTAGTGGAAGAAAAGAATGGTACAGTCACTATTGAAATCAATGTGAAAGTTTGTTAAACTACCACATGAGTTGGATATAATACTTTTAAACATATACCCAAAGGACTCCATATCCTTCTGCCGAGGCATTTGTATTTATTTATTACCACTCTATCTTCAGTAGCCAGGAAAGTGCAACATTCTCAATGGCAATCAAGAAATGAATATATAATGCAAATATGGTACATTTTTATACAATGAACCATACGTATTTCTTTAAATAAATATCCAAATAGTTGTTTGACTGGATCTTTCCTAATAACCTACAAATTACTAATGAAAGCCATGTAGTTAAAAAATGAAGTGAAATGTAATATGAATTTTATGTATAGTGATCACGCATATATTTCCAGCTGAGAAATAGAAAATCTCAAGTTTTGAGGCCATTATAGGCTATATTAATTTAGTTCAAGGAAGTCTGACCTACATAGTTAGGATAAAGAAAGAAAGGGAGACAGGGGTAAAGAAAATTGAGGAAAATAACACTTAGAATGAGACAGGATATTAGGTAAAGAATCAATATTTATAATAGATTTAGCTTTGAGATAAACATTATTTCTCAGAAAAAATTCAAATATGTCTTTTTACTTGACAGTGCATGAATCCTAACACTTTTATAAGCTTAACACAATTTTAGTAACAATAAGAAACTTGGGGATTGAATTTAAACCTTTTGGTGTGTAACAGGGCTGTTAAGTACTTGTTCATTAATAATATACTCTGCTCCATGAAGGCATATGATAAGAAATCATTGACATTGACAACACTCCATTGAATAAATTGAAACTGTTGCCTTCAGGTTGCACTGATGTGATTAATTAACCCATCAGCACACTCAGTTGTCTGATGAAGAATAGAAGCTGCATAGCACTGAATCTCAAGTAGAACTTGAACTTTTTGAGGATCTTGAACTCAAATTTTCTTCTAACACAAGTAGCCTAATTGAATTTCAATGAACTTAAAGTCAAAGCTCTCTAAACTTTTTTTTAATTCTAAAAGTACAGTTCTCCACATTTGAAAAGTTTCCTCTTAATCATTTGAAGTATTGAAAGACCCCTGTCCCTTAGCCCTTTCTTTCTCAAGTTTGTCTCCTCTTCCTCCTGTCGGCGGCTTCCCCGATCCCCACCCCCGGTGGCCTTTCCCCGCCCGGCCCGAGAACAAGCACCGGGTGGGGCCGGCCCGAGAATGAGCACCAGGTGGGCCAGCCCGAGAACGAGCACCGGGTGGGCTGGCACGAGGGCGAGCACCAGGTGGGTCAGCACGAGAACAAACACCGAGTGAGCCGGCCTGGAGCTCTGCCCCTGAGCCCCCGCCCCGCCCGAAGAGAAACACTCCGTCCCAAGGTCTCCGCCCCCAAGGTCAGCCATCAGGAAAGGGGGGGAATTGAGTCTGCTGTACCAGACACCAGACCTTGAGAATATGCTGATCTGGAATGGCTCTGTGTCTCATTTGAACCATCCAATGGAAATGATTCTGTATTTCGCCTCATTTGAAAGACTCTGTGTTTCACCTCATTTGAATAACTCTGTACTTTGCCTCATTTGAATAACCCTGTATAGCGCCTCATATACATTGACCAATGGGAATAGCTCTGTATAATGCCTCATTAGAATTATCCAATAGAATCCTTGCTCCTAGCTTGCGCCTTTTTCCTATATAAGGACCCCTTTTCCCTTGGCTCGGCGCGCTTAGCCACACAGAAGCTAAGTCGCCCCAGGTACCTGCGTCTCCAATAAAGCCTCTTGTTTTTTTGCATCCAGTTCGTGGCCTCGCTGATTCCTGGGTGTGTGGGTCTCCCTCTACGAAAGTATCCCTTCGGGGTCTTTCAGTATATATTATCTCTACAAATTGCGGACTATAGAATTTTTTTCAAAATGATTTTTTGGATTAGGATTGTTTACACTCTGCCTCATTACTTATTTTTCACTACTAAATGACAATTTACTACACTATCATGCTAAAATTGACATTTAAGAATGAATACAATATAACTTATGTCTTGGTTAATAACCATGAATTCGGTATCCAGTATATCCAACTTACTCAAAGACATGTTGACCTTTTAATACAGTTCCTAGTTTTGTGCTGACACCTAACCATAAAATAATTTTTGTTGCTGCTTCATAACTGCAGTTTTGCTACTGTTATGATGTATAATATAAATATCTGTTATACAGGATATATCATATGTGAACCCTGTGAAAAGGTCATTCCAAAAGGGTCACAACTCACAGTTTGAGAACCGTTTGATATAAGGCAAGATTCACAACTCAGAAGGCATTAAAATGCACTTTCCTATCCAAGTCATAGTAAATATTCATCTGTGTTATAAGGAAAAAACTTCAACTTCTAAATGAGAATTAACATAAAAGAATGTATTTTATATAGACAATTATACTGATGAGTTCAATTTTTTCATGACACTTATATTTAAATGTAAGGAAATGTAAGGTAGAATAATTTCATACTATTAAGAGCAAAACACTTTTGCCATTTTTGAAGTTACTTTTCCCACTTTTTTATTTAAATTAAAAACAGTCTCACTTTACAAACCAATCCCATTTCGCTCTCCCTCTCATCCTCCCATACTCCCACCCTCTCCCCATCCCACCCCATCCACTCCTCAGGGAGGGTGATGCCACCCATGGGGAATCACCAAACTCTGTCACATCAGTTGGAGCAGGAAAGAAGCTTTCCCCCCTGTATCTAGGCTGAGAAAATATCCCTCCATAGGGAATGGGCTCCAAAAAGCCAATTCATGCACTTGGGATAAATACTGGTTCAACTGCCAGTGGCCCCATTGAACTGCCCAAGCCCTGCAACTGACACCCACATTCAGGGGATCTGGTTCGGTCTTCTGCAGGTTCCCCAGCTGTCATTTTAAGTCCTTGAGTCCCCACTTCTCAGGTCAGATGTTTCTATGAGTTTTCCCAGAATTGTCTTGACCCCTTTCCTCTTCAATACTTCCTCTCTACAACTGGACTCCGGAAGCTCGGCTCAGTGCTTAGCTGTGAATCTTTGCTTCTGCTCCCATCAGCTACTGGCTGAAGGTTCTATGATGACATTTAAGTAAGGTAGTCATCCATCTTACTATAGAGGAAGGACATTTAAGGTACCCTCTCCACTATTGCTTAGATTCTTAGGTAGGGTTATCCTTGTTGATTCCTAGGAATTGCCCAAGTGCCAGCTTTTTCATTAAGCCCATAATGGCTCCCTCTATCAAGGTATCTCTGTCCTTGCTCTCCTTCTGTGTCCTTCCACCAACTCAATCTTTCTTATTCCACATATTTTCCTCACCCCTTTCATTTTCCCCTCCTCTCTCTCTACCTCCCTTTCCTCTTCCCCCACACTCCAAATTTACTCAGCAGTTCTCTTCTCTTACCCCTTCTTGAGGGGTCTATGTATGTCTCCCTTAGGGTGTGCCTTGCTTCTTTCCTTCTCTGGAGTTGTGGATTGTAAGCTGGTTGTCTTTTGCTTATGTCTAATATCCACTTATGAGAGAGTAAATACCATGATTTTCTTTCTGTATCTGAGTTACCTCACTGAGGATGGTTTCTTCTAGTTCCATCCATTTGCCTGCGAATTTCAAGATTCCATTGCTTTTTTTCTGCTGAGTAGTACTCCATTGTATAAATGTACCACATTTTCTCTATCCGTCCTTTGGTTGAGGGGCATCTAGGTTGCTTCTGGTTTCTGGCTATTACAAATAATGCTGCTATGAACATAGTTCAACAGATGTTCTTGTGGTATGAGTGTGCATCCTTTGGGTATATGCCTAATGGAATTTTTGGATCTTGAGGTAGACTAATTCCCATTTTCCTGAGAAACCTCCATACTGATTTCCAAAGTGGCTGTACAAGTTTGCAGTCCCACTGGCAGTGGAGGAGTGCTCCCATTTCACCACATCCTCTCCAGCATAAACTGTTGTTGGTCCTTTGATTTTAGCCATTCTGACAGGTGTAAGATTGTATTTCAGAGTTGTTTTGATTTGCATTTCCCTAATGGCTAAGGATGTTGAGAAATTCCTTAAGTGCCTTTTGGCCATTTGATATTCCTCTGATGAGAATTCTCTATTTATATCTGTACCCCATTTTAGTGTTATTTTGTGTTTTGGTGTCTAGTGTCTTGAATTCTTTGTGTATTTTGGAGATCAACCCTCTGTCAGATGTGGGGTTGGTGAAGATATTTTTCCCATTCTGTAGACAGCTGTTTTATCTTATTGACTGTGTCCTTTGCCTGAAGGACAGAAGGTTCTTAGCTTCAGGAAGTCCCATTTATTAATTGCTGCCATCAGTGTCTGTGCTACTGGTGTTATGTTTAGAAAGTGGTCTCCTGTACCAATGTGTTCAAGGCTACTTCCCACGTTCTCGTCTAAGAGGTTCTGTATGGCTTGATTTATGTTGAAGTCTTTGATCCATTTGGACTTCAGTTTTGTGCATGGCCATAGTTATGGATCTATCTGCAATCTTCTACATGTCAGCATCCAGTTATGCCAGCAACATTTGTTGAAGATGCTTTCTATTTTCCATTGTATAATTTTAGGTTCTTTGCCAAAAATCAGGTGTTCATAAGTGTGCATATTAATATCAGGTCTTCAATTCAATTCCATTGGTCCACTTGTCTGTTTTTGTGCCAATACCAATCTGTTTTCATTACTATAGCTCTATAATAGAGCTTAAAATCAGGGGTGGTGATACCTCCAGAAGTTCCTTTATTGTACAAGATTATTTTTGCTACCCTGGGTTTTCTGTTTGTCCATATGAAATTGAGTATTGTTCTTTCAAGGTCTGCGAAGAATTGTGTTATTTTTTAACAGTGAAACATTGATGGAAGCTGGATGTAGTGGTTTACAAAGAAAGCCAAGGCAGGTAGATCTTTGAGTTTGAAAGCAAGTAGTGTACACAGAGTGTTTCAGGACAGCCATACATGGAGCAGCCCTGTTATGAATAAGAAAAAACAAATAATTGATAGAATTGTATCTCTGGGTACAGCTATCTCATTGACTTTATACTGACTGGTAGCCTTGTGAGTTTCCCAAATCAATAAATCCGTCAGAATTATTATATTACTTAAATTCTATTTTTTTGGAATAGTTATTCTGTGACTGGATATAGAAATGAATAGAAGTTATCAATAGCATGATATATATATATATATTATATATATTATATATATATATGTGTGTGTGTGTGTGTGTGTGTGTGTGTGTGTGTGTGTGTGTGTGTGTGTATATATATATATATAATATAAAATAGCATGGGAGTCAACTCTCTCTCTCTCTCTCTCTCTCTCTCTCTCTCTCTCTCTCTGTGTGTGTGTGTGTGTGTGCTTCTGTCTGTGTATAAATGTAAGAGCACAGAGTGCAGTTTAATAATTTTTCTACACAAAGCTCTAAAAGTAAAAGAGTAGGGTGGAAATAAATTGGCAATAACTATTAACAAAATATGGAAAGTGAAAATAAGATAAAAGATTCTCCATAGAATCCAGTTGCAGAATTTCATTTTTTTGATGGCACTCTTTAACTGCGCAGAAGAATGAAACAATATAAGTAATAATACAGCATTGGACATTTTGAGCACAGGAAATTTCTTTTTTAGTGTTTCGAGACAGGGTTTCTCTGTGTAGCTTTGGAGCCTATCCTGGCACTCGCTCTGGAGACCAAGCTGGCCTCGAACTCACAGAGATCCACCTGCCTCTGCCTCCCGAGTTCTGGGAATAAAGGCGTGCACCACCAACGCCCAGCTGAGCACAGGAAATTTTACAAGAAGGCTCAGTATTGTATTGACAGCTGCAATACAATTATCCAATGTTACTTGAGGAATTCAATAACAATTTTTTTTTTAGGTTTTTGCTCATCACTCAATTACTAGCCACCTTAAGTGTATGATGACCTTTCTTCTGATTTATAAACATTTGGCACAAAACAAATGAACAGCTATTAAAACATTGTTTGATTTCTTAGACTTCTGAGGTCTCAAATTATAATTATTTTCTTTTACAAATTTGAAAATAAAATTCCAAGTCACATGACTAAGCCTTAATGTAGCACACAAACATTTATTCACTAAAAGCATGCAAGTGATTATGACATTGTCTAATGACTCTGCAGAGCAGAGTTCACTGGCAGGTTATAGGAGGATTTGAAAAAAGATTCAAATCTATAATGAGAAAGGACTTTGGTCTTCCAAATGAAAATCAATAGAACACATAGCACTTTATTGGTGTATGTATACTTGAATCATATGTGTCCAGTTTTAAGTGGAATCTTTAAATGTGTGATGAAAAAACTCCATCTATCTGAATGACAAATTTTAAGACAGATAGGCTTTCTAATCATACAAATGCTTATTTTCTCCACTGTTTTTCTAAGTTTTAATGTAGTGGACTTTGTTATCTGACACTTTCAGTCATTCTGTTTTCTATGTTAATTGTGAAATATGTAAGGGTCTTATTCCTGCTTTATTTCTCCTGTTTTGCAGGAGCTCTTATATTAGTAAAGTAGAACGCCAGGAGCAAAATGTTCAATAGCATTTGATGATATACCTTAAATTATAAAATTCTTTGACAATCTGGTATCCACACACCAAATGAATAAAAATTTAGGGTTATTTGTCTTATTTTGTACTTCTCCAGAAACAAATGCTGTAATTTTAACTATTCAAATATTTAATTACACATAAATATTTTGACAATGAATCTACAGAGGTAGTAGAATGACCTTAATGAAAATAGTAATGTGAACATTATGGAGAAAAATCAATGTACAGCTGAAGAAGGTCACTTTGACATTCGAGATTAGTTTATTTCGTGGTTAACATAAAACAAGTACTGAGTGGGGATAGTTTTATGACAACTTGACAGATGCTAGGCTTATCTGAGACTAGGGAACCTCAAGTGCCTCCATTACTGATTGATGAGGGCCAGTCCACTGTGAGTGTTACCATCTGTAAGTTGGTGATCACTGGTTCTATAAAAACGAAGGCTGGGAAAGCTATGATGAGCGAACAGTAAGAAGCACCCCACCATGGCCTCTGCATAAGCTCCTACTTCCATATTCCTGCCATGTTTGAGTTCCTGCCCTGACTTCCTTCAAAAATGAACAGTGATGTCTAAGTGTAAGCCAAATAAACCCTTTCCTCCCCTACTTACTTATTGGTCATGGTGTTTCATTATAGCAATAGTAACCTAACTCAAACATTGCCTAGGGGCATAGTTTTAAATTTGACATTATTTTGAAAATATTGCATATATGCTAACTTTCTAGTGGCCATTCATAATTACTTTATGAGTGCCCATCATCTCATTTCAATTATGTGATAACTGATGGGTTCTTTGGACAGGGAGTTTCATACATCCAAGGGTAGAGTATGAGGTCACATAATCTAATTAACAAGGCAATTTGACTCGTTAACAAATACCCCATTCCTTAGGTTTATGGTACATATAGCCTACAAGGACCTATGCAAGTTCACTCTTCATTAACTCTGTTTTCTGATTAGTAATCTCATTCTTTGCTGTTCACCGTGCTCTACTCATACTTCTTCCTTGAGAATCTTCAAAAAGACACAGATGATGTTTGCTTGATCACTGTAAGATTGGTCTATAATATTTCCTTTGCTAAACTGCTTCTTCTGAAGAAAATACCATTAAAAGTATCAATCTGTCACCAGTGCTCATAATCATTTTATTCTCTGTGATGAGTATTTAAAATATTATGCCTCATAGAGTTAAACTTGATGCCATAAAAGTTAAACAGCTTGAAAAAATGCTAAACCTGTTTTGTGGACAGAGGAAAATCTATAAAATTCAGGAAATATTTAATATTAAAACCTAATATTCAGGAACTTATCACTTGGGTCTAAACAAAAGAATATACTAATATGTGATATACTTTATGTTTTAAGAAAGTGTGTCACGATTTGCTTGAGAAAATGAAAATAAGGGTGTGGGAGAGCAAGTAGAGCAGTACATATGCTCCACACTGTGTTTATTTGAAAAGTAGACCATAATAAATACCAGTATTTTCTTTTGGAACAACAACCATCTCTGGAATCATGACATGAAAACTTAATATTAGTTAAGAATGCTCAGTCTTATATATGTTCATTCCTTGCCAGCTCTTATAATGTAACATATTTCTCTTTATCTGTTCTTTGTCTTAGTGCTTTTTACCTTCCTCTTCCTTTCTTTCCTTCCTTCCTTCCTTCCTTCCTTCCTTCCTTCCTTCCTTCCTTCCTTCTTTCTTTCTTTCTTTCTTTCTTTTTCTTTCCTTGTGTGTCCTACTTATCTGCTTTTAGTGTCTGTCAGGTGCCTGCCTGGCTCCTGACCCTGGGAGTGTCCCTCTCTTCCTCCCTTGTCCTCTCCTCCTTCTTCTCTTCCTAGCCTAGATTTCTCTTCCTACTTATTGTCTTTGACAGCCAGCCTGTCTATCCTTTCGGCCTATCTATTAAACTTTTCATCAGACCATTCAGGTACCTTAGGCAGGCAAGGTGAAACAAAAGAAAAACTTCTTTACATAATTAAACAAATGCTGTACAAACACATGTAACACATCCTTACATCATTAAATAAAGCATAAACAAATGTAACACACTTTTACATAAAGCAATATTTCAAAGCATAAACCAAGGGAACACATCTTTACCTAGTTAAAATAATATTCCATAACACATAAGAATGCTCACTTATAAAAGCAGTTCTCAACATTATTTTCACTAGTAAAGATTTACTTGTAGATTAGATTTATTCTATTTTCAATTTATAAAATAGCAGGTTTCCTAATTGCATTTCCCTACATAATTAGATCTAGTTGATTATTGTCTCTACCCTAGTCTCTTCATATTCTTGAGCTATCATTTTCACTTATAAATTTCAACCCTCTAATATTTACCTCTCCAATTTTCATGCCTCTTGTGTTCTAGAAGCTTCATTGTCTAAGTCACCTTTTCCCATGTTGTAAGCTCCTTTCTGGTTTCTAATCCTCTAAATACAGGCATTCTCATACCAATACACAGATAAAATTTATAAGACAGGATACATGTTTCAGAGAGAACAAAAGGTATTTGTCTTTATGAGTCTGGATTACCTTGCTTAATATATTTTCCAGCCCTATAAATTTCATTATTTCATTGTTTTCATGGATGAATAAAATTCCATTCTGTATCTGTATTATATTTTCACTGTACATTAATCAATTGATTGACATCTGGGTTGATTTTGTTTCCTAGCTGTTGTGAATGGAGCAACAGCAAACACCAATGTGCAAGTATCTCTGTAGTATGATATTAAGTCTGTTACATATCAAGGAGTGATTTAACTGAGTTATGTGGTAGCTCTATTTTTTACCTTTTGAGACACTTCTACACATTCTAATAAGAAAGATGCCTGTATCTTTATTTGTTGACTTCACAATTATAATATGGTATATTTTCTTTACTCTTAGGGACAAGAAATTCTTAAATCGTTTTTTTTGTGTGTATGTTATATAACAACCTGATGTTACTAGGTTTGCAGTTGCTGAAGTATTCCTCAAAGCTTTATACACCATATTAGTGTAAGGGAGTCTGAGAAGAAAAATGAAAGAACAAGCATCTAATCAACAATAATTTGCAATCATTTGGCAACATGAATTCCATTCTCTCAAGTAAATCATACCTTTCCACATTAATGGGCTCTTTAAAGCAATGATTAAGTGATGGATTACTAATGGATTACACCAAACAGAAACATTACTCTTTCCAATGTACAAAAATGTTTTATCAATTAGAAATTACATTTGATTTTGTACTTATACACAACTTTGTATGAGAGGAAATGTTTTATTTTGTGGATTATTAAGGAATCTTAATGTATCTATTCTTCCATATTAAAATGTACTAAACCTTTGTTTCAATTAATGGCATATCTTTGCAATAGACAAGTATTTGCTTTTCAGTAATTATTCTCTATCTTGAACATAAACTTAGAGAACCCTGCAATTTCTATTTCAGATGTTTCATCTTCATCAATAAGTAATGGCTTGAACAATTGGTTTAATATTTTCAATAAGAGCCTATGACTTAAAATTAAATTTATCTTTTATTTGGTTATAATGCATTCTCTCAGTCACTGGCATGTGTCTTGCAAGAGCTGAGGCAGTTGTTATTTTGACAATTCAAAGAAAGCTATATATACTCATCACAAAACAGATGGAAATCATTTACTAATGCAAGGAGCATAATACTCTAAATGACAACCATTACCTTCTAAGTTATTATATTTCACAAGTAACAGCACCCAGGGAAGAGACCAGAAATGACAAGCTATCTTTCCTTTTCCACTTAACCTGATGAAATAAAAGCATACTTTGTCCTTACCCATCCCCAGTAGCCTTATTGGAGCTAATAGAACAGATGTTTTGTCACCCAGCTAGTCACATGATTACTTTTCATCCCGGAGAACATATTTTGGAAACAAGCTAATGAGGCGATCTACAACAAATGCACTTGGTCCCCTTTGGCTGATATTTCATTGCAGATCTGATGCCATTTATCCTTCATTGTTAATTAAATGAAAACAAGCCACAATTGCTTTCCCTGTATAGTATGTTCAGAAATAAAGCTGTGTAATGTGGTGTATAAATTTGTTTTTGTTGAATTGTTCAAGTTCAAGTGATGAACTTTAAGACTGTGCTAATTGTTTAAATGAGGGCAAAGGCGTTTAGAAAGACCCAGACTCATTATAAGAAGCACTATTATAACAAGGGTATGTTCTTAATGGAAGGCTCTCACCACTTATATGATAAGAGCATTTTGGTTAATCTTGGGCTTTATGAACCAACATGTCCCTGGTGAATATGCTAATGATCAAATACAGTCAGAATTATCTCTAAACATGTGGCTCAATGTGATTATCTACAGATGTAGCAACTGATGCATATTCTTGGTTTCTTTTTTGTTTTTTTGTTTTTGTTTAAACATATACACAAAAAGAGAAGCTCTTGCCCCAAGTGATATCAGCCCCTTACTCTAAGTAAATGCTTTTCCTAATGGATAGTTAATAAAACAACAATAAAATAAAAATCTAGGACAGCACTAATATGGAGTAATTAGTATTGGGGGAGTTCATCGTTTTAAGATCAATTATGCACTGAGCATTTATTTCTAATACAAAATTGGATAAAGTGTTTTTTAATCGGCCTTTCTTTTACAAAGGTTTATCTTTAGTTTTTCAAAATTATGCTAATATGTTTAGGTCTCTCTGTAAGTACACATGAGTGCAGATTCCTATGGAGACCAGAAGAGGGCTTCAAATTCTCTAGATGTGGCATTATGGGGGATTGTGAACCTCAAGATGTTGATTCTGTGAACAGAACTTTGGTATCTGGAAGAGGAGCAAATGCTCTTAGCTACTATCTATCTCTCTAGTCCCTATTTTTGACCTTTAAAAGCCTCAGTAGTAACCTGTAAAGAAAGACAGATTAAAGGCAGGAAGGAGGCTACTTGGAAATAGTTAACTGGCTAAATAGGGTAAGAACACGTAAAGCAAATTTTAAAACCAAACCTTCTATTATTGTGCATGGCATTTAAAATTAATCAGTGTTTGGTAGGGCAATATTCTTATGGTGTTTTCTGTGATGGTAATTATAGTTTTCCACTTATGAACATTGTAACACAATAAACAAACCTACTAAAATTTTGTATCAGCAAAGCCAATCACTTAACATTCATTCTCAAAACTATGGTGTATTTATGAGATTTATTAATAAATCTCAAAACATTATTTATGATTTATTAAAACTTGGTTGAGAGTTCAGAAAGCAAAGCCAACCACAAACCATAGAATCCAGTCACATACCTTTAATTCCAGCAGCCAGAAGCTAGGAGGTGGTTGTACACTCTAATCCTAGGACTCAGGATTAAGAGGTAGATGGATCTCTCTGAATCCAAGGCCACCTATATCTACACAAGATTGAATCAGTTTAAAAGAGAATTATAGCTCACGCCTTTAATCCTAGCACTACAGGTTATACAAGACAGGAGCAAGGAGTCAGTATAAGGCATTCATTCACCAGCCACACTGAAGACAGGAAGGCACAGTATGAAGGAGGATGGAAAGACACTGAAGTCTCAGGATTCTCCAGCTATGCTGGGAAGAGGCAGCACTTTGATGCTTGGTGAAGAACTCATGTGTGGATCAGCTTGAGGTGAAAGCTAGTGGCCGACTAGTTCTGAGTGACATTCATTTTGAAGTTTGAACCACAATATCTATCTCTAGGTCTTTTATTTTTCGTGTTACACAAAACCACCATAAATTTGTTTAAAACGCTTTTAATATGCAAACTGTTCCTTTTCACAACCCATTGATCCAAGCTCCACTTAGATAAATATTCTGAAAACGTCACTACTGGGTTCTATCATACCAAGTGAAAGGCATCATACAGCATTATGAATAATCAACAGAGTGTTCAGTATGCTTGGATCTTTGATTCTTAGTTTTGCAGTAAACAAATATTTATGGAAATATAAATTTTTGTTACCCAATTTTACTTATAAATTATATACATAAATCATCTTATTTTCCATAACTTGGTTTATGTACCCATAATTTCTCCATATACCATGTATTTGAGTCAACAATTCCTCCATGTATTCAATATTGAAATTTATGTAAAATAACCCGAAGAAATCAATTCAAATATTCAAGTAAAGACATGTCTCTATGAATTTTATTTTCAAATTATTTGTCTCTTTTGGCCACTAAAATGGAGTTAAATATTAAGTACTTATAATTCATAATGTGAAATCTGTGGAAACATATAAGATATAGTAACATTGATAAACAGGCTCTGATGTGTCTACAGAAAAGCAAATATTTGAATAATGTTTTTGAAGACATTTTCTTCATCCTAGTCAGTAAGGATGGATCTTGTTGGTAAACACCAGCTTGATTACTCCATGTTCTCTGTGTCAGGTATGTATTGGCAATTGTCTATTATGCTTCAGGAAAGCAACTCTATGGGAACTCACTAACCAGCAAAGCCAAAATAAATTAACCATTACTTGCTAGCCAGTGATGTCTAGTAGGTTTGGTGTTGGTGCATAATTGGGTAAATCCATTTAAACACATTGTATTTATGTGTATGTATATCTTACAAATATTTTATAATACTACATTTTCATTTGATTTTATGATAGGACTTCTTTGTTAATTTTCCATCTGCATATGCTCTCCTCCCTATCTTCCCTTCCATTGTCTCAATTTAGCTCTCCCTTTTCCACTATTCCTCTTTAACCATTTATAGTACTGTATTCTTTTTTAATATACTTTTGAAAATTTTTTTATATATTTGAATTACAAACAAGATTGAATTACATGACAATCCCAGTTCCCTTCTCTCTCCCTTCCTCCCCTACCACCCCCCAACTAAAATCCTACATATCATATATCCTTTCTTCTAGTCTACACCTGACTCAAACTTTCTGCTTCCTCATGACCTCTGCTTCCTTCCTTTTCTTCCCTTCTCATTCTCGTAGCTCCCTCCCCCTTCTTCCCATGCTCTCAATTTGTTCTTAATATATCAAGGATTTAAATTTTCATTTTGAATAAAATGCAATGGATTAAGAATATCTTTAGCTCTTGTTACATAATCATATAAGAAACCTCAAGATAGTAGCATGATAGAATTATATATATATATTTTTTTTAGAGACAGGGTTTCTCTGTGTAGCTTTGGAGCCTATCCTGGCACTCGCTCTGGAGACCAGGCTGGCCTCAAACTCACAGAGATCCACCTGCCTCTGCCTCCCGAATGCTGGGAATAAAGGCATGCACCACCAACGCCCGACTAGAATTATATTCTTAAACCACTGTTGTTCAAGTAGATTCACTTCTTTGTTTAACTGAAGTCTTCTAGTAATCAAAAAAAGAAATGCAATTATAGTATTCAATATTGAAATTTATGTAAAAATAACCCAAAGAAATCAATTCACATATTCAAGTAAAGACATGTCTCTATGAATTTTATTTTCAAATTATTGGTCAACATTACACTAAACCAATCTCAAAGCAAACATCTTACTCAGCATTCATTGATTAAAACTTACCTCATTAGTTCTGTTTGAATATAGATGGAATGATGTATGACAAGCTGTAATATACAAAATAATGCAATAATCATTAGAATAAAATAGATACACAATCACACCTAAAATGTATGTCACCCCACTTGTAAAACACAAAATAGTGTATTTGTTTATGCTTAAATAAGATATAATGAATAAAATGTTTACATTTATGAATACATATAAAGGAAATATATTTGTTCTAACACTAGTCATATATAGATATTAGACAGAGACACACTGTAAAGTTCATAAAATTTGAGTCTCTCAAGTAGGACTTTAAGAAGAATTGTCCAGTGTGAAATTAAATATAAGTAGCAGTGACAACTTCTGGGCTTACCTAGTAATTCAAGAATAACTAAGTTTGTTTCTAGTGAGTACTTGACATTTTAACTTGAGCATAAAAGTGTAACTATATTCATTCATGTAAAAACTATCCATAAGTAAGAAGTTCTCCATTAGTAATTCATCATAAGATATTTATTCTGCTTTTCTTCTATGTTAGATGCTACAGGCTCTAGCTGAATCAATTAGTGAGGAAGAAACTTTCCATTTCCATTTCATTTGCTCGTGTTTCACTTTCTAATGGCAAATAAAATTACAAAATAAAGCCTTCATTGTTGGTATACTCTAACAAAAACAATGTTAAAAGAGAAAGATTAAGAAACTTTGGTGTATCCATTGCAATTCTCCATATCAAAACAAAATGTGTTAGAAATAGCAATAGGGAAATGCTTGTAGCTACAGATGGATGAAAAGATTCCACCTCCATTTCTTAAATTATAGCTGCTTCCAGATTAAAGAAAAACTCCTGATATAGCAGTACACTTTATATCTTCTGGAAACATCTTTTATTGCACTGGAAACTGATGTTGAATTTCCTGAATAATTACATAAATAAACCATGCACTTTACTTATTTGTGTGTCCATATTTAATGATATATTGTGCATGTAACTCTCAGAAATATGATTTATGGCATTTTATATTACCACAGAGGGGTGTTTACTTGAAATATGCACTTGAAAAATATCATATAAAATGATGTTATTTGATATATATTCAGAAATGATCTGATTTTTTTCAAGAAAATACAGGCTGAAAACATAGTTTCAATTAAATCATTTTGAAAGCACTCCTAATTGAATTTTCAGGTTTAAATGATGTAACATTCTAATGCACATAAAACATATAAATTATATTTATTTAATTCTCTAGTGTGATGGGAGTCAAATATAACTCTGAGTTGGTTATTACTGCCTTCAAAACAGAACAAAGAATATCCATATTATGTAAACCTAAAATAAAATATTCAGTGTGTGAAGGAAATTTTAAGCAAATTCAGAAGTCCAGCAAAAGTGCATTTTTCATTACTTTTCTTAGATAGTATATACTGGGATTAGTACAAACTAAAACTATTTAAAGATACATTCTCATAGTTACTACCTAATGATAATTATAAAACATTGAGAAGGCAATAAATCTTTCTATACAACCAGGAGCTAAGTTTGGGAAGTATCACCTCTTTGTTCTAAGCTTATTTTAACATAAGTCTTGGTTAACTGACTAGAGAAACAAGTCCATAGGGTGTTATGTAACGGTTTCAACAATAGTGAAAAAATCACATGGTTATCAGATTGTTTAATATATGGTAACCAGCTCATGGATCCATAGGATTAATATATTAAAAATGGCCACTGCAACAAAAGCAATCTGCAGATTCAATGCAATCCCCATCAAAATGCCAACACAATTCTTCACAGACCTTGAAAAGATAATTTCCCACTTCATGTGGAATCACAATCCCCAGGATATCTAAAACAATCTTGAATAATAAAAGTACTGCTGGAGGTATCGACATCCCTGATTTCAAGTTGTAACACAGAGCTTCAGTAATAAAAACCACCACATAGTAATAGCATAAGAAAAGACATGTTAATTAGTGGAATCAGATTGAAACTCCAGACACAAACCCAGATATCTCTGGACACCTGATATTTTATAAAGAAGCCAGAAACACACTGGAAAAAGACAGCATCTTTAACAAATGGCACTGGCCAAACTGGATGGATGCATGTAGAAGAAAGCAAATAGATCCATGTTTATCTCACTGCACAAAAGGCAACTCCAAATGCACCAAAATCTCTACCATAAATTCAGATGAACTGAATCTTATCAACTCAGAAGCAGAGAATGTCCTTGACCTCATTGGCACAGCATAGACTTTGTGAACAGAACATACCATTATCATAGGCACTAAGATAAAAAATAATGAATGGGACCCAATGAAACTGAAAAGCTTCTGCACAACAAAGGACACCATCACTTGGCCAAAACAGTAGCCTATGACAATGAAAAAGATCTTAAATAACTACACTCCTGATAGAGGTCTAATATCCAAAATATAGAAAAAATTCTAAAATACTATGTTTCAAGAAACCAATAGCCCAATTAAAAATGGGGTACATATCCAAACAGAGAATTTTCAAAATAAGAAACTCAAATGTTTAAAAAACTTTTAAAAATTTTCAAAATCTTCTAGTTTTCATAGAAATGCAAATCAAAATTATTTTTGGACTTCATCTAGTACCTGTCAGAATGGCTAAGGTTAAGGAAACAGGAGAAAATTCACAATGTGGTAAGGGGAACATATAGCCATTGCTGATGGGAGAGCAAACTTGCAGACCCACTGTAGAAATCAATGTTGTGGTTATCTGGGAGGATGGAAATCAATCCTCTTAATAAGGTCCAGTTCCAGTACTGTGTAGTGAGGGTTTCTATTGGTACAACAAAACACTGTGTCCTAACAAATTGGGAAGGAACAGGCTTAATTTTCTTACACTTGCATATCTCTCATCATCATCAAAGGTAATGAAGACAGGAAATCAAGCATGGAAGGATCCTGGAGACAGGAACTGATGCAGAGGCCAAGCGGGGAGTGCTGTTTTGGCTTGCTCCTCGTGGCTTGCTCAGCTTTCTTCCTTATAATCCTCAGGATCACCAGTCCAGGAATGACATCACCCAAAATGGTCTGGTCCTTTCCTTATCAATCACTAATTAAGAAAATGGTCTACAGGTTTGCCTATAATCTGATTTTATAGACAAATTTCCTTAATTGAGGTTTCCTGCTTCCAGATGGCTCTATCTTGTGTCAAATTGAGATAAAATTATAAGGCACAAGCACTTGGGCATGTAACAAAATGAAACTTCATCTTGCCATAAAGACCCTTGCTCAGCCATGTGCACTGCTGCTCTATTCATAATAGACAGAAACCAAAAACAAGATAGATATCCTTCAGCAGATGACGGAATAAAGAAAATGTGATATATTTACATAATAGACTATTACTCAGGTCCTAAAAATGAATTTTTGTTAGATTTAACATTTTCTTTGACTGGGTAACTATTTCTTCTATAGTGTGTTCTATGACTGGCATTCTTCCATCTCTTGTATTCTGTTAGTGATGCTTGTGTCTGTAGTTCCTGGTCACTTCTCCAGAATTTTGTCATTTTGTGTTTCCTTTATTTCCTCTATTTCTATTTTTAGGTCTTAAACAGTCTTCATCTCTCTTGTATTTTTTCTTATTGATTTTTGACATTATTTAAGGGATTTGTTGATTCATTCCCAATTTCAGTTGTATTGTTCTTGATGTATTAAGGGATTTATTAATTTCTTCTTTAAGGACCTCTGTCTTCATAAATTTTGTTTTATAGCTGTCTGCTTGTGCTTCAGCTGCATTTCAAGACTCAGAAATTACTATCATAGGATAGCTCTGGTAAAGCCATATTGCCCTGGCTCTCATTGATTGTATTCTTTTTTATTTTATTAGAAACAAGCTTGTTTTACATGTCAATCCCAGTTCCCTCTCCCTCCGGTGCCCCCACCAACCTCCTATCCCAACGCCTTTCTGCTCCCCAGTGAGGGTGAGGCCTTCCATGGGGGAATCTTCAAAGTCTGTCATATCATTTGGAGCAGGGCCTATACTCTCCCCTGTGTGTCTAGGCTGAGAAAGTATCCCTCTACTTGGAGAGGGCTCCCAAAGTCCATTCCTGTACTAGGGATAAATACTGATCCACTATCAGAGGTCCCATAGATTTCCCAGAACTCCTAACAGACACCCATGTTCAGGGGGTGTGGAACAGTCCTATGCTGGTTTCCCAGCTATCAGTCTGGGGTTCATGAGCTCCCCCTTGTTCAGGTCAGCTGTCCCTGTGGGTTTTTCCAGTCTGGTTTTGACCCCTTTGCTCATCACTCTTCCCTCTCTGCAACTGCATTCCAGAGTTCATTTAAGTGTTTCGCTGTGGGTGTCTGCTCTGCTTCCATCAGCTACTGGATGAAGGCTCTAGGATGGCGTAGTACAAGATAGTCATCAGCTGATTGTATTCCCACACTGCCATCTGCATTTGGGATGATTGTGGGCATAAGTAATCAATTTTGAGTTTGTCTTGGTTGGATGTGTGTGTTACTTGGTTTCTCTTTTTACTTTGTCCTGGTCTTTGTGGCATCTCCATCCAGTAGAGTGTTTCTGTACAAGATGGGGCTGGACTTCTATTGGCTAGCTTGTCTTTTGGTGCAGCCGGGTTTCTCCATTCTACTGACTAGTGTGGCATGCACTTTCGTTTCTGACTGCTGTGGCCTGAGTCTGATGAACAGAAATCTGCAAGAGTTGGGGATAGAGACAGGCCAAGGTGTGGGTTGTGAGGTGGGATTGAGGTGGGGGTGGGATGGCACTTTGGGAACTGAATCTGGGGAGTGAGTCAGTTCATCTGTTCTGACTGGTATGGCATGCACCTGAGCCTCTACTCTATTTTCACACTATAGGACATTTTAATAAATATTATTATGGCTTTCAATTTAGTGTTTTTATGGGATTTAAGAGTGTGCAAACAAGTAGGTGTCTGCCTCTATATCTGTTTCTTTTGCCAATTCTTTGGTTCTTTCCTACTGTTTTGATCTCCTCTGATTTGTTAGTTTTCATTTTATCTTATTTTATTTTATTATTGTTCCTTAAAGCCTTCTTGTTTTCCAATGAGGGTCAGAAAGTTGGTGAGAATGGATAGGAGGGGAATACAGGAGGGAAAATGGTAATGAGTTATATTATGTGAAAAAAAGAAACTATTTTCAGTAAAGCAACAAATATGGGTGCCTGTCCTACTAGTTTTCTTCAATGAAGCACACTGTTCACCTCAAACAGAGAAATAAGTGATACCATCTTTTTTCTCAGTGCTAGTTTCAGACCATAGCTATAGAAAACTCAGTATCTTTTTAAATTTAAAATAGATTCTTCTCCTGTGGAATATATTCTGACCATAGTTGCCCCTCCCTCCACTCCCCAAACCCCCTCCCCTTCAGATCCACTCTTTCTCAGTTTCTCTTCAGAAAAGAATATACTCCAAGAGACAATAGATAAACAGGACAAAACAAGATATAGTAAGACAAGGCAAAGCCCTCCTATCCAGGCTGGACAAGGCAACACAATAGGAGGAAGAGTTCCAAGAGCAGGCAAACTACTCAAAGACATATCCACTCCCAATGTTAGGAGTCACAGAAAAACACAAAGCTTGCAGCTATAACATAGGCAGAGCTTTCTTTTTATGTACCCTGCAGAGTACCTTTCCTCAACAAAGAGACTAGAACATAGAGCTGAATGCTCCATGAAGTCACTTGCTTGACAGCTCCATGTTCAATGATATATGTAGACATTTTCCTAGGCAAAGGGACATGCTGGCAGTATGCAGAGATCAACCATCTGTCTTAACATCAACATAGGTTGTTTGGGGAGATTTCCATGGGACCCCCTTGACCAATAACTCAATAGACTATAACCTGGTCCTTCTACTGGGAACCTTCCCTGGCTAGAAGATATGGTCTGTTCAGACTTCATTCACCATTCCTATGAGTACTCAATAAAGTCACCATCATAAATTCCAGAAAGTTTCTTCAGCATTACATGTCCAAACTATGCCCCAAATTTCCCCCAATTCTTGCTGTTTCTCCCTGCAGTCTCTCCCTCTATACCTTCCCACCATTTTTCCTTCTCCTATTCCCACCCACGCTTTGTCCATTCTATTTGATCTTCCAAGGGAGATCCATTCATCCCCCTTAGAGCACTTCTCTTTACCTAACCTCTTTAGGTCTTTGCATTGTAGCTTGATTATCATTTATTTAACACCTAATATGCACTTATGAATGAATACATACCGTATTTGTTTTTCTGGACCTGGGTTACCTCACTCAGGATGATTTTTTTGTAGTTGAGAATTCAATATTATACAGTTGGATATATGTGTTCATTTCTATTAAGAGTTGTTTTTATAATGAGAGTGATAATGATATTTAATGGATGTATTTGATATTTTTCTCCTCTTTCAATACTGTGTATTATTCTCTTCTCAACCCTGTGACTACTTATTTTACATGTTTTATTTAAATTAGAAACAGTCTCTTTTTTTGGTTTTTCGAGACAGGGTTTCTCTGGGTAGCTTTGGAGCCTATCCTGGCATATCCTGGCACTTGCTCTGGAGACCAGGCTGGCCTCGAACTCACAAAGATCCGACTGCCTCTGCCTCCCGAGTGCTGGGATTAAGGGCATGCACCACCAACGCCCGGAAATCAATCTTATTTAATGTATCAATCCTAGTGTCCGCTCCCTACCATCCTCCCATACTCCTCACTGACCTCCTCATGCCACCCCCCATCTATTCCCCAGGGAGGGTAAGGAATTTCATGAGGAATCATCAAAATCTGTCAAGTCATTTGGGGCAGGGCCTAGGCCCTCCCCTGTGTATCTAGGCTAAGAGAATATCCCCCCATGGCAAATGGGCTCCTGAATTCCATTCGTGCACCAGGGATACATACTGGTTGAAACTCCAGAGGCCCCATAGACTACCCAGTGTTTCTAGCTGACATCCATGTTCAGGGGGCCTGGTTTGGTCCTATGCTGGTTCCCCAGCTATCAGACTTGGGAGCATGAGTTCCCACTGTCTCAGGTCAGCTGTTTCTGTGGGTTTTCCAAGCCTGGTCTTGACCCCTTTGTTGGTCACTCCTCCCTCTCTGAAACTGAATTCCAGGAGTTTGGCTCAATGCTTAGCTGTAGATCTCTGCTTCTGCTTCCATCAGCTACTGGATGAAGGCTCTAGGATGGCATTTAAGGTAGTCAACATTCTCAGTATAGGGGAAGGGCATTTAAGGTAGCCTCTCCACTATTGCTTAGGGTCCTAGTTGGAGTCATCTTTGTGGATCTCTGTACAATTCCCTAGTTCCACGTTTCTCTTTAAGCCTATACTGGCTCCCTCTATCGATGTGTCTCTTTTCTTGCTCTCCTCTATTCCTCTCCCCACTCAATTTTCCTGATCCCTCATTTCTTCCCCCTCCTCTTCTCCCCTCCTTTTTCTCTTACCTCCCTCCTCCCTCCCCAATGCTCCCAATTTGTTCAGGGGCTCTTGTCCCTTTCTGTTTCACTGTGGGGGGGATCATGTATGTATCTCTTATGGACTTCCTTGTTTCCCAGCTTCCCTGGAGGTGTGGATTGTAGGCTGGTAATCATTTTCTCTATGTCTAATATCCATATATGAGTAAGTACATACTGTGTTTGACTTTCATTGACTGAGTTACCTCACTTAGGATGGTTTCTTCTAGTTCCATCCATTTGCCTGGAAATTCCAAGATTCCATTTTTTTTCTGCTGAGTAATACTCCATTGTGTAAATGTACCACATTTTCTTCATCTATTCTTTGAGTGAGGGGCATCTAGGTTGCTTCCAGTTTCTGGTATTACAAATAATGCTGCTATGAACATAGCTGAACAGATGTCCTTGTTGTATGAATGTGCATTCTTTGGGTATATGCCTACAGACACTGAGATTGACAATTAATAAATGGGACCTCCTGAAACTGAGAAGTTTCTGTAAGGCAAAAGACACAGTCAACAAGACAAAACAGCAGCCTACAGAATGGGAAAAGATATTAACCAATACACATCTGACAGAGGGCTGATTTCCAAAATATGCAAAGAATTCAATAATCTGGTCACCAAAACACCAAATAATTAAATTAAAAAGTAGGGTACAGAACTAAACAGAGAATTCTCAATACAGGAATCGAAAATGGCTGAAAGACATTTAAGAAATTTCTGATCATCCTTAGCCATCAGGGAAATGCAAATCAAAACAACTCTGAGATACCATCTTACTCCTGTGAGAATGGCTAAAATCAAATCACCAAGGACATTTTATGATGGAGCAAGGGTAACACTTCTCCATTGCTGGTAGGAGTGCAAACTTGTACAGTCACTTTGGAAATCAGTACAACATTTACTCCAGAAAATGGGAAACAGTCTACCCTGTGGCTACTTTTATACCTTTGTTTTCGTTGTTCCTCTTTAATTCATTCATATTTGAGTCACATGTTCCTATACACACCTTTTCCATAAAGCATCTTTATCTCCAAGATATTGTCTCCTAATACTCATTATTAATAAACTTATAACCTCTAGAAATTATTGAATAATGAAAATATATAATCATACTTTACATTTCAGTTTTTTCTTCTTTAACCATTTCTGTGTATCTGTCAGACTATCTTGAAGCCCACCTACTTCAATCTAAACTAAGATCTTGAAATGCTGTGTTCTCTCTGACTAATTTCTGACTAGCATTTCACAACTGATGGTACCTCTATCCTTCCGGAAGTCATGTTATGCTCAATATCATTATGACAATCAGCATTTTAAAAGTATATTTATACACTGAGAAAGAATAAAAACATAAGGATTCTAAATATAAAGATTTCTACTTAAATAACTATAAGTACCATCATAGCTTGTCGTGCCTATTATTTAAAACTTAGGAAAGAAGTGTGTATGGGATAGCTTAATGCAAACTTGCCATTTATGAAGATGTCATATAAAAGCTTTACTAGCTTTTAAGATATTTTAAAGCATATGAATAAAAAGAAAGTTTCAGCAGTAATATCCTGCAAAAGTGAACAATGCTTCTTCCAAAGAGATGGATTATTAAGTAACAAATTCTTAGCACTAGGTAAAAAAATCAACCCAGTAATCATTGAAGCACTAGCGGCACCTAAAATAATACAGGTGTTACTGTTGTTCTTGTTTGCCCAATGTAATGATGTGATAAGACATCCCCTCACTTTGGATTCTGGGTGGGGAATTCAGTCTTGAAATGACCTACTATTATACTGCCAGATAGCCTTCATAGTCCTCGAAGATGCTATGGAGTTTGCCAGGGGAAGGAAAGTCACCTTTTTGGTTGAGCAATTGCCACTGGTAGGTTTTCCTTGCTTTTGAGGATGAACACACACTACATGTACGCGAGTAGCACGTATTAGATTTAGTAGTGTAAAAAATAATAAATAGGACATGGAGTTATAATGTAGATATATTGGGGAGATCATGGGGGAAACTAGAGGGAAGAATATAGAGTGGATATTATCAAAATACATTGCATACCTCTTTGAAATGTCATGAGTGTAACATGGCCACAGAAATTAGTAAGCTCCCAGACATTAACATAACTGACTCCATGATGCTAGTAACATTCAGGCTGTAAAACTCAGCATATAGAAAGCACCTGCCAGAACTAAACAAAAAAACAAACAAAAAACAAGAACAAGAAACAACAAAAAAGAAAACAACCAACCACAACAGAGGCCTAATCCGTCAAAGTCCTTAATTCTGGGAATGTCTCTAAATATACTAACCTTTTCTTTTGAGTCGGGAGTTTCATTTTTAGCTAATGGCTCTTTTTACCTGAAGTACATGGTGTTTTTTTTTTTTTTTTGCCTTTTGTTTAAAATCTCACTCTAAGAAAGGTTCATTGTTCTAGTGGAATTTCAAGCATCCACTTTATTCTCAGGCTGGCTATTAAAGACTTTTTATTGACTTAAACCCATATCCAAGCAACATTACCTGGTAGATACTCCACAATTAGAGTAAATAGAAACATGATTTTAAAAAAGACGATTGTCAAATTTTCTTTTGATTATTGTTATAGAGAAATTTCCCCAATAGCTGACTTTCAACTCTTCAATGTAATGACTATACTTCATTGTTTTGTTACCCAACAACCAGACCTTTAGCTTGTTCATTTAATGAATGCAAATATGTGTATTCAGTGCATGTGCACAGATGTCTAAAAACATGTTTTAAAAATGGTGACAATTCTTAAAAAGTTTAAATATTTAATTTGTTAACATAGATTTAAGTAATGGTAATATTTTTATTGATAACAATGTATTAAGGCTGTACAGTAGAGACCAGCTATTGTTAAAGAACAATGGATAGATAATTTACACTAATTAAACTAAACAGAATGAAAAAAACATTTTGTTAATTTGTTAATTTAACTTTATAATAAACTGGTCTGTCCTAAAATTCTTGATTTGTATTTTTCTTATTTAGATGACTTTCCTTATCCTGGTTGATCCAAGATCCACTAGTTGCTGATTTTGTTGTTTGCCTCTCCAAGAGAGCTCTATTTACCTCTTCTGGTTTTGGCCTGGCAATGAATCCCCTACGTAAATGGAAAATCCTAGTTGCAACCATAATCAATAGCATAGCCATAGCCAGGAAAGAAAACGAGGTAGAACTCCTTCCACTATGATTGCATTACAGAATAAGGTTATTTTAATACCTTTTTTTTCCATAGGCATTCTACTAGTTTATGTGTATTTTCCATGAATACTTTCCATTCTGTTTCTGTTTGTGTCTACAGGTATGAAAACATTGAGAGAGTGAAACTAAACAGCAATGGGGTCAAGCAGGCCAGTCTAAGAAGGTTGTAATATGTTGCTTTTCAAATACTACATTAAGTGTTTATATTTTGTATGTAGGACTAAAGAAATGAATATATGAAAATTCTTAGTGTAAACACTAGCACTTGTTTTCAAATGACTTTTCCTAACAAAGCCAGGAAAAATATGTTCAAATTTTATACTATGCATGTTACTTATAAAGATTCTTTTTCTACTAAAACTAAAGAGTTTTCTTACCTTTTGTAATATTAGGATTGTACATCCCAAAAGTTTACAGCCACAGTTTATTACCAAATACAACTGGTTATAATTACTAACCTCACTTATTGTACATTAAGATGGAAATGATCTGCATAGTCTAATTTGAACATGGGCTTACTTTCAGCAGACTTCTTGTAATAATGAATAGGCAACAGATTATCCTCAAAAGGGCAATATACCGTGCCACAAATCACAAGTTGCATTTCCTCCTCTTATTTTTTTTTAACGGCAAAATGTGATTCCAAAAAGAAGTTATTAAGCTATAACACCTTTGTCATTTTGAAGCTCTAAGCACTTAAAGTGCTGAATTTTAGATTACTTTTTTATAATCTGCCTGTGCCTTGTTTCCTTACTGTATGTAAAGTTATTAAAGCTGTCTTCTTCAATTTCTTCTCTACTTAGGAAGCTATGACAAAAAGATGAAAGAGACTACCTTTAATCGCAAAAAGCTAAACTCAATGCAGAATTGAAACAGGAGAATACATAAAGACAATAAGGGTACTTTTCCAAAGGTAGTTTACGATCATTGAGTGGTCACTAAAAAAGCACTAAACGGGAAGTATATGACAACATAATGGGCCAGGGCTCAATTTCCTCTCTAGATGGTTGAAGCTAGATTTTTTTTAAGGATGCTATGTAATTGGATTGCCATGTCCATACAATGATTACTCTCCATGGGGTGGGGATGGGGAACATTTGTTTTGTGAGCTGCATAAAAGAAAAATACATATTAAGACAGAGGTGGCAATTAGATTCGAAATACATTTTCAAAGAGTACTATTAAATAAAGTGTTTCACAAAACAAACAGGGAACTTCTTGAGATAATGTTTTCTTTTTAAAAGTCTAAAATAAAAATAGACTTGTAGGTCTAATATGTCTTTATAATTACTTGATATCTAAATAGGGATGAGAATTTTCAAGCATTTGTATTTTATTGCTTTTATGGATGTATTGGGTTTATATCTCTTGCTTTAGCCTCCCAAATTCTGAGCTTTCTAGAACTGGAAGATTTTGAATTACATTTACCTGGACCACATATTATTGTCCCGTGCTGAGATTTACCATATGCACTTGAAGTTTCCCAGAAATTTAATCTTTCATTATAATATTTCTCATTCCTTTATGTCATTTTATACAAACTACAATAAAATTAGGCTTAAAAGTTCCATTTACCTAGATCTAAGCAATTAGAAATTACTGTCAAAAACAATTTTTATGTGTTTCCAAAGTGCAGGTTGCTAGACCTTATTATATTCTACACATATTTTGAAAAATATTTTCAGATGACATCCTGTGTCTCCGTCATCCATTTTCAGTTATCAAAAATAGCCAAATTTGTTTTCTGAACATGTTGAATTCTACATCAATGGTAAGCACAAGAAAGTTTGCAAATGAAACCTGGTCAAATAAATTTTTGTTTTCCCTCTGTGTTCTAAAAGACAAAGTTTAAATATATTAATATAAATCACACAGGTTAGAGATAAGCTCTTGTCTAGATTTTCAGATAATTTATGTTCAGTGTCTTCAATAGACGTACTGTAGCTACAAGATTCAATTGTACTGAGATTTAATTAATGTTAAATGTACACACACACACACACACACACACACACACACACACACACACACACACACATATACACAGAGGTGCAATACCTTTGTGAAATTACATAATTTTGAAATGTCAGAGAGGCTACACACATGAACTCTAATCAACATGTTTTCTAATCAAGTCCTGAACAACATGGTCACCAATAGAAATGCTAACATGGATATATTGTGTTAAGGATTTGTTGGACTTAAGATTTTCTTTGGTTGATTAATCTTTTTCCTCTAGTTTATCTTCAGCATCTAAGATTCTTTCTTCCATCTCTTGTATTCTGTTGGTTATGCTTGCATCCGTGGTACCTGATTGTTTCCTCAGCTTTTCTATTTCCAGCATTCCCTCAGTTTGTGTTTTCCTTATTGTTTCTATCTCAGTGTTCAGGTCTTGAATTGTATGAATTGTCTCCTTCAGCTGTTTGATTGCATTTTTTGGATTTCCTTAAAAGATTTGTTGATTTCTTGCATCTTTTGGTTTGTCTTTTCTTCCATTTCTCTGAAAGATTTTCTTATTTCCTCTCTTAGGGTCTCTATCATCTGCATGAAATTGTTTTTAAGGTTGCTTTTCTGCTTCATCTGTGTTGGAATGTTCAGGTCTTGCTGGAGTAGAGTCTCTAGACTCTGGTGGCAACATATTGGTTTTTCTGTTGTTGGATGTCTTCTTATATTGTCGTCTTCCCATCTCTTCTTCAAGCAGGTGCAGGTGGTGTCTCTTTCTTTCCTGGTGTGTATGGGCCCAAGGTTCCTTCCTGTGGGTGAAAGAGGGTCTGATACTCTGATGGGTCTCAAGGTGGGTGCAGGCAAGTTTGAGACACTCTATTATAGAGCTTCAATCCTGAAAACAGCTTGGTATTGGCACAAAAATAGACAGGTAGACCAATGGAATCAAATTGAAAACCCTGGTATTAACCCACTTACTTACTAACAACTGCTTTTTGACAAAGAAGCTGAAGATATACAATGGAATAAAGAAAGCATCTTCAACAAATGGTGCTGGCATAACTGGATGCTGGCATGTAGAAGACTGCAGATAGATTCATGTCTATCACCATGCACAAAACTAAAGTCCAAATAGATGGAAGACCTCAACATAAATCCATCCACTCTGAACCTCTTAGAAGAGAAATTGGGAAGTACCTTAGAACAAATTGGTACAGGAGATAGCTTCCTGAACACTACACCTGTAGCACAGACCCTGACCTTCAGAAACTGAGAAGTTTCTGTAAGGCAAACGACACAGTCAGCAAGTCAAAATGACCTCCCACAGAATGGGAAAAGGTATTCAACAAACCCATATCTGAGAGAGGTCTGATCTCCAAAATTTACAAAGGACTCAAGAAGCTAGTCTCCAAAACAGCAAATAATCCAATTATAAAATGAGGTGAAGAACTAAACAGAGAATTTTTAACAACAGAAATCTAAAATGGCCAAAAGACACATACGAAAGTGCTCAACATCCTTAGCAATCAGGAAAATGCAACTCAAAACCACTCTGAGACATCATCTTACTCCTGTCAGAATGGCCAAAATCAAAAACACCAATGACTCTTATTGCTGGAGAGGATGTGGAGCAAGGGGAACACTCCTCCTCTGCTGGTGGGAGTGCCAACTTGTACAGCCATTTTGGAAATCAGAATGGTGATTCCAGAGTAAAATGGGAGATTCAGAATTCCACTCTTAGGCGTATACCCCCCAAAAGCACATTCCTACAACAAGGATATCAGTTCAACTATGTTCATAGCAGCATTATTTGTAATAGCCAAAACCTGGAAGCAACCTAGATGCCCCTCAACTGAAGAACGGATAGAGAAAATGTGGTACATTTAAGCAATGGAGTACTACTTAGTGGAAAAAAGAAAAAAAAAACCAATGGAATCTTGAAATTCGCAGGCAAATGGATGGAACTAGAAGAAACCTTTCTGAGCAAGGTAACCCAGTCACAAAAAGACAAACATGGTATGTACTCACTCATATATGGATTTTACACATAGAGCAAAGGATTACCAGCCTATAATCCACAACACTAGAGAAGTTAGGCATCAAGGAGGACCCTAAGAGAGACATACATGGTCCCCCGGAGAAAGGGAAAGGGACAAGATCTCCTGAGCAAATTGGGAGTATGGTGTTAGGGGAGAGGGAGCTAAGAGAAAGAGAAGGGGAGAAGAGTAGGGATAAGGAGGACATAAGGGAGGAGGAAGTTTGTGTAGGGGGAAGAATAGAGGAGAGCAAAATAAGAGATATCATCAGAGAGGGAGCCAGTATAGGTTTAAAGAGAAATCAGGCACTAGGGAAATGTCTGTAGATCCTCAAGGAGGACACCAACCAACAATCTAAGCAACAGAGGAGAGGCTACCTTAAATGCCCTCCCCTGATAATGAGATTGATGAATAACTTATATGCCATCCTAGAGCCTTCATCCAGCAGCTAATGTAAGTAAAAGCAGACAGCCACAACTAAATATTGAACTGAACTGGAATCCAGTTGCAGAGAAGGAGGAGTGATAAGCAACTTGGTCAAGACCAGGTCAAGACCACAGAAATAACTGACCTGAACAAGGGGGAGCTCTTCGCCCCCAGAGGGATCACAGGGAAAGCAGCATGGAACTGATCCAGACCCCATGAATGTGGTTGTCAGTGAGGAGACCTCGGAAATCTATGGGGCCTCTTGTGGGAAATCAGTACTTATCCCTAACTTAGGAATGGACTTTGGGAGCCCACCCCAAATTGAGGGATACTCCCTGAGCCTAGACACACAAGAAAGGCCATGCCCTATTGCAAAGTATATGACAGACTCTGAAGACCCCCTATGGAAGGCCTCACCCTCCCTGGGGAGCAGAAATGGTACGGGATAGGTAGGGTCTTAGTGTGGGGGCAGGGGAGGAGAGGAAGGAGAGGGAACTGGACTGACATGTAAAACAATCTTGTTTTTAATTTAAATAAAAAATGGAGAAAAACAAATGCTAACATGGAAGGGGGAAAGCTTTAAGGACCATAGCGGTAGACCAAGAATGAAGGGCAACTAGAAAATGCTGGTGGGTGGAGAAAGCCTCCCTTAGGTTGGTGATTCAGTATGAAGTGGTCAGCCATGAGACCTTGTAACATTATACAGACTGAGAAAATAATATTTTAACACACAAAAACACGAATGGAACGTCCATTTAAAAAAAATGAGACTGAAATTTTGAGGGAGAGCAAAGTGGTTTATGTGAAAGAGGGAGCAAAGGTAAGAAGGAAATTACGGGTTCATATTATGATTTAAAAAAAATAAGCCGAGCTTTGGTGGTGCACGCCTTTAATCCCAGCAGAGGAGGCAGATCTCTGTGAGTTCGAGGCCAGCCTGTTCTCCAGAGTGAGTGCCAGGATAGGCTCCAAAGCTACACTGAGAAACCCTGTCTCGAAAAACCAAAAAATAAAAAATAAAAAAGGAAATATTTTTAAAAATCTTTCCACCCAAGAAAGCTAATTTGAATATGTAAAGTGTATGGAGGGTAAAAATATGAATCTAAGTTGTTATATTGCTGCATGACTTTAATCCAAGTAGTAAGGAGGCAGAGGCATGGGGAGCTCTGTGCATTTTAGGTCATTCAGGACTACAGAGGGAGACTCTAAAATGGAAACAGAATATTAAGCTAAGGCTTAGGATCAAGAAATATTAGCATGTTAAACTAAAATAAAAAGCATTCTTGGACAAAAAAGAGAATGGAATACTCAAACAAGAAAAACCAAAAAGGGTTTAGAAAAGGAATATAAATGGTATTATAAAGGAATATAAGAAATAAGTTAAAATACATTGGCTAAGTTGCTCCTCTGTTTAGTCAGCATAACAATATAACTTGAAAATATAGTGAGTGAGTTCAGTAATAATTTTATACTAAAAGCTCTGTTATAGTACTTATGTTTTAAAGGAATTATAATTAATTTTTAAGAGAGGCTGCAAATTCAAATATTAATTCTCTAGTAAACTTAGAGAAGTCAGAAAAAACTTTTGTGAATAATGGAACATATTTAAATCATTTTGACTTTAAATTGAATTAATCAACAATCATTTTAAGTTTTAATAAACAATTGGGTCTTTTAACAGTGGGGAAACGATTGGTTTAAGGATATAGAACTGCAGTTGGACAAGAGGCATGGACTCTGTGAAGTCTTGAGTGCTACTGAGAGCATGATAAATAAGGTTGATAACAATATGCTATATTTTAAAAGTTGTGAGATAGTATACTTTAAGTGTTCTCAAAAAATGATGAGTATGTGTGATATAACGTGTTAATTGGTTTAATTTAGCCATGCCATTGTGAACATACTGTATCATGCATCATAATTGTGCATGACTTTATTTATGAGCTAAATAAATGAATGGAAAAAAAGTACAAAAGAATGACAAAAATAAAAAAAACAAAACTAAAATTTTCAGAAACAAAAATTATCAGTTCAGCTACATGCTGCCATTGAGATAGATTTCCAATGTATGAGCTCAGCTTAAACATCTGAAACAATGAATACAATCAAGGCAGTAAAAGGGGAACAATTTTAAATAGTAATATTAATTTCAAGAAGGAAGATTTATAACAAAATAAACTAATTCCAAAAATTTTAGAGACCAAACAACATGTAATTAAAACACATTTTCTCATATATACATCATGAAATTCTACTAATACTTGAAATGAATGAAAATAAAAATAAAACATGTAATCATCTAATAAAATTTAGGATGAACTGAAAGTCTACCTTTATGGAAATGTATAATGTTAAAATGATATATTTGAAAAGAAAAAACTCTAAAACCATTGATTTCTCTGTTGACATCAATTAGAAAGAAAAGCTATTTGTAATTATTGCATGTAAAGTAAGAAAGATCATATAAATTAAGACAAACTCATTTGAAATATAAAGGTGGAAAGTAATACAAAAAATCAATGAAACTAAAAGTTTCATCTTTTTTATGATGAACATAATTAATATATTTCTATAGAAATTAATTGAGAAACAAAATACATGTAGGTTCCCATGTGCTCCATAAAACATAGTTTTAAAAATTATTATTTTCCAGAACCAACTTTAATGAGAATTTTGTAAAATGAGGTAATGTTCATAGAAAAAATGGAGGCGGAATCACACAGAAGCATGTGGCATTCAGGTCTTTCCACTTGCATCTTAATAAGAGAACAGGGATAAATGTTTTAGTGACCACACAAAAAGAAATGCAGTTTGTAAGAAAATAATTCTTGAAAATTATTGAGATGTATACTATGACAGCTTTAAACGGTGTGAAATCAATAACATGCCCCCATATAGGAATTGTTATTCAGAGTTACCACATTATGCTATTCAAGTATTTAATATTCAAACATAATCATAAAAAAGCATAAAAAGGGAACAGAAGGTGCAAAGGGAAATAATGAATAGCAATTACCACTGCGCTTGATAGTTCAATTTATTAGATAAGATTTCTCACTATACCTTAAATACACTGGAAGTTCTAAATTATATGGGAAAAAGAACTTAAATGAAGAAAATATACGAAAATAATATCAATAAAAGTGTAGAAATTATAAAAATTAGTAGTAAAGAAACAACAGAAACAAAAAGTATGAGATTGAAATGGATATTTCACAAAATATTTAGTACTAAATTTAAGCAGGTAGAGGCAAATACCAAGTCAACCAAACAGAATATGGTTAAAATAACTGATTCTGAGGATTACATCATGAAAAAAGAAAAATTAAACCAAACTTCAATTAAGAACAACAGCTGAGTTCTCAATGGAAACTTGAAATCCAGAAGAGCATGGGACAGTGCATCTCAAGCTAAAATACTATCTCCAGTTTAGACTATCATATCCAGCAAAATTGAGAGCAATATGTAAAGGAGAAAGAAAAACTTTCCATGTCATACAAACCTTTTTAAAAGGTGTAACAAACAAAGCATCCAAAAGAAAATACAGAAAACATTGTTTCTGCCTGAAAAGAGGAAGGAACAGAGCACAGAGACTGAAAATGAACACAAAGCCACAACTATTCAAATACAAAATAACTATGAGAATACAAACAACACCCAAATTCCACAACATGATCACTCATTTTAACAATAACGTTAAATATAAATAGCCTCAATTCTCCAACCAAAAGCACTGTCTAAATGGAGTAAGAAACTAGTATAAGAAACACAGAAAGTTCCTTAGAGTAAAAGGATGAGCAAATTACTCCAACCAAATGTAACCAGGAAATAAGCAGGCAATGCTAAACTAATATCCAACTAACTGATCAAAAGAAAGAGTGGAACACTTCATTCTAATCAAGGGAACAAGTTATTAACCTTAACATTAAACTCTGCTGCACATAATTTCATAAAAAGTTTACAACTGGAATTAAAGACAAACTAACATCATTCCATTAATAGAGAATGTTGTTAATGCACCAGTTTTTCTAATAAAAAGGTTATCTGGACAAAAAGCTAAGATGAGAAACATCAGAACAAATTGACATTAAACTTCAAATGGTATTAATTATCTGCAAACTATTTCACACAAACTCCAAGAAATATATATTATACTTAGAAGCACAGGGAAACTCTTCCAAAATAAACTACACCCTGGATTTAACATGAGAAAACATTGTTATTCCTCTCTCAACATTTTGTAAGAGTACATTGCAAAATATTACGATTCATTTTCAATTTCTATACATTTTCTTTATATACTTTGTAGTACATAGTGAATGCTATGAGAAATTTTTATTGCTTATTTGTATGAGAACTTGCAAAATTAATGCCACATTTTATGATATTTTAAAGAGAAGATATTTTCTTTGATCACCACTTAACTCAATAACCTATACCTTTCATATTCCATCCAGTGTTCTCTAATGTGGTACAAATAACAAAATTATGGTTTTACTTGGGTAGCATGAGTAATATAATGCCTAGACATTTGCAATATCTTGAATGAATACATCACAAATTATCACAGGGTTGATGTCCTTAGCTCCTGATTCCACAGAAAGCAGTGAGGATAGGGATGTACAAAGTTGGCCCTGCCAGTCACTGGCTGAAGCACTAGGGAGAGCTGGTCCTGCCCCTCACTAAATGTAGCACCTGGGAGAACAGGTCCTGATGTCCCCCGGTAGCATGGCAGACCCAACCCAGTTGATAGGGACTCAGGTTATCTGGCACAACAACTTGTGTGGGAAATCTGCCCCCTCATCTGTCATAGAGTACAGTGGGAGAGAAAGATCACCCTGCCCCTCTCCCACCCCCACTGCCTCAGTGCCAAGTGGAAGAGCAGGCCATGAGGTCCTGAGAGTGGGAGAATTAGCATTATGCTACTACTGGCAGGAGCATTTGGGAGAGGAGGCCCTACACACCTCACCTATGTGGCACAGTACTTCTGATGCTGTTGGGGAAGCAGCTGAGCCTGCCTGGAGGGCATGAGAACAGGAAGACTTACCCCATGTCCTCCCTAATCTGCCATGTAGTGGTGAGGGTGAGGGAAATATGCTCTGCCCCAACTCCTAGCCACCTGTGACAGATGGGAGAGCTAGCATCAGAGCTTGAGAATGGAAGAACTGGTCCTGTCCCTCAGCAAGTGCATCAATCAGGAGAGGGAGTACTGCACCTCCCATGGGCAAAACAGTAGAGCTAGTCCTGATGCTGTTGAGTGCAGGTAAACTGAATCCAAGGGCATGAGAACTGGCCCTGCTTCTTGCGGCCTAATACACTGGGTGAGATAGATTTGGCAGTGCTGGAGAGCTCATCTAAGTGGTGAAGACGAGGGAAAGGTGGAGGGCTAACTAATCCAACTACCATCTATGAACTGCTGGAGCATGTGAAGGAGCCACACCTCGAGATCCAAAGCTACAGGATCTGCATGACACAAGGCAACAATAAAATGTCCAAGAGGCGTCCCAGTGAGGGCCCAGTGTCAATAGGGATTTGAAGAAGACATCCCATTTAGAACAGTGTTAAGAGGCCTCTCACTGCCTGTATATTGTCTAGTGTGGGGTTGATGTAGCCTAGGGTCCCAGAATAATTTGATAATTATTTGCATTTTGTCTAATATGGTTATGATTCTGGAAATATTACTAAAACAAAATGACTGTGGACACTAGCTTAAACTGTGAATGTTTCAAAATTCCCATGAAAAAATTTACATGTTCTTAATTTTAGATTTCTTATCTTTTCTGAGATGTCTATATGTTGGTAGGACTTTTCAACTCTAATACACAAATGTTATTGCTGACTTGGAAGGTTTCAAAAACTTTTAAATGCATAATATAGAAACATAAACAGTTCAGGGATCCATAAAAGTAGTGATTATTTTTTTCAAGTAGGAACGTTAAGACAATGGGAATCTTTAAAGTTCTGATTATATATATATATATATATATATATATATATTATATATTATATGTTATATATTATATATAATATTATATATATGTATATATATATATATATATATATATATATCAAGATAGTAAATAGTGTTTTTGAGATTTTGCAGTATGCTAGGGATTTACTATATTTATATTATTTTAACCTTATGAATTTATGAAATAGTAAAAATTTAAAATGTGTGTGTTACCTGTCAATAGGTCATAATCACGTCAGTTTTATCAACATTTTGAACTTCTTCAGTATTTCAGATTAATTTTTCAGCAGAAAATATGACACATTACTTAATCATAGAGTAACAAGATTTTTTGTGTATCATAATCTTTAGTAACGAATATTAAGGTAATTAATATGTATCCATTTCATCCTTTAGGATTTGCATTTAAAGCTTTTACGTCTTTCTCTTCTAATTTTTCACTAAGTAAGCTATGAACCATATTTCCCTACTGTGGTACAGAATACTATTTTCTGATGTTCTCATATTCTCAGTCATTAATAATTCCTCCTTTACTCTTACTACTTTGTGATAAAGGATTAAACATGTCTCATAATCATTATTTGCCTTATTCTGTCTGACTTATTTCACATAACATAATAGCAACCACTCTCACCCATTTTGCTATAAATAATAGATTATGTTTCTTCTTTGGCTGCAAAATACACATATGTATATATCCTTTGATTTACCAATTCATCCTCTACAGAATATCTATGTTTATTCCATATCTTTGCTACTATGAGTAGTGCAGCATAAAAAATAAACTGTTCAAATATCCCTCATACACTTGATAGAATTTCCTTTGAATGTTTACTTTGAATTGTACACAATTTTCATGCTTTTAAAATAATATTTCATTACTTTTGAGAATTTCATAAATTGTGATCATATTCACCTGCACATTGTCCCATATCTATGCTGTCCACACTTATGTTCCTTCCCTAAGCACGTTGTGATTTCTTCCTCTCATAACATTAAGATTCCTTCTCTCTCAGCAGCTATCAAATACTAACATATCCTCAGCTATCAGTGTAATTTTAAGCCTACCTTCCCTCCTCCATGGTAGGATGCTTTTATGATTTTTAGCACACTCAGGTTTTGTGTATACTGTCATAAATACTGTGAGTTCATACGTGCAATAGCCCTGTTATGCCTGAAAAACACTGAAAGTTTGAAGGTATCTACCATTTTTAGTTCTTTCAGTCTGCTTCCATTTCATCTTTCATGAATGTCCCTGAGCCTTGGGAGCAAGGGTGTAATATGCATGTCTCATTCAGGGCTGAATACTCCAGGCATTTATTCACTGTGATGGACAATTTAGGTTCTCTGTGCTTATTTCTATTTACTGCAAGCAGAATCTTCTCTGGTAAAGGTTGATAGTTAAAATAACCTATATGTATAACAATAAGCTACTAAACATTGCATTGATACTATGCCAATTTAGCAGAATAAAAATAACGTGTTCTACCTGAGGTCTTAGGGCATAGCTAGACATGGGATATTGGTATCATTATCAGTGTCTAATAAATGTTTCAACTCATGGAGAAATCCTAGATTGAATAAGAAAATGGCTGGTTACTTCCATCAAATTCGTGACAATATTGCCCACGTAAAATATCTTATAGCTTGCAGGGATCACAGGTAGCATATTGGGATTTTGTGTTTATTCCTCTTTAACTTCATATCTCTCATTGCTACTTATCTGTCTTGGAGATTTCCATGAATTAAGTCAAATTTGTTCTAACATCTACTAAACCACAAATATTCTTTAAATTAGTAGTTGAGTAGAAACCACATATTTCAATATAAATAGTCTGACCACCATTCCTATTCTCTATGTTCATATAATATTGGGCAAACTATTTTAAGAGTAGTGAAGTAAAGAGCTACCAACTAAGGATAGTTCCTTCCTAGGTCGACAGAAAAAAAAAATGTGCTGGTGAACTTTCTAATGTCTTTTCAGTGAATGGTTGCTCAGCCTGTAGAGCCTTCTAGTAGATCATGAGCATAGCATTTATCTTTGTATCATTTTATCTGACCTAGTGAATCACACAATTCTTGCCACATTTGCTTTCCTGGGTCATTTACAAGGCTTAAGGTTTGCTTTCTCCTTTCATTTCTAAAGGATAGCTTTGCTCATATAATATTCTTGGTTGATAATTGTTTTCTGTCAGACCTTACAATAATTCTTATTTTCTCCTGGGCTACAATGTCTTTGTTGAGAAATTTGCTTTGGTCTAATGTATGTTAACAGATAAATTGTTATATTAATCCCTCATTGTTTTTATAATTTTCTCTTTGTCTTCTGACTTTGAAAACTTATCTGTGATGTACCATTGTTACACTCCTTTGTGCTTTGGCATCTTCCAAATCACATGTCAGTCTAAATTATTCAGATCCATAAGTGTCTCTCCCACATAATAAATATCAAACCACCATGGGCTCCACCAAGTGATGTATCATTCCATTTACAGGTCCCTGCTTTCCTCTTTCTTTGTAATTGTTTGTAAACTGTCTTTTGTACCATGGTCTTAACCAAACAAGAAATAAAACACAATTAGGCTAAATTCCTTCTGCAATGCTTGTATATCCTCTATTTTCTTTCAGACATTGATATTCATGGGACCTCATTAATTCTAAACAAGTGTCCCCAGTAGCTTGTATGTGCCATTCTATCCAATGGCTCCAAATTATACAGCCTCTGAATAACAAGAATCCATAGTTACATTACTAAGCCACTATACTTCCATGGAACTTATACAGATCTTAACAATCCCTATATGCCCCTTTTTGTGTTCTACATTTGACAAATTAACTGTGATATATCATTGTGATATCTTTATATTTATCCCCTCCTTACTGCTCTGATATCTTCCCAATCTGATTTGCATTAGTCAGGCTGCAAGAAGCTTTTTTGTTGTTTTAAAATCTTTCTCTTTTCGAACAGTTCAGAGGCAAAATATTCCAAAATTTTCATTGTCTCATATTAGGTGATTAATTAGGACGTCTTCTTACATACATCCTTTAATTTAATATACACAATTCATTAGGACAAGTAGTTTTTTTTTTTTTTTTTTGGTTTTTCGAGACAGGGTTTCTCTGTGGCTTTGGAGGCTGTCCTGGAACTAGCTCTTGTAGACCAGGCTGGTCTCAAACTCACAGAGATCCACCTGCCTCTGCCTCCTGAGTGCTGGGATTAAAGGCGTGCGCTACCAACGCCCGGCAGGACAAGTAGTTTTACTATCTCATTTTTATAAATGAGAAAAGCTTAACAAAGATAGTCATGTAAGTTTTACAATGATAAATGGGTGTATTAGAATCTATTCACACAACTGAATATGAAGCCTATGCTTACCGGTTCATGTACAAGCAATTGTAAGTTATTATGATCATGACATAATTTAGAAAACTTCTAATAA
The DNA here is from genome assembly GCF_003668045.3 of Cricetulus griseus. Taxonomy (NCBI): domain Eukaryota; kingdom Metazoa; phylum Chordata; class Mammalia; order Rodentia; family Cricetidae; genus Cricetulus; species Cricetulus griseus. The sequence goes on along the minus strand of NC_048604.1, from coordinate 23,491,043 downwards.
ATACAACTAAAGTTTTTATTTCTTATATTGTATCAAAGTAAAACAACAGTTTTCTGTGTATTGTAAAATTCTTGGTAAATTTTAAAACTCCTTTTGTTTAAGCTTAAGAGTATTGAAAAATGGGTGTTCGTGTTTCCAAGTTGTGCTTGTCAGTATTGCTTGGTGAATATTTTAAAAAGAACACTGTCATGCTTAGTTTTAAATGCCAACTTGCTACAATCTTGAATCACCCAGGACAACAAAATAAATGATGGATTGCTTAGATTAGGTTGGCTTGTGGACATGTCTATAAGCAGGCTTTTTTGATTGTCAGCTGAAATGAAAAGAATCACCCTGAGTATTGACAGCAGCACTTCAATAACTGGATAATGAATTGAATAAGAGGGAGGAGAATAAACAGGGGTTCATGTGTTTGTACACTCTCAGATTTTGACTGTGCATCTGATGCTCCAAATTTATGCCTTGAGTTCCCTATAGGAATGCATTATTACTTGGCATTATAAGCCATATAAATGTGTGGTAGTTGGAATAGGAATGGCCCACATAGACTCATGTGTTTGAATGCTTGACCCATAGGGAATTGGCACTATTAGGAGTTATGGCCTTGTTGGAGTAGGTGTGACCTTGTTGGAGAAAGTGTATCACTGTGGAGGTGGGCTTTAACGTCTTATATACTCAAATCTATGTCTAGTGTGGCAATCTCTCCTTGCTGCCTACAGATCATGATGTAGAACTTTCAGCTCCTTCTCCAGCAGCATGTCCACCTGCATGCAAAAAACCTAATTTATGCTGTGATGATAATGGACTAATCTCTGAAACTGTAAGCCAGCCATAACTACATGTTTTTCGTTTATAATAGTTGCTGTCCTCATAGTGTCTCTTGACAGCAATAAAACCCTAAGACAAAATGCTTTCTTTCCTAAGTTGCCTTTTGTTTGCATATTGTGTCATAGCCTCAAAAAATGAAACTAGATCATATAAACACTGGTGAATCATGAATATTTATTTAGTAATTTTGGTTGAGTAGCATTGTCGTATTATAAAATCAATACTGCAGTAAAGCTAAAAAGTGAAAAAGCAAGGGTGAGATGGATTTAGCTAATTGCTAAAAACCTAAACTAAGTAGATCCCCTGTGACTGAACGGCCTTAGGATTGAGCAATTTATGTTTTGAGCATATGTATGCATTTACCACTTCATTTGGAGAAAGAAATTAGTACTATGAACTGATGAAATTGGAAAGGAGAAAGATATATTCACTGAATAGCAGAAGAATGATAGATACACAAAGTGAGCATCTTCTAATGAAAGAGATAATCATGTACATAAGCTAAATATCAGATAATCTAGAATAAAAGGTTGAATAAAAGGGACTCTTAATATTTTATAGGAAGTTTGAGTTGTAGATAGAATGGAAAGAAAATTGGTCGGCATTAAAACGCAAATATAGTTATCAACTTATGATAAAGGTGATACTGAATGCTATCAACTTATTGTTGCATAGCTTGATGGAGCCTGTCATTCCATTGATCAAGAAAAATAACTATATAGTGAATATTATGGCATGGGAGGTAGTCCAGATAATTAAGGGTTACTATAAATAATAATATAACAGATTATGGAGGAACCCAGTGGCTAGAAAAGGAAATAAATACAGAAATGAAATGCCAAAAGACTAAGAGAGCATTTATTTTCAAGGAAAGAAGGGAAGACCCACTGTTATTTAAGCAAGCAGGTTATTTGAATTGCATATCTTAGAGATGTCAATGTTACATGCACTAAAAACGTTCAAGGTGACTGAGTAAGTGGTTAATGTTGAATAAGATGAAAAAGAGTTCTATTTATCATTTCTACCAGTGCATTCAATGCTGGCATTATTTAATTTAATTTGTAGGTTTATTTTACATCCTGACCACAGATTCCCCTCCCTCCTATCCACCTATTTCCTCTCCTTACCTCCCCTCCAATCCACCTTCAATTCAGTCCTCCTCTGTTTCTCTTCAGAAAGGGGCAGGCCTTTCATAGGTATTAAAAAAAGCATGGCATATCAAACTGGTAAGACTCAGTACTGCCCTCTTGTATTTAATCTGGTTAAGACAATCCAGTATTAGGAAGAGGTTCCCAAGAGCCAGACAAATCCTCAGGGACAGCCCCTCCTTCAACTAGTAAGTGGGCCACAAATAGAGCAAGCTACTATTACTGTAACATATATGTAAAGGGCTTAGGTCAGTTACATGCAGACACCCTGGTTGTTTGTTGAGACTCTGTGAGTTTCTATGAACCAGGTTAGTTGTTTCTGTGCATTTCTTATGATATCCTGGATCCATCTGGCTCCTACAATCTTTTTATTTAAATTATTTATTTTTTTGTGTTTTTTTGGAGGCTTATGTTTTTCCTTTTTTATTTAAATTAGAAACAAGCTTCTTTTACATGTCAATCTCACTTCCCTCTCCCTCCCCTCCTCCCCTGCCCCCCACAGACCCCTTATCCCATCCCCTTTCTGCTTCCCAGGGACAGTGAGCTGGCTCCTACAATCTTTTACCCCTAACTTCAACAGGATTCCCCAAGCTTGGCCTAAAGTTGGATTTTGGGTTTCTGCATCTGTTTCCACAATTTACTAGGTGAAGGATCTTAGATGACAATTGGGACTGTCACCAATCTCATAACAGGAGATGGCCAGTTCAGACTCAGTAGGAGTCTTAGTTGGGGGTCATCCTTGTAGGTTTGTGGGGGTTTCCCTTGCATCATGTTTGTACCTGACCCCCTAAATCCCCCTTTCCAGCAATTGGGAGGCAGAGGCAGGCTGATCTCTGTGAGTTCCAAGCCAGTCTGGTCTACAGAGTGAGTTCCAGGACAGGGCAACTAGGGCTACACAAAGAAATCCTGTCTCAAAAAACAAAAACAAACAAAAATGCTGAAAATTATATCATGGATTAGGAGCTTAGAAGCAAGTGTCTTTTTGTTTTTATCTACTTGTTTTGATAAGCATCTTATCATGTAACTAAACCATATGTATTCTTTTTTAAAGTGATCTTTGTGAAATGATTGTAAGGAGAGCATTTCACAAAGTGTTAATTCAATTTCACAGCAAGTTTTCATGGAGAGTCCAAAATTGAATGACAAGTTTGAATTTTTCAGAGGTAATTAATACCAACTTTCCTAGTTAATCCAAAGCTCCATGTGGAGGATGCAAAAATAGCTTGCTTCATTTCATATGCATAACAGATGCCGTTATATTTCCTCACATCTGAATAGTGTTTTCATATTGTTCAGGATGGAGTGCAGTATTTCAATCTGAATTGTTGCAGATTTTTTTAAGTCAATAATACAAGCCTACAAAATTAAAATGCACTACTTGTGTCAAACATCGCAAAATCATTGTTTGTTTATTTTTAAGGTGCTAATAAAAAAGATTAATGATACTGCTGGATAATGAAACAATCTGGCAAGAGGAAAGCCCCAGAATACAGAGTGGCACAGTAGCAAGGGGAGCTCCAGGAAAAATCCTTTCCACCCTGAATGCATACTACAGAATCCTTTTAGCCAGCTGACTGACATTTGGGGATTAAAGAGGGTTTCCTGTTTTTTGGTTTTTGGGTTTTTCCCCCTATGTGTTCTTCAAATGTCTTGGAGATTATTTACCTCTTGAGAGAAAGCATTTGCACTTAAAGAGATTTTATCAAAAAATCAATATGTGCATTTGACCTCCAAAAACACTCTATTTCCTAAACAAAATATAGCCCCTAACACTCATACACATGTTTCAAGCAGTAACACATCATTAATGCAGAGCTTGTTTACTCAAATTGATGGTAGTGTATATTACTTACTTTCTGAAAATAAAGATGAATTTTATCAAATAAACTGCAGGTGTATTCAGCCCAATGTAAAGGAGAGGCAGTCAATTGCTTTACTTTATTTAAGAAACCACTTCAATTCTTTCAAGTAGAACAGAATTACTTGTGTTTCTATGTAAATAAAACAATCAAAATCTCCATTTTTTCAATTATTAAATAAAATTCCCAAAGGGTGTTTTTAGGATATACTTGATCTGCAGTGATCTAGGCCTGTTTAGAAAACTGTGGTAATGATAAACATGACAGCAGTTATGTATCAGGTGCCGTAGATATCATGCCCAGAGTTGACCTCATGTCTTATTTTTGTACCAAATCCCCAGAAAGTAGATAACACTTACACATGACTGAGTGAAGCCTTAAATATTAATGTGGCAATGGTCCCAAAGTTCCATATCATGTATCACTTGCTTTTAAAAGCCGTTGATCTAAGCCATTGATTTTGAAGTTTGGTCTATGATCCAGCATTAACAACTGCTGACAGCAATGATCAGCTCCTACTTCTGACCTACTTAACCAGAAATTTGGGGAATAGGACATAGGTATCTGTGCTTAACAAGCGTGTACAGGAATTCTGAAACATATTCTGAGTTGAGTATCATTTGCTCAAACATTAGTAGCTATTCTAAATAATGATGTCAATACCTATTAGTATACTGGATCAGTCAACTAATGACTAAAATGCTAATTTACTAGGTTCCTGGGTTCCTTTGATTTTTAGTTTCCTCAATTAAAAGAATCACCTTAAATTCCCTTACAATATAAAAGTAATATATTTGGAGTAAAGCTTCACATCTGATTTTGTGTTGTTGAAAGAAAAACTGATTAAATTGCATCAAAACTCCATTTAGGTCTATGAAAAAAATCTTAGTATCTTAATATGGGTTAATAAAACATTAATTTACTGTTTCCAACCTGGAACTGCTATTTTTCAACCTGGAGGGAACAGAGATACTGTGTGCTCCTGTGGAAACAATTTTAAGGATAAGAAGTAACAAACCCATTGAGTCCTTTATTATTATAATGACATTAACCCATTCACACAACACTAGATCCCTCTGGGACCTAATCAGCACTCAAAAGGCCTCAGCTTCTCAACACTGGTCCAATGGGAACTGTCCTGGATTTCTTTCCAATTGCTGTGATGAATTTTTCTGATATAAGCAATGTAAGAGATAAAGGATTAACTTGACTCATAATAGTATATAGATTTGAAAGAATCAATGATTGAAATAAATTGAATAGTAAATATATTAGAAGTCTGTATTTTTAAATAAATTAACAAACATGGTTCAACAATAACTTCTAAGTAAGAAAAATCAACAACAAAAACTTCAGTGTGCTAAAAAAATCTTAAAACACATATGTTAAAACTACAAAAAACAAAAAAGGAGTTGGGAGAAGCACACAAATTCCAGGCAGTAGTATCATTCAGATTCAGCGCAGAGCATGAATTAAAAAAAATCAGAAGTTAATGTAGAAAGATAGACTGGCTGGCTCTTACAATGGTGTATTGTTTGTGAAGCAAAGTAAGGTGTTGCAAATATGTGAAATAAAATGAAAAATAATATTAATGATACACAAAGCTAAATTACATTGATTCATTCATCAATGTAGTTTGTTTTTCCAGTGTTTCAAAATATTGGAAACTTGAAAAGACAATAAATCGTTTATGCAGAGAAATGTCAATTCACTGTGACTATACTTTCCTCTTCCCACAAAACAGTTGATATTTATAAATATTTTTTGCTACAGCAGATACTTAATATGCCATATCTAGGGGGGAAACTATCAACAAATATCATTATGCCCTTGCTCACTCATGCATCTCTCTACATACTGAACATTAATTATATTTAAGACTTTAAACACATAGAAACTAAGATCAATTTTACAAAAGCTGAGATATGGTATATTTTAGACCTTTAGACCTACAGTTATTTAAATTTTTATTTCATTGCACCGTTTTATTTAATTGTATGTATACATCATGTGCTGCATGCTACATCCCTGTATATAAATCACAGCAGAATACATCTAATTTAGAGTTGTATGCTAAACAAAAATCCTACATTTGGTGACATCCAATATTCCCTTGTAGATAGCATTCTCATATTTAAAATATGTTCATGTGTCTATTTTCCAAAACGTAAATTATTATACATCTAGAAAATAATTCCCAGGACACTATTGGCACTGTAGTTTGTGCTGAATAATGTTCCCTTAGAACAATTTAGTCCACTAACTACTGTGAAACATCTATCTCAGGGTTCTGATAATATTTCTGGTTTAAAATTCCTACTGATGCTTTGAAGAGCTAGAATCACTATCCTGTTGAAACTAGCATGCTATTCTTCTGATCTTGGAATAATGACTCTAGTCTATGTAGTCTTTGAAGGTACTGGAGTTTCATCTGAGAAGTATTAGCTATAGATATGAAATATCCAACTCTAATGCAAGGACTATACTGAAACTGTATTCAATATATTTGTTGTGTGCTTTCTAGAGTGCTCATGCTATAATTTCTAAATATTCTAAAACCAACTATAACTGAAACCGAATTCATCAGCTTACTTACTAAGCCTCTACTTCACTTGTTTTCTTGCCTAATGTTTAAACATAGTAGCCAATCATCCTAGATAACTGAGAATATCCTCCAATTGTCATTTCACACCCCAACAAAATTTATTGGTAGGAATTTTGATGTACAAACCCCTAAAATACATTAAAATAACATATTAAAATGTTTTTGTGAAAAACTTCCTTGATATATCAATGTACATTGCTTCAAATTTCCCTCTTAGTTTTTCTAGAAGGTACCAACATTTGCCATTAGTATTCATGTTTTTAATAACACTTTCATTATTTTCATAAAATATTTATATATAAATGATATCTTTAGACTTTCTATCGCTGGGATGAAATAACACTACTAAAGAGCAACTTGGCAAGGAAAGGGTTTATTAGGCTTACACTTCAGCATTGCTGTTCATCAGTGAAGGAAGTCAGCACAGGAACTCAAAACAGGGTAGGTGTTCCAGACTTTTATTTTTTAAGATGTGTTACATTTCTTTATGCTATGGAACATTTCTTTAATGATGCTAGGATGTACTACATTCTTTTCTGTTATATGTGTTTAACTTTGTGAATCTATGTTGCTTTGCCTGTCTAAAAAACCTGACTGGTCTAAAAAATAGCTGAATGGTCAATAGCAAGGTGGGGGAAATGATAGGCGCAGCAAGCAGGCAAAGAGAATAAATAGGAAAAATCTGGGAGAAGATAAAGGAGTGAGAGAAGGAGCAAGAAAAGAATGAAAAGAAGGGGCCAGCCATCCAGTAACACAGCCAGACATGAATAGGAAGGAAAGAAAAGTTATATAGAAATAGAGAAAGGTAAAAATCAGAGATAAAAGGTAGACAGGATAATTTAAGAAAAGCTTGCAAGAACCAAGACAATCTGAGGCTGGGCATTTATAAGGAAGAAGAAGTATCTGTGTGTGTTTATTTGGGAGTTGGGTGGCAGGCACCCAAAAGAGCAAAGACCAAAAGAGCCAAGAGAAAAGAGTAAAACAAAAATCAAACAACTACAGATAAGACCCGGGAAGCAGGAGCTGCAGCAGAGGCCATGTGGAAGCACTGCTTACTGCCTTTCATTCTGTGGCTTGCTCATACCACCTTCTTATAGAACCCAGCAGCATCAGCCCAGGGACAGCACCACAAACAATTGGTTGGTCCTTTCCTCTTTGATCACTAAATGAGAAAATACCTTACAGCTGGATCTCAAGGAGACATTTCCTCAGCTGAGGCTCCTTCCTCTGATGACTCTAGCGTGAGTCAAGTTGACACACAAAACCACCCAGTGCAAATAAACACAGATCTATAATATGTAAATGACTTTTAAATACTTGTTAAAGTTTAAAAAACATTTTAAACATTCTGTGTACATATAAAACAAAGTATTCCCTGGATTCTCAGAGCTCAGCCTGGTTCTGGGTTGTGGATCTCTGGTTCTGATTCCAACAGTTTCTGGATGAAGACTCTCTGATGATAGTTGGAGTATTCACCAATTTGATTACAGGGATAGGCCAGTTTATGTATTCCTTCCACTATTGCTAGGAGTCTTATCTGGAGAATCCAGTAGAAAAGAGGGAGGAGGGAATATATGAGCAAAGAAGGTCAAGATCACAATGGAGAAGTCTACAGAGACAACTTAACTAAGCTCGTGGAAACTCATAAACTCTCAACATGTAACTATCAAGACTCAAGAGGACCAAACTAGGCCCTCTGAATGTGGGAGACAGGTGTGAAGCTTGGACTAATTGATGGGCCCCTGGCAGTAGGACCATGATACAAACGGCACATGGGCTATATTGTTGTACCTTACTTCTCAATGCATGGGAAAGGGGCCTGCCCTTGGTCTAACCTATTGTGTTAGACTAGGTTGACTTCTCATGGGAGCCCTTATGCATGTGGGGCAATGGACTGGGGGTGGCAGGGGGTGGGAGGATGGGAGGAGGTATGGGAGAGAGAACTATGGTTGGAATGTAAAATGAAATGAAAAATGAAAAGCTTCCTTGGATTGGAAGTTAATTCCTGTGGGGGGAAAATAATGCAATGTATTTGTATAGTAATAAATTATAATAATTTTCTATGTACATCAGTTAATATTATTTCTGTACAGCACTTCAATTTTCAAGAAAATAGAAAAAATATGAAATGAATATAGACATGCTATATAGGAGGCTTTCTTTTGGGCCACCAAACAGCTCCGCAATCATGACATGGAGACTTATGAGTTATGAATGATCAGCCTTATGTTATGCTTGTTCCACTAGCTCTTATAAGTTAATCTACCTGTTTCTCTTCATCTACATTTTGCATCAGAGATTTTAACCTTCCTTCCTTCCTCTTTCTTTCTTTCTTTCTTTCTTTCTTTCTTTCTTTCTTTCTTTCTTTCTTTCTTTCTTTCTTCCTTCCTTTCTTTCTTCCTTTCTTTCTTTCCTACCTTCCTGCCTCTTTTGTCTTGCTGGCTAGAGGCTGACCGGCTTATAGCCTCAGGCTTCTCTTGCTCTTTCTCGCTCATTCTCTCTTCTCCCTCTCATTCTCTTCTCTCTATCCTACTTATTCTCTCTTCCCACCAGTCCCACCTAAGCCTCTACTGCCTAGCTTTTGGATGTTTACCTTATTATTAGACCAATTAGGGGCCTTTGGCAGGCAAGGTGAAACAGCACATCTTTACATCATTAAACAAATGCAGCATAAACAAATGTAACACACATTCCACATGGTTAGAATAATACTTTGCAGCAAAAAATAATGCCTAGTTAAACAACTATTCCTCAATAATACTATGGTTTGCTCTTCATGTTGAAGGGTTTTACTGTGTAATCCTGAGTTGCCTCAAAATCACTATGCAGCACAGGATAGACTTAAATTACAGTAATAAGAGCAGAATGATAGGAACATTGGCATAAGCAATTGTACTCAACCTTTTCCATGGAAATCATTTCATATAAACGTTATGATTGATTTTTATTTAAATTAAAACAACCTTATTTTACATACCAATCCCAGTTCCCTCTCCCTTCCATCCTCCCATTCTCCCCACCGTCCTCCCATCCCACCCCCCATTCTCTCCTCAGGGAGGGTAAGGGCTCTCATGGGGGATCATAAAGTCTGTCACATCACTTCTGGCAGGACCTAGGCCTACCACTGCATATGTAGGCTGAGAGAGCATCCCTCCATAGGGAAGGGGCTTCCAAAGACCATTCATGCACTAGGGATAAATGCTGGTTCCACTGCCAGTGGCCCATAGACTGCCCAAGCCCCACAAATGACACACACATTCAGGGGGCCTGATTCAGTCATTTATTGAATGTTAATTAAAACTGGTGCGATGATTTTACAAATAGAAGCATAACAAATGATAATAAACTTAACTTTCTTAATCTTGGCTTTCAAAATTACAAAATTAAGAAGAGTCTGTGAAATTTAAGAAATCTTTGGAGTTGTTTATGATGGCATTTCCAGAGAAAATTGTGTCATTCCATAAACTAGACATCTAGATGAAATAAACCAGGAGAATGAAAACATAAGGAACAGCAGTATATTCCTTTTTCTGTATCCTTGACTTCCATGATGTGAGCATACTGTGTTCTGCTCTATCAAGCTCTTCTTGTCATGATGAACATCATAATAACTTGGAAGCTGTAATGTAAAAATAATTTTTCAATCCCTTTAACCTGTTCTTTCTGCTATTTTGGTAACAATAGTACAGTATAAGTCAAGTAGAAACTACATGTTAGGATTGACTGTTGTCATTTTTAGTACTGCTTTATTTTTAAATCAACATACAAATTGATAGGTTTAATTATTGTATTTTATTGTATTGTATTTTGTGTATTTATTGTATTTGTATTTATTTTTATGAATTCTAGTTTATCATAATTTCCTTCTTTCCTCTATCTCCCCACATTTCTACTATATTTATTCTTCTACTACAGAAGTAGTAGTATTCTCTTTCTACTTACTTATCATATGTATTTTATCACCTTCTTTGGTGTTGTGAAAAAAAATGGCCCCCAAATGGCAAGTCACTAATGGGAGGTGTGGCATTGTTGGAGTAGATGTGGTCTTGTTGCAGAAAGTATTTCACTGTGGAGGCAGGCTTTGAGATCTCACATATGCTCAATCCACACCTAGTGCAGTGCCTAACATATCCTTTTGCCTATGAGTCAAGATGTAGAACTCTCAGTTCCTTCTCCAGCACTGTGTCTGCCTGTATGGTGCCTTGCTTCATACCATGATGACACTCAACTAAAAATCTGAAAGTGTAAGCGAGCCATGACAATTAAATGTTTTCCTTTATGAGAGTTGTCTTTGCATTATATCTCTTCACAGCAATAGAAACCAGAACTAAGAGACCTTCCTAATAATTTCTTTAAAACCCATGTTTTCTATTATAGTTCTTCTTTTAGCTTCACGTCCTTCACCCATATTTCTTTTCCACATAAATACACATATATAAAAACTATAAACTAGAATCCACAAAGAAGGAAAAATGTGTAGATGTACCACATTTTCAAATACCAAATGCAGAAACAATTATGTGTTTCCCAACATTTATGCCTAAAGTCAGAATAAATTTTCTATTTTGTTCTCATGACAGTTCTGGTGTCTTCTCAGTCCAGTATAACCTCCAAAAGAATCTGCAAACAAACTTGACCATATTAGTTTCCTTCAAATATTTACCTTACCAACATTTGTTATTCTTAAAAGCCTAGTACCCCTTCCTTTGGTCTCTCATGACTCTACAAATGATTTTTGATTGTTGAAGATGTGAATTAAGGTATAGTGTAAAGTTACTGCTCTCACACTCATTACATTGAAGTTCTCCTATGTAATGTATACTAGGTATGTTTTAAAAACCCATATTTCTTTTAATGTACTTTCTTTTCTTGTAAGGATTTGTGTAAATGAAAAACTCATGAGCAATAAATTTTTATCTTTTCCACTATTATGGTATTGGCCTTTACTTAATATAAACATTAATAAAATTTTTAGAGAATGTAGCTATTGTTTTGCCAAAAGGTAGATATTTAAGATATTTTCTTCTTTTCATCTATATTGAGTTGTTGCAGTATTGATAATATCATGTGTAAATTATTCCATTGTCTTCAAAATAAATTTCTCTGTTCCTCTCTCTGAGTCATTAAGTTCTCTTAAAAACCAACAAAAATTAATTTATTCATTCAGCAGATATTTATTACGTGCCCAGTAAGATGAATATAAAATGAAACTTGCTTTGTTTAAGTCTTGTGCTTAACCACTTGAAAGCTCAACAACAATATAAAGGATGATATTAGTTTTCTTTATGATTCACACTCTGTTTAAAATTTCAGTCTCATTTTTCCACTGTCTGCCTTATGGATTATGCCTTAACAACACACAACTACCAACAGCCTTTTATGTATACCAGTACTTCTTAATCTCTTTTAACCATGACCTCTTTTTTCCTGAGAAAATGTTTGTTATCTGGAAATGTATCATTGAATTTGAATTAGGATCACTGAGGAAAATACAGAAGAAATAGTGAAATCAAGTTATATATAATATGAAAAGCAAATTGATTGTACATGAAAACTTAAAGAAAAATAATTTAGAATTTCAACTTAGAAAATCAGGAATTTTTCAAACATGGTATTATATAAGTTTAGAATATTTAATCTTTATTCAATGATAGACATTTAAAAAGTATTTAGAGTTAGATTTTATATAATACCACTACTTATCATTGGTACATATTAATTTTATGAATATTCATTCCATAAAGCACATGATAAGGTTTAAAAATAAACTCTTCAATGTATTTTCAGGAAACTTATAATGATATGAAGAAAAGATCATACAGGAGAATTTTTCACATTTAATGTTACTTTAATCCAACGAATATACATTAGAACCATCACATTCATATATAATTTTGAATATACTGTATATGACTTGTCTTGGATCCTGGAACCCTAACTAGGAGTGGCAAGGCAATGAAGAAGAACAGTCACATGTTCAGAAAAGCCGAAATCAGAAGGAGTGTGCTCATTTTTATTGAGGATACCTACTACAGGAATTATAAGTTCTTCAGTTTCTCTAGCAGAGGACAAATTATCTGATCCCAGCTTTTGGTCTTTTTGCCTGTTGCTGACTTTTTTTCATTCTTTCACTGTCTCAGTCAGGTTCAAGTCTCTGGAGGCCATGCCATGATATGATAGGTGAGAACAATACCTACCTGTTGGTATAAAGATATGAATTTAGAACTCAGAACTTATAAAGTTTTATGGAAATAACTGTGTAGTTTGTTTTACTTTTGATTATATAAAATTATTACTTCGAATCTTTGTATAGGGCTTCAGTACCAGGCATGACTTCCCTCCTATTAATCAAGTCTTATGTTGAATCAGAAAATTCACTAAGATTAACATCAAGATGTAAGTGGCAATACTGTATGTTTATGCATATCTTACCTGCTTGTCATTTTTGTGGTCCATAGATATCACAGCTTTATGGGACTGTTGATTGTTTTACTCCATTGGCATCTTGCATACCATCTTCTAGTACAATGAAAGTTATTCTTTAGAGATATTTTTCAGATCAGTAACATTTTCCTTCAATTCAAACCTTGTGTCCAAATTGTGGGACATCTTTAGCAATGGACATTTGTCTTAAACACTTTGGAAGCAACCAAGAGCAATCACAATAGCCTATGTTGTCTTAGGGGCTTTCTTGGACTTCAGTGACCATAAACATACATGAAATCAGAATTTTTGTTAGATGGTCTATGCTTTGCGAGAGTATTTTTTATTCAATCTGTGTAACTTAACTATGTATGTAAATATAAATAAAAAATAAATAAATAAATATTATATTGTATTCAGTTTACCTAATTATGAAATAGTGCTTCCCCATGGTTTAGAAGCATCCTTATTGTTATTTATCCCTTCTCATTTATAATTAAATTTTTAAACATTGCAAGAGTAACCACTGATTTGAAAATGTTGTTTTATGAACTATATGAATATTTAAGATGACTAAGAATTACTTAAGGCAAAATTGTCCTTTCATGTAGTTTTTTCCACTATGAAAATATATTTGTAGATTGATGATTAATAATTTTATTTTTATAATTTTATATTTTATAATTATAATAAACTCAGTTTTTTCAATTAAACTTAATTTTAATCAATTCTTTCTTTAGACTAATCAGTGGATGTTGGTGCTATGTAAGCATGCTTATCACTGGTTTGTGGAAGACTAACGTAAGATTCAGGTCCATGTGAAACAGGCAAGAAATATGGAAAACAAAAGGACTGTTAGATACTTCACAGTCTTTCTGAGAATTGAGTATATATTCAACATAGTTCATTGACAAGCTACAGAAAAATAACTCCCTTAGGGATTAATATAGGTGCCCAGGTTTTCTTAGGTTCTAAAGGTTACAGTGATGATGTATGGAAAATGAACAGATGTTTGTAAAATTTATGTTATTAATTACTGAAGTTCTAAATATTCATGTAATTATATTACAAAGTATATGTTACATACACTTTGTAACAGTTATCATTCAGAGTTATTTCAACATTGTACTTTCAAAGGCATATATTATTTATTTTTAGATGAATCTTTACATTTCAGTTGAATATAACAAAACTTTTTGATGAGTTAAACAAAGTACTATTTTGGATCTGAGAATACTTAATTATGTTAAATATAAATTTTCCAAGACACATTGATGTAAATATTACGTTAAAATAGCATTTGACAGACTGTACACAAAAGAACTGATTTTATGTAAAAAGACTATAATGTGGCATTGGAGTTTCTCGAAGGTCATTCAAATTAACACAAAAAATTATTAACTTAAATGTAAATATAAAGAATCATCCCTAGCTGATGTTAAACATTCATTTGGTTGATAATTCATTCCTTGTAAAACTCATTTCCATATGGGTCAATACAACAGATAATGACACATTGGCTATTTACATCACAGATAACCCCTATTATCTACTTCTACTTAGATACAACCTCCTAAAGAGTCCCCATACTCCCAACATAATGTAATCAGTTGAAGACAAAGTATTAGAACATAGAAGCCTGAGAGTAATACTTTATATGTAAATAAGGATATTGCTTTTCAGTCACAGATGACATTATCTTCAATTTTCCAATTTATAAAAATCTCGTTGGGTAAGGAGGCCAGGGATTATAGAAAAATGAACTTACTTGGGAGGAAAGAAGATTGGTCAGATTTAGAAATATGGAGTTCAGTGGCAAAAAAAATACTGAGTCCTATAAATCTTTGCATTACCCAGCTCCCATATTCCTTTCCATTTTCATGTACTTGCACATTTTTTTGTAAATTTTTCAGTGATCACAATCCCTGCTGCTTAAAGTAATGAAAGAAGAAACTTCTGTACTTAATCTTCCCAAGTTGCTCTTCTTCCAGCTCATGTTAATTATTATTGGATTAGATATAAGAGAAATCTCAGTATTTTTACATTGTTGCAGGTATGTTACTATTCCTTGGTATCAGTTTTGGTCAGAAGAGAGGGAAAAGGGAGGCACTAATATTGTATCAGTCAAGTGAAGCATTCTTAAGTAGTGGGAAATAAAGGGAATAAGATTTAAATTTAATGCAGTCCCTAGTGCAACCATGAACAAAATACAGAAAAAAGTGTTATATCTAAAATGCCATGGACAATTCCAAATCAACTTAAAATAATAGTTAATACCCAGTAATATAAGAAAAATTTTAAATGAGGAAAGAAAAAATTATTTTAAAAGAAAGTCTTTTTAAGTGTAGTTAAGATAAATGGCATGGCATAAATGCACAAATTAAAAAATAAAGAATTATTGATGGATATGTCATATTTATAAGACTTGTTATAAACATAAAAATCTGAATAGACTTTAAGTAAAAGTACGGAAAACATTTACAACATAAGAATTGTTCTAAAACAAAATATCATTGCACTATTAATAGTAAATAAGATAAACCAGCAAAGCTCAGGAAACTGAAGCAAAGTAAATTACCACCAAAAGCAAATACCATCTAAGTAATACATTGTGATCTTTGGTATGTTATTATGAAAATAAATAAAGCAAGCTAATAGATGTAAAAAATACATAAATCCTTTAACCTAATTGGATCCCTGAACACCTCTCCACAACTGACAAACCTCAAAGTTGAGAAATTCAAAAGGATAGATAACTGAACAATAATAGTAAACAAGACAATTGAATATACAAAGAATACGTCAAACCTCATGGCAGGGCAAACTATCTTATGTTTGACACAGAAGATAAGAATAATTTCCGATTATAAAAGCCTAAATGCAAAGGCAAGCAGATAGAAAAAAATGAAAAATATTAGAGCTCAAATCATCGAAATTTATACAAGAATAGAGACTAATCCATTGAAAAATTGGACTACTAATAAAGAGAGATAATAAAATCTAGATATACTAAATGCTGAAAAGAAATAAGACTGGCATAAGTGTTTCAACAGAGTACCTAAAAGCTTTAAAGGCATTAAACATTAAGCTAATGAAGTGATTATTTCTTCAAGCATAAAATTGGACAGCTTACTCTAAATGATCTAATTTCTTTAAAAATACAGGGTACCAAAATTTAGTCAAATTGTAGTGGATAATTTAATACCTCCTTTTCCATCAGGGATTAAAAAGTGTATTCATACATTAGATATTTATTTAACAATACAGCTTTAGATTTTTTATTTTAATTAGAAAGAAAATTATTGTGCATGTCAATTCCATGTGCCTTTTCCTCCCCTCCCCCTGCACCCCAACTAACACCCTACCTACCCCATCCCCTTTCTGCTCCTAAGGAAGGGTGAGACCTTCCATAGAGGGTCTTCAAAGTCTGTCTTATTCTTTGAGACAGGGGCTAGGCCAACCCCCTTGTGTCTAGGCTCAGGGAGTATCCCTCCATGTGGGATGGACTCCCAAAGTCCACTCCTATGCTAGGGATAAGTACTGATCCACTACAAGAGGTCCCATAGATTTCCAAGGTCTCCTCACTGACACCCACATTCAGGGGGTATGGATCAGTCCCATGCTGGTTTCCCAGATATCAGTCTGGGGACCAAGAGCTCTTCCTTGTTCAGGTTCTAGCTAGAGCAATAAGACAAAAAAAGGAGATCAAGGGGATACAAATTGGAAAGGAAGAAGTCAAGCTTTCACTGTTTGTAGATGATATGATAGTCTACATAAATGAATCAAAAACCTTTACCAGGGAACTCCTACAGCTGATAAACACCATTAGCAAAGTGGCAGGATACAAGATTAACTAAAAAAAAAATCTGTAGCCCTACTATATATGGATGATAAATGTGCTGAGGAAGAAATCAGAGAAACATCACCCTTTACAATTGCCACAAACAACATAAAATACCTTGGGGTAACACTAACCAAAAAAGTGAAAGACCTGTATCATAAGAATTTTGAGTCTTTGAAGAAAGAAATTAAAGAAGATACCAGAAAATGGAAAGATCTCCCATGTTCTTGGATAGGTAGGATCAACATAGTAAAAATGGCAATTTTGCCAAAAGTAACCTACAGATTCAAAGCAATCCCCATCAAAATCCCAGGACAATTCATCACAGACCTTAAAAAAACAATTCTTAACTTTATATGGAAAAACAAAAGATCCAGGATAGCCAAAACAACCCTGTACAATAACAGAACTTCAGAGGCATCATCATCCCTGATTTCAAGCTCTATCATGAAGCTATAGTCCTGAAAACGGCTTGGTATTGGCACAAAAACAGACAGGTAGACCAATGGAACAGAACTGAAAACCCTAATATTAACCCGCACACCTATGAACACCTGATTTCTGACAAAGCTAAAGCTATACAATGGAATAAAGAAAGCATCTTCAACAAATGGTGCTGGCATAACTGGATGTTATGTAGAAGATGGCATGTAGAAGACTGCAGATAGATCCGTGTCTATCGCCATGCACAAAACTTAAGTCCAAATGGATCAAAGACCTCAACATAAACCCAGCCACACTGAACTTATTAGAAGAGAAAGTAGGAAATACCCTTGAACAAATTGGTACAGGAGACTGCTTCCTGAACATAACACTAGTAGCACAGACTCTGAAATCAACAATTAATAAATGGGACCTCCTCAAACTGAGAAACTTCAATAAGGCAAAGGAAAAGGACACAGTCAACAAGACAAAATGACAGCCCACAGATTGGGAAAAGATATTCACCACCAACCCCACATCTGACAGAGGGCTGATCTCCAAAATTTACAAAGAACTCAAGAAGCTACTCTCCAAAACACCAAATAATCCAATTAAAAAGTGGGGTACAGAACTAAATAGACAATTCTCAATAGAAGAATCTAAAATGGCTGAAAGACACATAGATTTTTTTTGATGAGAGACATTCCTCCTATATTTTAATAAGTATTAACACAATTCCATTTAATTTCTTCCAAAGTACAAACAAGGAAAGAAGACACCTCAATTCATCTTATAAATCTAACACACCAATCCAAAAACTAGACAAAGATAATATAAAAGTTAATACAGTACAGAAAATAATTAACTATTGCGTGTCAAGAACCAGTTAATATATCTGCAAGGCAACCCTACAGCTAAGACTCAGGTAATATTGCAGAAGCAGGGACAGAAAGATTTTAAAATCCAGAGGACCAGGGGACCTACAGCTAAATAGTGTCTGGTAGATAAGGCAGGAATGTTATACCCATCAAATCTCAACAATATAGTCACCTAAACAAGACTTACACATTGTCAATACTTACTAAATGCCAAAATGGATAAGGATATTTCACACTCTAGATCAGTGGTTCTCAACCTTCCTAATGCTGCAACCATTTAAATCAGGTCTTCATGTGGTGGTGACTCACAAACACAAAATTATTTTCATTGATACTTCGTAACTGCAATTTTGTTACTGCTATGAATCATACTATAAATATCAAGTGTGCAATATATCTGATATGTGACCTCTGTGAAAGGGTCTTTCCACCTCAAAATGGGTCTCAATGCACAGGGTGTGAATCAATGCTCTAAAGGGAGAGAGACAGGCAATCATTGGCTGCTAAGAAAGGGAGAGTAAACCTTCTTCAGAGATAAAGTCCCTGTTCATTTATCCAGTCCCAAATTGTTAGTCTTAAAAGCATATATGCATAAAGAGCAACCTAATATACTCAGTAGGTAACATATGCATGCATGTCACAGAGAGACAATCAAACTGTGGAAGAAAGGTCATAGAATTTGAGGGTGCATAGAAGGAATTAGAGGAGGAGAGGGAAGAATGAAATTGATATATGTTGCTTATGTATGAAAGCCATCAAAAATAAGTTATTTGAAGAAATGAAGAGAGTGGTTTTATATAAAAAAGTATTCAATATATCTCACACAGATGATATATGAACTACTGAGATGGCTCTCTGGGTTTAGGTGCAAGGTGCCTTGTCTGAAGACCTGAGTTCAATCCCTGGGATTTACATAGTGGAAGAAAAATACTGACTACCTCAAACTGTCCTGTGAACTCCATAAGTGAGGGTGGAAAGAGAGGGTGCAGACAAAGAGACAGAGATGCAGAGAGAGACAAAACAGAGAAATAGACCAGGAGAAAGAGAGAACTAAGTAAATAAAATACAAAATTTAAAATAATAAAATGATGGGAGCCAGCGTCTTCTTTTTTTCCCCAATTTTTTGTTTAAATTAGAAACAAGCTTGTTTTACATGTGAATCCCTGTTAACTCCCCATCCTCCCTCCCCTGCCCCCCCATTAACTTCCTATCCCATCCTTTTTCTGCTCCCCAGGAAAGGTGAGTCCTTCCATGGTTGATCTTCAAAATCTGTCATATCATTTGGAGTAGGGCCTAGGCCCTCCCCCGTGTGTCTAGGCTGGGAGACTATCCCTCTGTGTGGAGTGGGCTCCCTCTGTGTGGAGTGGGCTCCTAGTATAAGTACATTCATGTACAAGGGATAAATACTGATCCACTGCCAGAGGCCCCATAGATTTCCCAGGCCTCCTAACTGACACCAATGATTTAAGAAAGAGAATTCTCAAAATGAAGAGAGAACAAGAAAATTAAATGTTTGAGGACACAGATTGGCTAGAGAGTTTCAACTTTTCATCCTACCTGTGTAGATATTGTCTATGGACCAGACATCTGACAACCCAAAAACAATGGGCCAGTCTGTAGTCTAATGCTGTTGACAATCTTACTTGAGTTTCAATGTAGCTTTATACACAAATGTAGCAAAGAAAGCAATTGCTCAAGGAAGGTTGTTTGAGTTCAGATAAAGATGGTGAGAGTGAAGCATCCTTCTCCATTTCTTTTGATTAATTTTTATTTGAATCATGTTTTGTTAGATATTAGAATAGCTACAGCTTGCTTCTTTAGGGCTATTTGCTTGGAGAAACTTTTCCAATCTTTTACTCTGAGTTAATGTCTATTTATGATGGTGTGTGTGTGTGTGTGTGTGTGTGTGTGTGTGTGTGTGTGTGTGCGCATGTTCCTTCTTTCGGTTATGCTGGTATGAGATTATTTATTTCTTCTGTTTTTGTGCGTTGTGGAATATTTGGTTAACTAGGCAAAAATGTGTTAGGTTTGTTTATGCTGCATTTTTTCATAACATAAATATGTGTTGCTTTGGCTGCCTAAGGAACCCATTTGGATTGGGCTAATAAAATGCTGAACAACCCACTGCTAGACAGTAGAGAGATAGGTGGAGCTGATGGAGAAAGAGAATAAGTAGTAGGAAGATTCTAGGCTCCATAAGAGAGAGGCGGGGAGGGAAGGAGGGAGGGAGAGAGAGAGAGGGAAGGAGGGGAGAGAGGGAGGGAGGGAGGGAGGGAGGGAGGGAGGTGTCCAGAGTCAGCCAGCTAGGAAGATGCTAGTCAGACACATGCTAGGACATACAGTAAGAAAGGTAAAAAGCCATGAAACAAACTGTAGATGAGAAAGAGTTATAAGAACTAGTGAGACAAGCATAAGACAAGGCTGAGCATTTGTAACTAATAAGAGTGTGTGCCTTCATTTGAATGCTGGCTGGTGGCCCAAAAGAGAGCCTGCTACATTTGAGGGTACAATTAACCCCCTAGGGTTGGAGTTAACCTTCCAGAACCTTCTGTAGAGTTGGAATTATGGATAAATGTTGTTTAAATTTGATATTATCATGGAATATCTTGTTTTTTGTCCCTCTATTGTGATTAAATGTTTTGCTGGGCTAGCATTTGTGGTTCCGTAGCGTCTCCAGAACACCTGCCCAGGTCTTTTTTGCATTTAGAGCCTTCATTGAGAAGTTGAGTGTAATTCTAACTGGTCGGCCTTTACATGTTACTTGGCCTTTTTCTCTTGTAGCTTTTAATCTTTTTTTGTTCTGTGTGTTTATTGTTTTGATTATTATGTGGCAAGGGGTCTTTCTTTACTGCTCCAATCTATTTAGTGATCTGTAAGTTTCTTGTACCTTTATGGGCATATCCTTCTTTAGGTTTGGTAAACTTTCTTTTATGATTTTGTTAAAAATATTTTCTGGGCCTTTGACCTGGGAATATTCTTCTTCCTCTATTCTTATTATTTTTAGATTTAGATGTTTCATATTGTCCCAGGTTTTTTGAATAATTTGAGTCAGGATTTTTTTATATTTAACATATTCTTTGACTGTTTCCTCTATTTCTTCTATTGTGTTTCAACACAGATTCTCTCTTTCATCTCTTGTATTCTGTTGGCATGTTTGTAGTTCCTGTTTGCTTATCAATATTTTCCCTTTCTCAGAATTCCCTCAGTGTGTGTTTTATTATTTCTCTTTCCATTTTCAGGTATTGAATAGTTTTATTTATTTCCTCCAGTTGTTCTTTTTTTCCTAGCCTTCCTTGACATTCTTTATGGGACTTATTGATTTCTTTCAATTTTTGATTATCTTTTCCTTTATTTCTTTAGGGGATTTATTTATTTCCTCTTTAAGTCCTCTGTCCTACAGAGTTGATTTTAAGACCAATTTCTGGTGTTTTAGCTGTGTTATCGTATTCCAGATTTGATATAGCAAGATGGCTGAGCTCTGATGGTGCCATATTGTCCTGGCTGTTATTGATTGTGTTCTTACACTTATATTCAGGCTTCTGTATTTGGAGTGATTATAGGTCTGGGTGCCAATTTCTGAGTTGTCTTTGTTGGATGGGTATTTTCTTCCTTGTTTCTATTTCTGCTCTAGTCTTCTGATTGGACTTGCCTGTGGTAGAATAGAGGGTCTCTATACTAGTTGGAGGTTGGATTTCTGAAGGCCTGGATAGCCTGTGGCCTACAAATGGGTTGCAGCCCAAGTTGGGGCCTGGAGTTCTGGCCATGTGCATGGCCTATGATCTAGCCAGAGGTCCTCTGTGGTTCAAAATGGTAGCCTGGTTTCTGGTGGGATAAAAGGTTTCTGCTTAGTTTTCAGGGAGCTGGCCTGAGGTTTTTAAGGATCAGGATGTTGGTCTGGCCTTTTAAGGCATCAGCCAGAGATGTGGGCTGGGATACAGTGACAAAGAGGGGAGAGACAGTAAGGCTTATGCTGAGTAGGAGTAGTGGGGTGGACAGGCAGTATTACCTGATGTTCAGGATGCTAACCTGGACTCTGCTGGGTTAGGGGCTTCTGCCAGAGCAGAGATGGATCCTTGTAGATAATAATTTATTCTTTCAATTATTGTGTGAAGGAGTAAATACATAATTTTGGAAAGTATATATAAATAAGAAATAAGACTCCAATGAAGCAAATGTTACCTAAAATGAGAGAAAAGTGAATTTGGAATTAGGAGCATATAGTGATGTTTCTACTTGCACCGTCTCCTAGTTATGCCACACTGATGTGAGAAATTTCACCTCCATTGTCTTTTGTAAAATGATAATGTAACATTTGCTGACTCTGTGCCGGCTTCAGAAGGACTACTCCGTAAAAACAGAAACAATGAGTTTGTTTTTAAAAAACCTGTATTACAAATTTCACTACCCTGTCTAAATTCAAATGAGACAGTCCAAATTCTGCCCCATTCCTACAGAGTAAAATTTTGTTGATTTTAAATGTGATTTTTCATCATTTGTTTTTTTTTAACATATTGACTTGTTATGTCTTTCCTTCAATGATGATTAAGAGAGATGTCTTAACATGAATTGAAGTATTGATTTTGTGATTTTTATGAATTCAAGGTTTTATTCAGGGACTGTGGGGAGAAAGTAACCATGAGTTTCCAGTGTAAGAAATATTACTTCACTGTACAACAATAATGGAAGAAATCCCTCAACCTTTTTACCATGAGATACATATGTGTTTTCTCTTCTTTTCAACTGAGGACAGTTCAACCAGATATTGTACTAGTAAGTATAGTTACACTCAAATATCACTGGGGTTCTTTTTTAGGCAACATTATCTTCTCTAATAACATGCAGGAGTTATTTACTGTGTCCTTCAATTTGGCAAGCAACCAAATTCCCTGCATGTTTTCCACTTTGAATCATTGTCAAGAAGGCTATTTTTTGTATGCTTGTCAAAGTTCAAAGACTGGAAGATTACAGAGATGGACAAGTGAATCTTTTTTTGTCCTTGTAGTTTATTGGTAATTAGGAAAATTCTGTTTTAAATCTCATTTTGTTTGTGAGTACTTTAGACAAAATTATAAGCAATATAGTATCCATGAGTCTTTATATTAATTCATGTAGGGATGAAGGGGTCTTATGATTAGTACTGCTGTCCCTAGCTAAGGGGTAGAGAATTGAAATGTTTTAACAATATGCCTACACACAACAACAAAACAGAATAGTAATTAGAAGTTCAAAGTATGAAATAGTTCATACTGTATGAAACATAACTTGGTATGAAGTGATAAAACAGACTTCAAAATCAATATACTTCAGTTAAAATGTTAACTTTTTAGGAATATATGATAACTATATATATATATATATATATATATATCACACAACCAACTTCATCAAACTCCTTTTTTCTATAGAATTCTTTTTCTTTGAACCTTGCCTATGTAATTTCCCTTTTTATCTCTCTTGTTGTATCATATAACTACAGGCAATATTTTTTGAAGATTTATGAAAGCCATTGGCATTATATAAAATGAAACATATGTGGTGATATATTATTTATGACTTATTAAAGCTTGTCTGAGGATTCAAAAAGCAAAGTCAACCTTAAGCTATAGAGGTCAGGCAGTGCTGGTACACACCTTTAATCCCAGGACTAAGGATTACGAGGTAGATGAATCTCTGTTAGGTCAAGGCCACCATGGTCTAAACAAGAGTGTAGAGTAACAGATCTTGTGCCTTTGATCCCAGCACCTTGGAGCACATGCCTTTTATTCCCAGCAATAGGGTGGTATACAAGAGGAGCAATGTCTCAGAGCATTCAGTCTCAGGATTCTTCAGCCAGATTGAAGAGAGTTTAGCAATCTGGCATTACAGTCTGACGTTTGGTAGAGGTTTGCCTTTTAGTCTGGGGTAGAGGTAAGAGGTAGTGGCCGGCTGCTTTGCTTTTCTGATCTTCAGCTTGAAGCTTGAACCCCAATATCTGACTCTGGGTTTTATATTTATAGTGTTACAAACAAAAGGTTATCAAACTCCCTAAGAAACAACATAATAACACATAAGACTGACACAGTGAAGACAAGAACTCTTTGCTTCCATAAAATTGAGGCATAAATTAATCTATGTATTGAATATATTTGCTAGTGAAATCTGCATTGCTGTTCTATGCTTTTGCATATGTGTTATATTAAATTAGGTTTTTATTTTTGTATTATTGATATGTAAGAATCCTACTTTTCTATCAGCCATTGCTTATAGAACAATTATGGTTTCTAGGGTGATGTACAAACTACTATAATATTAATGTGGAATTTTTGAATTAGTTATATTCAACATATATATTTATAGACAATTATAGCTTTCATTATGACATATTTGCTCATGAATATAATATATTTTGATCATATTCTTTCATGTTCCAGTATATTATCTTTCTTTTCTCACTTATTCACTTTCTCTTCCAACTAGCTAACTGGTCCTCCTTTTTCTTTTGTGTCCTCTGTGTGTGTGTGTGTGTGTGTAGCTGCTAAAAGGCATTTATTTTCATTTTACAGAACAGTATGGTGAGCTTCTGAGAATGTTTGTGTTATATGTAATCAGAGGTAAGTGTAGTATTTATTATCTTCTGAAGACCTATGCATTTCACCACTGCACGACAGTGCCTCACTGTGGTAAGGTGAAGTATAACACAAAGAAAAGTTCAAAAGTTCTACTCAGTGACAAAGCAGATAAATATGTAATTTATATGTGTATAGATTAACATTTTAAGGATTTTGTATATTGATATGAAGAAGTTGTTCTACATAAAATTTAATTTTGTAGAGAAACATTGGTCTTAAAATTGAAAAAACATAAAAACATTTTTTGGGATGTTCTGTTGTAAATGAATCAATTTAAAATAAGGGGAAAACCAAGAGTGACAAAATCAGGACATAAAATTTCTTGTTAAAATCAAACATCTGCCCCCCCATTCTCAAGTGATCTGTAAATATGAGTAGTAATTATAGAATTTAAATAAAAATCAAACATCTGTCAATATAATACATTTAATGGAAAACACTGATGAGTATTAAACAAAACCTACAATTTATTTGTAGGCAAATTTAGAAGCATAATATTTTGGTGCACTTTTGACTTACGGAAAGGCATTTTGAAGCATTTGTTAGGATCTGCATGGGACCATAGGCAGTTTTATGCTGCAGCCTGAGAAGAATATGTGTATTTATTTAATACCCCTACAGGATGCAAGGGACCTGGAGCTGTGGTTATTATTTGTCAACTTTTATAAGATTAGGCTATTCTGAATCATGTATTTAGAGATCACTCAAGCAAAAGAAAACAAACTCTCAGAGGATTTTAATGCTATAAATTCAAAATAGTTGAGGAAAGAAGTCAGAATTTGTCTCCCTTTTCCAATTTGCACTATGATCTAGGACACTGTGGAGAGTTACATGTTGGACTTCTCTTTTAGCATGTTGATCAAGTTTAGTAAATGTGATGGATGATTCATAAAGATTTGGAAACAAGCAATCTGTAAAGTGCAGTCCACTCCTCTAAGCAATGCTGAAAAGAGAGAAAGCTGAAATGAATTTATGAAGGGACTTTTAAATCCCAAGTAAATATAAATATTAAAAAATGGAAGGAATATTACAACTATCATTTCAGATTTTCTTTGTAGGACAATGATAGTTATTAATGTAGCATTTTGTGTTTGTTTATTTATTTATGATGAGAATCTGACAGAGCCAAGTTGTCACTCTCTTAGAAGGCATCAATCATCTTCAGAGACATTAAACAAAAGCTCAAGCAGATGTAGAAAACTGGAGAGAGTCAGTAGAAATGAGGAAAAAGTTTCACTGAAAAAGAGCTTCTCATAGTTCCGCCACTCAGTGTTCTTATCTGTATTTTTTTTCTGATTATGAGACTTATTGCTCAAAAATTGGGAAAATGGGTTAAATGGCAAACTTGAAAATACAGGAAAGGTCATTTTTATGGGAACTGTTAGATCTAGGAAGAGAATGGTGGTGAGATATTTTAATTAAACACACATCATAGAACTGTCTGACTCTCAGCCAGGCGCTGGTGGCTCACCCCTTTAATCCCAGCACTCGGGAGGCAGAGGCAGGCAGATCTCTGTGAGTTTGAGGCTAGCCTGGTCTCCAGAGCAAGTGCCAGGATAGTCTCCAAAGCTACACAGAGAAACTCTGTCTCGAAAAAACAAAAAAAAGAGAACTGTCTGACTCTCTTAAAACATTATTAATTCCTTCAGTAATTTACCTACACTAAAATTTAACTAACAAATATTTATTCAAAGAATCACATATAAAACTGAAAACTACTTTACCCTATTGCCCTTCTGTAGAGGTCATGAAGTCAATGCTTTGGAATTCTTAAGTGCTTTAAACACACATAGCTCTAAATAAAATATCTATACAGAAAAATCAACAATACAAAATGAGATAAACTACTTAAATGACATTTAGCCTGGAATATCAACAAATGACTATTCTTTAATGTTTGCATTTGAAACTAAGAAAATTCTGATCACTTCAAACTTTTATTAGTAGAAGTCAAATGTACATAAATAACAATATGAATATCAATAATTTAACGACCAGTATATGTCATCATTATGGCATATATATGTATATAATTTACACACACACACAAACACACACACACACACACTCATACTTAAAGGCAGGTAGAAGCAATTATTTATAAATGATACATTTCCTGGGACACAAAATGACACCAATATTTTGAAATAGAAATGTTCAGAGAACAAAGGTAAAATTATGTGTTTTTAAATGGCCTGATGCTCTCACAAAATATGCAGAAATGGAAAACACAGATAAGACAGGTGAACATGTGCTTTATTTCTTGTAAAATGTGGAATATACAGAAAGTTCTGACTAGCAGAATAGTGGTTAATTGTAGTCATGAACGGAAGGCAAGTGGAAGGCAGATAAAGGGAATTATATGAATGAATGTTATATTTGTGTGTGCAAATATTCCATTGAACTATCTTAATATATACAATTCATTCACATTAACCAAAAGATTTAATAAATGTCTTTACAAAGTAAAAATGAACATACTTCTGTAAAAAAAGGTTTTAAATTAATGATTGTATAGTTCATTTAGATGGTTAAGCAAGGTACAATTAAATCACAGAAGGGCTGTAATATTTAGTACTGGATTAGGATTTGGACTCAGGAAATACTTTTTGGATGAGTGGTAAGTAAATCTTTTATGATACATTGGAGCATTAAAGTAGAGTCACAGTAATTATTTTTCGAAGGTTTCAGCTAATAAAAGGAATTTTATTTTTATGCTCACATCTGTTGCTTTAAAAATTCAAAGCAAATTCAAATATCTTCTGAGGGAAACGTTCCTTGTCATATAAAAATATAAAAAAACAATGTTATGTCTCCTTTTGTGACTCAGTAGCAAAGTTAGCTAATAGATTCATGCTAAGTTAAGTACATTCTATACTCTGTATTATACCAGGCTTTCTTTTATGCTAACAAACAGCTCCAAATCATGACACAGTGACTTTTTATTAGTTATGAATGTTCAGCCTCAGCTTCGGCTCCTTTCTTGCTAGGTCTTAAAATTTAACCTGTTTCTCTTCATCTTCCTTTTTCCTCAGGGCTTCTTACTTTTCTTTATAGTTTACTTTCACTGCTTCTCTTGTCTGTCTGTCTGTCTGGCAGTTGCCTGGCTTCTGGCCCCATGTAGCACAAATAATATAAACACACAGACAGATAATGGGGTCCAAACTGAAGAGCAGAGAAGCAAAGCAGCTAATGAGCAGAGATTTCTCACCTCTACCAATGCTCAGACCTAAGGGGAGACTGTGTACACTGAATGAATCTTCAAGCTGCACTGCTATCCACCAAGCCTCAGGATCCTAGATTGTTCCTGACTTCACTGCACCTCAGATTCACTTAGACTACTATGGTCTCCTCAATGCAGCTGGAGACTAATTGTTTAACACTGACTTGTCTTCTTCCTTATACGCCTCTCTAGTTCTGGAATTAAAGGCATGTGCTCTGTTATTCTTTTAGAATGATTTACTCTTGTGTAGCCCTGAGTAGCCTTGAACTCACAGAGATCCATCTGCCCTCTCTCGAAAGTTCTGGGATTCAATGTGTGTGCCACCACTGCCTGGCTTCTATGGTTAACTAGTATGGCTGCTGAGAATAAAGATATGTACCCGCTAGACTGTTTCTGTGCCTGTGGATAGCTTTGCATTTTGATGCCCAGGAAAACTTTATTAAATCATAAACAATTTATCACTACAGACACTGGCCTGTCCCTCTCTTTCTCCCTTTTTTTCTCCCTTCTTCTTTCCCTTCTATCATTTTCTCCTATTTATTCTCTCTGCCCACTAGCCCTGCCTTTTCATTTCTGCCTACCTATCGACCATTCAACTTTTTATTAGGCCAATCAGGTGCCTTTGGCAGGTCAGGTGAAACAGCAGCACATTTTTACATAATTAAACAAATCCATCATAAACAAATGTAACACGTCTTCACATCATTAACAAAGATAGCAGAAACAAATGTAATTCACCTTTACACAGTTAAATATTCCATAATGCTAAAAATATAGAAAAGCAGAATCGCAGGCTCAAAACAATCATTACATGAATGATATTCTTAATCTAAGATTTATTTTTAAAAAGCATGACTGTCATACTAATATATGCCCAATGAGTTGTATTAGAATCATCCTTAACACAATGATTCATTGGTTCTCATTATTCTAGAAGCAGGAAGTGAAAGAACAAAATGTGTCTGTTTGGCCAGGGTATTTATATTGATTCACAGATGCTATATTCCTTCTAATACCCTGCAATTTGAAATCATAGCAAGTATATTTACTGGTGCACCAGTATAAAACTCAAGACCAATGCCGGTACATTTGTAAGGGACTTGCAGAGATTAATTGGGAATGCCCTGTCCTGTGTGCTTGGGGAATCACTTCCATATCTAGGGGCCTGGATGCCAAAGAAGGAGAAAAAGAAGGATATCAGAAAGAATCACGGATGGTCTTTCCAACTGTTTTGCAAGTGCATTGCTATTTATAGAAGGTGTAATTTAAAGTTCAGCTCACATCTATATTGCTCTTACTTTGCATTGAGGATTTTCCTTTGTAATGTACTCCTAACATCCTAAAATACATAGGGATTTTGTGTGACTGTGCATAGTATAAGTGTGTGATATATGAGCATATGTGATCTGTATCTTGGGTGTCTTACTCTGTCAGCACTCACTAATTCCTGTCACACATGGCCTCTGCTTGAGAATTCCTTTGCTGTGTGTCCTGGGGCTAGAGACAGAACACAGAATTGTGAGCACTTGCTGCTCTTCCTGATGATTTGACTTTTGTTCACAGAACACACATTAGATGGTACACAACTCCTTGTTTCTCCATTTTCAAGGCAATGTAAAACCCTCCTCTCAACAGCATGGTACATGCGGCAAACACACACACACACACACACACACACACACACACACACACACACACACACACAATTTAAAAGCAGAGAATTAAGGAGTTGTATATGAGATTTTGTTTCCTAGTAGTGTCATAAACTTCATTGATAAAGTCTCAGGAACTTGACTGCCCAATCATTAGCTTATTAGGAAGACCACAAGGCCTCAACCCTATTCAAAGAAATATATGCAGCTGAAGAAAGCTGGGAGTGGTCCTCCCTAGGTAAGAGCACAACAATTGATTTTCATGTGCCAAAGGTTCAGCCCTGAAAACGTACATACAAATAACACTATATGGACTGATCAGGTAGTGTTTGTGTATGTGTGTGTGTGTGTGTGTGTGTGTGTGTGTGTGTGTGTGTGTGTGTACAATTGATTAAAAAACAGCCATGAATGTGAAGGAGAATGGGGAGGGGCGTATAGGAGTGGTTGGAAGGAAGAAAGGGAAGGAGGATGTTGTAATTATATTATGATTTCAGTAACAATCACATTGGAAATAGGATATATTTGTGTAATAGTTTTGAAATTTGTAAATTTGCTAAGAAAGTTTATTAGTACTGAAGCTAATATGGTAGATTCACGTGATTTTCCATATATACCCTTATATGATCACCAATGAATACAATTTGCTCATTCCTTTACAATTCTGCAAGATTTTATTCACATTTTATAATGGATTTTGTTTTCTAAAAGATCATTTATCAAATAAAATCTTAGTGGGGAAAATTATTCTTATTTTTATCTTAGATTTGTATATATTTTTGCTCATTAAGATATTACCTATATGTTTTCATAAATTATTATAAAACACACATAATTTGTTTTCTCCATAAGTATTATTGTTCACTTTTTACAATGAAAGGATTAAGGACTTATTTTCAAATGCTTTTATGTGCCTATTTAGAAATTTTATTGTCATATCATTGAGCTGCATTATACTGAATTATTTTCTTCTGTCAAACTAAGCATTATATATATTACAGTAGATAAATACTATGCTTTCATAGAATCTTCATTTTTATTTTGCTAGGTTTGTTTGTAAGCAATTTTCATTTATGTTGAGTTTATAATGATCAAAGATATTGATATACATTTTATCTTACAATGGTATGGTCTGGTACTCACCTCTCTCACTGAATGAGATTCATTCTCATTTGTTATTTATATGAGGTTTTAGGTAATTCACATTAATTTTGGCTTCCAGTTTAGTAGGATTGAACAGTAAAGCCATTTTGTTCATTAATGCAGGAAATCAGTCCTAAAGGGAAGAGATGCCTACTTAAAAACAAAGGTCAAGAATAATCTAATGCTATACCTCATGGAATTAGAAAATACTAACCCAATTCTCTTTATTAGGAAATAAAGGTCAGGCCAGAAACAAGTCCAATAAAGACTATGAAAAAAGTTGGTAAAACTGAGAGTACATATTTTTCAAATCATACACAATATAGACAAACATTGAACCATACCAATGATGTAAAATGAGAAGATTGATCAAAGAAACAATATAATAAAATGCAAAGTACGCTTTTTAGTCACTACTGCTGTAATAAAAATGATCCTTAGAAATCACTTTGAATAATAATAAAAACTAAATAACCTTGGTAGTTCTAGAAAAATAAAACAAATTTCTAGACATACAAAACTTTCCAAGAATGAGTAATGAATTAAATAAAATACTAAACAGATAAGATAAGCAATAGGAAACACACATCTGAAGAAAAATTGAGGACACAAAGACTTTACTGTTGAATTCTCGCCAGTGTTTCCAGAACACTGGGTAGATATTAGGTATGGTCTTTTTAATGTTCTCCAAACGGGGAACACATTTGAATTCATATTTTCTAAGTCAGCATACTGTGATTGCCCAAACTAGACAAGAACTCTTCAAGGGAAGAAAATCACAGACTAATATCACTGATGGTGTGGCATTAGTCACTCTTCTCATTTCACTGACAAAATATCTGACAAGCAGCAACTCGAGGAAGGAAAAGCTTGTTTTGATTAATATTTCAAGAGGAAAATCCATCATGGCAGGGAAAGTATAGTGGTGGGAATAGAAGGTAGCCTGTCACATTGCTTATGAAGTTGTGTAGCAGAGAGAGATGAATGTTGATGTTCAGTGTGTGTTTCCCTTTTATTGAGTACAGAACCACAGCCAAAGAAAGTGATATATTCTAGAATGCAATACTTGAAAAATAAAGATGGTGTCTTGTTCATATCTAAGTCAAATTGCTAATATGATATCATTTCTAATGTAGAGACTTCATAAATGTGATATATCTATGCTCTTTGGCATACTAATTAAGAATGTAAGTACTGTAAAATTAAGAGAACCTAATAAAGTGGTCGTTGGAAGGAAAGAAGCCATGTGGTTGTGTATTCAAGATGACTTTTACTGTGACTAGAACTAAGTTAAATGCTATGCTTTTTGTTATAGTGTAGAAATCGATACCTGCAGATGCAGAAATTAAGCATATAGCTTCAGGGGTTGAACCTTCAAGAAGAAAGTTAATATAATGTAACACTGAATATTTTCAAAATACATGTTTTACAAATACGTTTGAATTTTTTTCTTTTATATTTTAGAGTATAGTTTAGTCACATCATGTATCCTGTTCCTTTCTTTCCTCCAAACCCTACCTGCTGTCCTTCAATTTCACGGCTTGTCTTTTCATTAAGCCAATCTCAGTTACTACAATGTTACCGCTATGCATATTTTTTTGGGTTTGACCATTCATTTGGTATTGGATCTTTCCTGGAAAAGGTTATCTCACCTTCAGTTGTTACGATAAATCTTTCCACCAAAAGCCACCGAGGCCCACTGCCACATGTGTGCTCTATGCCAGCCGCCCGCCCGAGTTAGGGCCCCAATTAATGCACAGAGAGATTGTATTAGGTACAATGCTGCTTGGCCAATGACTAGGACTCATTGGCCAAACAGTATTTTATTTATCATCCAGTAAGACAAACACATACACAGAAGTACTTCCCCCATCACTCAGTTTTCATTCATTGCCAGTAGTTCTTTGTGAAGAGTCAGGATCTCCTGGGCTTTCTCCTTTTCTCTTTGGCATGCCTTTCATTGTTAAATTACATTTACTTGGAGAGGGTATTTGCGCATGGTAGAGAAAACATGTGCACATGAGAGGATAATTTATAGGACTCAATTCTATTCTTCCACTGTCTGATACCTCGTGGTAGAATTCAGGCTCTGATATTACTCTTTACTGTAAGAATGGTATCTGTTATTCATCTAGCTAGTTTCAACATGGAAACCCAATAGATAACAACTTTATACTTTTCCAGTACTTACACTAAGGTGAAGAAGACACGGCTTATGTTTGCTTCATTTTCTATGGGTATATTTACTATCAACAGTTGGATGATGACCATTTATGAACTATGTATAAAGCCCAACTTTCCCAACTTTCTTCTTTCAGTACAGGACAAGACCAATAATTTATCTTTTCCTCATGGGTTCACCTGAGACCTTTTTGTTAGTTTAGAGCTCCTTCTTTTCCCCATTATGCTGCCTCATTTACTTCTTGCCATATGGTGTAGTCAAATCACATACTAATAAACTGAGTCAAATTTTGTTTATTAGATTTTGTTCCTCAGGAAACCTAACTTACACCATTCATTTAAGGATTTAAATATCACAGTCAACACCCAACTACTCTTACTTTAAGGGCATTGTTATCCAGGTGATTCTGTTGTGTGAGTTATATAATCTCAGTTTGAGTAAAGTTCCTCTTATAATCATAACTAAAATCTATCACACATGCTTCATGCATATAGTGTAATTACATGTACAGAAACAAAAAATGATGCATTACTTTGATTATACTAAACGATTTAAAAGAAGCAACATGTGTCACTGGCGTGTGAAAACCTAGAGAGAATTTCAAAGTACATGTTATTTACCAAGAACACAAGTATAGCAAAACAGAAAAGTATAGTTTGGGAAGAATACACACACACACACACACACACACACACACACACACACACACACACACACGCACGCACACATGCACATACATTTCCATGACACGTTAGCATTAGGTTCATTCCTCTCTTTTATTTAACCAATGCGTTTCACTTGCAAAAGCTAATAAATAACTTCCAATCTATAATAATAACCTTGGTATTGTAGTTATTTTTGTTATAGTCCCCAATACACATTTCTTTTACATCTATGTGCCATATTTTATTAACTCTCAGTAGACTGACTTAGTTATGATTTGGATGCTGTGAGTGGATCAGATAGTGTCTGTTCACCATCCAGCAATTCATGCTTTATTCATTAATTTCCATTGTCTGTCCACACCTTTCATCTTAGAGTTTAAATAAGTTCCTGGTATTAAAAACTTCTGTGATTTCTTTCTTTTTTTCTTTTTGTGGAGGCTTGTTGTTTTTACAGTTATGTAAAGGCAATGAAGTAGTATTTAGAAAAGGAAAAGAGAAAAGCTATCCCTTTATCCCTCTTTCATATATAGAATGTAAAGATTAGAACTTTATCCATAACTTGGTTTAGGAGAGAAGGGGTGTATCCACAATTCTGGTATAAATGCTATGCTCCATATATTATACAAGCATACTTCATATGCTCTCTTAAGTTTGAAATGAGCGGTTCTAATTGAGAAGGAGCTAGGGAAATAGAGGTATATATGGGAGGAGTTGAAGGGGAGATTTAGAGGTAGATGTGATAAAAATTATATGATATCAATTAATTAATATATTTTAAAATGAGGGTATGGAAAAATGCAACTAGAAATCCAGAGACTCCACTACTTGTACTTTTGCCTAGTAAAAGCAGTAATTAGTATAAACAGAGTTCTCAGGCTGTTGCAGAAAGCCAAATAATATCTAGCAACATAAGGCACTGACAGAAGAGAGTTTTAACTATTGCTTGATACTGTTAGTGCTTACATGGATGTGTCTAAATGTTTTAGTTTTATTATTTTTCTTTAATTTTTGATGTAAAAGTAACTGCCCTATAAAAATTTATAATTGACTGTGGTGATATATTATTAATGATTTATTAAATCTTGCCTGAGGGATCAGAAAGCAAAGCCAGCCACAAGCTATAGAGGTCAAGAAGTGCTGATACACACCTTAATTTCCAACTGCCATACTAGATAGCCAGGCAGTGGTGGCACACACCTTTAACCTAGGACTCAGGAGACATCCAGGTGGATCTCTCTGAGTTCAAGGCTCACACAAGAGTGAAGAGAAACAGAGCCTTACACCTATGACCCTAGTGTTTAGTCCCAGCACTAGTCAGGTAGAGACTGGAGTATATGGCTGCGGAGAGAAAGGAATATAAGGAGGAGAAAGGAACTCAGAGCTTTTTGCCTCTGAGGATTCATGGAGCTAGCATTATCTTTGAGTATTCAGGGAGATAGGACAGCCTTTTCAGCCTGAGGTAGAAGTAAGAGCTAGTGGCTGGCTGTTTTGCTTCTTCTCTGGTCTTCAGCTTGAAGTTTGAACCACAATATCTGTCTCGGGGTTTATATTTTTCATGTTACAGTTGACAAAAGGCAAAAATCACACTCAGGATGTCTCCATTTCTATATTTTTACCAGTAAGTTTTTATTTCTTTAAATATTGTTTCCATATATATGATGATGTAATTTATTAAGTTATTAACCATATTTTGTTTTATATTATATAATATATTGCAATTTATATTACATTTTATAACCAATTTAGTAATAAATTAGTTTCAAATATTTACTTGTGGCAATTACTAAAACAGTTTGATATTACCTAACCAGTTACTGATATGAGAACAATGTGTGCTATAAGGATTAATAATCTTTGTCAAAGTCATATAGCTTCCAAGTGGCAAATCCTGAATTGGACCTGTAATTAATAATTCTCAGTAGCATTTAAAATCTCTTAAAACTTCCCATATGATAATTACTAATGCTCTTATAATTAGCTTTAATAACTTATTGCTACTGTAGTGAGGTTGTTTCTATATAAAGTAAAACTTATCAAAAGAAGTGCTTAAGATTACTGAGACAAATTTTCAAAAGCATTTCCAGTGAAGCACAAATTAGCTCACTAATTTTAAATGTTCATATATTTTTAAATGATTAT
Source organism: Cricetulus griseus (assembly GCF_003668045.3). Classification (NCBI taxonomy): domain Eukaryota; kingdom Metazoa; phylum Chordata; class Mammalia; order Rodentia; family Cricetidae; genus Cricetulus; species Cricetulus griseus. The sequence continues at coordinate 23,455,429 of NC_048604.1, read as the reverse complement.
GGCATTTTTATCTTGAATATAATAATCTCAAAACTTATGCAAATATACAATAAATGTTAAACTACATGAAAATTTTAAATGAAATTTAGACTAAGTTTTCTACCATGGCTCTATTCCTGGTTTCAAAAAGCAAATACTTAGATAATTCAATTGTTATTTTGGAGACTGTATCTTTTATTTAGAATAAAGGATATTTTTTATTTTTCTAGATCTTCTTTTTTAAAACAAGTTTTGTGCATGTTTTCATTTTAAAACAATATTTAAGTATTTCATGTAATGTGTTTTGATAAATACTCACCTCCTTCACCTATCTTTTCCAATATTTACCCCTCTTCCCTATGTATCAAAATTTGTCTTTTTTTCCACCCATCATTTTTTAATTTGTACGTGGATGTTCAGTTTTTAATAGATATTGGTCATTACCAATAGAAGCACTCTTAGAGAAAACTGACTCTCTCTCTTCTAGAAGCTAACAATTGCCAATGATTCCATGACTAGGAGTGGTATTTCATGCCCAACTTTAATTTGCCTGTTTATTTTGCCTATTTATTTATTATATCTATAATTTAATTTTAAGCCATTAATTCATCTTTTTCTGCAATTTTAAATATTGTCACAAATCTGTGGAATAGATATTTTGATAATGGGCAAAGAAAAATTCTCATTTTTGTAGATCAATTTTCATGCAACTTTGACAACCTATGTTCAATCAAAATGTACCACAGGATGATAGGAGACAAAAAAATAATAACTCCTTAGAGTTGTCCTCTAATCTCTACAAATGTAATATGTAAAATAACACATGAACAAGTTCGGTGGCAGCGGGTTCCGAACACTGAACACCCAAGTGACCTGCGTGCTGGTCGGACTTCTGCAGGGGGATCTGACACATCGAGGCCCGGTGACAGCTCTGCCTCCAACTGCCGGCCCAGCGGGACCCGGCACGCTTGAACACTGCTGACAACTGGGTAACAGTGACACCTGCATCCATGAGAAGAGGACCGACATCAGAGTATTGGATCTGTTTGCATCTACCAGAAGAGAACCGTGGTCCCACACCCACCAGGAGAACAAGAAACTTACTACACCCACCAGAAGAAAGGTTGAGAAGAGGACAAGGTGAAAGCACATCCAACAACAGAAAACCCAATATGACACCACCGGAGATGAGGAACCATACACCAGTAAGACCTGAACATCACGATGCAGATGAACCAGAAGAAAATGTCATTAAAAGCATCCTCATGAAAATGATAGAGGACCTCAAAGAAGACATGAGAAAATCCCTTAAAGAAATGGAAGAAAACACTAACACAAAATACAAGATATCAACAAATCTCTCAAGGAAACAGCTTAAGACCTAAAAACTGAAATAGAGACAATAAAGAAAGCACAATTTGAGGGATGCTGGAAATAGAAAAGCTGGGTAAATGATCAGGAACTACAGATGTAAGCATAACCAACAGAATACAAGAGATGGAAGAGAGAATCTCAGGAGTTGAAGACACACTAGCGGAAATAGATTCATCAACCAAAGAAAATCTTAAATCCAACAAATCCCTATCACAAAATATCCAGGAAATATGGGATACAGTGAAAAGACCAAACCTAAGAATAATAGGTATAGAAGAAGGTGAAGAAATCCAACTCAAAGGCACACAGAAAACATATTCAACAAAATCATAGAAGAAAACTTTCCCAACCTAAAGAAAGACATACCAATGAAAATACAAGAAGCCTACAGAACACCAAATAGACTGAACCAAAAAAAAAAGGGTCACCTCGCCACATAATAATCAAAACTCAAAACATACACAACAAAGAGAAAATATTAAGAGCAGCAAAGGAAAAAGGCCAAGTATCCTATAAAGGCAAACCTATCAGTAACACACCTGAATTTTCCTTGGAAACTCTGTAAGCCAGAAGGCCCTGGATAAATATTCTACCTATACAAAGAGACCATGGAGGCCAGCCCAGACTACTATACCCAGCAAAGCTTTCAATCATTATAGATGGAGAAAATAAGATATTCCATGTCAAAACCAGATTCAAACAATACATATCCACCAATCCAGCCTTACAGAAAGTACTGGAAGGAAAACTGCAACCCAGGGAAGTTAAATACAACCAGAAAAACATAGGCAATAGATAATCCCAGCTTACCAACAGTCAAAAGGAAAAAGGGATAGAAACCCACACATAATCTCTCCACCATCACCAAATCAAAAACAAACAAGAATGAACAATAATCAATTGTCATTACTATCTATCAACATTAATGGTCTTAATTCCCCTATAAAAAGACACAGATTAGCAGAATGGATAAGAAGACAGAATCCTTCCTTCTGCTGCATACAAGAAACTCACCTCAACCTCAAAGACAGACGGTACCTAAGAATTAAATGTTGGGGAAAGATCTTCCAATCAAATGGACCCAAGAAACAAGTGGGGGTAGCAATCCTAATATCCAATAAATTGAAATTTAAACTAAAATCAGTCAAAAAAGATGAAGAAGGTCATTTCCTACTAATCACAGGAGAAATCCATCAGGATGAAGTCTCAATTCTGAACATTTATGCCTCAAACACAAAGGCATCCACGTTTGTAAAAGAAACACTACTAAAACTCAAATCACACATAAAACCCCGCACACTTATAGTGGGAGATTTCAACACCCCACTCTCACCACTGGACAGGAACACCAGACAGACACTTAACAAAGAAACAAAAGAACTAATAGAAGTTATGGCGCAATTGGACTTAACAGATATCTATAGAACATTCCACCAAATACAAAACAATTTACCTTCTTGTCAGCACCACATGGAACCTTCTCTAAAATCGACCACATACTTGGCAACATAGCAAACCTCAACAAGTACAAAAAATTGAAATAACCCCCTGTATCTTATCAGACCACCATGATTTAAAATTAGAATTCTACAACAACCTGAACTATAGAAAACCTACAAACTCATGGAAATTAAGTAACACCCAATTGCACAATTCATGGGTCCAGGAAGAAATAAAAAAGAAATTAAAGATTTCCTAGAATTCAATGAGAATGCAGACACAACATAGCCAAACCTATGGGATACTCTGAAAGCAGTGCTAAGAGGAAAGTTCATAGCGCTAAATGCCCACATGAAAAAACAGGAGAATAATCACACTAGAGAATTAATAGCACAACTGAAAGCTTTAGAAAACAAAGAAGCCAATACACCCAGGAGGAGCAGATGCCAGGAAATAATCAAATTGAGGGCTGAAATCAATAAAATGGAAACTAGGAGAACAATACAAAAAATCAATATAACAAAAAGTTTGTTCTTTGAGAAAATCAACAAGATAAACAAACCTTTATCCAAACTTACCAAACAACAAAAAGTGAACATGCAAATTAATAAAATCAGGAATGAAAAGGGGGACATAACAACAGACACAGAGGAAATCAAGAGAATCATCAGGTCATACTGTGAAAACCTACATTCCTCAAAATTTGAAAATCTAAAGGAAATGGACAATTTTCTGAACAGATTTCAATTACCAAAATTAAATCAAGAACAGATAAGAAACTTACATAGACCTATCACCTCTAATGAAATTGAAGCAGTCATTAGAAGTCTCCCAACCAAAAAAGCCCAGGGCCAGATGGCTTCAGTGCAGAATTCTACCAGAAATACTAAGTACATCTAATACTTAGTATTTCTCCTCAAAGTATTCCACACAATAGAAGCCGAAGGGTCATTACCAAACTCTTTTTTATGAGGCTTCAATAACCTTGATACCCAAGCCACACAAAGACACAACTAAGAAAGAGAACTACAGACCAATATCCCTCATGAACACTGATGCAAAAATTCTCAATAAAATATTGGCAAATTGAATCCAATAACACATCAGAGAAATCATCCAGCCTGATCAAGTAAGCTTCATCCTAGCCATGCAAGGATGGTTCAACATACGAAAATCCATCAATGTAATCCACCATATAAACAGACTTAGGAAAAAAATTCACATGACTCACTAAATGCTGAAAAACCCTTTGACAAAATCCAACACCCCTTCATGATAAAGGTCCTGGAGAAATCAGAGATAACATGAACATACTTCAACATAATGAAAGCAATATACAGCAAGCCAACAGCCAACATCAAATTAAATTGTGAGAAAATCAGTGCAATTCCTCTAAAGTCAGGAACAAGACAAGGCTGTCCAATCTCTCCATACCTCTTAATATTGTCCTTGAAGTTCTGGTTAGAGCAATAAGACAACAAAAGGAGATCAAGGGAATAAAAATCAGAAAGGAAGAAGTCAAACTCTCACTATTTGCAGATGATATGGTAGTCTACATAAGTGACCAGAAAACTCAACCAGGGAACTCCTACAGCTGATAAACACCATCAGCAAAGTGGCAGGATACAAGATTAACTCAAAAAAATCTGTAGCCCTACTATATACAGATGGTACATCCGAAGAGAAAGAAATCAGAGATATGATATATGATTTGAATTTTTAGAAACTTTAGCTGTGCTGCCAACTTTGGACAAAAGTATCCCAGTTTACTGTGTTGAGTTGGCATTGTACAGAAATTAACAGCCATATTGGTCTAGAAATTTTGAACTTAATTTTTTTCCATTTATATAGGGGTAACACACTGTATTAAATATGTAAGGTATTATCTACATGGGTTTGATTACAAAAACTAATAAAGTATTCTCTTAATAAAATAAAAAATAACACACATACTCTATACACATACCATGGTGGTTTTAAAGAAAATGCCCCCCAGCCAGGCATTGGTGGCGCACGCCTTTAATCCCAGCACTCGGGAGGCAGAGGCAGGTGGATCTCTGTGAGTTTGAGACCAGCCTGGTCTACAAGAGCTAGTTTCAGGACAGCCTCCAAAGCCACAGAGAAACCCTGTCTCGAAAAACAAAAAACAAACAAAAAAAAAATAAAAAGAAAATGCCCCCCAAACGGAATGGTACTATTAGGAGATGTGGTTTTGTTGGAGTGGGTGTGGCCTTGTTGGAGCAAGTGTTTCACCATGGAGGAGGGCTTTGAGGCCTCATATATGCTTAACACACACCCAGTGTCTCAGACCACTTCCTCTTGCTTGTGGGATTAAAATATAGCTCCTTTCCCACTCTCAGCTACTTCTCTGGCACCATGTCTGCCTGTATGCTGCCATGTACTGCCATGATGATAATGGACTAAACTTCTGAAAGTGTAAGCCACCCAATTGAATGCTTTTAACCCATTATAACTTTGCCTTTTGTCTTAGGTAGGGTTTCTATTGCTGTGAAGAGATACCATGGCCATGGAAACTGTTATAAAGGAAACACATTTAATTGAAGTGGCTTATATTTTTCACAGGTTCAGTTCATTATCTTTGTGGTACAACATGGTGGCATGTAGGCAGACAAGGAGCTGAGAGATTTACATCTTGCTATGAAGGCAACAGGAAGTAGTCTAAGACACTGGATGTGGCTTGAGCATATATGATAATTCAAAGCCAGGCTCCACAGTGCCACATTTCTGCTAAAAATGTCACACCTATTTTAACAAACCACACCTCCTAATAGAGTCACTTCCTTTGGGAACCATATACTATCAAACTACAACACCATGGTAATGGTGTTTTTTTTTTACAGCAATAGATACCCTAACTAAGACACACACACACACACACACACACACACACACACACACACACACACACACACACACACGATTTAATGGATAAATAAATAAATAACTCAGGTCTCATTTCTACTACAACAGCAAAAAATTTCAATTGTCATAGAGTATGCTATTTACTATAGTTTTGTGACATTTTCTTAAAGATTAAGGAAATAAATTTCTATTTGTAGCTTGATAATGATGTGCCTCATATTAATAGACATAATGCTATGGTGAATATATTTTTAATGTGATATGAAGTTAAAAATGTTAAACAATAAATACATTGATAAAATATTATTAAATATCTGCAGTTTGTTAAAAATGGTTGAACAGTTGTATATACTCAAATTCATGATAACATGAATTGACCATTACAGTATAATATAGAATTACTTTCTCATCTTCAGAAGCTATCCTCCCCCTAACCCTAAACTTTTGGTTACTTCTAATAGTTTCATGGTATCTACAATTTTTTCATTTCCAAAAGTCCTCTGGGTCTTTGCAAGAACACCAGGGAGAATTTTAGTAGGCTTTCATATCACTGAAATATAACAGATATTTTAGATAATGTATGCTATCTTTAGGGGTATTCTTTAGCAATTCATTTCTGGCTGTCAATATATCTCTTGTTTCTCAGAAACAATCTGTAGAGTATACATACTGCCTTCTCAGTCCTTTCACTAACTGGTAAACATTGTTTGAATCAGCTATTAACAATTACATATAAATCTGCAGCAGCCATTTTTTGTTTTAGTTTTTCACATATACACTTTTGTGTATATATAAACACATAAATATATGTGTGAATATGTAAATATTAATCACTTGAGGAAAATATTTAAGAATGTAATTTCTAGGTAACAGTTAAGATATGCTTAGTTTTGTGAGCAAGTGTCAAATATGATTAGCTAAGCAATAAGTCGTTTTGCATGCATTTGGCAGTGATACATAAGAACTTGTTTTACATCATCATAAAAAGCTTTGGATGTTTATATGAAACTTTGTTTTTCATATCAGAGCTAATTTAAGTTACAATTTTGGAATAGCATGCTATATTTCTGAAGTTTTATATAGTTATTTAAATACGTATTTCTTCTTTGAGGAGGTTTCTATTGAAATATTTTCATGCATTTCAGACATTTTTCTATATTATAGAGACAATATTTTGTACAATTTGTGATTTGTCTATCAATTCTTTTAAGAGACTTTCACAGAATAAATATTTTCAATGAAGTTGACTCATCAGAATTGTTTGATGGATGACTATAGCATTTAACAATGTGTTATCAGATGAAGGGTGAATAATTATAAATTTTACCTATATTAGAGATAGAAATTTATGATCTTGGTGGTTTTTAACGTGCATTCATGTTTTGTTTGGGGGTAATTTGTGAACCCTGTAAACTTAATGCCTAGATAATAGGTGATGCTTTTTGGATTTAGGGAAGGCAGGATTTTATTTGGCCTAGAACTTACTATTATATATCGCAAGGCTGGATAAATATCATGGTCCATGGATTATAGGAATCATCATTACAGATACCTAGATGCTTTTGTGTAATGTTGATATTTAATTTTCCCAGCACTGCTTATTACTAACAATTTGTTATATTTATAGAAATAACATTTCTGGGATATTGCTTCAGATTCATTACTTTGCCTGTTCTTTCATCAATACCTTGTCTTGACTACATTTTAACTATAGATAGTATGTATCCTTTATTTTGGTCCTTTTTGTTAGTAACAGTGTGGAACAATTTCAATATTTGCTTTACATATAAGTGTGAGTATTAGCTTGTTAATATCCATAAACAACTTGGTGGAATTTTTAGTATTTAATTTAGAATTAAATTTGTATATCAATTTAGGAAAAAAATTTCATTTTAATGACTTAATCTTAATATCCATAAATGTCTATCTTCTATAAGACTTACCTGTATTTCATATTTTGTTGTCTCATTTGCTGCATAGAAAATTAATATCTGTCAACTATAAATATTTGCAAATTACTTGCTTTTATTCAAGGAAATACAAAGTAAAATATTATATTGCATACAAATATGAAATTATTAATGGATTAACATTGAGAAGTAGATATGCAACAACATTAAAATGTTTTTATATTTTACTTAGTAACCTCATAAAACCTTGTCATAGTGAATAAATGAATGTTAATAACATCCAATAGGCACCAAAGTTTATTTGTACAGCACTGTTGTTCTGTTTGGAAAAATTGTATGAAGCCAACCCTCTGGGAAAAGTTATCTTTGTCCTCTAGAGTAGTCCTTTTGACCCAGTTATTTAACTGTTAATTTTATTAGAGATTGAATGAAACTATGTTTTATATAAGAAATGTGTAACTTCTATAATTTCCTGATTTCAGAATGTATATAAAATGCTTAATGAGTATAATCACTGCAGTGTTAGCAAATGATTTGTGTGGTGTCTATCCAAAAAATTTTGGGGATGGTTCTGTTCAAGTAGTATCTACCAATACATTTGTTATTATAGGAAAGAAAATAGATGGTTGAATAAACAGGGTTGGTATAGCATGAAGAATAAAAGCCCAGAGATGGATATTGTGGTTCAAGCTGAAGATCAGATAAGCAAAACAGCGAAGTCATAAGAAAGCTTGTACATCACCCAAGGCTGGGGAAATCCTTTCCTCAATGTGGCTTGAGACTAATTCCCTAAGACTAAAAGCCAGGCCTGAAACCTTGCACCTGTTTTATATACCCCTCTAGTACTGGGATTAAAGGCATGAGCTCCTTTTCTTTTTTAGACTAATTCACTTCTTGTAGCCCTTGGTGGCCTTGACCTCACAGAGATCTTTCTGCCTTTGCCCCCTGAGTCCTGGAATTAAAGGTTGTATGCTGCCACTGCCTTGTCTCTCTGGCTGTGGCTAGCTTTGCATTCTGATCACAAGGCAAGCTTTATTAGATCATAAACAATATATCATCAAGTTTGGTGAGATAATTTAGTAATGGTACTATTCTTGAGTTGTAATTTTTCATAGAATATTTTATGTATGTACAGAATGGATGGCTTGTCCTCATTGTATTGAATAAGAAAAACACTATTCAGTTTTCCAGTATCCCTCCTCATACTACTTAATTAGTATTGAAAATATGACTTAAAATATTTCAAAGTCTTCATAAGTTACAGAAGTCAGATTCAAAATGCACAGACTTAAGTATTCACAAATTAACAACAAACTTGCATATGTTTATGGTAGTTGGTTTTTTTTTGAGTTTGGGAATACCCATAAATATTATGAAAGAGTATCTCCTCCTAGGGTTCAAAAATATGGTTAGATATTCTTGTGATGTCAGCATTTTCTTGTTTGTTTGCTTCTTACAAGATAAAAATATTTGTAAATTTTTAAACTAAAAATAATAATACCAGAATGTAGTATTATGGAACTTAGTTGTATACAGAGAGAAAAGGGATTCTTTAAAGTTGTCTCCAATATCTAGTTCTCTCTGTATTTAAACTCAACTTATTGAACAATCAAAAAAGAAATAAAAATTACTTTGTTAGGTTGGTAGAATCAATGTATAGTAAGTCTATAAAGCTTCTCAAGGAAAGTTCTGTCAAATACTAGACTGAGCTCACATGTCTAATTGAAATCACCTGAGAAATGTGAACATTAGACTTAAATTAAGTGAATAAATTTTGTCCCTGTTTTAGCAAAGGTATGACCGCAGCCAGCAATTTATTGACTATTAACGGAGCTTTTAATAATCCACTTGCTAAGATGTCCTTTTACCTAGTGAAATATGACCTTTAAGTAGATACTAGCCTTCCACATTGTTTTAACTTGTATTTTCATAACTGGATTTGGTTGCACATTATGTACTTTTATGTCTTTAAGAAGCATATATGAATTTCCAGGAATATAATAATTAACATAAAAAAGAAATATGCAATTAATTTTACTTATACTAACAGAAAGAAAAATGGATCATAGTCATTAAAGAAGGATCTTGTTTGCTGGATTTATTATCTTTTCCTCTAAGCTCATTAAGAAAGAGTCCAGCAAAGGGCTAAGGTCTCAATTAATTTTAATGGGCATGACCAAGGTTTAATAGAGTGTGTGTTTTAATTGCCTTGAGAGTAGGTCAAATTGTAGCCTAGTTTGCTATTGATAGAAATGAGATTTTGATGAAAAGGTACGATATACTTTTCTAAGAGAAATTGTTAACCTTTGTAATAATTCACCTTTGTAAAAGAATATTGTTTTGCCTAGAAATAGCATTTATTTATATGGTCTTCAAAAAATAAATGAATAAAATCAGTGGCATACTTAATATTATAGATTTGCTTTGCTATTATAACTGTGATTAAAATATAACAATAGTGGACACAAAATATCTAAGTTGCCATCATATTGTTCCTAAATACAAAGCTAAGCTTTCTAAGCCTCAGCATGTCTGTAACATGGAAAATAAGCAGAATAATCCAGAAATAGGCCAATCGAACTAGCCAGTCAAACATTTCAGTGGGTGGTAAGTATTTCTTTTCAGAAATGGCATTAGGTATAAAGATAACTTATTAATTATTAATACTCTAAATTTTAGATAGAGTGCTTTTGGCCAGTTACCAATAGGGGGAATGTTCTAATAACTAGATTCCTGTTTAATGGCATTAGCAAAGCACAACTACACATTTGAGAGATTTGGGAAAGATCAAACTCCAAAATTTATAACAACATGATAGCTCCCTCAAAATAATCCTATCTCACATTCAAAAGACAAGCACATTAACTATTATATTTTGTGAATGGAAACATGCATTCCACAGGTAGACATTAATGTAGGCTCTGAATTTTAATAATTAATATTTAAGTAACTGGTATAATTTTGTTGAAATATAATTTTAAAAGTTTCAGTTTAGAAAACAATGATGAGAACATATGTATACGAAAACATATATATATATGTATATATATATATACATATATATATATGTGTGTGTGTGTGTGTGTGTGTGAGAGAGAGAGAGAGAGAGAGAGAGAGAGAGAGAGAGAGAGAAAGCTGAGGTAAGTGTCCCCTCTGCTCCCACCAGACTCCCACCCAACTCCCACCATCACCCTGCTCTCTCTGGGCCAGAACCTGGCATGGGGTGGACATTCCCAGATGGGGAGGATCTCCATGAGTCTGGAAACACCTCATTCTTCATTCCCCTTCCTCATTGACCTCAGCTGAGGCCTGACCTCTGCTGAGGGAGGAGAATACCAGGAGAGGCAAGATCATCCAGAGCTGCAGACACTGAAGTCGTGGCCCATGTACACCACTGAGTGACAAGAGGAGATAGAGGGACCCCACCTGCACCCACTGGAAGAAGACATGGGAAGAAGACAGAAAAAGAACACACTCAACAACAGAAAGACCAATATAATACTACAGGGAATCTAGGGACACCACATGAACATGATCTGAAAAGCACAGTGCAGAAGAAGAAGAGCCGGACCTTAAAGACTACTTTATGAAGATGAAAAAATCCTGTAAACAGGAAATGAGAAAATCTCTTAAAGAAATAGAAGAGAAAACAAACAAAATTTCAAGAAATAAATAATTCTCTTATAGATTCTTAAGAAAGCCAAGAAAAAACAACCAAACAAGTGAAGGAAACAATAGAAACAGTTCAAGGCATGAAAGCTGAAATAGAAGCAATAAAGAAAACAGAGAATGAGGGGATGCTTGAAATAGAAATGCTGGATAAGCAATCAGGATCTAAGGATGTGTGTATAACCAACAGAATACAAGAGATGGAAGAGAGAATCTCAGTTGTTGAAGACTCACTAGAGGATATAAAGTCATCAACCAAAGAAAATCTCAAGTCCAACAAATTCCTAACACAAAATATCCAGGAAATATGGGACACTGTTAAAAGGCCAAACCTAAGAATAAGAGGTATAGAAGAAGGTGAAGAAATACAGCTCAAAGGTACAGGAAACATATTCAACAAAATCATAGAAGAAAACTTCCCCAACCTGCAGAAGGATATGCCTACGAAAGTACAAGAAGCTTACAGAACACCAAACAGACTGGAGCACAAAAAGTCCCCTTGACACATAATAATCAAGACACCAAACTTACAGAATAAAGAGAAAAAATTAAGAGCAGCAAAGGAAAAAGGCCAAATAACATATAAAGTCACACCTATCAGAATCACTCCTGAATTCTCAATAGAAACTTTAAAAGCCAGAAGGTCCTGGATTGATATCCTACAAACACTAAGGGAGCATGGATGTCAACCCAGACTACTGTACCCAGCAAATCTTGCAATAACTATAGATGGAGAACACAAGATATTCCATGACAAATCCATATTTAAACAATACATACACACAAATCTAGTCCTACAACAAGTTCTGGAAGGAAAACTCCAACCCAACGAAGATAACTACACTCACAACAATATAGGCAGTAGATAATCCAATTCTACCAACCACAAAAAGAAACAGGAGGGCAAAGTACACACACAATGACACCGCCAACAATAAATCCAAAACAAACAAGAACCAACAATCAATGGACATTAATATCCCTCAATGACAATGGTCTTAACCTGACTATAAAAAGATGCAGGCTAACAGAATGGATACAAAGACAGAATGCATCCTTCTGCTGTATGCAAGAAACACACCTCAACTTCAAAGACAGGTGTTACCTCAGAGTAAAAGGTTGGGAAAAGATTTTCCAATCAAATGGACCCAAGAAACAAGCTGGTGTAGCAATCCTAATATCGAACAAATTAGACTTCAAACTAAAATCAATCAAAAGAAATGAAGAAGGCATTTCATAATTATCATAGGTAAAGTCCATCAGATAAAGTCTCAATCCTGAACATCTATGCCTCAAATAATAAGGCACCCACATTTGTAAAAGAAACATTACTAAAGCTCAAACCACACATAAAACCACACAAACTTATAGTAGGAGACTTCAACATCACGCTCTCACCACTAGACAGTACCAGGAGACAGAAACTTAACAAAGAAACAAACGATCTCACAGAAGTTATAACCTAAAAGGGATTAACAGACATCTATAGAACATTCCATACAAACACAAAAGAATATACCTTCTTCTCAGCACCACATGGACCCTTCTCTAAAATTAACCACATACTTGGCAACATAGCAAACCTCCACAGATACAAAAATTGAAATAACCCCCTGTATCTTATCAGACCAACACGCTTTATAGTTAGAATTCAACAGCAACACAAATTGCAGAAAACCTAGAAACTCATGGAAGTTGAATAACGCCCAATTGCACCATTCCTGTGTTGAGGAAGAAATAAAAAAGAAATTAAAGACTTCCTAGAATTTAATGCGAAAGAAGACACAACATACCTAAACTTATGGGGCACTTTGAAAGCAGCGCTGAGAGGAAAGTTCATAGCACTAAGTGCCTAAATGAAGAAACTGGAGAATAGTCACACTACAGAATTGACAGAACAACTGAAAGCTTTAGAGCAAAAAGAACCAAACTCACCACGGAGGAGTAGATGCCAGGAAATAATCAAACTGAGAATCAATTCAATTAAATTAAATCAATTAAGTAGAAACTAGGAAAACAATACAAAGATTCAATGCAACAAAGAGTTGATTCTTTGAGAAGATCAACAAGATAGACAAACCTCTATCCAAACTAACCAAAAGGCAGAGAGAGAGAGAGAGAGAGAGAGAGAGAGAGAGAGAGAGAGAGAGAGAGAGAGAGAGAGCATGCTAATGAGCAAAATCAGAAATGAAAAGGGGGATATAAAAACAGACACTGAGGAAATCCAGAGAATCTTCAGGTCATACTTTAAAAACCTGTACTACACAAAATTTGAAAATCTAAAGGAAATGGAAAATTGTCTGGATAGATACCATTTACCAAAATTTAATCAAGTACAGATAAGCAGTTTAAATAGATCTACATCCCCTAATAAATTGAAGCAGTCATCAAAATTCTCCCAACTAAAAAATAAAATGATTTTTTTTTACCCTGATCCCCTGCTACATAGTCTTCAACTCAAGACTCCAAAATAAACTGTTAGGTGTTTTTGCAGTATTCTGTTACATTATGAATTTCAGACAGTCCACAACTCACATGCTATTGTGAGTGAACTCTATTAAATAAATGAATTAAAGTGGCAACAGATGTATTGAGAAATAGAAATAGAGATGTAGACAATGTGTGTGTGTGTGTGTGTGTGTGTGTGTGTGTGTGTGTGTGTGTGTGTGTGTGTGTGTGTGTTTGCATGTATGTGTGTAGATAAAGTAATCAACTAGTGAACTAATATTCGATCAATTCCTGGGCATCCAGCATCTAGCAGCAAGGACCTCAAAAGGAATTCATCAGAGTTCGAATACTAGACTTTTCTGTCTGAGGCAGGCTAGGGAAAAAGACATTCACATACTCTTGATGTTTTCCTTCAGACCAATTCTGATTCTGTATTCTGTATTCTCTGTTCTTACCTCTATCCAAAAATGTCCCTTCTGTCTCTCTTGATTTTCTAACTCTAACTAACTCACTAACAATAAGTATTCTTTCTTATTCTCTCGTTCTTGATGTTTTCCTTCTAACTCTATCTTTATTCTTGATGTTTTCCTAACTCTCTCATTTTTCATGTTTTCCTTCTAACCCACTTAGCTTCATTTTTATTCTTTCCCTTATAGCTTATAAACCCCAGCAAAATCTTTCAGACAATATTATAATTACAATGTGGATAAATTCTGTTTTTCAAGTGAATGATTACAATGAATACAAGTAAAAAGCAAAATGTTTTCCATAAAACTTCCATGATTAAACTTTTTACATATTACAGGTAAAAAACAAATCATCCCAGGAATACATATAAATTCATACTTAAGCAACTTGCTACATATTAACAGTTTAAGCAAGCAATTCCTTTACTGGTAGGCTGAATTTTTCAGTCAAAATGAAAGGGCCAATTATTTTATAACTTATAAAAAGTCATCTCATAAGGAATCTTAGAGGAATAACAATCATAAACTTTTTTATATAAAAATAGCTATACTTCAAATCTATTTTTTAAATTTTTTTAATAGTTCAAGTTAGGGAACAAGCTTGTTTCACATGTAAGTCCCTTTTCCCTCTCCCTCTCCTCACCCCCATCCTTCCTCCCCACCCGTGAACTACCCCACACCCCATCCACCCTCCACTCCCCAGCAGGGTAGGGCCCTCAACAGGGGCTCTGCAAAGTCCACCAAATCTTCCTGTGCTGAGCCTAGGCACTTCCCCATGTGTCCAGGGCCAGAGTGCATCCCTTCACGTGGGATGGGCTCTCAAAGTCCCTTCTTACAACAGGAAAAATACTACTCCACTACTAGAGGCTCCCTGGAGTGCAGAGGCCTCCTTACTGACATCCATGTTCAGGGGGCTGGATCAGTCTTGTACTGGCCTTCCAGACAGCATCTGGGGTCAATGTGCTCCTCCTTGTTCAGGCCAACTGTTTTTAGGGGTTTCTCCAACCTGGTACAGACCCCTTCGATCTTCATTCCTCCCTCTCTTCAACTAAATTCCAGATTTCAGCTCAGTGTATATCTGTGGATGTCTGTCTCTGCTTCCATCAGCCACTGAATGAGGGCTCTAGGATGGCATAAAGAGTAGTCATCAATCTCATTTTAGGGGAAGGGCTTTTAGTTTATCCTCTCCACCATTGCCTGGATTGTCAGATCGTGTCATTTTTGTAAGTCTCTGGAGATCTCCCTAGTTTCAGATCTCTTCTCGGACCTATAGTGGCTCCCTCTGATATGGTATCTCTCATCCTGCTCTCTCTCCTCTATTGCAACCCTCATGCTCCCAATTAGCTCAGGATTTCATGCCACTTCCCATTCCTGGAGTCCGCTTGTCCCTTAGAGTCCTTCATGTTTCCTAGTTTCTTTGGTGAAGAGGATAATAGGCTGGTAATCATTTGCTTTATGCCTAAAATTCATATGTGAGTGAGTACATACCATGTTTGTCTTTTTGTGACTGGGTTACTCACTCAGGATGGGTTCTTCTAGTTCCATCCATTTGCCTGCGATTTTCAAGATTCCATTGCTTTTTTCTGCTGAGTAGTACTCCATTGTGTAAATGTACCACATTTTCTCAATCCATTCTTCAGTTGAGGGGCATCTAGGTTGCTTTCAGGTTCTGACTATTACAAACAATACTGCTATGAACATGGTTGAACATATGTCCTTGTTGTATGAACATGCACTATTTGGGTATATACCCAAGAGAGGAATGGCTGGATCTTGAGGTAGACTGATTCCCATTTTTCTGAGCAACTGCCATACTGATTTCCAGAGTGGTCTTACAAGTTCGCACTCAGCAATGGAGGAGTGTTCCTTTTTCTCCACATCCTCTCCAGCATAGATTGTCATTGGTATTTTTGATTTTAGCCATTCTGACAGGTGTGAGGTGGTATCTCAGAGTTGTTTTGAGTTGCATTTCTCTGATGGTCAAGGATTTTGAGCACTTTCTTAAGTGTCTTTTAGCTGTTTCAGATTCCTCTGTTGAGAATTCTCTATTTAGTTCTGTACCCCACTTTTTAATTTCATTGTTTGGTGTTTTGGTGGCTAGCTTCTTTAGCTCCTTATATATTTTGTAAATCAGCCGTCTGTCAAGCTGTGGGATCAGTGAAGTTCTTTTCCCATTCTGTGGGTGGTCGTTTTGTATTACTGACTGTGTCCTTTGCCTTGCAGAAGCTTCTCAGTTTCAGGAGGTCCCATTTATTAATTGCAGACCTCAATGTCTGCGCTACTGGAGTAATGTTCAGGAAGCGGTCTCCTGTGCCAATTTGTTCAAGGATAATTCCCACTTTCTCCTCTAGAAGATTCAGTGTGGCTGGATTTATGGTGAGATCTTTGATCCATTTGCACTTAAGTTTTGTGCATGGTGACAGATATGGATCTATCTGCAATCTTCTCCATGTCCGAATCCTATTGTGCCAGCACCATTTGTTGAAGATGCTATATTTTTTCCATTGTATAGATTTAGCACCTTTGTCAAAAATAAGGTGTTCATAGGTGTGTGGGTTAATATCAGGGCTTTCAATTGGATTTCATTGGTCTATCTGTCTATTTTTGTGCCAATACCAAGCTGTTTTCAGAACTATGGCTCTATAGTAGAGCTTGAAGTCAGGTATGGTGATGCCTCCAGAAGTTCCTTTATTTTAAAGAGTTGTTTTGGCTACCCTGGGTTTTTTTGTTTTTCCATAAAAAGTTGAGTATTGTTCTTTCAATGTCTGTGAAAAACTGTGTTGGGATTTTGATGGGAATTGCATTGAATCTGTAGATTGCTTTTGGCAGGATTGCCATTTTTACTATGTTGATTCTACCTATCCAAGAGCATGGGAGATCTTTCCATTTTCTGGTATCTTCTTTAATTTCTTTCTTTAAAGTCTCAAAGTTCTTATTGTACAGGTCTTTCACTTTTTTGGTTAGTGTTACCCCAAGATATTTTATGTTGCTTGTGGATATTGTGAAAGGTGATGTTTCCCTGATTTCTTTCTCATTGGATTTATCATCTGTATATAGTAGGGCTACTGACTTTTTTGAGTTAATTTTGTATCCTGCTACCTTGCTGAAGGAGTTTATCAGCTGTAGGAGTTCCCCGATAGAGTTTTTCGGGTCACTAATGTAGACTATCATGTCCTGTGCAAACAGTGAAAGTCTGACTTCTTCCTTTCCAATTTGTATCCATTTGATCCCCTTTTCTTGTCTTATTGCTCTAGCTAGAAGTTCAAGTACAATATTGAAGACATATGGAGAGAGTGGACAGCCTTGTCTTGTTTCTGATTTTAGAGGAAACCCTTTGAGTTTCTCTCCATTTAGATTGATGTTGGCTACTGGTTTGGTGTATATTGCGTTTATCATGTTTAGATATGTTCCTGTTATTCCTGTTCTCTCTAAGATCTTTATCATATAGGGATGGTGGATTTTGTGAAAGGCTTTTTCAGTGTCTAGTGAGATGATCATGTGGTTTTTCTTTTTCAATTTGTTTATATGTTGGATTACATTAATGAATTTTCATATGTTGAACCATCCTTGTATCCCTGGGATGAAGCCTACTTGATCATGGTGGATGATTTTTCTTATATGTTCTTGGATTCAGTTCGCCAGTATTTTATTGAGTATTTTAGCTTCCATGTTCATGAGGGATATTGGTCTGTAGTTCTCTTTCTTAGTCATATCTTTGTGTGGCTTGTGTATCAAATGATTGTAGCCTCATAGGAAGAGTTTGGCAATATCCCATCTGATTCTATTATGCAGAAGAGTTTGAGGAGTACTGGAATTAGCTCTTGTTTGAATTTCTAGTAGAATTCTGCAGTGAAGCCATCTGGCCCTGGGCTTTTTTTGGTTGGGAGGCTTTTGATGACTACTTCATTTCATTAGGGGTTATAGGTTGTTTAAACTGCTTATCTGTTCTTGGTTTAATTTTGGTAAGTGATATCTATTCAGAAAACTGTCCACTTCCTTCAGATTTTCGAATTTTGTGGAGTACAGGTTTTCAAAGCATGACCTGAAAATACTCTCGATTTCCTCCTTGTCCGTTGTTATATCCCCATTTTCATTTCTGATTTTGCTCATTAGCATGCTCTCTCTCTGCCTTTTGGTTAGTTTGGATAGAGGTTTGTCTATCTTGTTGATCTTCTCAAAGAACCAACTCTTTGTTTCATTGATTCTTTGTACTGTTTTCCTAGTTTCTACTTTATTGATTTCAACCCTCATGTTGATTATTTCCTCTCGACTACTCCTCTGTGGTGAGTTTGCTTTTTTTTGCTATAAAGATTTCAGTTGTTCTGTCAATTCTCTGGTGTGACTTTTCTCCAGTTTCTTCATGTGCGCACTTAGTGCTATGAACTTTCCTCTTAGCACTGCTTTCAGAGTGTCCCATAAGTTTGGATATGTTGTGTCTTCTTTCGCATTAAATTCTAGGAAGTCTTTAATTTCTTTTTTTATTTCTTCCTCAACACAGGAATGGTGCAATTGGGTGTTTTTCAACTTCCATGAGTTTCTAGGTTTTCTGCAATTTGTGTTGCTGTTGAATTCTAACTATAAAGCGTGTTGGTCTGATAAGATACAGGGGGTTATTTCAATTTTTGTATCTGTGGAGGTTTGCTATGTTGCCAAGTATGTGGTTAATTTTAGAGAAGGGTCCATGTGGTGCTGAGAAGAAGGTATATTCTTTTGTGTTTGTATGGAATGTTCTATAGATATCTGTTAAACCCAGTTGGGTCATAACTTCTGTCAGATACTTTGTTTCTTTGTTAATTTTCTGTTTGGTGGTCCTGTCTAATGGTGTAAGGGGGTGTTGAAGTCTCCTACTATAAGTGTGTATGGTTTGAGCTTTAGTAATGTTTCTTTTACAAATGTGGGTGCCTTATTATTTGGGGCATAGATGTTCAGGATTGAGACTTAATCTTGATGGGCTTTTCCTGTGATGAGTATGAAATGCCTTCTTCATTTCTTATGATTGATTTTAGTATGAAGTCTAATTTGTTGGATATTAGGATTGCAACACCAGCTTGTTTCTTGGGCCCATTTGATTGGAAATTCTTTTCCCATCCTTTTACTCTGAGGTAACACCTGTCTTTGAAGTTGAGGTGTGTTTCTTGTTAACAGTAGAAGGATGCATTCTGTCTTCGTATCCATTCTGTTAGCCTATATCTTTTTATGGGTAAGTTAAGACCATTGGCATTTAAGGATATTAATGTCCATTGTTTGTTGTTTCTTGTTTGTTTTGGATCTATTGTTGGTGGTGTCATTGTGTGGAGGTTTTGCCCTGCTGTTTCTTTTTGTGTTTGGTAAAACTAGATTATCTATTGCCAGTGTTTTTGTGAGTGTATTTATGCTTGTTGGGTTGGAGTTTTCCTTCCAGAATCTTCTGTAGTGCTGGATTTGTGGATATGTATTTTTTAAATCTGTTTTTGCCATGGAATATCTGGTTTTCTCCATCTATAGTGATTGAAACTTTTGCTGGGTACAGTAATGTGGGTTGACATCCACGCTCCCTTAGTGCTTGTAGGGTGTCTATCCAACACCTTCTGTTTTTCAGAATTTCCATTGAGAATTCAGGTGTGATTCTGATTGGTTTACCTTTATATGTTACTTTACCTTTTTCTTTTGCTGCTCTTAATATTTTCTCTTTATTCTGTAGATTTGGTGTTTTGGTTATTATGTGTCGGGGCGGGGGGACTTCTTTTTGTGGTCCAGTCTGTTTGGTGTTCTGTAAGCTTCTTGTACTTTCATAGGCATATCCTTCTGTAGGTTGGGGAAGTTTTCTTCTATGATTTTGTTGAATATGTTTTCTGTACCTTTGAGCAGTGTTTCTTCACCTTCTTCTACACCTATTATTTTTAAGTTTGGTCTTTTCATGGTGTCCCATAATTCCTGGATATTTTGTGTTAGGGGTTTGTTGGACTTGAGGTTTTCTTTGGTTGATGAATGTATATCCTCTAGAGAGTCTTCAATACCTGAGATTCTCTCTTCCATCTCTTGAATTCTATTAGTTATACTCACATCTTTAGTTCCTGATCATTTATCCAGCCTTTCCATTTCCAGCATTGCCTCATTCTGTGTTTTCTTTATTGCTTCTATTTCAGCTTTCATGCTTTGAACTGTTTCAAGAGCTTCCTTCACTTGTTTGGTTGTTTTTTCTTGGGTTTCTTTAGATTCTTTAAGAGATTTGTTTATTTCTTGAATTTTTTGGTTTGTCTTTTCCTCCATTTCGCGTAATTTTTTGCTTGCTTTTCCTTCTATTTCTTTAAGGGATTTTCTTGTTTCCTCTTTAAAGGTCTCTATCATCTTGCTGAGATAATTTTTGAGGTCCATCTCTTCTTCATGCTCTGTGTTGTGCTTTTCAGATCTTGCTGGAGTGGATTCTGGTTGTGTCATATTGGTCTTTCTGTTGTTGAGTGAGTTCTTATTCTGTCTTCTTCCCATATCTTCTTCCAGTGGGTGCAGGTGGGGTCTCTCTATCTCCTCTTGTGACCCAGTGGTGTGTGTGGTCCAGGAATTCAATGTTCACAGCTCTGGATGGTCTTGCCTCTCCTGGTAGTCTCCTCACTCTGAAGGAGTTAGGCCTCTGTAGGGGTCAGGTCAGTGGAATGGGAAGGAGGAGTGGGGTGTTTCCAGATTCAGGGAGCTCTTCCCTGCCTGGGCAGGTCTACTCCAAGCGGGTGCAGGACCAGAGATTTTGGGGTGAATGGGGCTCGTTATGGATCCGGTCAGCCTATACTTCAAATCTTAGGATATGTACCCATTCATCAATGAGATTGAGGGTAAATGTAGGTATAAGGAATAAATCATCACCTTTAGTCATCAACCAATCCTAACAGGAAAGGCATGTCAGCTAATAATAATTGGGCTGCTTTTTTCTAGTTTGCTTACCTTAAGTTCCTCATTCAAATATGTGTGTCATTCTAAAATTTTAGATTGTATTCTTGAGTATTTTACCTGAAAGCTATTTAACAAAAAACATTGTAGTCTAACTTTACGTTACTTTCAAATCTTTGTTTCAACTATTGGTGCCTGAAACCAGTGAACACATCTCCAATTATTAAGATTGTAATATAAACTAGCTTGGCTACTGGGACTTAATTGTTTTTCATTTTTTTTAAAAAATAATTTTGTTTAAATTAAAAACAACCTTATTTTACATCCCAAACCCTGTTTCCTCTCCCTCCCAGCCTTCCACTCCTCCCACCATCTCCCCATCCCACCCCTATCCACGTCTCAGAGAGAGTGAGGCCTCCCATGGGGAATCAACAAAGTCCGTCACATCATTTGGGGCAGAACCAAGGCCCTCCCTCATGTATCTAGGCTGAGAGAGTATTCCTCTGTAGGGAATGGGCTCCATAATGCCACTTCATGCACTAGGGATAAATACTGATTCCACTACCAGTGGCCCCATAGACTGCCTAAGCCCCCCAGCTGACATCCACCTTTGGGGACCTGGTTCAGTCTTAAGCACGTTCCTCAGCTGTTAGTCTGGAGTCCATGAGCTCCCCCTTGTTTAGGTCAGCTGTTTCTGTGGGTTTCTCCAGTCTGGTCTTGACCCCTTTGCTCTTCACTACGCCCTCTCTGCAACTGGATTCCAGGAGTTTGCCTCAGTGCTTAGCTGTGAATCTCTGCTTCTGCTTCCATCAGCTACTGGATGAAGGCTCTATGACATTCAAGGTAGTCCAAAGCTACTCACCATAATACCAAATAATCCAATTTAAAAATGGGGTACAGAGATAAATATGGAATTCTCAACAAAGGAGTCTCAAATGGTCGAAAGGCACTTAAGGAATTTCTCAACATCCTTAGCCATCTGGGAAATGCATATCAAAACAACTCTGAGAGACCATCTTGCACTTGTCAAAATAGCTAAAATAAAAAATAAATACCAATGACACCTTATGCTGAAGAGGATGTGGAGAAAGGGGAACACTCTTCCATTGCTGGTGGGAATGCAAACTTGTACAGTGAATTGTTTTCCTTAATCGTTAACTTAAGTCATAGTATATACATCTTCTCAATAGAAACTCATGTGTTCTAGCTGTGCAGCACTTCTTTGTTTTATTATTTTTACCATCAAAGCTTTATTTAAACTAACATTTTTTATCAACTAGACAGTACAGTTTAGGAAGGAATCATCTTCACAATAATGCACAGATAAATTACCCAATAGAACAGGATGTTCCCATGGGATAAACACACTACATTAGAGGGAGCGGGAATCTCCCCACACCCATTCACACCTTGCCAGGTACCAGAGAAAGATAGCATCAGGAAACTTGTAAAGGCACAGCAGAAGAAAAAGACATTCTGGGGTCTGTGCTCTCAGGGCCCTTGCCTTTCCAAGAGTCACCCTTCAGAGATTTGCCTCCTGGTGGTCTGATACCTACCAAAAATAGACAATAATACAAATGGCATTGATGTATGTATACATGCTAATATCGATAAAGATTTATATATGGAGAGAGGAATACTTTATTGGTTTTATTTCTGCAGATAATATTTACAGCTATATGGCAATAATGGCTTTATTTTGTCCTGCCTTATAAAACAGGAAACTGATTCTGTGAGTGTGGATATTATGGCATAAACTAAAAACAATAAAATATATTTCTTTCAGTTTTCTTCATTGTGCAGTAGCCCTGAAGCGTCAACAAAAAAGAATAGAACAGAATAAAAAATAATTTAAATAGTAATCCCAAACTCCAATGCAAATCTTTTCCACCATAATTTATATAAGTTAATTAATCTAACAAACTAATTGTGAAATTTGGGTATCAAATATATTTGTAACTTCATATTTACATATTTAAGAACATTTTCTTTGGACACTTTAACTACCAATTATGATTTAATGACTATCAGGGACATATTTTATATTGGCATCCATACTCAACTTGCCTTGGTAAGTCAATATAATATTTAATTAGATCTCATGCATCTCATGTATTAGCCCTGTGGCTTCTTAAATTTGCAGTCATGTAAATGCCATTTGTCTAATGTACATACCTCTACATTGGTATATCTTTTATTATGGAACTCAGGATAAGTTTGTTAATGAGTATGAAACAACACAGTTGCTTCTAAATGATTAATGGAATTTAAAAATCTGTGACAGTAATCTAAGAATATGCAAGAAAACAGCATGTACTCTTGACTGCATATGTCTCTATATGTTTCCATAAAGAAGGGGGATAATGAAAGTTAGTGAATTTTAAAAAACTGCTTCATTACATTAGCACATAAATGACTACAGACTATATTTCATTATCTTCTTCATATATATTAGATGTTTTATGAGATTTAAAACAATAATGATGACTAAATCCCTTGAGTTGAGAGGGAGAATATATATAATTTTAATAAGATGCAGTTTATTGCTTCAAAAAACTTCTTCCTATCATATAGTTAAAATACTAATAAAAAAATACTTTTAGTCAGTACATCTTCTGATATATTCTGGCCTTTCTTTCCTTTATATCAATATGTTATATGCTGATAAGTTAAATTGATTTAAATAAGCAATTAATTTATGAGAGATGAAAATAAAATAGTGTATTAAATTATTAATTATGATAAGAATCTGGTTAAATTATTTATGGGGTATTTCCTTTCAGATCTGTCAGAATGCTATAAAAACTAAGAGATTAATAATGAGTCAGATGTTCAGGCTATTTCTTAGGGCTTCACTAATAATTTATGTCTTTAAGAAAAAAATGTAGACTTTTATTGGTTTCTTAATTACCAAATCATCTCAATTATTTGTTTATGACATTATTTTCAAATGTATTGTTTTGAAAGTAAAATGAAGTATTACATGTAATACTGTGTAAAAAAAAGTTTATAAATACAGGCAAGCCACAGATAGCATTATTGTTTTCAACTTTTCATAACTTAGGAAATCATAGGAGATAATAGACACACAAAATGGAGAACATTGTCAAAAATAGTTTCACTCTTTGCAGATTTCTGGTTCATTTTCACACACACACACACACACACACACACACACACACACACACACACACACACACACACATATATATATATATATGTATTATTTCACAGTGATAGCTCCACATCTTGTTACCAATTTCTGTAAACGTTTCT
This sequence comes from Cricetulus griseus, assembly GCF_003668045.3. Classification (NCBI taxonomy): domain Eukaryota; kingdom Metazoa; phylum Chordata; class Mammalia; order Rodentia; family Cricetidae; genus Cricetulus; species Cricetulus griseus. The sequence continues at coordinate 23,431,125 of NC_048604.1, read as the reverse complement.
TTTTTCTTTGCTGTCTAGTTTGTTTCTATGTTCCTTTAATAAAATAACATGACCAAGCAACTTCAGAGACAGGATTTATTTGGTTCTCAATTCCAAGTTATAGTCAATTACTCTGGAAAATTCAAGATGGCAGGAACTTGGAATAGCCAGTTACATTACATTTAAAAGCAAAGAGAAATAAATTAATGTATGCATACATGCTTATTTTCAACTTGCTATGTCTACTTTATACAGTTTATAATACCCTGTATAAGGAATGATGGCAACCACATTTAGGGTTTTCCAGACCATTCAGCATGTATTCCTGGGTATCAAGTTAACCATTACAGTAGGTATTAGGTGACATTGTGTAAATCTGATAGAAAGGGAACTAACACGGAAAGGAGTTGAGTGGATTCTAGGTAAAACAACTGGTTAGATTAGGTAAAAATGAGCAATCTATATTGAAATAAACGAAAGAACCCTGATGTGAAGCAGTATGTTGTAAAAATCGGATATGCTCCTGGAAATGAGGCAGGGACTAGGAAAATCCTCATCATAAATGATTATTCTTTATTCTCTGAGAAATTCTACAATATGGATATGTTTAACTTTTTATTAAAAAGATTAGTTAGAAAAAGTATAATTGCATTTGTATGTCAAGAAACGTTTGTGTTAGGGAGTTATGGCTAAAACACTGGGAAGAGGAATTTTTTACTCTGTTTATTGTATATTTCAGAGCACTGTGGAAAATTCGGGTGGATTCAAATTTATAATTAATTCAGATTAATTCATAATATTCTGAAACTCATATACAATATTTCATACTGGCTAACATATCCATTTTCTGATTCTTTGTGCAGTCTCAGAATACTAAAGATTTACATCCCTTCAGAATATATTTAGCATCATCCCATCTATGAAAAATATGATATCCTGTGTCAGATTCTAAATATGCATCATATGCAGATATATATATATATATATATATATATCATAATATTACATGTAATACTGTGTAAAAAAAGTTTATAAATACAGGCAAGCCACAGATGGCATTATTATTTTCAACTTTTCATAACTTAGGAAATCATAGCAGATAATACACACACATATTATATATATATTATATATATATATATATATATATATATATTGCATAAAGCATAATGGTCAAATGTTGTTTGATTCCTTATTTTATGTTCATGATTCATGGTTTTCATATATAGTAGCCTCAAATCATCTTTAACATATACCCCTCCTTCCTCAGGCTCCTAAATTTTGGAATAATCTGAATTCATAACATTTAGACAAAGTAAAATTTATTTGGAGAAAAGTATAACTATATTCATTCATTGGCTTATGTTTGCCTCTTTTTATATGAAGAATTACTGTTTATGCAATTTATAATAAAATATTTATAATTATAATAAGAAATATGGCATAAGACAAGTATTTACTATCATCAAAGAAGAGGTAAATTTCAATAAATCAATATATCTTCAACAAATACTTATAAACCTATATTCAAAGGTGATAATGAAAAAATGGTATATAATTGAAGAATTAATTTTTATAAGATTATTTACATATATTATATATGTGTATATAAGAAATTCAAATTTAAATTACCTTGTTTATTCATATATATATATATATATATATATATATATATATATACATAATTCTATAGAAGGTAAGACCAAATATATCTTATATGAGACAGTAGGATGTTTCAAATCTACAAATCTCCTTCATTTATCTTACAGGAATATTCTACTTTTAGTTTAATTTTAAGAATTTTTATGCATTGCTATGAAAATTAATTTATGTAAAATAGAATAGGAAACTAAGAACATAGCTTCTCTCTTTCAATATGGCACATTTAGAACACTGGAAGATGAAAACAACATCCCTGACCTTAATATGAAACGGTCCTTTTTATAGACCATCCTGTTTGTGTTAGGAATGCCAATCAAGTATTTCATGAATATATTTCAGCAGCTGTAAAATTTGATTAAAATTTAATGTAGCCTTACTTCTTCTCTAAGTCCAAATGAATTTGGATGGTCAACTATCTGTGAAATTGTGGTTTTACTTGTTAATTGTTCATGATCTTTATAAGAAAGGAAGTTACTTTTACTTTGTTCTAAAATCTAATTGATATTGTACTAAACTCGATTGCAGTTTTATCACTTACATAGCCTGAACAAAGTATTAAACAAGAACAATATATTAAAAATAAAGCAACTATTTTCAGGAAGGTCAACATATAGTTAATACATAAGAAGATTTTCATAAATCTAAAAACCATTGCTTCCATGTTATCCTTCTATTTAAACTGAGATTGACAATTAATAAATGGGACTTCCTGAAACTGAGAAGATTCTGTAAGGTAAAGGACACAGTCAGAAAGACAAAACGTCAGCCCACAGAATGGGAAAGGGTATTCACCAACCCCACACCTGACAGAGGGCTGATCTCCAAAATCTACAAACAAATCAAGAAGCTAGTCCCTAAAACACCAAATAATTCAATTAAAAAAGTGGGGGTACAGAACTAAATAGAGGATTCTCAGTAGAGGAATCTAAAATGGCTGAAAGACACTTAAGAAAGTGTTCAACATCCTTAGACATCAGGGAAATGCAAATCAAAACAACTCTGAGACACCATCTCATTCATGTCAGAATGGCTAAAATAAAAAATACCAATGACAATCTATGCTGGAGAGGATGTGGAGAAGAAGGAACACTCTTCCATTGCAGGTGGGAGTGTGAACTTGTAAGGCCACTCTGGAAATCAGTATGGTGGTTGCTCAGAAAAATGGGAATCAGTCTACCTCAAGATCCAGCCATTCCTCTCTTGGGTATATACCCAAATAATGCATGTTCATACAACAAGGACATATGTTCAACCATGTTCAAAGCATCATTGTTGGTAATAGCCAGAACCTGGAAGCAACCTAGATGACCCTCAACTGAAGAATGGATTGAGAAAATGTGGTACATTTATACAATGGAGTACTACTCAGCAGAAAAAAGCAATGGAATCTTGAAAATTGCAGGCAAAATGGATGGAACTAGAAGAAGCCATTCTGAGTGAGTAACCCAGTCACAAAAAGACAAACATGGTATGTACTTATTCATATACTAATTTTAGACATAGAGCAAAGGATTACCAGCCTATAATCCTCTTCACCAAAGAAACTAGGAAACATAAAGTACTCTAAGGGATAAATGGTCCCCAGGAATGGGAAGTGGCATGAACTCCTGAGCTAATTGAGAGCATGAGGGTAGGGGAGAGGGTGCTGCCACAATAAGAGCACGAGAAGAGGAGTAGAAGAGAGGAAAGGGAGGAGCAGAGATATTGAGTAGGGGGAAGAATAGAGGAGAGAGAGCAGGATGAGAGATACCATATTAGAGGGAGCCACTATAGGTTCCAGAAGAGATCTGGAACTAGGGAGATCTCCAGAGACCTACAAGGACGACATCATCTGACAATCCAGGCAATGCTGGAGAAAATAAACTAAAAGCCCTTCCCCTAAAATGAGATTGATGACTACTCTTTATGCCATCCTAGAGCCCTCATCCAGTGGCTGATGGAAGCAGAGACAAACATCCACAGAAATACACTGAGCTGAAATCTGAAATTCAGTTGAAGAGAGGGAGGAATGAAGATCGAAGGGGTCTGTACCAGGTTGGAGAAACCCACAGAAACAGTTGGCCTGAACAAGGGAGAGCACATCGACCCCAGATGCTCTCAGGGAGGCCAGTATAAGACTGATCCAGCCCCCTGAACATGGATGTCAGTAAGGAGGCCTCTGCACTCCAGGGAGCCTCTGGTAGTGGATTAGTATTTTTTCCTGTTGTAAGAAGGGACTTTGAGAGCCCATCCCACGTGAAGGGATACACTCTGGCCCTGGACACATGGGGAAGGGCCCAGGCCAGCACAGGAAGATTTGGTGGACTTTGCAGAGCCCCTGTTGAGGGCCCTACCCTGCTGGAGAGAGGTGGGTGGATGGGGTGGGGGGGTAGGTTAGGGGTCGTGGAGGTGGGATGGGGGTGAGGGGAGGGAGAGGGAGAAGGGACTTACATGTAAAACAAGCTTGTTCCCTAACTTGAATTAATAAAAAGCAAGCAAACAAACAAACAAATTCATGAAATCGCCAAAAAAAGAAAAAAAAAGTGTTCAACATCCTTAGCCATCAGGGAAATGCAAATCAAAACAACTCTGAGACACCATCTCATTCCTGTCAGAATGGCTAAAATCAAAACCACCAATGATAACTTATACTGGAAAGGATGTGGAGAAAGGGGAACACTCTTCCACTGCTGGTGGGAGTACAAACTCGTACAGCCACTTTGGAAATCAGTATGGAAATTCTTCAGGAAAATGGAAATCAGTCTACGACAAAATCCAGCAATTCCACTCTTAGGCATATACCCCCAAATTGTATACACATTCATACAATAAGGACATCTGTTCAACTATGTTCATAGCAGCAATATTTGTAATAGCCAGAAACTGGAAGCAGCCTAGATGCCCCTCAACTGAAGAATGGATAGAGAAAATGTGGTACATTTACACAATGGAGCACTATTCAGTGGAAAAAAAAAAACAATGGAATCTTGAAATTCGCAGGCAAATGGATGGAACTAGAAGAAACCATCCTGAGTGAGGTAACCCAATCACAAAAAGACAAACATGGTATTTACTCAGTCATATGTGGATTTTAGACATAGAGCAGGGATTTGGCAGCCTTTAATCACAATGCCAGAGAGTCTGGGAATTGGGAGGACATTAAGAGAGACTGCATGGTACCCCAGAGAAGGGGAATGTTACAGATCTCCTGAGAAAATGGGGGAGGGGAGAGCAAGATAAGAGAAAGAGAGGGGGAGAAGAGGCGGGGAGAGGAGGATATGGGGGAGCAGGAAGATTGAGTCAGGGGAAGAATAGAGGAGAGCAACATAAGAAACACTATAATAGAGGGAGCCATTATAGGTTTAAAGAGGAATCTGGCACTAGTGAGATTTACAGAAATCTTCAAGGATGACACCAACTGTCATATAAGCAATAGTGGAGAGGCTACCTTAAATGACCTTCCCGATAATGAGATTGATGACTACCTTATATGCCGTCCTAGAGCCTTCATCCAGTGGTTGATGGAAGCAGAGGCAGACACGCACAGCTAAACACTGGACTGAACTCGTGGAACCCAGTTGCAGAGATGGAGGCATGATGAGCCATGGGGTCAAGACTGGGCTGGTGAAACCCAGAAAAACATATGATGTGAACAAGGGGGAGCTCAGTGACCCCAGAGTGATGGCTGAGATACCAGCATGGGCCTGATCCAGACCCCCTGAAAGTGGGTATCAGTTCGGAGGCCTTGGCAATCTATGAAGCATCAGGTAGTAGATCAGTATTTATCCCTGGCACACAAATGGACTTTGGGAGCCCATTCCATTTGGAGGGATGCTCTCTCAGTCTGGGCAGATGGGGGAGGGCCTAGGCCCTGCCTGGGATGATATGACAAACTTTGGAGATTCCACCATGGAGAGCATCATCATCCCTGGGGAGAAGAAGAGGATTGGGGTGTGGGCTTGGGGGATTGGTGGGGGGCAGGGGAGGAGAGGAGGGAGAGGGAGCAGGAATTGGCATGTGAAGCAAGCTTATTACTAATAAAAAGGAGAGACAAAAAGTCCTTAAATAAGCATACTCTAATGAACATTTTATAACTTGTAAGATAATAAGACTCAAAATATTAAATAATGAGCAGCATTTAATGTCACTGTATATAAGAAGTTGTATAAAGAAAACAAGCTATATAGAGTAACTCACAAAAGATGTGGATTCCCATATCCTCTTTCCTATGAAAGGGAGAGGGAATACTTACCTTCACTTCAAAATGAGATCATGAAATATTTGAGACTTCTCAGACAGAGGATAGTATTCTTATCCAAGTTATACCATTCTATAATGCTTTGTTGAAATAATGACCTCTGTTAACAGAATATTATGCATATCAATAGAAAATATAACAGAAATATCTGAATGATGATTTTTAACTAATTGAACTATTTATTTATAATTTATTTTCTACTGTGTTGTTGAAACAATTAGAAAACATGATATTATGTTTATTTTAGAGTTTCATTTAATGAATTATCACAGACTTTTAGTGGCATTAAGACAATATTACTTTATTAACCATAGAGCTATGAGTTAAATGTCCATGCAAAGTTACTTATGTTCTTTCTTTATGTTATGAAACTAATCAAATAAAAACCTTTATCAGAATGGGCTCTTATAAGGAGACTCCTATTCTTATGACTTGGATGTCATAAAAGTCACAAAGAATTAATATCTTTTAAATGTTGAAACAGAGGTCTCACTTTATTTGCTGGTTGTCAGTTAGTGCACTGTTTATGCGCTTGCCAATTTTGGTGCATAGCTCTAACATTTCAAGCCAGACATGCTGTTTCGTGCTTGAATTCTCCTTGAACTTCTACTTCTTCAAGGTGAAGACAACTGCTTACTATCATTTTCTACCATTTTGATTATACAACTACAATTTACATTAGATATAAACGTTGCCTCTTACAGATAGTATATAATTCCTCTGAATTATTATGAATTTAAATTCAGGATCAAAAATTTTCAACCTCCGCATGAATGATCCACTTTTGTTAATGAAATTACATATATTTTTACATCCTCAGTTGTTACTCTATGATTTCAATCTTTTTTACTCTTCTATTTTTTCATGATTATATACTTTGGGTTAAATAAGTTTTTCTTATATATGCTATTTCATCATTTTTTTTTGCTATTTTCATAGACATTTTCATAAGATTTAAAATTAATATTAAAACATTCTAGTCTTTTACCAAATTAATTTAAATAGAATAGAAAGCAAATTGTTCAGACATGTTTCGTTTTCTTCTCAGTTTGCTTATACTTTCTGTATCACACAAGCAATGTGTAGTCATTATGTAGTGAATCAAATGTATGTACTTGTTAGGACCAGTTACTGTTCATTGATTTGAGTATTTTACGTATGAGGAACATTACCCTGATTTTTAAAATGTCATATAATTTTTCATTGAGATCAGACCATTAAAATAATTAAGTGTGCCAAATCTGGAAGTAAAATCCTAATTATCTAAAGCTTCTTGTTACTCTTCTTTGTTTTGCAGTTGTTGCTGTAATTTGATTTTTTTTAGTGATTTTCCTAGAGAAACTTTGTACAAGCTGCAGGCCCTCTGATATGTGGGCAGTAATGGCCTTGATCAATTAGTGTAGTTAGTAATTAGTCAATGATTGGATAGGGATTTGATTAAGGATCTTTAGCAAATAAGTCTTCCTCTCTTTGCCAAGTAACACTGTGTTCTACAGGCTCAGATGTGTTTTCAATGCCTGATGGGCAGATTAGAATTATGGCTTAGATTTTACTTTTTGTTCATATATCTCCTCAGAATCATCCAGAGGTGACAGACTTTTGGCAAGGTTTAGACTGTTGTGTATATCTGCATATGTCAGAAATATACAACTTGTCTTTCAGAAAACCAAAGTATGTTAGAGACTCCAAATCAATTGATACATCATTCAGTGGAACTTTCTGTTTATGTATCTGGACAGCTTCTTATGCACTAAAACACACACACACACACACACACACACACACACACAATTTCTAGTCAACATACTGATTTTTTATTGTTGTTAACTGTATAGGTCTGGTAATATGATGTCAACTTTTTACCTGAAATATTCTTTTTGCACACCCACAAAGGATTTTATTTTCAACCTCTTAAGCTTGTATTTAGTTAGGAACCATTTGCTCCTGTCTTGGAGAATGTATCATTTCTCTATATCTTTGGAAATGCACAGAAGAGGTAATATATTTAAGTGACCTTGAGCTCTGCTTTCTTTTTCTGGAAATTTTATTATCATTCTTGTCTGCAGTTATCTCTCTTAGACCTCACCAAAAAGCAGACAGCAGAATGTCTCTATAGGGTGTTTACTATATTTTTGCTATATTTTATAACATTACATTCTGGATTTTGCTCAGTCAAAAGTTTTCCAAAAACAAAAACTAGAATTATAGGCCTATACTAGAGTTAATCACATGCGCATTTTTCTTGTTTCTGGGAATTATTACATTTTCAACTCCATTCACATCTTTATCCACTGTCATCTAACATGTTTTTCTTCTTTTTTAAAAATTTAAATTAGAAACAAGCTTGCTTTACATGTCAATCCCAGTTCCCTCTCCCTCCCCTCCTCCCTGTCCCTCATCTATCCCCAATCCCATCCCCTTTCTGCTCCCTAGGGAGGGTGAAGCCTTCCATGGGGAAGCTTCAGAGTCTGTCATATCTTTTGGAGCAGAGCCTAGGCCCTCCCACATGTGTCTAGGCCGAGAAAGTATCCCTCTATGTGGAGTGGGCTCCCAAGGTCCATTCGTATGATAGGGATAAATATTGGCCTCTGTGGTGCAATTGATAATGCATTGGACTTCTAGTGACGAAAGTCATATAACATCTTAAGACATCACAATTTCATTATTGTAGTTTTTCAAGTCTCCTTCACTGGATAATTATACTTTTGCAAAGGAGCAACCTGGAAATTTCATACAGTGTTTCTCAATTTTTCAATTAAACATTTCTATTTCACCAAGGGATTCAACACACCCAGATACAGCCAAGGCCCCAGTAACAGTCCTGCCTCCATCCACTGGACCAGGTAGGCCAGGGGCCTTTTCCAGTCTGGGTTCCACTGGCCTGCTCAGGGACACCGGAAGCTGGGGGACTGCTCTCCATACCTCTTCAATATTGTCCTTGAAGTTCTAGCTAGAGAAATAAGACAACAAAAGGAGATCAAGGTGATACAATCCGGAAAGGAAGAAGTCAAACTTTCACTATTTTCAGAAGATATGAGAATCTATATAAGTGACCCCAAAAATTCTACCAGGGAACTCCTACAGATGACAAACACCTTTAGCAAAATGGCAGCATACAAGATTAACTCAAAAAATCTTTACCCCTAATATTCACAGATGATACATTCATGGAGAAACAAATCAGAGAATCATCACACTTCACAATTGCCAAAAACAACATAAAATACCTTTGGGTAACACTTCAAAAAAAAAGGAAAGACCTGTACTGTAAGAATTTTGAGTCTCTAAAGAAAGAAATCAAAGCAGATAACCAAAAATTGAAGGATCTCCCATGTCATTGGATAGGTAGGTTCAACACAGTAAAAATGCCAATCTTGCACAAAGCAATCTACATATTCACTTCAATCCCCATCAAAATCCCAACACAATTCTTCACAGACCTTGAACAATTCTCATTGTTATATGGAAAAACAAAAGACCCAGGATAGCTGAAACAACCCTGTATAATAAAGGAACTTCTGGAGGCATCACCAAACCTGACTTCAAGCTGCTTTATAGAGCTATAGTACTGAAAACAGCTTGGTATTGGCACAAAAATAGACAGGTAGACCAATGGAATAGAGTTGAAAACCCTGATATTAACCCCCACACCTACAAACACCTGATTTTTGACCTAGAAGCTAAAGTTATACAATGGAATAATGAAAGCATCTTCAACAAATTGTGCTGGCATAACTGGATGCAAACATGTAGAAGACTGCAGATAGATCCATGTTTTTGCCATGCACAAAACTTAAGTCCAAATGGATGAAAGACCTCAACATATATCCAGCCACACTGAACCTCTTAGAAGAGAAAGTGGGAATTACCCTTTTCATTAATTGGTACATTTACATTCCTGAACATTACACCAAAAGCACAGACACTGAGATCAACAATTGATAAATGGGACCTCCTGAAACTGAGAAGCTTCTGTAAGGTAAAGGACATAGTCAGCAAGGCAAAACAGGAGCCCATAAACTAGGAAAATATATTCACCAACCCCACATCTGACAGAGGTCTGATTTCCAAAATAAACAAAGAACTCAAGAAACTACTCTCTAAAATACCAAACAATCCAATTAAAAGTGGGGTACAGAACTAAACAAACAATTCTCAACAGAGGAATGTAAAATGGCTGAAAGACAAATAAGAAAGTGTTCAACATCCTTAGCCATCAGGGAAATGCAAATCAAAACAACTCTGAGATCCAATCTTACTCCTGTCAGAATGGCTAAAATAAAAAACACCAGTGATAACTTATGCTGGAGAGGATTCAGAGAAAGGGGAGCACTCCTCCACTGTTGCTGGTAATGCCAACTTGTACAGCTGCTTTGGAAATCAGTATGGCTACTCCTCAAGAAAATAGGAATCAGTCTACCACAAGATCCAGCAGTTTCACTCTTAAGCATATACCCAAAGTAGCACATTCATACAAGAAGAACATCTATTCAATGCTGTCCATAGCAGCACTATTTGTAATAGCCAGAACCTGGAAGCAGCCGAGATGCCCCTCAACTGAAGAATGGATAGAGAAAATGTGGTACATTTACAAAATGGAGTACTGCTCAGTAGAAAAAAAAACCAATGGAATCTTGAAATTCGTGGGCAATTGGATGGAACTACAAGAAACCAACTAAGCAAGGTAACCCAGTCACAAAACAATAAAAATGGTATGTACTCACTCATATATGGATCTTAGACATAGAGTAAAGGAGTACCAGCCTACAATCCACACCACCAGAGAAGCTAGGAAACAAGGAGGACCCTAAGAGAGACATGCATGTTCCCCCAGAGAAGGGGAAGGAGACAAGATCTCATGAGCTAATTGGGAGCATGGAGGGAGATAGAAGAAAGAGAGGGGGAGAAGAGAAGGGGAGAGGAGAACATGATAGAGCAGGAAGATTGAGTCAGGGGAAGAATTGAAGAGAGCAAGAAAAGAGATACTATAACACAGGGAGCCATTATAGGTTTAAAGAGAAATCAGGCACTAGGGAAATGTCTGTAGATCTACAAAGATGACACCAAGTATCAGTCTAAGCTACAGAGGAGAGTCTACCTTAAATGCCCTCCCCTGATAATGAGATTGATGACTGACTTATATGCCATCCTTTAGCCTTCACCCAGCAGCTGGTGGAAGCAGAAGCAGACACCCACAGCTAAACACTGAACTGAACTGGAATCCAGTTTCAGAGAAAGAGTGATGAGCAAAGGGGTCAAGACCAGGCTGATGAAACCCACAGAAACAGCTGACCTGAACAAGGGAGAGCTCTTGGTCCCCATACTTATAGCTGGGAAATCAACATGGGACTGATCCAAAACCCATGAATGTGGGTGTCAGTGAGGAGACCTCTGAAGTCTATGGGGCCTTTTATAGTAGTTCAGTACTTATCCCTAACATAGGAATAGACTTTGTCAGTCCATTTCACATAGAGGGATACTCCCTGAGCCTAGACACAAGGCCGTATCCCAAAGGGCATGACAGACTCTGAAGACCCTCTATGGAAGGCCTTACCCTCCCTGGAGAGTAGAAGGTACCCTGGGATAGGTAGGGTGTTATTTGGGGGAGGAGGGGAGGCAGAGGGACCTGGGACTGACGTGTAAAATAATCTTGTTTCTAATTTAAATAAAAAATGGAGAGAAAGAAAAAAGTTCTATTTCATAGCTGTAAGGTCCTTCTAAATACATATTCTCACTAGTATTTGCACATACAGTAGTAGAATTTGATGGCATACTTCCAAGTGTACATATAAAATGTATTGTTAATATCCATTCATCCCACTCTTGCCTGATCTGATTCCTCTGGTATTTTTTTTAGTGCCTAGTAATTGCTTTTTCACATTTGGGTATAATTGTTTTTGTTTTCTTTTGCTTTTGCCACAAATGACAAAGTACACGTAATACTTAAATTTCTGTGAATATGTAATTTTGTTAAATGTGATTGCTACCAGTTCCATCTATTATTGTTCAAATGAACAATACAATTTTTATCCAAGTTATTGTTCAATTTTCCTTATTAATCTCAACTTAGTTATTATGGAAAGTGTTGTAGTAAACATATATATTCACAAATATATTTTGTGTGCTGACTGGGATTCCTTCAGTTTGTTAGTCAGATGATATGGTAATCTTAGATTTTAAGCAATACTGATAATGTATTCCATAGTAGCTTCATTAATTTGAATCCCAGGCAAAAGTGTATAAGCTTTATTTTTGTCTACGTCTCTGTCAAGATTTATTTTTGCTTATGTGTCTAAGTTTTATCTCAATAAGAACTGTTCAACATGGGGTAAAATGGCAGAAACTCGTATTTTCTAGCCTTGAGGAGGTTTGGTGGTTGCTTGACTTTCCTGTATCATTGGGTACCTGAGGGCAAAATCTGAGCTTAGGTTTTGTGTCTTAATTAGTCGTGTGTTTCTTCCTCCTAGTGATTGTAATCGTAAATTTCCCTGATGTTTTTCAACTTCAAACTCTACTGGAGCTCTAACAGTTAATACTGTAAATTTTTATCTATCATGGATATTTGGTTTGGGTAACTCAGACAAATTTTAAATAAAGATTTTTATATGTCCCTTGATAACACAGTTTTTAAGAAGAAAACTCTTTTGACTTCACTCTGCTTTGGTGTTTTTTATTTGCTTTTTAAGATTTGTTTTCATTTGATCACTGCATCTTCACACAGATGCTTTATTCTGTTTCCATAGATGAAACTTTTTCTCAAGAAATGTCAAAATTCATTGTGATGCAATTTGAATAGTAATTTATAATAAGCCATTTTGTCCACTATTTTCTAATTATATTTTATTGGTAGAGGATTATGTGATATTTTCACATTTTCTTCAAAATTCACAAACATACTGAATGCTACTGAATACCACTAAGTTTATAATTCAATTAGAAAAAAATTATTATGTTCAAACAGTATAATACCTACCAGAAATCAGTATCTATAATCTTTGCAATGAAATATACAAAGGCTTAAACTCATCAAGAAATAGGTGAATATAGTTGAGAAACTTAGGTCTTCAACTTTTTATTCTACATAAAACAATTGCATTTCTCATTTTAAAAGTAGTATCTGCTAATTTTATTTTTAAAATCATTTATTGTTTTTATTCATTCGTGTGTGTGTGTGTGTGTGTGTGTGTGTGTGTGTGTGTGTGTGTGTGTGTGTGTGTACATATACTAAGACATGGGCATGTGTTGATGTCAGATGACAACTTGGGGGCATGTTTTCTTTCTTTTCTTCCACCATGAGTCCAAGGATGTTATGTAACAGTTTTCCTTTGAGGTTGAAACTTTCTATATTGAGGTGAAATTTATCAAGACAGAAAATAAACAACCCCAAATGGCTTTAAGAAGTCCCTGAACCTGACCACATTGACTAATCCCATCCAACTTCAAGAGTAGGAAAGAATGTTGTGAGTCTCTCTCTGGCCAACTAAGCTGCAAAGAAGACTCTTAAGTAAGACCAGCCACCTAGAAGAGTCAGACACAATTCTAACTGCCTAGAAGAAACAAAAAAGGACACCCTCCAACATGTTGAACTTTCTACAAATTGTGCAGTATGCTGCATGTTTCCACTTTTGGTGAGCTGGTACCTATGGTAGGATGGGCTTTGTTGATCCAGTTGTCTGAGACAATTTTGTTCCTGTAAGCAATTCTTCAACCTTCATGTAAATAAAGCCCATAAAACCCGTTGGGTCACCAAGTGGAGCTTTGGTGTTATGTGTAATTTGATCTGTTATCACTTCCCTATCTGGGCTGAGCAGGTCTTTATCTATCTACAGATCTATTGTTACATAAAAAGGGATAGAACTCAGGTTATAAGGCTTTGTGTAAAATGTCTTTACCTGTGAAACTATCTTATGAGCCCCTGCATTCTTTTTATCTTCTTCTTCAGACTATTTCATTCAATTTGTAAATGCACAAGATAATTATTTTGCTATTCTTTTATGTTTTCTAATTTCAATTTAGTTACATTCTCATTACTTAATCCCTCCTATCTCTCCTCTCCCCTACCTCTCTTATGAACTCCCTTACTCATGCCCTTTAATATTTACAGGCCCTCTTCTTTTTTGTTATTTTCATGAATAAATAAGTAAATACAATCTGAGTCCTTTTGGTATATGTTTCTTTGTCTGACCAGTACATATTGGGTCACCAGTTAGGGTACTTATACTGAGGCCAGAACAATTCTCCTCTTTCAAGTGTTCACACATGTAATCATTTAGAAGGGAATAGAAATAGAAGCTATATGTTTACAGATTTGATAATCTAGTTGATTTTTTATTTCAAATAAATTCTCTTCTCATACAATATATCCTGATCACAGTTTTCCCTCTTCCCATCACTCCCACAACTGCCACTAATTCTCCATATCCTCTTCAGAAAAGAGCAGGCCTCCAAGAGGAAACAACCAAACAGGACAAAACAAGATAAAATAACAAAGCAAAAGCCCACCCCATTAAGGCTAGACAAGGAATCCCAAGAGGAATAAAAAGAGTTCTAAAAGTAGGCAAATGAGTCTTCGGAACACCTCCTCTTACTGTTTGAAGTCCCACCCCCACAAAAACCTAACAGGCATAACATACAAACAGGGCCTGGTGTAGACTCACGAAGGTCGTGTGCTTGCTGCTTCAGTTTCTATTAGCCCATGGGAGCCACGCTTTGTTGATTTGGTGGACCATGTTTTCCTTGTATCCTCCATCTCCTCTAACTCCTACAATCTTGCCTCCCCCTCTTCCGTGGGGTTCTCTCACCTAGGAGTCGGAATCTGATGGAGACCCTCAAGACTCTCTGCATTATGCCTGGCTGTGGATCTCTGCACTCACTCGAATCTGCTGCCCAAGGAAGACACTCTTATTTAAACTGGACAAGGAACTGATCTATGAGTATAATCGAATGTCATTAGGAATCATTTCATTGACTTATTTTGACCAGTCTTGCTTGGTTCTACCCTAGGTCTCCACTGTCTTGCCATTCAGACAGAATAGGAAATGAGCTCCCTCTCTTTGCATGGGCATCAACTTAAACTAAACATCAGTTGGAGATTCCCAACAGTTCTGCAGCAACACTGCCCAAGCACATCTTGCAGACAAGAAAGATTGTAGGTATAGTGTTTTGTGGCTGCATTATTGTCCACGTTTCTCTTTTCATAGCTTGCAGAGTACCTTCTCAGGCATAAAAGACTAGAACAAAGGGACAAAAGTTCAAGGTTAGACTTAACTATAAAAACTAGATACCATTTTTGTCTTTTGCTATTAATCACTTCATTTCCTTATAAAAACAATAAATAAAATATTTAACACATTTCATATCAACATGCAGATTAACACACTGTAAATTAAGCATATTGCAAAGAAAAGTCATAATCATGGCTTATGATTTTTTTTTTTTGGTCAGACATTGCCTGCAACAAATACCAGAAGGAAGCTTTTTAAAGAGGGAAAGATTTCTGACCTTGTTTAATCATTATTTCCACTGTTTCTGGGTTTTGTGATGCAACATGTTAGGAGGCTATGCCGTGAAGGAGAGATTTTCAACTTTTACAATCCAGGAATCAGAAGGATACGAAGGGCAAAGTCAAATTATAAACCTAGAAAAACTTTCTTTCTGTGACCAAATTTTACTAGGTGGGCCCCACATCTTAAGTTTCCAGTATCTCACAAAATAATAGCACCAATTAGAGACCAAGAATTAAACATGAATTTATAGAATACATTTCATATTCATCCCATAACAAACAAATGCTCTTACTCTATAGTCAGGACTTCTAACAAACGTGCAATTAAATGATTGTCTTGAATATTATAAGATTCAAATACAGAGAAACTTGGAAGTTTTCTCTTTCAAACTCAACAAGGACCATTTAATAACACTTTACCTTTCAGAAAATACAAAGTAAACTGCATTCGTGTGTGTGTTTGTGTGTGTGTGTGTGTGTGTGTGTGTGTGTGTGTGTGTGTGCACGCGCGTGTATGTATGTATGTATGTATGTATGTATGTATGAATGTATGTATGTATGCATCACTGGGGATAATTGCAACTTAATAAATTTGCATTTCATTATTGAAATTGCTTTAAGATCTATTAAGAGAAGCACTACTAGTTAATATCTCTTTTGTTGAAAATAAATATCTGAAGATACTATAGTGATAGAATCATTAATTGTGCTGTCCAAACATATATGAGACTCATTTCTCACCCTTTTCTTTTAAGATCACTGAACATAAAGAAATGGTAATAAAATGTACTTAGCTATATAGGACTAAATGGACAATGCTATTATATTTTTCCCAAGTGGTAAAGACAGCCATATACCTCCTTCATTGGATCACTGCTCCTTATGATAAGTACTGCCTTTAAGTATGATTCTAATTTTATAACAAGTTTATGCTTTTGTGATAATTCTATTATTTAACTAGACTTCTCACTTTCACTTTTGCCTTGTCATTAACACTACATTAGCAAGTTACATTTGTCAGAGCTAATATTCCAATGCTGTTATCTAAACTACATAGCTCATTCGGATAATGAGGCCAAATAATTGAGCAGACAATTCTCAAAAGAAAAAATACATATGGCCAATAAATATTTTAAAAAACTATCCAACATCTGATCTGAAGACGTGATTCAGGAGTTAAGATCATGCACTCGTTTTGAAGAAAACCCAACTTTGGTTCCCAGTACTCACATCAGGCAACTTGCAATAGACTCAAATTCCAGTCCAACAGGACCTGACTCCCTATGCTAGCTGTCTTGAGAAACTGAATGCACGTACTACACACCATACAATTAGGTACACATGTGTTCATATCGTATATTAATCAGAGGATACTAACTTCTAATCATTAAATGTGAAATATATGATTTGAGTGTGGGTTGAGGACATGGAATTAGAAAGGGGCCCGTGAGAAGGTACTAGAAAGCTTTTAAAAAAGTAGGGTAGTAAGGGTCATGAAAAGCATATGACATGAAATTGCATAAGTGAGGTGTGGGGTAAGTCAGAAAGGTACAAGTACACAAGAAAGGTGTGAGTCAACAGAGATCAACCAAAACTATATGTATGTGAAATTGCCATAAGTAAATGAGCTATTGTATATGCTAATCTTAAAACTTTAAGAAGAGGCAGGAGTGAGGGATCAGTGATAACAGTGGTTAGAGTGCACACTTGAAGACCTGCATTTAGATCCAAGCACCCACGTAAATTGTTTGGTATGACCGCAGTCTCTACTGTTGCTTCACTGATTTCAGGAATGGAAACAAGAAGATCACTGCGTTTTGTTGGCTCCATTTCAGTGAGAGACACTATGTGAAAGGATTATGGTAAAGAGTCATAGGACACATCATCTGAAACAAATAATTTGTCTCAGCATGAACACGTACATGGACTTTTGCATACGTGTGTGTGTGTGTGTGTGTGTGTGTGTGTCACACACCACACATATATTACATCCATAAATATATATGCATACATAGTATTTAAACAAATATATGCACACATATAAAACATAAGAATAAAATATTTAAGACATTAATGAGTCTATCTTTGATTTCACAGTACAATAAATCTCCCTGTTTCCATATTGTACTTTAGAAGGAACTCACAATGAGTAGCTCAGGTTGAAACAAGTAGAATGATATGTACCATATTCTTGATATTGGAACATCTACGTCAATCAGTTGAAAGTCTTATATAACAGATTTGCCATATCCTTCCATGTTCCCAATGTATTATCTTATTCAATAATTTATTTCTATCAGGAACATAGACATCATCACCTGGATATTGATTTGATGTTGAGCTTCATTATTTGTTCATTGATTTTTATCAAATATATATCTTGTAGCTCAAATTTTACAACTGTAGTCATTTCAAAATTTTCAGTTGAATTTTCTATCTCTCTTGACACAATTTAATTTTCTTATTCTTTGTCTTTTGCAAATATAATGGACCAAGTTGGAAAGTTCCAAGAGGCATGGAAATTTTACTCGAAATTTAAAAGATTAGTGAAATTTTATTGATTTAAGAAATTGATCCAGATATTCTATGCCTGTTAGAACATCAGATAAGCTGCTAGAAGCCCTTCACCTCTACCTCTCTTCCCCAAGAACCAATCCCTCAGTCTCATCCATAGCATGCAATGGAACACAAGCTGAAGCCTCCATTCCTTCCTTCCCACATCTCTTGTGGATCCCACAGATCATCTTCTCGTAACTTCCCTCCTCCTAATCATCCATGTACCCAGCCTCCACACCCTTCTCTCTGTGAATATACCAGATGAGAAGGTCAGTAAAAAGATAATACACATCCACCACACTTTGGAAATCCAGAGAGGAAACAGAATCTAAGAAACAAAACACCCACCCAGAAACCAGCACCTAGACTATATTTATCCTATACCCAGATTCCTAAAACCAGCCTAAGAACATAATAACAGTCAGGACAGTGTCTTTACTAGAGCCCAGTTACCCTACTTCAGCAGGCACTGAGTATTACAACATAGTTAGAGCACAAGAAACAAACCTTAAAAACAACTTTATGAAGATGATGGTGGTCCCTAAAGAGGAAATGAATAAATCCCTTAAAGGAAACAATGAAAATACATGCAAATAGCTGAAGGCAACAAACAAATCTGTTGAAGAGATGAAAATGGAAACAGAAGCAATAAAGAAAATTAAACTGCAAGAATTATGAGAATGAAAAATTTAGCAGTTCAAACAAAATTTACAGAGCAAAATTGACCAACAGAATGCAAGAGATGAAAGAAAGAATGTCAGACATTAAGGATATGATAGAAGACATGGATAGATCTGTCAAAGAAAACATTAAATCTAAATATTTCCTGACACAAATCATACAAAAATCTGGGAAACTATGAACAGACCAAACCTAAGAATAATAGAAATAGAGGAAAAAGAAGTATCCCAACTCAAAGTCCCAGAAATTGTTTTCAAAAAAATCACAGAAGAAAATTTTCCTAAACTAAGGAAAGTGGTGCCTATAAAGGAACAAGAAATATACAGAACACCAAATAGATTGGACCATAAAAGGACATATTATTTCCACATAATATTCAAAACACTAAACATTCACGTAATACATAAAGGCAGACCTGTTAGTTCTACACAAGACTTCTCAATGGAATCTCTACAAGCAAGAATGACCTGGATGTTCTCTAGTGAAATGGTGCCCCCACATGGGTTGCAAGAATTTCCACAAAAATAACTGACAAAATTTTAAAAAAGGATTCTAAAAACAAAAGAACAAAGTCAAGCAAGGCTTCTTGTTAGCCACATTTTCCTTCGTGGTCTTTGTTTGCTAGAGGCTCAGGGCTCCTTAAAGGGAGGCTTCCTGACTCAGCATTAGCAACAAAAAGTGCAGGTCTCTTTAAAGAGGCTCTGATACCAAACAATTAAGTGACACTTACGAGCAGTCTGTAGCATGCTTCTTTGTGGTAGCATGAACCTAGAAACTCCATGGAGTTATGGCAATAAACATGAAGCTAGAAACGAAAATAGATCCCCAGAAAGCCAAGGAATAGAATGGGGTCACCTTCTGCTTTAATTTTAGCAATGCTGTTTAGCAGATAAAAAAGACTAGCGGCCATAAAGAGACAGAGATATACTGTAAAGACACATTCTAGGGAAAAAGAAAAACCTCTAAATGGTTTACAGTGTGTCTACAAATATACATAGGCTTGGGAGAGAAAAGAAAAAAAAGATAAAGCAGTTAAGGAGAAATAGAGTAGCTGGACAGTGTTGGCACAGGCCTTTAATCCCAGCACCTGGGAGGCAGGGCAGGCCCTTCTCTGTGATTTCAAGGCCAGCCTGGTCTACAGAGTAAATTCCAGGACAAACAAAAGTACAGAGTAACCCTGTCTCAAAAATTAGAAATAAAAGTAAAAGATACAGAATTTAAAGCCACATAAAGATGAAAAATACACAAAGAGTCTGGATTCTGCATGTTATTGTGTTGTCTTTAAATTGTTTGATTGCTGAAGAAAGGACAACAGCTGCTAACAGGTACTTGATTATAAATGCTGCTGGACTAATCTACCCTATATATTTTGAAAATGCTTTGACTTCAAAATTTAAGTCTAGGCATGTGTTCCTTGGAAAAGAGATTTTTATTTTGTTTCCACAGAAGATGATGAAAAGTTGTGGATTTGTTCCAAACTAATATGGTTTGAAAGAATAAGTGTTAAGCTAAAATGAAGTTTGTAAAATACTTGAAATGATTATTATTAAACAATATCTCTAGAAGGTTATCTACTGTGAAACATATATGATTTCCATCAATTTTTCTTATAAGAAATGATCTTAGTGACTGCTACATTTTACTTGGATTGATGCTAATAACCTTATAGATTAATACATTCTAATTAATTTATATTGTTATACTTCTAAGAAATTGATTTAAAAAACAAATTAGTATGGATTTCACTTCTTGGGAAAAAGAATATATATGTGTATATACATACATATACATATATATATATCATATATAATTTTCATTTAATCAATCCCTGGGGTGGTTGAATAAGTACTGCATACTAACCGATTACCTCATTGGATCACCCCCTGTGGTGGTTGTAAAGAATTAAAAATATTGATAGCTTCTTCTACCATAGTGGAAGCACACATCCACTATACCTTCAAATGACAAAACTAAGTTAAGATCCTCCAGTTGTAGATAAAATATATTATAACTTAGTCATCATTGTCTCTTAGAACATTCATTTTGGGCTAAGCCAGTTGTCATATCAAGAGAATAACAAACTGCCACAGGCCTCTGTGATATTGTACCCAAGATGCTGTATTTGTCATCACCTGGAAAGAGATTTCAATTGATAAATATCAGTCATCAAATAAGTATGTGAAACAATTTATTGATTACTGTTTGGTGTGGGAGGAATGGACAAGTCTACTGTGCGTGATGATATGCTTGGCAAGGTGGTCTCAGCTTGTCTAAAAAAGCTATGCAAGACATGGAAAGCAATTCAGTAGGCTGTTTTCTTCCATGGGTCCCTCGTCCACCCCTCCTTGAGTTCCCACCCTAATTTCCCTCACTGATAGATTTGGGGCATTCATGCCAAATACACTCTTTCTTGACAAGATGCTTGTGATCCATGTTTCATAATATCTTCAGAGATTCAAATTAGTAAAAAAGTTGATTTCAAAAGTGAGCTGAGGTTGAGAAGGAATTGACCAAGTTGTTTTTTGAAGGAATGTGAATGACTGTGTAACTTTATAATTTTGGACTAGAAAAAGATTTGAATGTAAAACAAAGACTCTGACAGCTGTCTGGTGTAAACCTGGAATACAGTAGTTCCAACAATACAAGATGTTTAAAAGCTGAACAGTGTAAGCAACAGGCAAGAATCCTTTCCTTTGGTAATTTAGCAAAGACCCAGCTTCCTTCTAACCATGTCCTAAGAACATTTCTGAGGCTAAATTTAAAAGTAATGTAGTAATTTCCTTGACAGAAGAAATTTGAAGACAAAATAAAATAGAATCTATGACATGGTTTTTCATTAATAATTCTTATACAAGCCCAGAATGAAAAAGAGCAAGTGGGAAAAAAGTAAAAAAAATTCATGCACTGGAGAGAAAAATAGTACTAGGAGACTTGATTTTCTATCCAAACCCTTGCTAGAATAGAATCTTTAGGTTCCACCATATAAAGAGAAAGTCAAAGGAGTTTCCCGTTCCTGGAAAGGAACTGAATAAAAATACTGAGACCGGGTTTAAGGAGGGCAGAGTCTCTCAAGCTGACAGCCAAAGTAAGCACTGTTAACATTTGGTTCTGCCTTCAAAATCATGAAGAATTAATGAGTAAAGACATATGCATTCTTCCACTACAGAGTCAGAAAGCCACTGTCTCCAGTCAGTATGTGTCAGGGAATTCCCTTTAAGAAGTCCCCAAAACGACAGCAGCCCCTAAAAAACAAGTACAAGGAAAACATCCAGGAATTTATAAGGATGGCTCCAGGCAAAGCTGCTAGCAATGGCAGATATGTAGCCTGAACTGGCCATCTCCTATGATCAGGCAAGACTTCCACTGGAGGGATTTGGGCACCGACCCAGCCACAAACTCTTGACCTACAGTCCATCCTTCCTACGGGATATTCTTGGGTTAGGGTGTTGCAGAGAGTGTGGGAGTGGCCAAGAAATGACTGGTCCAGTCTGAGACCCATGCCAAGAGAATGAGCTGACCCCTAACACAGCCAGTAGTTCCAGGACCCAGAGGCTGGATTGCCCAGGATAGAACCAAACAGGACTGGAGAAAAAATAACTGTCAATGTAATTATGCTAGATCCATAGATTGGTGCCTAACCTAAATGCCATCAGGGAGGTTTCACATGGAAACTGATGAAAACAGAGTCAGAGAGTCACAGCAAATCATTCGGCCAAGATCGTAATATCCTGTTGAAGAGAGGGCAGAAGGATTTTAGACACCAGAAGTATTAAGGATATCAGAAGAAAACCCACAGGATCAACTGTAGCTCAATCATGCTGACATGCCAGCACCAAATTCCTAAGCCCTAAAACCTATTATATAAAAACATGCCATTAACTTTGCAACAGTCTATTTTGTTACATATTACTTTATTAATTTGTGTATTTGTGTATTTGTGTGTGTGTGTGTGTGTGTGTGTGTGTGTGTGTGTGTGTGTGTGTGTGTCTACATACCTGATACATATGGTGGTGAGAAGACAAACTTTGCAAGTTGGTTCTCTCCTTTCACCATATGGGCTCTGGAACTCCAATTCAGGTCCTAAGGTTTGGAAGCAAATGCATGCTGAGGCATCTCTTTAATCCTGTAATACTCAGTTTGATGTAATTTTACACAGAAACAGACAATTACCACAATGTCCTTCTATAGTTGTGGGTTAGAGGCAGATATTTTATTT
The DNA here is from genome assembly GCF_003668045.3 of Cricetulus griseus. Lineage (NCBI taxonomy): Eukaryota > Metazoa > Chordata > Mammalia > Rodentia > Cricetidae > Cricetulus > Cricetulus griseus. Next base: position 23,408,289 of record NC_048604.1, on the reverse strand, counting down.
TTTGAAAATTTTCAAATAGACATGTTTAGCCCAAATACTTGTTTTGAAAATAACCTGTGCTTAGTACAATTCAAGAGCACAATTAACAAAATCTATGTACATTAAAACAACATGGCTGTTTAACAATATTTCAATCTTTAGCAATGGCTAAGCCTTCTGTACTTTTAATCTTTACTACTCTGTAAAGTACTCACTCAGCACAGTTTTAAAAGACAAGACAATTTGATCTAAATCGTCTAATCCCTTTCTTTTATTAATTTTTCCTTTTAGAAACTGTCTCACTACTTTTTCCTGGATCATTTGGAACTTGTTGCATAGACCAAGTTGGCCTCAAACATGTAGTAACTTGCTTCTGCCCAACAATGCTGTAGTCATAGTAATATGCCTGGTGCCAAATCATCCCATATTTTGAACAAAATAGCAAAGTAGCCATACATGTTAGCTGTAGAAGCCAGGCACACACCTTTAGTGTCAGGGCTCAGATTAAGTGGAAGAAGGATCTCTGTTAGTTCAAGGTCACACTGACTACATGAAATTGTTCCAGTCCTAAAGGAAACAGCTCACACAAAGCTGATCTCAGCACCTGGGATCACAAGCCTTTAATCCTAGCACTAGGGAGGTGGAGACAGGAGTATATGGCTGGACAGAGGAACATAAGGAGGAGGAGATAAGATTTAAGAGCCATTTGTCTCTGGCTGCTTTGTTTCTCTGATCTTCACATTGTAGCTTGAACCCCAGCATCAGACTCTGGGTCTTTTATTTATTGTGCTACAAAGATGTTCAACTAAACATGTGATACCTCTTTTATAATATTCAGATACAGAAATGAGGTGTACATTTTTGTGTTTAATGCAATAAGGCTTTCATAACAATCTTCATTTTTTCCTACAAGTATTTTGAATAACAATCACATATGCTCAGAATAATGAAATTTTCACACCTATAATGTTTTAAGTAAAAAAAATGATGGTTTTTATTGTAGCACTATAACTCATTGCATTGTTTTAATTTTTATGTTAGATACATGGCTATAGCCAAAGGGCTTCTAGCACTCAATGAAATGAGGAAACAAGAATCTGTTTTGAAGACAGGATTCGAAAATAAAAAAAATATGTAATGTGGTGTTTTCTGTTCTCTCAGTGTGAAATCTATATCTTCTTTTAAAATGTAATTGTTTTAGACAGGTGATATGAAATCTACTTCACACCTGGGTTAATTAGGATCCATTAAAAAGAATGAAGTTTATTGTTTTTAGGTAAATGTAATAACTTCAATTTGACATGAAATTGTACTGATAACAATTCAAAGTCATTTTGTTTGGCTTTCAACGCAGCAATTCCCAAGTCTTACATGCATTTATGAATTTATGAGTGACCTGGAAGCCATGAAAACATGTATATATTACTGTACTCCAATCTACATGCACTCCATTTAGCACTCTAAGGAATGAAGCTAATCATTTTTTTGTAGGTTTTATTTCTTTTCTTATTTCTTCTTATTACAGAATTGGCAAAAGAGTCTTAGGACAACAACATTTCCTGGCAAAGCATCCAGAGTGGAATGAGAATGGAAAGAGGATTTGACTCTTAAGCAGAATAGGCAAACCTATTTTTGCATGTGAGTTCTTTAATTTTTTTACTTATATTTATTTATTTAGGTTTTTGGACACATGTGGGCATGCAGATATATGTGTGTGTACATATGGGAATGTGTGTGTGTGTGTGTGTGTGTGTGTGTGTGTGTGTGTGTGTGTGTGTGTGTGTGTGTGTGTGAACATGCATGCACTTATGAGGGCCACAATGTACATGATGAAAAGCCAGAAGAGCTGATGAGTGCAGATTCTCAACTTCTGAAGTTCTGTTATGTGGGTCCCTGATATCCAGCTCAGGTCATTGGAATTGCTGGAGGCATATTTATTCACTGATTGGACTGTTTTTTTTTAAATTTACATTAGACACACACACACACACACACACACACACAGAGAGAGAGAGAGAGAGAGAGAGAGAGAGAGAGAGAGAGAGAGAGAGAGAGAGAGAGAGAAACATGTGAACACTTAAAAAAGTGACAATGATGATGAAAAACCACTAACGGTTGGACATTTCTACAGGTTTGTTTTTTTTTTTCCCAGTAGTTTGGGAATAAATTTTATCTTGCCCTCTTGTGCTCTACCTCTAAAGGGCAGATAATGTTAAATTTGCATCTGTATAAAATAAACCAGCAGAAATTCAGTTAGAAATGTCATCCTGTTGGCCTGAGTCCTGCTATGAAGAGTCTTTCATTCAAAAGAAAGCTTGAACTTCCCCGGAGATTATATTTGATCCTCAAATCTTTTTCTTCCTACCAAAAGCAGAAGTTATAGAGAGCAAAATGTCCTCAACAAATGGTTTTTTTCCTGTTGCAAACAAGAAGAACCAGAGCAGTAGAAAAAAGATGAAAGAGAATTAGAGCAAAGTCTCAGATAAGATCACTTCTTTATTCCACAATTTGTCTTTACATACCACCTGAAACTGGTTTCATTAAGTGAAAGGACACTTTCTTCATAACAGGAGGAACAAAAATCCCCAATAATCTATGAAAGTTTCTCTCTTCTTGCTAATATTGAGTGACAACTTGAGATTGTCTGTTTTTAATAGACTATCCTTAGCATGTGTTCTTTGAATTTGGGCCAATACTAGACATTATTGTCTTAAACCAAACTATGAAAGTTTTGAAATATACAAAGCAGCATTGCAACATAAAAGCAAATAAATAATCTGTTTGCTGAAATTCATTCACGACAATTCAAAGCTTTTTGTCTCATTTTGTTGTACATAAACTGACTACTACTGCCTTCCTCTTTGATGACTGAGGACTTGTACTCCCAAGGTTTGCTTAGTGATGACAGTTAAGCAAATGGTGTAGGAAAGGATCTCTAGATTCATTTTCCCCCTGGAAGAAAATTCAGATGTGTTTCTAATTAAGGATCAAAAAATTCATAAAATATGAATATTAATAATTTCACAATTAAATACTACTCTTACATACATTTACATTTCTGAAAATTACTCTAACAGTCTTATGTTTATAATGCTAAAATCAATTAAAGTAATCATGCTTCTATTGGCAGTCTATTGATGTCTTATTTGGTGTCATCCAACCATTTGTATATCTAAAATCTCCGTGGAAAACAGTTTTGTATTATTATAGAATTATTGATAGTTAGAACCATGCCATAGGCCACACTATAAACTCCATGAATAGCTACCTAATAAATAATCAATTACGTGCCGAGTATCTTGTTAAATGTTGTAGTAAAAGTAATTAACAAGACCAAATTATATGTCTGCTATCATGGAGTATTTACCAGAAATTTTCTCTTGTATGTGGATAACAGAAGAATACCTTTATTTTCCTGGGTTCAAAATCTATGTATTGTGTCTTTTAAAAAATTAATTCTCCTTCAAAGTATAATAAAAATTTCCTATGAATTCATAACTTATGTGTCTTATTCACCATTTTCCTTAAAGCTTAAAACAGCATACTGGTGGGAAGAAGTACTTATAATCATAACTGATGACTTAAGCTCAATCTCCAGAACCAACAGAAAAGAAGGAGGGAACTTTCTCCCATAAGTTGTCTTCTAGACTCTACATGTGCTATTGAATGCAAATACCCATTCCTAAACCCCTTGAGTATCAAGTAGATAGACATAAAATAAAATTTGAAACTAACACACTATATATAATACTCACTAAATCATGGTATAATTAATGCTTTTTCAGCATTTGATATTTTTTTCTAATGTAAGGTGGATGTCCTGGGCATTTAATTATTTTATTTATTGGAGAAACTGAGACATTAATTAAAAGTAATAAAAATAGTTAAACACATACAAAACAGAGAGGAAGAAGATTAACCTAGCATAGATAATTTCAAATACATGAGATGAAACTATTATACAGGTAGAAAGGAAATTAATGGTTGTCAAATGTTAGATGCAGTTAGGAATAGAAGTGCTATATTGTTATCCTCCAGGTTACATGCAACCACTGCCATCTTGAATCAAGGCAGCTAAGATCATCCAATGATACTCACAAGAATTAGCCTACCAGCACTCCCTCATAGATAGATGGGGTCATATAAGGCTCTCAAGGCTCATGAATTTTCAAGAGTTCCCTCCCCTATGTGATGTTTCATAGGAGGCAGAAAACTGACTGTTGCTTCTTAGATGTTTCCTTGGAGTATTTGCCTATAGGTTGTCCAGGGGACAACACAGTAATACAGCTTATTTTGAGTCTCCATATGGTTCCAAACTCAATTGAGTAGCTACTTATATATTCTTTGGAGATTATCTTATGGTGTGTTTGAGTCCCCTGTGCTTCCATGAAGTGACCCCAATAAACTTATTGATTAACAAATCAGGATTTTACATGTAATTTTTTCTAGTTTGTTGGTGTCCTACTTACCTATTCTGAAAAGGTATTTCTTGTTATGTCTCACCAGGAAAAGTCCCATGACAGGAAAAATGGTGGTATAATCTATAAGAAGGCAACTAAAGGGATCCTTGCATTCATAGAATTACCTTGTGCATTGGTTATATTAATATTCATATCTTGTGTGTTATATTGAGGTGTTGAAGACATTGATTTTGAGCTAAAGTGACTAACCATGTAAGAAAAAACATGGTACTACTGCTATTGCATATCATTATAATTGTCTCCAATTAAATACTCAGGCAAAACCCATTGAAAATGAGTGATAAGCAATCCATTTTAAAATTAGGTTTTCAAATCAAGTCTGACATTTCCTTTTTGCATAGAAAATTTCACTTCTACCTTTATTTTAAATGAATAATAGAAACCTCCAAGAAACAAACATAAAACAAAGGATTTCTATGTAAATATGAGCATCATGCCCATCTCTCAAATTGCCAAATGTTGTGTTTTCAAGTTATTATTAAATAACTGGCAGTTGTGGCTGTTTGTAACATTGATTCTCAGTCTGCCATGTGTGCTGAACAAGTTGAACACTGGCTCTGGGATCTGGCATGTACGTTTGTTCATTCTGTTCAATGATTTTGGATGACATCCAAACAAACTCATAAGCATAATATTCAGAACAAATTCCTTTTTTACCACTTAGCTTTCTCCCAACATATAAATCACTTGCATGAGTTTGCGTTTGTATACTTTCTACTTTTCCATTTTTATTTATTTGTGTTAAATTAAATTTCTTATTTAAATTGATGCACAAATACATTGCAACTCTATGAATGTATGTATTATGAGATATTTCAGTATTTTTATATATTTTATAATACTTATGCCAGAATAAACATATCTATCTTCTCAAACATTTATCATTTTTATGGTCAAATCATTGGTAAATTTTTCATCTAGCACTATTTGCAATATTATTATGTAACACAAACATTCCATGGAAAACCAACGCTGCTTCTTACTTTATGCATAAAAGTAAAATTTATATATAGGGAAACAACTCAGGAGGAAAACTGTGCACTATGTATGCACAAAGATCTGTGCTCAGATTCCCAGCACATGAAGCTACAGAGGCAGTACATGTCATGTGTCAACAATATCAGTACAAGACTGTGGAGGGAATCCTTAGGGACCAATTGCCAGAAAATAATGCCTAATTGAAAAGATACAGAAAATTCTTTCTTGAAAAAATGAGGTAGAAAGTAATAGAGAGAGACTCTAAGCATTGACTTATGGCTTCCACATGAAAAGCATGGGAAAATACAATAGCAAACACACAGAGAAATAAATGAAGTGTTTTTAAAATTTGAAGTATAAAATATAATTCCTCTAGATGAGCTCTAAGAAGAGCTCTAATAAATGAAATTTCTATTGAATTTTTCTAATGGTGGGTTAGTACATAGGTTTCTAATCACTGCAGACTCCAACTCTGTAGAAATAAATTTTCATCTTTTTATCATAGGTAATTATTACATACATGTAAATTACCTGTCAGTACTTATATCTATGTTGAGTATACATTGGCCAGTTCTTGAAATAATAATTTGTTTTATCTCTCTTTGAAAATATGTCTGTAGTTTTTATTCTAGTTCTTATTTAAATTAGAAACAAGCTTGTTTTACATGTCAATTCCAGTTCCTTCTCCCTCCCCTTCTCTCCTGCTCACCACTAACCCCTATCTCATTCCTTTTCTGTTCCTCAGGGAGGGTGAGGCCTTTCATGGGGAATCTACAAAGTCTGTCCTATCATTTGGAGCAGGGCCTAGGTCCTCCCCCATGCATCTAGGCTGAGGGCGTATACCTCTATGTGGAATGGGCTCCCAAAGTCCATTCGTATGCTAGGGATAAATACCGATCTACTATCAGAGGCCCCATAGATTGCAGAGGGGTGTCAGTGAAATTTTATATATTTTTAAATGTATTTTCTCAGGTTTTTAATTTTCATGAGATAAATTTACTTAAGTAAAATTATGATTACACATGCAATTAGGTTTTTGTCAGTAGATGGAATACAAAAATGCAAGATATTTTGAATTTTTAAAAGTTGACATATTTGGTAAATATTTAAAACTAATCTTAAGTTACATTACTAAATAGCCTCTTATTCTGTGTAATATTAAAATAATCTATTTATACATTCCTTCTACACACAGAAAAATGTGTATGCTAATTATTGTTAAACTGTTTCAACCTTATTAAATTTCAAGTAATTTTAACTGATATTTATTATGACATACTTTATAATTTTCTAAGCTGTATTTTCCCTGATGAACAAAATTATCTACCTTATAGTTGTGTTTTTCGTTTTCTTGTTTTGTCTGTCTGCTATCATTTCATGTAAAAATACTTTCTAAGTACAACTCTAATATATATTAAAAATAAAATATAGAAAGATTATAAAATGAAAGAAAACACAAAAATCCTACAGTCCCATATGCTATAGGCACATATATAAATTTTTAATTATTGGTTCCCTATACTTAAAAACATATTTATTTCAATGTTCCACATAGGACAATCATTCAAGAAGATGTTTCCATTGTTAACAGAATCATTTTCCTTTATTGTGTTACTTTATGTTATAATAATTGGGTTTTTTGTTTCATTATTTTAGGTCACATAGAGCCTTCTTCATGAGCACAGTCTCCCTATACACTAATATTCTCACACCCTTCAGACTTCTTTCTGCTCACAGTAAACACATTTTCCCTTGGACCTAGACGTTTTTATTTCCACTTTTATAGCATCTTTAGATATTTGACTTTATGAATCCATGTAAAATTTAGATCAGACAAATGAGAGAAAACATATGATATTTGTCTTATTGAGACTGAGTTAATTAACTTAATATGCTCATCTTGTATTTTGCACTCATTTTTAATAAATTAGACTGATGTTTACACTGTTAATTCTCTATATAATGTCAAACAAGTTGACTAAGCATAGTGATATTTCTTTGTCTCATCTGAAAAACTAGAATATCAGAAACTGATTCACAATATTTAAAAAGATATAAGAAATCATTCATGCAGCAGTCTTTCCATAGTAACTATGTTTCTGTAAGAACTCCATAAACACTAGCTAGTCATATTAATAATACCATATTAACAACAATTTGTTGTTTTTCTGTCCTGAAATTTCATTTTTCTTTAGAGTTCTTATAATAAGCATTCTTTCAGGATTCTAGAAACTCTGTATAAATGTAATAACATATTATAATGACTGAAGTTAGCAAATCCCTTAAAACCTAACTAGCAAAAATTGTGCATGATGTGGAGGTAAGAGTTGGGTACTTACATTGTATTTGCATATACATACTTTTCATTCTAGTTGTCACTAGGAATATTGCAAAGCTATGTATGTATTTGTCTGTTCACGATTCTGTTTTTATCTCCTTATTACACATGCATTTCCATAGCATTACAGGTACGACCCTCCACAAACAGTTACTTTTCTTAGTATTCATGTACCTTATCAATGGAAAATTTTGAATCTTTTAAAATTAATCTACACAAAGCTGTTCCATGGTGTTATGATAAGATATTTTCAAATTGAGCCACATATGGCTGCAGTGATGGAAGGTTACACACACACACACACAAAGAGGAAACAATTTTAGAAGCTGGTGATGAAATGTTTTGACACAGCATCTACCAACCAGAGTTTATTATAAAGTTGTAGATGGCAAGCATAATATTTATAAGTTAAGAAAGGCACAGTTTGTAAATGTGATTTCAAAAATCATCTACAATTTAGGGTAATTTATACTTTTTATGAACTAAACGTCTTTCAATGGACTAAGGATACATGCAAAATCTTGGATAACTTCAAAGACTAATTTATATCCTTTTTGTATTTGCCATAAGGAGATATATTTGGCAAATGGAATTTATCATGTTAAGAGTGTAAATTAAAAAAATGAACAAACTAAAATTTAAATCAATTTTCCAAAATTTTGTTATAAATATATTTGTAGTAATATAAAAATTATTTAAAATGGAAAAGGTAAATGTATTTATTAAATTATAGAAATTTAAAACTAATATTGTGTTTTAAGAAAAACTAATGGACTCTGGGAACTCCTGTCCTGGGGTCTGCAGGCAAGTCGACTTGGCCCTTGAGGACCAAGCAACCCTGAGTCTGTTCAGAGTGCTGGGCTACTCCTGCACCAACTTAGGGCAGAGGTGAGCTTCGGCTCCTGCCTTAGGCCCAAATTCTGCCTACCCACTCTGGGAACTCAAGTCCTAGGGTCTGCAGGCATATCGAATCGCCCCCCTGGGGACCAAGCAACCCTGAGTCTGCTGATATCACTGTGCTAGTCCTGCTCCAAATCACCTGAAGATGGAGTGCCTCGGACCAGCCTGCACCCACCATGAAACCCATCAGAGTATCAGACCCTCTTGCACCCACAGGAAGAGAACCTTGTACCTTTACACCCCAGAAGAGGAAGAGACACCACCTGCACCCACTAGAAGAAGAGATGGGAAGACAACACTATAAGAACACAACAAGAGAAAAAACAATATGACAACACCGGAGCCTAGGGACTCTACACCGGCAAGACCTGAACATCCCAACACAGATGAAGAAGAAGAGAACATCCTTAAAAACAACTTCATGCAGATGATAGAGACCCTAAGAGTGTAAATGAGAAAATACTTCAAAGAAATGGAAGAAAAGACAAAAAGCAAGAAAAATTTCAAACAGTGCAAGGTTTGAAAGCTGAGATAGAGACAATAAAAACAAAACACAGTCTGAGGAAAAGCTGGAGTTAGAAAAGATGAGTAAGCAATCAGGAACTAAAGATGCAAGCATAACCAATAGAATACAAGAGATAGAAGAGAGAATCTCATGTATTGAAGATACACCAGGAGAAACAGATTCATTGACCAAAGAAAATATTAAGTCCAACAAATCCCTAACACAAAATATCCAGGAAATATAAGACACCGTGCAAAAGCCAAACCTAAGAATAAAAGGTATAGAAGAAGGTGAAGAAACCCAACTCAAAGGTTCAGAAAACATATTCAACAAAATAATAGAAGAAAAATTTCCCAACCTAAAGAAAGATGTGCCAATGAAAATACAAGAAGCCTACAGAACACCAAATACAGTGGACCACAAAATATTCCCCTTGTCACAAAATAATTAACACATCAAATATACAGAATAAAGAAAGAATATTAAGAACAGCAAAGGAAAGGGGCCAAGTAACATATAAAGGCAAACCTATCAGAATTACATCTGACTTCTCAATGGAAAATCTGAAACCTAAAGGTCCTGGATAGATATTCTACAAACACTAATATACCACTGATGGCAGCCCAGACTACTATACCCGGCAAATTTTTCAATCACTGTAAATGGAGAAAACAAGATATTCCATGACAAAAACCAGATTTAAACAATACATAGCCACTAATCCATCCCTACAGAAAGTCCTGGAATGAAAACACCAATCTAAGGAAGGTAACTACACTCAGAAAAACATAGGCAATAGATAATCCCAATTTACCAAAAGCTAAAAGAAAAAGCAGGGTAAGTCAACACACAATACCACCACCACCACCAAATCCAAAACAAACAAGAATAAGCATGCAATGGTGCTTAATTTCCATCAATATTAATGGTCTTAACTTGCCCATAAAAAGACACAAGCTAACAGAATGGATACGAAGACAGAATCCACCTTCTGCTGCATACAAGAAACACACCTCCACTTCAAAGATAGACATTACCTCAGAGTAAAGGGTTAGGATAACATATTCCAATCAAATGGACCCAAAAAAACAAGATGGTGTAGCTATCCTAGTATCTAACAAGTTAGACTTCAAACTAAAATCAATCAAAAGAGAACAAGAAGGTAATTTCATGTTTATCGAAGGGAAAAATCCATCAGGAAGAAGTCTCAATTCTGAAGATCTATGCCACAAATACAAAGGCACCCAAGTCCATAAAAAACATTATTAAAACTCAAATCACACATAAGACCTCACACAGTTACACTGGGAGAATTCGGTACACCACTCTCACCACTGGACAGGACCACCAGACAGAAACTTAACAAAGAGGCAAAGGAAAATACAGAAATTATAAACTTAATGGGATTAATAAACATCTATACAGCATTCCATCCAAACATAAAAGAATATACCTACTTTTCAGCAGCACATGGAACCTTCTCTAAAACCCACCACATATTTGCAACATAGCAAACCTCAACAAATACAAAAAAAAAAAATTGGAAAAACCACCTGTATCTTATCAGACCACCGAGCTTTTAATTTAGAATTCATCAGCAACACAAATTGTAGACTTACAAACTAATGGAAATTGAACAATGCACAATTGTACCACTCCTCGGTCAAGGAAGAAATAAAGAAAGAAAATAAAGACTTCCTAGAATTAAATGAAAACCAAGACACAACATACCCAAACTTATGGGACACTTTGAAAGCAGGGCTAAGAGGAAAGTTCATTGCTCTAAGTGCTCACATGAAGAAACTACAGAATGGTCACACCAGAGAATTGACAGAACAACTGAAAGCTCTATAACAAATAGAACCAAATTCATCCCAGAGGAGTAGATGCCAGGAAATAATCAAACTGAGGGCAGATATCAGATAAAGTCGAAACAAAGAAAACAATTCAAAGAATCAATATAACAAAGAGTTGGTTCTTTGAGAAGATCAAGAAGATAAAAAAACTTTATCCAAACTAACTGAAACTCAGAGGGAGAACATGCAAATTAACAAACTCAGAAATGAAAAGGGGGTCATAACAAGGGACACTGAGGAAATCCAGAGAATCTTCAGGTCATACTTTGAAAACCTGCATTCCACAAAATACGAACATTTAAAGAAAATAGAAAATTTTCTGGATAGATATCAATTACCAAAATTAAATCAAGAACAGATAGGTAATTTAAACAGACCTATAACCCCTAAGGAAATAGAAGCAGTCATCAAAAGTGTCCCAACCCAAAAATGTCCAGGACCAGATGGCTACAGTGCAGAATTCTACCAGACATTCAAAGAAGAGCTAATACCAATACTCCTAAAATTGTTCCACACAATAGAAGTAGAATCTTCACTGGGAAACTCTTTTAATGAGGCTACAATTACCTTGGTACCCTAGCCACACAAAGTCACAACTAAAAAAGAATTCTACAGACCAATATCACTCATGAACATTGATGCAAAATACTCAATAAAATACTGGCAAACCGAATCCAAGAACATATCAGAAAAATCATCCACCATGATCAAGTAGGCTTCATCACCATGATACAGGTTTGGTAGAACATATGAAAATCAATCAGTGTAATCCACCATATAAAAAATCTGAAAAAGAAAAAGACACATGAACATCTCACTAGATGCTGAAAAATCCTTTGACAAAATCCAATACCCCTTCATGATAAAGGTCCTGGATAGATCAGGGATAACAGGAACATACCTGAACATAATAAAAACAGTATACAGTAAACCAACAGCCAACATCAAACTAAATGGAGAGAAATCCAACGTGATTCCTCTAAAATCAGGAACAAGATAAAGCTGTCCACTCTCTACGTATCTCTTCAATATTCTACTTGAAGTTCTAGCTAGAGCAACAAGACAAAAAAAGGGATACAAATTGGAAAGGAAGAAGTCAAACTTTCACTGTTTACAGAAGATATGATAGTTTACAAAAGTGACCCAAAAAACTCTACCAGGGAGCTCCTACAGCTGATAAACAACTTCAGCAAAGTGGTACGATACAAGATTAACTCAAAAAAATCAGTAGCCCTACTATATAATGGGTTGAGAAGGAAATCAGAGAAACATCACCCTTTACAATAGCCACAAACAACATAAAATATCTTGGAGTAACATTAACCAAACAAGTGAAAAACCTGCATAGCATGAACTTTCAGTCTTTAAAGAAAGAAATTAAAGAAGATACTAGAAAATGGAAAGATCTCCCATGCTCTTTGATAGGTTTGATCAACATAGTAAAAATGGCAATCTGGCCAAAGGCAATCCACAGTTTCAGTGCAATTCCCATCAAAATACTGGCACAATTCTTCACAGACAGATAGGAAAAAGAGAAGGGGAGAAGAAGAGGGTGGAGGAGAACACTAGTGATCTGGAAGACTGAGACAGGGGAGGAATAGAGGAGAACAACAACAGAGATACCAAAATAGAGAGAGCAAGTACAGGTTTAAAGAGAAATCTGGCACTAGGGAACTGTTCAGTGATCCACAAAGATGACCCCAACTAAGAATCTAGGTAGTAGTAGAGAGGCCGCCTTTGATGCCCTTCCCTTGTAGTGAGATTGATGACTTCCTTAATTGCCATCCTGGAGCCTTCCTCTGGTAGCTGATGGAAGCAGAAGTAGACAGCCACCACCAAGCATTGAGCCATACTCCTGGAATTCAGTTGTAGAGAAGGAGGAGGGTCTTGACCAAGGAGTCAAGACCACGCTGGATAAACCTACAATACTAGCTGACCTGACCTAGCGAGAGCACAAGTACCCTAGTCATAAATCTGGGGAACCAGCATCGGACTGAACCAAACCCTCTGAATATGGGTGCCAGCTAGGAGGCCTGGGCATGATAAAGGTCCTCTAATAGTGGAGCCAGTGTTTACCCTTAGTGCACAAATGGACTTTGGGAGCCCATTCCCTATGGAAGAATATTATTGCATCCTAGATACATGGAGGAGGGCCTAGGCCTTCTCCCAAATGATGCAACAGACTTTGATGATCTCCCATGGAAGGCTTCACTATCCTTGTGGAGTGGGTGGGAGTGGGTTGGGGGATTCATGGGGGATATGGGAAGATGACAGTGAGAGGGAACTGGGAGGTTGATATGCAAAATGATTGTTCTGAAACAAATAAAAAGGTCACACATGACCATTTAAACAGTATATTCCTCCACTCCTTGTATTCAATAAAGGATATAGAGAAGTTAGAATGATTCGAGTATTACATAAGAAGCACTTGGTTGGGAAGAAGTAAGAAGCCCATGAGTAACTGAAATATAGCTCATGAGAAAAACTAAAACTGACCTATCACTCCCCAGGAAGCACTGTAAACTGCTGGTTTATGAACCTGGATTTTCTCAAGTCTACATAGGTAATAATAAAATGAGAACTGCTGTAAGACTGACACAGAGAACCAAGGAGGAGACAGACAAGGAGTACATACAAAGAAATCATGTGATGGAACAGATGGCATACCAATGTTAAAGTCAAATAACACAGATAAACAATCATATCCTTAAAACAGAAATTCTCCAAAAAGATGGCAATGCAGCAAAAGATTGAAGCATTTCAAACATAAAACCGAGATACTAAATGAATAACAGTAAGTAAGTATTTAAAACAGCAGACAGGAAAGTAAACTGCTGTTTAGAGGAAAGCAAAGGGTGTGGAAACATTTGGAAAATGTTTGTGGCAAAAACACAGGTATGAAAACTTTAAAAATATTACACATAAAAATCCTATAATAAAAGAGAATGTACTATATTTACCATAAATCTTTCCCTCTTTGACTCCTAGTCCTGTCTGACTTGCTGTTTCATTGGCCAAACAAGTACTTTATTCAATAATCAATAAGATGAACATACATAGTACATTTCCCATCAGTACTATATTATAAATAATAGATATTATGAAAGAATCAAATGAAAGCAATATAAGGTTGATATTTAAATTGGAATTTATGAGTTATTTCCAGAAATATTAAAGTAAAATCAGATGAAGCAAGTGACACAAAACATTGAATGCAAAAACATATTTGTAGCATGGATAATATAAACCAGCAGACAGATATTATGGTTCAAGCTGAAGAGCAGAGAAACAAAGAGGCCACCCACTAGAGAGTTCTTATCTCTACCAATGCTCACACTGAAGAGGTGATCCTGTCCTTGGATTGCATCTCCAGACTGCACTGCTCCTCACAAAATCTCAGACTGCTCCTGAGACTACACTGGGCTCCTTATATTCTCTTTAGGACTGGGATTAAAGGAGTAAGCTCTGTTTCTCTTTTGGACTAATTCACTCTCATGTAGCCCAGAGTGTCCTTGGACTCCCAGAGATCCATCTACCTCTGTCTCCTGAGTCCTGGGATTAAAGGTGTGTGCTACCACTGCCCAGCTTCTATGGCTGTGGCTAGCTTTGCATTCTAATCTCCAGGCAAGCTTTATTAGATCACAATGAATTTATCACCACACATACATTTAAATAAAATTCACAGCTTTTACAGCTGAGGGCAGAAATTTTTTACATGTGTATTAATTTCTCGTTGTTGTGAAAAATATATGACGGTTAACAATTTAAGACAATGTCTTTATTTGGCTACGGTTTGAGGGTATCATTCTCCTTTTCAGAGGAGGATAGAAGCAGGTTGCTCAGGGAAGAGGTCACATTACATTTACAATGTATAACCTACAAACAATGAATGCTAATCCTCAGGTTGAATTCTCCTTTATATGCTGCTCCAGACACAATCTGTGGAATTATGATACCCATATTTATAATAGGACTTCCCAACTTAACCCAATTTATATAATCATCAACAGACAGCTTCAAAGGCTAACATATTGTTTACAATCTCTCAAGCCCTTCCCTAGGTGTTTCTAGGCCCTTTCAATCTGACAGTATTACCAACCACAACCATTCAAAGAACTCACAAGAAGTTAAGATGTCAGAGATGTTGTAAAAACACTCATATAATCTTTCACAAGAAGGCAACAAAACAGTACTAACAAATATATTATACAATAATATGAATAAACTTAATACTTCTGAATTATATATCTTTTAAAGTGAGATGGAAAAGTATATGCTATATACATTTGAATACAACAGACTTTAAAAGTATTTTAAATGGAAAAAAAATTATGTGAAATAAGGAGCAAGAGAAAGATTTCTTCTATTTCTATTTCTAGTTAACTTCTGACAAAAATCAATTGTAGATTTCATAGTAGCCATGGGGAAAACACCAAAAAATGATTAATAAAAGTATCTTATAACAACCAAAAATGAATCGAGTTAATGTAAGCATAGAAGACTATTAGCTACCAATTTGAAACTATGTAAGTTTGTAGATATGCTGAAGAATAACTACGGAAATGCAATGGCTTCCTTAGCTCATACTTTAGAATATGTCATATTAAAATGTCAATATTGCTGAACAAGTTCTATTTGTTCAAGGTAGCCATCTGGATTCCAAATGCATTTTTGAAGTAGTGTGTAGCACAATCTTAAAATTGGTATAAAATCCAAAGTCACCTTGAAGCACATTAAAAAACTAATGTAGTAAAATTGTCCAAACATTCTGATTTCAGAATATGCTGCTAAGACACACCAGAAAAATAATAGAAAAAATGTAATAGACTTGATACTCCACAAATATATGAACATAACTTCCACTGATTTTTAGCATGAGTGCTACAACCACTCAGTATATAAAGGGTAGTATTGGCAGACGAGTAGTACTAGGGTACAAAGTGTCCATAGTGAAATAATGGACTTTGACTTTTGCTTGTACCATACATAAATATTGTAAGAAATTAATTAAAGAAATATTGCTAGAATTTCAGCAGTAAACTAGAAGAAGAAAACCAGTAAATTTTCATTATCTTACACAATATCTTTTAAAAAAATACTACAATGAGAACATAATTGAAAATAATAGAAAAATTTGTGACAAATACAAAATGAAATAATAAGCATATATTCAAATTGAAACAACTTAACAATTTAAATTGCATGGATCTTTTAATTACAAGTGAATTTTAAAATCTTTTATTTTATATAGCCTAATCATATGCTTCATATGAGAAATTAATATGTTACTTACATTTAAAAAATTTTTATGTTTATAGAAATATTACAGTGTAATGAAACTATAATTCATAATAAAATAAGCAGTAGAGTCCTTGTAAGCAAAGTTAGCATAGGGAAAATGAAATTTGAGGCAAAAATCCATCAAATATTTATTTTAAAATATCTTTCATCTCTTCTAGAAGAAGTTTATAACTTCTTAAGTACAAATCCTAAACAAATAGAAAATAAGGAAATATATGACCATTGTGTGTAATAACTGCCATTAATAATAAAAAGCATATAGAATAAATAGGAATTATATATACATACATATATAACTTTTATGTAAGAAACCTGTGATTTTATGTATACATATATCTGTAATGCACTACTGCTCTACAGAGAAATTACAGTTTTCTCAATACAGAGTACTTTGAGAACTTCAGCGTTATATAAAGCAATGTAAAATATTTTAGATTGTAAAATCATATAGATGTGGTCTGTCACCAAAGTGAAATCATGAAAGAAATAAAAAAAAAGCATCTGCACTGAGGTCTAGTCTTCATAATTCTATAAATTACTATGTGAACTGCCAAACTGTAAATAATGAGAACCACAACAATGACATTCCTTGAAAGATATCCCTAATCTTCTGGGTAACCTCCTTGATTAGCATGATCTCTTAGGTTCTACCAGGGAGCTTACTGTCATTGTTTTTCTTTTTTTTCCAAATTTTGTATCTAAAATAGGCTTCTATTTATTTACAAATAGAATTATGCTTTTTTTCAACTTTGGATAAAGGAGATTCATTTTACAATGAGTAGCATAAAATGCATGACTTACTAATGGTCAAAATAATGATATTAAGTAATTTGAGTGCCCAGTCCTAGATAGGTCATCTATATCAAACTCCTCC
Source organism: Cricetulus griseus (assembly GCF_003668045.3). Lineage (NCBI taxonomy): Eukaryota > Metazoa > Chordata > Mammalia > Rodentia > Cricetidae > Cricetulus > Cricetulus griseus. Next base: position 23,391,077 of record NC_048604.1, on the reverse strand, counting down.
AGCTCAAGGTTCAGAGAATATTATGGAAGAGGGTGTGGGAAGACTGCAAGGGCCAGAGATGTAGGATTACTGAGAAATACTGGAGAGGACATGACAAATACATACAAAACATGCACAAGATCTAGCTTACAAAAATTCTAACATGCAGATCTTTCGGTCCCTGTTCCAGGGAGGGGTGTGGTCCCTGTGAGATTACACATACTCCAGTGGTGACCACTTGAGCAGTGCTTATTAAACCCACTGGAGTGTATTTTTAAAGAAAAAATAGAAAGAAATGAAGTAGGGAGGGAGATACACGGGTAGAAATGATCAAGATATTTGAAATAACGAATATATGAAAATTTCAAAAAATCTTAAAATATGTTTTATAAACAAAAGTCCTCTAAGATTAAGGTAACTTTATAGAATTATGTAGAGATTTCAATGTATGTTTTAGAAAACTGTAAATATTGACGAACTGAGAATCTATTGTAGATCATTTTTATCTAAAGAAAGAAAATAGGTAATTCTAGTGGATCAGTACTTATTGCTACCATAGGATTGAACATTAGGAGCCCATCACACATTGAGGGATATTCCCTGAGCCTAGACACGAGGGGGTTGGCCTAGGCACTATCCCAAAGAATATGACAGACTTTGAAGACCCTCTATAGAGGCCTCACCCTCCCTGGGGAGCAGAAAGGGTATGGAAGGGTAGGGCGTTAGTTCGGGGGAAGGGGAGGAGGGGAGGGAGAGGGACCCGGGATTGACATGTAAAATAATTTTCTTTCTAATAAAAAGGAAATTAATGGAAGACAAAGGAAACATGAAGAGCCAAGGATTTAAAAGGCAAAACTTGAAATTTGGAAATAATACTGTAGATTTTGTACATCTGAAGCAAAGCTATTAAAATATTTTAATTACTCTATTTATTGAAAATAATGTTTCCCATACAATGCATTCTGATAACAATATACCTAACCCCATCTACTCCCAGTTCCTCCTCATCTTCCTACCTTCTCTTTAGAAAACAAATAGGCAAAAAATAACTAAAGGAGAAAGTATCACACTCAAACACATTAAAAGCAAAAACAGAAGAAAAAGACCAAATAAACCAACCACAAGAAAAAGTGGAGATTATAATTAAAATCATTAATATAAAAATAGCAAATTAATATTAGCAACAATTTAGTTTTCTGATTGAATTAAAACATTTCTAGAAGCATGCACTAGAAGAAATGGGAAAGGATTGTTAAATGTTACTTAACAAAATTTCAGATTATATGAGTTATTAATGTGATATTGTGCATCAATTATTTATTTTAGGTATAAAGTTAATTCTTGTTTTATTTTAGATAGGCACATAGAAATTATTTTCAAAAGTAGAAAAGAGAAACAGCAACTATTGCCACAATGGTTGTCAACATAACCATATAATATTTACATTTATGTGTAATCATCTTCCATTCATATAGAATGAAGTAACTAATTGTTGACTGTAGAAAATCTCATGGGATGTCATCTCTATTGTTATGCTACCAAAATCTGTGACTTCAATTTTTCAGTATCTCTCTTGCTCACATAGTCATAAAGTGGTCAGTTGACAACCTGTGAAGTCCCAAGAAATGGTTCTGAACTGAAATTTCTAAGCAATAGCATGGCGCTGATATAGTATTTGTCAACCATTACAAAGGGAAAATGTTTGTAGTGACTTGCAAATATTCAAACACACTGAGCCATCATGCGTGTCACTTAAGAAATCACTATTACCTTGTGTAGATATTGAAATAAATATAAAACTAACTAGTATCAATTTTGTTCTTTTTCTAAGATCCTATTCAGTAGCTGTAGTAGGCTGAAACTCACTATGCCTTCACACTTGATGAAATTTGGCTACCTCAGCCTCAAGAGTGCTAAGTCATGAATCACAATGAAAACGGTTCTGCTAACATCTTCATTGAAACTTTCAAGGTCCAGATACCTTGAAACAGAGGGCTTTAGAAGCTGTGAGATAATGTCCTCAAGTAATTTTATACTGTGGAAAATTTCTACGCAGGAATAGGTAACATCAAAAAAGTAAGCATTTTGAGAAGGAAAAATCATGTCATGTTGACCTTCAAAAATTAATAGACTTATTAATTCTTTGAATATGTGGTAGAGTACTTTGATTATATCCTCCCCCAATTCCTCCTCTAACCAGTACTACTTCCCTACACATGCAATTCGTTTTCTCTCTCTCTCTTGCTTGCTTGCTCTTTTTCAACCTCATTTTAAATCTATTGAATCCCTTTTTTTTTTGTTGACCAACTATTCATGTTTATGGAGGCTACTTTAAGTGTGTGCTCTATATACCATAGGCAAAATCATTAAGAATACTGAAATTCCATTGTCCAAAGGGTCCCCTAGATTCTCTCCCAACCATCACATGACTGTCGAAGCTATTAGTCACCCTCCATATAGCCTTATTGCTGAAGGCATCACTTCTTTGTGTCAATGAATGTAGAGAAATCAAGTTGGTGTTCTACTAGAAGCTTCACCTCTACTTATTAGCATTCATATTGCAACAGGTATTTTGCATACTACTAAAGGAGAAAATCAGTCATAAGTTTAACCTTTAAAAACCCTGTGACCTGCTATCCTCATTCAGAAGGCTTTTTGAGAGGTGGTAGAGAAGTCCAATACAGTTAAAGCTTAATAAACTATATACCTGTATGAAGATGATTTAAATTAAATAGCCAAAATACTTAGGAGACAGATCCCTAATGGACATCTCTCATCACCAAATGTGCTTACAAAGCTGGGAATGGGTTATGTTTAATTGATCTTTTGGTCAAAGGGGTCTCATGGGAACCCTGAAACCACCCAGGCTATTGTTAAAGCTATTGGTTATTCTCTACAAATTGAAAGAAAGGCCTTATTGCTGAAGACAAGAACTACACAACTCATTGAACATGTAGAAATCAAGCTAGTGCCCACCTAGAACACTTACTCCAAGTACGCTGAAAAGGAGAAAGGTGAACACCAACCCAGATACAATCCTGTGATCTGCAGTGATGACATGCCTGTAAGATGAGCTAACTGAGCAGTGGCACATGACTTATGGGATGAACCAATCAATATCTCATTCGCTTTAAGGTTATATCTATTTATTTTTTAAAAGTTATGTCTATGAGATGAAATGAAAAGGAACACAACAGGCATGGGCACCGTTACAGGTATCCAGGGTCTCTCCCTACAATGAAACCAATCACAAAAGTGCTTCGACTGTCAAGAACATGAGACTGGATGGGGCAGATATGTAGAGGAAGATAGAATATTACCAATCTGCTGAAGGTATGTAGTAATGAAATGACTCCTAATGCCATCCTGCTACATTCATGGATCAGGGCCTTGCTCAGACTTATCATCAGAGGGATGATTCCCTGAAACAGATAGATTAAATACAGAGACCCACATTCAGGCGATTTGCAGCTAAGACCTTTGTACAGTCAGTCCTAAAGAGAAGGTCTCCATCAAATCCCTGCCCTCGGTGCTCATGGACCCCTGAGGAAGAGGCAGAAAGATCGAAACGGGCAGAGGATATAGAGGACACTAACAAAATGAGGCTGTGTAGACACAACAGGACTGACACCCATATGAACTCAGAGAGACAGTGAGAGCAGGTCAGAGACAGACATAGTGAGGGTATAAGTAGTGGAAGTGGACACAAACCTCCATCCCTAACTCAGAAGCTATCTTCAATTTATAGCTGCTTCCAAATTAAAACAAACAAACAAACAAACAAAAAACTAGCGACACTCCATAGGAGTCCCTTTACAAATGAGATGTACTCTTTTTGTTTTGTTTGCTTGTTTTTGGAGACAGGGATTCTCTGTGTAACAGCCCTGGCTGGGAACTCACTCTGTAGACCAGGCTGGCCTTGAACTCACAGAGATCCATCTGCCTCTGCATCCCAAGTGTTGAGAGTTAAGGTGCGTGCCAGCACCAGCTGTTGATATTCCTTTTAAGTGTAGGCCCTATGCCAAGCAGTAGATGGCCAACATAAAACAAACTCAATGACATGTTTGGAGAGTTTGTCTTACAATATTTGTCAGTTTGTTGTTTTTGGTTTTGTTTTGTTTCTGTGCTGGACCTTTGCCCTAGTATTATAGCTTTGGGTTTTGAGTTTTTATTGTATTCTTGTGTGTGTGAATGCATGTTTCTCTATATTTACGTGTGTTCCATGTGCTTTAATTTGGCTCATTTACTTCTGTTTCATTTGTTCTATACTCCTTTGTTTTTCCTTTATATTATTTTTATTATTAGTCTTTAGATTGATGTCTATTTTCTAAGGAGAGGGAGAAAAGACATAGATTTGGATGTTGGGAATGTGGGGATTTTGGAGAACTTGGGGTAAAGGAAACCATGATCAGAATATATTGTATGGAAAATTCAATTTTCAATAAAAGAAAAATTTAAATGTTTCCCTATGGAGAAACATATTGGCTTATAGCCAATATTCAGTTTGAAGCAGTAATGAAAATTCTTCCAACTAAATTATCTGAACTCTATTCAGTCACACATAGATAGTTTCAACCTCAGTTAAAAATTTCAATAAAATAAAGATGAATTTATGTTGCAGTTACATTGATTTTCACTGTCACAATACCCATGTATTTTCTTTACTATGATCTTTATTTCTTTATACAGCTGTGATTTATTGTCTAGCCTTATTTCAACCTGGAGGAGACACTTTTCTTGTGGGGTATGTCTAGTGATAACAGATTCTCCCAGCTTTTGCTTGTGGTGAATATTTTAATTTACTGTTCTCTTATGAAATAGTTTATCCAGATACAGGATTTTTGGTCAACAGACCTTTATCTTGCAATGATCAGAATGATTCAATCAATGTTTTCTGGTCTTTAAGACTTTAAATAAAAGTATAATAAACTGCAGATAATTGTATTAGAAATTCCTTTATGTGATATGTCACACCTATCTGTTTTTAATATTCTTTCTTTTTTTTGTCTTGTTACAGTATGCTTATCATTGTTTTTCAGTGGTGCTTTTGTGTTGCTTTTGCTATAGGTGCTTTTCATCTTCTGGTTTGTTGGCTTAATTTTGTTTCAAAAATACATGTTTTATAAAATGTCATACCCTTGAGCTATCATGTTTTCAAGTAATCATTCTTTCACTCATTGCTTTTGCTTCAGTAGAGGTCTCTCTGTGTGTGCACTTCATGGTGTCCATACAGCCTTGAAGGTAGTTATTCTCAACATGTGTGTCAACATCTCCACAGGGGTGATATATCAGATATTCTTCATAACAGATATTTACACTACAGTTCATAACAGTATCAAAATTACAATTATGAAGTAACAACAAAGTAACTTTATGGTTAGGGGTCAACACAACATGAGGAATTGTATTAAAGGGTCATAGTACTAGGAAGGCTGAGAATCACGGCTTTAAATACTTATAATTCATGACTTATCTTATATTCAAATTCAATGATTGGGTTTTCTTTCATTTTTTGTATGCTCAAATTTGCTCTTGATTCTTTCTAGTAAGAAATATATTTCCCTGTTATTTGAAACATAAATCAAATCCTCAGTGAAATTTTACGAATGTGGAGACTGAGTGAGGCAATCTAATAAGAGGAAAAGAGTCCCAAAAGGAGGCAAACAAGTTAAGGATACACCTACCCCCACTGTTAGGAGTCTCTAAAAACATCCACCAAGCTAATAGCCATGATATATATGCAGAGTGCCTGGTACAGATCCATGCAGGACCTGTGCTTGCCAGTTCATTGTCCATGAATCCATGTGAGCTGTTCTTAGTTGATTCCGCAGGCAATGCACTCCTGGTGACCACCATCTGCTCTGAACTCACGCAATCTTTCCTCTCTCTCTTCTCTGGAGATCCCCAATCTCCAAAGGGAAGAACTCAGTGGACACATCCAATTTAGATTCCCCACATAATGTCTGGCTGTGAGTTATAAGTACATTTTCCTTGTTTTATTGTACCTTGTTTTATTGTGTTTGACTGTCATCTCTTAGAGGCTTGTTCTTTCCTGAAGAGAAAGTAGAGGGGGAATGGATTTGGGAGACAGGAAATATTGAGAGATATGGGAATGGTGTAATTAAGGGAATATGTGGTTGGGATGTATTGTATGAGATAATAATCTTTTTTAAAAAGTGATTATCATAAATAAATTATAAAAAATAATATCTCATGTAAAGTGTTGGTGAGAAGGTACAGCTGAAATACTCATTTATTTCATAAATAGAACATAAAAATAAAATATATTTGAATATAAGTAAATGGATTCTTAAATATATAAACATTGTATCATCTGATTCAGATAGTACATGAATATCAATGAAAAATTAGCATACACGCATGTAAATATTAATTTTAAATATTCATAGTTTTATTTTTAAGGACGACAGTGAAAATTACTCAAATTTCTATAAACACTAAATAAATAATAAAATAATCATAGTGTATACACACAAAATAATAGACATCAGTACAACAATATTGATAGATGAAGCAACATGGAAAATTTCAAAATGATCATGTTAGATAGAATAGATTTCCATTTATATAAGTAATAAAAAGTACAAATTAATTCATATGATGGGATTCAAACTACTGTTTTTCTGAACATATATAGGAAAATAAAGAAATAGACATTTACATAAGGAATTTAGGAGGGTTGCATATGTTTATCTTGACTATTTTGATGCCTTTATGACAGAACAAAATGTGCTAAAATATAGAGGACAGCATTTGGACTTAGTCATTGTAACTGCTCATTTTTGTCATCTATGTCTGTAAAGTAAAAAAAAAAAACAGAAAACAAAGTGTAAAGGAGAGATGTGTGAATAATTTTAACTTTTGGAGAAAGAAAATGAAGATGACAAGCCTCTTTTAATTTTAAGAGACTTACTGCTATTAAATTTCAACCTTTCCTTTTACAATATACTTTAGTTACACAATTTGTCACATCAACAAGAAAAGTAAGAATAAGTGACTGTGTTAACTGAGCCATCAGAGGTAGCCACTCAGACAAAGTTTATGGTCAATTGAAGGTCTTTATTCCAGCCATATATAGTGAGGCACATTTAGAACAAGGGGTTCTTAAAGACACAAACAACAACCTGATATCTTGCTCAGCAGCTGAAAGAGGAGGCTTTGTGCAAGAAAGTGGTTTAACAGAAGCTAAGTTAGATTCACTGGGACATCTTGACTTTGAGTTCCTAGAATGAAGGTAGGTAATTTTCCATGGGGCTTCTCATCAAGGACATCAAAATTTATTTGAACCTAAAATGGCCTCAGCAAGAACAGAAGATGGAGGAACCTCTGCACTGTTTTTCCCTGTCACAAAGTCTGTCTGCAGTTAATCACCTGGTTACAGGTTTCAGAGATTATCTTCATGAGGTCATTCATATTCACTCTGCGGCCTCCCAGAAATCATACTAATACACTTTCATGAACACTCCAGCTAAGTTTCTTGGTCATTCTCGTCACTTCATAATCCCTTAATATTGGAGCTACTGAGGGTTCAGGAGCAAGTCCTCTATGCTTTCTGATCGCCATTTACTTTTTTTCTTTTAATAGTATCTGAATATCCTAGGGACTTTCAATTCTTCTTCTATGCTAAGAACTCCCAAAGTTATATTTAAAGCTTTGTCCAAGTGCCTACTAAGATTTTTCAATTTGACTATATAGCAAATATTTGAAAATCAACTTGTCTAAAACTATTGTCTTGAATCCTTACTATGTGGATTATGAGTCCAAATTTTCAGATACTCATATGGAGAATCTTGATATTGCATCATTTATTAATTCTTGTTCTATGCTAATTTTCCATGTAATCTATTAATTGTTATCTACCACATCTTCAAAATTATTTTTTCAAAATCAAATTTTATAACTTCTATTACCAGAAACCTACTCTGAACACTAATATCTCCTGCTCAAATTTCTTTACTTTGTTCAGTCTTTGCCTCTCTATAATGTACACCCAACACTAGAGCTAAACTATAGTTCCAAAGAGTTATAATTCTGTTTTATACCCTTAATTATTAATAGAAAAAGTTACTGTTGTGCTGTTAGTTAGAAGCCTTACATGATCTGCCTCACATTTTCTGTGACAGCTTTAACCAAATATTCAATAGCTTTGCTGCCAGATGTTCAATTTCTGTTTCATTGGCCTCCTTTAACCTCCTCCAAATGCAATAAGAATGTTAGGTAGCAGAGAGATATTATGCAGCATGGGGACCATTAAGGATGAATTTTTTATCCAGCTTCCTGTTCTAGGGTAATAGGACAAAGGGCTGATCCTCCTCTAGATTTAAATTTCCATATGAAAATTGTGGAGTATTTGTCTTTTGGAGGGCCCATCTGGGAACTAACTTCCTGATGATCAAAAGAATAGAATCTGAAAGCTACCTCTGGCCTAGGGTAGAGACCTGATCTTCTAAGATACAGGATATCTATTGTATACTGTATCTCTTCATTTAAGAGTTAATCAAGCTAAACTCTCAGTGTCAATCCTGTATTCAAGATTCCATAACAACCCAACCCCAAGAAATCTATTTACCTGGAAACTATCAAGGAGAAGGAAGGACTGGTGATCATTTAGTGAGATAATATATTTATCCTTCCCTGAAGCCCATTGGTACATCTGTTTGCAATGCAGAGCTCCCATAAGCTACTCAAACTAAAAAGAATAAAATAATGCTTTCTGTTTCCTTCTTATTATTTCTTTTTCTTTCAGAAAAAAAAGCCAATGAATGCTTTTCTAGGTAGTCTGAGTCTTCTTACTCATTCTCAGACATCTTTGTCTCTGTGAGGGATAACGTTAGGGTTTAAGTTTAAATTAGTTTGGATATCTACAAAATAAAAATGTCTCTTAACTATAAGCCAAACTTGCCCAAGGACAGATAATTTTCTGGATTTCTGGGGGAGCTGTTGTTTATGTGAGATAACAAACTTTGAGTTTTCACTTAGGTAAACAAGTTTGTTTGCCCCAACTATACAGAATGTATTTGATCACACATAGGTGGAAGGTATGTAGGCAGGAACTTGCTTGCCCCTGATTGGACAAAGGCAGAAAGTACTTATCACCTTTGAAAATCTCAGTCTAATGTAATTCTGCATTATGGTCTTAGACTCTTGAGTATGAACTTGGCCAGTATTTAATAATGCATTTGGCTCAAAAATTGTAGTAATGACCATATTCTTGCCTGGTGGGATTATCAACTCTTCTCCTTCTGCCTGATGTGTGCTTGTAGACCTTCACTACCAAAAAAAAAGTACCACAGCTGCTTTTTCTCCTTTTCTCTGTCTTCCATCTTCCATTAGGCAACAACACTTCCAGCTTAGCTGCTGTGTGTTTTGCTTTGCTTTCTCTCCAAAATAAATAAAATTGTCTTTGAATTTCTTTTAGAGTCTTTTTGAAAAATGTGTTTATTAATGTGGCTAAAAACCCACAAAGCAAACTTGTTTCCATGGTAAAAGGTAGCCATAAAACACAGAAGTATTTCATTAGCTGTTTGTTGTTATTAGAATACATTTCAAATGCATTTTTTTACCATTGTAATATTCTCAAGTATTTGAAATGGGTCAGTTTCAAACAAATATTATTTTCATTGATAGTTGTGTGTACAGATAACTCTAATGATGGAAGTTTCTTGAAATAAGGATACAGAGAATCCAACATTCCCATGGACATATTTCATGTATTTAGTTATTTCATTTTCATGAATGCAGGTAATATATCACTGTATCCCAATCTTAGTGATTTTTGTCACTAATAGAAATAGTCTATATGTTAATTTATATTTTAAACACAATGAATGACTTTGACTTAGATAGATGCTCTGTAGAGAGATGGATCATGATTACTATGGGTACCTAAAGGGAAGAACTCCTGAGAGGCCTAAATAAGTAGAATGAAGTCTTTATTACCCACTGGTAGGACTTTCTCAAGAAGATTAGTGGGAAGTAGCCTTGACCTTCAGTTTGTTTGCATTATACAAAAAAAAAACCCACTTGTGACATATACAGACTGGCAGCTTTGACATCTGCAACAAGCTAGCATTGTTTACAGAAGCAGAGATAACAATTAAATGGTCAGCCAGTTAAGTTTTATCTTGGGGTCATATTGTATAGGAAATTCGTGCTGGTTCACAGACCAGGTTTCCTTAGGAATTTATGGATGATCCAAAGATCAATTTTACCCAATAATTTTAGCACTTAAAGTAGTCTTAGGAATACTTTCATGAGATGACATAGCTATAGTTCTGTAATCCACTACATTACTAGATAATATATATGGTGAAGTCCCAAGATAAATGGATTCTTCCTCATATCCTGACCTGAAACAAAAGGCTGATTGCTTAAAAAAATTCCTACTGTGTTTTAATCCTGAAAATAAAGTCTCCCTGTTTTTGGCCTACCCAACAAGTTCAAGGGCAGACCATGGCATGTTTACCCACAAACTTTTGGACCATCAACTTCCCTGTTTCTGTTCAAATTGATCAACCAAAAATTGGGGAAGGAAGACCAACTCAAAGACAAAACTCTCAGTCATCCAAGAAAGAACAGGCTTTAGTTTCCTCAGTTCCCCTCTCTGCAATGTCTGCAATGCCTTTGTGTGCACCTTTCTTTGTAGGTATTATTTTTCACTCTGTTGTTGTTGTTGTTGAAAAATATTAAACAAAAATTTGGATCATGTTCAGGGAGGCATGTGACTTCTAGGGAGAAGGTCTGAGAATAGCTCAAACAAGTTATCCTTGTGGCAAGGCTATGGACAATTTAACACATTTATGGCAGGCTGATGGTTACTTTGCTGATTATTTCTGGGCATGACCCCAGGGGCTATGTGCTGCCTCATCCTCGTGCTTTCTTTATACAAACTATATTGCTGGTTGCCTCTAGTTTCAGTTTCTTGGAGCTACTGATGAAATAGCTATTACTTAAGGACAACTCCTCCCCAAAGGCTCCCCCTCTGTGTGAGCCAGAGAGGATGTTGTTAAAAATCTACAGTGGGCCACATTTGGCATCTACAGCCTTTGATTTTTCAAGTGTGACCATGAATTAATTCAGGCTTCCGAAGAACAGGATGTTGCCTGTCCAACACACCTTGTAACTAGCCTGAAAGAGTCACAGAAGTTCATGACAATGTTACAAATTTGCATAACTGTTCTGGAGAGAACGATTCTAACCACAAGAGTCTAGGAGAAATGTTAATAAGTAGATGATATCAGGAGTTAATGGGAACAGTCTAGGGACAGGGAAGGAAGCTGAATCATAGAATCCCACAGCGCCCTAATTTCTATAGCTGTGCCAATACTGTAAGAACTTGAGAGGAAGCCGACATGAGATAAGAGATAAGCAGTGCCAACTGTAAAGAGTAAGCGTTCAACTTATGTAGTTCACAGGATGACAGGAGAAAACCTGGTATGTCCCCCATAGGAGATATCAGAGTACAGAATAAAGAATGAATTGATTCAGCCTTGACTGATGGGTTAATTGTGAGATCTTAGATTAGACTAGAGGTAAACATTAATCACTAGAGGCAAAGTTCTGTTTTACTTTGCATAGCAGTGTAACCACAAAAGCTGCCTGTAACACAAAGAATAAAAGGCCTAGAGACTGTTATTGAGGTTCAAGCTTCAAGTTGAAGATCATAAAAGCAAAGAAACCAAGTCAGAAGCTCTTACTTCTACCTCAGGCTGAAATGCCAATCCTGTCTGCACAAAACCTCAGAGGCAAAAAGTTCTCAGTTTTTCTCTCGACCTGCCTTTTATTCCATTCTCTGTCCAGCCATATCACTCCGGTCTCCACCTCACTAGTCCAGGATTAAAGGCATGTGATCCCAGGTGCTAAGATCACCTTTGGGTCAGAGCTGTTTCTTTTTGGATTGGATCAATTTCGTGTAGCCAGTGTAGCCTTGAACTAACAGAGATCCGTCTACCTCTTAATCCTGAGTCCTGGGATTAAAGGTGTGTGTCACCACATCCTGGTTTCTATAGCTTGTGGCTGATTTTGCTTTCTGAATACCCAGGCAAGCTTTAGTAAGTAATACATCACCATAGCTGTGAACTAGGCACACTGTTCTATCTGCAGGCGTGTCTGGTTAGAACACTTCCTTTGTTGCTTGCAATATTGCTTATTCTTTTAACATTAGAGCTATGAATCAATTAGGTAATTGTTACTGGTGGCAAACTTGGGAGACCAAAGGAGAATAAGGTAAGAGAACACACTAGCAATTATTAAAACCACTATTAGAAAGTTAAAAAACAAATTGGATTGTAAAACTGTTCATCCCCACTATTGAATTATAAATGAAAACAGCCCAAGCTATCCATGGCCACTTGTTTGAAACAGGTGGTCAGAGTTTCTTTGTTGTGCCAACTTTACACATCTGTCCCAGATCATCAGACCAGCTGGAAATTAGGAGTTAGTCTTCCAGCAATCAGACTTTCTCCTTCCCACAATGAAAGCCTTTCAATATTGACAGCTTCTGTCTGGTGTCTGACATTTAATACTACAACTTGTTGTTATTGAGATTTTCCTCCACCTTTAAGTATTTTAATTGGAAGAGAAAATGAAACCAATGAAGACCACAGAGGGTAGAAATGATATGTAAATGCATATCATCAATGAAAGTGTGGATGACTCAGTGGTTATGAGTGTTTACTGTTCTTGCAGTGAACCCATTTTTTATCAAGTACCCCAACATGGTGTTTCATAATCATATCTAAATCCAGTTCCAAAAATTTCAACACCATCTTCTGACCTCTAAGGGCACCAGAAACACACATGGTATCCAGAACATGCACACATTCAAAATAATCATACACATAAAATAAATAAATAGAGAGAGAGACAGAGAGAGAGAGAGAGAGAGAGAGAGAGAGAGAGAGAGAGGTAGATAGATAGATTGTAGTAGTTAGTGGACAAGCCCTGAAAGTCCTCACTCTTTGGAAACCCCCATACTACTGTAATAGTTTTACAGTAGTTTTACAGTGCAGGAAAAGAGAACAAGGTTATTTGTGAAAGGTGTGGGGGTATTTAAAGTTATTTTCTCTAGTGCTGTCGATCATTTTAAAGTAAGTCAACAAGGACATGGTATTTTCAATATCCCACTTATTATACAAATAGATAAAACTACTATATATATATATATATATATATATATATATATCCAATAAATGTTTTAGTTTACAATATGCAAACGGAAAGCTTCAAAAGTAGACATGCTTTGATATGCTTTCAGAAACTAAAAGCTGTTCATATCTGGAAAGGGCAATGGGTAGCCTTGCTAAGAATGATTTGTCTGGAAGTAGAAGGCTTTACTTTGCCCATGTGGAAGGTCTACTGTGATTAGCTACAAATCTGCTAACTTAATAAAGGAAGAGGTTTCATGTCATTTGCTTGCTTGCTGTGTGGTTATATATTATTTATGATTTATTAAAGCTTGCCTCAGGATTCAGAAAGCATGCAGCGGTAAATTCAATCTTGTTTGTAATTCAAAAAAAAGTAAAAAAAAAATAAAGCTCACCTGACCAAAAAAAGAGGTAGACAGATGTTTGTTAGTTCAAATTCACCATGGCCTACACAAGAGCAAAGAGTAACAGAGTTCATGCCTTTGATCCCGGCACCTAGCATCACATGCCTTTAAGCCCAGCATTAGGGAGGTATATAAGACAGGAACACGCTCTCAGAGCTGGCATTCTACAGCCACATTGAGCATTGTAAGACATTGAAGTCTCAGGATTCTCCAGCCATGCTGGGAAGAGGCAGCAGTCTCAGGTTTGGTGGAGACGTGATTGACTTTCAGTCTGAGGTAGAGTAAGAGCTAGTGACCAGCTGCTTTGCTTTTCTGATCTTCAGCTTGAAGCTCAAAGCCCAATAACAGTCCCTGGGACTTTATTTACCATGCTGCAGGTTGTATTGTTTTCTTCTTAAACTATAATAAAATTGACCTTGAGCAATATTATGGGTCCACTTAAAATTCTTTATCAATTAAACTAAAAATCGAAGAACATGAATGTACTGTACTCAATATGGAGCTCCCCAGAGCTTCTGATAACAAATCTGCTGTGGGAATTCATTCTCCCAATAGCTTTGGGCCTTAGGTGTGGCTTCTTGTCTGCTGGTGTAACTCCTTTAAAATTAAAAGGGGGTCTGGTGCTCTCTCTCTCTTGTGTGCTGGGAGATCAGATTGCTGCTTGCATTCACCCCAGGGCAAAACAGAAGACGTTGGTGGTCCTCTACCTTACTGTTATTTGTGAGTGCTTTCTAATAAATGTTGACATCCTTTTATTTGGGATCTTGTGGATTCACATACAATCACCTACACAGAACAACAATTTGTCAGTTCTGGTCTTTTTATGATAACAATCTTAAGATGCCATCAATGACTTTCTTTGTCTTTCAAATCAAAGTGATGAAATTACAACTATGTATATGACAATGTATGCTTTTCCTTCAAATACTTTCGTTCACATAAAATTATAATTGCCTTTTTATTGTTTGCCTTAGCTACTGTTCTCAAAGCAGTATTCAGTTTTCAGCTCATTAAACAGAAGCTTTAGCATCACCCAGATAGTATTTACAAAAGCCAACTAAGGGATCCCTCAAGTCAGTTTTGCTGAATGAAAAAAGTCTAGGTTTAGAACTTGGTAGCCTGTGCTTTCATGGTTTCTTTTAATTATATATCTGTGATGCTAAAAGAGAAGACATATTAGTACTTTAAGGAAACATAGGCTGAACGTGGGAACTGTTTCTCAAGACGTGGTTTCTCTGTGTAGCCTTGGCTGTCCTGCAACTCACTCTGTAAACGAGGATGGATTTGGTCTCACAGAGTTCCACCTGCATCTACTTCCCCATTGCTGGGATTGAAGAGAACAATAGAACAATCTATTTTCAATAAGATTTTAAATGAAAATATTGTTTTACATTTTACTAACTTGCCTATTGTTTTTTCAAATTAGGGCAATATCTTCATGTTCTAGGCACATATTGTGTTTCCTTGAATCTGAGGACAGAAAAAAAAAGTTCGTTTTTTTTATTTGATAAGTATTTCTTTTATTCTTTTGAAAGAATGCTTTCGAGTTGCTGTTGAAAATCTCCTTAAAGTGCTCAATCATTTTTATTTTATTTCTACTGTTCTATAATCATAATGCAATCACATTTTGACTTGAACTCATTAGGAACAGTTTTTATGTACATGTAACCTATCATTTCTGTGCATTTCTTTGTATTTTTTATTAATGAGTACCACCTACGTAGGATTCAAACAAATTCATAAAGTTTAGAAAACTGAAGTCATTTTGGAAAGTGGTATGTATGAAGCCTTATTCTTTTCTGATTCTCTTTAAATAACATAATAGAAAATCAGGATTCCTTCCTAAATTGTGGAGGAGGAATATATATATATATAATATATATATATATATATATATATATATAGTGTGTTGGCAGTTCCTCTTGTTTTTCAAATATATCCAAACATCTTTTAAATATTTACCTCAATTATTTAAAAATATTTTCAAGCTTAATTTTCCAAAGCTTTCTTCTGATTGTGAAAATGGTAAAGTTAGTATAAAATTTGATAAATTAATTCATTTGATTCCAGATTACTGTAATACAACTTGATAGAAGATAAACAATGGTGTCATCCTTGTAGATTTCTGGAAATCCCCATAGTGCCAGATCTCTCCTAGGACCTATAATAGCTCCCTGTGTTATGGTATCTCTCATCCTGCTCTCCTCTATTCTTCCACCAACTCAACCTTTCTGCTCCTCCATTTCCTCCTCTCCCCTCCACTCATTCTGCCAGCTCCCTCTACAAGGATGACACCAACTGACAATTTGGCAATGGTGGAGAGGCTACCCTAAATGCCCTTCCTCTATAATGAGACTGATGACTATTTATATGCCATCCTAGAGCCCTCATCCAGTGGCTGATGGAAGCAGAGGCAGACACCCACAGGTATACACTCAACTCTGGAACCCAGTTGCAGAGAGGGAGGTATGAAGATCAGAGGGTTTGGGACCAGGGTGGTGAAACCTACAGAAACAGCTTGCCTTAACAACGGAGCACATGGACCCCAGACTGCTGTCTGGGAGGCCAGCTTGGGACTGATCCAGACCCTTGAACGTGGACGTCAATGAGGAGACCTCGGCCCTCTATGGGCCCCCTGGTAGTGGATCAGTATTTTTCCCTGGTGTAAGAAGGGACTTTGAGAGCCCATCCCACGTGAAGGGATGCTCTCTTGGCCAGGATACATGGGGGAGGACCTAACCCCGGCCTAGGATGATGTGATAGACTTTGGGGAGCCCCCATGGCAAGCCCTACCCTCCCTGGGGAGCAGGGGTGGCTGGTGGGGGGTTGGGGGAAGGGAAGGGAGAGGGAGAATGGATTGACATTGAAGCAAGCTTGTTCCTAATTTGAACTAATGAAAAAAGAAGATAAATAATGAATTTGTTTTCTTCAAAGAACACAACCCCAGAAAGCAAATATATTTGTAGTCTTTGTTTTTAACTTGTATCAAACTGCTTCACTTGTCAAATGTGCGTTTGTAAGAATATATGCTTAGGTGTTAATAGAAATAGATTGAAATGGACATTTTGTATCAATTCTGATAGTTATGTTCACCATTTTATGTATTAGTATATAGAGGAACATGAACACATTTATGTAAAAATTCTTATGAACAAAACATTTATGTATTCATATGAGGTGGGACTTGAAGTTTACTGTATTTCTTTTGTTTACATTGACATGTAAAACAAGCTTGTTTCTAATTTAAATAAAAAAGGATTACTTGCCCCTTAAAGTATCTGGACAAGCCATTTAGTTTAATATGTCTAACTGCAGGAACTGACTGTATTATCTAAAACTCCAGTTATACTATGAAGTAAAGGATATCTGAGCTAATTTAGCAATGAAAATTTACATGAGCACTCACTTATCAATGCTACAACATAATCATTATAAAAACATACACCTGTGTAGATAATCCACACAAAATCGTCAAAGATTTTTATATAAAATTTTATTATATTACTTTTATTTAATGTATCACTTGAGACTGCTGATAGTATTATTTTCTTCATGGTAGCTCATTCACTCCCCATTGGCCCATTCTCCTCCTTTACACTGCCTGATAGTTCCCTTGGTCTTCCAAAGCAGACTACCTGCATGCTTAAGTATGTGAATTCTAGGTACTAAATAGGAGAAGGCATATGCTTTCTTTTTTGGGTTTCTAAGTGCATGTTCTTGCAAATGTAATTTTATTCATCTTTAGTACTGTATAAAACTTCAGTATGTGCACATAGCACATTTTCTTTATTCATTCATCTGTTAATAGACGTAAAGGATAATTCTATAGCTTGGTTTTTGTATCAGTACCAAAATAATCACGGATGAGAAGATAGCATTTTAGTACACTGGCATTGATTCCTTTGGGCCTTTTCCCAGGAGAGTTATAGCTAGATTATATAGTAGCTTAGATTCATGAAATATCATTCTGACTTGCTTTGCAGCCGCACTACTTTACATCACCTACACATACCCCATTCTCAACAGCATTTTTGTTGTTTTATTTTATTATTAGCCATTGTCAAAGGGTCAAAATGGAATCTCAAAGTAGTTTTGAATTTACCTGTGATGAAATTCATAGAAGATTTTTCATGTATCTATTGGTCATCTGTCCTTCTTCCTTTGAAAAGTATCTTTTCATTTTATTTGCTCGCTTATCAAATGGATGATTCATTTTCATAATCTTAAGTGGAATTATTTATTTAATGTACATATGTTTCTCTTGATAAATGATAATTTCATTCTGATCACTCATAGAATAACAAAAATGCAATAATTTTTTTATTATACATATTGTATTTGTAAACATATTGTTTTGGTCAGAGATACTCACATGTGGTAAAGCTAGTACAATTAATACTAGTTTGCACAAAACCTCAGTTTTCCATGCATATTGCTATAATTTTTTTACAAACCTCTGCTTTGTATCTACTTTTTAATAGTCCAAACATCAATGAACTACAAAATTCTGCTTTTTACATATGCCTAGCATTATCTGTCATTATCAATATAATTGATTTCACTAATTTTATTAAATTCCTGTAAATAGTATATACACTATATGATTGTGTAACTTCAATCACCCATATAACTAAAGAATTTTTTATCACCCACAGCAAATCTCAAATATATAAACAGTCAAACCCCACTTTCTTTCCTTAGCCACCAAGAATTATCAATATGTTTTGATATATTTTCCCATTCTAAATAATTTGTGCTTGTGGTGTAATATAAAAAAAGGACTTTTATATCGGTCTTCAATTTTATGTAATAATTTCTGTGCCCATCCTTCTAGCACATCTCAGCATTTAATCTTTTTTGAAAAAGTATGAGTCGACTTCATTATGGTATGTCTACCACTTAATCGGCCTTTATTTTTTTCATTTTCTTTTCCATTTTTTAATTTTTTAATTTCATTTTACATTCCAATCTCAGTTCTCACTCCCACACCTCTTCCTGCACTCACTTGCCTCCCCCATCACCCTCACCCCTACTGTCAGCCCACTCCTCCTCATGGGTATGGCTCCCAATAGGAGTCAACATAGTCTAACACAATATATAGGGGGCATGGAAAGGCTCTTCTCCCATCCATTAAGGATGAGCATGGTATCCCACCATCGGGAATAGGCTACAACAAGGTAGTTCATGTACCAGGTCTGTGTCATGGTCCTACTGCCAGGGGCTTCTCAGCTATTCCAAACTTCACAACTGTCTCCCATGTACAGTTGGCCTAGTTCAGTCCCCTGGAGTCTCTACAGATCTTGACCACTGTTGTTCATATATTCCCACCTCCCTCTCTTCAAATGGATTCCTAGAGCTCAGTCAGGTGCTTGGTTGTGGATCTCTGCATCTGTTTCCATCGATTACTGGATTAAAGCTCTACCCTGTAGATCTAATCTAATTTCCCTTCTCAGGGCAATCCATGTGTCTCACTTAGGGTCCTCCTTGTTATCTATCTTCTCTGGAACTGGGGATTATAGATTGGTTATCCTCTGCTTTATATCTAATATCCACGTATGAGTGAGTACATTTCATGTTTATCTTTCCAATTCTCCTTTACTTCACTTAGGCTTTCCATTTGCCTGCAAATTTCATGAGGTCATCATTTTTTACAGCTGAGTAGTACTGCACTGTGTAAATATATCACATTTTTCTTATCCATTCATGGCTTCAGGAACACCTAGGTTGCTTCCAGGTTCTGGCTATTACAAATAATGCTGCAATGAACATAGTTGAACACATGTCCTGGTGGTAGGAATGTGCATCCTTTGGTTATATGCCTATGAGTGGAATTGGATCTTGAGGTAGACTAATTCTCATTTTCCTGAGAAACCACTATACTGATTTTACAGTAAAGAGGCAGAGGCAGGCAGATCTCTATGTGTTTGAGGTCAGCCTGGTTTTGAAGAACCAAAAAAGTCTATTATCATGATTTCTACAGATGTATAATAAATAGAAAATTCCCTTTTTTCCCAAGTGTTCTTTGATTTTGCAATTTTGTGTGAATTTTAAAAACATACATTTTGTAATTTATTCTTAGAATTTTGTGTCAAATCTGTATCTATGAGCTACATATTTCTTAATTTATGAAATATTTTCTATTTAATGGTAATAACAAATATACAAATATGTTTATACCTTTTTTAATATTACCATGAATGATTTTGATATTGAAATGATACACAAAAATCAAGCAAATTTTTTACTAATATAATAATTTACAAATTTTATAAGCTTGTTTGATATTACTACTACTTGTTTGATGCCTTAAACTTAATTTTATCTATATAGCACGATGTTATCTTGTACATAACCTTGTGTCTTAATAATGAATGAAAGCTTAATGTAATTATTGCAATACTCCCTCTATATTTTATCTGTTTCTCTGTGTTTGTAACTAACATGTGATTTTATTGTTATGTAGCCTGGATTCAAGCTCGAATATACTATATGATAGCTGCAAAAATTTTGAAAGTTACAAATATATTGATATTTGGACATCATGATTTAGTGTGCTTGACAGAAAGCAACTCCACATTGGAAGAGCCACATATCTTATTTACATTTCTATAATTTTTTGAATCTAGTGTAAATCATTTTATTGAATTTTTCTTCACAATGGCCATTCATTAAGTTTCAAGTGTCATATTTATATCCTTTCCTTCAATTTTGCAAGACATTTATTTTAATGTTTTATGGAGCACAACAATGAACAGATTCCTTAAATGAATGTGAATTCATTAAAATAATTAGACAAATCTTTCAACATAGACCATAAATGTATAAATGTAAATATGTTAATAAAATGTGAATTATTTCTCCATGTTGCTACCTGTGAGTCACTCAATTCCTGTAGTTCATTTTAGAATAAAGATAATCTATATCTTGGGAAATACAACATGAATGTGATAAAAATAGTCCTATCATACTGTCTGTATTGTGCCAACAAGTACATTTTTTGACTATAATTTCTGAGTCTAAATATACTGCATTCTTGTTCAAATAAACCCAAGTAGAAGTTGAGATCTGAGAAAATGTTAATTTTCCTTCAACTTGTATCAAAATAATATAGCTTACTTCTTTTGTTTACATGATAAGGTAAAAACATCAATGTACTTCTAAGAATCAAATGCTAATATATATGCACAATTTTATATATAATTTGTAAGTATTATGGATTAATGAAAAGCCAAATACAGCTTAAAATCCATAGCTATGAGGATATCATTAATTTGACATATTAAACACAAATAGTATACTTTGACTAACTCCTTGATATAATCTAACATGCACAAATGCTTGTGTAATTGGTAAGAGAGCTAACAAGAAATACTGCTTTCCAAGGATGAGATTCTATTGAAATACTTTTCTAAAGAGGGGAACAATGACAAGTATTTAAACTTTCCAAATAACTAGGTAATTCACACACACACACACACACACACACACACACACACGCACGCACGCACGCACGCACGCACGCACGCGCGTGTGTGTGTGTGTGTGTGTAATTATTTAGAGATGGTAAAATAGTCATCTTAATATATTTCTGCAAATTTCTATAGAGTACATTTTTCAAAGTATTTCCATCATTCTTACATTTCTGTTACCTCAGTCACTTCTATAACTATTATTACATTTCATATTTTTATGAACTACATTAAATATAGATTTCTGTCAAAAACAACGTTGACTAATACATTCAGATAAATATTAAGCTTTGTGGAAACTTGCTTTCATGCAGTAGACGGACATTATATTACAGATTTCTCTCTTTTTTTGTTTTTTTCGAGACAGGGTTTCTCTGTGTAGCTTTGGAGCCTATCCTGGCACTCGCTCTAAAGACCAGGCTGGCCTCGAACTCACAGAGATTCGCCTGCCTCTGTCTCCCGAATGCTGGCATTAAAGGCGTGCGTCACCAACACCTGGTTCAGATTTCTCTTTTTTAATTTATGACTTTTTAAATTAGATTTCTCTTTTAAATAAAAATAAAGTTCTTATTTAAATGATGTTAGTGTCACAGATTCACCAGGAATATCAGTATTCTCTTATTGCAACTATGAAGAACTTTTAAACATGGTTCCAAATAAAATTTCTATGTTTATAAAGCATTATTTGTCTTTCAGGAACTTTGCTAATTATAAATTCAATCTATACTAAAGTGATAGCTAAACTATCACTCCATTGGAGAGTTGTAATTGTTTCTATGAGTTAGTCTAATGATGCATAAACTTTAGAATTCTTTCTTGGATAGTAACAGCTTTGTTAATTGCTATAATTTTCACAATCCTCAAGAATTCCTCCTACCTTGAACCTTTACAAGACTAGGGAAGAGATTTTCCCCTAGAACTTTTACCAGAAATGCAGCACTGTTCATATACCTTGATTGTAGCCTAGTAAGATTCATTTCAGGTTTTAGACTTTTATAATGATTGGAGAAGAAAACTATATATTTTAAGCCAATAATTTTTGGGAAATTTGTTGAATAAGGAATAAGAAAGCAATAAACAATATTTAAGAAGAAAATGAATTTAAATCACACACACACACACATATATATATATATACACACATATGTATATATATACATATATATGGTGAAGATGAACTAAGAATTCAATAAAATAATTTTATTAAATATATTATTCATCCTAATAAACATTAAAATTGAGAAGGTATAAGATAGGAATAAATATTTAAATGACCTTGAAATAATTAAGAAAATCTCAAGTATTAAATCAGGTTTGAGTGCATTAAATTAAACACCTTTGTAATAATTTTTGAACTAAGTAAAAAAGCAAATAATAAGCTAGAAAATTACTTGAGACAAATTTGAGAAAAGAGTCAGTATATTTAATATATAAAGATTTATATCAAATTCAAACAAACTCTATGCTCTCAAGAGGAAAATATATGAGGAACACGAATTGACAACTAAAAGAAGAAAATAAAATAACGAACATAAAACAATCCATATAAAAATGTGCTGAATTGTAGACCATATAAGTGATTGAGAGTCTAGGTGCTTGAATCAGACTTTCCATGATAAATCTCAGCCCCAAAATTTGTGCTATTTTGTGCAGCTACGATTACCTAGCCTATCTTTGTATCAATTTCTTTAACTGCAATATATATGTAAACAATGATTTATACATATGAATGTAAAGAATGAAATAGTGAATATGTGCAACAGGGCTGGTATACCTCATGGTACATGTAAAAAGTGAAATAAAGTTTTCAGTGAGAAAGTGCAGTTCTTACATTGATGTGTTGAAGGCTGTAAATTAGTCCTGCAAAGTGCTAGACATGTATTCATTGCTACTTATTATGAAAGTTTAATTTTCTAGTTATTTTATAAACATAATAGTGATATGCAACAAATGTTTATGACCAAAGGCTAAAGTAATTAGGCCCAAATAAGTGATGGTGTGATAAAAATCAAAGTAAAATTATCTAATAAAACATGATTCAAAAAAGCAATGAAAAGGTAAAACTATTGGATCTCCCAATAATTGTGTTATGTTAAACAGAGCCATTATGAATATTATTTACTGCATGTTTCCATTTTTGACATTGTACTGTAACATTGTACTTATATGTGATTCCATTTATGTAAAAAGGGAAACTGTAAGGAGGGATAATAAAACAATATTCTCCATGGAAGCTGATGCAGACTTGACTATCACCTATTTAAATATTTAAAGTCATCTATATCTTGTTTGTAGTTGCAAATAGGGCATACTCATTAAACCCATGTAATTTGTGAACAATAACATTTCAATAATTCTTTATGCTATATTAATATAAAATCAAAATATATATGCCATTTATATTATATTGTATTACTTGCTACACATCTATACTGCCCTCAATCATTCTCTCTTTGTGTGTGACTATTATGATATATACTATATATATATGTATATATATACATATATATATATCAATGTTTCAAGAATATATGTTGCTAGGATATTATTCAATTAGTGCAAGTTAGCTGGCATTAAAAATATATCATCATTTTAATCGTGGAGGTCAAGTTCAAATTACAGCTTAGCAACTTACTGGTTACATTACACAAATACAGTCTCAATTTCTTAAATTCATAAAATTGTCATAATAAGAATACGTCTTTCTATCATCATTCTTGTTATTTCAAATAGATCATGTACAACTTTGCCTGACTACAATATGCATATAAAAGATATTCTTACTGCATCAAGACATCAAAGGAACATACACAGTGGCTACAATGTTCTGTAATCCCATCAGCATCAAATAGATGTTCACCTTTCCACAGATCTAAGCCATGATTTCCTGTAGGTTTTCTTTTGAAATCTTATCCATTATGTGTGGGATAATATTAAATCTCAAAATAATTTTAATTTGCATTTCCTGATGGCTAAGGGAAGCTGAATATTTTTGAAGTGTTTCTTACCATTTGCATTTCATCTTTTGAGAATATTCTGGTTAGTTCCCCCTTCCCATCTTCAGCACTTCTCTCTTCAGGAGTTTTCATTCTATATACCCTCTTCTCCACACTATTCCATGAATGTTATACAGATTGTACAAATGCATTGTTCAAGTCTGAACACTTATCTGCAATGTATTCTCAGCAACTTCTGCATCTGAGAGATTCTGCATTTACCCACCATTACTGATGGTAGAAGATTCCCTAACTAAGAATGAGAGTATAATTTGACTATTTGTATTAACATAAATATTTAGAAGGAAATCCATTGTTCTATCAATTTTACCATATAATAGTATTCAGCTCCCCCCTAGAGCCTATGATTTTATTTCTTATGGCATATTAAGTAGATTTATAGATTTGAAGATTTTTTTATGATATGTGAAAATAAATCATAAAATAATACAAGTTTATTACAAGTAGACTGAACCTAATATGGTAGTAAATACTTATTGTCAATGGAACATTTCTGTAAATTATGAAAATCTTAGGACCACCTCATAATAAAGATTCCATAAATCACATTGGAAAAGAAAAAGAAACTGAGAAACAGGGAGAGAGGGAGAAAGAGAATAGGAGTGCACACAATTCATGTTTTGTTGACAATATGTATAAAGTCTTAACAATGTTCATAGTAGCATAGTAACTCAGTAAATATGCAGGAAAGAAAAGAACTATGTATATGAGCAGGTGTGCTAGAGGAGATGGGTAAGTCTTGTAAAAACAATTTTTCATTAGTTTTCTACTATCTACCTAATTGTTGCACTGTGGAAACATTTAACACAACATAACGTCACAGCTCTGTGGGCCGTATATAAGCTATATCTCTTATGGAGGTATAGACTAGACAGGTTTTTCTTCATTTCTAGGGATTCTTTGATTGCAATCTGCTTATCTGATAATATAATTTTCCCCTTTGAATAATCAAAATAAATAATATACCATAATATAAACGTCATTCTTTTCTAGTTGGAATACTGAGACCTATCATTACATTGCTCATAGCCTCCTTTTTACATCATGAGACACAATTTTATTTTTAGTCTTCATTAGTTCATAATCTTTATCTACCACTATTCTTTTTGAAACATTAGTTTTTATGGACTTATATGTTTATATTTTAATTCTGTAATAATAATGGATAGAATGTTGATCTAGCTTTAATCAAATCCAAAATCACAGCATTATCATTTTCATTGATGGTAATACTCAAAGTTTGAGGGAATAAACTATGGACATCACTAGGAGATTATTATCCTTCCTTCTTCAAACTAAACATTCATCTCCCCCCTCCTGTCTAATCTCAATACATAATGATTTATAGTACAAATTCTTATTGTTTCACATATTATATTCTGATAAGAAAGTATAAATGATAAATGGTGGTGTTACAGATGCCCAGAAAGAGTAAGTTTTCATATTTCTTCAACATTTATGGGACTGGAATATTTTCTAGCCTCTGACCATCAGTTTACTTGTATAATGGAAACCAAGGGTGGTGGCATATGCCTTTAATCCCAGCATTCTCAAGGCAGATATAGGTAATGTGGGTCTTAATAGTTTGAAGGCAGTCTGATGTACATAGTAAACTCTAGTCCAACCAGGGCTATACACTGAGAACCTGTGTATAGTTGTAAATAAATATGTAATTGAAACAATATGAATTTTCTGGTTACTTTAAACTCATCTACAATATTATTCCCATTATTGGTTAACAAACTAAGACAGGGAACATGACTTCTACAAGATTTAAAGTCCCTTGTATGTTGATGGGTATGTATATGAAGATTAGAATTAATATGCCTTGTATCTAACAGAGAAAGAATAGGTCCTAGATGAATGATATACAATTTGTTTTCTGTGGTATGTGTTTTTTAGAGGTTCTGAAGAAAGAAGAACCAGTGATACTAACTAGCAAAGATAAATTTGTACAATTAAAGCATCAGTTGCATAAATAATTTCAATCCTATTAGGTCTTCAGATACTGTATGATCAGTTTTAAAACGGAAAGACCACAGGCTAATTTTTATACATCTCACCCATCAAACATTCCCAACTGAGAACCACAGGATAGATCCAGCAATGTTGAAGGTTAATTTTCCCAGTAAGTCAATATACTTAATTTGGAATCACATCACATCTCTTTATATTAATCATCTCAGTACTTACATCAAAAATTTGAGGTAACGCCTTGGGAATTCTAATTCAATTACAATTCTCCTCAGGTGGTGTTGAATGAATTTCAAGATAAAACAACAACAACAATATGCAATCTGACAATAACTAGATTTCCTTCTCAGAACCATTCATATGGTGGTGATTTATTGCAGCAAACAAAATTGCATTTGGTAACTGTGTATGCATAGGAGTACATTAGAACTTCATCAGAAAAAGTTTTAAACCTTGTACTAAGACATTGACTCAATCGCAAGTTCATCTATATTATTATGAAGTTACAGAATTTTTAGAGATCAAAGACTAGTGTATTTGTCTGTATATTTTCTGTAAAATAAACAAAACAGAAGTATTTAGTGCATGTTTACAAGAACTTATTGGCATTAATATAAGAGTGGAAGACTGCCACACTCTCCACTCCTTATACTGATTGTATAATAAATACTTATATCTATAAATATTTGTAGATTAGAGACTAAACTTCTTTCTGACGAGTTTTATGGCTTTATCACTGGGGTCACTAACCTATGAATAGCTTAGGCTGTTTGTAAGCCTAAATGAGTCATTGTAAATAAATGCTGTATGTATAAGAAACTGGGATACTCTCAGGTTTTTGTTGTTTGCTCTTTTTGTTAATGCATCATAGAACCATTGCTTATATCTTTCTGTTCACATTGTATGAGCTATAGACAGCCATTTTTTTTAAAAAGATGCTATTTATAAGGAATCTTTTGTCTTAAAAAGAAAACATTTATATATATATATATATATATATATATATATATATATATATATATTGATTTATAGAAAAAGACTAACCTATTGGTTAGAAGCCATTAGAAATATTTATTCTCTAAAAATAAGCGGTATGACATGTTCAAATCATGTACCCAGTGTAGAGTTCTTGGCAAGTGATTTATTTTCAGTTTTTGTACATAAGCTATACTTACTATTAATGTGACTTCAAGCCAAACTTAATGAGAAATGAAAACAAAGAACGAGACTTCCATTTTCCCATACTGCAAGTTTGTTTCACTGTATTAATCCTTTCATAGCAGAAGTAACACTTCAACTTTTGATTACTTTAAACACATGGACGGGAAGAAGCTTGTGTGCATCAGTCTCTTGCCCTACCATAATTTATTTTTTGAAAGACCAAGATGTCTTTGAACTAGAGGGACACACTGTTGAAAACCAGGAAATGTGATACCTGTCACCAAGGATAAACATGGTATTAATGAGAGAGTATGTTAATGTATTAAATTGGTAGGACATCAGCAGGATATCGGTTTCACTGCCAACTGATTTTTAGAGATGATCTTACATTTGAATTAGTGTTAGTGATAAATTATTTCCAAGTAATATTAATCATACTCACTGGGAAATTAAAATGTCATAAAATGATAAAGTGTTAAAGAAACAGCATCTCACACCTACACCTGCTTATGCATGACAATATCACTGGAGTGTTTTCTCTGAATCATTCAAGGCAGACTCTGTTTTTAATATGGGATGGAGTCACTTGATGATTTCATGTTCCTCTCCTTGTATTAGTAGTTTGAGTAAAATTAAATTTTTATAAAAAATGGCAGGTGCTATATTATGAATACTATTTAAAATGAAATAAAAGTATTTTATTCTATGATTTTCCTCTTGGTAGATATTCATTATCAAAATATGAGTTGAATAATATTTAATACATTTGCACAAACACAAAATAAAAGGTAATAAAAAATAATTAGGACCAGTGACATAGCTCAGCATTTAAGGGTACTTGAAGCTGTGTCAGACATCTTGAGTCCAAGGAAAGACCAAGCTTCAGCAAACTTGCCTCTGACTTCCACAAACACAGAATGACACATGCATCACCCCACTTATACACAGGCAGAAAAATGAATAAATATAAAAAACATTAAATATTTTAATGACAAATGTTTTTGAAATATGTTCTGTAGCTCATTCAACACATTAATGTTTTTCATGCTTTTCTTTCAAGAGAACTGTGAATTAGTGCAAAATTTTTGGGTTATGTACATGATTCTATGTTATTTCTTAAGACAGACTGTGAAACAATTTCTGATTACATAAAACCTTCCATCTTTGCTGCAAGCTTATTAAGACATTAAGTCCTGTACTTGAGAGGCAGAGGCTGGCAGATCTCTGTGAGTTCAAGGCTAGCCTGGTCTACAGAGTGAGTTCCAGCACAGAGAAACCCTGTCTCAATAAAAAACAACAAAAAGACATTAAGTCCTAAAGAGAGATGAAGTATCCCCAATTCAGGGAAGCTCCTTAAATCCATGAAATAAACACTTCAAAACACCTCTAGAAAATATCTGGAACTATCTAGATTAACAAGGATCCACCATTCCCAAACATATATGAACAGTAAGAACTGCTTACAGATAAACCTGTCATGCTTAAAATACTCTTAATCTGAAGTGCATAGAAGAAACAGAGACCAATGAAGCTGCCTAGAAGAAAGAGACCAGAGGAACTTCAGAGAGGAAGTAGAGCCTAGAAGAACTGCCTGAAAGAAGCTCAGATAATGGATCTATCTGGAGAGTAGACTTTTGAGCTGCCTGCAAGCTGTGCAGTGTGATCCAGGGTTCCAGCTTTCATGCTGTGGTGGTTTTTGGCAATGCGGCAGTCTTTGAGCCATTTTCGCTTCTGTAAGTAACCCCTCACTCATATTCCTCAAAGTAAACTCAATAAACTTATTGACTCACCTATTGGTGATATCCTTACTTTGTTCTGTCATTAGTTCCCTTTCTAGGTTGAATAGAGATTTCCCTGTCTAGGTTGAATAAAGATTTGTTCAAGTCTTCCATAGAGTAGTGTCAAACAGAAGACATAGATTCTAACTGTTCTGCTTATGTTCTTTTGTTTAAACACATTCTAATCCAATTCTATAGCTTGTATCTTCATTGACATGTGTCCTTTGGTTCCTTCCACACTGATGCACTGTTCTCAACTGTCGGTTAATGGCTTTGCTCCTTCAATGCTTGTGGTTTTATACATAAGTGCGTCATCCCCCTTTGGCTTACTGGACTGCCATATTTTTAACAAAATTTACCATTCTTTTTGGTTGCTTTGAAAATATTTGGTTCTTCAAGACAAGGTTTTTCTGTGTAGCTTTGGAGCCTATCCTGGCACCCTCTGTGTAGACCAGGCTGGCCTCCAACTCACAAAGATCTGCCTGCCTCTGCCTCTCAAGTGTTGGGATTAAAGGCATATGCCACCAACGCCAGGCCAGTGCCCGATATTTGAACATAGAGATTCCTACATGGTAGACAAGTGCTATTTCAGTGAAATGTATGCCATGCCCAAAGGTAGGAAATGTAGGTCATATTTCCTCTGAATCACTTCTCAACATAATTGAGGATAGCATGGGCTCAGGTAGCAAGAGACCTCTTAATATGTTATGGTAACTACTTTATTGCACAAAACATATGGTGTCCTAAAAATTTATTCAAAATATTAAGGAATCTTTTTGTTATAGTAGTGATTATTTGAACATTTTAAAAGATATATTTTTTGATGTAGCTACAAACACGTTTTTCCTATCTCTTTTGACACATTTCTGGTAATATAAAGACCTTTGTTTTGAGAAACACATTATGTTTACCTTGAAAATTGGCTAAAGTAATTTAAATATATTGGAAAGGCCTTATATTTCTGAATTATATTTTAAAATGACAACAGTAATAACACTTCAGGAACTTTTTATTGGATTGTAAAATGCTAATAATATGTCTCCACTGGGTAGAGATTATATAGTCTTGGGAAGAAATAAGGTATCCAATAATTATGTAATGTTCTAAGGTTTTGTGTGCCTTACCTCTAAAGCTGTCTAAGTATGATTCAAATATTAAATTTTTGTTTTCCATATGATTCTTCACTAAAATTTGAAGCTCAGTAGTTGGAGATAATCTTGGTGTGTTCGAGTCAATAATAATGCAAATTTAGTTATGTCTCCAATAATAATAACAAGGCTTTATAGTGAAGAGTACAAAATTCTTGTCTGTAGTTCATCAAACAATAGATTACATATCCAAGTAAGTGTCCTGAAGTTAATTTAATAATTTGATATAATAAGGTAAACTGAAATGCAGCTCATTTATACAATGGTATTGACATGTATCTGGTGGATGAATGTAAACTGATAGTTTTAAATACCTAACATATACCAGACACTTGTTTTGATGCTTTAGTGTTTAAAAACTAAACTAAACATTTTTCTATCCCCTCTTCTACAATGTGCTCTGAGCCATAGAAGCAGGAGCTATGAAGTAGATGGGGCTCACCATGGTTTATTGATGTTGTTGATATATGAATGGTGTACAGTATGATTTTCTTTGCTGGGTCTTCATTTGTTGTAAAAAATTATTTGATGATGGTGTGGTAGCAACATTTATCTGTGGCTTAAAGGGTAATATTTATAGTGTAGTAAGGAGTTACTTTGGCCTAGCAAAGTGGCAATAGTGGATGATTTTCTAAGGTCTATCACCTCACTATCCCAGGGAAGCTGGCCAGGTTTCTACTTTGAAGCATGATTTCCTGTTGGGTGGCCCTCAACACCAATTAGACAGCTTTTGTTTGACACTGGCATGTGTATGGAACTTATTATATCTTTTTGCACATCTTGGTATGCATGGTGGTAATTAGTGTGGTTGATAGATCTGCATGTGGGTCATACTGTTTTCTTTTTGTGGTGTCTTACATAATATTTTTGGGAAGGAAGGAGGCTTGATCACAGAAAAGAGATTTCATGTCAGATCTAGCTCAAATTATCCAAATCCCGTGTCCTATACTAGGAAGTCTGCTGCAAAACAGTCTCTTCTAGAAATGAATGCATAAACAAGAATGGAACAATGATAATATGAATGAACACGTTAACATGAGAGGGGGGAAAATTTGCTGATATCTTATACCCCAATAACAAAATACAGTCAACTAATGAATACTCAGAAGAGAGTTGATCCCTTTATTGTTTGTCTGATGCATAATGTCAGAATGGTTAGCCTTGCAAATGTGTGTGTGTGTGTGTGTGTGTGTGTGTGTGTGTGTGTGTATGTGTGTGTTTATGTGTATGTGTGTGTAAAGAGGCACACACAAATGGACTCAGTAGGTCGTGCATACATATGAATGCATATATACTTATGTATGCAACAATAGTAATCAAAGAAAAGACTCTATCAACTTGAGAGTGGGGGCAATGGGAGGGTTTTGAGGGAAGATAGCTGGGAAGTACTGAAGGGGGGAAAAGTAGTTGGTAAGGTGGTACAATCCTATTCAATTAAAAGCACATTATAATATAAAATGGCTTAATAAAATTTACTATTATAATTTTACAAGATGGGGAAAATGACATTAAAATGGGTAAATGACTCAACCCAATGCATTTAATAGGTGATAGGTCAAATTTCAAATACATGTGTTTTCTTTGAACTTGTTCCTAATATTTCTGGTAAATAACTATTTTAGGTTGTAGTAAATGTTTCATATGCTATGTGAGGTCTCTGAGACCAACTGAGTGAGTTTTGCACTCTCCATGTACCATAGTCACTTTTCCTCACCTCATCTGGTTGTAAGAAACTAACCCTGAAATGTGATTCAATATCTTCTGAGAGAAAATAATTGGGAGGTTCGCTTACTGTAGAAAATAACCCGGCCCACAAATTCTTAACTAGATATTTAGTTGCTAAGCATCTCCTATCCAGTTATTGCTGGTATATTTATGATCTCACATTGCATCCATGCAGAAATTCGGTTAGAAAATTAGACAAGGAAAAATTAACAACCACCTCCAAAATTATTTGTTATTTTTATGTATCACTTATTCATTACTTGATACTCTATTTTGTGATTAAAATTGTAATGTAGAAATGCTCAAAGTTTTTAAAATAAACCTTTTTACATGACCCTATTGTCACAGACAAGATTAGTGTTTTCTTCATTTGTCATTCTCACTAAATACCAAGCTGTTTGACAATTACATAATAAGTATTCAAAGATTTCATTGTCCTTTAAACATGGAAAATAGAATGAAACCTTGCCCTTTAGTTTTTCTTCTCTAATGAGTTCACATCCCACTTTCAACCAAGTTTCTTATGAGTTGTAGAGTGGAGGCAAGCAGATGTATCATGACCCTCCTAAGTACCCCTTCTTTGGTAATACATGTGTAAATCAATCATTTCAGCCCATCACATTAATTTAAATTTTGCTTTTAAAAGTAAACATAAAGTATACTTTAAAATTGGAAATTTCAGACAAGAAATAATATGCCAGGTGTATACTTTATGCCCAGTAACTGTAAATGGTGATTTGATGCTATCATGACAATAGTTGTTACTTTGTATTTCTAACAGTGATCTCGTGTTACTTTATGGAGAGCAGGTAGCATACTGAATAAATAATATGTTTTGATTAATTTAGCATACAAAAAATTGTGCCTGCCTTCACCTTGATGTTTTGCAAACCTTCCAATGTTTATTTGTATTTTTAATCAGAGTGCTGATTTATTTTTATCTTAAGCATGTCATTCAACATGAGTGACAATCCATGTGAAGAAAGACAAGTAATAATTAAATATTTATTGCAAAACAGAAAACCTCTGAAACTATGTTTTAAATAGTAGTGATTATTAACAGATACATTCAGTTTATTTTTGCCTGGTCACTGAGTATAGTACTACAAGGATGTAATGAAAGAGACAAGACAACCAAAGCTTTATTTGAACTTCAAAAGTTGATAATTTTTAAAGAATTCCAGAGTTGTAATTTGTAGGGTCATAAAAGTAACAAATTGACAGCATATTACTTTCCTGACAGTTTCCTAACATAAAGGAAAAGCATCAATATTTCTGTGCAGATGTGATATCAATCAGCTGGCAGGGGTTCTTTTGATAAACCCAGACAGAAATTTGGTTAGAACAGGTGAAACTCTTGCATGACTTATCTTCAGCGACATTTTTATTCCCTTTGCATTTGACAGCAGTGAGTAAATGGCTACAGGCTAGTGACAAGAACTACACCTGGTAGAACACATTAAGATTATGATTCTTTTTACAAATTACTAGGCACTAAGACCCTTAGTCTTGCTTTTGCAGCTTTTAATGTAGGTTTTGGAAGTCCTGATTCTGCAGTCCTTGATAGCAAGTTGCACTGAAGCTTCCAGACAGGACTAATTATAGGGACTCCTCTGCCCACAACAGTGGCAGTAATACACCTCTTGGGCTTATGGTGTCTGAAACCTTTGTTCCTTAGCATTGGCAGCTCTTTGGAATGCTTCTAGTAACAAGTATTTGCAGTTTCCGTTCCTTTGCACTTTACAGCTTTGTATGCTTCTTTAGTCTCAGTTCTCTGCTACTGCAGACTTCCCTGTACTTGTCAATCCTCTACTCCTTGCTCAGGTCACTTTCTTTAACTCCACAGGTGTTTCTTGTTGTTATTCTAAGGTTGTGACGGAAGCTACAGGTCAGCAACTACTTCTACTTCTTTTACCACTTCTTTGCTTTAATGTTGCCCTGTAGCTGTACTGACTGGTCTCTTGCTGCAGGTCACGTGTCTCCACATCCTCTGTGGCTGTCAAATCCACTAGCATCCTAGTTCTGCTATTCAATTCTCTTGACACCTGTGCTGGAACTACTTTTATTTGGATTTTAGCTGTCTGCTTTTCTAACAGTCAAAGAAGACTTATTTGCATAAAGACTGGTATTAGTGAGTCAGTAAAGGAGGGTATCTGTCAGCTTCCTCAAAAGTGAGTGGAAATCCTTACTTACTCAATCAGAAAATGGGTATCTCCACAGATTATAGGAAACATTCATGCAAATCAAGGATTGTACTCACATTTTCCATTTTGCCCTCCTCTCCTGGTGCCCCTGGGGAAGTGTTTCTCATATTTTCTTGTAGACGTAGTTGAAGTCAAATCTAGCTCAAACTACAAGAAGCAGTCATGGCTACATAGGGTTATACCTTGAGCACCAGAACAAATACCTGGAATCATTATGTGGTGTCAGACATGGGCCTATGAAGAGTTCAAAATAGCTGTCATGAGCAAAATGGTTATCTATTTGACTGAATACTTTGATCAAGACAACAGGACCAGAGAGGGCAGTCCAACAGTTCTCAATAAGGGAATCAAACCACTCCATCTCTATAACATATGATTATTTATAGGAAGATAGGTACCAGTAAGAATATGTATAATAAATTGACTAATTTAAAAACTGATTGAGATCTTAGGTATTTAACAATGCTTTTATAATTTATTAGAATATATTAATAATAGACAATAATGGATTTTATTATGGCATTTTCTTCCATGTATATATTTATTTGGACCATATTCACTTGACTAATACTGTCTCCCACCACCTTCTTACTTTTTTTGAATCCCATTATTATCACACTGGTATCTCCTGTTCCCTTCTTGCTTCTGCTTTCTTTCTCTTTTTCTCTTTATTTCTTTCTTTCTCTGAACGTATTTAGAGTTCCTGGACTCCTCCCTATCTCTGACAAAACGTTAATGGGCCAAAGATGTGCAGGTAGTCACAACTACTGAGTGTTCTTTAGTGGAATTGATAGTTCATGCCAGAAGATAACAACTCACCACATCTCTCCTTCCTCTAGCTCGGAATTATTTGGGGCTCTAATGCAGAAATGTAAAAACCCCTCCAATATGAAGATTCTCAAACTACGAGTCTTCTCAGCCTAAGCAGTCTTGAAGCCTTGTGCAATTTTAGTGTTCTTTTGTTTGATCCTATACTGTTCCTTAGCTCCTTCCTTGGGGTTTTCTAGATCATCAAATTATTTGATGAGCACAAGCAAATACAAGGGGGCACTATATTCAATGTGTTCCCACAGCTGTCCTCTACACAGATGTGTAATATTCTACTTAATCACTTTATCAATTAAACTTTTCCTAGCATGCATACATTATAAAATAAAAGTACTCTAACTGCTGGCACTTTTTGAAAGCATGCAGTAAATTTCAGCAATGTAAAAGATGACTAAAACACCATCAATTTGCTCCCAAAACTTCAGTAGAATTCAGTGAAAAAAGTTATTGTTAAATGCAGCAAATATTTTGATATTTTGCAAAATGTAGTGTGAGAACAGAAGATTAATTCAGTTTACTCTATAAATTGCAAGAAGCCATAGGAAAAAGTAAACCCAGATAAACATGAATATTTTATTTGAGGAGACTTCAATGGTTTAGACAGGCATCCGCTAAACAATGATAGACATACATTGACATTGCTAACTTCTTCTTGCGATGCTATGTATGTGTTTACTGAAGTTTGGATGAGGTTATGCTACTTGTTTCCTTCTAAAAGATGCATCAGGAGACTTCTAATACTACATAATTGTGTAATCCAAAATCCCAATTTAAATTCTTTCTAAAAGATCTGCTCCTATATGGTTCTATCTCTCCAGAGAAACCTGACTAAACAGACCTAACATTTAATAACACTAATCATACTATAAAGCAATCCAATCAATAAATTAGTTAAATTATAAATTGATTTTCCCTATGAAGCAAATCGTGTTGCCTTGAAAATCCTTATTTATTTAGAAATTGGAATTAACACTTTTATTACTGTTATAAATTTTTGTTATATATTTTATATTTCTCACAATTCCTATCTCTTTCCTTGCTTCGTTCACCTTCTGTCAATTATCAACTCAAAATCATATCTGGTAATACACACATCTGTGATTGTATGTGACTATTTTAAGTAGCATCTAGGAAGATCAAATGAGGGAAAGCATAAATTACTCATTTTTTATGGCTACCGTATTTTACTTATATGATTATCTTCATTCAGTTAGAACAATTTTCCATAAACTATATACTTTTCTTTTTCCTAATGACTGAAAAATTTTTGTTAGCTATATTATTTTTCTTCATCCATCCTTCTATTTTGGAGCACATAAGTTGGTTGTGAATTTTGCTGTTATAAATAGTTCTGCAAAAATAATTATATACAAGTATCTGCGATATGAATTTTAAAGGTGTTCAAGTTTACATTCTTCTATAAGACTCCAAAATGTATATTTTTGATGTATTTTAATTTGGTACCATTCTGGAGTAGGTTTAAGAGTGTGTAACATTGGTGGATATCACCTCCAAATTCGGTAACTTATTACTAAAAAGACAAAATAAAAGTATACCTTTTCAATTTTTCATGTTTTATGTTCCATGCAGAGCAGAATATCAGAATGATATACATTTCTGTGGGAGTTTGATTATTCTTCTGTATAAATTAGCTTCCATTTAAATTTATAAAAGTGAGAATTGAGGCATGTTTTGTTAATGCCTTCAAAACAATTACAATGAGACACTTAAGCAATATGGCATCATGTGATGTTTCTAAAACTTTAAAATGGAAATCTACAGATAACAAAACTACTACATAGAATTAAGCTCTTATAGAGCAAATGATCCAGATGGACCATTAAGCCATTAAGAAGCTACATTAAGATGAAAGTGAGGGTAAAATGCAGTAAAACAACCCTTTCTCCATAATGCAACAAATTAAAATGCTAATAACAGTTCAGGCAACATTTAACTGGTCAAATTCTTAAATAGATAAAATTTTCCTACATATGTGCTAGTGTAGTGATATTGAATTATTTCTATATTAATATTTGTTTCATGACAGTTTTTGTTTAAAAATGAACCATATTAATTTTAATCCTACAATTTTATTTTCCATGTTGTAGGATAGCAGAAGACCATTGTACCTCACTTCATCCACATGGGTCTTATTGATATATGTCTGACTGCCTATTTCATATGCTACATATTAATCTACTTGCATAGCTTAGACCCTATATAATTATAAATCTAACAATGGCAACCATATCATTACCTACATTGTTTCTCTTTTTCACACTATAATGTTTGGCAAGGAATTTCAGATTCTTCGATTAATCTCTTTGCCTTTTCATTAATATTGTTGTAGTAAAATGTGACAGTGATTAGGGGAAAATTTATCCTCAACCTGTATGATAGATTCAGCTCTTTTCTCCAAAGGACTTGGTAACATTATTTCTATTGGATCTATCAGTTGGATCTATTTTGCAACAACGGAATGTAATGAAGATAGCAAAAATAATACTAAGGAAATAATGGAAACTGTTTTCATACAGATTACAACGATTTCTTGAGAAGGGCATGGGGAAGAATGAAGAAAAGGCATAAAAATATACAGAGGAATTGTCCATACCAAAAGTAGCATGTATTTTAGTGTACAAAGAGAAATATGCAACCAGAGTGTAGCATAAATTATCTTAGTAAGTACAAGGTTATCCTGAGTGAAGTAACCCAGACCCAGAAGGAATAACATGGTATATATTCTCTTATAGGAAGATTATAGCCATTAAGAGAGGATAGCCATGCTACAGCGCAAAGACCCAGAGAAGCTAAGTGACAAGGAGGTCTCAAGGAGGAACATCTGAATCTCACTGCGAAGTAGAATAGACAT
The DNA here is from genome assembly GCF_003668045.3 of Cricetulus griseus. Lineage (NCBI taxonomy): Eukaryota > Metazoa > Chordata > Mammalia > Rodentia > Cricetidae > Cricetulus > Cricetulus griseus. The sequence continues at coordinate 23,353,352 of NC_048604.1, read as the reverse complement.
TGCCATTTGTCAGGTGGAGGGGTCAGTATGGGGAGTGGGGATGGGAACATGAGGCATCTGGAGAAGGGAGGAGGGTGGGGGAAAGAGTGAGTACTGGGAAGGACAACTGGAATGTAAGGGGTCATCTCTGGGAAGAGCTAGACATCCAGTGCAATGTGAAAACCTATTAATCTACAAGGATGACTGTAGCAAAGATTCCTAGCAATGGCTGGCACGGAGCATGAACTAGTCATCTCCTGTAACGAGGTAAGACTTCAGTGGAGGGATTGGGACACCAAGGCAGCAGCAAACCCTTAAACTACAAATTTCCCTGCCTACAAAATATGCTGTGGTAAAGATAGCACAGTAAATGTTGGAGTGACCAATTAATGACTGTTCCAGCTGGAGAACCATACTCTGAGAGGGAGCTCACCAGAGCCAGGAACCAGAGGCAGGATTCCCCAGAGACCAAGGGTACAACCAAACACACCAGGAAAAAGGTCAATGAAATGATTCCTAATGCTATTCTGCTATACATAGAGATCAGTGCCTAGGCTAATTATCATTGGAGAGGCTTCACTCAGAAACTGATGGAAATAGATGGAGAGACCAAGCAGCGCTCATGGAATCCAGTGGAAGAGGGGGAGAAAAGATTGCAGGAACCAGAAGAGTCAAAAACAAAAACACCCCACAGAATCATGTAACCTGGACTCACAGGGACTAACAGAGATTGAACCAACAACCAGGCAGCCTACATAGTACTAACCTAGGCCCTCTACATATATGTTACAGTTGTGTAGATCTTCTTGAGGAACTCCTAACATTGGCATCTGGGGCTGCCTCTGAATCTGTTGTCTGCTTTTGGAACGCTTTTCCTCATACTGGGTTGTTTTGTCCAGAATTAATAGGATAGGAGGTGCTTAGTCTGACTGTAACTTGATAGACCATGGCTGGGTAGTATCCACGGGAGGCCTGCCCTTTTCTTAAGAGAAATGAAGGAGGTGGAGTGGATGGGGGAAGGAGAGGAAGTGTCAGGGAGATCCTGGGAGGAAAAGGGGAGAGGAAGGAGCAGAAATTGCATCAGGGTATAAAACAAAACCTAAAAAATCCTTGTACACAATTTTACATAAAAATTAATAGTATTTTATATCTTATAATAAAAAATATTAAGACTATCTGAGATATTGTAACTCAACCCAGTATTACCTAAAATATTATTTAAGGAACATGCCAAGAAAATAAAACATTAGTAGGATATGGTCCTGAGGTACCAATCTATGGGATTTCTTTTGATCAAAGACAACGTATTTAAAAACAGGTTATTATATTATAAAATATTATTCAGGTTATAGTTTTTGTTAAACAAATAAAAAAGATTATCACAATGCTTCAGCGGAAAAAGGGTAATATCCACTAACAAAATAATTTAAATGATTTCTACAGAGAAATTTTTCACACCAAGAGTATCATGCAGTTTAGTATTCAAAGAGAAATAGGCCAAACAAATGTTTCTGCTTTTTCTTTTATTTTTTTGTCTCTGTATTTCCATTTCTTGCTCTTTCTCAAGGAAACCGACTATATGCTATAATACTCCAATGAAAATATTTTTTAATATGCCTTGAATTTCTGCTTTTAAAATTTAAATTTAATTATAAAATCATGAAAATTGTGGTCGGTGAGATGGGGGAGTAGTTAAGAACATCTGATGTGCTTCCTGAGGACCCAAATTCAGTTCCCATTGACTCCTTAGTAGCTGCCAATTATCTGCAAAGACATTTCTAGGAGTTTTGCCTCCCTCTTCTTTGTCTGTGGAACCAGGGCATGTATGCATTAATTATACATCATGGCAAAGCAAATACATTTATAATAAAATAAATAAATGAAAATTAAAAGCTATTTTAGAAATGTTTTCATATATACATACCTAGAGAGAGAGAGAGAGAGAGAGAGAGAGAGAGAGAGAGAGAGAGAGATTTTGCCTGAATGTATTTATGTGCACTATATGAATGCCTGGGTCCCTTGGAAGATAGAAGGTGTTGTTAGGTACCCTGAGATTAAAGTTATAGATGGTTATGAGCCATGTGAGTGCTGGGAACCAAACTTATATTCTCTGTAAAACTCTTAAACTTTTAACCACTGACCCATCACTGTAGCCCCACTGCAGTTAGATATATTTTTAAGAAAAGAAGCTTTATCACATACTCAGAAAAAAATGATACTCAGAATATTGGTTCCAGAAATCTGGAGGTGTTAATTTCCCTGTCCAAAATCTGTCAGCGAGAAAATGTGCTATTTCTCAAAAACATTTTTTTATTAGACCCAGGGTCTTGTTTATAACATTGCTCACTCAAAAATTGGATAAAAATTATTAATTAAAATATTTAATTAAGAATCACTATGAAAAATGGATGACAACACCATGTAACTTAAGCCAACCCTTAGTTAGAACAAAACCTAGAATGAATAAAAATGCCAGATTTAACATACCACAAAGAAATCAAATTCTTATTGTAGAACAAACCATATCATTAAACTAATTATGAGACAATCAATTCCATTAAAACTCCATTTCAAAAGATTAGATAGATGAGCTACTAACTGAAGTATATGAATATTAGTAGGATTCTTACCAATTTTTAATATATTTGTAAAGGACTAGCTACTAAAATGTAAGTATTTTATATTGAAATGATAAAGTACTAAACTGTATATATACATGTCAATGGTAAATAATCTATGCTGACATTTTTATTTGTTTTATTATAATTATTAATAAATCAGCATTTAATTTCAATAAGTTAGCTATATAACTTAATGGGTTTCATTGTGTTATTCACATAGACCCATACATTTTCAATGGTGGAGAATATTTTCCTTTCTCCTCTCTTATACTGCATTTCTTTTCCTGCAATCTCATTCCTAAAAAATCCCTTGTCTGTTTTCTAGTCATCTGTTTTTTTTTTATATGAAAGAAATTATGTGATACCTGACTTTCAATGTCTGTTTCATGATGCCTTCTTGATACTTAACATGAAACCTTCATTTATAAAATATTTATTCAATTTTCATCACCAAATAAAATACGCATTAACTCAAATGCAAAATATCTTTGTTTCAAGGGTGACCAACAAGTAAAATTAAGATAATTATTTTCCAAACATTTTAAACATATTTGGATATTTCACATATGTCTTTTCATCACTATGTTTTAAATTTACCCATGCTGTTTAGTATGGATTGAATATTTTCTTTATTCTTATGGTTGAATTACATTTCATTCTATAGTAACATCAGTTCACTTTCATTTATTTAGTTATTAGTTGTTGGCACTGAATAATTTCACTTTGAGGGCTATTATGAGTAGTTTTGAGGCTAATCATCATGTACATGTAATATTTAGATGTATTTTTATATTTCTAGTCAGACAATTAGTAGTGCATTGTGATATTTAACAATTCTTGTTATCACATAAGTGGACTCCTAAAAAATGAAGTAAAATAGAAGGGAAGGAAGCCCAATAACATAACAGGATATGAATTCACAAAGGCCGACTCTGTTAGTGCCATTTCGTAGTATATACGCTATCACAGCAGAGACGAGTATTGTACTATTAATATTACATCATACACTGAAGTAATCATCTCACTACATTGTGATACCATGATTATATTAAATATTTTCATTATGCAAAATACGTTTTCTACTTGTGGAAATATAAACTTTCTGAACAATTTTGTCGTGAATACATATAGTTTTCTGCCAAAATTATCATGTAAGAATCATGTTCCTGTATTTCACACAACATTCCTTTTGTTTAGTGAATTTACAATCAAAGAAGTGTGACAACTGACCAAAACTCTTTAAGTTCACTGGGATCATCGTATTATGAAGTAGATGCAATATAGTGGAGCAGCAATTTTAATATCTACTGATACCAGCCTGGAGCTGGGTTGTTTTTTATCAATTAAAACAATTAAATGTACCCAATGAAAAAAAGTAATGTTTACTTACAAATACTGAAGTTTTCCTGACAGAAGAGGTGTTATCAGAGCTAGGGAGAGTATCAACTCTGAGGGAGTTTGTAGTTTTATATGGCTTATGGTGTCCTGCCTAGTGATGTCTCCCCCATCCCTTTCTTTACTGCTTGAAAAGTGTCTGTGTACTTTTTAGCAGGAATTATGCCTTGGTCTATGTCCACGAACATGGAAGTGACTGCAGTAAGTTGCCTAGTCTTGGTGTATGAGCAAAGAAGCCTTGTTTTCATGCACAAGTACAAAATAGACTACTGGTTGGCTAGGCTAAGAGTAAGTGTCACACATCCCTTTGCTCTCTGCGGTACAACAGGATAAGATAACACAAATGTATGGGAGGAGAAATGATCTTCCTTGCAGGAAATGGAAACCTACTGTTTGGTAAAAAGAAAAATCCACAAGGAGATGAAAACTTCCTGCCTATTGTTAAGGAAAAAAGGCAAACAAATCTCCAATTAGGGGTAGTCAGTTTCTCTTTTCCTATTCTAAAGACTTAAAACACCACTACAATGTAAAACATGTAGAAAAGAGGTTATCATGTTCCTAATCATTTCTTCCCTATATTTAATGAATATGTGTCTGTGTATATATTTATTTTCTTTTTAAATCCAGTTGATGTGTTATAGACGACATAATGGATGTACAACATTTACTTTGAAGAATATGTGCTGTTATTTGAAAACTAGTTTTATTTTTCTTATGTGTATGGGTTTTATTTGCATGTTTCTCTATATACCACCAGGCCAGAAGAAGGCATCAGAGTTCGTGGGACTGTGGTGGCAGATGGTAGCACAGCACTATCAGATTTTGAGGAGTGAAGGTCATCCATCTAGAACAGCCACTCGTGCTCTTCCCCACAGAAAAAGGTTTCTAGTGCTTATATTCTTAATTTTACCTCATAGTTTGTATATAACTGGATTCCAAGTAATGAATAAATTTTAGCCAATGATTTTAATACATATCCTCAGGGAGAATTATACATAATTCCTTGTACCTAAAATAATTTTATATTTTAAGTGGAATAGTTATTTTCTTGTTTTCTTTGAAGATAAAACATGGTTTGTAAAGATGCTTCTAGGCAGCAATTGCAAAGCACGTTTTCAATGTTTATGTAAAACCCCAACTTTACTAGACCATGAGGTAATCAAATCTGTACTCAAAAATTATCCCAGGTGTACATTTGAGTTTATCATTTCCTGATATTAACATTTTAAACAGTATGCAAAGGACATAGAGCCCACTGTTGGTGAGAATGTAATTTATCCAATTTGTTCTGGGTGTGACTAGAGCAGTAAGCTTGTCCCTTGCTTAAATAAGATCAAATTCCCCCTGTTTTAATGTATTTGATCTGGGGCCTTAATAATTTTCCTGTCCTGAATATTAAACTGCAGTATCACTTGTCCCTGTATCTTGATTTTGCCATGAGTCAATATGATCTGCTCCTCAGATCTTCAGATATAGATTGTAAATACATCATTGACTTTCCTGGACTTTCATTTAAAAAAAACAAAGTAAAATAAACATAACACATTTCAGTAGCCATAATTTTGTGATTTAACTTCCTTAGAGGAAAAAATTCCTCCATATGTATATTTGTAATGCATATAAACACACGCACATCCATATGTATGCCTTTATATGGTACACGCATATTTAAAATCTCCTATCTGCATATACTATCAGTTCCAGGTGTCAGACTGTAGACTATTGGATTTCTCAGCTTCTACAAGTCGATATCATAAATCATATATCCATATGTATGAATGTGCATACAAATACATATGACCATGTAGGCAAGTGTATATGCCCCTTCCCACGTAAAAATTATCTCTTGACTTATAATGGAATCATTCCCTAAACATGCATTTTAAGGCATTATGGGAGGTGTTTTATTTAATGTATGAATAGTTGTATTCATACTTAATAAGATATATCACTGTCAAACTAATATCAGAAATCATGAGCAATTTATTGAAATCATTTTTTCATGGAAAATACTTTATATGTTAAAATAATAGGATAATAAAGCATGCATTTAACAGTTAAAATGATGTGGGAATGAGAGATGGCTAAGTCAGCAAAGTGTTTGATAGATAAGCACAAGGAAATGAGCATGGTGGTATGAGTGTGTAATACCAGCAAAGGGGTAGCAGAGACTAGAGATTTCTTCCGTTCTGGCCAGTCAAGTTAGGGACTTCTGTAAAGCTCCAATTTCAATTGGACACCTTGTCTCAAAAAGTAAAGTACAGAAGCAGTTGAGCAAGGCATCTGTGTCTATCTTGGTCTTCTAATATGAACACACTCGTGTACCTACACCTGAACACATTTTCCCATACACATGAACGTGCATATATATGCCACTCATACACAAAGACACATGCATGAGACATCACAAACACAAATGCACACACAAAACAGACACATAAAAACTTCCTTGATTATTAATGATTTAGAAATAATAATGTTCTGTTAGAGTTTGTCACATACTTTACATTTTTATTCTAGCATAGACAACAAGTGTCACATTTTATATTTACACTTTTATTTTGATAAATCCAAACTATTTTTGTAAATACATCAACTAAACATCACACCTTAGCAACAAAACATACTGTAGAGTATACATTGTTTTCTCTCCTTATTGAGCTAATTGCTACTATATTTGACTGAACAGTCTTGGAAATTAAAAATAAATGAGACACTATGTATTCAAGTGGGAAAAAACAGAAATATTTCAGCAAATTTTATGAAGTGGGATTACAAGTTTAACAAAAATGCATTGTTTTAGTATCATAATTAGTAAATAAAAAATAATCATGTAAGTTTCCATTGTGTATGAATTGAAGAGCTTACAGGCTTTCCATAACCTGTCTTAACGGCACCACTCTAAATGAGGTCAAAAAAGCTTCACTAAAAATCTGTTGTTGCTTAAAAGAGTGTAGCCTGTAATTTCTGATGAATCAATGAAACTGACATTTAAAGAAGTTAGGTTAATCTTTCTTAAACAACATAGAATACATGTATTCACATATAAAGATTGGGTTTCAAGGCTCACATTTGCTTCCTTGCATCTACTTATGGGCTGATAAAATAGACATAATGAAAGTACCAAATTATTTGGATTGTTCAAAGATTAATGAACTATAAGGCCTTTATTTTATACAGAAGAATAGATAAGTAGGTATTACTCCCAGCTTTATTTTGGAATGATGGATATATCAGCACGGTTTGAAATCTTTGTTTATTCCCCATGGAGGGATACTCTCTGAGCCTAGATAGACAGGAGAGGGCCTAAGCCCTGCCTCAAATGCCTTGACAGACTTTGATAAACCCTCATAAAGGCCTCACCCTCCCTGGGGAGTGGATGGGGGATGGGATGGAGGGGTTGGTGGGAGGCATAGGAGGATGGGAGGGAGAGGGAACTGGGGTTGATACATAAAATAAGATTGTTTCTAATTTAAATAAAAATTTATAAAATGGAAAAACAAAAAACGAACAAACAAACAAAAATCCCAAATACCCATAAGGCACCACTACTTTGCAGTCTAAGCCCTTAGAAACAGACTTGGTGGGGTTGTTTGAGAAAAGTTTCCATATGTTCTGGGCATGTGGGACTGGGAGACACTATAGGAGTGGCAAGTCCAGGAATTCCAAGGGTATCTGAAGCTAAAATTAGATGTGGAACCGGGAATGTTTGTACGTTTTCCTTTGAGGAGTTAATAACTTTTAACAAATTCTCAAACTCTCTATGACAAAAAAGACTGTAGGAATTGGAATTCAGTCACAGGAAAGTTAAATTCAATCAGTATGCCATTTCAGAAATGGGGAATTTTCCCCAGACTTATTATTAGGTATTTCAGGTAAAAAGCTCCTTTCCATGTTTCTATGGTTTGAATGTAAAGTGTCTCGTATGTTAGAACACTGGCCTCCAGGCCCTGACACCATATTGGGAAAGTGCAGAAACTTTGAGAGGTCAGGGATGTTTGAAAGAAGTGGATTACTCAGGGTTGACCTTGAGAGCTTCATCCCAGCCCAATTCCAGCCCTAGTCTCTGCTTCTGTTTATACCTGGTGAAAGCCATCAGCCTCATTTCCCTGCTGCCGAACCACAAGTTGCTTGTGGAGTGGCACATTCTGGATTAGTGTCATGACTGGAAAAGCATGTTTAAACAGAAGTTGCATCTTGCTCTTTATCAGGTTGATGTTGAAGTGGACCTGTAGCCTTGAATCAAATGACCTGTTTTTCTGCATGTAAGAGCGTGCCAGCTCAGGTTGCTTGCCTGAGTATCATTTTAGAACTATTTTGTCATAACATGTTAGTGAGGGTTTATTATAACTTTATACTTATGTTACATCTGGCTGCAGCCATAAATCTCTGTTCCTTTTCTGTCTTGCACAATGTCCATTCTTCACCATTAATTCAAAATACAGGGTATCCAAGAAGTACACAGCTCTATGGACATCAAGCTGGGTTTTTCAGCTCTGAGAACTTTGCTTTCTTTGAATATCAAGAAATATTTGGAGACCTAAATAAGCAGCCAAATGGTAGAGTGTATGTGCTATGTGTCTTGGGCTTAATCTCCAGCAACAAAAATAGAAGAGTAGGTAGTTTATTAGCAAATGATTCAACCTAAAACCCCTTTTCTTTTGTGGACAGATACTGGTTCATCACCACTTTCCTTAACATGTGGCTCAAGTCTTTTGGTCTTTGTTACCTTGACTACAAATACAAGCCTACAGCAGAATGGTTAAGTTTTACTTTGGCAAGACTCATTTGGAGCAGAATGATCCGGGGTACCAGTTGAAAATGTGACTTGGGGGCTCTTTTCCTGCTTGCAGATTCTCTTTTCAGACAGAACCTTGTAGGTAGTTGGAACAGCCTGTCTGGTGATGCTATTCTCACAGCCAGTCAGTGGAAAAGACAAATTTGATCTGTTGGTCATCATCACACATCCCAGGCAGGTATCCCCTCACAAGATTTAAGGAGTGATGAGATTAGGGATTAAAGGTGTGGGTCACACCCATCTCGTGGGATTTGGAGTCCAAGGCCAGCCTGGCATAAGCTATCTCAAAAGCATAAAATAGTAAACAAACCACAAAAGGGAAAACATCACAATCCCTCTCCGGTATCCCACCGATTACTACAGTAGTTCTCTGAAGCATGAGAAGCAGGTAGTGGGAATCAGACAAGTAGAGAGTGCTCTGAACCTACCTGGTGAGCTTCAGCTTGGATGTTGCCCTTCTCACTGATAATCACATTGGGCAAATTCTTATCTTTTCTCGGAGGACCTTCAGGGGCTTTAATAAGAAACCTGGAAAGCTAAATAGTAAAAGGAGTATTCAGGACTTAGACAGAAGTGTGGGGCACACACTTCAGGGTGGGCTGGGGAAACTGTGCTCTTCTGATAGTCTTTTCCATTCTCTTACCGGCGTCTTTTCTTGGCACTGGGCTTCAGGTCCATCCCGCCCCACTCTCCCCAGCCAGGCAAGGTCAGGTCCATGTCCTTTGGCTTACTGGCCTGGATAGCTTCCCTCTTCTCTTTTAGGAACTCCTTGATGACATCATCCCCGGCAAAAGCCTCCTTTATCATTTGCTTTTGCTCTCTTTCCATTTCATCTTCCTGGGAAGAAACAAGAGCAAGAACAGCAACTTGCCTTGGGAGTGCTTCATGACAAGACCGAATCCCGGGTTGTGACATCTCAGCGCCCCCTAGGGGGAAGTACTGAAAGGACGACCGATTCGCAGTAGGAACCAATCAGGCAATCATGCTCTCGGATTTCCCTCTCTCTAGGGTGACTATCCTTAGCTCATCATCATGATACAATTTAAAACCTTCAATAAGGAACTCTTACGGTGGGAGAAAGGATGGCCTGGGTCAGCAGCAGAAGCTCCAAGTGCGGCCAGAATGTGAACTTCCAACAGTTTATATGCCAGGAAAAGTGGATGTGGCGCCTTGTCTTACTAGTTTTACTTAATTTGGGGTTGCAGCTGGGGCTGGGGTTGAGGGCAGATGACTGGTGTCAGAATTGAGGGGAAGGAACCTTGCCAGTTACTCAGTAACTGCCCTTTGAGTTCTCGAGCCTGAGATCCAGCCAGAGCTTTCAGTGACACCTTCTCCATTGAGGGCTGGTTGACAGTTTCCTTGGGAGCTTTAGTCGTTCAGAATTTAGGCTGCTTGTGTGGCTCAGTGGTGTCCACATATCTGCATATGCTAAACTGACACTTGGGCCCAACCTGGCACCATGGTAACCTGGACCTCCTAAGTCTTGAAATGTATTCCCAGCAAAAGCAACCTTTGCTAGACTGTGCTGTGTCTAAGGACCATTTCTGTTCTAGCTCCAGCCCCCACAAGCCTGAGACCCTGGCTCTGCTCACCAGCTCCTCTACTGTTGTGGGAACAGCCAGTGATGTCACAGAAGGAGTTCTTGAAGTCAGGAGGTTCTGTAGACTGATCATTTGCTCCTTCTTCCCTTCCAACTGATATTGTGGGTTTCTCCTCATCTGTTCCCCTTCCACTGTGGCTCTAAAGAGCTCCTTACTTGGAAGACAGTCCTCGTTACCTAGTTCTTCTAGTTCCTCCATAGTTTGTATTCTTTCTGGCCTCTGCAACAAGATGTTGTGGAATAACCTTTTTGTAGACTGTGAAGATGTGTGTGTTTGCCAAGCCACCTTCTTATTGGTTTAATTAAAAGCTAAACAGTCAATAACTAGGCGGGTGGATTAAGCAGTACACCCAGACAGATATGATCACTGGGAGACAGAGAAGGAGCAAGAAATGGAAAAGCCACGAGCCATGTGGCAATACACAGATTAATAGAAATGGGCTAACTTAAGTTGTAAGAACTAGATGGTGACCAGCCTAAGCTATGGCCTAGCTTGTATAATTAATAATACCTTTCCATGTCATTATTGGGGAACCACCATTCCCAAGGTAAAAATCCAACTACAAATAGACACTCCTCTTCCTCTGGGTTAAGCTGAAGCAGGATTACAAAATCAAGGCCAGAATGAGCTACATAGTAACACTGTTTTAAAGCACACTAAATTAGGTTGCTAGGGAGGTCCTTGTAGTACACTGTACAAGAATGAGTAATGTTTTGCTCAGACTTGATTGTAAAAAAATAAAACAAAACTAAACCCAGAAGCAAACTTTTTTAATTGTCCATGTTAAGTGGTTTTAATCTATACTTTGTAATATGTATATTTTGACATTATTTTTTTACCACATCCGGGAATTAAATTCTTTACTACAGTGAGAGGTAAGCTAAGCATATATTGACCAAAATTCACGTTTTAAATCTGTGGTTCATTGTCAGAGGTGTAGCCTAAATTTGTTGAAATAATGCCATTTTATAGTATTACTATTGTAAGATACCGTGTTCCATTCAAGTATCCACCATAAATCCTTAAAACACACTGGAAACTTACCTTCATTTCAGTATCTGTTCCACATCTTCATGCACTTTTATTTAATTTAAGTAGAACTATTACCCTCCAAAATCTAAACAAATTGTTTTGAATATTGTACTCATTCTTTAGTCACTGATTTTTACTTTGCCAAAGAAATTCTTTTAGATCAAAATATTTTGAAAATATTAAGTTAGTTTATGCTATCAAAAATGCTTTATGTCCTACTGGTTTACAACAGAAATCAGTAACATTTCAATATGAACAGAAAAATTTATTTTACTGTACCTCAGTTTCTAGTAAGATTGGATTTTTCTGTAATATTATACTATAAAAATATGATCATACAGAGAGAATACAGGGCACTAGAAATATTTAGGTAGTGGATTTTCTGACAGTGTTTATAACCTCATTAGAAAATAAAAGAGATGACAAGGTACCAAATTTTTCTAAATTTTCAATATAAACAAATAAAATAAAATCCATACTTTATGTATCTATGAAGCATAATTTAAGTTTCCCAGAGATAATAAAATCTTTTGGAACTTTGTACTCTGTTACTGTTCTAAATAATAAAGTAATACTCATAATATTGATAAAGTAAAATTAGTATAAATTTTATACACTGTAATCATAATGACTTACCTTATAAACTTATTATGGTGGTTTACATATCAGTCTCTCTTACTCATTATTGTAAGGAACTTGTCTGTCAGGAGCTACTGAACTTGGGTATCTATTATGTTACCCAATGAAATAGCTTTTAAGCCATGATGATGAATTCAGGCCAAGTTAAGTATCTATTATATTTAAGGAGTCTTGATGGGGAACGTGCTTCTGTGTATGTGTATGGCTTACTGGATGATAAAGTACTGTTTGGCCAATGAGGCAGCAAGTTAGGCAGGACTAGGAGTTGAGGAGGACTCTGGGAAACGTAGTAAAAAGTGGTGATTCATGCAGGAAGCGACATAGCAGGGAGACTCATATTTAAGGAAGGACAACAAGGAAGTGGCTGCTTTTCCCCTCAGCTCTTCCTCCAGATTCTCCATGTGATCCACCGGCAAGGAAGGACGCCAATGGAAGGGGTCCGATAAGATAAGTCTTACAAAATATATAGATTTATGATAATTAAGACTGAGCTAGCAGATGAGAAATCCTAGTCATTGGCTAAGCAGCATTTGTAAATAATAGAAGTCTCTGTATTATTTTGTCCATCCACTAGGAGGGCAGAACTCAGGCGGCTGGCAGAGACTGCCCACGTGGCAGTAGGGCTCAGGCGGCATTTGGCGGAAAGATTTATTGTAACAGAATCTTGCTATTACTGTCACAAATCAGTAAAATTTATTGGATAAACATGTTCACAGAGGTTGCTCAGGAAAATGGGAATCAGGCTAACTCAGATCCAGCAATTCCTCTCTTGGGCATATACCCAAATAATGCATGCTCATATAACAAGGACATATGTTCAACCATGTTCACAGCAAATTTGCACTCCCACCAGCAATGGAGGTGTGTTCCTTTTTCTACAGGTATGAACTCACTCATATATGAACTTTAGACATAGACCAAAGGATTACTAGCCTACAATCCTCATGACCAAAGGAACTAGGAAACAAGAAGGACTCTAAGAGAAAAATGTACGGACCCCAGAGAATGGGAAGGGGCAGGATTTCTCCTGAACTAATCGGGAACATGAGGAGCCCTCATCCAGTGGCTGATGGAAGCAGAGGCAGACACCTATAGCTATACACTGAATTGAACTCTGGGACCCAGTTGCAGAGAGGGAGGAATGAAGATCAAAGTGGTCTGGACCAGGCTGGTGAAACCCACAGAAACATCGAACCTGAACAAAGGGGAGCACATGGACCCCAGACTGATCCAGACCCCTGAACATGGATGTCAATGAGGAGGTTTCGGCACTCGATGGGCCCTCTGGTGGTGATCAGTATTTTTCCCTGGTGTAAGAACGGACTTTGAGAGCACACGAAGGGACGCTATCTGGGCCTGGATACATGGGGGAAGGCGTAGGCCTGGGCCAGGATGATGTGGTGGACTTTGGGGAGTCCCCATGGAAGGCCCTACCCTCCCTGGGGAGCAGAGGAGGGATGGGGTGGGAACTGGTTGGGGGAGGGAGAGGAAGAAGGGATTTACATATGAAGTAAGTTTGTGCCTAATTTGAACTAATAAAAAATAAATATAAAAATTATGTTCACGTCTGGGAAGGAAATTTACTTGATTAAATATGTTCAAATTGGAATATACTGGAAAGGGAAGATATCAGAAGAGTGCTTGCTGCACTTCCAGTGGACTTGAATATGGTTCTAAACACCCATCTCAAATGGCTCACAACCATGTGTAATTCTGTCTCCAGTGTATCTGTATAACTGTTTTGCCTTCTGAGACTACCTGCACATATGACAGACACATACGTCCACATAAATGAAAATAAATAAATAACATTTTTAAATAATGGACATGCACTGTACACATGCACACTTTCTGACAGCCCTCTGGTCCACTCATTTCATTCAGTGTTACAAAAAAAGCATCATGATTTATTCAACTCACAAAATTACTTCTTTGGCCTCTCTCTTTGCAATGTTGTGTCCTCTTTAACAGTGTGTCAATAAGCCCAACTTCCACCTGTGCCACTGCATTAGAAAGGAGAATTTAATTTAAAAACTCATTGATTTCCTACCAATCAATAGGGAAAACTGAGCTGACACAGCAAGACTCATTCTAATCCTATCCTATCTCCACTAACAACACATGAAAATGCTCCCTAAGAGATAGGAAAATATTTTAGGAGATATATAACAGAATTCAACATGAAGGTGGGAGAAATGTGAGGTTTTCTAGAAAAGACAAAAGAAACAAAAGTCAGAAGTAATAACCCAAAGATAAATTTCAAGTCAGCCTAAGGTATACATAATAATTCATTGGATCCTGCAGCTCCATCACTCTCTTAGGAAAAGATATTTAATCTTAAGGTCCCACTTGTACAGAGCTTGGGCTGGGCTTCAGGTGGCAAATGGCCAGCTTGCCCTTAAAGTTGTAACCCCACACTTTGTGTATTTCAATGCGGATTCTGGTGTCATACAAATAAGACATGGCGTTCTGAATGTGGGAAAGGTCCTTAATGATTTTTATTTACAAACAGAAAAACCTTAACATAGACAAAAAATTCAAACTTGAAACTGATTTGTGGGACATATCTGAAAGGAAGAACACAGAAAAACACCACCTAAAACAATCTTGAGGTAGCACATATTTCATTACAGTATTTACTTTCTAGATATTAAGTATTGAAAACTTTGCATGTGTATTATAAACTGCTGTGATCAGGAAGTTTATTATAGCCTTATAAAAACAAAAAAACTGGAAACAAGATGGATAATCTTGAATAGATGAATTTAAGTGTATTCAAAGACATGTATACTATTTAAAAGTACAAATGAACACACATTACAAATATTTCTCCATGGACACTAAAATTTAAAAGATTTTTATAGTAGTAAATAAACTAAAATTCTATATGCTGACATTGACTAATGCTCAAATTAACAGTGGGAAAAATCATGATATTAAGATACAATTTGATTTTTTCCAATAAGTTTCCAAAGTAAAAGGGTAATATGTATTCTTTGTATGTGAGAGTGAATATATGATATACACAGTCAGGACTCTAGTTATAGGGATAGACAAACAAGATCAATGGTTACCTCTCAACTTAATTAGAAACTCAGTTAACATTTAGATCATTTTCTTAAACTTCATTACCATTTTCAGTGAATTCCCTAATAACTCCAGCTTTATACAGTTAAGCAGAATAATGAAATTTTACATAAACAGTAAAAGAATGAACTCATTTGAATTATTTTTAACATGAACAAGAAGACAAGGAGCTTCAGATTTTTCCTAAAATTAGAAATTTCAAATAATCATAATTTTCCATAAACCGAGTATTTTATCTTGAATTTAGCTTGAAGAGTTGAGAAAGCCTATAGGAGGCATGTGCTGAAGCTGGGGAAAACATTCATATGGCTATAATTTCCATATTAATAATTGATATATTATTTGTGAATATATTTTTTGCTCATGGAAATCAGATCCACAGTTTCTCTGCTTGGTAACGATGTACTAGTCATGACTTTAAACTTATTTAATGCAGTGGAAAGTAATAAAACATTATTTCATTAAGAATTATATTTAATAGAGAATATGTACAAATCCAGTTGCTCTTTTAATTTACTTTATTTATATGAATATTGTCCTCCAATAATTTAGATACAGGTGCAATGTAGCCAATATAGCATATTATTATTACCAAGGTTTCCAAGATAAGTAGCTTAAAAGATATTGAAATAGGAGAAGATATTTCATCTTCAGCTGTGACTCACGTGTTTAGAGCTTTCTTGGAACTTATATTTTATGAGGCTATTAATTTATTATTTAGAAGAAGAGAATTAACCCTAGGTGATTTTGAGTATTTGCTTCAATACTGTGTTTTATGATTTATATGCATATTGCTTGTATTCTTTGTATAAAATATTATAAAACAAAACCACTAGAGATGAAAAACAAATATAAACTATTTAGATACTTCAGAAGTGAGATATCATTATTTGAAAAATAAAATGTATTTTAACATTCAAAGAGAATAAATAAGATATAAGCATTTACTAGTTTACAGAAAAATGACGTACTGAATAATGTGATTTTATATGAATCCTATTACAATACACTTGTTCTTCTGACTAGACTTCTGACCAACAAGAAATTCATTTTTAGTCTTAATATTTGAACCCTAGCTTTCATTTCTCCTTTATAAATTTCTGTAGTTCAAATGATCTTAGAAAAAGAGAGAAGACCTGAATTTGTCAATGAAGGAAGTGCAAAGAAGAGATGACATGTGCAGGTCCACACCTTAGGTGTTCATTCTGAAATATATAGGGGTTAGTATCATTGTTCTTTCTGCTTCTTTAAATTTAAACTTTATTTTTGTATTTTAAAACATTAAGTCTTCGAAAAAAAGTAGATTGTGATGACCAGCCACAGTGGAATATGACATTTTAGCAATGCCTTAAATAAAATATTTTGGTTTTGTTCATAAGTCTTCAAATTCTCTTTTATCCTCTTTATCTCCTCTCCAGGTTCTCCCTTATCCCCCCACTTATATTCCAGCCATATTCAAGAGTTCCAGTTTTAAATTCAGTGTGACAAATTTGTGCTGCTATTATATGTGTGGGTGTAGCAAGGGCATCTCTTGGAGCAAGGACGCCCTCTCAGTGGCCATATCCTGGGAGAATAATACTCTTACAAGCCACTAAATGCCAATCAGATTTCCTAGACATTACACAATATTACCACTGCTGTTGCTCACCATGCAGAACCTCACGGATAAAAACAATATGTACTTAAGTCAGAGGAAATAGAGAAATCAAGCTGGTACCAAACCAAATGCTTCACCCCACCTAGCTAACTTTCATAATGATTGAAGGTTTTATGCATGCAGCTGCTAGAGAAAAACAATTAATAGTTTTATATTGGGTTCATCCCTGCAAGCTATTATATTGATTAGCCTGGAAAGGTACATTCACATAGTGGCATGGATGTAATGGGAGTAAGCAACCACTTTCTCCTTGAATATATGTCCTGTTTGCTAAGATGGAATCTTTATCTGGCAATGTTAATAGGATCAAGAACCTGTGGTGAAATAGGTCATAGGCTTGATGGGAGCAGACCTAATAGTATTATTACTCTAAATGGACTTAGCATTGAAAACTCCTAATGACTTTTTCCTATTCCCAAAAAATGATTTATCTCTCAGTTTTCAAGAGAAAAGTTTCTTTTTGCAAAGAGATGAATATTAATGTAGAAACCAACAGTCAGTATACAGAATCAAGGCTCTGAGGAGTGCTCAGACCTTAAGCAGACAACTAAACCACACCCCCTCCTAGAAAAGCTCAAGGGTCATAGCAGAAGATTGTACGGAAAGATTAATGGTTCTTGACGAAGTAAGTAGGTGACTAACACACATAATTTTTTCTTGATAAATGAATGATTAGCGTATTTAACTCACAAGAATCTACAACTGAGACTTAATGCCGAATTGCTGAACAGGATCATTCCAATCAAAGTCCAAACATGTGTTGAGGAGGGAATTACAAACTTAATTGTTGTTTCTGAACTACAGAAAAGTAGCCTTTACTAACTATAGTTAGATTCACCCAAATAAGTATGAAAGGCCTGCAAAAGATTGGCATCTAGATGAAAATAAGATCCAAATTTGATATGGATGCAAATGTATGTTACCATTAACACAAATAGCAAAACTGTGATATGCTTAATATCATATCTTCTACAGAAAAATATTGATTTAATACTGTGCTAGTTACTATTGGCAATATAGATAATACATAACAAATATCTTACATATAGTATTACCTGATCATGTACATATATATATATGTATGAATATATACATCCATATATATATATATATATATATATATATATATATATATATATGGATGAAGGCAAATAAAAGAAGACAAGAACATGTAAAAGAATGAAAATTCCTCAGGAATTTCATACTGGGAGAAGAAAAAGGCACCAACCAGAGGGGAAACTTGTCTCCCAGAGATTTCAAACAGTTCTCACAACTTGTCAGATCACCTTATAACATGAGACTGAAGCCCAGATAATTATGGTTAATGTTGGGCTTGACCAAGAATGCCTAAATATGCATACCCTTGCCCATGTATTTAAACTTTGATTTCATTTTAATACCCTAATGTTAGAGTTGAGGGGTTTGTTCAATCTCTTTGTTCCACTTTCAATATGACTGCATTGAATAAATTAACTTTACATTTCTATTATTGAAAAATAAATAAGAATAAGAAAAAGGATGCATAATGTTAATCAATTTGTGCTTTTTATGAAAAAACAGTATTCAAATATGACTGTCAAATTTAAGACTTCATTAAATAATCATAAATAATTTACTAGCTTGAATAGACTACCAGGATAAAAAAGTGCCTGTACCAGAATTTCTTTGGAAGCATCCACCAGCTCCCAAATCATGACATGGGGTGTTATTAGTTTAGAATGCACAGCCTGGCTTAGGCTTGTTTCTGGCTAGCTCTTTTAACTTAACCTATCTCTCTTTTTCTACCTTTAGCCTTGAGGCTTTTATCCTGTATTTCTGTATGTACTATTCTGTGTCCACTGACTGGCTGCTGCCTAGTTATCCCTGAGCATCTCCCTTTCTTTCTCTCTCATTCTCTCTTCTTCTTTCCTGTGGCAACCTGTCTTCATGGGCCTTCAGTTGGAACGAGCAAACTTGCCCAATTTGTACCTGAGAGCAAGTGTGTGTGTGAATTGAGAAACGGCAGGTGCAGGTAAAGACACAAAGAAGAAGACAGAAGCACAGGGTAGAGTAAGAAGGACAATCCAGTGAATGCTCAACTGTTACGATAAATCTTTTTGCCAAAAGCTGCCTGAGCCCCACCGCCATGTGTGTGCTTTACGCCAGCCGCCTGCCCGAGTTAGGCCCAAATGAATACATATTGTATTAGTTACAATGCTGCTTGGCCAATGACTAGGATTCTCATCTGTTAGCTCAGTCTCAATTATCATACGTCTATATATTTTATAAGACTTATCTTATCGGACGCCTTATTGGTGTCCCTCCTAGCTGGTGTATCACATTGTGTCGCTGGAGCAGGAGCCGAGGGGAAAAGAGGGCCCTTCCTGTTTCTCTTTCACTTAAATATGAGTCTCCTTGCTATGTCACTTCCTGCCTGGGTCAGCACTTCTCTACTACATTTCCCAGAATCCTCTTTGACTCCTAGTTCCATCTAAATTGCTGTCTCATTGGCCAAACAGTATTTTATTCAATAATCAATAAGATAAACATACACAGTACATTCCCCATCACTCAACATTCTTAAGTACCCCAACCAAAAGGGGGACATGGAAGAAGAATTTATTATCATGTATAAGGAACAAACAAATTTCTTCCCTTAGAGCAGAAAGGTTAAGTCAGGGGAAGAATAGAAGAAAGGGTACGTGATAGGTAGGGTTTTAGTTGGGGGGTGGTAGGGGAGGACTGGAGGAAGAAGGGAACTGGGATTGTCATGTAAATCAATCTTGTTTCTAATTCAAATAAAAAATGATTTAAAAAACTTTCTTCCCTTAATCCTCCAAGCATTTGTTAACCACACCTGTTATCTGGCCTTCAGGTCAGAGTAAACACACATAAGCCCAAGTCTGTTGTTATTTAGATAAGTCATCCACTACCAAGGCCAAAATACCTTGCAATAGTCAAGCTTTAGACCTTTAGGCCTTTTGACTTGTTAAGGACAGTTTTGAACTCTCTAACCTTGAGGCAAGATGAAGTGGAGCCTTTATTGGATCCCACACTTCCCCTAGTTCTTTCATCTCTCTCTTATTTATTCTCTCTGCTCACCAGCCCTGCCTATCCTTTTTCTACATGACACATCCTTTCATAATTAAACAAATGCAGCAGAGACAAATGTAACATGCCTTTACACAGATAAATAGTCCATAGCATACACAAATGTAATACATCTTGACACTGTTAAATATTCCACAACTGGTATCCCCTTAGTCCAAATTATAAGAGAATAGAGGTTCATTTTCTTATTATGACACATTATTACATTGTCAACATTATCACGGTTATTCATTAATTCTTTATTCACTAGGATTCTAGTCTTTGTGAAAACTGTATGAAGCAGAGCAGAACAAAATTCTGTGGGCTAAGACATGTAAAGATGTTTATTAACATCACTATATAATCTATAAATATGCATGCCAAAATATCAAATGCATTTACAAATAGGTAATCATAATTATCATTGAGCTATGTTTAACTATGAGGCATACATCCAAGTATAGTCACTAATCAGTGTTGCAGCACTTGTAATTCTTTTCTGACAATTTAGTCTTTCATAGTGACATTACAAGATGCCAGAATTTACCGTGTTTCGTAACAGGAGACTGAAAGTAAGGGAAAGATCAAAGAAAAGTTCATGTTCTTCAAAGACTCTCTGAGGGTGCTTTGGGGGAATCTTATGGATTTCAAACATAACATGTCAGTAGCCTGGGAACAAAACTCTTGTAATTATAATGTGTAGCTAGAATAAACTAACTGTATAGATAATTTGCTTTGTGACCTTGCATGAGTCTATTAGTTCTATATTTTTCTTTCAGTGTTTTTAAAATATGATTACTGTTCAAAGTGCATTCATTGCTTTCATCATTGTACATAGCATCTAACTCTAAAACCAGTTAACATTACTCTTACACTGTGCATAAAGGAAATTAATTCAAAGTAATATTTGGAAATACATTATTATATGGAAAAATAGTAAAATAAGAAAACTACTTTGCATGCTCAAGTCCTAATTAATAGTCATAATATTATATTTCAACTTGAAAACATCCTAGCATCAGGCTAACATTCTCATTTATAAAGTAAGAAAGTAGAACCTGGTTTTCTGTTTAATTTCTTCTAGTTTTAAAATCATAACTAATTTCTCTATTTTCACTAGATTCTGAGTAAATAACAGGATTTGTATGTTAATTTGAAAACATTTCTTTTTTTATAAATTAAAAATGTTGTTTAAAAAGAGACTCATATTTTTTTTAATTTTTTTTTTTAGTTCAAGTTAGGGAACAAGCTTGTTTCACATGTAAGTCCCTTCTCCCTCTCCCTCCCCTCACTCCCATCCCTCCTCCCGAACCCCCAACCTACCCACCACCCCATCCACCCACGACTCCCCAGGCAGGGTAGGGCCCTCAATGGGGGCTCTGCAAAGTCCACCAAATCTTCCTGTGCTGGGCCTGGGCCCTTCCCCATGTGTCCAGGGACAGAGTGTAACCCTT
The DNA here is from genome assembly GCF_003668045.3 of Cricetulus griseus. Lineage (NCBI taxonomy): Eukaryota > Metazoa > Chordata > Mammalia > Rodentia > Cricetidae > Cricetulus > Cricetulus griseus. Next base: position 23,332,020 of record NC_048604.1, on the reverse strand, counting down.
CACGTGGGATGAGCTCTCAAAGTCCCTTCTTACACCAGGGAAAAATACTAATCCACTACCAGAGGCTCCCTGGAGTGCAGAGGCCTCCTTATTGACATCCATGTTCAAGGGTCTGAATCAGTCTTGTACTGGCCTCCCAGACAGCATCTTGGGTCGATGTGCTCTCCCTTGTTCAGGCCAACTGTTTCTATGGGTTTCTCCAACCTTGTACAGACCCCTTTGATCTTCATTGAAAAATTATTTCTTATTAACTCTGTTACAGTATAAAGAAAAAAACTTACTTATTATTATCAATATAATATAAGTTTACACTCAATAAATAAATCTGATGTTTAGCATTTATAACACGGTTCCAAACAATTATCAGCACTATTGTGCTTCTCTGTCACAAGCAACATTTGCAGTGTCATGTAACTATGTTGAATTTTATGGCCAATATTGAGAGCTTGTTCATTTCTCAGGCAAGAATAGAGAAAATAATGATAACTCTTTCACCAAACCTTTATACAACATTTTATTATATATGTGTCTGAAAATATAAAAATATAACATAAATGCAGCACCAAGTTTTCTTCACATTGTTGGCTAACCAGGTACACCTTTCCCTATATGAATTAGTATATTGTAATTTCATCACCTTTAGAACAGTATTCTCACTTGAATACACTTTGAGTATTCTCACTTGAATTCATTTTGAAACATGGATTCTAGGTTGTCTTCTTAGTACCTTTATACTAATTCAGTTTTCTTCTTCTAAAAACATCAGGGATACCACTCTTTGTCTTTGGAAGTATAAAACATAAAAACTACTCCTCTATTAAAGAGATTTCTGCTCTCTGTTATTGATCCCATGACCTGTAGATGTTACATTATCAGCATCCCTTATTTGTTGATACAGCACGTAACTCTAAAGCCCAGGTTAACCTAGAACTCACTATGTATGTCAAGCTCACATTTTGCAAATGCTATAATTATAAGTAGAAATCACTCTTTGGGACTCACATTCCCTTTAATACAAATAAATAAATAAATAAATATAATTTCCAATCTAGAAACTATATATTCATTATACTCTGCACTATTTTACATATAATTAATGTGGATTAAAGTTAACCAGCAAAGGATCATGTGATTTTTCTAAGTGTATTTTCATTCTACTCTACATAAGAAGTTCGAACTCTGACATTAGTTAAAGATCATTACAATAACCAAAGCTTGGCTCATTTTTCTGTGTTTCATGCAAACTGTCTGGTGTGTAGGAGACCTGTAATCTCAAATTCCAAAATGAATGTATATCCTTCAGGTCAAAATCCTCACTTTAAGTTGTAGGGCAAGCACTAAAACACAGTAATCATGGAATATAAAGATGTTAAGCATTGAACTATGTCAGAGGGCTCCTATTTGGTTCAATATTGCAGGAGGATATGTTAATGAAAAACAAAATAATTACTACATTTAATGCACAGTAAACAATATTGAAGAAAAGAAAAATGTGCCCACACATAGAAAAAAAAACCTGACAAGTTAAAAACAAGAAAGGGACAAACAGCAGTTATGAAGAATAATTTGCAGTTGTATCAAGGTCAATTATACATAACATAGGTATACATATTTACAGGCAAACATAATTTGCTACAAAGATCAGAGCAATTGTGATTATATTTGAAAGATGTTTCATTAAAGATTCTCTGTAAAATCAAAATAGTGATCTGTAGCAGGCTTTCATTTGGGCTAGCAACCAGTTACCAAATCATGACACAGGGACTTAATATTAGTTATGAAAGCTAAGCCTTAGCTAATGCTTGCCTCATTACCTCTTATAACTTAATCTAACTTGTTTCTCTTCATCTATGTTTTGCCTCTGGACTTCTACCTTTCTTTCTTTCTTTCTTTCTTTCTTTCTTTCTTTCTTTCTTTCTTCCTTCCTTCCTTCCTTCCTTCCTTCCTTTCTTTCTTCCTTTCTTTCTTTCTTTCTGTCCTACTCTATGTCTTGCTGTTGTTGGTTGCATGGCTGGCTAGTCCTGGGCTTCTCTCTCTTCTTCTCCATTATTCTCTCTCTATCTTTCTTGTCTCCTAGAGTCTAGGTTCCACTTCCTACTTATTCTTTCTGCCTACCCAGCCTTACCTATCTCTCCTCTGTCAAGCCAATGGCCATTTAACAGTTTTTAGACCAATCAGGTGCCTTAGGCAGGCATAGTATTACAGCAACATGTTTACATATTTAAACAAATACTGCATAGACATATGTAACAGATCTTTGCCTAGCTAATCAGATGCAACATAAACACATGTAACACCTCTTTACATTGATCTCTTTTGACTATTTTATTTAAAACCTTGCAACCTTTATTTTATTTCTGGGGATATAGTGGATTGAAGCTATTAACTGCTCCATAGTTAAAATAATTGTAGATGATATGTTTTGTGAATAAAAATACAAAACAATAATACTGTTATAAACTTGATAAATTATATACAATATTTAATTTCTGTGTTTATAATATTTTCAAAGAAACTAAGTATACAAGTGGTCCTCACTGCATCTCAAAGTGCAAAATTATAATATAGCATGCTTTCCAAACATTGCAGTGTACATTTACATGCAAAAGGATTATGCTATTTTCATTTTTAAATGTTTATTCTATTCTATTTTTGTGAAAGTGGGGAGAAAGGTATCTTTATTCTGATGTTCTTTTCAAATGATATGGAGGCTTATGAAGTACAGAATATTTTAGTAAAAAATATTATTTTCAATAATTGTAACTTTGAAATCATAACTGAATCATTTATAAAGGAAAACATTCCTTTCTTTACATGAATATCCTTAAAAGCATGAGTTGCTAAACTAAATATAAATATTCTTCATGCAAAACTTTCATAGTAAAACCTTCTTTTAGCAAGTCTAACATGAAAAGGAGCAAAATGTGCTCATCTAACTAAGAAATCTATTAAAAAATGATCTCAAAGCATGTAGAAATAGTTTTAAAGGAAAATCTTAACTTGTCTTAACTCTGTGGGCCTACATAGACATTCTGGTTAAAGCTGAGATATATACCAAAACTAAGTGATAAAATTGTTTATAAGGTTAGAATAGATATGTCTAGTGCCAGAGCAGTAGCTAAACGATTCAGAAATATTCTAATGTCTGTAAGGCCCTTCCAGCCCAAGTACCACAAAATGAAAAAATACAAATGCTATGATGGTTTATATCTCAAAATATTCACTATAAATGATTTCAACCTCCACTTATCAATTAATAGAACCAATAATTAAACACCTTCATAACATCCCTTTAAATGTTCCTTTCATTCTGTGTTCATATTGAATAATACATCAATGATTCTCTAAATGGCTATTTCTAACTGTAAATTATTCATAAATAATTTACAAAATCAATTGATGAACTTTCAGAGATTTAGGGTATTTGGCTAACTCTTTCCAAAAAAGTTCAAGTTGTCTTTCTTCAAGACAATTCAAAACATAACACATGATATTTGGCTTATTACCTTGAATGTAATTGAGTATTGGCCAGATAGATTTTAATAATTTAAATAAAAATTTTTCAAATTATAGGAAGGATGTTACTGACAAATGGGAGGTAGGCAGTAAAATTAGCTGTATTCTTACCTGTCTTTAAGAATTGGGGTCATAATATGCTTAAAGAACATATATGATTCTCGTCTATTATGTTTACAACAAAAGCAGCAAAAAAGCAACAAACTATGTAGAACTTTAAAGATGAATACTATTAATATAATCATGATAAGCATATCCTTTTATCTAACCTCCATGGGAACAATATAGACCCCCTGAATGTGGGTAAAAGTTATATGGCTTGATCTATTTAGGATGCTGGTAGTGGGACCAGGACCTATCCAGGGTGCATGAATTGTTTTTTTGGAATCCATTCCCTATGGTGGGAGACCTTTCTCAGCCTTGATACAAGACAGAGGTTCTTAGCTCTGCCTCAACTTGGTATGCAGTATTTTGAAGAGTAGAGAGTGTAAAGTGGGATTCTGATTTTCTAATACAGAAGTTCAATTCCTCAAACTTCTTTCTGATCATCCAAATATTTGTCTAATCTGTAGAATTATGATTTTTATTGTCTATACTACTTGGTTATAGACTCAGAATGTAGTCATGGATTATGCTGTATAAGCAAATTGACATTTGTAGATTGATTCTCCCTCAAGATCTATGACGTCACTATCCCTGGGTAGTTAGCTACGTTCCCAATATTAAGCATGATTTTCCTCTTTTTGAGTAGATCTTAAGCCAAATTAAAGAGATATTGTTTACCACAAAGGTATTCATGACACTCTGAACTCTTAGGGATATGATCATCATTGTTGTGGTCCATATATGGCACAGATGTGTAGGACTCTATGTTGCTTTCTCTCCTTTGGAAACTTTTTTATCTCCATTTTTTAAATTTAAATTAGAAACAAGATTGTTTTATATGTCAATCCCAGTTCCCTCTCCCTCCCCTTCTCCCCTGCCCACCCCCAACTAACACCCTACCTATCCTATACCATTTCTGCTCCCCAGGGAGAGTGAGGCCTTCCATGGGGGTCATCAGAGTCTGTCATATCATTTGTGATAGGGCCTAGGCCCTATCACGTGTGTCTAGGCTGAGGGAGTATCCCTCTATGTGAAATGGGATCCCAAAGTCCATTACTACACTAGGGATAAGTACTGATCCACTACAAGAGGTCCCATTGATTTCTGAGGTCTTCTCACTGACACCCACAATCATGGAGTCTGAATCAGTTCCATGCTGGTTTCATAGTTAATGATCAGTCTGGTGAAGCCTACAGAAACAGCTGACCTAAACAAGGGGAAGCTCTTAGCCCCCAGACTGATCATTTTGGAAACTTTCTTGGCACTTTTCATACCATGAAAGATAGTTCGCAGGGAGGGAGATTTCTTATTAATTCCAGCTCAGGGGCGCCTGTACCCTGTGCCTGAGTTATTTTATGTATTTTTAAAATTAAACACAGATAAGTCATATTCAATGTTAGTTTCAAATAACATCACTAATCATTATTTCAAAACCATTTTCTACAAGTGAAGAAAAGGTAGATCAAAAAGGAGGAAGATCTTGTGCACAAAATTTGAATTTTCAAGTGATACAGATAATTGGGATATTATTAAAATGATAAGAAATTAAAAATAACTTTTTTCATTCTTGACTATGGTACCAATTAGAACCTTTTTGCTCTTCTTTTATTTCTATATAGCACTACAAATTATAAATTTTCACAATGATTTAAAGATACCATAAATTTATTGTTTCTGGTGTGCTGATTCCAGCTGTATAAATCTTTTGATAACCAAATTTAAGTGCCAATTTTGATATCCAGTGTGTCTCATATTTTTAGCAAGGTATAATTAAAATGAATACCCCCTTGAAATTAGCCAGATTTTTTTGTTGGAAAATTTTCAATATTTGAGATAGAATGAAAAATTTATCTGTATTCTACTTCACGGCTAGAGAGATGGCACAGCCATAAAGAGGTAAATTAACTGTCATTATTATTTTTTATTATTTACCACATATTATTCTGTAGGTAAGGCAGTATACTATATCCAATATAACATGAATATCTTAAATCATAGCTCATGATCTTATGAAAAGTTTGCATACTATGTCTTTTTTCTATACTTTATTATGCCAATTATGTATTCCACTCTTATTGTTCAATAATATTGTATGCACTCTACCTTAGTACCATGGATTCACTATGTTGAATTCTACGTGGAATTACTAAAATTTCCAGATGAAGACAGATAGACCCCCACAGTTTTGTGGCTGATCTGGCCCACAAAATTTGTTTTTGGCCAGCCCAACCTACAAAGTAAGACCTTGTCTCAACCAAGCACAAAATATCCTCATCAGCCAGAAATATAAAGATATTATGTGACAGCAAGGCACACAGGAACTCATTGTACATAGTTCCTAATTTATAAATGTAATCATATTACATATTATTGAGGAGTAAGAATATTCTAAGCAAAGTACAATTCACTTTATTATTATAAATACATTTTAATTAATTTTGTTTTTAAAGGAAATAAAACATTTTGAAAATACTGCAGGCTAATTTTTGTCATTCTTTTCCTTATTAGCAAAATAATAATATTTTCAATATCACATTAGGATATTTGATTAACGTTGCCTCTGGGTTTGAGTATTGGAGACAATGATGACCTTGTAAATAGATTCTAGGATTCTTGAAGAAGGCTGTTACCAAACCATATGTTTCTTTTTCTTTCTTGTCAATAGAGATACAGTTGCCAAGGCAACTCGGTTATGTAGAGTGTTACAGAACAACATTTGTTGACAGTTTCTGGTCTGATTACTGCCCAGCCAGTCTCTTAGAAGAAAAGACAGTGCATATTCAATTTTGAGTGTTAAAAATAGCAGTCTTTGTTGTAAGTCAAACATATTCCTTAATCAAGATGTCCTTGTCATACCAATCCAATATTTTGGTGGGAAACATTTTTAAGAAAAAAAGTATACTTAGTTCTAGTAGAAAAATTTTCCTCCTAATTTAGAAATACAACTTATACATTATTACTTTTGTCTGGCAGTTTTCAAACAAGTATTTTTATTGTTGTTATTTGTTTGATTTTATCATTTAAGCAGACACTTCATGTAAAAGTAACATTAAGTGCACAAGGCTTTTTGCATGTAATCATTAATTCTTTCTTAGCTCCCATGAATATTACCAAAATTATTGTCATGCATGAGATGTCAGAGATTTAACTTAGTTTTCTGATTCCTATATTTTATTTATAAACATAATTAAATTAATTGCCACTTATGTGATGAAAGAAAGAAGATCCAAGTTCCCTTAATCTACCCTTTAATTTTGATATTTGAACAACACTTTGGATTAAAAGCTTATCCTAGTATATGTGTGGTGATACCAGACTGTATATGCCAACAACTAACCATCCAGCAAGAGTTTATCTGTCCTTAAAAGTAAAGAAAAAGTAAGATAATGTAATAAACCCTTATTACATAAAGACCTTTACAATCCTGATAAAGCAGACAAATGTAAGGGTAGCTTTGTAAATCTTTTAAAATGACAATTAAAGAAGGCTAATTTATTAAGGAAAATGGTGCTAGAAACTTATGATTCTAGGTCTCTTCCTTTTCTGAATAACTTAACCCCTGAAAGTATAAGAAGAGAACACAACATCTTGAGTTTGGGTGTTCACTTGGTTATTGTAATGTTGACTATCAAAGTATTCACCACACATAAATGGTATGTTGACTAATCTCTCTTCAGAATCCCATAAACTCTCTTTAGTCTCTTCTTTTTAGGGTATTGTGCTTGAAATATTTCAAATAGCACCCCAAGAATATAATTTCTCAATGTCAAGGCTAAGAAGTTCAATTTGAATAGGAACCATTGAGTGTTTGTTTGTACTAACACACATTAAATACTAAATTCATATTGGACTAGCTTCCATTAAAAGCACAATGTCTTTCTAAGGGATGTTTTTAATGATTTAGTATTTTACAGCATTTGTTTACCATATTTTGATACTCCATTTTTGCTTTCTGCCAGGTTTTGTTAAAAAATAACAAAACCTACGTATTATTTTCTAAAGAAACTCGTATATTTTTGTATAAAATTATGTTTTCAAGTAACAACGAAATAGATTTAGGGTACAGCAGGACATAGGCTGTGTTCCCTGTGGAACACAAGCCTGCCCCACAATGCTGCGCTCCTGGGTGGGCACAGCTTCAAGCAGCATCTCACCCAGTAACTCTCACTTGAACCTTTAAAAAGAAGAAAAAAAGTTATGTAGTCATGGCATTATTTTGCTTTTGTGGAATGCTTTTAGAAGAACCAAAGTTTCTGATACCAGAATGTAACTCAGTCTCCTTGTGGAAGGATGAAAGTTGAAGGTATGACTTAATGACTTCTTTTGCTTATGCGTCATTGCATAACCTCACCGTTTTTTTCTTAGAGGCTTAAAGGCCAGACCCTTGTGAAGTTGGCACTCTCGAGAACCCAGATTCATATGTTGTGTGTTTGCATAGTCCTCAGCATCACTTGCAGATACAAAGATTAAAAAGACACTTAACTGAACAGGTCATGCTCTATACTGGTTTCCTCTCTGCTCCAGAATCCAGTCTCCGGGGTTCTGCCTGTGGCGTTGCTTTTCATCACTCTCCTTCTGCAGGATTTGGGACTTAACAGCCTTATGTATTTTGTCTTTCTTTTTTTTCAGTCTTGTTTTTATTAGTTCAAATTAGGAACAAGCTTGCTTCACATGTCAATCCCTTCTCCCTCTCCCTCCCATCCTCCCAACCTCCACTAGCCCCCCATCCTATTCCCCTCGGCTCCCTAGGGAGTGAAAGGTCCTCCATTGGTGCTCCCCAAAGTCTACTACATCATCCTGGGCCAGACCTGGGTCTTTCCCCATGTGTCCAGGCCAGGAGAGCATCCCTTAAAGTGGGATGGGCTTTCAAAATCCCTTCTTACACCAGAGAAAAATACTGATCTACTATCAGGGGGCCCATAGAGTGGCAAAGCCTCTTCATTGACTTCCATTTTCAGGGATCTGTATCATTCTCATGCTGCCCTCTCAGACAGCAGTCTGGGGTCCATGTGCTCTCCCTTGTTCAGGCTAGCTGTTTCTGTGAGTTTCACCAGCCTGGTTCTGACTCTTTTAATCTTCATTCTTCCTTCTCTGCAACTGGGTTCCAGAGTTCAATTCAGTGTATAGTTGTGGGTGTCTGCCTCTGCTTCAATCAGCCACTGGATGAGGACTCCTCATGCTACCAATTAATTCAGCAAATCCTGCCCCTTCCCATTCTCTGGGGTCCATGCATTTTTCTCTTAGAGTTCTTGTTTCCTAGTTCGCTTGGTGATGAGATTGTGGGCTGGTAATTTTTTGCTCTATGTCTAAAATTCATATATGAGTGAGTTCGTACCTGGAGAAAAAGGAACACACCTCCATTGCTGGTGGGAGTGCGAACTTGTAAGTGCAAACTTTGGAAATCAGTATGGCGGTTGCTCAGGAAAATGGGAATCAGTCTATTTCAAGATCCAGCAATTCCTCTCTTGGGCATATACCCAAATAAAGCACATTCATACAACAAGGACATATGCTCAACCATGTTCATAGCAGCGTTGTTTGTAATAGCCAGAACCTGGTAGCAACCTAGATGCCCCTCAACTGAAGATCGGATAGAGAAAATCTGGTACATTTACACAATGGAGTATTACTCAGCAGAAAAAAATCAATGGAATCTTGAAATTTGCAGGCAAATGGATGGAACTAGAAAAAAAAAAAAACATCCTGAGTGAGGTAACCCATCCTTATGGATTTTCAAAGATGTAACCTGCTAGGGAACAATTTTAACTTTCTGATTCATGGTAGAATTGTACAAAGATATACATGTGGAAATCCACTTTGAATGACTTACATTTTCATATTGGGAAATCCTTTGTAAAAATAAAGAAAAAAATTTAAAAAGTTTTAATAATGTATATGCAGTGACTATATATTCATAATTGTATACTAATAAACTATTTAATAAATGTAAAAAAATACAAAGGGGTGTTCAGAAAAGATCACTTGGTCATCATTTAAAACTATGTATGTTATCAATGATGGGTTGGTGTACACTTTAAAACCCACTGTATTGGGTAATTTTATGTCAACCGGAAAGAAGCTATAGACATTGGGAAAAAAAAAAAAAAAACTTAGTTGAGAACATTCCTGTACCAGATTCCCCAATAGAAAGCCCTGTGGAATTTTTTTTCTTGATTTATAAATTGATTTGGTAGAGATTTTTCCACTGTGGATGATGCTAACCATGGCCTGGTGGATCTGGGCGATATAGAAAAGCAGGGTAATCAAACCAGGATGAAGCAAACTTATGAATAGCTTTTTCAATGGTCTCTGCTTCAGTTATTGCCTCAGTTATTGATTCGAGGTCCTTTTTTTTTTAGTTTTCGTTTTGGTTTGGTTTGGTTTTGGTTTTTGAGACAGAGTCTCTCTGTACAATAGTCATGGATATCTTGGAACTCAACTTTGTAGAACAGGCTATCCTTGAAATCAGAGATCTTCCTGCCTCTGCCTCTAAAGTGCTGGTGTTAAAGGCTTGTGCTACTACTGACCAACTTTCCTCCAGGTTCTTGTCTTGAGTTCTTGGACAGATTCTTCAAGATGGTGGATGACAAGTTGTTAGATGGCAAACTCTTAGAAACTGAACAGCTCTCAGAAATGAGAAAGAAATTAAAGACTTCTGAGAATTAAATGAAAATGAATGAATCTACAACATACCCTATTTTATGGTACATATTGAAAGCAGTGCTAAGTTGAAAGCACATAGCACTAAAAGCCTATGTAAAGAAGTTGGAGAAAATTCCATGCAAGGGACTTAACAACACACCTAAAAGCTCTAGAACAAAAAGAAACAAACTCACCTAGGAGGAGTAGACTGCAAGAAATAATCAAACTCAGGGTGGAAATAAATGAAACTGAAATGAAGAGAACAATACAAAAAATCAATGAAACAAAGAGATTGTTCTTCAAGAAAATCAACAAGACAGACAAACCCTTATCTAACCTAACGAAGAGGCAGGGAAATACTATCCAAATTGAAATCAGAAACAAAAAGGGGGAACTAACAACAGAGTCGGGGGAAATACAGAGAATAGTTAGGCCATTCTTCAAAAAAATGTATTCCAAAAAATTGGAAAATATAAAACTGATGGACAACTTTCTTGATAGATATCAAATGCCAACTTCACATGGAAAACAAACAGGGTAACTAAAACAATCCTGCACAATAACAGGATTTCTCTATGTATCACCTACCCTGACTTCACACTCCACTATTGAGCTATAGTAATTAAAACAGTCTGGTGTTGTCATAAAAACAGGCATGTGGATGAATGTAATTGAATCTAAGACACTGAAATAAACCCCCAAACAAATAAACACCTAATCTTTGACAAAGAATCCAAAAGCTTACAATGGAAAAATAGAAAGCGTCTTCAACAATCAGTGCATGTAGAAGAATAAAAATAAAATAGATCCATATCTATCACACTGCACAGAATTCAAGTTCAAGTGGATCAAAGATCTCATCAGAAATCCAGTGACACTGAAGCTGATAGAAATGAAAGTGGGAAAGATCCTTGAAATTATAGACTCAGGAGACTATCTATAGTAGCACAGACGGTGAGATCAACAATTAATAAATGGGACCTCCTGAAACTGAAAGGCTTCTGTAAAGCAAAGGATAAAGTCAATAAGACAGAATGGCAGCCTTAAGAATAGGAAAAGATCTTCACCAACCCTACATCTGACAGAGGACTGGTATCCAATACATATAAAGAGCTATACATACATATAAATACATATAAACTAGATATCAAAATACCAAATAATCCCATGTAAAAAATTGGTTACAGATTTAAACAGAATTCTCAACCGAAGAATCTTGAGTGGCTGAGATTCACTTACAGGGAGTCCAACTTCCTTAGCTATCGTGGATATGCACATCAAAACAATTTTGAGTTACCATCTTACACCTGTCAGAATGGCCAAGATCAAAATTCAATTGATAGCCTATGTTCTAGAAGATATGGAATAAGTGGAACACTCCTCCACTGCTGGGTGGAGTGCAAACTTGTGCAGCCTCTTTGGAAATCAGTTCTGCAGTTTTTCAGAAAAGTGGGAATTAATCTACCTCAAGACCCAGGAATACCATTCTTAGCCATATACCCAAAGGGTGTTTAACAATACCACAAGGACACTTCATCGACTATGTTCATAGCATCATTATTCATAATACCCAGAACATGGAAACAACCTACATGGCCCCTCAATTCAACTAAAGAATGGATAAAGAATACTTGGTATACACATAGACAATGGGCTATTACACATTGGGGGTGTTACAAAATGAAATTCACGGGCAAATGAATGGAACTAGCAAATATCATCCTGAGTGAGGTAACCCAGACCCAGAAAGAAAGACATGGTATCTGCTCATTCATAAGTGGATATTAGACATAGAGCAAAGACCAGGATACAATCCTCAGCCCCAGAGAAGCTAGGTAGCAAGGAAGAACATAAGAGAGACACATGGATCTCCTGGGGAAAAGCAAGTAGACAGGATAATCTGGGTGAACTGCAGGTTGGGGGGGGGTAGTGGAAAGGGGATGGGAACCCTAGAGATCAGGATGATCCAGTAATGGGCAGGATGGAGCGGGAGAGGGAAGAGGGATAGATCTTGATAGAGGGGGACATTGTGGTGTTTGGGAGAAACCTGATGCCAGGGAGCCTCCTGGGAACCCACAAAAATGACTTCAGCTAAGACTCCTAGCAATAGTAGAGAGGGTCCCTGAACTGACCTTCCCCTTTAATCAGATTGGTGAGTGCCCCACTTGTCATCATAGAGTAACTGATAGAAGCAGATGAGGACATCCACAGGCAAGCACTGGGGCAGAGCTCTGGAAATCCAGTTGTAGAGAGGGTGGAGGAATTGTATATGAAAGGAGTGGTCAAGATCATGATGGGGAAACCTGCACAGATAGCTGACCTGAGCTTATGGGAAATCACTCTGCATGGACAGCTAGGGAGCCGGCTTGGGACAGACACAGGGCCTCTGCATCTGTCTGTCAATTGTGTAGCTTGGTCTTTTATGTGGATCCTAGCAGTGGCACCAGACCTGTTCCTGATACCTGAGTTGACCCTTTGGAACCATTTCCCTAGGGTGGGATGCAGTGGGGGAGGAGCTTGGTTCTGTCTCAGCTTGATGTGTCATGCTTTGTTGATTCCCATGGAGGGGTCCTTACCCCATCTAAGTGAAAAGGGAGGAGGAGTTGATACAAGTGTAGGGGGAGGTGCGGAGAGGGAACAAGGGGAAAGGAGGGAAGCAATGCTCTGGTTAGTATGTAAAATAAATTTTTAAAAATGATGGAAAAAGAAAAGAAACAAGAAAGTTCCTTTTTAAACATGATAGAAAGAATAGACTAACTCCTGAATGTTGTATTCTGACCTTTATGCCAGTGCCATGGCATAGATTCTTTGTGCATATTCACAAACACCAATTCATCATCATCATAAATATTTGAGGGTTAGTAGAACACACTTGAAAAGAAAAGGAGGAACAAAGAACACTGAGATTTAGCAAATTAAGCAGGGATGTGGGTGTGGAGGGAGAGAAAGCAATAGTCATGGGGTTAACCAAAAACAAACAGATGTTTTAAAAGTCCTATGCCAACTCACTAATTAGTAAGCTAATTTCCAAATGTATTTTAATAAGAGGGTTAGAACAGAATTACCTTGCATGGGTGGGCAGTGTTGCTTCAATAAGGCATGGATTATTAAAAATATTGTAGTGCAGGACAAGAGACACCTTCTTCAGATTTGTTGGGTCGGGTAATCCCCAGTGGTATCCAAAACAACTCTAGCTATTGTGATTGTTATTGGTTTCCCACCATGATTATATGGTAATTTCCTATTGATGAAGACAGCATGTAATTTGGCTGCAGGGCATCGCAATGTAAATCTCCAACCAACCAGGTAACTTCTGCCTTACTGGCTAGCTTTCAAGGTGCCAGAGATGTTATTCAGACTCTAAAGAGAGAAAAGACACGATTGTTCTTACCAAACACTGTATTGTGCATGCTACAATAATGACCTGTCAAGGAAATTGTGCCTAATAGTGTAGCTGTAACATAGCTGTAATTAACTAACTGTTTTCTTATTGAGGCCTGCTCCACAGGACAAATTTCATTCCTGTACTGCAATCTTGGTCAATAGTTCATGACTGGGAGGTCATAAGTCCTATGTTAAAAACTACTATTGCTATTTTGCTGTCAAATTACTTTCTAAGTATTTATGTTTTACTTCCGTCATTGGCTGCTCTTAATCTTTGTCAGAGAAGCCTATTGTAGTAGTCGAAAGCAGATATGGGGAGAACCAGAACAGTTTAAAATGCTGAAAATGAAAGGCTGGATTTGGTGGGAAACATGTGACTTCTTTGGAGAAAAAGAACTAAGAGTAGCCCTAATTGCTGTCCTTGTGGCAGGACCCTGGCAAAGACCTGTGGACAATTCACTGCACAATTCTGGGTATGACCCCAGGTGCATATGTGCTATCTGTTCTCCTTGCTTTCACCACACTAGCCATACTGCTGCTCTGAATGGATCACAGTAGCCCATGAAGTTTAATATTACATACTTGCATAACTGTTTTGGAAAGAATGATTTTTAACTGCAAGAATCTTTGGGAAATGTTATTAAATGGAATTTATCAAAAGTTAATGGGAACAGTCTAGGAACAGGGAACAAAGCAGAATCGAAGAATCCCATAATTCACTCATTTCTAATAGCTTTGCTAATACCCTAAGAAGTTAAAAGACATAGATATGAGAATAAGGGATAAACAACATAGATATGAGAATAAGGGATAAACAGTGTCAACTATTAAGTTTTCACATTATGTTGCTTACAGATTAGCGGAAAAACCTGGTATACCCCAAGAGGAGATGGAGTAGTGCAGAACATAGAATGGATTGATCCTGCTTTGGGTGTTGAGTTGATTGTGAGAACCCAGACCCTACCAGACAAAATTGCCTCTCACCCTATATGATACTGTAAGAACATATATGGCCAATTGGGCACACTGTTCTACAAGTAGGTTCCTAGTTAGAAAACTTGCTTTGTAGCTTGCAAGACTACTTATGCTTCTAACAATAGAGATATAGATCAAAGAGGTTATGACTACTGGTGGGAAAAGTTTAGGGACAGAAGGGGAAAGAGGCAAGGAACAAACTGGTAATTTCTGTAATCATTTTTATAAACTGAGGAACTAAAAAATTGTAGTAAAACTGTTCGTGAAAACCATTGAAACTGTATAAATAAGGACGGCCCAGTATATCCGGGGCCACTTGCTTGAAAAACAGGTGGTCACAATTTCTTCCTGGTGCCAAATTCACACATCAAACCTGGGGCTCACATCATGGCTTCTTAATATATATTAACCCTATTATCACCAAGGCTAAGAAACATCAAGGAAGAGGAAGTGGAAAGAATGTAAGAACCAGAAGATGGAAAGGAGTACTGTGAAATGTTGTGTTATGTACATGTCATGGCAATCACACTCATGAACTCATAGCATTTGCAATAGCCTGAACAAGATCTATTCAAGAAAAAATGTCTGTCAAAATGCTTGTTTGCATGAGGCAGATGATGTACTGGTACAACAACATACTGAGTAGGTAACAGCAATATTTAGTTGTTGGAAGAGGGAGAATCACGTTTTCTTGAGTATATATAGACACTGGTAGATTTCTTATGCTCCAGTGGACAGTCCCATATTCATTTAGACATGATCAGTACTATCTCAATGCACTAAGTTATATAAATAAAAAACATGAATTTGGAAGCAGAATATGATGAAGGGATGAAATGAGATATTATATTTTGTTGTATACATATATGGAATTCTAAGAAATAAGTGAATAAAGACTTTAAACATAAAAGGTGACAAACATGACTGTATTAGTCAATACATTGTCTTCCTACAGCTAAAGAATACACTGATTATCATAGGGAAAGTATTTGATCCTATTCATAATCTATAATTTTCTCTGCATTATGTTAGTTTTTTTGTTTGTTTTTGCAACCTGTCAAGGAAAAGTCACATTTGATGACTGAGAAGCTAATTTAAAAAAAATGGTGCCAAGTACCACAAGAGTAACAGAACTGCACTGTTTTCTGGGATTTTGTTTTTTTACTATTTTGTTGTTGTTGTTTTTGTTGTTTGTTTTTTTTGTTTTTGTTTTTTTTTGTTTTTCTGTTTTGTGCTTTTTAAATGGAGTGTGCTGGATGTCTCTACAATTTTGTTAAAATGACTGCAGAACCTGGAAAAGCTGTTGCTGCTATTGATGCATAACATATTGCCATTATTGCATATATATATATATAATATATATATATATATTAATTGAAACTCAAATATGTGATGAATCCAAGGTGTTTCAGAGAGTGCTCACCTGTGCTTGCAAATTTGATTTCATCTTTAGTAAGTAGTAAAGTTATATGCTTGCCAAAAAAAATAAGTGACACACTGGAAGACAAATGTCACACAATTTCAATTTTATGTGTAACCTAGAAATGATGAACTTATGGAAACAGAGAGCAGAATTGTGGCTATTAGGCTTCAATGTGGGTCTTTTAACAATGGGGAAATGATTGGTTTAAGGATATAAAACTGCAGTTGGACAAGAGGCATGGACTCTTTGAAGCCTTGAGGTCTACTGAGAGCATGATAAATATGGTTGATAACAATATGCTATTTTAAAAGTTGTGAGATAGTATACTTTAAGTGTTCTCAAAACAAAATTGATGAATATGTGTGATATAACATGTTAATTGGTTTAATTTAGCCATGCCATTGTGAACATACTGTATTGTATATCATAATTGTGCATGACTTTATTTATGACCTAAATAAATGAATGAAAAAAAAGAAGGGACTTTGAGATCCCATCCCACATGAAGGGATGATCTCATTGGGGACACTTGGGGGAGGGCCTAGGCCTGGCCCAGGATGATGTTATGGTATTTGTGGAGCCCCCGTGGAGGGCTCTACCCTCTATGGGGAGTGGATGGGGGAAGGGGATGGTGGGGGATTGGGGGTGAGGGGAGAGAGGGAGAAGGGATTGACATGTGAAATTATAATTTGTAAAAATTAAATAAGAAATTAAATAAAAAAGGAAATTAAAATTACTGATAATTGATCTTTCTCTAGACAACTGAATTAGAGGGATGACTTTCTCAGTTTTACTTTAACAAACACGCATCTGATTAGAAAAAATGGGGAAAAAGCAAAAGAAGATTCAATTAAAGGAATTGTGAAGAACTGAAAACAGAAATTCAATGAGAGGTCTAATAATTAGGGACTTAAGCTCTTAACAATGAATGATCTGCAAATCTTTGAAAAGAAGTTGGCGGGCATTCACTCAAAGCAGCAACAAAGGCACCATTTGAGGCTGAGTCTCACGCCAGGGGTCTTTCTTAAGTAAGGAACCCTGCAGGTAAAAACTGTCCATGTACAAGGCATCATCAGATGATGCGACCAGGATCTGTGCTTTAAAAATCCCACCTGCTGATCCTGAATAGGTCACATATTTGAATCAGTAAATTTTGTCCTGGTAAAGCACTTGTACTTGAACTGTTTTACCAAGTTTAACAGGAAATAGAGGTTACCTTATGATTTATTACCTATTTATTTATTACCTATAAGTGCATATAAGTAAGTATACATGTGTGTCTGTTTATACATATAATCTAAACAAATGTTTGATGAGATTATACATATATCTGCAACATTCTCATTTGTATCTTTCACTTTAATTATTGTGACCCAATATATCAAAATTACTAAACTTTAATTGGCCACCATGTCAGATTTAAAGTCATTATAATATGTAAATTAGAATCACTAGAAGATTGGTAAAATGGAAACTTAAAAGATACTTGGATGGTAAATACAAATTGTATTATTGGTGAATGCTCTTGAAAAACATTTAGTAGATCACAAAGTCATTTATTATTCACTCCCCAAGGTTCTATAGTGAGGCAGATGGAACAGACAAAGATGTATGAGAGGAATTCATTTGTCTTCATGAAATTGCTACATAATAGTTATCCTTTGTCCTTTTCTATTCTATATAGAATACCCAGAACTCAAGTGAAGAATGGGAAACATCTAGACCTTAATTAAGCTTCTCAGGGAGTATTTTCCTAGAAGTATCTTCCCACTTTCTTGAATACTGGTTGTTATATTGGAATAGGACATTCATTATAATATTAGGTTTTTATGTACATTTAATTGCATGTTTCTCCAGGTCTTCCTTCATTTATCCCAGTCCTTCTTGTCTGGTAGTATCCCCAGAAGGACATGAACATACCTTTTCTCATACCAGATAGGGAATTGACAACATAGAAAAGTATGGGACAATTGTAAAGTCCAGTTGGGGATCAATGTGTTTTATTAGGGCTACATACAGAAGCAGAAATGACTCGCAGACATCTTCATTACCAAAGCCCACCACAGTGTTGATTTTAGCCTATGAAGGCTGAAAAGCTATTGCACAACCTTGTGGGTAGATCAACAGGTTGAAGAGTGCCCTTTCCAGCTAATAAAGATTGTCTTATCTTCCAGGCATCTTAGTCTTGATTTCTTCCTTCAAGCTTGGCTGGTGTCTGTTTCCTATGTACAGCTTTGCTGATCTATGTTTTGAAGCCAGTTCAAGTTCTGAGCCTCTTCCCAGCAAACCAACTTGTCTGAGAGTTACAGCTGCTTTTTTGTTTGTTTGTAATGAAACTATTTTTTGGTCAGTTGCTCATTATTTTTAACATTTTTGATTCATTTGGGAATTTGACATCATGCACCTCAATTCCACTCATTTCCATTGGGTGGAAATTTTTTTACATGGGAAAGCAGTTTCATTGGGAAGGAAAGGGAGTGAGTATATAGGGAGAGATAGGGGAGACAGAAGAAAAAGAGAAGGAGAGAGAGGGAAAATAGAAAGTGAGAGGGCAGACACAGACAGAGTTCTGTATGCCTCCTCAGAGAGATGGAAGAAATAGCGAGGTGTTAGATGTTTTAACTCCTCGTAGAACACTGAGTTATTTCACCCTCCTATAAACATCTTGCCATAAATAACATGATTTTGCACCTCTCCTTTAGAATCCTGTGGCTTCTACATGACAGCTTCTATTTCCAACATTCCGAGAGAAAAGCTGTCCTCACAGTTATACAATACCTCTTTTAAGGGGCATTAATGATAACTACAAATGAGCCTGATTGTCTTATACTCACACTGAAGTTTCTCTGCAGTCAAAAATATAGGATAACCAACTTAAACAGACTTATGTTCAGGAATATTGCTTAATGTAAAAGATCGAATTAAATTTTGATTTCATACACTCTGGAATATATTATACTAATTCAGATATTTCCAAAATTTTAATTGAATAGTCTCTTTCTATGCCTTTTTTTTTCCAGACATGGTTTCTCTGTGGCTTTGGAGACTGTCCTGGAACTAGCTCTTGTAGACCAGGCTGGTCTGGAACTCACAGAGATCCGCCGGCCTCCGCCTCCCGAGTGCTGGGATTAAAGGCATGCGCCACGAATGCCCAGCTCTATGCCTTTTTAATACAAGTTACAGCCTTATACATTGTATCATTCATAGAAAACTCACACTTTGTTGCATAGATGTCCTATAATGTCAGAAAAATGAGCTCAAATTTGAATTTTCAACATCTCCTCTCTGTCTCTCTCTGACTCTGTCTCTGTCTCTGTCTCTCTGTCTCTGTCTCTGTCTCTGTCTCTCTCTCTCTCTCTCTGTGTGTGTGTGTGTGTGTGTGTGTGTGTGTTTGCGTATGTGTGTGTGTATGTCTTCCATCTGTCCCCCCAAAAGTTTTTCTCTCTATTTACAGTACATAAAATATGGTATGGGAAATTAACGAAGAATCCTTGTCTGAAGAATTTACTTTACTGACCCCAAGTGATTTAGAATAGCACTGAGAACTACAACAGATCCATTACCCTACATCTACATACTGCTGCCAACATTAATGGTTGATATTTGTTTTCTTAAAGTTTCTCTCAACCTATTGGCTGTTTTCAGCTGATGATGACAACAATATACACAGAGACACACAGAAGGATTCACACATTATTCTGGTAAAGCACATGAATAATGCATAATTTATGATTAAATCTTTCTGTTTAAGCTTAGCTTATAAAAACTGATTTTACTTGAGAATTGAGATATCCAAAGTATAGATTGGCTACTTTGTCTTCTTAAAAGCAAATTGAAATTAAACAAGCCAAGTACACAGTAGGGAAATATATCAAGTATATAATTTTAAATGGTGTCAAGAATAATGTTTGACTTAATAATTAAGGTCAGACAAAAGTTTAGTTTCTGAAAACAAGAGGTATTTTCAGAATAAAGCTTTTCTTACACTGTGCTTTTGACTTTTTTATATGACAGAAAGTTCTGAAAAATTCTTGAGTTCCCTTTTCATGTTTGTTATATAATCTAGTTAAGTTGAAATTAAAATTTTAGACTGTTTCCATGTATCTACAATGTTTTACTGGATTTATTCAGTCTTGGAAGAAACAAATTAAAGAATATATCAGAAAATGGAAAGATCTCTTATGCTCTTAGGTAGGTAAGATCAACATAATCAAAAAAGACAATATTATCAAAAACAATCTACAGATTTAATGCAATCCCCATCAAAATCCCAAAACAATTCCTCACAGAACTTGAAAGAAAAATACTCAACTTCATATGGAAAAACAAAAAATCCAGGATAGTCATAACAACCCTGAACAATAAAGAAACTTCCTGAAGGCATCACCATCCCTGTCTTCAAGTTCTACTATAGAGCTATAATAATGAAAATAGCTTGGAACTGGAATAAAAACAGACAGGAGGATCAATGGAATTGAATCAATGATGCTGATATTAATCCACACACCTATGAACACTTGATTTTTGACAAGGAGTCTAAAATTGTTCAATGGAAAAAAAGAAAGCATCTTCAACAAATGGTGCTGAAATAACTGGATGCCAGCATGTAAAATATAGCAAATAGATCCATATTTATCACCCATGCACAAAACGCAAGTCCAAATGGATCAAAGGCCATATAAATCCAGCCACACTGGACCACATAGATGACAAAGTGGGAAGCAGCCTGGAATGCATGGGTACAGAAAACCACTTTCCAAATATAATACCAGTAGCAACAATTAATAAATAGGACCTGCTGAAACTGAGGAGATTCTGTAAGACAAAGAACACACTCAATAAGACAAAATAGCTGCCTACAGACTGGGAAAAGTTCTTCACTACTCCCACATCAGACAAAGGACTGATATCCAAAATATATAATGAACTCAAGAAAGTAGACCTCAAAATACAAAATAATCTAATTTTAAAAATGGGGCACAGAACTAAACAGAGAATTATCAATGGAGAAACCTCAAATAGCTGGAAGGCACATAAGAAATCGCTCAACATCCTTGGCATCAGGGAAATGCAAATCAAAACAACTTTGAGATACCATCTTACACCTGTCAGAGTGGCTAAAATAAAAAAAAAAAACACCAATGACAGTTTAGGCTGGAGAGGATGTGGAGATAGGAGAATACCTCTCCATTGATGGTGGCAGTGAAAACTTGTACAGTTACTTTGGAAATCAGTATGGTGGTTTCTCAGAAAATTGGGAATCAATGTACCTCAAGACCCAGCAATTCAACTCTTGGGCATACACCCAAAGGATCCACACTCATACCATAAGGGCATTTGTTCTTTTAACTTTTAAACTGAATTATTCATATTACTGTCATAATCTAGAAAATGTACACATTAACCTCTAAAATAATATGTAATCATAATGGTATATATAAATACATATGCAGTATAGGATAAGTATCATTGGATACCTTTCTGTGGTAAGCAGTGTAAATTTCAATAAAGAAATAAAGACATTAAAAATGAAGACCACAAGACGATAGACCCATTGAACACATGAGATTAGTGTGCAAGCAGAAGATCAACACAACCAATATTCCTGCATGGGTTGGGAAGGGGCTCATTAATTCCTACCTCTAGCTGGACCAAACAGCTTCTAGTACCTAGGACCAGGGAAAAAACCCAGGTCCCTCTCCCCATTTCAGCCACACTAGCTAGTCAGCAGCAAAGCCTTCTGCAGGTAGGCTACACCAACCCCTGCCACAGTACCTTGTGATCTACAAGTCCCACTCTGCCCCCACTCACCCATCCCTGGTAACCACAGCATCTCCCTAAGACACAGACATCAACTGCACAGAGAGTATGAAGAGAGCTGACAAACACTGGCTTGCTGAAGTACAGACAGCAACCACAGCAATCACTCCAACTGAGTATTTCTGAGACACGAACACTGACTCCAAGGATCAGAGCAAGAGAAAAAAGACACTGCTTGCACCAACTGGAAGAAGAGATAGGTAGACACCAATGCAAGAATACATTCAACAACCTAAATTACAACTACTGGTCCTATAACAGGATTATCTGAATAGGCCAATGCAGAAGCAGAAGAAAGTGACCTTAAAATACCTTTATGTATATGATAGAGGAAAGATTCATAGCTAAAAGAAAACATTAAAGCCGACAACGTCATAACAAAAAACATCCAGGAAATCTGGGATACCATGAAAAGACCAAGTCTAAGAATATTGGGGACAGACGACGGAGAAGAATACCAGCTCAAAAGCACAGAAAATATATTCAACAAAATCACTGAAGAAAACTTTACCAATGTAAAAAAAGGAAATGCCTATGAAGATACAAGAAGCTTACAGAACACCAAATAGACTGATTCAAAAAGTCCCCTCTATGCATAATATTCAAAACACGAAATGTACAGAATAAAGAAAGTATATTATGATCTGCAAAGGAAAAAGATCAAGCAACTTATAAGGCAGACCCATCAGAATAATACCCAACTTCCCAATGGAGACTATCAAAGACA
This sequence comes from Cricetulus griseus, assembly GCF_003668045.3. Lineage (NCBI taxonomy): Eukaryota > Metazoa > Chordata > Mammalia > Rodentia > Cricetidae > Cricetulus > Cricetulus griseus. The sequence continues at coordinate 23,309,428 of NC_048604.1, read as the reverse complement.
AGAGGTCCTGGACTGACACTAAGACACTAAGAGACCACGGATGCCAAACCAGACTACTATTTCCAGCAAGACTTTTAATTATCATTGATGGAGCAAACAAGATTTTCCATGAAAAAGCCAGAATTGATAAATACCTATCCACAAATCCAGCCCTACAGAAAACATTAGAAGGAAAAGTTCATCCCAAGAATTTTAGAGTTACCCAAGAAAACACAGGCAATTGATAATCACACACAACAAATCCTAAAATAGGAAACAGATCTATCCTTCTGCTGCATAGAGGAAACACACTTTAACATCAAAATAGACATTCCTTGTATATCAACAACAGAAAGGACAAAAAGATTCAATGGATGGGAGAAGATACTCCAAGCGAATGAACATAATAAGCAAGCTTGTGTAGCCATTTTAATAGCTGACAGAATAAATTCCAAACCAAAAGTAATCAGAATACCCAGGGAATGGTAAAAATCTACCACAGGATATCCCAATTCTTAACATATATGCACCAATTAAAAGGCACTCAAGGTCATAAAAGAAACACTATTACAGCTTAAATTTCGCATCACCCCTCACAAAGTGATGGTAGGTTATTCAATATTTTACTGTCACCAATAGACATGTCATTCAGTCAAAACTTATAAAGGAAAATGCTGGAACTAATTGACTTCATAATCTAAATTGACTTGAAACATGCTTACCCAATATTTCATGGAAAAACAAAGAATATGCATTCTTCTCTGCATCTCACAAATCAATCTCCAAGGCTCTTCACATACTTAGACACAAAGGAAGTCTCAACAATACCAGAAATGTGCATTAACCTCCTGCATCCTATCTGACCAACACAGAGTAAAGCTGAACATAAAGAACAGAAAACTTACAAACTCATGGAAACTGAACAATTCATTATGAAAAATGAGTCAAGATGAAACTTGGGAAAAAAGCATTCTAGAACTGAATGAAATGAAAACATAACATACCCAAACTTTTGGGACATGGAAGTTGTTTCTAAGTGCTAATTTCATAGTATTATGTGCCTTCATAAATTGTAGAAATATTATATTAGTAACTTAATAGCACACCTGAAATCTCTAGAACAAAAAGAAGAATAACATTCAAAAGGATTAGAGGGCAAGAAATAACACGGTCAGGATTGATGTAAATAAAAACAAACAAACAAACAAAAGACAATGTAAAGAATTCAAGAAACAAAGAGTTGTTTTTTTGACAAAATCAGTAAGACTGACAAAACCTAACTCAAATTCATTAAAATACACAGAAAAAATCTAAATTAACAAAATATGAGATGTAAGGTAGACATAATGACAGATACTGAAGAAATTCAGAGAATTCTAAGGATATACATTAAAAAACATATACTCCAACAATTTGGAAAATCTAAAAGAAATAGATAATTTTAATGATATATATTACCTTCAAAGGTTAAATAAAGATCATACAAGCAATTAAAACCAAACCACAACCCCTTAATAAAAAATGAAACATTTATTAAAAGTTTCCCAACCAAAAGCAGCCCAGAGTCAGATGGTTTCAGCACAGAATTCTACAAGACATTCAAAGAAATATTGACCCAATTACTCCTCAAACTTCTCCATAAAACAGAAACAGAAAGAATATGGTATAATTCTTTTAATGAGGGCACAGTTACCCTATACCCAAATCACTTGAAGACCCCCAAAATAGTATAACACACCAATCTCCCTTATGAACATAGATACAAAAACTCTCAATAATTTATTTGCAAACCAAATCAAAGAAGATATCAAATAATCATCCATAATAATCCATTAAATAGGCCTAATCACATCAGTGCAGACATGATTCAACACATGTAAATCAAGAAATGTATTGTAGCTTAAAAACAGACTTAAAGGCAAAAACATGTTATTAAATGCTAAAAGGTTATTAACAATTTCAAACACCCCTTCATGATAAAAGTCTTGGAGAAGATATAGATACATAGGACAAGCATCCTCATGTGTTCCTTCTACTGCTTCTCAAACTCTTGAGCATGTCTTCTATAATAGTTATATTTACATATATATATATATATATATGTATGCATAAATAAAATACAACCTTATGAGTCCATTAAGTATTAGTCATCAGTCATCTGTATATATGTTTAGGGATTATTACTAGGAATTGAATAATCAACCACAGGGTTTGTTCTAGGTGAAAGCAAAATTTCCTTTTCTCAGCTACCATTGATTGCCTGTAGCTCTTCATCTAGGAATGGGAGATCATGAGATTTGTCCCAAGTACACTGGCATGCCAATTAGTGTTGACTTGTTTGAGAAACCAAATTGCTAAGAGACAACTCAGTGATTAACAACACATACTGATAATACAGAGAGCCCTACTTCAGTTTGTAGACCTATACTGGGCAGCACACAACTGCCTGCATCTCCACCTCTGTGTGGTTCTGATGAACATGTCCAATAGACGTGACATTCACAAAATTTAAAAAAGTAAAGTAAGTAAAAATGAAACAATCAAGCTTAGCAGTAAGAAAATATATAAGTAGAGATTACAGCCCTTTCATAAAATAATTTCAAAAACCATGTAACAGAGTGCAGGTTTCCATACTGTACACTACACAACATGAATTAAACAAAGTTACTTAGAAAACTATCTAAGAAGGATTGGGTATGCTGGCACATGCCTTTAGTACCAGCACTCCATAACCTCCACTACAGACTGGGATATATAGGGGAACCTAATCTCAAAATAATAATAATAATAATAATAATAATAATAATAATAATAATAATAATAATAATATGTAAGCCATTAATACATAGAAATCACCATGGAAATAAATTGTAAGAATTCAAAGTACTGGGTTGTAATATTTTATGAAGATATTTTCATCTTTAAAGGAAAATTATTGTGAAAAAACATCTTAAACAAAAGCTAACAACCAAACATACAAATACAGCCAGGTGTTGGTGGCAGGTGCCTTTAATCCCAGCAGTAGAGCGACAGAGGCAGGCATGTGTCTGAATTCTGAGTTCAAACCCAGGACAGCCAGGGCTACACAGACAAACCCTGTCTTGGAAAAGTAACAAAAAAGGAAAACTAATCTCACATTAGCCCTTCCAGTGTCTAGAACAGTGTTGTACATATATTCAAACTGATATATTTACAGTCAGTGTTGAATAATGATAGTTCATTGGCTTGGGATAATTTTCCTATAATGCTGCTTATTTATTATATGTGACATTTTTATAGCTAATGCAAGTATTGGATACATATACCATAAATATTTCTGGGACAAAATTATTTAATGCTTTAATATAATATTTCATGAGCTACATGATATATTAATTCTTACTTTAATAATATGTATGAATTCTTACTTTCAATTGGACTGTGAGGAGAATGACAGGGCAGATGACAAGGTTCATAAATGGTGTAAATAATTCTATTTGTTTTTATTACATTATATTTAAGTTTCTGTGTATTAAAGACTGACTAAACCAATTAAATCAGCTTTGTTTTTTGGGTGTATGATAAATTTTCAAAATTGTTAGACTCAGCATCTCATTCTCCTGTGTCAGGGCAAAAAGATCAATGATTTGGTGGCATGGGTTTCCTGTCACAGAAAGCAATTTCTAGCTCTCCAAAAGCAAGTGCTTTGCTGAAGTTCAGGGACATCTATATTTCTCCTATGGACTCAGTCCATTATTTGCATCTTCATTTAAATCACTTATATCTATCTGCCCTAGTCACCTACTTTGCATTATCAAACTATCCTATAAACAGGGAAGTGGCACAATCTCAGAAGTATGATTTTTCTTAAATGTTAGATATACCAAATCACAATGCTTGGGAACTTATCTCTGTGAGTTGATAGTGCGACTGCTTTTGCTTAGTAGCTTCCCTTGATATATTGTCACCTTCACACTGTGTATTATCCAGGTACATCTGGCATTTGAGTTTGTATTGACATAATTGTGAAGATATCATTCATTGACATCTCCACTTGTTTTGTCCTCTAAGGAATGCTTTTGAAAGGGTTATGTGCCCCTACCATGTGGATTTTTCACTCCTTTATCTAAATTACTGTTCTTGAAATAATTTTGGAATGGAGATTCAGAATAAATTTTGTTTTCTAGAAGCATTTCAATAGATTTACATCAGTCAGCTCAAGGATGTAGACAAAATGAATGAACTCTCAAACTTTTGAGGTCGTTCTATCCTGATATCCTTTTTAGTGAATTAAGGTCTCCATATTTACCTAACTTGCACATTTTCCCATGAATACTAAATAGAAATTTACTTAAATACACTAATAATAGATCTTCCAGGTCATTGCTTTCTCAAATTCAAGGAATTTTGCTGAGAAGTCATAATTCATCAGAGAAAAAAAACATTTCAATAGCTAAAATTTTTTCAACTGCATAATTATAATTATGTTTGAATATCATCATTATATTTGGGCACATTGAGATGGTGATTTTAAGAAGGACAGGGAGATACAGTGATAAATCATTATTCTTTTCCTATGATATCTAATGATTTTGCTATATAGAGACAAATATGGTATTCAGCTCTGCCATGAAAACAAGAGCATTTCGTATCTGTAATGACAATTTGTCAAAAATTCACTTAGTGATCTTCCTGTCACATGTCTAAATAGTAATATATATGGGGATTTGAGGTACTAAATTTGCCTTTATTGCTGATCTTACTGCAAATAACATATAATGTAAATACATTATATTATATGCATAATAAATAGCCTGTTTTTTATAAATAGTGACACTCTTCAATTTTTCACAGATTAATCCAGATATATTTAATCCTTGTATTTAAGTATCAATAAGTAAAAGGATATGACAGACTCTGAAGCCCCCCTTGGAAGTCCTCACCCTCCCTGGGGACCAGAAATGGTATGGGATAGGTAGGGTGTTAGTGAGGGGCAGGGGAGGAGGGAAGGGAGAGGGAACTGGGATTGACATGTAAAACAATCTTGTTTCTAATTTAAATTAAAAAATGGAGAAAAAAGAAAAATTTTAAGATGTGATACTAAAGCTCATTGTGCTGGATACTTTTATATGAATTTGACACAAGCTTACATCATCTGAGAAGAAGGAAAATCAATTAAGAACATTCCTCCAAAAGATCAAACTGTAGATGAGCTTTTATGGCATTTTAATAATTGATTATTTTCTTAACATGTTTGATTGATGCCAAGCATTGGTAGTGTATGCCTTTAATCCCAGCACTCAGAAGGCAGAGGCAGGAAGATCTCTGTGGGTTCAAGGCCAGCCTAGTCTACAGAGCAAGTTCCAGGATAGCTTCCAAAGCTACACAGAGAAACCCTGTCTCGAAAAACAAAACAAAAACAAAAGAAAACCAAACCAAGCCATATTCAATTGCTGTGAGAGGGTCCAGCCCATTGTTGAAAGGGCCAACCCTGGGCTAGCAGTGATTATGGGTTATATAAGAAAACAGACTGAGAAAGTGATGAGGAGCAAGCCAGTAAGCTGCACCCCTCCATGGCCTCTGCATCAGTTCCTGGCTCCAGGTTCCTGCTCTATTTAAGTTCAATGATGAACACTGATGAGGAAGCTTAGTCACAATAAGCCCTTTCCTATCTGTCTGGGTCCCCTAGGCTAATGCAGGCATCATCCAGAATAATAGGAGATACAGAAGTTAGATTCTTGATTATTAAACACCTAGCCTGTGAGAACACTAATGCAGTATGCCAACACTGCTCTAAGACCTTATTAAAATAAAGGTAACATATGTGAATTCATTCAAATTTGTTCAGATATTGGATGCTCATACACTCAGGAGTCAGCTATGGCTGCTGCGTTACAAGGGATTTCAGTTAAGCATATGTTATTCCCATGAAAAAATAAAGTCTCAGGGAGAAAGAAAGCCAGAAAACCTTCTGGAAATTGCTTTGGACATAGTCAAAAAGGGCACCAAGTCAGACAGTGTCTTAACAGGAAAGTCAAGCAAAGTTCTCCCTCCCATGGCCAGCTGCCAGAGCTGGCTGTCAGGAAATGGCCATAGCCAGCATGGCCTGAGAGCCCAAGGAGCCTGTATGGATGGTTCAGTAGCCTTTAGCAGAGGAGAGAATAAAGAACCTTTCCTGTTTTGTGGTTATAAATGAGATCTAGAGAAAGGAGGTTAATACAAGATTTCAGAAAAGTTTATGAGACACAGACACAAGGGACTGTTGCCCAGATGCACCCAGCAAAAGTCTGTGAAAATGCAAATGAGACCATGTCAGCTAATGAAAGCTTTGCATCTTCGATTAGAAAAGACAACTTACAAACTTTAAATAATTTTAAAATCTTATTTGGAAATATGGCCCCATTCAAAACTTATCTACAGGGGATCTTGAGCCCCCTCAAAGAGATTCTTAAGGGAACTTATGACACTAGTTCCTCTAGACAGCTCATGGAATCTGCTAGACAAACACCGATTCAAATGGAACATGCAATTGACATGCACATGGAGCTTTGAAAACACAACTTCAAAAAATAAGTAAAGGTAATCCTTTGCTCTATGTGTAAAATCTATATATGAGTGAGTTCATACCATGTTTGTCTTTTTGTGACTGGGTTACCTCACTCAGGATGGGTTTTTCTAGATCCATCCATTTGCCTGAGAATTTCAAGATCCCATTTTTTCCCTCTGAGTAGTACTCCATTGTGTAAATGTACCACATTTTCTCTATCTATTCTCCAGTTGAGGGGCATCTAGGTTGCTTCCAGGTTCTGGCTATTACAAATAGTGCTTCTATGGACATAGTTGACCAGATGTCCTTGTTGTATGAATGTGCATGTTTTGGTAGATGCCTAAGAGTGGAATTGCTGGATCTTGAGGTAGACTGATTCCCATTTTCCTGAGAAACCATCACACTGATTTCCAAAGTGGCTGTACAAGTTTGCACTCCCACCAGAAGTGCAAGAGTGTTCCCCTTTCTCCTCATCCTCTCCAGTATAAACTGTCATTGGTGTTTTTGATTTTAGCCATTCTGACAGATGTAAGATGGCATCTCAGAGTTGTTTTGATTTGCATTTCCCTGATGGCTAAGGATGTTGAACACTTTCTTATGTGTCTTTCAACCATTTTAGATTCCTCTTTTGAGAATTCTCCATTTAGTTCTATACCCCACTTTTTAATTGGATTATTTGGTATTTTGGAAACTAGCTTCTTGAGTTCTTTGTAAATTTTGGAGATGAGTCCTCTGTTGGATATGGAGTTGGCGAATATCTTTTCCCATTCTGTGGGCTGCCGTTTTGTCTTGCTGACTGTGTCCTTTGCCTTACAGAAGCTTCTCAGTTTCAGTAGGTCCCATTTATTAGTTGTCAATTTCAGTGTTTGAGCTACAGGGGTAATGTTCCCAAAGTTGTCTCCTGTACCAATTAGTTCAAGGGTGCTTTTCCACTTTCTCTTCTAAAAGATTAAGTGTGGCTGAATTTAGGTTGAGGTCTTTCATTCATATGGACTTAAGTTTTGTGCTGTCGACAGACTTGGATCTGTCTGCAGTCTTCTACATGCCAGCATCCAGTTATACCAGCACCATTTGTTGAAGATGCTTTCTTTATTCCATTGTATATTTTCAGCTTCTTTGTCGAAAATCAGGTGTTCGTAGGTATGTGAGCTAACATCAGGGTTTTCAATTTGATTCCATTGGCTTATCTGTTTGTTTTGTGCCAATACCAAGCTGTTTTCAGGATTACCAACCTACAACCCACACCAATAGAGAAGCTAGGCAACAAGGAGGACTCTAACAGGGACATACATGGTTCCCCGGAGAAGGGGAAAGGGACAAGATCTCCTGAGCAAATTGGGAGCATGGGGGGAGGAGAGAGTGATCTAGGAGAATGAGAATGGGAGAAGAGGAGGGGTGATGAGTACATGAAGGAGCAGGAAGGTTGAGTTGAGGGAAGAATAGAGGAGAGCAAAATAAGAGATACCATCAGAGAGGAAACCAGTATAGGTTTGAGAAATCAGGTACTGGGGAATTGTCCAGAGATCTACAAGGATGATACCAACTAACAATCTAAGTAACAGTGGAGAGGTTACCTTAAGTCCCCTCTCCCTGATAATCAGATTGATGACTAACTTATATGCCGTCCTATAGCCTTCATCCAGCAGCTGATGGAAGTAGATGCAGATACCCACAGCTAAACACTGAAATGAACTGGAATCCAGTTGCAGAGATGGAGGAGTGATGAGAAGGGGTCAATCCCAGGCTGGTGAAACCCACAGAAACAGCTGACCTGAACAAGGGGGAGCTCTTGGCCCCCAGACTGATAGCTGGGAAACCAGCATGGAACTGATCCAGACCCCATGAGTGTGGGTGACAGTGAGAAGGCCTCGAAAATCTATGGGGTCCTCTTGTAGTAGATAAGTACCTATCCCTAGCATAGGAATGGAATTTGGGAGCCCCTTCCACATAGATCGATACTCCCTGAGCCTAGACACATGGGGGTGGGCCTAGGCCCTATCCCAAAGGATATGACAGACTCTAAAGACCCCCCATGGATGGCCTCACTCTCCCTGGGGAGCAAAAGTGGTATGAGATAGGTAAGGTGTTAGTGGGTGGCAGGGGAGGAGAGGAAGAAGAGGGAACTGGGACCTTTTCCCCACAGAGGGGAAGTCTCTGAGGTAACAGCAGAAATGAATTTTGACTGACAAAAATGATTTCTATGTTCCAAGATGTAGTGTGCATAAACTGCCAGACATTCAGTCCTTGGCTGGATTTGGGATAACTAAAACTCACAGAGGTCTGGGGAATTGATGCAGCAGGTTTGTTGAGAAACTGGAAATCTCCAACCGTAGTCTCCTTCCCTTCTCAGACTAAAGAACGATGATGCCAATGGTTCAGGAACACAGCTTCAGCAGATCTCCTTTGAATTCATTGGGGGCAGACTCCTGCAGTCACAGTATCATCAGGTCTGGCATTCTTCTGCTCCACACACTTCACCAGATGTTCTGGCAGCCATCAAACCTTGTTTTCTTTCTGTGAGAAAGAACACAAACATGCCCTGCAGCCCATATTAAAACAGGTTTGGGCCATTTCCATCCTCCAGTGCAGGGACCTTTCCATTTGACTTGAGCAAAAGTCACACACGTACCATCATGCCAGAATCCATCCACAGGAGATTGCTCACAGTCATCCACATTCAGAAAATTTATCTTTGGAAATTGGAAGCAGAAATGCATTAGACTTTAAGACAGGGAAAAAGAAAAGCTTCAGAATTGTGGAGTTACTTGTGCTTCAACCAACATGAGAACATTTTATTGTCCTTTGATTGAGTTAAAATTATGAGTATTGTAATCTAGCCTATTATGTGCCTATTGTTAATAACCATACTGGAATTATTAATGTTTGCAACCTTTGCTGTTCTATGCAAGTTTTAATTGATAGAAAAAAGTCAGAGCTCATTCTGACAAGAATTTGACATGATGCTAATGAATAGTTAGATAAAATGTAATTAAAAAAGCAGATTTGGATTTTGATACAGTTAAAATTAGTGGATACATCCTAAACCAATTTTTAAAGGCCATTTGATCTTGGTCATCCTTTATTCCTTTAATAGGAGATGTTGTAGACATAAATTCATATGTATTGCTTGGCATTTTCAAGCTTACTTGTGAACACTTGATGAAAAGTCATCTCAGAGGTGTATGGCATCAAGTTATGCACAATCCCCTAACCTTTATTTTTACAGAGGCTGGTAGTCAAAGATAGGTAAGATCTTTCTGCATCCAGGTAACCTAAGACAGGTCACACATGACAGAATGTGTCTTCCAATGACAGAGAAGGCTTGAAAGTGAAAAGAGACAACCTAAGACAGACACAGTCATCTGTCTTTAAGAAAAGGAGCAGGTATTAATTAATTAAATTTAGGAGGGAGAATTGTCAGGGCCCATAAAATTGGCTCCACTTCATCCTTGCTTAAGGTCAGAGAGTTCAAAACCACTCTTACTCTTCCAAGGTTAAAGTCATAAGACTTAAAAGTCTAAGGCATGACCACTATAGGATGTTTGATCCTGGTTGTAGATGTCTTTTTTAAATAACAAGAGACTTGGCTCTGAGGTGTGGTTACTCTTGACCCTCAAGACCAGATAGCAAGAGATAGGTCTACCAGTGTTTGAAGAATTAAGGAGGAAGGTATATTTCTTCCTTGTATCTTGATAAAGAAGTTTTTTTTTTTGCCATGTTCCCCTTTTGGTTGTGGTATTTATGAATGCTGAAGAATAAATATGGGGCATCCAGTATTCATTGGGCTTCCCTCAGGACTCTATTCTGTGTCTCTCTTTTTCATAGCATCTTTATCTGCCCTTTCTCAATCCATACTTCCCCTCTCAGGTATCAACCATTCAAGTTGGCTAGATCCTACTAAAGCCTCACAAAGATGAGTTACAACACCTATCCAAGTTGCATTTCATAGTGTTTCATCACAGTAAAAGTAACCTTATCTAGGATAATCATATTATGAATTTGAACATAACCATTATTATAGAAACAATATGTATTTTAACGAAATTATCATTTTTCAGTATTTTACATTCATAGAAAGTAGTAAGGTATTAATCGTGTATGTATGTTTGAAGTTGCGTATGTGTTCAACACAGGTTGTGTCTTTCAGATACATGATATATGGAATATCCAATTGTATATTTCCAGCATATAAAAATAAAATGCTTATATAAATGTATAAAATTATATCAGATCATGATTCACTAATGAGAGAAAAATAGTTCCTGTCAATCATTCTATAATATGGCACTAAAGAAAGGGTGGAGTCTAACAAACAGATTGCACCATTTATTCATATATGAATAAGGATGATACTAGCTACTTTACAAGATTGTTTTGATCACCAAATGTATTTGAATATGTTTTCTTAAACCATAAAGTGTTATATCAGTGGAAAAATTTATTACATGGCATACTCAGGAAAAGTTATGTAGAATGTTGTAAAAATTAAATGACTAAAAGATTGCCAAATATACTCTCTACCATACTTAATATGTAACTGTCAAAGACCTTGTAATTCTTCTTAATGTCTGTAATGTCTACAGGTTTGATAGGGAAGCATATTGATAAATAGACAAATAGGTGCATATAGGCATAAATATAAATATATAATATCTAAATATTCCTGAAGTAACATGTGAAAGCTATCTAAATTCTACATGTCATAGAAAATGGTTTATAAGGCTTAGAGAGGCTATATTTTCAATCAATTCAGTCAGGCTTTCTGAGTGATTCCAACATTGGGCTTGGGTATGCACATTATACTGACATAGTGAGACCTGATTTATTTTAAGTACATCTGTGATCTGTGGTGCATGATACTTTACAAAATGATATGATTAAAAAACTGACAGCGGTATACAATGCATGCAGTTCACAACTAACCTAAGATAAATGTCATATATTTCTTTAAAACTAGTAATATCTTATACATGTAAATGTAAAACTAATGGTCATTTGTAAGTAATTTAAAAATGTTTCCTCTAGAGTTTCTCAGCTGTTTGAACACTGACAATATCTGTGCAATTTACCTTATCAAATAATGAAGATGAACAAGGATATCTTACCATGTCTGTTGGTAGAGTCAAACTAATATTGGCATTGTATTTGTGCTAACTAGTTTTCCATCACTTTTGCAAAATACCTGAGAAAATTAACATAGTGAAGGAAATATTTATTACACTTGTTCATAGTTAAAGACACTGGTGTCCTGTGCTACTTTGCTCAGTTGTTTCTCTGCCTATGCTGAGAGCAAAGTTATTTACATCATGGTTTCCAGGAAGCAAATTGAAAGAGACAATATATGACCATATTTTGTGCTTTAAGGATTAGATTCCTCCAAATGTATCTCCACATTTCTCAGATTTTAAGCACCTCCTTGTAGTCTAGTTAATTATGAAATCATGAATGGATTATTTTATTGATGAATGAAAAACATCCCATTATGCTAATTTTATCACAATTAACTGTACACTCATTGTAATAATACATAATTCAGACTTCAATTGTCATGCTAGGTTCTTTTTACAGAGAAATCACATCAACTGCAAGCATGCACTATGTAGGTACTAAACATGCATTACACACACACACACACACACACACACACACACACACAGGCAAAATATCCATGCACACAAATTAAAACTAAACAATTAAACCTTTAAACAATTATTGATAATATTTAAAAATGTGTCTTATTTTTTTCAACTTTAAATGACATTATTTATACCTTCTCTTCACTAACTCAAAGCCCGCCCATACAATGTGATGGGGGATGTCCTTCTGTATATATGTTTCTTTTATTGGTTGATGAAAAAAAAAACAGTTTGGCAGATAGTGGCAGGAAGATAGGCAGGGCTATGAGATGAGGAGAATTCTGGGAAAGGTAGACAGAGAAGCGCAAGAAAGGATGCCATGGAGGGACAGGGAATAAAGGATGCACCAGGAATTCTCTGGTAAGATAACACCATGTAGAAAAACAGATTATTAGTTATGGGTTAATAATTAAGAGTGAGCTAGCCAATAATTAGCCCTAGCCAACGGTCAACACTTTTTAGTTAATATAAGTCTTTGTGTGTTTATTTGGGGCTGAAGTGGTGACAGGAAAAGGAGGGACAAGAAAACCTATAGCAACAACAATTCTCATTGAGATTTTTCAAGTTCATGCCTTCTTTTATCATTAATATTTACTATATGAATATATGTGTATGCATTCATGAATGCATCAATATAATATGTTCCTTCTCTATAATGTTACTCATATGTATGCTTCTTATAGCTAATAACTGGTATTGGATAATCGATTTTGGGATTTCTTCTACAGGTATATAGATTCAAAAATCCTCAACAAAATACTTAATCAGGTTTCTGTATTTATTTTGGGGGAATTTCACATTTAACTAGAAAACATTTTTAATACATTAAACAAAATCTTGTAGACATCTCATTAATTATATCTTTGTGCTTGTAAGTAATACCTGCTCACTTTATAAACAAGTGTAGATTATTTAGATTGTAATTTAGATGATGAATACTCTATCATTGGCCCCTTCTTTCCTGCCCATTGAGAGTGTCTCTTGGTGAATATGGCAATGTTGAAAACTTACTAGATAGAAATCACATTTCAAGAAAAGAAACAAGAGAAATTTGAAGAATGGACTCTATATAATAACAATTCACTCTGCACAATGACTAGTGTCCTAAGAGAACTGCACTAATATAATTCCAATAAAGCTTTGTTTCTGAATGAAGTATCTTTTACTACACCACCTTTCCTAAAGTTCCCACCACCGACCTTGGGACCCAGTTTCCAGTATATGACTTTTCATGACATACATTCACATCATTGACAAAATATAACATTCATTCTGGAAGATTAAAATGATATGCATCAGAAAGCTATTTCAGTCCTGTAAAAGCACATTTTATGTCAAACTGCCATACACATTTTTTATGGAGTATAAATGTAACCAGAATACTGGAACTCATGTTGCCTGTCAATATGAAGGCCAATCAGCAGAGACAGGAATCGAATCTTCAAGTTGTGCTTTATTCAGTGATCCAGTGACCTGAGAAGGCAGAAAATTAACAGCTTTTTGAAAAAACTGTTTCATCTGCCAGAATGCATTATATGGAGAAAGTGTATAGGAATGAAAGGTCCATCATTCACTTCACATTTCAGTCTTTCCCCTCAAATTTCATGGCCACTCACAGTACTGAGACTTCTGATGTCTGTATCCCTCTTAATTGCTACAGTTTTTCTTATACCTATCTCTAGATGATGCTCAGGAACACCATTATTATTATTACTATTATTATTATTATTTTGTTTATGTATTCATGTATTTATTTTAAAATTTTATAATAGATACATACACACACTCATACACACACACACACACACACACACACACAAACACACACACACACGTGTTCTCTTCTTTTTCAAGGTAACCTCTTTCTTCCTGACTCTATTGGAAAATGAGTTATTTACCAAAATGTGGGGAATTTATGTGGCTACACCACTAACAAAAATTTTTTATCCTCACACAGCAATCATTAATTGCTTATGAATATTCATGGAATGATGAGATCTCATTATCCACTCCTCTATCCATGGTGGTATCTTTGTGGGTCCAATCTTACTTTTTAGAAGAATAGTCTGGTTTCTTTCAGTATTAACATTGCACCTCTCCAGTGACATATTAATTGGTTTAGATGAATTGCAATGGTAGCTTAGAACAAAGAAGATAGTAGCAGGGTTTATGTGATGTATTATGCTATTAATAATATATATTTGCAGATTTTTGTATGATATAGGACAAAAATGTGTCCTTATAATAGCCAAGACAGTGTCCCTGTTATTCCCTTCTGTCTCCAATCAGAAAGTAAAATCAGTGTGTGCAATAAGATATCTTATTCTCTGGAAATTAATTGATTAAAAATTATCCTTACTTGCCCTGACCTCTCCTGAGCCCTACTCCTGCCCAAGGTACTCATCACCCCAGGATCTCTCTGGGCCTGTGGCTGCAGAGAGCGAACCCGCCTGCATAGAGGGGGCCCTCCCAGACAGGAAGGACCGCCTTGAGTCTGGAAATACCTCACTCTACTTCCCCCCTCTGACTCCCTGACCATTCCTGAGCCCTACTCCTCCCCAGGGACCCCATAACCTCAGGATCTCACTGGGCATGCAGATGCAGAGAGTGGTCCCACCTGCATAGAGTGGACCCAGCCAGACAGGAAGGATCTCATTGAGTCTGGAAATACCTCACTCTCCCTTCCCCCTCTGCCACCACAAACTCTCCTGGGTGAGGAGACTACCAGGAGAGGCAAGACTATCCATAACTGCAGACATTGAAGTCTTGTCCCACACACACCACCAGGTGATAAGAGGAGACAGAGAGACCCCACCTGCACCCATTGGAAGAAGAGATGGGAAGAAGGCAGAAAAAGAACACACTCAACAGAAAGACCAATATGAAACCACAAGAATCTAGGGACTCCAAACCAGCAAGATCTGAAAAGCACAACACAGAGGAAGAAGAGACAGACCTAAAAATCTACTTAATGAAGATATTCCAGGCCCTTAAAAAGGAAACAAGAAAATCTCTTAAAGAAATAGAAGAAAAAACAAACAAAAAATTCAAGAAATAAGTAATTCTCTCAAAGAATCTAAAGAAAAAAAAAAAAACCAAACAAGTGAAGGAAGCACTGGAAACAGTTCAAGTCCTGAAAACTGAAATAGAAACAATAAAAGTACAGAATGAGGGGATTCTGGAAATACAAAGGCTGGATAAACAATCAAGATCTAAGGATGTGAGTATAACCAATAGAATAAAAGAGATTGAAGAGAGAATCTCAGTTGTTGAAGACTCACTAGAAGATATACAGTCATCGACCAAGGAAAATCAAAAGTCCAACAAATCTCTAACACAAAATATCCAGGAAATATGGGACACCATGAAAAGACCAAATCTAAGAATAATAGGTATAGAAGAAGGTGAAGATATACAGCTCAAAGGTACAGAAAACATATTCAATAGAAACATAGAAGAAAACTTCCCCAACCTACAGAAGGATATGCCTATGAAGGTATAAGAAGCTTACAGAACACCAAATAGACAGGACTACAAAAAGAACTCCCCTTGTCACATAATAATCAAAACACCAAACTTACAGAATAAAGAGAAAATATTAAGAGTAGCAAAGGAAAAAGGTCAAGTAACATATAAAGGCAGACCTATCAGAATCACATCTGACTTCTCAATGGAAACTTTGAAAGCCAGAAGGTCCTGGATAGGTGTCCTACAAACACTAAGGGAACATGGATGCCAATACAGACTACTGTACCCAGCAAAGCTTTCAATCATTTTAGATGGAGAAAGCAAGATATTCCATGACAAAACCATATTTAAACAACACATATCCACCAATCCAGCACTACAGAAAGTCCTAGAGGGAAAACACCAACCCAAGGAAGATAACTACAGTCACAAATACATAGGTAATAGATAATGCAACTGTACCAAATAGGAAAAGAAAACAGGAGGGCAAAATCCACACACAATGACACCACCAACAACAAATTGAAAACAAACAATAACCAACAATCAATGGACATTAATAACCCTCAATGTCAATGGTCTTAACCAGCCTATAAAAAGATACAGGTTAAAAGAATGGATACAAAGACAGAATCCATCCTCCTGCTGTATACAAGAAACATACCTCAACTCGAGAGACAGGCATTACCAAAGAGTAAAGGGTTGGGAAAAGACTTTCCAATCAAATGGACCCAAGAAAGAATCTGGTGTAGCAATCCTAATATCTAACAAATTAGACTTCAAACTAAAATCAATAAAAAGTGATGAGGAAGGGCATTTCATACTCATCACAGAAAAAATCCATCAAGATGAAGTCTCAATCCTAAACCTCTAAGCCCCAAATACAAAGGCACCCACATTTGTAAAAGAAACATTACTAAAGCTCAAACCCCAAATAAAACCACACATACTTATAGTAAAAGACTTCAACACCCCTCTTTCTCCACTAGACAGGAGCACCAGACAGAAACTTAACAAAGAAACAAAGGATCTAACAGAACTTATGACCCAATTGGGATTAACAGGCAGCTATAAAACATTCCATCCAAACACAAAATAATATACCTTCTTCTCAGCGCCACATGGAACCTTCTCTAAAATTGACCACATACTTGGCAACATAGCAAACCTCCACAGATACAAAAAATTGAAATAACTTCCTGTATCTTATCAGACCACCATGCTTTAAGATTAGAATTCAACAGCAATACAAATTGCAGAAAACCTACAAACTCATGGAAGTTGAATAACAAACAATTGCACCATTCATGGGTCAAGAAAGAAATAAAAATTGAAATTAAATACCTCCTAGAATTTAGTGAGAATATAGACACAACATACCCAGACATATGGGGCACTCTGAGCAGTGCTAAGAGGAAAGTTCACAGCACTAAGTGCCCAAATAAAGAAACTGGAGAATAGTCACACTAGAGAATTGACAGAACAACTGAAAGCTTTAGAACAAAAAGGAGCAAACTCACCACGGAGGAGTAGATGCCAAGCAATAATCAAACTGAGGGCTGAAATTAATAAAGTAGAAACAAGGAAAACATTACAAAGAATAAATGAAACAAAGAGTTGGTTCTTTGAGAAGATCAACAAGATAGACAAACCTCTAGCCAAACTAACCAAAAGGCAGAGAGAGAGCATGCTAATTAACAAAATCAGAAATGAAAAGGGGGATATAACAACGGACACTGAGGAAATCCAGAGAATCTTTAGGTCATACTTTGAAAACCTGTATTCCACAAAATTGGAAAATCTAAAGGAAATTGACAGCTTCCTGGATAAATATCACGTACCAAAATTAAATCAAGATCAGATAAACAGTTTAAATCAACCTATAACCCCTAATGAAATAGAAGCAGTCATCAAAACCCTCCCAACCAAAAAAAAAAAAAAAAAAAAAAAAAAAAAAAAAAAAAAAAAAAAAAAGCCCAGGTCCAGTTAGCTTCACTGCAGAATTCTACCAGAAATTCAAACAAGAGCTAATACCAGTACTCCTGAAACTGTTCCTCACAATAGAAGCAGGTGGGATATTGCCAAACTTTCTATGAGGCTACAACCACTTTGATACCCAAGCCACACAAAGATATGACTAAGAAAGAGAACTACAGACCGATATCCCTCATGAACATCAATGCTAAAATACTCAATAAAATATTGTCGAACCGAATCCAAGAACATATCAGAAAAATCATCCACCATGATCAAGTAGGCTTCATCCCAGGGATGCAAGGATGGATCAACATACGAAAATCCATCAATGTAATCCAACATATAAACAAACTGAAAAAGAAAAACCATATGAGCATCTCACTAGATGCTGAAAAAGCCTTTGACAAAATCCAACCTCCCTTCATGATAAAGATCTTGGAGATAACAGGAATAATAGGAAGATATCTAAACATGATAAACGCAGTAAACAACAAACCAATAGCCAACATCAAACTAAATGGAGAGAAACTCAAAGCGTTTCTCTGAAATCAGGAACAAGACAAGGCTGTCCACTCTCTCCATATCTTTTCAATATTGTACTTGAAGTTTTGGCTAGAGCAATAAGAAAAGAAAAAGGGATCAAAGGGATACAAATTGGAAAAGATGAAGTCAAACTTTCACTATTTGCAGAAGACATGATAGTCTACATTAGTGACCAAAAAACTCTATCAGGGAACTCCTACAGCTGATAAACACCTTCAGCAAGGTAGCAGGATACAAAATTAACTCAAAAAAATCAGTAGCCATACTATATACAGATGATATATCCAATGAGAAAGAAATCAGGGAAACAACACTTTTCACAATATCCACAAGCAACATAAAATATCTTGGGATAACACTAACCAAAAAAGTGAAAGACCTGTATAATAGGAACTTTGAGACTTTAAAGAAAGAAATTAAAGAAGATACCAGAAAGTGGAAGGATCGCCCATGCTCTTGGATAGGTAGAATCAAAATAGTAAAAATGGCAATCCTGCCAAAAGCAATCTACAGATTCAATGCAATCCCCATCAAAATCCCAACACAGTTTTTCACATTGAAAGAACAATACTCAACTTTATATGGAAAAATAAAAAACCCATGATAGCCAAAACAACTCTTTACAATAAAGGATCTTCTGGAGGCATCACCATCCCCGAATTCAAGCTCTAAAATAGAGCCATAGTTCTGAAAACGGCTTGTTATTGGCACAAAAATAGATAGACCAATGGAATCTAATTGAAAACCCTGATATTAAACCGCACACCTCTGAACACCCTATTTTTGACAAAGGTGCTAAACCTATACAATGGAAAAAAGATAGCATCTTCAACAAATGGTGCTGGTACAATTGGATTCGGACATGCAAAAGATTGCAAATAGATCCATATCTGTCACCATGCACAAAACTTAAGTGCAAATGGATCAAAGATCTCAACATAAATCCAGCCACACGGAATCTTCTACAAGAGAAAGTGGGAGATACTCTTGAACGAATTGGCACAGGAGACCGCTTTCTGAACATTACACCAGTAGCAGACATTGAAATCTGAAATTAATAAATGGCACCTCCTGAAACTGAGTTGCTTACGTAAGACAAAGGACGGTAAGACAAAATGACAGCCCACAGAGTGGGAAAATATCTTCACCAAACCTACATCTGACAGAGGGCTGATTTCCAAAATATACAAAGAACTCAAGAATCTAGACACCAAAACACCAAACAATGAAATTAAAAAGTGGGGTGCAGAACTAAATAGAGAATTCTCAACAAAGGAATCTGAAATGGCTGAAAGACACTTAAGAAAGTGCTCAAAATCCTTGACCATCAGAGAAATGCAACTCAAAACAACTCTGAGATACCCTCTTACACCGCCCAGAATGGCTAAAATCAAAAACACCATTGACAATTTTTACTGGAGAGGATGTGGAGGAAAAGGAACACTTCTCCATTGCTGGTGGGAGTGCAAACTTTTAAGACCACTTTGGAAATCAGTATGGTGGTTCCTCAGAAAAATGGGAGTCAGTCTACCTCAAGGTCCAGCAATTCCTCTCTTGGGCCTATACCCAAATAATGCATGTTCATACAACAAGGACATATGTTCAACCATGTTCATAGCAGCATTGTTTGTAATAGCCAGAACCTGGAAGCAACTTAGATGCCCCTCAACTGAAGAATGGATTGAGAAAATATGGTACATTTATACAATGTAAAAATTTATACTCAGCAGAAAAAAGCAACGGAATCTTGAACTTTGCAGGCAAATGGATGGAACCTAAAGAAACCATCCTTAGGGAGGTAACCCAGTCACAAAAACTCAAACATGGTATGTACTCACTCATATATTAATTTTATACATAGAGCAAAGGATAATCAGCCTACAATCCTCTTCACCAAAGAAACTAGGAAACAAGAAAGACTCTAAGAGAAAAATGCATGGACCCTGGAGAATGGGAAGGGGCAGGATCTCATAAGCTAATTTTGAGCATGAGGGTAGGGGACAGGGAGCTGCCAGAATGAGAGGAGGAGAAGAGGAGGGGAGAGGAGGAAATGGAGGACCAGAAATGTTGAGTTGGGGGAAGAATAGAGGAGAGCAGGATGAGAGATACCATATCAGAGGGAGCCATTATATGTCCGAGGAGAGATCTTGCACTAGGGATATTTACAGAGACCTTCAAGGATGACACGAACTGACAATCTAGGCAATGGTGGAGAGGATAAACTAAATTTTCTTCCCCTATAATGAGACTGATGACTACTTTTTATGCCATCCTAGAGCCCTCATCCAGTGGCTGATGGAAGCAGAGGCAAACATCCAAAGATATACACTGAACTGAACTCTAGAACTGATGGGGAATGTACTGTGTATGTTTATCTTATTGATTGTTAAATAAAATACTGTTTGGCCAATGAGTCAGCAAGTAGACAGGACTAGGAGTCAAAGAGGATTTGGGAAATGTAGTAGAGAAGTGCTGATCCAGGCAGGAAGTGACATAGCAAGGAGACTCATATTTAAACGAAGGAGAAACAGGAAGGGTCCCCTTTATCCCTTCCACTCCTACTTCGGGGCTGGCTACATAGAACCTAGTTGCAGAGAGGGAGGAATGAAGATCAAAGGGGTCGGTACCAGGCTGGTGAAACCCACAGAATCAGTTGGCCTGAACAAGGGGGAGCACATGGACACCAGACTATTGTCTGGGAAGTCAGCACAGGACTGAATCAGACCCCTGAACATGGATGTCAATTAGGAGCCCTCTACACTCTAGGGGGCCCCTGGTAGTGGATTAGTATTTTTCCCTGGTGTAAGAAGGGACTTTGGGAGCCATCCCACGTGAAGGGATGCACTCTTGGCGTGGACACATGGGGAAGGCCTAGTCCCGGCCCAGGATGATGTGGTGGACTTTAGGGAGCCCCGTCGAGGGCCCTACCTTCTCAGGAGAGTGGAAGGTGGATGCAGTGGGGGGGTAGGTGGAGGAGCTGTGGGGAGGGTAGAGGGGAAGGGAGGGGAGGGAGAAGGGTTTGACATGTTAAGCAAGCTTGTTCCTAATTTGAACTAAAAAATTAATTACAAAAAATTAAAATTAAAAAAATAAAATGAAATTATCCTTACTTGTACATTTTTCTACTATAGAAAATAAAAACAAATGTAATTGAACTTTGATGGTGACTGGTGAACATTACAATTTTTTAGAGTAGCATTATTTACTGCAAAGGGAATCTGATGATGTCCTATGAGGAAAAACTCCAAGACACAAATTTGAATAAGATGGGTCAATTACATGATGGGGAAAACCACAAAAACAGCTGACCCAAGTTAGTGGAAGCTCACAGACTATGGACTGGCAAGTGGGAAA
Organism: Cricetulus griseus; assembly: GCF_003668045.3. Taxonomy (NCBI): domain Eukaryota; kingdom Metazoa; phylum Chordata; class Mammalia; order Rodentia; family Cricetidae; genus Cricetulus; species Cricetulus griseus. The sequence goes on along the minus strand of NC_048604.1, from coordinate 23,287,945 downwards.
CCTGCATGGGACCGAACTAGAACTTTTGAATGTGGGTGACAGTTATGTGACTTGCTCTATTGGGAGGACCCCAGGCAGTGGCACCAGGACCTATCTCAGTGGTATGACCTGGCTTTGTCCGAACCCATTCTCTATTGTGGGATACTTTGCTCAGACTTGATACAGGGTGGAGGGGCTTGGCCTTGCCTCAATTGTGTATGCCAGACTTTGTTGACTCCCCAAGGAAGGCCTTACCCCCTCTGAGTAGTGATTGGGGGATGGAAAGGGAGAGGTATGGGGCAGAAGAAGTGGAGAAAGGGTTTGTATGTAAAATGAAAGATAATTTTTAAAGAAATAGGAATGTAGAGTTTATATAAATGCAAAGTGTGCATTAAAAGTCTATTTCTACCAGTAAAAAAGACAAATATACAATTACCAAAGTAAAATAATACTTATAACACAAAATGATATTTTAACACTAGATTAAAATATTATACAGTGTCTTCTCAAATTATGTATCATTAGAGTTCTATTTTGGAATATGAGACATCAGGATAGTCAAATTAGTACATCATTATTTACCATACAAAATTTCATTGAAGAAATATTGAAATAGTCCATTTTCTCTTCAAAAAAGTTGTTATCTACTTAAGCCAAGTATAACATAAATTGCTTTCGGGAGGAAAGACCTTTCATTACAGGCAAAAGTAAGCTACTAATGGATATGAAAAGCACTAAGTTGTGATGATGTTCAGTGGCAGACTGAATTGTTTAAAATGACTTCAAAATAATAATCACATTGGAATTAGAATACCTAAGCATGCACAGATGTAACTTGGCCCACAAAGTCATGTATTAGAAGAGAATATATGCTCTAAATCATTAATGTTTTTAATGACATGAAAATTTATATATAAGGAGAGGGTAAGCTATTCAGTAAAGGAAAGAGTTTTATAATTTATAAAATATGTGAACATTTTAATATTGGAAGTAAAATAATGTGAGTGTATATTATGATATAATATATTGTTTTTCATGTTGTCCTATCATATATATATATATATGTGTGTGTGTGTGTGTGTGTGTGTGTGTGTGTGTGTGTATGTGTGTGTATGTGTGTGTGTGTGTTTATACTTGAATTGCATTAACTACATTAATGAGTAGAATATCTCATAATGAATTATACATTAATTTACAAAACTATGTGAATAAAATGCAAAAAGAAAAATGTCTCACTACAACGTAAGATATGTTATTTTCAGTATTTGTATTTAGTGAACTGAATATATGGTTTAGCAAAATATACTTTTTTCTTTTTTTATTAGCAAGAAAATTATTTTACATGTCAATCCCAGATCCCTCTCCCTCCCCTCCTCCTCTGTCCCTCCCCAACTAATGCCCTATTCATCCCAAACCCTTTCTTCTCCACAGGGAGGGTGAGGCCATGCATAGGGTGTCTTCAAAGTCTGTCATATTCTTTGGGATAGGGCCTAGTCCAACCCCCTTGTGTCTAGGCTCAGGGAGTATCCCTCCATGTGGGATGGGCTCCTGAAATCTATTTGTATGGTAGCATTAAGCACTGATCACTACAAGAGGGCACATAGATTTCCATGGTCTCCTGACTGACACCCACATTCAGGGGGTCTAGACCCCTTTGCTCATCAGTCCTCCTGTGCATCTGGATTTCAGTTCAGTTCAAGGTTTGTCTGTGGGTGTCTGCTTCTACTTCCACCAGCTGCTGGATGAGGGCTATGCGATGGCATATGAATTGTCATCAATCTAATTATCAGGAGAGGGCATTTAATGTAGCCTCTCCTCTGCTGCTTAGATTGTTAGTTGGTGTCATGTTTTTAGCTCTCCAGACATTTCCCTAGTGCCTGATTTCTCTTTAAATTTATAATGCCTCCCTCTATTGCATTATCTCTTATCTCGCTCTCTTCTGTTCTTCCCCCAAGATCCACAATTAATAAATGGGACCTCCTGAAACTGAGAAACTTCTGTAAAGCAAAGGAAACAGTCAACAACACAAAACGACAGCCCACGGATTAGGAAAAGATATTCACCAACCCACATCCTACAGAGGACTGATCTCCAAAATTTACAAAGAACACAAGAAATTAGTCTCCAAAACACCAAATGATCCAATTAAAAAGTGGGGTACAGAACCAAATAGACAATTCTCAAGAGAGGAATCTAAAACGGCTAAAAGCCACATAAGAAAGTGTTCAATGTCTTTAGTCATCAGGGAAATGAAAATCAAAACATCTCTGAGATGCCATCTTACTCCTGTCAGAATGGCCAAAATCAAAAACACCAATGACAGTTCATGTTGGAGAGGATGTGGAGAAAGGGGAACACTTCTCCACTGCTGGTGGGAGTGCCAACTTGTACAGCCACTTTGCAAATCAGTATGGTGACTCCTCAAAAAAATGACAATCAGTCTACCACAAGATCCAGCAATTACACTCTTAGGCATATACCCAAAAGAAGCACATTCATACAACAAGGACATATGCTCAATGATGTTCATAGCAGCACTATTTGTAATAGCCAGAAACTGGAAGCAGCCTAGATGCCCCTCGACTGAAGAATGGATAGAGAAAATGTGATACATTTATACATTGAACTTTTTCCATGTTTAATGTTGTTACTTGAAAATTTACTACTGTTTATATATTGACATTATTAACTTCATCTTTTCCTTCAGTGATAGTACTAATTGAAATAAAATACTTTTTTCTCGAGTGTACTTGGATCATATTTTCCACTCCCTAATTCTTCCAAACCCTGCTCAACCAGGCTTTGTATACTCACTCTTCTGTCTCAGAGGGACCCTCTAAAAAATGAATATCAAAACAAACAAAGACCACCACCAGAAATATAAAAGACAAAACAAAAATTTCTCAAAAATGGAATTCATTATATGTTAGTCAATTTTTAATTAATTGTAGTGTTTCTTTTTTTTCTAAAAGGCTTTATGTTTTTACTATTGAGAACAATTTTTCTACCTCTGGAACACATATTTCCCTTGTACAAATTATAATAATCAGAACATAGCTCACTTCTTTTAACATTAGTAATATATTAATAATGATTTTTTTCATTCTTCAATTAAAAACATATATTTTTTTTATTTCCTAAGGTATGTTTTCGAAGTCTTTATTTTGATGAATATATTTCTCAGTTTCTTTAACATTCATGGAAAAGGAGCCCAAAATTTATATTTTATTTAAAATTGTTTTTCTTTCATACAATAAATTTTGACTGTCCTCTTCCCCATTTTCCAGCTTATCCAAGATCCTCCACACTTCCTTACCACCCCAATTTCATGATCTTTTTCTCTATCTCTCAAAAAAACCAAAAATCAAAGTAAAGTTAAAATCCAACAAATAAACAAAAACCAAAATAGAACAAACACTAGTTAAGCAAAATCATACCACACGTGCGCGCGCACACGCAAACACACACACTGGAGTCTGTTTTGTGTTGACAGACTATTGGGCATGGTTGTTGGGGAGGGCTGACATGATCCGTGGTTGATGTACCCAAGAGCTGAGGTCTTGAGTAACTTTAGACAAACATAGTTTGTCATATACAACAGGGCTGACATACATATTAAATCACAGAGATTGTGTTATCTTGCAGAAGCCTTGCACAAGTTTAGATCAGACAAGGGCAAGTGGATACAACTTACTACCCTTAACCAAGAATCTGTTTTGCAATTCATACCTGCTGTGGAAGGAAAAATCAAAAGATTAGTGTTATTTTTTTCTGAAAAATAGAAGTTTTCAATTGTGCATGAGTCTTAATACATTCATTTCATGGCCTAGTGAACATCAGCATGTTAAACAACATTACTGATTCCTTGTTTCCTTGCTTATAATGTGGGGATGAGCCCTTTTAGATCCCTTTTACATGGGTTCTTATGAACCTCAATTTACCTAATTAAGTGGTTTGGAAAATGCTACAAATTCACCTGGTGTTGGTGGCACATGCCTTTAATCCCAGCACTTGGGAGGCAGAGGCAGGCAGATCTCTGTGAGTTTGAGGCCAGCCTGGTCTCCAGAGCGAGTGCCAGGATAGGCTCCAAAGCTACACAGAGAAACCCTGTCTCAAAAAACCAAAAAACAAACAAACAAACAAAATGCTACAAATTGTCAAAAAATAAAAAGAACTGTAATTGCTACAGCTCATAAAAGTAATAAAAGATACCAAATTGTATCTTTTTATTTTATTCATTGATACATGAGATAAAAAGAAAGTTATTCTTACTATGCCTCTCAAGATGGGTATTATTGACAGAGAAGGCAGAATCATGAACACATTTTTTTTCAAGAAGCTTTCATCAGAGCTAACATATTACACCAGGAAAGAAAAAGCTATATCTAACCTATGACACAATGAGGGGTTTTTGTTCACAGACTAGAATATGTAGCATTTTAGAAGAGGGATCTAAAGAGAAATGTTCAAAGACTAAATCAAAGCAAGAACTTCTTAAATTAGTCCATTTTTGAAAGAGAAAAAATCAATAGGGAGTATTTATTATTACTGTGCATGTGAAGAATGACTTTGCCCATTTAATTTTATTTCATCAGTATTTATAATATTATATGATATGAAATTTCTACTTTTACTAGTCATTTTATTAAAAAATAACTGTTCACTCTGCTAGTATTTATTGTATTTCAAAGTAAGTAAACTGATTCACAAAATTATTAAGTATGTCTCTAAAGTGATAACACTTTGACATGACAGACATGGAACATGCAACATTGAGTCTTAGTTAAAATTTAACTTTCAGATAACTGAATATTTTTGAAACACAAGAAAATATAAATACTGAGGATGACTTTAGTGAAAATTTATATGTAGAATCTAATGTTAGAAAAATATTTTTAATTGTCAGATCTTAGAGGACAGACAAAATAGCATACTTTTCTGACAGATGTTTAGCACACACAATGAATATTTGATGGTAAATTATCATCAATCATCAAAATACATACTGCATTAGACTATTCTAATTTTAATTCACTGTTAATTCATTATAGAGCAGTCCTATGACGAGTGATCAAACCTAAATGGAAGAGGAAAGAGAAATTTCCATTTCTTGAAACCCTAATATCTTCACATTATCTTCTCTTCCTACTTCCACCAAACCTATTAAGTATTACCAGATTTTATTCTTTTTTTACCCTAAACATACAGTGTAGAGATTAGCTAGTTCTCAATATCTCCCAGTGGTCAATAAGAAGACTAATATGGTTTTTCATATATGTAGTATTATATGTATAAAAATAAATTAAAAATACAAGCAATGCTGCTATGAACATAGTTGAGCATATATCCTTGCTGTATGGATGTGCATTCTTTGGGTATATGCCCAAAAGAGGAATTGCTGGTAGACTGATTCCCATTTTCCTGAGAAAAATGCCATACTGATTTCCAAAGTGGTCTTACAAGTTTGCACTCCCACCAGCAATGGAGGAGTGTTGTTCCCTTTTTTCTACATCCTCTCCAGCATAGACTGTCATTGGTGTTTTTGATTTTAGCCATTCTGGCCAATGTAAGATGGTATCTCAGAGTTGTTTTGAGTTGCATTTGCCTGATGGCTAAGGATGTTGAGCACTTTCTTATGTGTCTTTCAGCAATTTTAGATTCCTCTGTTGAGAATTCTCTATTTAGTTCTCTACACCACTGTTTAATTTCATTGTTTGGTGTTTTGGTGGCTAGCTTCTTGAGTTCATTGCATATTTTGGATATCAGCCCTCTGTCAGATGTGTGGTTGGTGAAGATCTTTTCCCATTATGTGGGCTGTCATTTTGTCTTGATGACTGTGTCCTTTGTCTTACAGAAGCTTCTCAGTTTCAGGAGATCCCATTCATTAATTGTTGATCTCAATGTCTGTGCTACTGGTGTTATGACCTGGAAGCAGTCTCATGTACCAGTTCATTCAAGGGTACCTCACATTTTATCTTCTAAGAGGTTCAGTGTGGATGGATTTATGTTAAGGTCTTCGATCCATTTGGACTTAAGTTTTGTGTGTGGTGATAGATATGGATCTATCTGCAATCTTCTATATGCCCTTCCCCTATAATGAGACTGATGACTACCTTATATGCCATCCTAGAGCCTTCATCCAGTGGCTGATGGAAGCAGAGGCAGACACCCACAGCTAAACACTGAGCTGAACTCTGGAACCCAGTTGCAGAGAGGGAGGAGTAATGAGCAAAGAGATCAAGACTGGACTGGTGAAACTCACAGAAACAGCTGACCTGAACAAGGGGGGAGTGTATGGACCCCAGACTGATGTCTGGGAGGCCATCATGGGACTGATCTAGACCCCTGAATGTGGATTTCAGTGAGGAGGCCTTGGCACCCTATGGGGCCTCTGCTAGTAAGTAGATCAGTATTTATCACTGGAGTAAGAAAGGACTTTGGGAGCTCATTCCACATGGAGGGATGCTCTCTCAGCCTGGACACATGGGGGAGGGCCTACCCCCTGCCAAGGATGATATGACAGACTTTGGGGATCCCCATGGAGGGCATTTCTCTCTTTGGGGAGCAGAGGGTGTGGGATGTGTTGGTGGTTGGTGAGGGTGGGAGAGGAGGGGAGGGGAGGGAGAGGGAGCAGGGATTTACATGTGAAGCAGGCTTGTTTCTAAATTGAACTAATAAAAATAATTTCTTGGAAAAATTCTAATGGCATAGAATCAAAGAATTATACATATTAGAGCCTATTTTAATGAAAATTTGATAATGATGCTACCTTGTCTATGTTATATGTGCATATATATTCATATATTGTAAATATAATGTAAAATGGGTATTTATATATGTCATGTGTGATAGAAAAAAATTTGCATTAGTTATGGATATAAGAATAAAAGGTATTTATTTGTTCAAAAAATAGAACTTCAGCATAATTATCAGTTCTCTCCTTGTATTGGAGTTAGTGCAGTATTATTTTTGTTGACATCCCTCTTTTCACTAATTTTCTCTTTCATGTTTGGCAGATGGAAATTTCAGTGATCTTCCAAAATCACAAGATGATTTGATTGCTTACTATAACCTTTAAGACTGTGGTTCTTGTACATGGAGTTCTTAATTGGTCTAAGTAATAAAATCCTAAATTCAGATATGGAGAAAATGCTGAGAGATCAGAGAGAAGGAGCAAGCCACCACCCTACATTTCCTCCTTTGCATTTCAGGAGATCAGAGAGCAAGATCCTGTTTCTCCCTCCTTATATCCTGTTTCCTTCCAGCTACTTCACTTCCTGCCTGTCTGTACAGACCTCCAGACCTCTATGGTTATCTAGTGGCAAGCTCCACTCTCTAACCTTCAGACAGACTTTATTTTTATAAGCAAGATATCACAGATTCCTTCCAACATTTAAGCTTGTTGGCATCACAAACTACTTTCTGCCATTCAATGGATTTCATCCAATAAAACTGTCTGAATTACCTTCCTTTGTAGCATGATAAATAAAAGACCCAGAGACAGATATTAGGGTTCAAGCTTCAAGCTGAAAATCAGAGAAGCAAACCAGCCAGCCACTAGCTCTTACCTCTATATCAGTTCAGACCAAAGGGGCGATCCTCAAACTGCTCCCACTTCAGTGCTCCTCAGATTCACTCAGACTACTATGCTCTCCTCAAAATGGCTATAGACTACTCACAGACTGAATGACATCTCTGAGATCCTGTTCCTGTCTTATATACCTAATGCTTGGATTAAAGGCATGGGATCTGAGGTGCTCACATCACCTTTGTGTGAGCTGTTTCTTTTAAGACTGGATCAATTTCGTGTAGTCAGTGTGGCCTTGAAGTAACAGAAGTCCATGTACCTCTTAATCCTGACTCCTGGGATTAAATGTGTCTATCGCCAGTGCATGATCTCTTTGGCTTGAGGCTGGTTTTGCTTTCTGAATCCTCAGGCAAGCTTTAATAAATCATAAATAATATATCACCACATTCCTTGAAAATACTCATATCTTTCTCACCTCTATTGTCTAGATACTTTCTCAACTTACCTTGTTTTCAATTTCCTATGGCACCCACCTAATTATGTATTGTTTTCCATACTTGCTTATTTATTTATTGCCTATACTTTTACTAGGCATTATTAGTCACTAGTATTCAGGAGAGATCTCTTCTGGTGTATTTTTAGACTCCCAAACAAGACTTGTAGTAGGAGTGCTTCAATGTTTATTTGTAAAACATAAACTATCTTAAATATTTTCTTAAACATTCATAAGTAGTAGAGCTTAAATTTGAAACTGAAAGAAAAAAGACTTATATATCTAGTATTTTAAAAGATAAGCTTGTACAAATGCACTTATTTAGTCTGTTTTCTTTTTTTGCAGCATCACCCTTCTTACACAGTCTGCTCTTTTTTTGCTTTTATTGAAAATAGATTATTTTCTCATACAATATACTCTGATTACAGTTTCCCTCCCTCTACTCCTACACTCCATTTTCATCATTCGTTCGAAAAGAATAGGTTTTTAAATGATAACAACAAAATATGCCAATATAAAATATAATAAGATGAAGCAAAACTATCATATTGATGTTGGACAAGAGTCTTGATGGCAGGCACAAGAATCAGAGACCCACTCATTCTCACCGTCATGAACCCCATAAAAATACTAAACTCAAAGCTGTAATATACACATAGATCACCTACTGCAGGCCTGTGTAGGCCCTGTGTTTGATGCTTCTTTTCATTAAGTGCTTCATGGTGCATATATAGGAGCAACTAAGAGGGAAAGAGTGTGAATATTATCAAGATAGAGTTTAGTAAATTATCTATTAATGAACAAAAATATTAATAAGAATAAAATATTAAAAAACCACTGGCTGTGTTTTAGAGTAACTATCTATGCAATAATTTACTAAGGCAATACTTTTGCGACTTACTTCAAATACTAGAATAAAGATCACATGAATTGCAGTCATGACAAAGGAAATTTTTATTTCCTGTTAATTGAGAGGTAATATAAAATATTCTCCCAGTCTTCCCTATTTTAATCCTCAAGAATAAGAACTTTTTATACCATATGTAAAGAGGGATGTTCAGTAGGATATACTTCTGACTTAGAATTAATCAGTGGACAATGAAGAGCAGAGTACTTTCAAACGTGTAGATAATAAGATGATAGAAAATTTCCTTTTCAGAAAGTGATGAAAACAGAGTATTGATGACCATGTGGCTGTCGTACTGTAGGTTTAAAGCAAATTCCATGTGGATCTTTATAATAAAACACCTTATTGCATTTAAAGGCAGTTACAATATTAATGTTCTCTAAATTCCAAATCTTCTAAAATAAGAGATATGATGATCTAAGAGTTAAAAGCCTGGGTATACAATGATTCAATTTTTTTATGGCAGATTTAAGGTAGAGCCCTATCCTCTTATTTGCCTTTTTTGCTCAAAATTGAAATACAGCTCTTGGTTTTTATTGTGCCAACCTGGACTGATACTATGTACTTCTGAATTCCCTTCCATGAATAATTGCCTACATAATGCAAGGGTCATCACAGATATTTTGCACAAGATGTAAAGGAGGAGTTAAGCAGTAACTTTTTTATATTCTGTTCAGATCAAGTTAGAATATAGGATTTGGTTGCTTTCAGTACTTTCTGTTTATTTTCTGTTGGGCTTTCTAATTAGTATGTGGCAAAAAATCATGTCCAAGGATATTCCAGGAAATTCTCTCCTTAAGTTTCTCTAATTTGATATACTTGTTTATCTCTCTGGTGACAGAAAACAGCTTTTGCTATATAAGACAATACACAACCACACTGAAGCTGTCAAGGTAGTACACAAGTAGCTTATATGTTTCCATCCATCCTTAGGGTTTCCAATAATACATGAAGTTTCTAATTTGTCCTTATTATATTTACTATACTTCAAACTTGCTTCTATTTCAGACTTTGCAGTCTAACATTAGACATAGGAAGAGAATAAATTTTAAGTACCTTTTACAATTACCCAAGGAAAATATTTTTAATCTTATGATTAAATATTATCTATGTATGTGTATTATCATATCAAATTTGAAATATATATCAGTAAAACTTTAAGGAGGTTGAGAATTCTTATTACATTTCCTTTGGTTAGTCAATGGCATAACATGACTTAAAATATGCCAAATAGTTGATGAGAAGCATGTGAAGTGTTCATTGTCATGAATGTACTATTATTAGATTTTACAGTAACTGCTCATATGTGTACCACTGTGCATATAGAAATAAATATTTCAGCCACAGTCAGGTTTTTGCTTCTAGTATTTATTACTCAAAAGTTTAGATGTATTTTTATTTGTCTTTTGTTTTTAATAATTTTCTGGTACACAAACCTTTGCCTCCTAAGACACAAAAGGAAATGTTTTAAATTGCAAAATTGATTTCACGCTAGATATACATAAGAAACAAAATTCTGTTTGATTAAAGAAGCATATACATCCAGCTGTTTTTGTAATTGGGTGATTCTACACTAAATCTAGCTTTTTAACTGTTACAGTTAAACACAGGTGCACACATGGAAATATGTAGGAGAAACTGCTGGTCAGCCTACCCAAGCTGCAGTCACCCAGTCTAGGTTTCCAGGCCAGCATACATGAACATGCACAGCATGCACTTCCTCCCTGAGCCAAGTCTGCCTCTATGCCCAGAGACCGCTGACTAAGAGACACCTGATCAGAGACACCAATGAGAAAAAGACAGAACAGCAGTGGCAGTTGTCTGAGCCAATACCTTGGGAGAGGGTAATGTAAAGGCAGGCCTAACTTCTTTAATAAAGGAGTCTGCAGCAAGCTCTGCTACCCACTGACTCTCAGTGCCTGAGTCCTTGGTGCTGAATCTTCTCATCCCCTCCCTGAAGGAGTGCCCAGAAAAAATGACTTACACTCACTCACATATTATGCATAACTATTTTTCATAATCATATCTCTCTGCCAAGCAGCTATAGGATCGAGCAGTTTGAAAACACTCATAACTAATAAAATATAGTGTTACTGTTAATTCCCCAGTTCTTATACTGAGTGATAAGATGTCTTCCTTAACCATAAACTACCATGTACACACATGGCATCTCCTCTTGGCTCAAATAATAGAACAAAAGAATTGTCTGTTTTACAAAGATCAGGAATTATATTTCCCCAATCATATAAATCATAGTTTTAACAAGATATTTCTTAAGCATACGCTCTGGGGAAGGCTCAGTTTATCTATGTAACCTCTTTCCATTTGTTTTATTATTTCATTGTTCTCTTTAATATTGCATTAGGCTTTTCTTATGTGTGTATGTTTTATGTCCACATTCATACAACTTGAAGCTCTTGTGATGAAGCATTTATCTTCATGAAACCCTTTAGTCCTTAATTTTAATAGTACTTAAGACCAGCAGTATTAAGATGAACTCTTCCCTCTTGTACTGTCAAGATAGTCACAGTTTAATAAGTGTAATAGATGGACTGATTTTGTTGTTTTGCCTGTCTTAATCGCTTTATTTTTCAAAGACTTGGTAATAAGATCTCTATGGAGAATTTCTCCCTAGGTTTACTCAATTTTTCCTAAGTTTACTTATTGTTTCCTACTATGTTTAAACATTCATAAGTCATCATGTCTGTTATACTGATACATCCTCTGTAGTAACAGCAGTTTCTCTCACTGTACTTTTTTTAATGGTAGGAGAGACACTTGTAAAAATCTGTTATCTGCTATAGTTTTTAAAATTATAATTTTAAAATTTATGGTTTTAAAAAACTTATAAGCCTTTAATTTCCCTACTTGACTGTTTGATCCTTAATTTTTATGGATTTGCTCAAGCATATATGCAAACAATGATTAAATTGGACAGCTCATAAACTTTATGAAATATAGGAGAATGTTTTGGTTATACATGATTCCCATGGCTAGTATAGCATGTGCCATGTTGCATGTAGTTGATATTGAATTCAGCTGAACTTAAATGAACAGAAACCTTAAATGTTAAATTCTTGTGTCATAATTGTCTCCATTTTGCTTATTGTTTTTCTCAACACTAAATTTGGCTACAAAAATAACTTACAATGTAAGGCTCTGACACGTTAATTTCGGAATATATATAGATTTTCATGCAGCAGTAAGTATACTCCAGGAACTTTAAATATAACAGAAACAATCAAACAGGCTAACAAAATGCATTACCCCAAGTGTAAGTACTCCAAGAAGCAATATTTATAATCAGTAATAAATTATACTTTCATTGTTTTCTTTGCTTCAGATACTTTCTAACCATTTAAGTCTTTCTCATTTAGGTTTACTAATATTGGAGTTAGGTTGGGAAATAATGATGAAGCAAGGACTGTTAAAATTCAGTTTCTTATTCTCATTATAGACCTCACCAAAATCATCATCTATAATAAATAAATAATAACTTATTATACCCAATACAATATTCACACAACCAGAATATTCGCTTCACTATCTCATTCAAAATAAAATATTAGCAAATGTTTTACATTCAGAATATATCTGGCTTTTATTTTAAACAAAAGATTAAGAATACAACATTACTGAATTAACATATTCTTATACAGAGAGGAATCCCGTTGACCCTCCTTATATTTACTGACATAGGAAAATAGTAACACTTATGTAATGAGATTAGTATTTCTTTCAGTTTTGATGCATGAGGATATTCATGAGACAAAAATAATTTTGATGAGGTATGTTTTATACATGTTCAAAAGGGAAGCTGCACTTTGAAAATTGTTCTACACTTTGCATCTGTTCTGAGTATCTTGATGACAGAAATCAGTTTTTGTATTTGCTAAACTGAACAGAGTTACATGAATATGTAAAGCTGAATTAATATTGGAATTGATGGTTTTCTGAACTTAGCTTAATAAAGAATCCGCTGTTTAATTTCAGGTTCTCTTATTTATAGTGGATATTATCATGTTTGGTGTGAGAGTTAGGGCCTCATGTCCTAAGTCCTTAACTTACATATGACAATCTTTTAATCTCACAGCTCAAAGCATTTTTAAACATCACAGATATATGCACCTTTAGTACACAGAATTACACTAATAAAAATATTAATCATCATGGTAAGATATTTCTAAGAGTACAATTCACCTGGTGGTAAGTAATAGCTGTCTAACTGGAGTCAAGGTCATTCTCAACAAGAGGAAAATCATGCCTGATAAACTTGTAAACATTGAAACATATTTTAATATCCAGGTACAATAAAGTCATGCATCTTAAAAGTGAGGCTATTTGCTTTACTGTCCTCAACTAGTGTATTCCAAACTGCATTTGTATTGACTTTTTAAAATCATTTTAATGCATATTTTTCTTTTTTAAATTTATTGTCTCATACAATACATAATGACCACATGTTCCCTTTTCTCTACTCTTCCCTTCCTCTCCCTCCTCCCCTCTCCCATAGATCCCTCCTCCATTTCTCTTCTGAAAAGAGCAGTCCTCCCAGCAATATAAAGGGAAAACCACACAACAAGTTACAATAAGACTAGGCACAATCCCTCATATCAAAGTTGGACTAGGTATCATACCAGGATGAAAAGGGTCCCAAGACCAGACAAAGAGTCAGAGACAACCCCAGCCCCACTGTTGGGGGATCCCACAAAAATCCCAGGCTAACAACAACATATATGTAGAGAACCTAAGGCAGAGACATATATGTCCTGTCATTATTGCCTCAGTCCCTATGAGTCCCTATTAGCCCTCCTAACTTGATTCTCTGGCCTATGGTCTCCTGGTGGTCTCAACCACTATGACTTCTACAATACACCCTCATCCTCTAGTATGGACTTCTCCTATTTGTGCCTAATGTAGGTCTCTGCATCTACTCTTATCATCCAAAAATACTTTCTTTTATATCCAAACACAAGTGTAGCTCTCACACTTCATCAGATAAATTTCCTTTTATAGCAGATGGAGATTATTACAGAAAACTACCACTGGTCAAAATGCAGAAAACAACTGATCATGAGACTCCCAACTCCCAATGATTCATCTACAAGACAACTTATCCATGTAACAAGCAGAGAAAAATGTAGAAGAGAGCCAGAAAGATTGTAAGAGCCAGAGGAAAAGGAAATTTGGTTTGAGATTACGTCATCTAGAAACGTCTGAGAAGCTACACTCATGAAGTCTCGCCAACATGGATGCCTAAGCATTACATGAAAATGGAAGACAATAGTAGACAGGCTAATGTGGTCTGGATAAAACCCAGCAGACCTCATCCCTATATAAAGAACTGTAGGCAAATTCTGAGAAGTAATCTTCCTCAGGTGTGAGCACCCAAATAGGATCCAATACCAAATGATCAACTTTGAAAACATACAGGTAACAGTATACAGACAGAGCAGATTTGATTTATATATTTATGCATATACTAACATACACAGAGACTTATAAAGCAGTAACATTTGCAGAAAGGGACATTGCAAATTTGAGAGGGAATTAGGGCTGGATATGGAAGGGAGGATTACAGTTTAGTTTAAAATATTTTTAAATTGCTTTTTTCCTTCATAATATTTTTATTGATTATTTGGGAATTTCAAATCATGAACCCCATGAAAATTCTGGCTCAGCTTTTAGAGGCTAGGCATATAGTCAAAAATATAAATTGCCTTTTTAAAAACAATCACTATGTGTTAAGCATTGCAAATTCTAGGAAACATTGATAGATTAGAATTTCAGTCAACATTACAATTTTATAGTATAGATATTAAAATAAATACATTATTAATATATCCACTATGCAAACATAAATACTAATGCACAATAGGCTTTTCAAAGTCTACAAATGTTTATCAGTGGTAAAGTATTTTGTCTAGCATGTACAGGTCCCATTTTCAATCCCCAGGACTGCAAATAAGAATAACATCACCAAACACAACAATAATGACTTTGTATAATCTCAGAATTAAAATGTAGTAGAGTTAGGATAAAAAAGAAAAAAATCTCATTTTGTTTTAAGAGGAAGGCTTGATGCCACCACAATTTATTGTCCTTATATATGGCTGTACACATTTCAAATAGTTCAAAATTGTGGCATTGCTCATACTTCACCCACCAGGAGAACATCTTGTTACCTTTCAATCAAAATTATGAGAATTGTAATCTATTCAATTGTGTGTTCATTGTTAATAAACATACTGGAATCTCAGCATTGACCTATTAATATTGTCAACATTTGTTGTACTATGTAAGTGTTAATGGATGGAAAAAGTCAGAACTCATTCTGAGATGAATTTGACATGATGTTAATGAGTATTTCTATATGATGCAATTAAAAGGGTAGACTTAGATTTTGATGCAGCTAAAAATGCTGAAGAAACCCAGAACCAATTTAAAAAGGCCATTCCATCATGGTCATCTTTTATTCCTTTATTAGGAGACATAGTAGCCATAGGAGCATATGTGTTGCTTGGCATTGTCAAGTTACTTATGTACTCTCAATGGAAAGTTGGCTCATAGATGCATGGTGCCAAGCTATGTGCACTCCCTTAATCTTTTATAAACAGAGGCTGATAATCAAAGATGGATAATATCTTTTTGCCTCCAGACAACCTAAGACAGGGCACACATGATGGAATGTATGTACCAATCACAGATAATTCTGAAAGGTTAAAAAGGACAATGTAAGACAAATTTGTCTGTCTTGTGGCAGAATCACAAGTGTTTTATTTTGTAAATTTTATTTAAATTAGGAACAATCTTATTTTACATATCAATCCCAGTTACTCTCCCTCCCATCCTCCTAATGCCCCCACTAGCCCCCATCCATCCCCCATCCACTCCCCAGGGTGGGTGAGGCCTGCCATGAGGGATCATCAAAATCTGTCTAGTCATTTGGGGCAGGGCCTAGGCCCTCCCCTGTGTATCTAGGTTAAGAGAGTATCCATCCATGGGAAATGGGCTCCCAAAGTAAGTTCATGTGCTAGGGATATGTCCTGGTTCCACTGCCAGGCACAAGTACTAATTAAATTAAGAAGGGCCCATACAAGTGACTCCATTCCATATAACTTAAGATCAGAGAGTTCAAACCTATCCTTGCCCTTTCAAGGTTAAAGGCCTAAGACCTAAAGGTCTAAGGTGTGGCTACTGAAGGATGTTGGGCCCAAGGTGTGGTCACTGTGTGTCTTACCTAAATAACAGAATAACTGATCAAAGGTTTGGTACTAGATATCATAATTATCAAGGCTAGATAACAAGAGGTTTGATCTAAGGTGTAGTTAGTATATGTTTTGAGAATTAAAGGAGTAATTACTTCTGTTCCTTGTATCTTTGGTAAGAAAGTCCTTTTGCCACCCCCCCTCTTTTGATTATGGTATATAAGGACTTTAAACAATAAACTTAGGATGGATCCCAGTGTTCATTGGATACTCTCCCAACTCTATCTTCTGGTGCTTGTCTGTTTCTAATCTAAATTCACATTCCCCTTCTAAGGTACAAACTGGACAGGTCAGGAGGTTCTGACAGTGTATGATTCCTTGGAACTGGAGTTACAGATGATTGTGAGTTACCCTCTAGATGCTATATATGGAAATTGTGTATTAAGGTCCACTCAGGCTACTCGTCACCTATTTATTCAATAATATCCAGTAGCTGATGGAAGCAGAAGCAGATACCACACTGAACTGACCTGTGGGAGCCAGGTGCCGAGAGGGAGGAATGAAGAACAAAGGGGTCAGGACAAGGCTGGTGAAACCCACAGAATCAGCTGACCTGATGAGGCCAGCATGGGACTGATACAGACCCCTGAATGTGGATGTCAATGAGGAGGCCTCAGCACTCTATGGGGCCTCTGGTAGATGATCAGTATTTATCCCTGGAGTAAGAAAGGATTTTGGGAGCCCATCCCATGTCGAGGGATGCTCTCTCAGCCTGGACACATCGGGGAGGGCCTAGGCCCTGTCAAGGATGATATGACAGACTTTGGCGATCCCCCAGGGAGGGCCTTACCCTCCCTAGTGAGCAGGGGGTGGATGAGGTCGCGGTCTGGTGGGAGGTTGGGGAGGAGGGGAGAGAGAAGGAGAAGGGATTGACATGTAAGGCAGGCTTATTTCTAATTTGAGCTAATAAAAATGCTATGGAAAAATTAAAAATGAAATCATATTTTCAAAAAATGAAAGCAAGAAACAAATCAGTGATCCATGTTTAACTTAAAATCATTTTCAATATTAAGAAAATTACCGTCATTTGCATAAATTGCTATCAAGTAGTTGGTAAATACTGACTTCAATTCTCTTTTACTTTTCACCTTCAAATAATATCTACAGAACGTCCTCAAGAAAACCATCATTTTACTCCTGCTGGAATTATAATTTATTTACTCCTTTTATCCATAGGTGTTGCTACTTTCTTGCCTTGGAACAATTGTATAGAAGAAAGAATTTCTTTTTTTCTTTATTTTTTATTATTTTTAATTACTCATATTTACATATCCATCCCTCCCATTCTATCGCCCTCCCGTCCTCCCATGTTCCCTACCCAACCCGCCACAACCCACTCCGACTCCTCCCCAGGGATAGTGAGGCCATCTACCAAGCACCTTCAAAGTCTGTCATATTGTTTACGGGAGGGTCTAGATCCTCCTTGCTGTATCTGGGCTGCAATAGTATCCCTCCATAGGGAATGGGCTCCCAAAGTCCATTTGTGCTCTATGGTTAAAGACTGGCTCTGCTGTTAGAGGACCCATAGACTATCTTGGACTCCTAGCTGGCACCCACATTCAGAGTGTTTGGTTTGGCCCAAGGCTGTTTCCCCAGCTTTATGACTAGAGTCTCCATTCTATCAGTAGGTCAAGTCCACTGTTAGAAGAAATTTCAACTAAGAATTTGATTACTAATGAAGAGGCCAAAGTAATGCCTTCATAGCCAATAATTTATTATGATATTATACAAAAGTGCATTATAGCATGCTGTATCTTCTGTCCTAAAGCCCCTACTCCTTAAGCTTATTAAGTTCATCACTTGACTAATAGCTAAGCCTAGAAAAAATTATATATATATATATATTATATATATATATATATATATGTGTGTGTGTGTGTGTGTGTGTGTGTGTGTGTGTGTGTTCTCCTCTCTTAATCCATAGTAATAATGAACATTTTGACATCCGAAAGAGTTATTTTTGTGATTTTACTTATGAAGTGACATCTAAAAATATTTAAACTAAGTAAAGAAATGCATAAAAGAAAACAACATGAAACACTTGAATATATAGAGAACTTATGCCGAATCTATTATTTCCTTGCAAGATTTTTCATCTGTGCCTAATAGTAATTTTTTGTTCCCAAAGACAAAAGGATTATTTGTACTTCAACAAAAGCTTCAATGTTATTAAATCTGAAAATTTCTTTTGTCTACATTCTCTGTAGTTCACTGATGTAAAATTTAATTCCAAATTGTTCTGTATACTATTAATTGCCTTTTAATTCTTCATTGGGATTACCACAGATTCTAGAGTATAAGAATTGGAGTTTGTCTTATAAACATATAGACTTTTGTTTAATAATCACTTGCGAATGACTGGGTCTTCTTGCAATCTATTTAATTCTGCAGTATTAAATTTATACACAGTGGTTTGACATGTAGTTCTCTGTTCCTTTTCCACACACTCCTTGTATTTGTCATCCTCTGTGCCAGAAATATTATTATTGATTTCTGATTGAGTCATTTATCAATTGTGACAAAGTCATTCCTTTCCTTTCACATCTTTTTTTTTTATTTTTATCTCTACTTCCCTCATCATGCTCTATATTTCAGGATATGAGTCTATCATATTTCGTATTCTATCTGATTCTTCTGGTTCTCTATGATTACATTCTTACTAGAGTAATCACAATAAATTTCCAAATTAACCTGTCATTTACTCTAAAATCATTCTTGCCTTTCTAATGATATTTGAAATCTTACTTATTTTACTCAATGTCTCCATCGACAACATTAGCTTACCTGTCAGGTTCCATTCTGTCCAATTCATGAAGTACTCATTATTCTTTAAACTGTATTTTTTTTCTTCTCATTTCCTCAGTCTACTGCCTCTCCCTAGGATGGCTTTTAGTTCACCTCTGAGTTTCAATGGCATAACAGTCATTAAATATAGTTCCTAAGTTTTAGCCTCTTTGAAACTTTCATCTTGGTTTTAGTTTCTTTACTTTCTTTTCTCACATTGCATGCTGTATTTCTTTGATGTTATTTGATTTTGTTATTGTTATTCTGTTTTCTAATAATTACATATCGACTCTATATTTGTTACCTACAGGTCTGTGTCTTCTAGTTTTCATTGCAAACTTTTGGCTCCAATAGTCATTTGCATTTATACAATCATATTGAATAATGAACCATATATGTTTTTGATTATATCTTTTCATCAACCTTTATGAGGTTCATTTTTCTGTAATCAACCTCAAAGCATAGGTGCTACTGAGATTTGCATACAGTTCTTTGTCCCAAATCTTTAATTTGTTCCAAATTAAAAAAATATGCTCACTTCATAGTCACAATAGATGGTATATCTATTCTCTATCATTCTATGGTTGGAGGAAGTATGGTATAAAATCAAGAGAAAAGCAGCTTTGCTACACTTCTTTAATGCACTGAATCTCTGTGAGTTCCTTGTCTACAGCTAGTTCCAGGACAGCCTCCAGACAGTCTCACAAGTGCGTATGATTTACAGTTGAAATATAGATAAAAGCAGATAAGCAAACATCTTTGAAGGCAACTCAAAATTTTGGTTCTTTTTCAATGAATGAATTTGAGACATGCAAATACAGATTATACAAGGAGTACAAAATGAAAAATTTCAAAAAGAGAGACTTAATAAATGTAAGTCAGAAAAGGTGTCCTTGATTTAGATATTCAGTGGTAGTTATTCAAAAACTTTAATCTTGTAGGATTTCTTTCTTTGTGTTTATAATAGCATCATCTCAAATTCAAACAGCATAGTAGACAAATGCCCAGACTTGTAGTGAGTGCACATCAGTATTAGTAGAAAGAGAAATTATTTGAGAAGTAAAGATTTTGCCTATTTCTTCTCAAAGGACATAGATACTTACCTATAAAGGTGGAAAATTAAGCTCATTTCTGGAACATCATTGCATTTAGTAACTAAAGAATTTGACCAAAGAAGAATCATAGTTCCCAACTTAAAGCACAAATATCATTGTCCATTATCTTGTAGCATGGTACTACATTCAGAAGCAGATCCTTTCATTAGTTGCCTGTGTCTTTCCTGAAAATTTCTCCAAATAAAAATGTTGTCAAACAAGGTCCATTATTAGGCTGTAAAAACCTTATATTTGCAAAAGTATAGTATAATGCAATTACATTTTGTTGTAGACACTTGCTTATTAATGTAGCCATGTCAGAAACCCTGAGGAACTCATATAGCATTCAGGAATCTTTTTGGATCTTATTATTGAATAACTCACAGTTTGTTAGAGAAACCTGATACCATATAAGATAATAACAAATGACAGTGTTTATAAGAATGTTCTATATGTTTTATACTACAGCAGGTATTTGTTCATATGCAATCTGTAAATAAAATAGCATTCATTGTACCATACTGTAGATGTTCTACCTTGTTAGGATCAATTGCTACAAGTTAAGCTTTGTATTCATGAAAAACAGTAATGTCTACATAATGACTGCTATGCAAAAATATAAAAGATAAATGCAAATAGCTATTCCTTTAAAATGTTTTACTATGTTTCATTTAGCGTATGTGTGTATTATCATGTGTCGTTGCACATGTATGGAAAGTAGAGAAAAATTTTTGGAGTCAGTTCTCTTCTTCAAACATGTGGTTTCTGGAGATTGATCTAAGTTCACCAGGTTTGGCAACAGGTGCTTTAATTGTTGACCATCTGACTGTTTCCCAACTTATTTTTGATAAACTTATTCAAACACAAATTTTTTCAATATTTTTATTTTATTACTCATATAGGTGTGAGATTTATCTCAGCATAAGGTGACATGATTCAAACATTTATTTCATAAGCACTCACCAACTTCTCAAAACTACTGTATTTAAGCGAGACAGGTAATTGTTTATTCCTGGATTTTTTAAGATTGTATTTTCATTACAACAGGTTTGCCGTCTCTTCCTCAAACCCTTCCATATACTGCTCCCCCTCTCTCAATCAAATTCATAGATTCATAGTCTCTTTTTTCATTATTTGATATTTTATGCATTTATGTATTCACAGATATAACTTGTCTTGTCCACATACTGCTAGGTGCATGTATAATTTGGTTTTGTTTGTTTGCTTGTTTTTTGGTTTTTTGAGACAGGGTTTCTCTGTGTAGCTTTGGAGCCAATCCTGGCACTCGCTCTGGAGACCATGTCAGCCTTGAACTCACAGAGATCTGCCCACTTCTGCCTCCTGTCGACTGGGATTAAAGGCATGTGCCACCACTGCCTGGCTGCATGTATAATTTGGAACAAGAAAACGAACTGAGTTTTTTTCCTCAGGGGAGGATTACTTCTCCTGCTCCAAGTTTTCCTTATTTTCCTGTAGTTCTTTCTGAGGGTTTAGGCCTCATTAACTTTTGCTCATGCAGTTTGACATGTTTGTTGGTGATCTTCCTATTTAGCTCACATCTGTGCCATCTTGTTGGTGAGATTTAAGGGGTGTAACCTCTGAAACACACGTTTTCAGAAAAAGGTCCTTTGGCTCTTACAGTGTTTCTGGCCCACCTTCTGTAATTTTTCCTGAGCTTTGGGTGTCAGAAAGTTTTTCAGATGTAGCCATTTGGAACTGGGTTTATTAGCAATGGGGAAGGACATAAATCTAGAAGAATGTGAGGAAGGGCAAAGAACAGCAGGAAACAAGTGACCTTATAAGGGAACTGGAAAAATGGGAGGCTCCTTAAGATGGGGGGAGAGGTAAGGAAAAAAGAAGGTAACTCTTTATTGATGAAGATACCATGTACTTCCAAAAAAGGGGTCAGAAAACCATGAGCAAGAATGACCTGAATGCCCCCTCCCTGAAGACTAGCTTTAGTGGTACCAGAAATTGTCCATGCAAGTTTACAAAGATGATAGAAAACCAACACCCCAAATACCTGTGATGCCTATGATCCAGAACAATTACCAGCATGGCATCATAGCCAATAACCCTACATGTGATATGCATACTTTGGTGATAACCGAGATCTCTCTAAGTGGATTCATGGGGCATTCAACAAGTTGGAGACCCTGACTGACACTGTGTGTGTGTGTGTGTGTGTGTGTGTGTGTGTGTGTGTGTGTGTGTGTGTGTGTGTGTATCTCGGTCTTTCTCGTTGTGTCTTTGTCCCTTGCTCTTTTTCGCTATCACTTGCAGATTATGTGAGCTCTCAGTTACTGTCCAGTAACATGCCTTCCTTTGTTCCTGTTCCCCGTCAGGATGATCATGGTCTAGCTCTTTCATACTGTAAGCAAGCCCATTAAAATGCTTTAAGAGTTGACATGGCCATGATGTCTCATACCCATAGAACATTAACTGCTACAGCAGTAATTGAAGATAAATGGCTTATGACCTCTAATAATCTATGTAAATAAACATCATTAGACAGATGTAACTTTCTAGAGATAGGGTACATAAATACTGCCTTTAATTATGAGTCACAGACATTTAACATTATATCCTACAACCTACATTAGGATTAATTGAGCTAATTGGTAGTGGTGCACACCTTTGATCCCAGCACTAAGGAGGCAGAGGCAGGCAGATCTCTGTGAGTTTGGGGCCCACCTGATATACAGAGCTAGTTCCAGGACAGCAGGACAGACAAACTCTGTCTCAAAAAAAAACTAAAAATCAATTGATATATTGCTAACACTAAAGGCAGAGTTTCTTGACTGTTATGAATTTACTGTCTTGTATCACTGTTATTCTACTGTTGTGTCAATACACTAAAATTTTGATGAGCATAATTTCCTGAAAGAAACAACTCAAGTGAGACTGAAAGCCAACAGAGGATGCCATTGATTCTCTAAATTTTGAAGACAGCATCAAAATTACAGTGGCAATTTGTGGTGACAAAGGGTCTTTCCAAGCTTACCCAAAGTAGTATGCCATAGCTGTTATTTATTTCTTTATTTAAATATTAAAATGATCATATCTTTGTGCATCCCTAGGCCTTGGTTTAATATTTTTACAAAAGTAGAGATGCATAGTTTTCAAAGGGTGTTCATATTTCCAAAATTATTTATCTTGCACTCACGACTATCTTCCTGTAATATCAACACAGAAATATGTGTGAATGATTTCTGAAGTAGTAGTTAATGAGTACTTTTTCAAAATTTCTTTTTATTTATTTTTGCATCTTTCACATCATATATATTTCATTTACACATCCATTTGTATCTTCCCTTTACACTTGCAAACCAGAAAGTGGTCTCCTGTACCAATTTGTTGGAGGGTTCCACCTACCTTATCTTCTAGAAGTTACAGGGTGGCTGAATTTATGTTGAGGTCTTTGATCCATTTGTACTTAAGTTTTGTGCATGGAGATAGGTATGGATCTATCTGCAATCTTCTACATGTTCAAATCCTGTTATGCCAACACCATTTGTTGAAGATGCTTTCTTTTTTCCATTATGTAACTTTAGCTTCTTTGTCAAAAATCAGGTGATCCTAGATGTATGGGTTAATATCAGGATTTTCAATTCGATTACATTGGTCAACCCTCCAAAATAAAATAACATTTAAGAGAAAAAAAACAAAATCTCATCGCAGAAGCTGTAGTGTGATACAGGCAATCCTTTTGTCCACATGTCTTTACTTGCAAGTGTTCACTGTGGGGAATCATTGATCTGGTTAAAGGGTTCCAGTGTCTGCTACACTGCCAATGCTGGGCCTTCACTGGAACTCCTCGTGAATAGCCTGCTGTTGCCCTGTATGTGGAGATCCTGCAAAACTTTGGGTCTGCAGGGCCAGGTCCCTTCCTGTGCTTCACATATCATAGATTGTGTGGATATTTGAGTATATCAACTCATAATACTCACTCTGGTCCTGAGTAGTTGCAGGGTTGGTCAGCCCACCTCACCACTAAGGTGAACTCTCCTCCAGTGCCCTAACTTTGTTAACCCATTCTAGCAAAAAGCAAGGGGCAGGGCTAATTTTCTTGCTTTCACAAGCTCACAGTCAACATTCCCACATCTGGATCATTAAGGCCAGCACTGTTGTGTTGTCCACTTGGGGTGCAGGGGCCACTGTGGTGATGTATAACATTTATGATTTATTAAAGCTTATGGGAGGATTCAGAAAACAAAGTTAGCCTCAAGCTATAGAGATCTGGCAGTGATGTACACACTTGTAATCCCAGCACTCAGGAGAAAAAGGCAAGTGGCTCTGTCTGAATTCAAGGCCACCCAGGGCTGCACAAAATTGAATAAGTCTTAAACAGTAACAGAGCTCATGCCTTTAATCCCAGCACTAGAGATATATGAAAGATAAGAGCAGTTTCTTCAGTAGTCAGTCTCAGGTGTCTCTAGCCACTTTGAGGAGAGCATAGCAGTCTGAGTGAATCTGAGCAACAGTGAAATATGGAGTAGTTTGAGGATTGCCCCTTTGGTCTGAGCTGAGTTAGAGGTAAGAGCTAGCGGCTGGCTGCTTTAGTTTTCTGATGTTCAGCTTGAAGCTTGAACCCCGATATCTGTTTCTGTGTTGTTTATTTATCATATTACAGGGCACTCTCACAAGTCCTGCAGCTGGTGAGTGGCAGGGATAGCTTTCCCACTCTTAGGACCTCACATACAGCTGTCCCATGATGGGGAATGTACTGTGTATGTTCATCTTATTGATTGTTGAATAAAATACTGTTTGGCCAATGGCAGCAAGTTAGACAGGACTAGGAGTCAAAGAGGATTTTGGGAAATGTAGTAGAGAAGTGGTGATCTAGGCAGGAAGTAACATAGCAAGGAGACTCATATCTAAGTGAGGAAACAGGAAGTGTCCCCTCTTTCCCCTTCCTCCTCCAGCAGTGCAATGTGATCCACTGGCAAGGAGGGACACCAATAAGGTGTCCGATAAGGTAAGTCTTATAAAATATATGAGTTTATGATAGTTAAGACTGAGCTAACAGAGGAGAATCTTAGTCATTGGCTAAGCAATATTGTACCTGATACAAGTTTCTGTGTATTCATTTGGGCCCTTACTCGGGCGGGTGCACATGTGGTGGTCTGTACACAAGCCAAAAGGGGTGAAAAACTGAAATCGAAACTCAGTCAACTCAAACTCTTACTCTAGGTCACCCTGACCACACCCTCGCAGGTGTGGTCAGGCAGACCTGTAGCCAGCCCCTAAGCAGGTGTGGCTACAGGTTCCCCTCCAGGTAACATAATAGGAGAAAAACTCAGTTTTGCTTAAGTGTTAATGTGTTTTGTGGATTCGCTATGTATCATTTAGGTGATGGATGGTTCTCACTCAATGTAATGCACATGTGCACCTTTTGGAGAAACTAGATTTCAAAGTGTATAAAAAATGACAGAATATATAGGCCATTAGTAATTTGACTCAAGTTGATGGTACCCAATAAATCATTCCTATTCCACTAACAAAAAAGATAAATAATCAGATCATATAATTTCAACATATATTGGCACAGGATATACATTTCCATTCCAACATGCAAGAAAGTGGCCCTAATCAGGAAATACTGCTGCTTTCTTTAGTTGTGGAAGAAGATTCCATAATCCTTGTCTTTTATAGCCAGAACCACAGAACCACATGGGTAAAGCTTGCAAGTTGTATTGCTTGCTGAGACAGAAAAATGGCCCCCTCATTCAATTACATCTCCACTGGCTTTCTGTTTTCAATGATTTCCTTCCCTGCTTATGTTTGGCTGTTCTGGAACTTTCTCTGAAGGATCCCAGGCTTAGAACATACATGTGCAGAACAATTCCAGTATTGGTAGCTAATGGAACAGTTCAGAAGGGTGAGTGGAAAGATTGTAAGAGCCAATATACCAAAAAGTTTGCTCTCTCACTGCCTCTCTTAGACAGGGCTGAATAAACAAGATGTGGACAATGTAGGTTCCAAACCTAGAAGTACAGAAAATTGATAACTGCTAAAAGCAGGAAAATTAGTCTTTCTCAGGGATGAATGACCCAATTGGTTACAGAGTACAAAGTGGTCAGCCCTGAAAACATATGCATACCAACAATAAAAATGGACTCACTTAGGTTGTATTTACATTTCTTCCTGCCTCTCAATTAAAGAAGGGCAGTACAAAGAATGGGTTATAGGTAGGGAACATGGAGTGCTTGGAAGGAGTAGAGGGGAGAAGTGATGCTATTCTGCTTTAATTAGAAATGGAAAAATAGTGAAAGAAAGGAGACTGGCCATAGGAATAAGGGACATACAAGTAAAAAAAACCAAACTCATTCTGAGGAGATGAAGCTAAATAGAACAATCTTTGAATATGTTTGTGAGATTTGGAGTTGATTACTAGCATTACATAAAATATCAACATATGACAAGAAAAATAGAGCAAGAAAAAATAAACAAGAAAGAGGTGAGATTCACTCTATCTAAACACTGGTTCTCAGAAGTAATTCTCTGCTAACTACTGGCTCTCTTGAGAAAATAACCTCTATGACAGGTGATGTACTTAACTAATATGCTAAGTAGGAAACTGTGAAAATTGTATTGTTTTACATTACTACTTTCAAATAGAAGACATCTAGAAACTCAGATTACAGAGCTTTTCCTCATGTAAACTGTAGTTTACTAATTCATCAGGCATTTGCTTTTCCTTTTCTATATGGAATATAGATTGATAAACTCTTGGGGTGTTTTTTTGTGAATAGTACTTTTTTCTAAATCCTTTCTAAATATGAGAATTATTTACACTTAAAAACATTCTATAGCATGATGTATTTTTCTACGACATGATTTATTTTTTATTTACTGCTGAACTTCACACACATACACACAACTATTAGAAGACTACTAACTTTTCCATTTTTGTAAGCAAAATAGTTGGTACACAAAATGTAGGACACCTTTAATTTCCCAGTTCATATGTGCAAAATAAAACCTGTAATATGACCCTAATTCTAATTTCAAGGTACACAATCTAATTCAGACATTACAGAATTCTCTAAATAAACAGAATTCAAAAAAAAATGTGTTTCAATTTAATGGAAGGCATGAGAAAAAATGGTACATGCCTGGTCAGTGAAGCAACTCTGTAGCATTGCCTTCTTATCATGTTGCTTTTAATACACAATATAGCATTTGTAGGATGATGGTTACTGTCAGCTTTTCTTTCTCTCCCAATACAAGGAATAAGGTAGAATATAGAGCCTTTGATTAGGCTTATGTAGTAATAGGAGTTTGATATTCTTATTTAAATGTAAATTGCAATCATTACAAAAGTCTCTCATACATCCATCAATTCATACTTCTCAAAGTTGATTATCATTTTAGTCATGGTTTATGAGAACATAAAATTAAAACAAAAGAAGTAAATATTCCATTATTATTTTTGATTCAGTCAGGTACTAAAACACAGATGATCCATGAAGTCTCCATTTTGTAAGTAGTCACAGAAAATAACTCGAGGCAATAGAGAGCTGCAGAAATAAAAGACTCAAGTGTTTGTTTACTACTGTATTCCTGTATTTACTGACACAGAAAATTTTTGCTTCATAAATAAGGAAATTTAGAGTATGTAAATGGGGCGTTAATATGTAGTGAGCTTTTTTCTGGATGATGTGCATAATGAAATATTTAGATGTAGAAATATCTGCCCTTTACATGATATAGAATTAAATATATATTACCAGTTGCCATCAAATATTGAGACTATTCATTAGAATTTCATAATAAACTATGTAATGGAATATTTTTGTCATTCCTTCGTACTAGTATGGCAAGAGTAAAGTGTTAAACCCTTCATATATGGTTTTCTTAGAAGCTGCAATCAAATGTAAAACATTATGGTCTTCATAAAGTAATATTCTATTGTTCAATTCTGTCAGGTGAAAAAAGAAAACACACACAGCAAAAATAACAACAAAAAACCACCCACCAAAAAAACAGGTAATTTACTATATAGTAAAAGTAAAAGCAATGACCTGGCATATATGACTGATTAATTACCCCATCTAATCTGCATTTACATTCAATATCATAATAGAAAATATTCTTAGCACAAAATCACATGTCTATATAATATTTTGGTGGAAATGATAAGGTAAAGGTGGTTTATTAGCAAGTTAAACTGACTGTGTCTCATCTAACAATTGTATATTGTAACAAATTCAGTACATAATGACAAAGTTCAAAGAAATGCACATATACAAAAGAATCTGACTTAGCTATTAGTTGACTATCAAGATAAATGATTCTGGTGTTCTTATGACAAGAAGTAATAATAGCATTAAATGAAGATTAAAAGTCAACATTATTTAGAACATTTGGTTAAGAATAAGCCCACACATGCTTTATGAAACATGCAGTCTTATATAAGTTACTTTATCATTGTTTTACTTTTTAATACTTTGTTTTGATTTTGAGATAGAGTCATTTGATTTCTTTTATTTTGGTTTCAGATTGATGGGTTCAAGTAATCTTCCTGCTCGAGTATGCTGAATAACTAATGAGTATTAGCATGATCCATTCCATCAGATTTAAAATAAGTTTCTTAAATTTTCTGACTTATAATTTCTTTAGTTATATAAGATAAGTAGTTATCCCAGAGTGTCTGTGCATTTCTAGTATGATGTAATTATGGTTTAAATGTATTTCCTAAATATTTGCATTTTGAGTCAGGCGTTGGTGGTGCAAGCCTTTAATCCCAGCACTCGGGAAACAGAGGCAGGCAAATATCTGTGAGTTTCAGGCCAGCCTGGTCTCCAGAGCTAGTGCCAGGATAGGCTCCAAAGCTACACAGAGAAACCCTGTCTCGAAAAAGCAAAATAAATAAATAAATAAATAAATGCATGTTGAAAACCTAATTCAGAATTTAATGAGATAATATTTTTACAGGGTAAATATATGTTAATACATGGTGATAGCTGTAACCTTATGTATCTGAGTTTAATGACACAACTCAAGATTTTACAGGAAGAAGAATGGAGAACTGATGTACCACACTTCTTTTCTTTGTCCATGTAATGCCTTCACTATGTTTTGTTGTATGAAGCTCTTTACAATATATAGATTCTATTTTGATAATCTATTGTAGAACTTGACTCAGAAGTAGGATTTAACAATTAAATAAATAAATAAATCAGTAATTATTTATACATATAATTTTTAATCTTCATTGTTAATGTCCATTCTCTTCAACTCTTTCTCATTCATTCTCTATCCCACTGAACCTCTTTCTTTTCCAATCCAACTACCTCCAACTTAGATGTCTTTTATTCATACCCACTGAATTTTATCAATGCTGCATAATTCATGAATGCTAACATGACAGATTATTTGTTGGAATACAAGTAACATATCACTGGTGACATATCTACCACCATAACCACTAATATCTATTTAAGGTCCAGAATATGATGTTGTACAGGCTTCTCTCAACTCTCTGGATCTTACATTATTTTCACAGACTGTACCACAATGTTTCATGAGCCTTTGGCGCTTGTAGCAATAGATTATATAGAGGTATTGTGTAGGGTCAAATAGTCCACAGACACTCATTTTCCATATTTAGACAACCTGTGAGTCTCTGCATTAACTCCTGCCCAATACAAAAAGAAATTTCACTGATATAAGCTATAAGTACCACTGATTTGTGGTTCTAACCTTCAATATTGAGAAGGTAATTTGACACCATGTCTATCAAGCAAAACAACAATCACATGTTCTGCACTGGTGGTTATGACCTCTGCAAACATTTGTACTTTGACAGGTTTATAATATCATGATGATCTCCTCCTCAATATATTGGATAAAATAATATTTTCTTGAGAAAAAACAAAGTATATCAACATATATATGTACAAAGGTGGCATAATGGCATCCATTACATTGCATATTAATCTGTGTTGTTGGCCAAGGCGGGTACATGAAGACTCCTTAAACCATCCAGACTGATACTAGGACAGAGGGTATCTCTCTGAAAAATGACAGTAGGTCTCAACTGCCGGGAACAACATCCATAATGCTCATTAAATGTTAAAAGTTTAAGTTGGTGCTTGCACAGAGCCTTATCCCTTCCTTGTAATATCTTTGGCATGGGAAAGGACTCTGCAGGCTACAAAATGAGAAATATGAATACCAATCCAGCCACAAAAACCTCTGTCTACAATCTGTCCTGCCTGCAAGATGTGATGTGGCAATGGCAGTACAGAACATGTGGTAGACGTCAATCAACATCTGGTTTAACCTGAGACCCACACCACAACAAGAGCCAATGCCCCAAACAGCTTTGATAACCAGGAACCAAACATTGAATAGCTCAGAGACCTAGGATCTAACCAGCCATTACTGGGAAACTATCAAAGGTAAGATTCCAATGATATTCTGCTACACTCATAGATAGGTACCTTGAGAGTATGTGTGTCTCTAAATTGGAAGTATTTATTTGATCCTTCACTTTGGAGCTCTGGGAATACACCAGAAGAGAGGGAGAATAACTTGTAAGAGTCAGAGGGAATGGAGGATACTAGGAGAAATATGACCAACAGAATCAACTAAGCAGCCCTCATATGGGCTCACTGAGACTGAAGCAGCAAGGAAAGGACCTGCAGGGATCTGAAGGAGGATATATATATATATATATATATTTTAACTTGGTGGTTTTCTGGCATTCCTAACCAGGAAAAGGTAACTCTTTTTCCTGTTATTGGACACTTTCTCTCCTAATACTTTCCTTGTCCAGTCTTAAGAGGATTTTTGCTTTTTCTTATTGCATCGTGTTTCATGGTGTTTGGTTCTTTTCTTGTGGAGACTTGATTTTTTTCTGAAAGGAAATAGAGGAGGTTGATGGATCTTGGGAAGAAGTGTGCTGGGAGCAACCATGGAGGAGGAGGAGGAGGAGGGAAAATGTGGTCAGCATGTATTGTATGAGAAAATAGACTGTTTTCAAAAAATAATCAGAAGGGGAAAATATCAAATGACACAGTGATTTTTAAAACAGAAAATAAGAATTTATATTTCACTGCCTTTAGATGAGAACTAGACAGAAAGTTGCTTAGAAGTTTGAATGATTTATACACATTTTTACCACTTAAAATCATGTTTATTTTCCTTATTTGTTTACTATGCATTCAAAAGGGGCATTCTGTGAACTATTTCAAAGATATGTTTATACTGGACAAATCTCATGAAAAAGTTTCTGAATATCATTAAAATCTAAAAAATAAAGCAATAACATTAAACTCATCTACTTACCTACTCATTGTTTGTGAAAACTGAATTAAGAATCAATGTGTAATTTGTTTCAATGCGCATAACTATTGCACAGAGTGCTAACTTAGTTAACTGCCCAATATTTATTTGATGAATCAATCGATTATAACAGTTAGCTATTCCTTGCATACAACTTTATTTCCAACAATATCTGATGGCATTAATTTTTTTTTCTTTAATAGCATGAACTACCCAACCTTTCCTTATTATTTTAATTTTTTTATTTTTTATATATTTGAATTACAAACAAGATTGAATTACATGGTGATCCCAGTTCTCTTCTTCCTCTCTTCCTCCTCTACCACCCCCCAACTAAAATCCTACCTATCAAATGTCCGTTCTTCTAATATACACCTGATTCAAAATTTCTGCTTCCTCATGACCTCTGGCATCTTTCCTTTTCTCCCCTTCTCAGTCCTTATTTAAGTTCTTCTCAGATTGAAAATGAGGAACTTAATTTCTATGTCTGGTTGCACTAAGTGTCATAAGGCAAATAGAGAGCCTAGTGTTTGATAATATTGATGAGACACAAAAGTCCAAACTTAGGCAAATAGAATGCCATGCAGATAATTGTATTTGTGAAATGAATCCTTACCACTGCTGTTCATTAAGTATTAATAAAATATATGACAAGGAGGATATTTGAAACTAAAAGATTTCTGAAATCTTTATTTGAATAGAAAGGAAATGACTCAATTTAAATATAGAAAATATATGAATATATTCCAGGAGTAGATACACATTTTATAGTTACTTAGACATTTATGTTATACTAAAAATGAAACATTGGTTTTCCAATTAAGTAAAATTACTTTAATAATCATACTAACAAAATAAATGACATGCTTAAAATGACAATTATCTTTTATGAAAGAAATGGAACAGTACATTAAAAGTTTACCCTTGCCTACAGATTTCGTTTAAAAAAATGCATTTAGGAGGTCTGATAAAAATCAACCTTCAAGGTAAAATTGGAACTGAAAGCATTTTTACTTCATTTCAGTCTTATCTATGAAGGTCATCATTTTGTTCTAAAGAAGCATTTAGCTAACAACAGAAAAGAAAAGGGAGACTTCACAATGCTGCTCCAATATATTCTGTGATTCCAATTAATTTGTTTCACCTATACTTATACTCGTAACAAAACTCTCTTCCTTTGAGGCATTTGACCTAGAAGCCATTCTGAAATCAAAATGTTTTCTCTAAACTTTTTATGGGAGAATAAACTTTGATGTTCTTGTCTAGATTTCTATCTTCCTTAGGAACTTCAATTTTTTGTGTATTGAATAAACTGGAATGGAAAGGGTGAAGTAAAAATAATTCTCTGGTGAGATAAAAATTAGGATGGTGACAATTAGAAACAAGTTATAAAAGAGAAAGAAATTAAAATTCAGATTAATGAGGTACATGACTTAGTCCTTAAAACTAAAATGAGATATTCAATTTATTGCATGACAAATGAGAGTATATACATTTAAAATAATGTTGGCAATAAAGGCAGGGACATTGTATTGGTCAACCTGCCAAGCAGTGATATAGAGAATTTGGAATACATTTGTCAGGTCAATTAAAACAATTCACTACATTAGCACATTGGTGTAAAAAGCCACTAAGACAAAGGGATTTGTATCCAGTTTATTCTCAATTTAAGTAATGAAAGAACAAATTAAGAAAAAAAGACTGATACTTAAGGAGGAAAATATACAAAATAATGAAGAGATATAACCATTAAGACTAAAACATTAAAATTAATGAGTATCTATGTAGATCTATTATACATTAAGATATTTCACAATTTGTTCTTTGCCTCTATTATCTGAACAACTGTGGTTATTGCCACTCTATTGACATTGTTCCAGACATCATTATTAGTGAAGAAATATCAGAAAAGAAATTAATGAGAATTTTAAAAGATGTTATGATTTTGTGGATGGAAAACTTATAATTATGAATGCTCAACAGATTTAGATAAAACTTTCAGCCATCTGATTTGTTATAATTAGTCTATAAAATCATATAGGATTTTAGAGATCAAAATCTAGCATGGAAAAAGTATAATTCTAAACTATACAACTTAGAGTAAGAAGAGGCACTACAAATTTTTTTCTTTCTGAAAAAGACAAAAGAAAGTCCTGGCAAGTGATAAGGCAGCTCTGTGTAAGCTAGGCATTGAGGCTCATGAATTCAATTCTTCTGCCATCATTTTGGAATTCTGAAATCTGTGGTGTCATATATAACAATCTTCTAGACTACATAGAATGTATAGTATATTTACAAAATTTCAGAATGAAAAATTTAAAATATATATTACATTAAGATAATCCACAGTTTTATTTTTACCATGCTCCAAATATTTCTTGAGTCCCTACTGCATATTAAACATGGTACTATTCAAATAAGATAATGTACAATAATTAACATAAGAAACACTTGCATGATTATTTTAAAATAAAAAATGTATTGTGAAAATGTGTAAATTGAAAGAAAATCCAAAAAAATCACCAGCTTTTAATACTCAGTTATGTAATATTTGAATATATATTCAGATGTGAATGCTCCCAAACATCCAGAAGGATGTAAAACACAGAAAAGCCCCATTGAAGGAATAGCCATTAAGACATCAAACTTTGTTATACCTGTGTGTTAATTCAATATATTCAGTCAGGACAGATGGCATGAAAAGATGTTAAGTGAACAGAACATATATTTCAATTGCAAAAAAAAAAAACTTCATTAAGCAGAAATTTTATGTATAAAAAACTAGAGTTTAGAATGTTTTAATTACATTTTAAGTCTAATTGTTACCATATGTTTAAAAATACAGTAAGTTTAACTATAATTGAAAATATCCATTGGCAGAATCAATTTTAAATTGATAAAAAAAAATGACAATCAAATCTCCAGGGCATATCTAAGACATACAATATGTGCAATTCCAAACCAAGGAATAAAGTATATATTGCAAAAAAAGCAGGCCATGTCAAAATATAGATATCCTAGTGTACATTAAATGATATTATTTTCTTATCATCTATGTGTTGTATAGCAAAGTATCACTGTTAATTTTCTTATGGTATGTTTTCTTTCCACTTCTTAGGTAACAGCAACAAAAGTCACTCATTTCAGATTTTCTTAGCTTTAAACATGCCTTTCTTACTAAATGTATTGATATCTATATTTATATTGGAAATGACAGCCTTGCTACTTCAGTTAGTCTTTTAAAAGGTTGTTAACATGTTTGTGTCTCATAAAATAAGTTATCTCACTGAAAAGAAAGGGAATGTGGAAAGGCCTTCCAGAGAAGAAATGCCTACATATTCAACATTTGTCATTTGATTGAACCATCATTTGTTGATGCAGTTCTGATTTCTCAAAACAATGAACAAACAACACTGAAGATGACCGGACACACATCATAATGACTCATGCAATAATGAAGACAATATCTGAAAGATTGTGAGAATTATCAAACTGTGACAGAGTAATACAATGAGAACATGCTTTTGGAATAAGTGCAACATATCTCAACAAATTCAGTACTAGAAAACCACAGTGATCTGGATTACAGTAAATTAAAAAGAGAGAGGCTTAGTTTTCTAAAGTTTAGAAAAAATTCCATGTACTGAGGGAAGAGATACAAGAGATACAAAACTATAAATCTTAAGAAAATATCTCACTGGATGTGGTGAGTTTCTGAGCTTCCATCTGGACAGCCATACCCATGGGAGCACATTATATACCCCAACACATCTGCTGCAGCACCAGTGATCGGGCACCAACCTTCTTCCCACCTCTCACCAAACCTTTCACCTACTGTATCAACAACAAAGGGAGCCACATACCCTACCTATACCCATAGTGAAATGTGAGTGTATGTGCTCCTATCTGGACAGCCCTGATCTTTAGATCCTAGCCAACAGGGTTACATCCATGCCTCAAACCATTTACTGCAACCTCAGTGACCAGGAAGGAGGATCTTACCCACCTTACACCCAAACATTCCACTCTGCATCAGTGACCAAGGTAGCCACATGCCCCACCTCAAGGAAGAACAACCACTAGAGTCATAGGCCCCAACTTTAACTTGAGAAAGAGTAACCACCAGAAGGCAAACACTCCACCTGTACCAACTGGAGGAAGAGTGAC
The DNA here is from genome assembly GCF_003668045.3 of Cricetulus griseus. Lineage (NCBI taxonomy): Eukaryota > Metazoa > Chordata > Mammalia > Rodentia > Cricetidae > Cricetulus > Cricetulus griseus. The sequence goes on along the minus strand of NC_048604.1, from coordinate 23,252,430 downwards.
ACAGGCCCAATCTACACCTAGTGGAGGAAGACAGATTCAAAAAGTTACAGGCTCTATCTGCACCACTTGGAGGAAGAGATGGGTAGACACCATTGTAATACATTTAACAACATAAAGAGCAGTATGGCATCACCAGACACTAGTGGTTCTTCAACAGCAAATCCTGAATATCACAATGCAGTTGAAGGAGAAGAAAACAACATTAAAATAACTTTATGAAGATGATAGAGGCCCTTAAAGAGGAATGAAATAATCCCTTAAAGAAATGGAGGAAAAGACAAACAAAAAAATTAGAAGAAACCAATAAATCTATTAAATTAAGCCAAGAAACCAAGAAAAAACAATCAAACAAGTGAAGGAAACAATCTAATACTTGAAACATAAAATAGATTCAATAAAGAAAACAAAAACCAAGGGAATTCTGGAAATGGAAAATCTGGGTAAACAGACAGGAACTATAGATACAAGCATAAACAACAGAATACAAAAGATGGAAGAGAGAATCTCAGACATTGAAGACACAATAGAGGAAATAGAATAATGAGTAAAAGAAAATTTTAAATCCAACAAATTCTTAACAAGCAACATGCAGAAAATCTGGGACACCATGAAAAGACCAACCCTAAGAATACTGGGCATAGAAGAATGAGAACCATTCAAGCTCAAAGGCACAGAAATGTATATTCAACAAAATAGAATGATGTGCCTATGAAAGGAATAGAAGCTTATAGAACACCAAATAGACAGGATGGAAAAAATCCCTTCATGATATAATAATCTAGATATTCTACCTACACTACAAGACCATGGATGCTAGCTCAGACTACTATTCCCAGTAAAGCTTTTGATCCGCCTAGACAGAGAAAACAATATATTTCAAGCCAAAGCCAGATTTAAACAATTCTTATCCATATATCCAGCCCTTCGGTAATTACTAGAAGGAAAACTCCAAGCCAAGGAAGACAGCTGTATCCATTTAAAAACACAGGCAACAGAAAACTTCACAACAGCAAACCCCAAATAAGAGAAACCCACAAACACTACCCCACCATTACCAAAGCCAAATATAACAAGAATTAACAATCAATTACCCTACAAAAAGACAAGGGTGATCAGAATGGCTACAAAAATAGGAACCATCCTTCTTCTGCATACAATAAGCACACCTCGTCCTCAAAGACAGATATTGTCTCAGAGTAAAAGGTTGGGAAAAGACATTTTAATCCAATGGACCAAAGAAACAAGTGTGCATAGCTATCCTAATATCTACCAAAATAGACTTCAAACTAAAATTAATAAAAGCAGATGGAAAATGACATTTCATATTCATCACAGGGAATATCCATCAAGATGAAGTCTCAATTCTGAACATCTATGCCCCAAGTACAAGGGCACTCACATTTGTAGAAGAAACTTTACTTAAGCTTAAAATATACATCAAATCCTTAACACTAATAGTGAGTGACTTAACCACCCCAATCTCACCAATGGACAGTTAAGCCAGACAAAATCTTAACAGAAAAGTAAAGGAAATAGCAAATGTTTTGACTCAAATAGCCTTAACAGACACCTATAGAACATTTTACCTTAACTCAAAAGAATATAGCTTCTTCTCAGCACCTCATGGAATCTCCCCTAAAATTACCAGTTGGTAACAAAACAAGCTCAACAAATATAAAAAAATTAAATGACCCCCATATCTTATTGGATCACCATGGCTTAAAGTTAGAATTGAACAGCAGTAGTATTTTCACAAAGCCTACAAACTCATGGAAATTAAGCAATGCTCAAATGAATAATCACAGTGTCAAGGAAGAAGGAAAGAAAGAAATTAAAGACTTCATAGAAGTCAATGAAAATGAAAGCATAACATACCCCCAAACATGGAGAAATCTCTCACTAGTGACTTAAAAGCACACCTGAAAGCTCTAGAAAAAAAATGAAGCATATTCAGTAGGAGTAGATTATAGTAAATAATCAAATTGAGATCTAAAAACAATAAAATAGAAATAAAGAAAACAATACAAAGAATCAATGAAACAAAGAGTTGGGTTTTGGGGGGAAAATCAGTAAGATAGACAAACCCTTATCCAAACTGACCAAAAAGCAGAAAGACAATATCCAACTTAACAAAATCAGAAATGAAAAGAGGGGCATAACAACAGACACTTAGGAAATCAAAACAATCATTTGGTCATGCTACTAAACAAAAATTCAAAAGAAATGGACAATTGTCTGGATAGTTAACACATATAAAAATTAAATCAAAATCACATAATAAACTTAAATATACATATAATCCCCAAGGAAATAGATGCAGTCATCAAAAGTCTCCCAACTAAAAGGAAAAAAAGCCCAGAGACAGATTATTTTAGGGCAGAATTCTACCAGAAACTCAAAGAAGAACTAATATTAATACTCCTCAAGTTGTTCCACACAATATAAATAGAACATTGCCAAACTCTTTTTACAATGATACAGTTACCCTGATGGTTACCCGGATATCCAAACCACACAAAGACAAAACTAAGAAAGAGAATTAAATACCAATATCCCTCATGAACATTGATGCAAAAATACTCAATAAAATACTGGCAAACTGAATCCAAGAACACATCCAAGTATCATCCACCATGATCAGGTAGGCTTCATCCCAGAGAAGTATGGATGGTTCAACATACAAAAATCTGTTAATGTAATCCATCATATGAATAAGCTGAAAGAAAATAAAACATATGGTTATCTAATTAGATGCATAAAAAGGCTTTGACCAAATTCAATACCTCTTCATGATAAAGTTTTGAAGAGATCAGGGACACCAGGAATATACCTAAGTATTATAAAGAAAATGTACAACAAGACAACATCCAATATTAAACTACATGGAGAGAAACTCAAAGCAATCCCAGTAAAATCAGAAAGAAGACAAGGCTGTAAGTCTGTATCTATTCAATACAGTACTAACTAGAGCAATAAGAAAACAAAAGCAGACCCAGGTCATAGAAGATGGAAGGGAAGAACTCAAACTTTCACTATTTGAAGATAATATGACAATATACATAATTGATCACAAAAAACCTACAAAGGAAATCCTACAGATGATAAGCACCTTTAAATGTGGCAGGATACAAGATCAACTGATTCCTAACTGTCGATAGAAGAGTCCCAGAAATCTTATGCTCCTCTCCCCATGACTTTCCTAGCATTAATTAATTGTATCTTCAAAATATAAGGTAAAAAAATAACTTTTCATCATTAAGTTGCTATTTGAGATAATTTATCATAGTAAGAAGAAAAGTAATTGATAGAAATATACAACACATGATCCAGGAATACCATTATTATATAATTCCACAAAAATTTCTTACTCTCACATATAAATATATACTTGTGTGTGTACATAATGACACATGCATATACAAAATATATATGTATATATATATATACAAATAAGTGGAGAGAATATGACATGTATAAAATATACACAAACATTTAAACATTTTTATATTGGTAACAAAAGTATTGGAAATTAGTTATGTATACACATAAAAAATAAATTGTGGCATATGGCATAATAGATTCTGGGTTCACATCAGCAGAGATAAATGCCATTAACTAATTGTTAAGCCAAAAGCTTTAACAAATCTTATAAAATTAAAATAAGACAGAACTATTGATATACATTATTAAAAAGAAAGAGTTAAATAAGGATGTTGCTAAGGATTGTACAATAAATCTGTAAAGAAAAAAGAAATTAAATCATTTAAAAACCCAAGATACTATTTAACTCCAAATGATCAAAAACTTCATGGATTTCTTGATACACAGTGCACACAACTAATAATGTAGCTTTTGTTGTTTGGTGAGTATATAAATTTTTGGAGAATTATTATATTCAATATTGAGCAACACAAAAATCAGTTGTAATTGATGTATAAATACTAATTTTTATAAACATATAAAATTGAGTTATATTGTCTGTGAGTCTAATTAATTTCTGTGTGTGTTGATTTTTTGATTGTAATGATTTTATGTAATAAACTTTAATTAAAAATACGGGGATTTCCTCTTGATAATGGAAAAATTCCTTGGGATTTTATAATTTCTCACCATGCTCAAATTAAATTTCTGTTTTCCAAGTAGGTATATGAACTTCTAATATATTTAAAGCATTGTATAATTTTATGATAGAATCATGGATTTTCTAAAAATGCCTGTTTTTCTCTTTAAATAATGTCTCTTATAATGTGAAAGTCAAAAGAGGTAGGGATGAGAAGAGCAAAGAATCTCAACAACAATCTGGATGACCTTTTGCACATTGAGCAATTCCTCAGACTCCAGAGCAAAAACATCACTTGTCTGAAAGGACAAAGGTTCTTGTCTGTGCAAGGCTATTTTAAGGTATGCATTCTAGCTCAGAGTTCTCAAAATCCTGTAAATATGCAGCTGAAGAAGAACTTTTTTATTAGGTATGCACACAGTGTGATGTAAGACAGGTATTAGGTAATAATTGAGAAGAAAACCTAGCCTGACTTTGTTTATTATCATTATAGTCATCGTTATTATTAATATCATTTATTTACTTACCTGTTTACAGAATTCCACAACAGTTCAAAGTTGGCCAAAATCTTTGGTATAAGCTTTGTTACATGATCCAGCAAAAATATTACAATATGCAAGTAACATAGTTGTAGGAGCTTAAATGTTATTTATAATAAGAAGATGATTAGGAAAGTTAATGATTCTACATTTTAGGATTCATACCTTTCTTTGTCTCATCCAGGAAGGGTAATTATAACTAGGGAGAGCATATATCTATAGTTTATATTGTTATTTATAGTAGAAGTATAATACTTATAACCACAGACTTTCTCATATAGTGATTGGACTTTCTTCTCTGTGTTTATATTTAATCATGCTGTTTTTTCATGTTTCTTATTAATTTGTATCTAGTTATACCATTTTATTCCTGCTTTAGTATTTACTATTTAGTCATGTGTATGGTACTCACATTGATTTAATATGTTCACTTTTAAGAGAAAACACCTTTGTGGTATATTATAACAAAATATAAGGTCAGCATGTTAGATTCTTTTCTGGACAAATGTAATGTTTTGACTGATTAGAAAGTTAAATGTATTGACTGATAAGGATTTTTAAGTAAAACAGATGCATGTGCAATGACTGAGGCAGATGTAACCCCCCTGGAAAACAATTAGTCCTCCTATACTAATGGATTGGTAGAATTAATAGTGTGAAAATGGTCATATACACCAAAAGCAATTTGTAAATTCCATAAAATCGATCATCAAAATCCTGACTGAATTTTTTATAGAAATTAAATAAAATTTAAAATTTCAATTAAAATGACGCAAAAATATTCAGGTAGTCAAAATTTTCCTGAATAATAAAAGAACTACTGGAAGTATTACCATTCTTGATTTCCAACTATAATGCAGAGATAAAGTCATAAAAGTAACATGGTTCTGCCAAAAAAGATATATTTATCAATGAAATAGAAGTGGGAATTCAAATACATGTGCACACATCTATGGCAAGCTGATTTTTCATTTAAAAAAAGAATACATTCTGAAAAAAATATCTCAGCAAATAGTGCTGGTCAAGTTGTATTGCTGCATGTAGAAGAATGAAGCTAGATCCTTATCTCTCACCCTACACAAAACTCAACTTCAAGTGGAACCAGAACCTTGACATAAGACCTAACATCTTGAATTTGATAGAGGTCAGTGGAGAATATATGTTTAATCTTATTAGCAGAGGAAAAGACTTTCTGAACAGGACTTTATTAGCACATACATTAAGAACTATATTTGAAAAATGATGCTATATGAAGGAAAAATTACAGGAAGCATCTGTTATAGCAAATAACACCATCACATGATTTAAGATGTTTCCTATAAAAAGAAAAAATATTAACCTTACATCAGATAGAAGGGATTGTATCTAGAATATACAACATAACTTTCATATTTATTATCATCAATGCATCCCTATTTTGACATTTTCTGTCATTGTTTCAGATGGTACTATAGCTTAGGTATATGTCTAGCCTCATGAAGCTATACGGTGATCAGATTGATGTTTAAATTTATTATTCATTTGGGAAATTATGGCTGAACATTTGTTTATTATGTTGTTGACATAACTCATACATAGTGACTATTTGATTTATGGGTCTGCAAAACTATGAGAATATTAATTTGAATAAGATGATGGTTTCTTGCTTGACAGTGTGAACATGGAAAGAGACTGAGCTTTCAGGTAAAACATTTGAGTGAAAAGATAAGATTAGTGGATGCTATCATCTTTGTAGAAGAATATTACTAGATAGTGATTTTCCATTAAACTCTATGTGCTATACATTTATCCTAAAATTATTCACTTTAATAATAGGTATTGCTTTCATATATTTTTATGGTCCATGGGAAAATGTTCTATTTATGGAAAATTCCACATGATCCCACAATTTTCTTCACAGGCTGACTGAATATATATTATTAATCTATCAGAAAATATATAGTGACATTTTATATAAATGACAATCTTCTTTGCAGATGACCAAGATATTTTAGTTATGTGCTGTCTCTTATTGGTGAATAAAGACTGTATTTAAAGGCACTTTAAGATGAATTCTAAACTCTCAAATAATAGTATCAAAAGAGATTTACTATTTGATTCTGCAAAAATTTCATGAAGTTTGAGAAATTTAATACTTATTTGCTTCTGCTATAACAATAAATTCTCACTGTCAATGTGCAATTTCTTCTTTGAGGTCACAGCATAGACAAAAAAATAGCTTCATAGTAACTGAAAAAAATGTTTGCAAAAAGCAGTTATAGAATACAAAAATTGTTTTTCTATAGGTGATTATTTAACTAAAGATTGTAACTACCAGTTTTGTTCATGTTAACAAACCAGATAATTAATTCATATGGTTTATTAATATTACATTTATATGTGTATGATTTTTCTTTTTCTATTTGTAATCCACCCCACAGAAAAAAATACTGTTCTTGACTGGTCAATTATTTTAACTTAAAGCAATAATTTCCTTAAAGCAAATAATTACAGTAATGTTATTATTTAAAAGTAATAATACTTAAATGTTATTGTATATGGGCAATATACATGATAAGGAATGAACCAAAGACATTGTGTAATTATATATGCACAAATCTAAACATTCATAAATAAATATGGAATAGAGTAAATACTTAGGATAATTACAGAGATTTCTATAATTGGTGGTATGATTGTAGCTGATAATTATAATTTCCTTTTTCCACTACAAATTCTGTAATGATTTTATTTTCTGGGATGAACAAATTTCATTTCTCAAGAATTTAACACATTAATTTTCTTGGGTATGTTTCCAATAACCCTAATTTAGGCAACCATATCAATGTCTGTCATTGCAGATAATATTTTTCTTACTCACATTTTGGCGTAGTGTTCAGAGGGTTAAATGGAAGATCTTCTCAGTTGTTTACTGCTCATGTATTAAACACTGTGGACATATACGATGTTTGCCATTTGCCTGTAGAATAAGGAAGTTGAAAACTCTGTATTCTCCAAATGAAGCAACATTTCACTGTTACTAGGATGACTGTAATCAGAAAATCGGAATTGAGATATGATTCATCATTTAAGAGCTTTTTCTGCTCTCACATATAATCCTGTTATATTATAATGACCCACTTTGTGGCTCAAAACCATCCATAAATTCACGTACAGGGAATTCAATGCCTCTCCTGAACACTGACATCACCAGGCACACAGATTGTGCACAAGCCTTTATGCAGACCATAGGTTCATACACATAAAATAAATTAATCTAGTATGAAAGATAAAATGACAGCAGTTGAATAATTATGGAGAAAAATATAAATCCTATATGTTGCTAATTAGAGTAGACTATAATACTGCACTGAAAAAGAGGCAGTCAGTTCCACAAACAGTTATATGTACTATTGTCACATGATCTCTTATATTCTGTCCTTTAAAAATATGCAAAAGGATTAAAAATTATATTCAAATAACTAGATACCCATATACGTTCACAGCACATGTTTACTGTTGCTGTTGCTATTGATTGCCCACCAAAACATGATGGTAAGACCCTATTCCTGATGACACTACATATTTCACTCCCAGAACATGGAGAAATCAAATTGGTTCTGACAAGGAAGCTTCCTCTTGGGTGGTTAGATTTTTGAAGTTTCACAAGTTTTTATGTATGTGGCAAAGAGTAAAAGGAAGCCATCACTAGTCTTTCTCAGCTGTGAACCTTGTAAGCAACAATAATGATCACCATGGCAAGATATGTTCATAGACACAATAGTGGTACTAATATTATAGGGACAACTGAGTAATTCTGACTTGATTTAAGGCCAGATGCACAAGAAGCAAAACATGCTTAGTTCTATAAATCTGTCCAAGATTCCACGGTTGTAGAACTCATAGGCTTGTGGGGTTAACCTAATACATTGTGAAGCTGACATAGTATCAAATTGTCCTCTGAACTCACTCACTATACATAGAATAGTATAATTCTTGGAACACATCTGAGACTTTTTAGTGCATAAACTAGTAACTGCCTAAAATGTAGAAAAATACTTCTGTGGGCTGCTAAGGAAAAATGGTGCATCTGTATGATCAGCAGACCAAATCAAGAATCCATGGGATAGAAGAAGCTGAGGTTTGGTCTCGAACATATACCATTGTTCCTGGATATTTTGATCTTTTTGATTAACTATCTCCTCATAGATATTTGAATGAGATGTTTTATTATTATTATCATTCAGTTGTGAGATTCTTTTATCTGTTTCATTAAATATATTTTGAACATCTCTAATGCTTCTTTGATTATATTTGAGTTTTTATTTTTTTAACTTGTTAGTTTGCTTTCATATATATGTAACAGTGCTCACATAATTCCTAGCCCTCCTTCTTTCCCTCTAAAGCCTCCTATGCTGGCCTCTTTACTGTTCGTGTCTGTGTGTGTGTGTGTGTGTGTGTGTGTATGTGTGTGTGTGTGTGTGTGTGTGTGCTGCAAATGTGGTTTTAAGGCTGACCAGTTGGTATTCACCAATAATTAGGGACCTTATCCCTTAGAAGGATTGATGCTCTCACTCTCAGAAGTTGTTAATTGCCTATAACTCTTCATGTTGGGGTGGGGCCCTATCAACATTGGCATGCCAACTGTTGCTGTCATTGTTCAGGTTTTGTTTGCATAATCATATTATTGAAAGTTCATGGCTCATATATGGAAGACACCTCCTCAAAGGAGGAATCTTTGTTCTCTGTCTCTCACAGTCTTTGATCCAGCTCTTCCATAATATTTCCAGATATTTAGCTGTAAAAGTTGTGTTATAGGTGTATTAGTTATGGCTGATGGAAGTGCTGCTAATGTACCATTGGGGATATATTTCCATACTGGTCATTGTTGCATTTTTTAGACATCACATATGATTATGACTATTGATTGATTTGCTTCCTTTACAGTTTGCACAACAACTACTCTTACTATGAAAGCTAGTTCTTATTTATAATTTTTCCAAAATATCTCTTTCTTTGATGGATTTTTCTTATATTTTGCTCACATTTTCAGCCAGATTGCTTATTTTCTCTTGATTTTTGGTGATACTTTTCATCTGTTTCATTAACATTCCTGTTTAAGGCCTGGATCTGACCCATGTGTTTATATCTTGTTTTAGTTAAATCATCATCTCAGAGACATAAAAATATCAAATGCTAAATCTATCCCTGGCCCCTAAAGGCATAAATACCTGTTCCTATGAACTTCCCAGCTTGAGCCGGGCTCCTGCTGCCGGCACCATTTGCTTTGTCAGTGTATTGCCTTACTGATCTCCACAGTTGAAGATTCTTTCTATGGCAGTCCTCTATTAACCTTTCTTTTTCCAGGGACCATGACTAACTAAATTGGAGCTTGTCATCTAGAGAATACTCCTTGATCTCTGTTCTCTGTGGTATCTCAATTTTTAATAATAGATTCTTTCTCAACAACTGTCACTTAAATCATTTAGTACAACAAAAATGTGATTTCTCTGTGACATAGACCTGCACAATGGAGGCATATCTGTATCACCCAAACTCACAACTGAAACAGAAGCTTTGAGAGCTGTTGACTTTTTTCTGATGGTAAGACTACTGACTTTTCATTCTACTTGTTTATGAAACAGCTTCAGCTATTCTAATTATTTCCAGAAAAATGCACATCTTTGGCTGTGTTCTATTTGCTCTATGGAGGGTGCTACATATTTATTTCTTCCTGCATTACAAATTTTATTACAAAACATAATAACTGTTTTTACAATTGTAGGAAATGCTCTATAAAAGTAATAAGAAAAGAGTTAAAAGGGCTATGGTAGTTAAATGATATTTGACAGTAGAGACTTTTGGTTTTTTAGAGACAGGGTTTCTCTGTGTAGCTTTGTAGGCCAGGCTGCCCTTGATCTCACAGAAATCTGCCTGCCTCTGCCTCTTAAGTGCTGGGATTAAAGGCATGTGCCACCATCACCAGGCTGACAATAGAAACTTTGAGTCAAACTGTTGATAGAAGCAAAAGTAAACATAATATATGACTAAACAATTCAGCATAAATAAATATATGAAACTTTGTAATATATACATAAAATGAGAGGCACTAAATATTTGAAGCAAGTATTAAAACAAATTGAATAAAGAAGGGTACATCAAAATTAAAATAGTTACCAAACTCATTGTCCTTTGCCAATCCTGCATAGAACAAGTATACAAAAGAAGAGGAAATAATTGACATGAAATAATTTATAGGTCCTGAAATTCATATGCAGAATGCTACATTCCACAATAAAAAATATTTCCTTAAATACTATATGCATTAAAAAAATCTTACAGGAAACATAATATTCTACCCTACCCCAGAAAGAGACTTGTTAAATTAAAAGATAAAAATCATAATCATGCAAAGTATATCATTCTCACCAAAGTAGAACAAAACTAACAAGACAGAGCAGAAAATTGTCACTTTAAAATTTAGCAAAGAAAGGAAATTACCTTTAAATAATAAAGGGAATTTAAATGTATCTTGATATAAACCTAAACAAAAACATATTATACCAAAAGCTGTAGGTTGCAACAAAGTAGTACTAGGAATATTTAGAAATAGTCTCACATTATTACATTAACTAGTTAAGATTGTAAATGAAAATTTAATATTTGAACAGTAAGGTCCCTGAAATGGTAAGGATTCTTGTCACATAGCATGAAATCCTGAGTTCAATTCCTGGCTCTCATTATGTTGGAAGACTAGAAATGACTTCCACAAGATTTCAGAATGTGTTTTGTAACATTGTATGCCAAATATACAAAATGAATAAGTTAAGGAAAAAGTCTATTTCTACAACTTGAGGAACTAGACACGTACAGATACAGATCTAATTAATCCCAAAGTTAGAAAAAGAAAGAGAATTACTCGAATCAGAACAAAGATAAATGAAGCACAGAGTAAAGAGTAGAAAATAGCCATGGAGCCAATTTTTGATGATTTGATAAGATTTCCAATTGTTTTGTTAGTCTGACAATTGAAGTTATAATGATTTTTTTTTCTTAATTTTAATTTTATTAAAAGGAATGGGGGTGGGGGGAGGGAGAGGGAGAGGGAAGTTATAATGATTTTATAAACAATAAGTAATGCGAAATGGCTCAGTGGTAGAAAGCGCTGGAGGATCTTTGAGAAGACTGAAGATTTATCCCCAGCACCCACATAGCAGTTCACATCTGTCTGTTTTTCTAGTCCCACGGGATTAGTTGTACTCTTCTTCTGGTCATTGTGGGTAGGGGTCATCAATGTAGTCCCAACACATACATGAGAGCAGAACCCCCACACACATTAAATTAATAAAACTGATAAAATAAGTAATATTATAAAGAATTAAATGTAAATATTAGGTAATATAGATGAAAGACATTACAGAAAATTATTACCTAAATTGATTAAATTATCAAACATCTAGATTAAATTTATAAGAAATATGTGATTAAATTTACAATAAAACAGCTACCAAAAAAGTCTTGTATTAGAACTGTTACTGATGAGTTCTATCACATTTAAAGAAGGGACTCCAACTGATAGGAAGTAACAGTTTTCTTTCTTTCTTTGATGCCAGCATTATAATAAAGCTGTAGACAGACATATAATTCATAAAAATGAATGGCAACATTCACCGAATACACATGCAAAATCTTAATATAAACATAGCACAACGAATCTGAAGATTACAGTTTGCTATCATTAAGGAACTTGCTCTGCAGAAAACTCATAGAATATCACAGTTGTAAGCTATTTAAGCATCTTTTAATTCAACATTTCTGTTAACTAAAGGTTGAATTAGAGTTATTGTTAAGTTTCATTTCATCTTGTTTATTTCAATTTAAATTGCTTTTCAAAACTAAACTTTATGGCCGGGTGGTGATGGCACACGCCTTTAATCCCAGCACTCGGGAGGCAGAGGCAGGCAGATCTCTGTGAGTTCGAGACCAGCCTGGTCTACAAGAGCTAGTTCCAGGACAGACTCCAAAGCCACAGAGAAACTCTGTCTGGAAACCACCCCTCCCCCCAAAAAAAACCCTAAACTTTATGGTAATAAAATAGCAAATTTTCCTACTACTTTACAGTGGCTACCACAACCAAACAGGGACCCTCAGATCATTCTTAATTTAATAACTAATATTGCCAGAGTTGGAACCTCAATAATTATGTGACATCTAAGCAGCTCTCATTATAAGGAAAATGTAAGATGTCACAATTACAGGAATTTGTTCAGTGAAAATAAACAGAGAACAACATGGTTTCTATTGAAGATGTGCAACAGATGGTGGCTACACTAAAACTAAAGAAATATGAAGTCATATGGAAAGCCATTATTGTATATGCTAATTAAAAACATAATTTTAAAAAAGCAATAGTTTGGAGGTATTATGCATTATTATGGATAATGCAGATCCCAGGAACTTTGGGTTATTAAACAAAAATTTCAATGCTAAATGCAGTACACCTCCCAAAGAACTGTTATTCAATAAAACCACAGTGACCCTCAAAAGTACACAGGTCACGGCATTGCCATTGTATGCCCAAGAGAACTGGATGGCAAAACCCTTTCTTGAAGACATCACACACCTTGTCTGCTTTTTTTTTGTTTTTTTTGTTTTTTTTTTGGTTTCTCTATATTGTTTTGGAGGCTGTCCTGGAACTCGCTCTATAGACCAGGCAGGCCTCGAATTCACAGTGATCCCCTGCCTCTTCCTTCTGAGGGCTGAGATTAAAGTCGTGTGGCACCAAAACCCAGCACACACCTTGTTTGCAAAAGACATAGATAACTTGCTGGGGCTTAGCATAAAGTTTCCTTCCTTATTGCTTACCTTCAAAGTATCAGAAGTTGCCATAAAGGGAGCTAGGGGAAAAAAGTCAGCAATGGTCTTGTTGGCTTTACACATTACCTGCTGTCATACCAACTTTGCTAGGCAACATCATTAACTTCTGCAGTACTAGTACAATATGCATGGGGTAACCAACAGATTTCTGATTTCCTTTGAGGATGGATCTATAAGAGAGCTTTCATTTTGATATCATGGACCTGGTCAAAGGCCCATAGCAGGGAAGATCATAGGGACTAAGTGTGAACTTAGTACTGTTCTTCTGCTAAATAGACATGCTGTTAAACAGGCTTTGAAATAGCTACACTATAACCATGAATTTGTGTTAGCTTCACCTTTATCAAAGAAGCTTCATTTGCAGTGAATGGAAGTTAATGTAGAGACTTGTGGATTATCAAGCTGCTGAAAACAAGTGTTACTATTAAAAGGTGCAGCCATGTCACTCCTTCTAAGATTCACAGAACATGACCAAAGGATGAGGAAGAATGTAAGAGCTAAGTAATATGAAGGGAGGGACTGACCTGCCATCTCATGAGGATCATAAGGCTAAGGTACACTTGAATTTAAACAGTTGCCTGAATAAGGCCTACAAAAGTACAAAAGGCTGAGACTGTAGAATATTCACTCGAAGTTTGGAAATGGGTTAAGGTGGCCAGCTACTAAGCTACATAAAAAAAACAAAAACAAAAACAAATATCATTCCAGGGCTGCTGAATAAAGAAAGTCATTGTCTCTTGTCATGCAGCTACTGGCAATGTACTCATTGTTCCATAAAAAGCTTTATACCAATGACCACAGCAGTGGCTGATTTAATCAGGTGGATCATACAGCAAAAAGAAAAAGTCAATCAAAAAACTGTGAGTGTAGGACTGGGGCTTGGTGATAGAAGGGAGGGACTGAGGGTAAGGATTTAAAGAGAGAACAGGGATGAGTGTGAAAAGAATGTATTATATGTATATGAAGTTGTCAATGAAGAAATTAATTTAAATAAACAATTAAATGAGTGAATGAATGAATGAATGAATGAATGAATGAATGAATAAGAAAAAAAATGCCTCCTGCTATTCCTATGCCAGGCATGATTTTGTAAGGTCAAAAAAGGAAACTCTTTTCATAATACTGTGTAGCAATGAATGAACAGGGCTTTAAATGTATATTGGCACATATATCATTTCAAAATCACCATAAGCCATATAACTATATGTTTATATAAGAACATATATTCATTTCCCATTCTATAGTTTTGGAAAAGGCACAAACTTGGTGTTCCAAGGTTTTATAACAAATGATTGACGGATCTACAACTGATAATATGTATCTCACATTTTCTACAGATCAAGACAAATTTGTCTACACAAAGTAGAGTTGTAATATGTGAAAGTCACATGGGAATATATTGGACAAATTCATTACACACATATAATTTATTTGCTGAGTTCATATGCTCAAATGCTTTATTGTTTGGGCTATTACACTAAATGTTTAATGTTTCTATGGGATGTCTCTCGATTATTATTGCTCTATTCTACCCTTTGTAGTGATAATCATTGATTCTCTGCTGAAAACTGTTGAAATTCACTAAAATACCTGCAAAAATAAAATTTAGATTTTGTAATTTTTTAAATATGTTTTCAGCTTATGTTATCATTACATCATTCCCTTCTTCCCTTTCTGTCTTTCTTTCTCTCATAACCCTTCCTCCATCTCTTCCAAATTTATGGATTTTATGTTTTCTTAATTGAAATTGTTATATGCTAGAAAAATCATGTTTCCTTAAGATTAGTTTCATACTGCATTTTCTCAATTTTTGAACTTCATATTATCCACAGTTATACTATTCTTTTTATTTCTAGTCTTTTATATTACAGAATTTTGTTAAGTTGTGATACACTTGATTTTTTAATTTCAGGGGCATTTTTTAAAAATAAAAATAGATTCTTCTCTCATACAATCACATTTCCCCTCCCTCCACTCCTTCCAGCTCCTTCTACCACCGCAACTCTTCACAGAGACCTGCTCCCCTGCCCTCCCTTCAAAACAGAGCAGGCATCCAAGAGACACCAAACACACACTGACAAACAAGGAACAATAAGACAAGGTAAAAATGTACATATTGAGGCTGGACTAGTTAAAATTTTTATTGTGATAAAATACTTCAGACCACTGTCTAGCTTGATAAATTCATCCCTCATCAACTCAGATAACATTGTCTCTATTTATTCAATCATTTGCAGTAACAAATCATTAAGTGCTTTGTGGCCTGAAAAGAGGGCTTAACGGTTATAAGTACTTATAGCTCTTGCACAAAACATGGGTTTGATTTCTAGTATCCAAGTCTGGTTTTCACAATAAATCTTTAACTAGCTCCAGGAGAACCAACACCATCTTCTGGACTCTTCAGGAGCCCATGTGAACATGTACAACGCCACAAAACACACACATACACATCAGTAAATAATAAAAAATAAATCTTAAATAAGATACAATTCATTGTTGTAGATTGTAATGTATTAAGCCCCATTTGTCTTCTGGAAGGAAACGTCTAATTTTTACAAATTTCATGAGTAATTATTTTCTTATAGGATTTTAATTAATCTTTGCTCTTAGACAAATTTTCCCTTCTCATACACTGTCGTAAATTTTCTCTTGCTTCTGATAGATTAAACATATTTTTTTTCTTCTTAAGGTGAGCAACAGATGATAGTTTGCAAAAATCTCACTGATCTCTGTGCACTCCAGAAGTTGCAGAGTTAAAAATAAATAGTAGGCTCTGTAAAATCATTTGTTAATATGAATACTGAAAGAAAGAATAAATGTTAGATTGCTGAAAAAATATTTATAGGAAGAATACTCTTTAGATTAACCATTTGGAGGGAAAATTGATTTTCATAAACAAAGCAAACACATATGATAAATAATCATACATTATAATAGGAAAATTCAAATTAATTGAGTGCCTGAGTGATTTTTTCCAAAAATTAGAACTTTCAATTTTTACAAATATTTTCATTTGAAAGGGATAGCCACATATGTTCTACAATAAAATAAAGTCAAATTAATGAAGAAACTAATCTTATGATTTAAATAACATAAATTTAGAATTACTAATTTTTCTATAAATTTCCATTGTATGAGATTTTATTGAAATTGATTTTGTATTTACAATGTGTCTAGTTCTTTCATTTTTGAAGGAGTATTTTCAGAGTATAAATTATGGTATAAACACCCACAGGGGTTATGTAGACATTTAGCCTTTGTATCCTGCCTCAAGGCATTAGTTACAAATAATGATGTATAATCTGCAACCTATGGTGCCTATGGCTTAATAAGAGTTTAAGTGATGAGCATTCTTTCAAGACTCATTTCTAAGGGAGATGCAAATTTAGGCAGATCATTTCTTAAAATACTTTTTATTTTCATAGACAAAAGAGAGGGAAAAAAGATTATAAAAGCCAGAGAATCAGTAGTTTTCTATGATACTATGCCTCCCAGTAATATAAGAAGCTATAACTATAAAGTCTCACCAAAATATGAGCTGAATGTGGATAGGAAAAATATTATGGAGCCTCAACTATACACAAGGAACTACAGGCAGCTAAGGAATCCCAGTAGTAGGAGAAATAGTCTTCTCCAGGGAAAAGCACACCAAATGGTTATCTAATACCAAATCGTCAGCCTTGAAAGCAAACATATCAGTATCATTATACAATTTCAGCAGGTTTTATTTATATATTCATGTAACAACAATTCATAAAAATGAGGCTATGAATTTGAAAAAGAGCAAGTGGTGGGCATATGGGAAGCTTCGGAAAGAAAAGGGACAAATACTATAATCAAAAATAAATGAAAACTTAGCAAAAATCATACTTAAAGAAAGCCTACATTAGTAAAAGGTTTTAAAATGTGCATCTTGATCTATCTCACAGGAAAATCATGTTTCTCTCATTCACCTAAATAAATAGAGCTAATAATTTTCTCATAGATTCCCTTTATTTTGTATCCCCAAGTAAAAGGTTATCCTAACCCCCCAAACAAACAAATAAATAAACAAATCAATGTCTGATACATTTCATATAGGATAATTACTGTAAGGGAGAGTGTCAGAGGAAGACACATGAGCTAACCTCTGACCTCTACACTCAGATACACACAAATAAAGTGTCGAAGAATGCCAGGTTTAGCTAAGGGGATAGTACACTGGGTAATCTCATATATGAATGGCAGTAATTTAGCCTTACACAATTCAACCTTTGTAAGTCTTTGTCATCATCACTGAAATAAGACAAAACACCTGGGTGCATGCTTGTTTTTGTATCTTCAAGTTCAGTATGTTTCTGAATGCTGTAGATAACACATACATGCTGAGCTTTCAGTTCTTCTTCTAAACAAATGTCTTTATATGTGTTGTCAACACATGTGAAGTAGCTTAGAATGGTAATTATAATAACCCTAAATAGGAAATAAATACAATAAATAATAGTTAATATGGAGCCCAATGATATCATGCAAAACACACACACTCTCTCTCACACACACACAGACACACACAGAACGTAGTAATATTTTCTTACACTACGTCTATAATGAATTTATTGGTCTTCCTATATAGTACAATAAGACAATAAAATATTTAATTAAAGGCATGCATGCTGTAAATAAAGAAGTAAACCACTCATTTACACTTTAGTTACATGAAAAATGGATTCATTCTAAAATATTTAGTATTTATTGGATTATCAATCTCTTAAAGTATTATATTTCTGAAAATGCTTTAGTAAGGTTTTTTATCATTCATTTATATTGAAATTGACAAGCAAAATCTTTGGAGTTGAAAACATGTGCATATAAACACTATTTTAAATGAAAGAATTGAAGAAAGTAGTGTAGCATATTTTGTTAGACTGCCAGACAGGTCCCCAATAAAAGCATAGAGACTTAATATTAGTTATGAATGCTAAGCCTTACCTTATGTTTGCCCCATTAGTTCTTATAAATTACTTTTACCTGTTTCTTGTGGTGATATATTGTTTATTATCTAATAAAGCCACTGAAGAGAATGCAAAGCTAGCCATGGCCATATAAACTGGGCAATGGTGGCACACAACTTTAATCCCAGGACTCAGGAGAGAGAGGAAGATGGATCTCTGTGAGTTCAAGGCCACCTAGTGCAACATGAGAGTTAATCATTCTAAAAGAGAAACAGAGCTCACACCTTTAATCGTGACACTAGATAGGCATATAAGATAGGAGCAGGACATTCAGTATTCAGTATTCAGTATTCTGGCAATTATTCTCCAGCCACATTGAGGTCAGGAACGACCCAGCTCTGGTAGAGTTAAGAACTCTCTGGTAGCTTGGCCACTTTGTTTTTCTGATCTTCAACTTGAACCCCAATATCTGTCTCTGAGTTTTTATTATTTGTGTTACAATTTCTCTTTATGTTTTGCTTCTGGGATTTTCACCTTTCTTTCTTTCTGTATGTCATTCCTGTTTCTCATGACAGGATGGCTAGCAGCCGCTTGGCTGGCTGTCCCCAGTCATCTCCCTCTATTTCTCTTCTCTTCTCTTCTCTTCTCTTCTCTTCTCTTCTCTTCTCTTCTCTTCTCTTCTCTTCTCTTCTCTTCTGTCTTTTCTCTCTTTTTTTCACTTTCTCTATGTGCATGCCTAGATTCTTCCTAATTTATTCTGTCTGCCTACCAGCCCTGATTATCCCTCTACTGCTTTGCTATTGGCCATACAGCTTTTTATTAGGCCAAGTGGGTTCCTTAGGCAGGCAAGGTTAAATAGTAACAGATCTTTACATAATTAAATAAATGCACCATAAATAAATATAATACATCTTTGTCTAGTCAAACAAATGCAGAATAGAACAATGTAACACAACCTTGCCTAGTTAAATAAATACTACACAACACAGTACCTATCATTTATGAAATAGAAACTGCAGTCCAAAATGCATTTATGAATTTTTGCCAACATAAGAAATATCACTAGTATTTGCATACTTATGGTATTTGTATCAGTTTAACTGAAGGGAACCCAATGTTATAGCCCCATATAGCAACATTCAATAGAATGAAATATATTTCTGACAGTATATTTAACTAACATTTGTATCTTTTATATAATATTTATCTTGCATCTTGCAGTTGAGAAACATAAGTGTAACACAACAATTTCCTGAAATATAGAACTTTGCATCTTGTGGGGAGGATCATTAAGATGCAGGATGTTCTAAAGTGAAGTGACCATTCTTTAATGCAGGGAAACTCTATAAGCTCAGTAAATAACAATCCAGTAGCTTCAGAAATTACATGAAACAGATGAAATGCAATGGACACCTTTTGTTCCAAGCATATATAGACAGTAATGCTATTGTGACACTCACTCAGATAAGCCATGCAGCCTCAAAAATCTCAGACCATCTGAACTTCCTGGAAGAGGCAGATACCTGACAAACTGTGGATGAAGTATAACTAATTAAGCTTTCAGATTTTATGAACTACCATCCATGTTGTGGGGGATTTTGTTGATACAGTTTTCTTTGGGTAATGTCCGATTCTGTAAGAGATTCCTTGCCCACGCACCTGTAAGTAACTCCAATAAATTCACTGACTTACCAATTAGGGGTAGGGTTGTATCCTTACTTTTTCCAGGTTTTGGCACCTTGTCTAAGTAGACATTTATTCATCTCCTCAGAAATAGTGTCAAAGAATATGAGACAAGGTGAGTGTATTTTAGTTGCCTTATAAGACACAGCTAAGTAGGAATAGAACTTTGGTTTTCTATTTTTCTTAATT
This sequence comes from Cricetulus griseus, assembly GCF_003668045.3. Lineage (NCBI taxonomy): Eukaryota > Metazoa > Chordata > Mammalia > Rodentia > Cricetidae > Cricetulus > Cricetulus griseus. The sequence continues at coordinate 23,232,172 of NC_048604.1, read as the reverse complement.
GAGATCATTATATAATTATACCATCCTCCATTCCTTTTCTTCTCCCTAGATCCTTTTATATACCCCTCCTTGCTCCAGTTCAAATTCCTGACCCCTTGCTTTGCTAACTGTTATTATATATACCTAAACACACAGACACAATCTACTCAATCTGTATATTGTTACATATATGCACGTTTTTTTTATGGTTAACCATCGACAAAACTTGTCTTTGGCATAGACCCAAACTATTACAGGATATAACAAACATTCAAAATGCAGAAGTGTAGAGTAAGTCCCAATTAATATATCTAATATGCAACTCCTACACCTTAAGTTTAGGCATCATTGCAGACAGAAGTATTTTAGCAGCTGGAAGAACAGGTAGTTGGCTATGACACTGTGTCTCCTATGAATGTCTGAAGCAACAAAAAAGTAGTCTCATAAGCCTGACTGCCTAAACTTGAGTTGAACAAGGGCAGCCTCAATAGACAAGCTAACATGGAAGATGGGAAGCCTAGAGGGATTCAACCCTAGACAAAACAACAGGCAACTAAGGTATGCTGAGACCAGGAAAAATAGTTTCTCTAGGGTGGAACTGGGATTGTAATCCAGGTTACATATTCTATATTGTTCTTCTTGCTAGACTTTTAGAATTTTAAAAAATGAGTTCTGAATTTTAATCAATCATTCCCTCAATTCTTCCCAGATACAAAAAAAGTAATACAAAGTTTATATTCATAGACAATAGAGGATCTGATTTTGTAACTTCACTACTCTTCATGTTTTATAAACTTCCTAAAAACATTTCATGGAGTAAACATCAGATTATTAATTAAACATGATTGATAGGGAAACTAGTTGTACTCATAGAATTATGAAACTACTGACCATGAAGGACTTTTTTTCTTCTGTATTCTGGTTATAATTAAAGACAAGAAAACTGAGTTTTGTATAAAGACAGATATTTATAATTACAAGTTAAATTTCTTTTATCTTATGAACTAAAACTAAAGCATTAGCTCAAAGGAGATAAATAACATGTTTTCCAGTGACTTGGATTACTAATGATACTATCCTTCGAAAATAACTGAATAAAAATATTATTGTCATCATAGGTTGAACATAGGGCGAAGAATGAAATTCATATAACTGTATGTGTTAAATTTTTAAAGAAAATCATTATGTTCATGTATTTATCTAAAATAAATATATATGGAAATTATGCTTAACTCAGATATTGCCTTTATAAGAATCCAGATAACAGGTAGCAAAAGTAATCAGTACCTACCATTTAAGTTGCCTTTTTTGGTTTAACCCAATTTCAATGCACGCAAATGAAGATACTGTTTTGATTTGAATTCCTCAACACTTGTTACTTATGTTGGTTTAAATTTATAGATATGCTATATTTATTCAAGTTAATGTATATACAATTTCATTGTTGATTAGAGATTTCACAACCATTGCATTAATTAATCTAAATTAGCCACCTTAAAATAAACATTTCAAAGTGATAATTTTTATGTGAAAATTACTATCTTTTGCATTAGAGGGCATTATAGCTAATTAGTAAAAAAAGCAATTCTAACAATTTCTTGCTATAGAAATTGGAAAATCAGTAAAACACTTTGATGTTAATTAATTAAAACAATTTAAGGGGCATGCAAAACTAAAGTACAGAAAAAAATTCAACAGTGATAATTTTAAACTCTATCTCCTGGTATCAGGATACTATATTATATGTAGTTCTTTAGGTTCTATTAAGGTAAAGCACACCTTATTTAAAAGTAAATTTCCAATGACTTCAGCAAAAATGAGAGGGCAGGGAACTCCAGAAGCCAATTCTGTGCCATAAGCAGAAGCTTATATGCGATATATTTTCATGATTTTCTTTAGAATAATTTTGAAACATCATCCAAGTTTGCAGGAACCAAGTGAATGTGAAAAAAATCAGAATCTCATTAAGAAAATGTTATGAATACTTGACTGCTCTAATTCTATCCTGTGTATCTCAGCTTGACACTGCCCTTTAAAAATTTTGTCTGCTTCCTAATCAGCCATACTAAGTACTGAAAGTATGCTCACCACACACATCATCTTGCAAACCTAAGACATTTTTGTTCTGGTTATTGTGAAATATAGGGAAATACCTTTTAAATCACTGGCTAAGAATTATTTAATGAAAATAGCCTTTGGTGGAAACAACCAACAAAAGTCACAGGCTAAAAATTAGTTGCTGATATGGGAGCTGAGAAACAACCTTTTGTGACCCCTTTCCAAAGTTACACATAATTGAATATTTATGTGCAGAAAAATTAACTACATAAGAACTAATAAAATTGGGGTGTGAGACAATAGTGTCTTCTTGAAATCTAAAACAAAGAAAAGATGAATTGAAAAGGGTAAAAAAGAAATATCCCCAAATATACCCTTCTATGATTCCAGAAGATCAGCATACAAAAACCTATCTCATGCTTAGGGAAAGAGAGACATAATTGAAGCAACATGTTAGACTTTGTTCAATAGTCTAGCCCTAGACAAGTGAAAACTAGTGCTGAACAAAACGCCAAACACCTACAAACCATGGCATTGCTGGTAACTGGCCAAGGCAGGAACCTGGCTACAAACACCAGTATTCCTGCAACACTGAATGGTAGAATATTGAACAAAATTCCAATAACTGAAGATCTGGATACCAAAGCTATTGTGGACTCTTGTCCTGGCTATCACAGAGATCTAGTGAACTTTACCAAATGAAAGCTCATGTGCTAGCTAGATGTCACATAAAGAACTTGTACACTGACCTGACCATCAAATGAAGACCTGTGTACCGGTAGATATTGCAGCCTAGGTCTTATAAAATTACCAGCCTTGAAGATTATTAAAATTATATCTATTCTCCTCTCAAACTTTTTTCCATTGCCATCAGGGGTTAGGTATAAGGTAAAACAGTATCAGAAGAGTTATAGAAGAAACATCCATCATCAACACAATCCTAAATACGAACAGTACAACACCATGAATACTGCAGGCAGAACAGGATAGGAAGCATAGGCCTCTGCCTTGGAACCTAATGGTGAGCTAGGGAAACTAACTCCAGGATATTCTAACAGAGAACATTCTCAGACACAGGACTTCATCTGATGTCCAGGACAATGTACAAGTTCTTTCTGTGACATCTAGCTAGTACAAGAGCTTTCATTTGGTAAAGATCACCGGAACTCAGTGACATCAAGGACAACATCCTGTGCTAGCTTTTATATTCTCATCCTCTGTGACTGGAGTTGTGTAAAGACTCCAGAGAAAGGGAAAGACATATAAATCAAGTCTGTAAGAACTTTGCTGCTTTTAGTATTACTTGTGAATGTTTTCAGAGGTGTTGGCCTTAAATCCATCCCAGTAATCAGCAGCCCTGCAGCATCATCTGGTTTTGGCAGGATGAACTTCCAAGATGTGATACAACTCCATGTCATTCATTGATGACAGACATGACAACATATAGTCATTCAGGTGCCTAGTCAATTGTGATTTTATTTCCATCCAGGGAGAAATTTATGGTGACAGAACATAGACTGGTAACTATGCAGGAGGCATCTTGCCTTAATCCTGACCCACTTTTGGTGACAAGTTACCTTCACAAATACTTATCAAGTTCATTTGAAACAATGCAAAACTAGCATATTTCAGGGGAATATTGCCTTGTTTTTTTTTCTCCAACTTTGAAAGAGTGATGATATACCCAGAGCAAACTTCCATCAAAGATAAAATATTGAAGTCATTACAGGCTCAGAAAAAAAGGACATCATGCTTAGAATTTATCCCCCAAATAAATAATGATATAAAAGGCAACAATTTTAGAGGTAAGAATTACTATGAAATCAAAACCATATTATGACACAACAAATTTTAAAGGGCAGTGCCACTAATTGCATTGTTATCAATATCTTATGTTTGCTATTGTCGTGATCCATGGGTATTGCTGGTAGATTGGACTGTTCAATTGTCTTGGCAACTTAAGTAGTATTTCCTAGAAACATGGAAGCTAGACCTTAGGAAAGAGACTTTAACGATAGATCCATTTCAAATAATCTGAGTCCTTTATCCTGAGTCTATAGTGTTGTTATATCTCCCTTTTCATTTCTGATTTTGTTAATTTTGATATTCTGTCACTGCCTTTTCCTTAGTTTAGCTAAGGGATTTTCTATCTTGTTGATTTTCTCAAAGAACCAACTCTATGTTTCATTGATTCTTTGTATTGTTCTCTTTGTTTCTATTTTATTGATTTCAGCCTTCAATTTCATTATTTCCTGGCATCTACTCCTCCTGGGTGAGTTTGCTTCTATTTTTCTAGAGCTTTAAGGTGTGCTGTGAAATCTCTAGTGTGATTACTATTCAGTTTGTCTATTTAGGCACTTAAGTGCTATGAGCTCTCCTCTTCTCACTGCTTTTAAAGTATCCCATAAGTTTGGGTATGTTGTGCATTCATTTTCATTGAATTCTAGGAAGTCTTTAACTACTTTCTTATTTCTTCCTTGACACAGGGGTGATTCAATGAGCATTGTTTAATTCCCCTGAATTTGTAGGCTTTCTGCAATTTGTGGGGTTTTTTTTGAATTCTAAATTTATGCCATGGTCATCCTATAAAATATATGCATTATGCACTTTTTCTTGTATCTGTCCAGGTTGGATTTGTTGCCAAGATTGTGGCTGATTTTAGAGGATTCCATGAGGTGCTGAGAAGAAGGTATATTCTTTTGTGTTTGAGTAGAATCTTCTATAGATATCTGTTAAATTCAATTAAATCATAACTTCTGTTAGTTTCTTTATTTCTCTGTTAAGTTTCTGTTTGGTAGTCCGACCCATTTGTGAGAGTGGGATGTTGAAGTCCCCCACTATTATTGTGTGGGGTTTGATGTATAATTTAAGCTTTAGTAATGATTCTTTTATAAATGTGGGTGTCCTTGTATTTGGAGCATAGATGTTCAGAATTTAGACTTCATCTTGGTGAATTTTTCCTCTGACTAGTATGAGATGTCCTTCTTCATCTCTTTTTATAAAAATCGTTTTTAATTTAATTTAGAAACAATCTTATTTTACATATCAATTCCAGTTCCTTCTCCCTCCCATCCTCCCATGTCCCCCATCCCACCCCCGCCATCCACTGCCCACCAAGGGCGAGGCCTTACATGGGGGATCATCAAAGTCTATCCTATCATTTTGGGGAGGGCCTAGGCTCATGTATCTAGGCTGAGAGAGTGGCACTCCGTGGGGGAATGGGCTCCCAATGTCCATTTGTGCACTAGGGATAAATACTGGTTCCATTATCAGAGGTCCCATAGACTTCCCAGGTGTCCTAACTGATGCCCACATTCAGAAGTCTATTTTGTTAGATATTAGGATAACTACACCAGCTTGTTTCTTAGGTCCATTCGATTGGAAATTTTTTCCCAACCCTTTACTCTGAGATAATGTCTCTCTTTGAAGTTGAGGTATGTTTCTTGTATGCACCAGAAGGATGGATTCTGTCTTCATATCTATTCTGTTAGCCTGTGTCTTTTTATTGGTGAATTGAGACTATTGAGATTAAGAGATATTAATGATCAGTGATTGCTAAGTCCTGTTATTTTTGGTTTTGTTATTGGTGGTGGCACTGTGTGTGTTTTTTCCTGTTTTTTGTATTTTGCTAGTGTGGGATTATCTATTTCCCATGATTTATTTGTAGTTGCTGTTTTGTTTTGTTATGCTTTTGTGTGTAGCTTGCTTCCTTGCATTGGAGTTTTCTTTCTAATACTTTCTGTAGGGCTGGAATTATGGATATATATTTGTTTAAAACTAGTTTTGGCATGGAATATCTTGTTTTCTCTGTTTATGTTGAATGAAAGCTTTGCTGGATATAGTAGTCTGGGCTGGCATCTATGGTTTCTTAGTGTGTGTAGAAAGTCTGTACAGGACCTTCTGGATTTCAGAGAGTCCATTGAGAACTCAGCTATAATTCTGACAGGTCTGACTTAATAAGTTAATTTTTTTCCTTCACAGCTATTATCCTTCTTTCTTTATTCTGTATGTTTAGTGTTTTGGTTACTATGTGGCAAGGGGAATTTTTTTTTGACCCGACTATTTGGTGTTCTGTAAGTTTCTTGCATTTTCATAGGCATGTCTTTCTTATGCTGAAAGAGGTTTCATCTATAATTTTGTTAAATATGTTTTCCATGCCTTTCACCTGGTATTCTCCTTGTTCTATCCATATTATTCTTATGTTTGTTCTTTTCATGGTGTTCCAGATTTCCTGGATATTTAGTGTTAAGACTTTGTTAGACAACATTTTCTTTCTTGGATGAATCCATTTCCTTTAGTTTATCTTCAACACGTGAGATTCTCTCTTCTATGCCTTGCATTGGATGTTCTTGTATCTGTAGTTTCCTATTGTTTACTCAGATTTTCCACTTCAAGCATTCTCTCAGTGTTTTCTTTATTGGCTCTATTTCAGTTTTCATGTCTTGAACTATTTGAACTGTTCCATTCACCTGTTTGATTGTTTGTTTTGCATTTCCTTGCTTTCTTTAAGAAATTTGGAGATTTCTTCCATTTTTTGTTTTACTTTTCTTCCATTTCTTTAAGGGAGCTTTTCCTCTCTTCTTTAAGGTTCTCTGTCATCTACATAAAGTTACCTTTAAGGTCACTTTTTTCTCCTTTATCTGCATTGTAATGTTCAGGTCTTTCTGGCATACAACCCCTAGTTTCTCATGGTGCCATATTGCTCTCTTTGTTGGTGAATATATCTTACACAGTTATCTACCCATCTCTTCCTCCTGTGGGTGCAGGTGGGGGCCTGTGCTTCACAGGGGCTCTCTCTTCATCCATTTGCTGTAGGGACCTGTGGATTAGGTGGTTACTCTTCCTATAGGTTCACTTGTTCTGTGTCTCCACTGGATGCTGATAAGGCTCTGGGGTTCTTCTTTAGGTGGTGTGAAGGCTCTGGGGGTTGCAGAGGCTGTTCAGGATAGGCTGGGGTATGGAGAGTCTTCTCCCATGTCTCTGGGTATTCAGTGAGCCGTGCGGGAAATGAGACTGCCCAAGGTGTTTAGGACAGTCACTCACCTTTCCAGTTAGGGGTATGGGAAAGACTCTGGTGGTCACAGACATCATTGCTGCTTGTTGATTTATTATAAGTAAGTTAATAACCAAAATCATGCTAAATCCGAAAAAATTTAATATTTCCATGTAAACTTTTATTTTTATTCCAGCTAAAGTTAGAAGTCCTAGCCAAAATGACCAGGCTAAAGAGGTCAAATAAATTTCATCCATGAGGGAAACATAGAAATTTAATTGTCACCTTTTACAGATGACATTATCTTGAATCTGGAAAATTCTTAAAAAAAAAAAAAAAACTAAGAAACTCCTAAAACTAAACTCATAAAATTTGCATAAAATCAATATTGTCATAGTATGGCAACAAGGAATTGAAATGCAAATTAAGAAAGAATCTTATTTATAAAAGATATAAAAATTTAAAGTACTGAGAAATAAATTCAACCAAAGAGGTAAAAGAAAATTATACTGAAAATTTAAAATCACTCAGGAAAGAAACTGTAGAGGATATTAAATTCTAGAAACATATTCCTTTTTCTCACAGATGAACCAAAGATATTTTATTGTCTTAGCTACCCAAAGTGATTCACAGACTTAATACAAGTTTTATGAAGATTGCAATCACATTCTTAACAGCACTAGAAAAATTCTAAAAATTATATGGAACTAGAAAACATTAAATTAACACTGGTAATTGGGAAAAATGTATGAGCTATTATAGTATCTGTTTGAAAAATATACCACAAATATAAAGTTAATAAAACACCAGTGAATCTCATTAGTTTGTAATAGTTAATATTCAATGGATAGCCTCAAATTGAATGAATGACACTTAATTGAGTCATGGGATTGGAGTGATATCATCACCCAGAAAAGATGGATGGAGAACACAAACAACTGAATGTTGTGAATATTAGTATGCCATATGTAACAGTGGTCATCTATCCTAAGGCAAACAAAACAAAGGGAACTGATCTTTCCAAAATTTTATGGCACTCAACATTGCATTCAAGAGTCTTAAGATAGTGTATCTGCCTTGTATAATATCATTTTTTCTCTAGACCTACTATTCCTTTTTGTATCTCTGCTTCACTGGTTGCATCATATTTCTCCTTATACAACATTATATCTTGAAAGTAAATGATTAGGGCAGGGAGTGGAAGGGATTTATTGGACATAATTTGCTTTCTTCTCAGAAGCAGATTTTTGACAGTCACCAGAATGAGACAATACATTAATAATAGTTGCATGTGATCAAATTTATTTTGCATTTCAAGAAGCCCCTAATATCTAAAATACAGAGGATAAATAATCTGATTTTGAAATGACTTCTCCTCCAAAGTTTCATGTTTTAGAATCTTGTCTTAAAGGGTAGCAACATGAAGATATATAGGCTGTTAAGATATGAATGGCTACATGTGGGGTGTTGTGGAATATTATTCTATGATGTGTTATGTTTGTTCATGCTGTGGAATATTTGCTTGATGATGCAAAGATGTGTTGCATTCTTTAATGCTGCATTTGTTTAACTATGTGAATCTGTGTTCCTATGCTTGTCTAACACACTTGACTGGTCTCATAAAGAGCTGAATGGCCAATAGCAAGGCAGGGGAAAGAATAGGCAGGTTTGGCAAGCAGACAGAATATATAGGAGGAGAAATCTGGGAATAAAAAAAATGGAGGAGAAAGAAAAGGTGGAGAACATCAGGGTTCAGCCACCAGCTATACAACAAATCATGGGCTAAGAAGTAAAGAAAAGATATACAGAAATACAGAAAAGTGAAAGTCCGGAGGCAAAAGTTAGACAGGATAATTATTTTAAAGCTGCACAGAAATAAACCAAGCTAGAAAGAATAAGACTCTGTGTGTATTTATTTGGGAGTTGGGTGATAGACCCTCCAAAGAGTCAATGTTTAAAAATATGCATACACTGTACTTCCTTAAAAAGTAAGAAACTATCATTTGTAACATCATGAATCAACTTTAACAACATTATGCTCAGTGAAATAAACTAATCACAGGGAAATTAGTACAGTGTGATGTCATTTCTATGAAAAGGAGGAAAAGAATTGATGTTCAAAAAGTATAATGATGAATAAATAGAGTAAGAAGGATATGCAGTAAGAAATGGTTATAGCAAAATATTTAACATTTTAATAATCTTGAAGAAAACAGATTTTTTAATTAACTGTACATTTCAAAACTGTTAAAATAGTAATTTTATGCTTAGAAATATGGCAAGGCTAAAAAAAAAGTGTGTCCTCTTCTTGCAGAAGACACTAGTTGTATTCCCAGAACGTATACTGGACACCGCACAGCCACTTAATAACTGTAACTCTCAGATGTGGCACTTCTGGTGTCTGCAGGCAACTGTGTTCAGGTATTCCCACCAATGCACAGACATACACACATAACCTTTAAGAATTTTAATTGAAAACAGTATTTTTCACTCAATATATCCTGATCATGTTTTCTCCTCCATCATATCCTACCAGATCTGTACCACCTCCCCATCTCCACAACCATCCTCTCTCTCTCTCTCTCTCTCTCTCTCTCTCTCTCTCTCTCTCTCTGTCTGTCTGTCTGTCTCTCTCTCCAACAGGTGAACAACAAGAACAAAATAAAAGTCAGCATAATAATAAAAGAAATAAACAGAGAAAAAGGTAGGGGAGAGATCAAAGAAAAAGCATGAGAGGTACATATACATGCAGGGACACATGAGCATTCAAAAATATATACAAAAACAAAATCAGAAACCATTAATACATGAACAAAAATAAAAACCTTGAAAAACACATGCTTAGACAGATTCCCATTCCTAAACGAGACAAAATATCAAATTGATAGTGACTTGCAAATGAAAATTTAATTTCCTTCAGGTGAAGGTCACTAAGGAAATAAACTAATCTTTTTTCCTTTCTAATTTCTTTCATTTATGGTAATAGATTTTATCATACAATATAACTTGATTACAGTTTCTTCTTTCTCCGTTCTTCCAAAATTCTCACCAACTCTCCTTCCCTCCAGATCCACTCTTTTCTGTTGCTTGTTTAAAAAGAACATGCTTCTAAAAGATAATAACCAAACATGACAAAATAAAATGTAAGATAAAACAAAAACCATCTCATCAAAGTTGGATAAGGCAACTCAACAGAGGGAAAATATTCCCGAGAGCAATAACAAGAATTAGAAATCCACTCAATACACTCAGGAGTCTCATAAAAATACAAAGCTGAAGGATATAATATATACCCAGGTAACCTGATGCAGACCTGTGTAGACTCGGTTCTTGCTTCTTCAGTCTCTGTGAGTTCATATGAGCGTTGCTTAATTATGGCAGAGGAATTTTTTTCTTCTAGCGTCCTCCATCCTCTCTGCCTCACTCTTTCTGCCTTTGCTTATGCAGGGTTTCTTGAGCTCTAAGGGATGGTATTTGATGGAGACATTCCATTTTGAGCTGTGTGTTCCAAGGTCTCTCTCTCTCTCTCTCTCTCTCTCTCTGTCTCCCTCGTGTGTGTATATGAGTGTGTGTATGTGTGTCCACGTGCATGTGTGCCTTCATGCCTGCGTATGTATGTGTTATCTCTGGCTGTGTGTCTCTATATTTGTACCATCTGCTGCCAGAGGAAGCCTCTCTGATGATGGCTGAATAAGGCATAAATCTGAGTATAGAAACATATCATTAGGAGTAATTTTATCATTTTTAGACCAGTAGCTTTTGGGTTTACTCTAGTCTCTAGGCTGTCCACTCTCTGGTTTTTGGTCACATGGAGTCTTAGGTCAAATCAGCCATTTGATCTTAAGGGTAGGCTGCCTACCCAGCAGTAAACTGAAACAAAAATGAACTTAATGACATTGTTAGAGGTTCCCTATTTCATAAGGTCATGTCAGGGATTTCTCTTATGTGGGGGACCAAAATATTTCTGCTATGGAATATTTTGGGATCCAGACTTTGGTCTCACTAAACATGGAGCACCAGAAAGCTCTGGTCCATTATTGTATTGTTAATGCCAGTAAGGCTACTATTGTTTACCATGGCCTCAGGGTAATATGCCTCTTATTTGCATCTCTGTGGACCTAAGCATCTGAATAGGCCCTCACCCAGGCAGGGATGGCAGAGGTGTGTGAGTAACTTGTGGGGACAGAAGGTTAGGAGTTAGGGGTGACCAGAGAGCAGAGAGAACAAAGAGAGATGGTTCTCTCAAAGTCATGACAGGACGGTTAAGAAACAGCAGAAAAGATGGCTAATAAAGAAATGACTCTAGTTCTACAACATGGAACTGAGAGCTCTCTGAAGATGACAAGATGCCTGTGTTTGGTCTTTATCGCCGCTGGGTTAATAGGAGTTTTCAGGTCCAGACATCCCCACTCAGGTAGAACCTCATGGTTGTCATGGGTTAAAGCTGGACATGCTGGGCCATGGCACTCTTACCTCTTCTTTTCTTTCTTATTTTTAGTTTATGCAATCTTATCTTTTTCATTTTAATTTTTGCTTTTTTCTCCTCTTTTGCTCTTCATGTCCTTTGCATGAAGAAGGGGTTTAAATGAGTCCACCAGACCCAAGATAAATTATAATTAAGTATTTATTAAGGAAGCGCTTACACAAATCATAATCAATAACCACTGCGGCTGTCCTGTTCCACAAGACACAGTCTCTGTCCTTCAGATGCACTCCCAGAAATAACAGAGAGCCCATTCCTTCTCTGTCTTATAAGGTGTCCAGTCTGAACACCCGAATCCATGACCATAGGGCATGGCCACCTCTGCATGTTCACTGGCAAAGCAAGATGCCACTACATTTCACCATTTTGCTTAAATAGGAGGTTTTAAGAGCCTGACACAAAAACTATACACAATGATAACAAATATCAAGCATAGTCCAGGAGTAGGAAAGGTAAAACCATACACAAATTTGGACCTACAACCAGCGAGAGCAACATTCAGCAAGAAACACATACTAAATGTCCAGTCCCATGGCTACCACTACATGTTCAATGGCCAACCAAGATGCCATTACACATGTATATTATGTCTTCCAGTTATGTGATTTTATGGCATTCCTGAATGTGCAAAGTATTGGATCTCTGTTTATATATGTTTACTGCACCTTATCTTGGGCTCTTTTTCTTCTTTCTGCTTGTTTTGTCATATTCTGCTGTGTTTGTTTTGCGTTTGATTTGGTGTTTTAATTTATTGTATTATTATTCCTTAGAAAAGTATTGGTTTTCTCATGAGAGACAGAAAGTCAGTGAATCTCAATGGAGCAAGATGGGGAGTACCTGGGAGGAATAGAGGGAAGGAAACCATAATCAAGATATATACAAAAAGCTTTCAATAAAAGAAAAATGCCCCAATTCCATGAGACAAAATAACTCTCTAAATACCATTGAGTTTGCTTCCAGATGGCCATCTACTGAAGGCCTGTGGCCCACCTTTGGGTGTTGTTTATATACTTTTCACTAGATTTTAAATATTTGTATCAAAAACAAACATGCATGAGGGGTGCTAAATCTGTTGACTGGAGCAAATGAGATCAGGTGCTTTCATGGTGGTATGAAATTAAGATACAATTTATTCATTTCATGTTTAAATATATATATCAAAACACAGTGTTATGCCTCATAATCACATATACTGATTTGATAATTAAAATTAAAATATGCATCTTATGTGAAATTACGAAATTTGTGCTTGCTACACCGTGTGGCATGAAAAATCGCTTCAGCTAATATATTTGATTTAATTAACTGGTAGATCACTTAAAATTAACCACACTATGAATGCAGAGGATTAAGGTGTTCACCAGACCCAAGATAAAGATAAACAGGTGTTTTATTGGTGAACAACTTACCCAGATAAAAATAAATGACAGTGCTGGTGTATCTTCTCTAGAAGATTCAGTCTCTGCCCTCTCTATGCTCTCCAAGACCCAAAAGGGGACGAACCTGCAAGCTACTTTACCAAAAATTGATCATATCTGCACTGAAACCACACCCAAACGGAGTGGCTCCTTCTTCAGCTTCACTGGCAAGGCCAGATGCGACTACAACACTAACTTATAAATAATTTTTACTTTTAGCTGTTTAGTATCTTTCTCAGCATCAACTCTAGTGTCAGATACTTTTGTATGATTTTCTTTTGCTATTCTTTGAGTAGTAGGATGGAGGGAGGGACTGTAGCTCTGTGTAGTTTCCTTTCCTCACATTCCTGAGGTTCTGAATTCCAACAATGGTACAAAAAAGAAGAAGCATATTGTTAGTGCATGTTGACTGTTATTTATTATGTAGCAATTGGAAGGCCAAAAGCAGAAATATAGACTCATGTCTGAGGCTAGCATAGGCACAAACTGAATTCCAGGGCACTACAGAGTAAGGTACACAGTGTAATCCCTATCTCAAACAAACACACGAAAAGGTAGCTTTCTTTTTACAACAAAAGAACAACAAAAAAGAACAGAAACAAAACATCACCTTGCCTCACACTGTGAGCCAAATGTGTCTATCTACTTTGGAAATGTTGGTATTGAAAGGCAGTCCAATAGATACACCACAGGATTTATAACATTCAGTTTGGTTTGAATGAAGTAGAAACCCAATCTATACTGTTTCAAAGACCATTTAAACCAGCAATCGCATTTCATTTTTAAACAAGCAATTGCAAAATTCCATAGTTTAACAAGGATTGCATGCCTTTAATTTTAACTAATGTTTCTTTTATTATATTTCAATATTCTATACTGATCTTGGAGATATATGTTTCAAAGGAATCATATAGCAAGATGAAGGTTCTGAAATATATTAGACAGAAATATCTATGGCAATAATGGTGACCCTGTTAAATTGAAAACATTTTTCCCTTTCAGCTCATTCATTTTGAATTTACAAATATTTTTAATTTATGTATGTTATTCAGCTTTCCATAGCTGTGATAAAATAGCAGAAAAATGAACTTATACTGAAAATGATTCTTTACAGCTCAGAAGTTCAGATGTCTTTGTCTTGGGTTACTTAGCATCATTATTTCTGAACTTTGTTGAGGCAGAATATTTTGGTGGGAGTTTATCGTAGAATGAACCTGCTTGTCTAATAGCACCCAGGAATCTGGGGAGGAGGAGAAAGAACAAAGGAAGGAGGGACAGAAAGAGAGAGAGAAAATGAGGGAGGAATGAGAGAAAAGAGAAAGAGAAAGAGAAAGAGAAAGAGAAAGAGAAAGAGAAAGAGAAAGAGAAAGAGAAAGAGAGGTAGAGATGCTGGAGCTCCTGGATAAGATATATATTCCCAAAGGACACAGATTCAGTTATAAAGTTCCACAACTGGATCTCACCTTCCATTTTCCAAATTTTCAAATGCCCATAAAATAATAAGTAGGTCAATCATTTAATACATTTATAAAATCATAGCTGTTATCCAATCACTTCAAAAAATTCATTTCTCAATATTGCTGCATTGTGTATGAAGTCTTCAACAAACAAAGCTTTGGGATATATGATATGCAAAAAGAGATACTGAATCAATTGCTATCTAGGAAGTAATTCTTAATTAATATCTAGACAATTACATTATCTAGTATATGCTTGTATATTTTATTCAAGAAAAGTGAAAGAAAAATTAATTTTGAAGTAATTCAAGATGATGTCCTTTAATGAAGCAGCTCTGTGGATTAACTACACATCCAAAATTATGCCTGTAAGCACAAGACAGAATTTGAGTACCTTATCTTCAGTTCATAACTTCTATAGAATCTTTAGTATAATAAACTACTTCTTGAAGACCATAAAAACATAAATATATAAAATATTTAAGCAAAGACATTTTCTCCTACATATTTATATATGGATGATGAAGTTATTTACTGGAGCTTTATTTGTATTCAAAGTAAGAGAACAGAGAATGCTATCACTTGATAAACAGTTTTCTAACCACATCTGATCAAATTTTCCTAGATTGATGTGAAATGCCATAATGAACCATGTTCACTTGCACCAGTCATGTTGTATTATGTTATTATGCCCTAATCCAAAATAAATGCATTCAATGAAATTGAGCATGGCACAAGGGAAAAGAGCAGCCGGGAAATTTAAAAGCATTGCAATGAGAAATACAAGGCAATTGAATTAGAGTCCGTGGGGAATGGAGTTTATCTAGTTGAGCTTAAGAAAACTTTACTTTCTTCACATCATGGGGAAATATAAATATGCAATATAGAAGAAAATCCCAAGAGTCAGAATTGTTTGCTTAGACATCATAGAGCCTTCATTCACGAGGTGACTGAAGCAAAACAGAGATTCACAGCTAATCACTGAGCTGAACTTCTGGAGTCCAGTTGTAGAGAGGAAGGAGTGATGAGCAAAGGGGTCAAGACCATGTTGGGGAAATGCAGAGAAACAGCTGACCTGAGCAAGTGCGAGCTCAGACATTTCAGATTGACAGCTGGAGAACCTGCATAAAACATTAACTATTAAACATGCTTTTAAAAATAATTTTGTACCGATGTTCACACAATCTTTTTACTTGTATTTCAAATATTTACTTTGTTTTGCACTGTGGAAAAAAATAAATTGCAAAGTTTAGTGACTAGTTCCAGGGCTTCCTAAGCCATTGTGTTACAGACTTGTGATGGAAAACAATAGCAATCACACAATAAATTAGAAAACACGATTTCCCACTATAAGGCACTGTCTTGTTTAGAAGAAAACAAAAACAAACTCTAGTTGTGGAGTTATTAGTAATTGTTATCTTCTGGGAAAAGAAGAGTCCATTTTCTATAAGACTATAGCCTCAGGTAAGTCTGACATGCTCTGTTGGAAAACCACATAGAAAATACTATTTGGGGCAGCAAAGATTGTCCTGTCATAATTTTTCATGTCTAGTTTGAGAACAAGATAGAAAATATGAGCAAACTTGAATTGGTTGGGCCTTATGTATGTCAAATCATTTCTAAATAGTCAACAGTTAAATGTCACATTTTATATGCTATTTCAGACCAGGCTTTACTCACTAAACCATTGCTCCCTTTTGGGACACATGTTGCAATAATAGCGACTCTTCCACATAGCAGAAATGAAGTTAGGATCACTTCATAAAAAAGGAAGGTACTTTCTTTTACCTTTACTTATACTAAGTCTAGACTATAAGTAAATCTGCAGAGAAACACTGGGGTATTTTGGGAACCCAACACTTCCCGTGACTTGAAACAATTACTAAATTGGTTACTACTATCAAATGGACTCTATCATTATTTACCATGTATGTATGAATTCCATACATTTCTATTATTTTATTTATTGATATATCAAAACAAAGCCAGTGTTTCAATCATTTGTAACTGAAATGACTTCCTCACTGATTACTTTATAAGCTACTTCTTACCAGTCTATACGACTATAGGACTTATTCTAAAATTCATCACATATTAAGGCAGTGTGTCTCATTGAACACAGTGAAATTGAAATAAATTCATATATTCTATCTTATCACAGAGCAGTAGAGCTAGAAATCAGTAGAAAATGATAGTTTAGAAAAAAACACAATTTACTAGATGCTAAATAGCACAGTTTTGAATATTGTCTGAATCACTGAAAACTTCAGAAACAAAATTAAAATTTCCTAAAATCAGGGTAGTAAAATGTCACTTGCTACCAAGCTGGATGCCCTGAGTTTTGCTTCAGGGAAACATTTGGTAGAAAGAGAAAAATTAGTCCCATAAGTTGTATTCTAACTTACACACACACACACACACACACACACACACACACACACACACACAAGAGAGAGAGAGAGACGAGACGAGAGAGAGAGACAGAGAGAGACAGAGAGAGAGAGAGAGAGAGAGAGAGAGAGAGAGAGAGAGAAAGAGAGAGAAAGACAGACAGAGACAGAGACAGACAGAGAGAGAGACAGAGAGAGAGAGACAGAGAGCCAGAGGGAGGGAGACAGAAAAATGTTTAAAATTTTCCTGGAATTGAATGAAAACACAACACACTACAATTTATTATAATTGATCTAATATAGCTTAGAAGCTTCTACCATGTTCTTCTTAAATTCTTAAAATTTCCTTTTATTTTGGATTGTTTTCTTGGACTGTTTCTTTTCTTGAACTGTTTCAATATTGTTGCTATGCTACCCCAATTACTATATATCACAAATCTTCTCTTATCCTTTGTTATCTGTATGAATCTACACAAACTTTTTTCTCTCAGATATATCTTCTAGACATATTGCTATAATTGCTCATAATAATTAATAGCAATATGCTGACCTATTAAAACTTTTGGTTATGCATTATGTAAATGTGCATTATTTTTAGAAACATAGATATGTCTGTCAATTGTAAAAAACAGTCAGAATTTGGCTATTCTGAACAATGAATTGAGACAGATATTTCCTGTTTATTGTATAAAACCAACAAAATGAAAGCAAAATAAAATATGAGAAGATATTTGTAGCATATTAGATGCCACTCCCTATAACCTTAAAGTTACCAATTATATTCCAACTACTAAAATTAGTAACTTTGCTTTGAGATTGTGTTTCCCAATAGCACCAAAAACTGCACTTGTAAAATCTCAGAAATATGGCTGCCTAAATGTGAGCTTAACAAGGAGGATAACAACAAACACACCAAACAATACAGGGAAATAACCACAAGGCCTCAACCCAACACAAAAAACTAAAGGCAACAAATAGCCCAGAAAACATGCATACAACTAACATTATACAAATTCAACCAGTTACATTTGGGAATATATATCTATATACAAGTACATACATGCTTGCAATAAAAATAATGAAAAAAGACGCCAGAAGTATGAAGGAGAGTAGAGAAGTTTTTATGTGGATTGGCTTGAAAGAGGGAAAGGGAACAAGCTATAATTAAAATACAATCTCAATTTTTAAAATAAAATTAGTAGTTTAGAGATTGTGACTTACATTATGTGTTCTTTAGATCATTTTTTTTAGAAAAAAATATTTGAATTTCCCCCTTTAGTCAATGACAACTGTGAACGTACACTCATATGACCAAGAAAGCAGGATAGTATATGACATTTCTGAAAGCACAGCAAGAAAAAGTAGTAATAGAAATATGTATCATCACTCACTTTTCCAAAGCCAAAATAGAGGAAAAGAAAGACAACATAAGCTACCAGTCCACTCTTTACAAGAATTCTAGAATTTGTGTTCACCACTGAAATGCTGATAAAGTTTCAAAGCTATTATTCTAATGTGTGTCATAAATACTTTTTTAATTGGCATGATACATGATGACCACATAGAAAGTTGTAATCTATTTAAGAGACTGTTGAGGTATACTAAACTGGAGTTTTGTACTTCTTCTACAACTTCTGCATATCCTCCATAATTTTCTGCCTTTATAAATCTGAAAGACAAAAAATTTGTATCTAGTATATCTAATCATATGTAATTGAAATTAATGATTTTATCTGAAATTATCCATACATGAAAGGTGCTTTTGTGTTTATACAGAACGCATGGATAAGGGCCATGATGTCATAATAAATTTCTAAGAAGAAGGACATGCAAGTATTTTCTAAATAACTGAAAATATTTAGATAACAGGATAATGTAGTCATATCTCATTTACATTATAGCAGACTAAATGTAATCCTTTTGTCTCCTTCACATGTCATTTACAAATTTTGTTTCCCATTGCTCCAGAAGTCATTAATCAAGCCATTGATTGATGCTTGAAATCATGCAGGTGCTGCTATTACATATTCATTATTAATCATATTATTTATTCAGGTCAGGGAATTTTACATACTCAACACAATCCCCTGCAAATTTTCATATAATCTACAATCTGAAATGTTTCACAGTGTCATTCATTAAAAAAATCTATGAGGGTTATACAAAATATTATTTATCGAATTATGTCATAGAAGCCTAGTTGCTCTACTCTGACTTCTTAAAAGACAATAGTTGTGCTGTTATTTTATGTAATCTGCAATATCTCTCAACAAATAAAATTTCATTAGGTTTTTGAGCTTCTTAACATGTAAAATCATAATTTAAAAATGCTTTTTATTAATTTATATGGTAGATAATTCGTGATTTTTAATGCCATTAATTTATAGCCAAGAAACCTAGTAATGGAAAGAAATAGCTTGTTCAATATATGTTATGAGTAGAATTCATTAATATATTCTTTCCCATAACTTTCTAAAATCAACATATCCATGAGACTATAGCCTTGCCTATCACCTATGTCAAAGTTGGGTGGGTAGTATGGTGATATTTATGATTTATTAAAACTTGCCTGAGAATTCAGAAAGCAAAGTCAGCCACAAGTCATAGAAGCCAGACAGTGATGGTACACACCTTTAATGTCACCACTTGGGATTAAGAGGTAGACAGATCTCTGTAAATCCAAGACCAACAAGAGCTACAAGAAATATATCCAGTCCTAAAGAGAAACAATTCACACAAAGATGAGTTCAGCACTTGGGGTTTCATGACTTTAATCCTAGGACTCATGGGAGGTATTTAAGACAGGAACAGTCTCAGAACTAGCTTTCTTCCTCCAGACACATTAAGGATAGAAAAACATTCAGTCTCAGGATTCTCCAGCCACTTTGAGGAGAGCATAGCAGTCTGCGATTGCAGTCTGAGGATCACATTCCATTTCTTAGGTAGAGGTAAGAGCTAGTGGTTGGCTGCTTTGTAGTTTTTACCTTCAGCTTGAAGCTTGAAGTTCAGTATCAGTCTCTAGGTCTTTTATTTTATGTGCTAAAGGGTAGTGAGGTGAGATTTTGGAAGGTAGATATAGGAGGAGGTGGGGTATGGGTGTATATGACCAAAATATACTGTATGAATGAATTAACAAAAATGTTATTGAAATTAAAACATCAATAGGATCTTAGATAAGCCAATGATTCACTTCAAAGCTCTAGAAGAAAAAGAAGATACATTCAAACCTAATATGTGGCAAGAAATAATAAATTAAGGTAAAAATAGATGGCATAGAAACTAAACAAATAATACAAACTCAATAAAACAAATAAATTAGCAATTAGTACTCCAAGTATATTTTTATTATCTGTATAACTAGGAACTCAGACAAGAAAAAAAGCAGCAGTATGGGGAATGTTTGAGTGCTGAAGAAATACATTGAATGATTCATTGAATGAATTAATGTATGATTACTGCATAGTGACTAATACATAATAAACAGTAAGTAAATGTTAATTATTATTCCCACCTATGTTAGTGTACTTCTTAAATTAATAAAATTATTAATTAGATAATGGTTTAAATTCATCAAAATTGCTGGAACCTTAGTTCCTAATCAGTTTGATGAGATAAAATGAGCTTACTGATATAAATTTAACCTCTATTTTTACATTAGAAATTAGTTAATCTACAAAACTGCAGAAAGGAAAGCTACAGAGCAACTAAAATTTGATGTTTTTTTTTCCTTCTTTGCTTCTGACTCTTATGATTGTTGAAAATTTTTCTGTGATTCTTCTCTTGTGGATGCCATTTCTGCCTTTCCTTAGTCATCTCAAGTATATATTTGACATTCAATTGAATGTATTATATTGTAAAAGTTGTAAAATATAAGGTTTGATTTTTTTCAAGTGGGAGAAGATGCTTGTCTTAAGAAAAATGACAAACAATATAGTTTTAGACATATTTATTTTCTTCCCTACAAGTTTTAATTATGCAATAGTGGCACAAAGCTTGTGGGAGTAACCAATCAAGTTCTAATTGTACTTAAGGTCTATTCCATGAGTTATAACACATCCCAGAGACTGCTTGGGTGGCCAAGAACCTGAGAGCAGACAGGCCAGGGACCTATTGACAAAACAAATATTACTTCTCTACTAACAGAAGGTAGCAATAAAATTACTACTACGGAAATTCTCCTATACTCATAGATAATTGTCTTACTCAGCTATCATCAAAGAAACTTCTTCCTGCAGTAGAAGTGAATGAATATAGAGACCCACAACTGGACAATGTACAAAGAGTAAGAAATCATAGAACACTCATGCCTAAAAGAAATGTCTCCATAAAATCCCACCCCTCAGGGCTCAGGGAACCCTGTGGAAGAGAAGGCAGAAAATTTGTAAGACCCAGAGGAGATAGAGAACACCAAGGAAACAACAGCTTCTAAAACAACAGGACCAATTCATGTATGAATTCTAGAGAATTTGGCAGGATACACAGGGCCTGCCTTGGCCAGATCAGGTACCAGTGCTGAGAAGAGAAGTAAACGTATATAAAGTGCCTGTATATAAGACAGAAGCTATCTATAATACATAAATGCTCACAAATGAAAATGTTGTTTACTGTAACAGTCTTATGGGGGATACAAACCATTCCTAAGTGCAGGCAAAATTAAATGAACTCAGTGGCATCTGTGGAGGTAATTTGTCTCATATGCTTTGTCATGGCATTACTTTTATACGTTACAGATCCTTTGTGTATATATTATGGCACCAGGTTTAGTATTTTCATATGGGATTCCCATATGTGCCTCTGTATCTATAAGTATTTTTTATGGGGATTTTTGGACCTCTTTCTCTTCTGTTTTCTTGCATTATTATATTCCTCCTTGTTTCTTTTTGCTTTGTCTAATTGTATTATTAATCTTTAGTAGCCTTATGCTTTTCTTTTCATTATTTTAATTTAGAAACAATCGTATTTTACATACCAATCCCAGTTCTCTCTTCCTCCCATTCTCCCATGCCCCCCACAGACCCCTCCCATCCCACACCAAATCCACTCTCCAAGGAGTGTGAGGCCTCCCATGGGGATCACCAAAGTCTGACACATCATTTGGAGCAGAGCCTAGGCCCTCCTCTTTGTATCTGGGCTGAGAAAGAATCCTTCCATGAGGAATGTGCTCCCAAAATCCATGTGTGCATCCACTGTCAGAAGTCCCATAGACTGCCCAGGCATCCTATGGGACCCACATTCAAAGGGCTTGGCTCGGTCCAATGGTGATTCTCCAGCTTTACAACTGGGGTCTATGTGTTCCCACTAGGTCAAGTCAACTGTTTCTGTAGGTTTCTCCAGAAAGCTCTATGATGGCCTTTAAGGTAATCATCAATCTCATCATATGGAAGGGCATTTAAGGTAACCACTCCACTATTGTTTAGATTCTTAGTTGGGGTCATCCTTGTGGATCCCTGGACCTTTCCCTAATGCCATATTTCTTTTTAAACCTATAATGGCTCCTTCTATAAAGGTATCTCTTTTCTTGCTCTCCTCTAGTCTTGCCAGACTCAGTCTTCCTGATCCCTCACTAAGATATTGGAAACATTGTTTCATCATTGAATAAAACTTGAATTAACCTCACAACTCTGTGACATGTATCAGTTGTCCTAGTGATAAATAATGGTGTGTGTATATGAGGGTATGGAGGTGTGTCTATACATATCAAACCAATCTGAAATGCCCCCAAAAGCTCATTTGTTTGCAGCTTATTTACAAACAAATAGCACTGTTGAAGGTATGGAACTCCTAAGAGATAGCCATAATTAGAGGAAGTATATTATTGATGTCATGCTTACGGACTCAAGCTTATTAAGAGTCCATTGTTTTTATTCTCTTTCTCTTTCCTAGTCTTCATGCTGTGAATGGCTTTTTTTTGAGACAAGGTTTCTCTTTGGCTTTGGAGGCTGTCCTGGAACTAGCTCTTGTAGACCAGGCTGGTCTTGAACTCACAGAGATCTCCCTGCCTCTGCCTCCCGAGTGCTGAGATTAAAGGTGTGTGCCACCAACGTCTGCCCTTGAATGGCTTTTTTAAAAAAACTGTATTTTGCCTCACAGTGCAACAAAGACAAACCAGCATAATCTAAAAAAAAAAGACAATCATGAACATTCAGTAAATTTATTTGAAAAGAAATGCCTTTTGAAAGGACACACATACACACACACACACACACACACACACACAGAGAGAGAGAGAGAGAGAGAGAGAGAGAGAGAGAGAGAGAGAGAGACTCACATACAAATGTAAAGAGCCATGATAATCTCTCTCTTGTTTTGAGTGCACAATTCCTCTAAGAGATCATCAGTGAATATTTTTAAATCCTTTAGGCATAGGAGGTATAAGAAAAACAGCCCTAGGGTTGACAAATGAGAAATATTTTAATATGTTGATTAAGATACAGTATTCATAAATACATGGTAACTGAATTTTATACTTCTAACATGTATGTTGTAGGAACAAAAGGTCAAGGTAAACTTGATATTGTGATGGGTAATTAGAACACAATAATGCTTAAGGGCAAAACAATAATCAAAACTGCTAGCAATCAGACAGTAGAGATGAGTTAGACATGTCTTTTAGCATAAAAGATATTAGAATTATTTTAAATCCCAGAACTATGCAAAGTACTAAAAAAATAAAATAAATATGACAGATATTTCTACATATATAACTAAAAATGTACTCATCATTATCAACCAGTTACAGGATGGAATAATTATGTATATATATGCATACAATTAGATTTTTAATAATAATAAATATTACATAACATATATAAGCTGGGATATTGTTAAGATATTGCTTATAAATTTCTCTTTACCTTCATATTTCATGTGGATTTCATCATGAGTCTATGTGTCAAGGATGTCTATGTTTATTTCAAATACAATAAATTCTTTGTATAACTATACTCTATGTAATTATTTTCAAGTCATAGAAATGAAAGAGGGAGAGAGGAAGGGGGAAGAAAATGTCAAATGTGATGATGAAGATGACAGAGAAACTTTTACTTTCTTCACTCATTATACTTTCACATTTTGAATGGTCAAAATTTGCTATTTTACCTAGGTATATGAAGCCAAGTTTAAATAAAGTATCAAGTCATCAAAAACCAAGATTTTAGACAGACATTTCTTTATGCATTTTTAAGCCTTCAAAAAGAGCTTTAAATTGTTAGCAGATTCCAAACTGTACCACTTCAAATTAAAGCAGAACCAATTAAGCTAAAATTCAAAGTTAATCCAAAAATATAATTAGCATCCAGAAGAAGATACTTTATAAGCAAGAGATGTTAACTTAGAACATGCTAGAATTTTATAAAGAGAGGAACGGTATGTTGGCCAGGGCAGTAAGTGCAGTAGCACTGCATGGTTCTATATAAATATAATGACAGATTTTTTCCATTTAAAAACCCTGAATTTAATTTGCTACAATTTGATCCATTTATATATCCATGTAGTTGTTGGTCTTTGTAAATATATTTTTAAATATACATATTTCATGTTACTGATTTCAAGGTCAAACTATTATAAAATAGGTTACTGAAAAAAGAATAGTATAGTATTATGAAGAAGAGGAAGAATGAGAAGACAGAGAAGAAAAAAAGGATATGAAGAAGCAGGATGCAAAGGAATCGATGGTAATTAAGAAAATACAAAAATGACAGCAGCAACAAGAACAATGAAAATAAAATTATAGCATCCAAAGAGTTGAAAGCCTATTAAGATTAATTTAAAAGAAACTTATCTAAATCTTACCATGTTTAAATGCAAACAGTATCAGTTTGAATGTCAAAAAAATCAATTATTGCATACCACGTTACTTTATAGGGACCATTAGATGGCTCAGCAATTAAACTGGCTTGCTGCCAAACCTGAAGTACCTGAATTTTTTTCACAGGACCCACAGGATGGAAGTAGAAAACTGACTCCTGCAAGTTTCCTCTGACATCCATAATGAGCACACAACACACACCTATACACAAATAAACACAGAGACAGAGACAAAAAGAAAGAACAAGGAAAGACAGAGAGGCAAAGAGAGACAGAGATAGAGACACAGAGAATCAATAGATAGATAGATAGATAGATAGATAGATAGATAGATAGATACTGGAAAATAGTTTTCTAATTTTGTTAGTAATGAAGTATCCAAACCTACATGCATCACTTAATTCTTTTGGCTGTTTTCCTCAACTCTGAAAATGAAACAAGTTTGTAAAACAATCTTTCCATATTTGTAAAAAGTTGTAGTATATTTAATGTGTTATTCTATGGACCTTCTTGCTTTGGGATTAATAATAATTTTTTCCTTATCAATTTAATTCTGTGTTCATTAAGATACACTGAGTGTATGTACATATATACTTTAATTCTTCTAATTGAGAATCATAATCAATTACCTGATAATACGATATTAATGTGTTAAGAATATATAGTTTTTTGGTATTTCTTTTTTATTTCTACAAAATTATAATTTCGCATGTCAATCCCTTCTCCCTCTCCCTCCAATCCCCCACCAGCCCCCTCCCCCTCCACTCCCCATAGAGGGTAGGACCCTCCACACAGGCTCCCCAGATTCCACAACATCTTCCTGGGCCAGGCCTAGGCCCTCTCCCATTTGTCCAGGCCGAGAGAGCATCCCTTCAGGTGGGATGGGCTCTCAAAGCCCCTTCTTATACCAGGGAAAAATACTGATCCACTACCAGAGGCCCCATAGGATACCAAGGCCTCCTCGTTGACATCCACTTTCAGGGGTCTGGATCAGTTCTGTGATGGCCTCCCAGAGAGCAGAATGGGGGCCATGTGCTCCCCCTTATTCAGGTCAGCTGTTTCTGTGGGATTCACCAGCCTGGTCCTGACCCCCCTTCATCTTCATTTTTCCCTCTCTGCAACTGGGTTCCAGAGTTGAGTTCAGTGTATAGCTGTGGGTGCCTGCCTCTGCTTGCATCAGCCACTGGATGAGGCCTCTAGGATGGCATAAAAAGTAGTCATCAGTCTCATTATAGGGGAAGGGCATTTAGGGTAGCCTCTCCACCATTGCCTAGATTGTCAGTTCCTGTCATCCATGTAGATATCTGGAAATCTCCCGAGTGCCAGATCTCTCCTCAGACCTATAATGGCTCCCTCTAATATGGTATCTCTCATCCTGTTCTCCTTTATTCTTCCCCCAACTCAACATTTCTGCTCCTCCATTTTCTCCTCTCCCCTCCTCTTCTCCTTTTATTCTGGCATCTCCCTCTCCCCTACCCTCATGCTCCCAATTAGCTCATGAGATCCTGCCCCTTCCCATTCTCCGGGGCCCATGCATTTTTCTCTTAGACTCCTTGTTTCTTAGTTCCTTTGGTGAAGAGGATTGTAGGCTGGCAATCCTTTGTTCTATGTCTAAAATTCATGAGTGAGTACATACCATGTTTATCTTTTTGTGATTGGGTTACCTGACTCAGGATGGTTTCTTCTAGTTCCATCCATGATGGAACAATCGAGATACTGTAATCATAGGTATGGATATGGAGAAATTAAGCTGGAACTGACCTGGAAACATCATCCCTATTGGCTAGCTTTTGTGTTATTAGAAGTTGATAAGCATGCAACTGGAGAAGAAAGGTAGCTAACACTCTTACTCAGCTTTTGATGCTCTGGATTCTCCATGATGACTTGTCCGCCACAGGATTTGGCACACTTCTTAGTATGTGGCAAGAATTCGATCTTGTTAGTGTGTCTTGAGTCCAAGACACAGTAATTGGTTATTCACAAAATATTTATCCATTATTTCTTTCCAGGACTGGCAGAGCATCAAAAGCTGATGTTTCCAGGTCAGTTCCAGCTTAATTTCTCCATGTCCGTCCTATGATTACAGTATTACAGTATCTCGATTGTTTTTCTACAATAGGGTCCTACTCTCAACCTCTGCAAGGCAACTGAGAGCAAATGACAGTAAGTAGCTTATAATGTTTGAGGGGGGTACCTATGACACCCCACTTACCAACCACACAGAGACAGTAATTTGTGGCATTGTTCTTTTATTTGATAGCCCATTGTATCTATGACTAACACTGCACCTATACTTCAGAATAATTTTGTTTACAGTTCCTTTAGGATGTATAGATTTCTTAATCTGTCATATTGTCTCTCGTACATGTTGCCTATCACAACCTACCACACTTAAAGTTCCTGTATTATTACTCTTCTTTTCCCCTGCATATCACCTGTGTCTATCCTGCTTCATTTGAAATCATTTCCCAAGTTTCCTTACTTAGTTTGCCAACAATACCTAAAGGTATTGCAATTTAAGCATACATATCAAAAGATGCATTCATATAAGAAAGAGACTATGTGGCTCTTTCTGGATCTGGGTTAGCTTACTCTGACTTATCAATTCCAACTCCAACTATTTACCGAAGAATTTTCAAATTTTATTTTGCTTTATAATTGAATAATATTACATTGTGTACATGTATCACATTTTCATTATTCATTCATTAGTTGACATATGACATATTTCTGTTACCTGGTACTTTGGTTAAACCTGCAGTGAACATGGATGGGCATGGGTAGTAAGATGTAGAGTCATGTGGGCATAAACCCAAGAGTATTTCAGGAAACATACTATAAAAATAACAAAGATATATGTGAAAATCTCAAAGGTGACATCATGCTCCATAGAGAAAAAAAGTGAATCAATCCCATAAAAAAGTCCCCACTCCCTTTTCACACTGTGCTTCAAGGACTAGCAAGAAAATAATTAAATTACAGTAATACAAATAGAAAAAGAAGTCAAATTGCCTTATTTGAAGATGATATGATTTAATACATAAGAACTTCCAATTTTTATAAGAAAACATCTGAAAATGAACAAACTTTTGAGCAAAGTGTCAGACCATAATATAAACATAACAAAAATATGTGTCCTTTCCATATAATAAACATACTGAGAAGAAGATTAGAAAAATAACTTCCATTCACAATACTTTCAAAAACTAAACTAAGAGTTGAAAGACTTAAATCTCTGTTTGTAGAGGTTGAGGAGGACACTAGAAGACAGGAAGACTTCCCAAGCTTTTGAATTGGAAAAAATAATTTAATGAAAATGAACATTATACTGAAAGAAATTTGAATTTACTTTAATCCTAATGAAAATTATCATGACATTCCTCAAAGAAATAGACAAAACAATCATAAAATTCATATGTAACAAAATAAGATTCTGGATAGCAGCAACAATAATGAGTGGGGAGCAGAAAAAAATTGTTGGAGGGATTTCCATACCAGATTCCAAGGTATAATACACAGCTATGCCAATAAAAACAAAATGATACTTCCACAAAAACATACAAGTAGATTAATGTAACAAAATAAAACATCCAAGAATTCCACAAAACTATAGTCATCTAATATTTTGCAAAGAAATCAAAAATACATATTGGAGACAATCTAGCATCACCTACAAATGAAGGTCCTGGTATATACAGAAAGGACAGTTCACAAAATGAAACATTTCTTAAACATAAAAATTCAACGTCAAAGGCCTTTTCTGCCTATATTGAGATGATCATGGATTTTGAACTTTAAATACATTTATTTTTATTACATCTGTGTGCTTATGTATGTTGAAGTATCTGCGCATCTGTGGGATAAAGCCAAGTTGATCATGGTGGATTGTATTGTTTTTGATATAGCATTGACCATACTTTGCAAAGATTTTTTGAGGATTTTTGCATCCATGTTCATCAGAGCTATTGGCAGGTAAATTTTGTTGTATTTTATTTGGTTTTGTGCAGTGGTTTTATAGAGAATTTGAGAGTGCTTCTTCTGCTTCTATTTTATGGAAAAATTTTAGGTATTTTGGTAGTAGATCTTTTTTCTATTTGTGTTTTATTTTCAGCTGTATGGTGTATTAGAGTAATACTAGATATGTAGACAGATTTGGGGAATTTCTAACAAAACTCAATTACTAGGTATGAGGAACCACTACTTGAATTGTTAGGGTACTTGAACTGACTTCCTGAATAAGATAAGCTATTTCAATTTCTATTTGATGCCTCCAAGAATTTGAAATTAAGACCTAAAGGCTGAAGTAACTATACTCATTGGACAGTAGTCTTGAAGAAAGCAAGCTGAAGCAATCACAAAAGCTTCCCCCTTGAGTAACAACAATCATTGTATATGAAAGTGCAATGAAAGATTGCAAGGTAGAAACAGCCATCAATAGATTCTAACAAGTTGTGAATGCTATGAAACACAAATGTCCAATATATCAACTTATCTTCCAGGGTGAAATATGGGCACTAATATCTCCAT
Organism: Cricetulus griseus; assembly: GCF_003668045.3. Taxonomy (NCBI): domain Eukaryota; kingdom Metazoa; phylum Chordata; class Mammalia; order Rodentia; family Cricetidae; genus Cricetulus; species Cricetulus griseus. The sequence continues at coordinate 23,203,061 of NC_048604.1, read as the reverse complement.
GTAAGAAACAGCTGTCTAGCTGGACTTAAGGACCACTCAAAAAGATGGAATTCGTTATTGATGCATAACATACTGCCATTATTGGTGTCTCTCTCTCTCTCTCTCTCTCTCTCTCTCTCTCTCTGTATATATATATATGTATATTAAATATATATATTTAAATATGTATAGAAATATATATAGAAATATATGTAAATATATTAAATATATAAATATATATATATTATATATATATATATTATATATATATAATATTGAATTTTTGGAAACTTTAGTGTGATGTCAACTTTGGAAAAAAGTATCCCAGTTTACCACGTTCAGTTGGCATTGTACAAATTTAACAGCCATATTATTCTAGAAATGTTAAACTTATTTTTTTCCCATTTGTACAGGGGTAATGCACTGTATTAAATATGTAAGGCCTTAAAAAAAGAAGGGATTTTGAGAGCCCATCCCATATGAAGGGATGCTCTCTTGACCTGGACACATGGGGGAGGTCCTAGGCCTGGCCCAGGATGATGTGGTAGACTTTGGGGAGCCCCTTTTGAGGCCTAACCCTGCCTGGGTAGTGGAGGGGGGATGGCTAGGGGCAGGTGGGATGTTGGGGGGGTAGGGAGAGGGAGAAGGGATTGACATCTGAAGCAAGCTTGTTCCTAATTTGAACTAATAAAATAAAAATAATAATAATAAAAAATAAAAAAGAGGGAATTTGTGGCTAGTATTACAAAAATATCAACTCACCTGTAATTGGAAAGTTTGTGGATCCTAGAAGAGACCCTACTACTGCCACTTTCTCAAGCAAGTGTAATTTCTATCTGCATTGTTAATTCTTATCATATACCAAGAGAAAATTGTAGCTCTATGTCCTCATCAAAGAAGCTCCCTTTTACAGCACAAACAGACAATTGCGGAAATGTACCACTCAACAAAAGAACTACTACAGAGAACAACATTCAAATGCCTAACCCAAGTTGATATATCCACACATTAATTCCTACATCTCAGCTTCAGAGAACATCTCAGAATATAGGAAGGAAATAGTGAGTCAAAGGACCATGAAATCTGCTCTGAGATAGTCTTTTATGTATGTGACAAGGAAGCTTCACACAAAAATCTCAAAATTTCAACAATTCACAATGACAATTGTAGGGGAACCTGTAGCCATGTGGTCAGGTTGATGTAGAGTGAGAGGCAGTCAGGGGGCCATTTTCTGTTTCAGTTTCGCTTTCAGCTTGCTGTACAGACTGGTGCCGTGCCGGGTGGCTAGGTCGCTCTGTAAGTAAGGCTTTTCCCTATTAAATACACTTGTATTTCTACCTGGCTCCCTAGTGGTATTTTCCCACATTAGACAACAGCAGTTAACATGCCAATGTAGATTCAGGAAATATCACAAGGTCCTGATCCTAGTATAATAAGTAGTTAGTGGCTATTAAAAGAGGAAAATCAGTCTTCTCCAGGGACAATCTCTATGATAGATGACCTAATTCTTAATGCTCAGCAATAATGTGTATATGTATGACTCAGAAGGCTGTATTATACTTATGTATATACATATGCATATTCTCAAATATACAAATATGTATAATAATAAATAGAGAAGAAGAGGCCTTTAATTTTAGAGGAAATAAGGGAACACAGGAATACCAGTGAAATTGCATGAAAAAACAATAGGGCTAGAAATGATGTATAAAAGATAGTTATATGTGAAAATATTGAAAAATTAACCTGAAAATGAAGGAAAATACAGGACATTTTATATTGTGGGAAATTACCAATACGGAGTCAGGTAGAAATATAAGGGTATTTAATAGGGAAAAGCCTTACTTACAGAGCAACCTAGCCAGCTGGCGTGGTAGAGGTCTGTATTGCAAGCAGCAAAGAGAAACCGAAACCGAAAATGCAGTCCCACTATGTCATTCTGACTATGCCCTCACAAGCCTGGTCAGGCACATCTGTAGCCAGCCCCTAAGAAGGCATGGCTACAGCTTTCCCTACAATTTTATGCACATGTTAAAACAGGAAAAGGCAAGAGATGTTTTCTTTAGAGTACCTAACCTGATATTTTCAGGTTTCATTGTACTATGTATTGAACCCCGGGAGGGAAAGAAATGGTGTTTGTTCATATAGGCACAGCCCTTCACAGAAGGCTTGGTACAGAACAATTGTTTAAAACATATGCTCAATGTAAAAGTGAGTATGCTAATACAATAGGTTGCATATTGAATAGAAGAGAGCATTTCATTCATTTTCCCATTAATAAAGCTTTAAATTTAGCCATGAATCGAAAGATCAATTGGTTCTTTCTGCACTGAGCCCATATACAAGTGAGAAGAGAAATTCATAGCTAGATAGCACAGTAAACCAATGTGTGTTCATGGGGAAAGGCACAGAATATGGACAACATGGGCAAGGGTGACAAGATCAGTCTCAGTTTGGAAGGAATTTGAAAAAAACTATCCATTTCATAGATAAATACAAAGAAACTTTTCCTTTTGAGAAAGGGAGAGCATGTGCTTAGTATCACAATAGATTTTTCAGTCTTTTCCAAGAGAATAATGGGCTTGACAATACTATTTCTGAACGTCTATAAAGGCAAGAATTTTTGTAGACAATCTAAAATCAATGTAAGCATCAGAACTTCTCTGTGTTATCCCATCTAAAATAGGTGCAGATAACTTTCTTCTTTCTTCTCTATGAGAAACTCATAACAGTTTTAGTTACAGCATTTATCACATTACTGTAATTATGTTTCCCCCACTAGATTTGAGTATCTCTAGAGGAGTAAACTCTGAGGTTCTATTTTAGTTTGTGTCTCAAGGGCCTAACAAGTAACAGTGTAAATTGATGAATAATAAGATATCCATCAGTAGGAATTAGTTTAATTAACCCATCACTAGTCATTTCCAGAGATTAGAAAGTGGCCCAAGGGAGGAAAGTGCACCACTAAGGAGCTTGTGATGGGTGAAAGAGAGGAAATGAGAGAATAATGAAAAGAGCTTTCAACTGGAAAATGGGAGAACTATTTTCCTGCTTTGTCTCTGGCACATGCCAGCTGAATGATTTGGCCACCCTAAGTAATAAGAAGTTTCTAATTTGTTTATTCATTAAATGTGGAGGGGGAACTAAATGATTAAAAAAAAAAAAAACTTCTTTCCCAACAGTTAGCTTGACTTTTCAGTTCACCAGAGAAAACTGTTAAGGGTTTGAAAAATAAGATGATTATAGGTTTAAACTAAGATGAATAATGATTATGTAGATAATTCATCTTACTATTTATAAGTTTCATAGAAGAATTACAAAATACTGACAAAATTTGTAGTAAATAATCTTGTTTGACTAGTCAACACCATGCTGGTGTCATAAATAGGTGTCATAGCTATGTAGGCTTATTGGATAGTTAATTCCTTTGGAAGCTTGAAAAGCTCCCTCTTATATTTTTATTTAAATTCTTTAATTACTACTCATATTTATATATCCACCCCCAATTCCCTTGCCCTCCCATCCTCCCATGTTCCCTACCAACCCCCCAACTCATCCCCCAACTCCTTCCCAGGTGCTTCACAGGGGCTGCAATAGTATCCCTCCATGGGGAATGGGCTACCAAAGTCCATTTGTGCTCTATGAAAAGTTCCGTCTTATATCATGAAAACTAGTTCTCAGGGAAGGGATGCTCAAGTCAATTCTAGCTCATGTGCTTCTGGGCCTTGTTTCTGGAGTGCACAGTATCATCAGTGATAGGGACTTACCTTTCACTTCTGGGATTTAACCAAGGGCAACAGAAATAGCCTAAATATTTCCAAAATTTCTTGGACATCCCTGACCAGTAACTCAAAAGCATGCTTCTTATACCTTGTAGTGGGGTTTTTGTTACGTGATATTAGATTCTAGGAGCTACTAATATTGAATAGTTACTGGGGAGCGAGGAGAGAGGGAATCCTTCCTTTTTCATGTTTCCCATGTTTCCCATGTTTCCCATGTTTCAAGGGAAGGACTCAACTTAATGTATTTAAGGGCATCCATAACTATATTTAGTGGGTTATTGAGAAAATAAAAAAGATGAAACTGAAAGGATGTTTGTTATAGTAATAAGGAAAGAATTAAGGAGGAAAATTAGGAATAGATATGATCACATATAATAGAGTAATAATAACACTAAACTGGGAGCCATTATAACTATCTATTCTTCATCTCCATCAAAGACCGGAGAAGGGTATATTATTATCTAAGTAAACTGGCAGTGCCTTGTAAGAAAATTCCAAAGTTCTAGAAATGGCATTTATCTTACTGTGTGGACAGTCACCCAAAGTTCTTCTGTAATATTGGAGCATCATTCTTCAGCCTATAGGCCTAGAGCATCTGGCAGACTTCTCAGTGAAGCAGTAAATTTGAAAAAAAAAATAAGTGCAATTGGTGAGTTAGAAGAAGGACACCCTAGTAGCCCTGGTTTTCAAACTGAGTGCCTATTGTTTGGTTGGGGAGATTATTTCCTTATTTCAATATTATAAAATTCTTCTTAATTTACTGCTACAATAGAGGAAGAATGAAGTATTTGCTTTTCTCATAATCATTTTCCCATTTTCTCTTGAGTATGTTCTATGGAGGTTTTTGTTTTCTGGTAGCAATAGGGCTCAAATAAAAGATCTTCTAATGGTACCAATCCATTTTAGGCTAATACAAATAGCAAGCACATAAACAGTTGTTTGTTTTAATTTCATCTCTACTCAGAATGTTGTCAATGTCCTAAATTAAAGTTTTCTAATAAGTATGATTTAAGTATTCTCTTAATTATTAGGGTCTATCACAGTATTAAAAAGAAATTGCATGTATCACTGGGTAACTGCTACAATCTTTTGAATTTGTGTATTTAATTTTGCTAACAAGTTTTATATCTTGAAGCTCTTTACTTTCTCATCTACAATCATCTCACCATATTAGAAAGGGCTCCACTAATACTTTCCTCTAACATAGGTCAATAATTAGTACATTTCCTCAGCTTTTTACATGTCTAGCATTATGTAGCTGTGATCAAACATTAATATTACCTTAAAGCTACATCAAAATGTGTCATTCCTCTTACTTCAATTGATTATATCTTTTTAAATATTATTTGCCCTTGCTTAATAAATTATTTAAGTGCAGAAGTTAGTAAGTCTCCCTATATTTCCATAAAGTACTATATCATGCTTAAATCATATGAACCCATTTTATTACCTTTTCTTATACATTACTTACATGTGAAATTGGTACATTTACACAATAGAGTAATGCTCAGCAGAAAAAAAAAATGACATCTTGAAATTCGCAGGCAAATGGATGGAACTAGAAGAAACCATCCTGAGTGAAGTAACACAGTCACAAAAAAAGGCAAATACAGTATGTACTCACTCATATGCAGATTTTAGACATAGAGTAAAGGATTACCAGCCTACAATCCACACTGCCAAAGAAGCTGGAAAAGAAGGAGGACCTTAACAGAGACATACATGGTCCCTGGGAGAAGGGTAAAGGGACAAAATCTCCTGAGAAATTGGGAGCATGGGAGGAAGGGGGAGGGAAGTAAGAAAAAGAGGAGGGGAGAAGGGGATGGGGGAGGAGACATGAGGGATCAGGAAGGCTGAGTTGGAGGAAGAACAGAGAAGGAACACCAGGAAAGATAACTTAACAGAGGGAGCCCATTTGGGCTTTACAAGTAATCTGGTACTAGGAAAATATACAGGGATCCACAAGGATGACCCCAACTAATAATCTAAGCAACAGTGGAGGGGGTACCTTAAATGCCCTTCCCCTACAATGAGAATTATGACTACCTCAAATGCCATCATAGAACCTTCATCCGGTAGCTGGTGGAAGCAGAAGCAGACACCCACAGCTAAACTGCCCAAAACCTGGAATACAATTGTAGAGAGGGAGGAGGGAGGAGCAAAGGTGTCAAGACCAATGACGTGACATACTTTGATGATTCCCATGGGAAGCCTCATGCTCACTGAAGAGTGAATGGGGGTGTGGGATTCGGGGTTGTTGGGGGAAAGGGTGGACAGGAGGGAGAGGGAACTGGGGTTGGTATGTAAAATAGGATTGCTTTAAGTTTAAATAAGATTATTTTTGTTTTTGGTTTTTTGAGACAGGGTTTCTCTGTGGCTCTGGATGCTGTCCTGGAACTAGCTCTTGTAGACCAGGCTAGTCTCGAACTTACAGAGTTCTGCTGGGATTAAAGCCATGTGCCACCACCGTCCGGCTTAAATAAAATTAATTTTAAAAAGAAAAAAATCCTTAAAGTAATGGAGGAAATGACAAACAAAAAAAGAGAAGAAATCAATAAATGCATTAAAGAAAGCCATGAAAGCTTAGAAAAGGCAATAAAACAGGTAAAGGAAATAGTTTAAGACTTGAAAACTGAAATAGTGGCAATTAAGAAAACACATATTGAGGGAATTTGGGAAGAGGAAAATCTGGGTAAAACAAACAGGACCCACCATCTCTTGTCCAAAGTGCAAGTTCATGAGCCAGGGGAACTGGTAGTGCCTGACAGTTTGTAGGAGATGCAAAACTTCAGAGCCTACTCCAGATCTACCATGATCGAATCATATCATAAAAGATTCTTAGATAATTAATATATGCATTATAGGAAAGAGATATGAAGCACAAAATACAGAGCCCTCTAGAACCTTCTATATTAATAGAGTATGCTTAATGCAGTCTAGCAGTAGTAGCAATAGTAGTTAATTAAGACAGAAAATGGTACCTTAAGCATCCATCTGAAAACATGAAGGCTTTTTAATATATTATATAGTCGATTTTCTTCCCCAAAGAGCTGAACAACATGCTTAAAATGGTATGTCTACTCTAACACAGGTTTTAGGAAGCAGCACCTATTAGGCAGCTTTAGTTGCATACCATTCAGAGATCAGGTGAAGTGACTATGGACTAGTCTAAATCATACGTGTCTCTCAGTGGCCTCAAATCTGGCTGTCTCTACTGTTCGAATATTTTTTGTGGCATTAGGAATCAAACCGAGGTCCACACAGTTGGTAGTCTACCACTGAACTATACCTCTGTCTAAATGTTAGCTAGCTATTAGCAGCTTGATTCAAGCATGAGAAAAAAATAACATGTTCTTTCTGGAAAAAGATAAGGAAAACATTTCTATGTTCTTTTTTCCTTTCCAGAGAGCAGCCTGGGGATATGTTCTTGAATATTTCATAATGACATGAGAGAAGCAGCTATGGTGAGTGACCGTCACAAATTTCTGATCCAGTAATTGTAGCTTATTATACATATCTCTGAGATTCAAGAGCCACTTAGCTGAATTCTGGATTTCTCACAAAAGAAACTTTTGTGTATTATTATTTGACAGTATTAATGTACTTAAGAGGAAGGGAATGTTGAAACTTGGTATTACATTTTTTTTTTCATTTTTGGATGCTGTTGGAGAACAATTCAACTCATAATCTTTGTCATGATAGCTAGATGAGTCCTCTAACCTTAAATTAAATCCCAGCTGTTTTGTTTGTTTGTTTGTTTGAGAATGGAATTTTCTGTATAAATACCAAAATTGTTGAAATCATCATTCTATTTCAGTTTGAAATGCCTGGATTATAGACATTTGCATTTTTCTTTGTCTATGATGTTTTTTTTAGTTTTGTTTGTTTGTTGTTTTTTAAAGTTAAACTCATCTTTTATTTTGAAAGTGGAATGCCCACACATACACATATTTCTGTATTGACATCTAAGAAACAATTTTAGTGTATGATTCTAATGAGAAGAAAATATTTTTTTCTTAATTAGAGAGACAGAAACTATAAATGTATGTCAAGTTGGCATTTTCATGTAATTAAAAAGGTCAAAACTGTTGTTTTTCCTCACTTTGACATTTTGAAAACAAAGTTAATTTTTTATTTTGTTAAGTCACTCCCAGAATTGTATCTAAATAAGCATCATGTCTCCTTCCTGAGTGTGTCTGTCCTTTACTGATCTGATGTTCTCCTTGCTACTTTAGTAACACAAAAAGCATAAAATAAAATATTCAATATTTTTATTTTAACACTAAAATATCAATATTTAACATTATGTACCTTAGTGACCAAGTTCATACTAGTCAAGAAGTATCATTTTTCAAGTTTTTCAAGACTACATGCATTGGATTGATGATATCACATATGAATTACTTTGTATTAAATTATTATGTTGAGTTACAATATGCATGATATTTAATAATAATAATAAATATTTCATCATACATTAATTAAGAAAAATATCATGTCTATTTGGCAACTCATGGCTTTTCTCTAGACTCAGTTGATTTTAATTTTGAAATATTTTCCAAAGCACAATTAGTTGAATTGGCAATTTCATCCTGTGATATGCTATATTATTTGAAATGGTAAAGCAGATTTTCATTTTTTTCTTATAAACTTCAAGATTAGAAAGTAGTATTTCATAATAATATTCAACTTTTGGATTTTATTATATATTATATATTATATATTAGATTAGATATATTAGATTAGATATATTAGATTATTATATATTAGATATAGACCATATTAACAAAACTACTTCCATAACAAGACAAATAGAGTAGTATAGAATGTAAAAGTCAGAAAGTTATTTATAAATCTAAATATTTAAGTTGATGTAGTGCCATTTAAATGAACATTTGAAAAATAATTAATAGAGAAGAACATCAGGTTTCATACACTTTGAAACAAATAAGTAACTGATGTGAGAAATTTCCAAGTATTAGAGGCTATGATGGTTATAAAAACATATTTATTATGTTAAAATATCAGGCCATTTTGCTCATTTTGGTTTTAATTCTTCCATTATTGTGGATTCTCTTTTAATACAATATGCATATATTAGCATATATATACTTACATATTTTCATGTACATATTTGATTATATTTTCCAAAGCCATACAATAATCTTTGGCCACATTCTAAACATGCATATAAAATCCCATCTTATGAATACAACTTACTCATTTTCCCAATGTTTGGCTTTAGAATATTTCCAGTGTTTTACTGTTAGAAGTATTATTTCAAAGAACTACCTGCATATGTATTCTTGCATCCCCAGCTAAGTCATTTACGTAAACTTTTAAAGGCTTAATTCTAACTTTAAGAATGTAAACCACACATATTCCAAGTCACTACAAAAAGCCACATTTTCTACAAAGTGTAGAAAATGTAGTAAGCTGCTTACTGGCTTACATATCATGGCTTGCTCAGTCTGTTTTCTCAATGATGGCACTGCCCACAACAGTCTTGGCCCTACCCCAACAATAACTAATTAAGAACATTCTCTACAGCCAGATTGTATGTAGACATTTCTCAATTGAAGTTTCCTCCGTTCAAATAATTCTCATTTGTATCAATTTGAAATAAAATAACTAGTATAACCTCCTAACAAAAACTTCATTACTGGACATGAGAAGCCCTCTTCTGAGTCATTGGACAGGGCTGTCTAAGAAACTCCAAAAATAAATAGCCTAGCGCTGTTGCCTTTGGTTATACTCCAGCTATAGAAGGTAAGTACCTATTGCTGAAGATACCATACACTTCAGAAACAGTACTCAGATACCCTGAGATAGAACTTCATTGAAAGCCCCATGTCCATGAGGATTACCTTTCTAGAGTACCGGAAGATACCATGCAAGCTTCCAAAGGAAGGGAATAACCCCAGATCCTACTGGACTATTATACCTATGAACCACAACAATGGTCAGGATGGCACAGTAACTCTAAAATTTGATTAGTTGCACCCATACCTTGGTTACAACAGCTCTTTAATTGAACTTAAGATCCACTTAACAGCAGGAAAATAATGCCTGGAGCTGAATATCTAGCTAACTATGCAGTGATACTGAAGTCATAGTTGTTGGAAAAGGATCTACAACCAGTAGTATACTGAACCCACATAAAACCTATATAAACATGTGTCCTTATACCCACAGGTAAATATCTTTTGTTTATAATCAGTTTTAATTTATTTCAATACTCAGTTTTATTATACATACCCCATTTCAGAGGTAAAATCTTGACTTTTAAATTATGTCTTCCACAAGTTGCTGTTCATATGCTTCATTTTAATGATAGCTAATTCTGTTTATCCTATCCTCTATATAATTTGAAATTTTTCACAAAATAAACATTTTATTTTGTTTTACTGCAGTGATATATTATTTATGATTTATTAAAGTCAATGGAGATCAAAATAGCAAAGTAGCCACCCTAGTTATCTATAACAGCTAAGCAGTGGTGGTATACACCTTTAATCCTAGGACTCAGGATTAAGAAATAGACAGATCTGTGAGTCTAAGACCACCCTGGGCTACTGGAGAGTGAATCAAAGCTCACAGCTTTAATCCCAGGATTTAAGAGGTATAAAAGTTGGAGACATTCAGTCTGAGAATTAGTCTCTAGCCAGGTTGAGGAGAGATTAGCAGTCCAAGTGAATCTGAGGAGCAGTGAAGTCAGAAGGTGTTTGATGATCACCGCTATGGTCTGAGTTGAGGCAGAGGTTAAGAGCTACTGGCTTGACTGCTTTGCTTCTCTGATCTTCAGCTTGAAGCTTGAACCCTGTTATCAGTCTAGGGATATTTTATTATTCATGCTATCTTTTTCACTATAATTCCAAAAGGAATTTACTTCTGTGATTAAATAGAATGATGTGAAAATCTAGATTGCTTTTTCTGTACATCTAATTAATTTTATTCTATTGTTTTTAACACTGCCAATCTTTGCCTTTTAACTTTATGTTTCTCTTTTATTGAGAATGTACCGGCATGTTTTTCACATATGGTTGTCATTTTCCCCATATTTTCTTGATGTTAAACAGACCAGTTTTAGAAATACAGTTTATTTTTGTAAGATTATGAAGTTTACGCTCCAGTTTCTTTGTAGGCTTTTATTTCCCAAGAGCATTATATTTAACTATTTCATCCAATAAAATGTAAAATGTTATTTACATATGATATTGAATTATGTTTACCAGTATTTATTTGCTTAATTTTATGTGTATGTTCATTTGTGTGCACATATATGTCCATTCATTTATACATAGGTGTGGATGTGTGTGCATGTGTGGAGGCTACAAATTGACTTCAGGTGTTTTTGTTTATTTTTTCCACCTTGTAACTTTTAGATGTATCTTTTCATTTATTCTAGAGTTCCCTAACTAACCTAGACTGGCTGATTAGCAAGCTCTAGTCACCTAGTACCCTTTGCCTTGCCAATGCATGTATTGTAGATATATACAAATGTCTACAATGTTGAGTTGAGATATATTGGGTTCTGGGAATCTTAACTCAGGTCCTCATAACTTCATGGAAATACTTTACCAAGACATCTAGACATCCCTCTTTATTTTTTAACTCTACTTGGAATTGACAAAATACTTGTATATAGCTATTTTACACAGTTATATTTTAATTCATTTTAATTGTAGCATAATCAAACCAAATTAATTAAGGCATTTCTCATCCATTTTTCCTTCTGGTGAACACATCTGAAAGACATTTCTTCAGAAAATTTGAAATACACAACAGAACTTTACTCATTGCTACAATAGTCTCAAGAAGATACAGAACTATGGGGAAATAAATAAAGCTTGCATGATGATTAGAGTGCAAACCTAGCCACACTAGACAGCCATACAGGCTAGGCAGTGGTGGCACACGCATTTAATTCCAGCAGCCACACTAGTTAGCCATAGAAGCTGGGCAGTGGTGGTGCACGCCTTTAATCCCAGCACTAGAGAGGAATATAAGGTGGGTGGAAACAGGAGTACAATGTACTCACTCTGCAGTCTTGCTAAGGACAAGATCACCCTAGCCTTGGTAGAGGTCAAAACTCTCTAGTTGTTGGCTGCTTGGCTTTTCTGATCTTCAACTTGAACCTCCTCATCTGTATCTGGGTTTTTATTATTCTGTCTACATTTGCAATATTCCTTTGCTACAAAATACCTTCCCGAACTTCTAGTTATTGTAGGTTATTTTGGTCTACTTTTTTATATTCATTTGCTTTATGAGAAAATATTTGTTATTAGTTTTTGAGAGATACATAAATGAAAATATTTTCATCATATACATCCAAACTCCTTGTCATAATGACTCCTTTGTTCATTACCAATGATTTCACTTCCCAAATTTCATGTCCCTTTTTTGTAATCCTCTGTGTTCAATTGTTTTCTGACCATGTACTACAAGTTGTGAGCTATCTATCCACAGATCATAGTCTATTTACTAGAGGCCACATACTAGAATAAAACTGATTCTCAAAGCCACAGAAGTTATCAGTAACAATAGTTTTCAGTTATGGGTAGGGATTTAAGAATGCTTCCCTCTCCATGCAAAAATTTTGAATGCCTTCATCTTGTGAAGGACTTCTACATTCAAATGATATAGGAGGTCCTTTTGTATTCTGCAAATATGTGTTGTTTTTATTGGTTAATTAATAAAACTGTTTTGGCCAATGGACAGGCAGGATTTAGCTAGAGAAGAAATCTGAACAAAGAAGCAGGATAAAGAAAGTCAAAGGACTGATGGCATGCAGCTACTGAGAAGGTAAGATACCCAGGTATTCTCTGGTAAGATAAGGCCTCATGAAGATACATGGATTTATAGTTATAGGTTAATAATTAAGAAAGAGCTAGCCAGTAAGAAGCCTATGCAAATGACAAAACAATTATAAATATATATTAAATCTCAGAGTGGTTATTTCATAGAGTTGCAGGGATCCAATTGGGTGGAGAGAAAACAGTACAGTATGACTGAGACTAGACAGAGAAAATCTCCCAGCAGTCAAATACATCTGTGTGCCCACAAGTATAATAGTCCTGTCATATACCAAAGATAGTGTTTTGCCCTGTCAATCAGGACCTTTGACTCCTGTAATCTTTCTCCTCTGCTGTTGCCTTGACATTTCTTGAGCCATGGTGGAAGCAGGAATGGAGGGTAATGTAGACTTCTCTATTGGAACAAAATATACCATAGACATTTATTCTCCACACTTTGAGCATTTGTTCATTTCAGTTTAATTCATTGTTCACTTTACAATTTTCTTTGATAAGAACAGAGAGATAGATTATACAGACATGTATTTTAAGAGAATGCTTTGCTAGTGTCTCCTTTCAACAAAATAATAACAGTAGGTTCACCCTGATGGCACATGATCATCCGAACCATGGACTCTTGCTCAGACCTGACATATCTGCCCTGTTTTTCTTCTTGTGAAGTTGTCCTTAAATCCAATCAGAATGTAGTTGCTTACTGTGATACCATTCTTGCCAAAATTGTACCAGGCTAGTTGTAATTGTAATTCCCAAAGTTCCTATCTGGGCAAGAGTGTTCATTACTTTTTTTCTTGAGCATCTTGAATAGAAACTTCTTGATTTATTAAAGTTAGTGAGCAGAAAAGACACTTCCTGTTCCTACTAGCTTGATTCCTCTATTCTCCATGAACAAAGTATGTTGTATCTTCAGGAATAAGTTTTTACTATTACGTTCTGGTGGGAAAAGATAGAAACTGCAATAACTGACATTATTTATGGGGTTTCCAATACATTTTGACTAAAAACATCAGGAAAGTATCCTCACTGGGAACTGTCACTGTTTCATTGCTGATGTTGTTTTTAGTTTTGGTTTTGATATGTTTTTGTTGTTTGTGTGCTTTGTTGTAGGTGGAGATCCTACAATTTTGGGGAGAACCATTTTCCTTTTTGTAGAGTGAATGAAATTAAATGTACACACAATGTGTGTGTGTGTGTGTGTGTGTGTGTGTGTGTGTGTGTGTGTGTGTGTGTGTGTGAATGTGATGCTTATAAAGATACCAGGTTTCCATAAGATGTTTTACAAGCAACCTTAATTATTGGGGTAGTATTGTGTAGTGAAAATGGGGTGATTCAAAGAGTAAAAAGTTGTAAATATTTATGGTCAAAAGATTATAGATCTAGAATTGAAAGTTTTACTATATCTTGCCTTAGAAATTTACTTAGAGCTGGGCAGTGGTGGTACATGCCTTTAACCCCAGCACTCGGGAGGGAGAAGCAGGTGGATCTCTGTGAGTTTGAGACCAGCCTGGTCTACAGGAGCTAGTTCCAGGATAGCCTCCAAAGCCACAGAGAAACACTGTCTCAAAAAACCAAAAAAAAAGAAAAAAGAAAGAAAGAAAGAAGGAAGGAAAGAAGGGAGAGAGGAAGAAAGAAAGAAAGAAAGAAAGAAAGAAAGAAAGAAAGAAAGAAAGAAAGAAAGAAAGAAGGAATTTTACTGTGAGTGTTGATTTAATTGCTCTGATGAAAAAAAGTTAGCTCTGAAAATGATGCAGGTTAATTTCTTGAATATATGGACCTTTTCTCTATGTGTAATAGAAAAAATAATGTTAGAAACTTTTGTTTGCCTTTCTGTGTCAACCCTATTTCCAGTCTACATATGGTATGAGACATTTGAGGTTAGGGATCTTTTCTATTTATTTCACCATTAGCAACAAAAAAACAAACACAATAACTTATAAGTAAATTACCACACATTTCTCAGTGAATTATCATTGCCAATAATAAATAAAACTTTCATGTCTGCTTTAGCATTTGTTTTGTATCTAAAAATTCTATTCACAACATCACATGTGAGGCAATCTCTAATAATATGTTATATATACCAGAACAAAATCCAAGGCAAAAAACTATAACACATGTGAAAGTAGTTACTGTTTCTTTTTCAGAATGATTCTTTTCTCTTGTTCCATTACTTTTGAAGAAAATGCCATATGCTGTAAAGTTTAATGAGATGGCAAAATGACTTGAATACAAATTGTTCTGCATTACTTGGAAAATACATCATTCTGTGATGGAGCATCACTGAAATATCTTTTGGAAAGTGTTTTTCTATATTTACTGGAAATACTAATTTAAATTGGACCACATTTCTCACCAGGGTGCAGATATGATTTTCAGCCAGAACAGTTATCAAAGTATATTGTTTCAGGCTATTTATTCAGGAAGATAAAAGAAAGGCCAATTCTCCAATGGGAGTGAAAAAGTTGCATAATGATGTCATAAAACATTAACTTAACAGTAGGAAGTAGAACTTATGAACCAGTATAACTTCTATTCTCTTAGGTTTAATTTTGTACAATTATAATAAATTCAAATTCTTTATTCAGCCAGAAATTGCTTTGGTCTTGTAAAATTATCTATATTTGACTAGCATAAACTAATATTCACAAAGATCACAAATCATGAATGAAATATATGACAAATTTTAAACTAATATACCATATGGAAATTTCCAATTATGGATTAATTAGAGACTTTAGATTATACTATTACACTGTTGCTTCCTCTGAATGCCATTTTGTTGTAACATTTCACAGAAAAGAATGTGAAACAACAATTTTATATAGGGTAAATATTATTCTCATACAGATGTGTAAAAATAGAAGGGTTCTCTATCTTAATTAGATAATAGCACTCTTAGAAGAGTGCTTTTAAATTGGAATGAAGCATAATGGGGTTGTCTCTCATTGTTTGCATTACATATAGCCCTGGAAATGACAGTAAACTCTTCCTTTTATCTCTCAGAATTTCAATATTAGGATTTAAGTCTATAAGACAACTTTCTCAAAAAGGTAGAGTACCAAGAATTTCAAATTACTTATCACTATATGGTATAGCTTATATTATTAGAATACATTTTATACAAGTATCCATACTCTGTCTAAAAAAGTTAAATGTTCTATTACAGTATAATATTTTATATTATTAAACTGTGCCTGATTAATTCTTAAAGACCTTCACCATGTTTTTCTGTGTCTCAATGGATTACCTATTTTATTCAACAAGTGAACCCGTAGTTTAGCAATTTTTAAATTCTTAAATGTGTAGTAAAGAAAGTAGATAACTATATAGTATCCTCTAACAGACCTTTGAATACATTTTTAATTACTTCTTAGACTGCTTAACAGAAATCAGCTTAGTTCACTCTATCTATTCTCAACACTCAACTTTTCCAAATTTTATATGTATTTTCATTATCCATTTTATATCATCTTCAATTTCTCTGATGATACAAAATCATTTCCATGCTGATGAATACAGATTAATTTTAAGTAACAAATATTTTCAGTACCGTAACTGCACATTTTCTGATAATATCATTATCTACAGTTAATTATAAGAATATATTTAGTTACTGGAAACTAGGTTTTATTGTCCTCTGTATCATTTATGTTTAACTTAATTTATCATGGTATCCATCCTTGTTATGATGTAACTATTTCTAATAACATCATTAGACAACTCTCCATCTCTGGATTTCATTACTAAAAAAAGCTAGTAGTGAACATGATGCAGACTCATGATTCTGAGCCTAGATAACTTAATTGTGTTCATAAATACATGTTCATGACTTTTGGATGTTGATATTTGGTTCATGGATTATTAAAAGTGAACACAAATATCCATATAAAACCTTAAGTAAATGCTGATATAATGCCCAAGTATCATGATTTTGAGACTGCTTCCAGTGTGATTCTCTGTTATTGTCAAGCTTTGTTATGATATACATAGAGTTTGAAACACCATAGTCTTTTAAATGTGTTGTATCATGTATTTGGTTTCTGTAAACAGTATTTATTAGTTTGCATATGTGAATGGGTGCTTTCATTAAAAGATATAAGAAGTCAGTATCACACACAAAAAGACACCATAATACATTATACCACATTCTAGTCATAATACCAAGAGTCTGAACAACCATCTTAAAATGTTACTCTGATGTCACAAAGTAAAGTGGGTAACAGTGTTGTTGATTCCTTTATCTAGTACCTCAAATACCTACTGACAAATGGAAATAACAAAGCCTTATTAAGTTATAAAGGTATATTCATTAATATTGAAAAGATCACAGCAAAGCTGTAAAAAAGATTCATATTTCACAAGTACATAAAATATGATAGTACCCACCATAATTACACACAATTACCATTTTCAGTTAAATAGAAAATATAAATTTTAATCTTAGTTACATTTTTGCATTAGTAAGAATAAGACCCAGGATGTTATGTACGTTAGGCAAGTATTTTGACATTAATATGTTTTCAGTACTAAATAAATGCTTCCACTTAAAAATAAAAAAGCAGTTTGCATGGAAGCAATTTCCCACTTTCTAGAAGCTATCATCTGTATAAATAACTTTGCAAGAATGTGAATATTCAATTTTGATCCATTTGCCTGGGTGACAGTATAGAAATATACAATCATTTGATATTGTAACCTAAATGTATTCTTTTTTATTAGAAAGAAAATTATTTTACATGTCAATCCCAGGTCCTTCTCCCTCCCCTCCTCCCCTGCCCTGAAACTAACACCCTACCTATCCCATACCTTTTCTGCTCCCCAGGGATGGTGAGGCCTTCAATAGGGGTCTTCAAAGTCTGTCATATTCTTTGGGATAGGACCTAGGCCAACCCCCTTGTGTCTAGGCTCAGGGAGTATCCCTCCATGTGGGATGGGCTTCCAAAGTCCATTCCTATGCTAGGGATAAGTAATGATCCACTACAAAAGTCCCCATAGATTTCCAAGGTCTCCTCACTGACACCCATATTCAGCGGGTCTGGATCAGTGCCATGCTGGTTTCCCAGCTATCAGCCTGGAGACCAAGAGCTCTCCCTTGTTCAGGTCAGCTGTTTCTGTGGGTTTCACCAGCCTGGTCTGGACCCCTTTTCTCATCAGTCCTCCTTCTCTGCAACTGGATTTTAGTTCAGTTCAAAGTTTAGCTGTGGGTGTCTACTTCTACTTCCACCAGCTGCCGGATGAAGGCTCTAGGATGGCATATGAATGTCATCGATCTAAATTATCAGGAGAGGGCATTTAAGGTAGCTTCTCTTCTGTTGCTTAGTTAGTTGGTGTCATCTTTGTAGCTCTCCAGACATTTCCCTAGTGCCTGATTTCTCTTTGAACCTATAATGTCTCCTCTATTATATTATCTTTTATCTTGTTCTCTTCTGTCCTTCCCCCAACTCAACTTCCCTGCCCCATCATGTCTTCCTAACCCCTCTTGTTCTCCCCTTCTCATTCTCCTAGTTCCCTCCCCCCATGCTCCAAATTTTCTCAAGAGATCTTGTACCTTTCCCCTTCTCCAGGGACCATGTATGTCTCCCTTAGGGTCCTCCTTGTTTACCAGTCTCTCTGGAAGCGTGGTCTGCAGGCTGGCAATTCTTTAATCTATGTCTAAAATCCACATATGAGTGAGTAATACAATGCCTGTCTTTATGTGACTGGGTTACCTTGATCAGAATGGTTTCTTCTAGTTCCATCCATTTGCCTGTGAATTTCAAGATTCCATTGTTTTTTTTTTTCAGCTGAGTAGTAATCCATTATGTGAATGTACCACATTTTCTCTATCCATTCTTCAGTTGAGGGGCATCTAGGTTGTTTCCAGGTTCTGGCTATTACAAATGATACTGCAATGAACATCGTTGAACAGAAGTCCTTGTTGTATGAATTTGTTTCTTTTGGGTATATGCCCAAGAGTGGAATTGGTGGATCTTGTGGTAGACTGATTCCCATTTTCTGGAGGAATTGCCATACAGATTTCTAAAGTGGCTGTATGAGTTGGTACTCCCACCAGTAATGGCGAAGTGTTCCTCTTTCTTTTTTTTTTTTGAGTTATTTCTAGTGTTTATTTTATTTTATTTTCCATTCATTTATTTATCTCTTAAATAAAGTCATGCACAATTATGATACACAATACAGTATGTTCACAATGGCATGGTTAAATTAAACCAATTAACATGTTCTGTCACACATATTCATCATTTTTGTTTTGAGAACACTTAAAGTATACTATCTCACAACTTTTAAAATATAGCATATTTTTATCAACCATATTTATCATTCTCTCAGTAGACCTCAAGACTTCACAGAGTCCATGCCTCTTGTCCAACTGCAGTTTTATATCCTTAAACCAATCCTTTCTCCATTGTTGAAAGACCCACATTGAAGCCTAATAGCCACAATTGTCCTTTCTCCACATCCTCTCCAGTATAAACTGTCATTGGTGTTTTTTATTTTGGCTGTTCTAACAGGTGTAAGATGGTATCTCAGAGTTGTTTTGATTTGTTTTTCCCTGATGGCTAAGGATGTTCAACACTTTCTTATGTGTCTTTCAGCCATTTTAGATTTCTGTATTGAGAATTGTCTATTTAGTTC
Source organism: Cricetulus griseus (assembly GCF_003668045.3). Taxonomy (NCBI): domain Eukaryota; kingdom Metazoa; phylum Chordata; class Mammalia; order Rodentia; family Cricetidae; genus Cricetulus; species Cricetulus griseus. Next base: position 23,183,854 of record NC_048604.1, on the reverse strand, counting down.
TGTACCTCCACTTTTTAGTTGGATTATATGGTGTTTTGGAGAATAGCTTCTTCTTTGTATATTTTGGAGATCAACACTCTGTCGAATGTGGGGTTGGTGAATATCTTTTTCCCAATCCATGGGATCCCTAAATGTATTCTATATTAAATAATTGTTGCTATAACACCCTGCTATTTCAATAGAACACCTTTTCTATTAACACACATACACACACTTTATAATTGAAGTGATGTTCTTTAATGCAGCTTACAAGGTTGGTTATTAATATATGTTCCTCATTTAGACATTACTGTCTCTGTCTCTGTTTATTTAAGAGGGTAGATACTGAGCCCAGTAACTTGTTTATATTAAGTATTTCTACTTCCATTTACATCTTCATTTTCTCTTGATATTTTTCCTGGAAAAACTATTCATTCATTTTAAGATTGACTGTTGATAGATAAATCATATTGTATTTTCTTTACTATTTTCTGTTTCTTTTACAAAAATCTGTGCATTTCTTATTACTGATGTTTCTCTGTGACCAATATAGTTGTACACTTTGTATACAGTGGTTTTAGTTGTATATTTTGATTTCTTACAATTTATTCTTTTCAATGAATAAAATTGTGCTTAATGGAAACCATCAAGTCAGTAAAAAATGTTTGGTTAAAGCATGTTAATTGAGTCAAAAAATCTTACATTGAATGTATAACTGAAATTTATCTTTTGAATTCATCAATTTGTTCATTTGTTGTTTTTATCATTTCACTGAGCAATCCCCTGTATTTTCTTGAAAATTTCTTAACTGCTTTTAAGATGGTACACCTGAATGAGGAAAGGAGAGACTCTACAAAGAAAACATTAAGACACTGATTCAACACATTGAGAGAGACATGAATACAGAAATAGTTTCCAGGCTCATGGATTATGAGAATAAACAATGTGAAAATGGCTAGCATACAAAAATTAATCTACAAATTCAATTCTGCTCCAATCAAAATGCTAGGATTTCTTCAGACAAAACAACTGAACAACAGCAAAAAAAATAGCCTCAAAATAAATGGAGACAAAAAAGAATAAGGATGGCCTAAATAATCCTGAACAGAAAAATACTGTGGAAGGAATAACCTTATACCTTAATTCAAATTACAATACAGAAACACAAGATAAGAACCATAGGTCAATTAAATATAAGATTTCCTTATAACTTGAGTCATGTATAGGTACTTGATCTTTGCCAAAAGTGTGAAAATCACAAGTTGATATGTGAAGCAGATAGTCCTGAGTGAATGTTAATTGTTGATAGACTAATAGCCATGTCAAGGAGAAAAAACAGTTGAGGATAACTAAAGGTTTTAGCTGAATGGGCAAAATTGGTTAGAGCAAGAGAACATATGGATGAGATAAATCATAGGTTAATTGACACAAATGAAATCCCTGTGAGAGATTTTATTAATTACTTAATTGAGGTAAGAAGGCAAGGCCACCATTGTTGATATGTTCCCCTAGGTACTGAATCTGGAACCACATGTGTCAAGACAACTACCCACCCCCCGGACTAAACTGCTTGTACTTCAAGTTATCTTACATGTAATTTATTTCCCCAGGACCAAAAACATCCAGGGGAAAATCTCATTAAATTTGACATACCAGGTATTTAGTCCAGGATTTGCTGAAATTAACATATTTTAGTTATCACTTGTTGATATTTCTTATTATTGAAATTATTATTGATTATCTTGATAAAAAGATTATAGACATCATTGCCAAAGGGAGTATGAACAATTGAAATAATTAATTTATAACTATGCCCACTAGAATAATTATACAAATGTGTTACCATATTATGTTTGATACCATGAATATAACATTAATTTTATATTTGACATGAAAATAAATAAGACATAGAGGATTTAATGTAAGTTAATCAGTAGTGTAGGTGGAATTTCTCTGACCCACAAACCAGCTCCCAAAAATCACACAGATACTTAATTATAAATTCTCAGTAGATAGGTTAGGCTTGTTACAAACTAGCTCTTACAACTTAAATTAACCCATGTTTCCTATCTACACTCTACACTATGGCTGTACCTTTTTCAACACCACATGTTCATCTTGCTTCTCTCAGCATCTCTGGTGACTCTGTTCTCTTCATCTCCACATTTTCTGAGTCTGGCCATCCTACCTAACTTCTTATTGTCTAGCTACTTGCCAGTTAGCTCTTTATTAAACAAATAAGAGCAACATATCTTCATAGAGTACAAAAGGGTTATTCCGTATAACAGTAGAATATTTCCTTAAAAATCTGATCATACATAGGATGAGATGCTGGTGACAATGATAAATAAAAGGGTGAGAAGAAGAATGGTGACATGAGTAACATATATATTGAATGCATAAAATATGTTTATAACTGCATATTTTGCTATCTGATTTTCATAATATACATTGAGTTATTTATATTATTTTTACTTTAATTGATGTATTATAACTAAACAATAAATTAAGTGAATACCTTTAGAGTTATATGAAAGAAAATGCTCTCTTAATCAAAACTCAAAGATTTCTCAGTGCCACTAAGCAATTATTTTGAAGTCAAAATAATATTTTTGCAAAGAGTAGAAAGAACACTGTCAAATTACTGTGACAATATTGGTTTGTTGAAAAAAAAGTGTTTATTTCTTACACTTTAGATATCTTTGGCAGCATACAATGTAAAAGGATCTTTTATTGAATGTTTATATACTTTGATATATTTTTACCTCGTAAGTCCCTTGTGATACCACCTGGCTCCTGATACTTCATGGTCCAATTAAGTTACTTCATTTAACCCATCCAAATGAGCAGCAGCATCTCCAACTTTAATGTCTGTCACAAGGAAAAGGGTGACAACAAAGATTTCAAATGTGCTGGTACCCCTCTCATCTTTTTGCATTTTATGGAGTTGGTGACAGGCATGCTTTCTTGGCCTTCCCATTGTGGAGGATAAAGCTTTACACTGCGTACTGACTCTAGCAATTTAATTTCCCTGAGTCTTAAAATCTCTTCATCAACACTAAGCCAATGGAAATCAAGCATCTCCAAATCCATTTCAGTAGGCCATCTTTTGACAAGTTCTGCAGCCCACCATTAAAACAAACTTGTTGACACTTATAAACTGGGAGTCCGGTACATGTAGAGTTCAAAAGAACATTAGATCCCATGTACCTGGAGTTAAAGATGACTGTGAGGCACCAAATGGGTGCTTGGAAGTGAACGCAGGTCTTTGGCAAATGTAATAAGTGCTGTTAGCCATTGAGCCTTCACTCCTTCATGAAAGTAGTGATTCTCAGGCTGCCTAATGCTTCAACACTTCATACAGTTCCTCATGTTGTGGTGAGTCACAAATATAAAATTATTTTGTTGCTACTATATGACTAATTTTGATACTGTTATGAATCATAATGTAACTGGCTTATATGCATGATATTTGTTATGCAAGACCTAAAGGGGTTACAACCCACAGGCTGAGATCCACTACTTTACAGTAACTCTCTCTCTCTCTCTCTCTCTCTCTCTCTCTCTCTCTCTCTCTCTCTCTCTCTCACACACACACACACACACACACACACACATTTTGTGTTATCCAAAGTATTCCTTCCTTAGGGAGATTTAAATAACATCTTTTCCCTCCATATAAAGCCCAAGTGACAATGCAAAGTAAATTCCACCAAAGTTTTTAGTTCACCCAGTGAACTAAGGACCTTATGGGGCTGAGCTACAGAAAATAGGTAAGGGATTGTTTATAGAAGTGAGAATAACCCAAAGGATCCACCTTCAAAGTCTTTACTTTGCATGGAAAATGGTTTCCTGCTAGCTGCATAAAGAGTTCTAGTCCTTCAGTATACCTCACCAGACTATATATTTTAGCAACCAGAGAGACAATCCCTTCAAATCGACAGAAAGTAGAATTGCATACAAATAGCTTGGTGATGCAGAAAAGAATAGGCCTAAATCTCACATGATGGTCAAAGACCCTCCCTTTCACATGCTTCTCACAGGGAATTTTAAGGTCAAAGGGCCTGTTACTTACAAGGAGGCTCCGATAGAAATGTCAGCATTTTTTCTTGATAACAATACTAAACAACAGGAGTGAATTTATAGTAGCAGGTATATTATATATACTAATACATTGCAGAAATTACTGTTAAAATAATATTATAATGCTGCTGGCATAACTGGATGCTGGCATGTAGAAGACATGTCATAGTTCCATATCTATCACCATGCATAAAACTTAAGTCCAAATGGATCAAAGACCTCAACATAAATCCACCCACACTGAACCTCTTAGAAGAGAAAGCAGGAAGTACTCTCAAATGAATATTGGTACAGGAGACTGTTTCCTGAACTTTACACCAGTAGCACAGACACTGAGATCAATTAATAAATGGAACCTCCTGAAACTGAGAGGTTTCTGTAAGGCAAAGGATACAGTCAACAAGACAAAATGGCAGCCCTCAGAATGGGAAAAGATATTCACAACCCCACATTCGACAGAGGGCTGATCTCCAAATTTAACAAAGAACTCAAGAAGCTAGTCTCCAAAACACCAAATAATCCAATTAAAAAGTGGGGTACAGTACTAAATAGACAATTCTCAATAGAGGAATCTGAAATGGCTGAAAGACACATCAGAATGTGTTCAACAACCTTAGCCATCAGGGAAATGCAAAATAAAAACAACTCTGAGATACTATCTTATTCCTGACAGAATGGCTAAAGTCAAAAACACCAACAACATTTTATGCTGGAGAGGATATAGAGAAAGGGGAACACTCCTCCACTGCTGATGGGAGTGCCAACTCGTGTAGCCATTTTGGAAATCAGTATTGTGTTTCCTCAGGAAAATGGGCATCAGTCTACTACAAAATTCAGCAATTCTACACTTAGGCATATACTCAAAAGAAGCACATTCCTACAACAAGGACATCTGTCCAACTAAGTTTATAGCAGCATTATTTGTAATAGCCAAATCATGGAAGAAACCTAGATGCCCCTCAACTGAAGAGTGGATAGAGAAAATGTGGTACATTTACGCAATGGAGTACTACTCAGCAGAAAAACACAATGGGATCTTGAATTTCACAGACAAATGGGTGTAACTAGAAGAAACCATCCTGAGTGAGGTAATCCAATCACAAAAAGATAAACATGGTATGTACTCAATCATATATGGATATTGGACATAGAGAAAAGCCTACAATCCAGACTGCCAGAGAAGCTGGGAAACAAGGAGGACCCTAAGAGAGACATACATGTTCCCCTGGAGAAGGGGAAAGGGACAAGGTCTCCTGAGCAAATTGGGAGCATGGGGGAGTGGAGAGGGAGCTTGGAGAAAGAGAAGAGGAAAAGGGGAGGGAAGAGAAGGATGAGGGAGCAGAGAGTTTGCGTCAGGGGAAGAATAGAGAAGAGCAGGATAAGCGATGCCATAATAAAGGGAGACATTATAGGTTTAAAGAGAAATCTGGCACTAGGGAAATGTCTAGAGATCTACAAGACTGACCCCATCTAACAATCTAAGCAATAGCCTAGAGGCTAGCTTAAATGTCCTTCCCCGATAATGAGATTGATGACTACCTTATATGCCATCCTAGAGCCTTCATCCAGAAGTTGATAGAAGCTGAAGCAGACATCCACAGCTAAACCCTGAGCTGAATTCTTGGAATCCAGTTGCAAAGAGGGAGAAGTGATGAGCAAATGGGTCAAGACTAGGCTGGTGAAACCCACAGAAATAACTCACCTGAACAAGGGGAGCTCATGGACCCCAGACTGATAGATGGGAAACCAGCATAGGACTGATTAATAACCCCTGAACATATGTGTTAGTGAGGAGGACTTGGCAATTTATGGGGCCTCTGGTAGTAAATCAGCATTTATCCCTAGCATAACAATGTACTTTGGGAGCCCATTGCACATAGAGGGATACTCTTTCAGCCTAGACACATGGGGGAGGGCCTAGGCCTTGCCCCAAATGATGACAGACTTTTAAGATTCCCCATGGAAGGCCTCACCCTCCATGGGGAGCAGTAAAGGGATGGGATATGAGGTTATTGGGCTACAGGGGAGGAGGGGAGGTAGAGGGAACTGGGTTTGACATGTAAAACAAGTTTTGTTTCTAATATAAATTAAATATATAAAATAATAATAATATACTAATGTATGTGTTAACTAGTTCCGCATTGTACATCTATTTCAGCTCAGATTTATTTAAAATTATATGTTCTATGTCATTTTTAGTATTTCAGTTTTATTAATCATTATATCATTCAGATACTGCTACTGCCAAATATTGCCAAATTTGAATGTAAAAGCTATGCCCACATTTTGAAAATGAGCTGGAAATGAAGATAAGTAACAATATATGTTTATATTTGAACATAGAACACTATTGATTCAAAAATTAAAAATGATATTTGCCAGGTAATTATTTTTTAATCAAGAGTATTCAGTATGCTTCAAATTCAATATAAACCTCCCCCATAAAGTGCTTGTAATTACACGTTCTTTAAAAAAATGTTTTTCTTTTAAAGGCAAATTGCCTAAATTGTTAACGTATGCTGGCATTCATAATTACATCATTTTTCAATTGAGTATTTTTATTACTCTATTTCATATTTGATCATCTTATTTATAGTTCACTAACGAACTTATATGCTTTATTGCATTATTTGGTAAAAATTGTAACAAACTAGAGAACTAGTGCAATAAAGTCAATGTGATTTAGCAATGAAGCAGTTCATTGGAATTTAATTAAATTATGGAAAGTTATGCTATAAAGGCCTTAAAACAGGTCTCTACAGAATGAGTCCAGATATACACATATTTAGAAACAAAACTTTGAAAGTAGAAATCATCTAAAATATGCAATTTATTTTGATAACCCCTTTAAATTGAGAAGACAAGATTGATATCTACAGCCTTCACATTTCCCATGAGTAATAACTGAATCATTCTTAGTTGCAAGTGCAAATGCTAAAAGATCTTAAATTAGGTTTCACAGTGTTTAACTCCAATTATGTAAGTATTTATTTTGTTTTATATTTTTGTTTTTAATTATTTGTGTGAGTGTGTTTATGTGCATGCATGCCTCTGTGTGTGTGTGTGTGTGTGTGTGTGTGTGTGTGTGTGTGTGTGTGCGTGTGCACGTGCCATGGAATGTATGGGAAGGGTCAGGAAACAACCTTTGGGAGTTTATTTACCCTTTTCCTATTGTTGCAGCATATTTCCTTGCTCATACTTTGGATACTCCTTCCATGAGTCCATATTTCTGTCTCCTCCTCCAAGCGCTTTAGATATTTCTTAGAAATGATTTCACAATAGCACCCAGTTTTTTCAACCTGAATTCTGGGTATTAAATTCAAGTAGTCAGGCTTATAGGACAAGCACATACACCTGCTTTATAGGGGAAAAACCCTATGAAGTTTGTCTTTAAAGTAGAGAAGAAAGATTAAGAGTTTGACATTGTGTACTAGAGAATATTCCGGTGGTGGATTTCTTCCTTAGCATGGCTCTATATTCTATTTCCAAATTTTTGGGACAATGAAGTGTTCAATATTAATATAAATTGTGTAATGTATTTGTATGGGGCAGGCAATTAAAAAATCTCAAAAATGTAATTTCTGAATAAAGAAATCCTTTAAAAATTCTTTTTTCCATGTCTTTGGAATTTTAAGCATACCATTTTTATCTTTTGGCAATATATATATATATATATATATATATGTATATATATATATATATATTTGAAACAATTGGTCAATCATTCTCTATCTTTACCAATATCTACTTACTACCCCAGCCCCTGGCAGCCACATTTTTCATTTTTTAATTCTATAAGAGCAGCATGTTTGAGCTTCAAATTATAAGTGAGATAAAACTAGAATTATTTTCTTTCATTATATTTTGTTTTGATTAGCTTTTGTGGTATTTTAGATCATTTTTAAAATTCATCATCATTTTTACTTTTCTTACCAAAGTACTAAGGATGTAAATTTAGAAAATATTTTTCATTTTAGTACACAATTGTTCACAGTTTCTGAATCTTCACACATTGAGAAAACTATACAAATACCTTAAGCTTTTAAAGAATGATAAGCTAATGGTTGGTCATAATAACTTCCATATTTTTGTCGTTTTAAATTTATTGTCACCTTGTAACATACTTACAATGATAAAGTCTGATAAATGGTTATGAAACAACATAATTGGTTAGGTGTATCTAATCTGTGAAATATCTTGCTTGTGGATTCACTAAATAGCAATGACAATTGACAACTACCCAGCATATGAAATGTGCTTGGTACTAAACATATATGTCTAACTAAAAACTTACACTTTGTTTTCTTCATTTAATCAATGAGTTAACTGATCCTTATAAAAGTTAACTAATTCTGTCTGTATTATATAGAGAATCACTGTTGGAACTTACATTAAATTTCAAGATTGTACTGCTATTAACATCTACATAAAGAATCAAAAAAAATCACCCTTCCACAAAAGCAGTATTAGAACTATATCAGAATAAGCTTTCTTTGAGCTCTGGACTTTATGATAATTTTTTACAGCAAGGAAGGCTAAGTGAATTATTTCACTATTGAAATAGATGAGATGGTAGTCAAAAAATTCATTTCTCATTCCATACTAAAGTTCCAGGACAATTAGATAGATGGGTACATTATTTACTGGTCATACTGTTGTGACAAAAGTAGAAAGGATACAAAATGACAATTTCAACTAAAGCAAGTAGTATAGTGGTCAACCTAATCCCGCCTCCTGGGGCTGGCTACAGGTTTACCTGGCCATGCCCCCTAGGGCGTGGACAGGGTGACATAAAGGTAGTTTAAGAGTCGGGGACACATGTGGGAAAGCCCCTTTTCCCCCTGCTGTTGCGGCTTGCTCTGCTTTCCTGCTGGTTGGCTAGGGAACTCTGTAAGTAAGGCATTTTCCCTAATAAATATATCCTAACCATTACGTGACAACATATCGGTAATTAACATCAGTAGCTGGTGTTAGGTGTGGTTAGGGTGAACCCTACAAAGTACTTTAAGGCAACCCATAACATTCAAGCAACTGAGAGTGTTTTCTCCTTTTGCTTCACTTGAGGATCACAACCCATGGCATGGTGTTACATACTTTCTAAGGATCTTGGTGAACATATTGAACATTTCAAAACAATACTAGAGACAATAAATACTTATGATTATTGCAGATAATATACTAGGTAGAAAGGCTTTTTTCTCTATCAGTATGCACTAGGTGTAAACTCTCATCATGTGCTTTTAATAATGTGTGTTGTCATTTAATAAGATGAAATGAGATATGCTTTCAGAAAAAATATCTGAAGATTCTATTTTCACTTCTGTGTATGTTATTTTCATCCTCAATCACACAGGAAGAAAGTTGTAAAATTTCTCATCATCGTTCCTCACAGAAATATTCAAAGGAAAATGATTAATTTTGTGTCATTTATTTCTTTGAGTTAAAAAACCATATTCCATGAAGTTATTTAAAGGGGCAAAACTAACATGGCATTGGTCATATGCATATTCTTATTCCAATCACTGCTAAGAAGACTACAATTACCATGAATGAATTAAACTAAATATCCACCATCTGGCAGTTGGAATCAGGTCAACTTCCTTTTAAACATGCAATCACTTGCCTTAGGATAGATAAATGAAGAAATCAGTATTCTCTAGAAGACTGAGTCTTGTTGAGAAGATGTTCAGCTTTTTTATTTCATCATTTTAAACAACTTGTAAGACCATCAAAAGAATGCTTTGGAAGATATCAGTTTATATAGAGCAAAACTAAAAAAACAATTGCAAGATGTAAAATTATATATTCTATTTTTAATACTCATAATTTAAAAATTGTGTCCTTTGAAAATTTTAAAGAGACTTTAGTCTCACTATTTTATTTTTATTGGTAAGCTATTATTGCTTATCATTATCTGCATGAAAATGATAAAACATATTATCTAATTATAAAATTTAATTCACATAGAAATTCTGCATCATTTTATAAGATTATATTTAGTCATTTTAAAAATGACATTTAATTTTTATGTGGGAATAATTACACTCTTTTTTGTTTTTTTAAATCATTTTTATTTGAATTAGAAACTAGATTGTTTTACATGACAATCCCAGTTCCCTTCTTCCTCCCATCCTCCCCTACCACCCCCCAACTAAAACCCTACCTATCACATATCCTTTCTTCTCTTCTTCCCCTGACTCAGCCTTTCTGCTCCCTCATGACCTCTGCATCCTTCTTCTTCTTCCCTTCTCATTCTTGTAGCTCCCTCCCCCCTCTTCCCATGCTCTCAATTTGCTCAGGTTCTTATTCAATACATTAAAATATAAAGAGTAAGTTGTATCACAACTGTATAATAAATTTTGTAGTTGTTGTTGTATTAAAGTATTAATGATTCAATCAACCTTAAACCCATACTTTTTTATTAGCACTATTTCTTGTAGATAGCTACAAGATATCTTGTAGATATTTGATGTGTTTTTTACAGGACATAGGTTTGAGCACTTGCAACTAAGAGTTGATATAATGCTTACAGTAACATAAATGACAAAGTGTCAGTGATGACTGAGATGACAAATGACAACATGCATATTAATAAGCATTAGATGACATTCCATCACTGTCCACTATTCTCAGTCATGTTGAAGGACAATGCAGTCTTCAAATGTAGTAACCAAAGGAGAGGTGTGACAGTCACAAAACAATGTATACAACTTAGAAAGTCAGCAGAAAACTGGCAAGGTTATACCCACCTTCATGGATAGGTGAATAATACCTGAATAATTTTTGTATACATATTAAAGGCCAACAATAATAACCCTAAAATTATTGTATAGAGGTCATTTCTACTCATATCATCAGTTCTGGTCTTCAACTGAATTTAGAAATGAATGAAATTAAATTCTCTAGTGCATTCACTTTGTCTTTCATTTTCACCCGTCTTCACAGCTATTTCACTGGATTGGTGTTCATCTAATCAATCAGTTCCAGAAAAGTACTAACTGCAAATGAAATTCATGTGAACCTTAAGTCAGCAATCTAGTGATATGAGGCAGGTGTTGTGTGTAACTCTTTTTGTATAAACATTTGTTTTTAGATTTTAAATGTCTAGAACTTTTAAAAGAGCCATCTACTCTGTTTCACACACACACACACACACACACACACACACAGAGAGAGAGAGAGAGAGAGAGAGAGAGAGAGAGAGAGAGAGAGAGAGAGAAAGTCAGTAGGATGGTTATTGTCAATGTATGATAACATCACATATTTTATGTACTTGACCTAACATTGTGTAACCCAGAAATGGAGCATGGAAGTTGACAATCAAGTCTAAAAACGTATTGTTCAATGTAGCTATGGGCAGTTGTATTCTCTGTCCGTGAATAAATGGGCAGTTTTGTTGTAAGTTACAGTTTAAAGTTTTTTCAAAATGAATTTGGAGTGAAATCTGTTAAGAAGATTAACAGTGTTTCTGGACTTGAATATAAATGTATATTGGAAAACTAAATTTTTTAGGTATTGAAATCATTCCTTTTCTAGTGAATATCCACAATTATTTTCCTTTTTGTAACAGTTACTAGTAAGCTACACTACAGATGTATGAATGTTTCCAGATGTCATTTCTTAAGTTAATATCATGAAAAACTGTAATGTTGAATAAAACTTACACTAAATTTATTCTGTAATTAAGAACTTTCATGTAAAAAATTCTATAGAGGGCTGGAGAGATGTTTCAGTGGCTACTAGTTACTGTTAAATAGTGTTGAGGACCACAATTCAAACTCCTGAATCCATATAATAAGGTGGTACTCCCAAACTCTAGTTATGAGGGATCTAACACTATATTCTAGTCTCCACCACACACAGACAGATGGAACTACCTTCACAGGTGGGCATAAAAATATGCATTCAAAATAAAAATTATTTTAAAATGGTAGAAATATTTGAAATTTCTGGGACATTATCTTATGATTATATACTATTTTGATTTGATACAATAGTAAGCTACTCTAGAATTACTGTCTTAAATCTATGATTTCATTAGAACAACTTATTCTTTTAAATTTAATCTGTTTTACATGCAAACTTAAAAATACAAATACATAATCCAAATTTGAACCCTTCTTCTTTCATCTTTACTAGCACAATTTCGTGAAGATGAATGGTAGTGTAGTTCAGTACGCCGAGAAAAAGTTGTCATCATCACATATTTATAGAGAAACCACTCTCCTTCACAAGCAAATCATCACTTTCTTGTTATTATTTTTGTCTGTACTTTTAATCTATTGTCTCTAATAATGATGTAGTCTTATCACATATAAATATATATTTATAGCCTCACATAAATTTCACAACTTAAATACACAGCTTTCTTCTCTCTTGTGGACACTTCCAGCTTGTGGCCCATCTATCCCATAACCATTTTCTTGTGTCCAATCCCAATACCTAGAAACAAATTATCCCTGGGTTTACATACAACTTCCCTGACCACACATGGTAGGGACTCAGAAGCAATACATATCTACCACACTCTCCTGAGAACCTGAGAGGGCAACAGAAAACAATAAAAGATACATCCACCAAATAAAGACAAGGTTAGGTATCAGCATTGAGTTTGCAATCATCCCAAACCCACCTAGACACTGGCATGAAAATATAGTCATTGAAGAAAATTTCTCTAAATTAAAAAGAAAAAAAGATACACGATGCATACAGAATACAAAATAGACTGGACCAGAAAAGAAATTCCCCACAATGTCACTAAATTTGCATAAAAATAAGTATTGTTAAAAGTTGCAATGTAAAAGAAGGCCAAATAAAATATAAAGGCAGAACTATGGAATATCACCAGGCTTTTAACGTAGACTCTAAAAGCTAGAAAGGGCTTGGTATATGTTCTATAAGACCACAGATGTCCCCCAGATTATTATAACCAGAAGAACTTTCATTCATAATCGGTAGAGAAAAATGCATTCCATAATAAAAACAAAATTTAAGCAGTATCTGCCAAAAATTTCAGACCTACAGAACGCACTAGAAGGAAACCATCAACATGAAGAGGGCAATCTGAAAGATAAAACAAGGAATAAATAATTTCAGACCAGCAAACCAAAACAGGGGAGAAATTGACAAGAAATCAGGAACAAAATAACTTTCACAACAGTCTCAAAAATATTGTGAAGTAATGCTAACTAAACAAGTGGAAGACTTGTATGATAAAAATATCAGTCTTTGAAGAAAGAAGAAGTTAAAGAAGATATCAGAAGACAAAAAGACATCTCTTGTTAATGGATGGGTAGCATTAATATAGTAAACATGGTCATTATACTAAAAGCTATCTACAGACTGAATGAAATACCCATCAAAATTTCAACAAAATTTTCACAGAAATTGAAGGGATAAATTTGAGGTTTGTATAAAAACACAAAATACACAGGATAGCTGAAACAATCATGTATATTACAAGAACTTCTGGGGGTATCATCATCCCAATTTTGTACCACAGAGATATAGTAACAAATACACAACTGTGTTAATCAGTAGAATCAATTGAATATCCAGACATGAATTCATATACCTATGTATACATGTTTTTTTAATAATGAAACAAAAAGTAACAATGGAAAAAAGAAAACAACTTCAACAAATGGTGCTGGTCTAACTGGATATATGCATGGGGATGACAAATAAATCCATATTTAGTACCCTTCATGAAACTCAAGTAAAAGTAGATCAAAGACCTTAACATAAATCTATATACACTGAAACTGATTAAAGAGAAATTAAGGGATAATGTTAAACAGGAGAAGACTTTCTGAAAATGACACCAATAGCACAGGGACTAAGACCAATTAATAATTGGTATATTATGAAATTGAAAAGCTTTTGTAAGGCAAAGGACATCAGAAAATTAGAACAAGTGGCAACATACAAAATGGGAATTTTTTTTTTACCAATTCCATATCCAAGAGAGGACTAATATCCAAAATATATAAAGAACTCAAGCAACAAGACATCAACAAACCAAATAATCCAATGAAAAATGAGGTAAAGATCTAAAAAAGAATTCTCAAGTGATGAAACATGAATTGCTGAGAAGCACTTGAGGAAATGTTCAATATTCTTAGTCATCAGGGAAATGCAAATGAAAGCTACTTTGAGATTTCATTTTATGACAGTCAGAAGGGCGAAGATCAATAAAACAAATGACAGCTCAGCTGGCAAGGATGTGGAGTAAGGTGAATACTCCTTTGTTGCTGGTGGGAGTGTAGGCTGTTCAAACCACAATGGAGATCAATGTGGCAGTTAGTTAGGAAGATAGTAATCAATGCACATCAAGATTCATCATATCACTCTGGGATATATACTCAAAGGATGTTTAATCCTCTCAGAGATATGAAAATAATCATCCTGAGTGAGGCAATAAGAGCAGAATAAAAGATACAGTATGTTTCACTCCTATGTGGATATTATCTGTTAAGTTTAAGATAGCCAAGGTACCATCCATAGACACACAGAGGTTAGAGACAAGGACTAGGGCAGAGATGTATATCCCTAGGAAGGGAAAATAGAATAGCTAGTTATGCAGATACCATGGGTTGATTGGAGAGACGAGGGAGCTGACAGAGGGGGTTGGAAAGGGACAGCTAAAACTAAGGGCTATTTGAGTGGTTGTATGGAAACCCAGTACAATAGAAGCCTCCTAAAATGCTTAAGTGGATAAAGGTCATCTAAATGAAATTGTCAACTACTGTGGAAACAGAGCCCCCAGTGGACATTTATTGTCACCAAAGGAAGCTTCCATTATGGGAAATTTGTTACTTCTAGTCAAGTTGTGGGCCAAAGGGACCCTGTGGACAGCACCAAACAAGTAAGGCTATTGTTAAGGCTATTGGTTTGTCTCCACAAACTTATGTTTGGTAAGGCACTATTCCTGAAGAAAACACCTACACAACTCATCAAATACAGAGATGTGAAGCTAGTACCTACCTTGAGCCTTCACCCCTACTGACTATTGTTTATAATACTGGAAAGAATTCTGCATCCTATTAAAGAATAAAAGTAAATACCCATCCAGCCAGAAGCCCTTTGATCAAAAATGATGACTAACTTGAAAAAAATGCAAAAATAGTGGAACAAAGCTGTGGGAGTTACTAAGCAGTGTCTGGCAGGAATTAATGCCAGGGACTTAGGCGAAAACCAAATACAAAAAGAAAGGTACCAATAAAGTGACCCCTAATGACATTGTGCTATACTCATAGACTAGTGCCTTGCTCAGGAATTATTAGTGAAGCTTCCTCCTGTAGTAGATGGGAAACAATATAGAAACCCACAACTGATTATCTCCATCCAATCCCTCCACTCAGGGATCAGGGAATTCTGAGGAAGATAAGGCAGATAGATTGTCAGAACTAGAGAATTAAGACCTTCTAGACACAACAGGACTGGCACACTTATGAACTCACAAAAACTGTGACAACATACACAGTGTCCTCACGTGTTCAGTCCAGATGTGGTACCTAATTATTATACATCCCAGCTTCATGTTTTTAAATGATTCCTTTTTCCTATGGATGTGTGTGTGTGTGTGTGTGTGTGTGTGTGTGTGTGTGTGTGTGTGTGTGTGTGTATCTGTATTTATTATGTGTTTCTTTTACTTTATCTTTGGCTTTTTTGTTTGTTTTGTCATATTCTGTTTTGCTTGATTTATTTTATTATTTTATTATTATTATTCATTAGATGGCTGTTTGTTTTCTGAAAAGAGACAGAAAAGATGTGGATTTAAATTGGACGGTAGATGGATAGGATTTTGGGGGAGTTGTCGAAAGGAAAACCTTAATTAGAATACATTATATGCGAAAATATTATTTTCAGTAAGTAAATAGAAAAAAATCTCTTTGTAAATCCAGTTACATTTGTAGGTTTGATGTTCTTTTGATACATTCCATATGCATAACTGTACAACAGAGGAAATATTCCTTGATTTTAATACATATTTGATATATTATTGCCAACTAATTTTGGTTCAATAAGACAAATATTTATTCTGTTTTAACTGATTATAATATATGTAAATCACTTTGTTCTGCAACATAGAATACATATTATAATTATTTTGAGTGTAATAAAGTAGAATATGGAAAATGATGAGATAAGCATTGTGTGTTGAAACAGAAAAGGAAAAAGAGAGACCTCAAACTTAGTATAACTTAAAAAGCATTGAGTGGGGAGTAGTAAAACAGACTTATGAATTGTTACAATACATATATATTATCAAATATTGTAAAACATATTATTGAAAATGACTTTATTAAGAAAGAAAAAAAGAGGTATTCCAGAGGGAATTCATGAGACATAATTCTTAAGCAATCAAATTTGTGGGACAGTAAGTGTATTTTCAGCTGATAAAGATGCTTTCTAACAAGACACATGATCTGAGTTTGAAACCAAGTACCTGTTTGGTGTAAGGAAAGAACTGATTCCCACAAGATGTCCTCTGAAAACCTCATGTTTGCCACCACCACATAAATAAATTATTGTATTTTAAGACTTTTAAAAATTGTAAATGAGGCTTAAACCCGAAACAGGGTAAATCCAGGATCAGACAGAAACAACCAATAGTAAAGGCACTGGTTTAGCAATGAGTATAAAGAAATATAGGAGGTTCACCTGCACTTCAACTTTGTTTCTACAGATCCAAGAAGAGACAAGTATGTAACCTTATAAAACTGAATGTTTTGTAATCATAACTAAGCTCAGAAAGTTTAGATAAACAATATTCTTTACAAATAAAGCTAAACGTATGCTATTACTTAAACACCATGTTCAGTTTTTGCTCAAAATTACTGAGACTTAGATAAAATAAATTCCCATAATTTAAGAAAACATATGTATATATTCATATAACTACAATTTTGGTAACTGTTAAATTAGACATCAAATAAAAGTAAGCACTGAAAAAAAAAACTTTTGCAACCTTGTTGGAGAAAAGTGTTACATATATTTCTTTTATTGTTTCTGACTATTTCCATATACTAGCTTGATAGCTACATTTTTGTTTTGCATATTCTTTTCCCATACTTTCTTTTCCAATCCTTAAATTGTTTGGTATAATTGCAATTTAGAAGGAACAAGATTTTTCTTGGTAGTTTCACTAGGGAAAACTAGCTTATCTAAACTGAGAAATATTATTTTCCACTGTTTGGGGACATTTGGTTGTATACACAGAGAGACTAAGTTAGTTACAAGATCGTGAACCCTTGAATTTAAACTACAACATACCTAAAATTATGGTCCAGAGATGGTTTGTGTGCCAACACTTTGCCACTATCAGGAGGAAAATAATGAACTCAATAGAAAAAGCTTGTATGAGGAGAGATGAGTTGACTATTCACATGTCCAGATAAAATTCTGTAAACCATCTAGAATATTAGGAAAGCATCAAACTTTCATACTCTATTTTTTTTCTGTCTAAAATTTCTAAAACTCTGATTTGCTTCCTCACAATTATTATAAACTAGACTTTCAAAACTTTATTGTAATTAATCTTTCATTACTTAGGTGAAAACATTTTCATTTTGATTATATATACTTTCCATGACCACAGCTACTGAAGAAACTAAGGTGTTTGTTTGCTTTGAAGAACGTCATACATCTGCCTATTCTATTATAGAAGAAGAAACTGGAAAGACTATTGTCAACACTCAAATTGGATAAAATATAGTATACAAATATTTAATGTTTACTTCATAGAGAAGACATGTAAAAGAAAATATATTATGGAATTAAATTATAATATTGCAACATTGAGTACCAATATAAACTTACGCAATAACTTCAGAATTTATGTTCTTCAGTGTAGTATTCGGTATTAAAATAGTTTTTAATTCATTTGTAATACTGAATTAAATTATTTGTCTTTTCAAATTATTATATTTATGTCAGTTTCCTAGACCAGAAACTATTAAAATAACATGTTATCAGTATGATACTCAATGAGTAGTTTGATATATAGCTTATTTTATCTGTGGTTAGATATCTCTCAAATCTTGTATTGATTTTTTATTTTTATTTCTTCAGTTTCAATTTGTAAGTTCCCTCTGTTTTTCAGTGTATACTGATATCCCTGAGCATAAAATGTTGACAATTGGCCAGGCATTGGTGGTATATGCCTTTAATCCCGGCACTTGGGAGGCAGACACAGGCAGATCCCTATGAGTTCCAGGCCAGCCTGGTCTACAAATCGAGTTCCAGGACAGTCTTCCCCCCCAAAAAAGATGTTGGTAACTAATCAATATTATTCTTTGTTTTATAATCTGATCAGATATGTATCTGATCTTCCACATGACACATGGATGAAATACATGATAATTGTGGTGGATAGTTTTATTTTCAGGCTTGACACAATCTAGCATAACCTGGGAATAAAGTCTCAATGAGGATTTTGTAGATCAAATTTGCCTGTGGCATGTCTGTATTGGAATAACTTGATTGCATTAATTAATATGGAAAAATTCAATTCACTGTGCACAACAGCATTTCATGGGTTTTGGCTCTTTATTTTATGAGAGTAAAAATGATGAGCTGAGTTGGAGGCCTACATGTATTCATTTCTCTGATGACTGTGGAAGTGATATACCTAGCTGGTTTAAGTTCCTGCTATCTTAACTCCCCAATATGATTCACTGTACCCTGGAACTGTGAGGTTAAAGAAAATACCTTGTCACTGATATTTATTTCCATTGGGGATTTTATTACAGAAATGAAAGCAGGAAAACATCACATGCTACTGATTCTCAGAAATTAGACTTTAGCAAAAAGAATCACTGAAGAACACATTATTGTACATCTTTAAAATGCAGCATATCAAGAATGACACATAGGTTTTTATTTTCAATGAACAGCTTTGAAATTCTGTATAGTAGGAACAGTGTATACATTATTATGGTGCTCTAGATGTAGAAGAAATTTCAGAATTCATCTGAAGGCAGGGAACTTCTTGTTAAATAAGAAGACTGCTTCATAAGATATAGGATATTGAGCTTGAAATATTTTGAAATCCTCAAGGGTGGATCACAAGCATCTAATTCGGGACCTATGAAAAATAGGAGTTGTCCTTTTTGTGTTCCATTAGTCTTCCATAGAAATAAAATTTCTTTCTGAATATGTGGCTGCCTATAGAAAATACCATGATTCTAGCAGTCCTTGTATTTAATGGGCCCGGTGAAAACTTATGAATAATGTACTTAAAAGATAACTTTTTTGTGGTTACTTTTCATGCTGTTGCATGGAACACTGATACAATATGAAGAACCATAATAGCTATCTTGGAGTAATTTAGAAGTGCATACAACTTAGTTAAGTTGATCAATATATTCAAAGGATCAGAATTATTGCAAAGTGTCTTATAATGTGTGCCCCTAGAGTACTAATGAATAAATATATTTCATATCAATATCTTATTTTCCATTTAATGGTCTTCATTGGGAAAGTTCCATGCATATTTCTCATTGTATTTTGCTCACATTTACCTCTTAAAAATTCTTTGACACCAGTCATATCCTCTTCATCCCATGGAATAACTGCTTTCTACTGTCTTGTAATACTATAAAGCAAGGAGTATATCATTCCAATTTGTTTTATATAATTTGTACTCAAATTCATTCATAATTATTACCCAAGTATGATATTAGAGTTTGACATAGTGTCTGATATTCATGGAATTGTAAATTAATATGGATATGCATAGAAGTTGATTATGCCAGGTTTCTTTTTCCCCTGTTCAACGCAGCAGTGACTTCTATTCATTATACCTATAGAGAATTCCACATCTGTAGCTCACAATGTATTTGGTCTATACTGCTCAGAAACCTTATAAATAATATCACATAACACAGCATGATCAACTATAAACATGGGTTTTTCCTTCTCTTTGGAAAAAATTGATCAACTCCTACAAAGCCTGGAATTGTCATTCATGAGTATAGCATAACAACATTTAAGCCCTCTGTTATTACAATAACTCTACCAAATTTACTTCTAAGAGTTTGGAAACCCTGTCTGTTTTATTGCTTCTTCAGAAAAGAGTACCCAGACTCCAAAAAAATTCCTTATGATTATCTTATAGCATCAGATACTCTATAACACACCATTTTCTATTTTTCGGAAACCACTTACCATTTTCATATTAACATTAATTTTGGAAGCTGTGAATATTAAAGTTGTGGATGTAGAGCTTATAAATAATTTCTCACTACTAGATATAATACTGAAAAGTATTACATAAATGTAACACTAATTAATAAAAGTCCCAAAGACTGATTTTGGGGTTCAGACTTCAAGGAGAATATCAGAAAAGCAAAGCAGCTCACCACTAGCTCTTATCTCTAGCTCATGCTGAAAGGGTTCACCAAGTCTCAAACTGCTGCCTCTATTCAGTGTGGCTGGAGATAAAAAAAACCTCTCTGACACCTTGCTTCTGTCTTATATACTTCCCAAATTTGGGGATTAAAGGTGTGATTTATAATTCCTTTTTAGACTGATTCTCTCTTTTCTAGATCTGGTTGGCCTTGGACTCACACAGATCCATCTACCTCTTAATCCTGAGTCTTAGGTTTAAAGGTGTGTACCACCACCTCCTAGCTTCTGGCTGCTGAAATTAAAGGTATGTGCCTGGCTTCTATGGCCTGTGGCTGACTTTGTATTCTGAATTATCAGGCAAGTTTTAATAAATCATAAACAATATCTCACCACACTTAA
Organism: Cricetulus griseus; assembly: GCF_003668045.3. Taxonomy (NCBI): domain Eukaryota; kingdom Metazoa; phylum Chordata; class Mammalia; order Rodentia; family Cricetidae; genus Cricetulus; species Cricetulus griseus. Next base: position 23,163,037 of record NC_048604.1, on the reverse strand, counting down.
ATACCTTCCCAGATAAGTGATCTGAGCAATACTAATGTTGTACTTTTCTATTGCTGGAATGAGACAATGATCAGGACAATTTGTGGAATAAAGAGTCTATTGTTGCTTACCATTTCAGAAGGTTAGCATTCTTGATTATCATGGGGAAAGCATGGCAACAGGTAGGCAGACATGGAACTGAAGCAGTATCTGAGAGTTTAAATCCCTTTGCACAATAAGACAGAGAAAGATAGATGGAATTGGTGCAGATTTTTGAATCCTCAAGTCCACTATCAGTGACATTCCTCCTCCAACAGGACAACATCTTCTAATCCTTCACACATATTTTACAAACTGTGGATCACTTATCCACATATAGGAGAATATGGGTGTCATTCTCTTTCAAACTACCACAACTATGTAAACTAACTTCTTGAGGAATTATGAGGAAGGGCTTTAATAGATAAGAGCATCTTGATTATTCAGAATTTACTACCACCTTCAGACTAGTGTATTTGATCTAAGTTATTTTTATGCACAGATTAAAAAATTGTTCCAATTGTAGAAGAGATGAAACATTTCATTTTGATGCATTGACGTGTTATTTTTTCAATTGCCTTTATTCTTTGACAAATAGTACACAAGACAATATCTCTCCAACTCCTCATTCCCTCAACTCTTTCCCCTCATATGAGTCCCCTCTTTGTCCCAAATGCACAGTATCTTTTTTAATTATTATTTTTACGTATATCTACACATATTCATATACAACCTGGTGACCTCATTTAGTGTTCATCATATGTACACATGCTTTTGTTTGGTCACTTGTGATTGGGAAACCTATCAGTGGCTTGTCCATAGATGAAATTAATTCTCCCATTCTCAGGAGCCATTGAGAATGTAAAACACTTCATCTTGGAGTTGGACAGGGCTGCCATAATGAAAATTACCGTTGCCATGATTTATGTTTTATTAAAGATAGCCATAATAATAATATATGTTAATTTTAAAGATGTTTAATGTCATTTCCTTCAATACCAACACATTTAATCATATCAATTTATTGCATTAAGGATGATATTTACATGGAGAACACACTGATTAAACCCTATTCCCACCTCTCTCAAACTCTCAATCTCCAGCAATCAGTAACATAATTATAGACCAACATATTTGAGAATCAAAATGAGAGTATGTCATATTTGTCATATTCTGTATCTGGCTAATTATAGTCAAACCTATGTCCATTTGCATTCATGTTGCTTAAAATCACAGAAATTCATTCTTTGTACTGGATATATATATATATATATATACATATATATATATATATATATATATGTGTGTGTGTGTGTGTGTGTGTGTGTGTGTGTGTGTGTGTGTGTGTTGATTTACACCAAAACCAATTCCATATTGCAGCTATTGTGAACAGTTTGGGGTCAGTATGTACTCTTTTCTGGTATGGTGATTTAATTTATTTTTGATAACAATCTGGAATAAAGATAGCTGAATTATATGGTACATCAAAGTATATCTTTCACTGGAACACTAATAGTATTCTAAATAATGGAAGCATTAGTTTATGCTCCTGTTGATAGTGAGTTATTTTTCTTCACTTCCTAACTGGCATGTTTTGCTTTAACAGTATGCATTCTAACTTGTAGACAATATATTATAGTCAACTTTTTATTTGTAGCTATCTGAGACATGATATATTGAACATTTTTTCATGTATTTGCTGGCAATTTGGATAGTGCATTTTATAAGAGAAAGTACCTATTCAGATTATTTAACAAAGTATATGTTCAAATTATTCATGCAGGATTCACTGGATTTCTTTTTGGGTGTTTTATTTTATTTTGAGATTTTAATATAATTATATCATTTTTCTGTTCTTTTCCCTTCCTCAAAATCTTCTAATATACTCTTTCCCATTCTTCTTCAAATTCATATACTTTTACCATTTTATTGCATGTGTATTTATATAGACATGCATTATTAAGTATAATTTGTTCAGTCTGCATGATTTTATTTTTATGAATGTTTTCAGGGCTTAACATTTGGCAATAGACAACAAAATTGGTGTGATCTTCCCTGATAAAGGCCACTTCACCTGCTCCCAGCTTAACTCAGTTGCCTGATACTGACTACTGAAGATCCTGCTCCAATCTTTTATTCCCCTTTAGTCCTGAGATTAAAGGTGTAAGACCAAACCCTCCCCTCTGAATGTGGGTGTGAGTTGGAGGTCTTGTGCAGTCTATGGGGCCTCTGGCACTGGAACTAGTATTTATCCCTGGTGCACAAATAGGCTTTGGGAGCCCATTCCCTAAGGAAGGATACACTCTCAGCCTAGATACACAGGGAAGGGCCAAGGTCCTGCCCCAAATAATGCGACAGATTTGATGATTTCCCCATGAGAGGCCTCACCCACCCTGAGGAGTGGGTGGGGATTGGGACCCGGAGTTGGCAGCATGGGGTGGGGGGATGGGAGGAGTGGAGTAAGGGGGAACTGGGATTGTTATGTAAAATAAGATTGTTTATAATTTAAATAAAAATTATTTCATAAAAAGACAAAAAAGGAATATGATCCCAGGTACTGAGATGATTTTTGTGTGAGTTGTTTCTCTTTAGGACTGTATCAATCTTGTACAGATCTAGGTGGCCTGGGACTCACAGAGATGCATCTACTTCTTAAACCTGAGTCCATAGCTTCTGGCTGCTGGGATTAGAGTTGTGTATCACTACTGCCTGATCTCTATGGTTTGAGGGTGACTATTTTCTGAATCACCAGGCAACCTTCAATAAATCATAAATAATATACCATCACACAATCTCCAATATTTTCTTTGGTAATGAAAGAAAAGGGAGTTCATGAATTGAATTTTGATACACCTTGAGGCTTTTTTTGTTTTTGTTTGTTTGAAAGAGTTAGAGAGATCAAGCTTCGATATTATATATGTGGATAGGATTTTATGTTATCCATTTTCCTTATATGGTTTCATTAGCATCATTGAAATAATTTGCAATTAACATACACATGTATAATCATGTGTGTGTGTGTGTGTGTGTGTGTGTGTGTGCTGAACATCATGTTCATACTATATATTTCTCAAGGTTTCTGTAGCTAGTCACGATTCTTTTCTGATTTTTCATGATTTATATGTCTTGTATGTAGGGGAAGCTGTAGCCATGCCTGCTTAGGAGCTGGCTACAGGTATGCCTGACCATGCTTGCGAGGGCGTGGTCAGGGTGACATAGAGAGATACTTGCATGGGACTGCGTTTTCTCTTTCGGTTTCACTTTTTGTACTTGCTGTAAAGACTGCTGCCATGCCGGCTGGCTAGGTCGCTCTGTAAGTAAGGCTTTTCCATATTAAATACCCTTGTATTTCTACCTGACTCTGTATTGGTAATTTCCCACTATACTGGTATTTCGGTGTGTGTGTGTGTGTGTGTGTGTGTGTGTGTGTGTGTGTGTGTGTGAAGAATGTAGTTGGTATTTTCATAGTGATTGCATTGAATAAGCATGTCAATTTATATATAATGAAATTAAGTGTCTTTTTGTTTTATTTTGATATTGAATATTGAATTAATTTGAGCATTTGCATTAACAGTGATGGATTTTTCATAGTTGATTGTTTTGTTTATTAAATTAATTTCTTTTACATCCCAATTGCAGTTTCCCCTCTTTATACTCCTCCAATTCCCTTCTCCCATTTCTCACATGCATGCCCACCAATTCAATTTGATTTTGTTCAGAAATCAATAAGCCTTCCATTGCTGTCAACAAAGTATGGCATATCAAGGACTGTTAACCCTAAGTTCCAACCCAGTATGAGAAACAGCTTCTCAAAAGTCAGGCAATACATTAAGTACAGGCCCTGTACCCATCGTTAGGAGTTGCACAAGTAGAGCAAGCTACAGAACTGTCACACATGGGACAAGGTTGGTACCATATGGGCTCCTAGCTGTTAGTCCAGACTCTGTGAGCTCTCTTTATGAGCCCAGATTAGTTGTTTCTTTTTTTCTTTTTCTTTTTTATTTGTATTAGAAACAAGATTGTTTTACACGTCAATCCCAGTTCCCACGACTTCCCCTCCTCCCCTGTCACACACCCCCAAACTAAAACCCTAGCTATCACATATCCTTTCTGCTCCCCATGGAGGGTGAGGCCTTCCATAGGGGGTCATTAGGGTCTATCATACCCTTTGGGATAGGGCCTAGGCCCACCAACATGTGTCTCCTATCAGGAGTATTCCTCTATGTGGAATGGGCTAACAAAGTCCACACCTACGCTAGGGATAAGTACTGAACTACTACAGGAGGTCCCATAGATTTCAGAGGTCTTCTCACTGAAACCCATATTTCTGGGGTCTGGATCAGTCCCATGCTAGTATCCCAGCTATCAGTCTGTGGACCAAGAGCTCACCATTGTTCAGGTCAGCTGTTTCTGTGGGTTTCACCAGCCTGGTCTGGACCCCTTTGCTCTTCACTCATCCTTCTCTGCATCTGGATTCCAGTTCATTTCAATGAATAGTTGTGGGTGTCTGCTTCTACTTCCACCAGCTGCTGGATGAAGGCTATAGGATGGCATATCAGTCATCAATCTCATTATCAGGGGAGAACATTTAAGGTAGCCTCTCCTCTGTTGCTTACATTGTTACCTGGTATCATCATTGAAAATCTCCAGACTTTCCCTGATTTCTCTGTAAACCTGATTTCTCTGTAAACCTAAAATGTCTCCCTCTACAATAGTATCTCCATTCTTGTTATCTTCTATTCTTCCCTTGACTCAACCTTTCTGCTCCCTCATGTCCTCTGCATCCCTGCTCTTCTCCCCTTCTCATTCTAGCTTCCTCTCCCCTCTTCCCATGCTCCCAATTTGCTCAGGGGATCTTGACCCTTTCCCCTTCTCCAGGGGACACTGTATGTCCCTCTTAGGATCTTCCTTGTTTACTAGCTTATCTGTCAGAGTGGATTGTAGGCTGGTAATCCTTTACTCTATGTTTAAAGTCCACATATGAGTGAGTACATACCATGTTTCTCTTTTTGTGATTGGGTTACCTCAATGAGAATGGTTACTTCTAGTTCCATCCATTTGCCTGTGAATTTCAAGATTCCATTGTTTTTTTCCGCTGAGTCGTACTCCATTGTATAAATGTACTACATTTTCTCTATCCATTCTTCATTTGAGGGGCATCTAGGGTGCTTCCAGGTTCTGTCTATTACAAATAATGCTGCTATGAACATTGTTGAACAGATGTCCTTGTTGCATGAATGTGCTTATTTGGGTATATGCCTAAGTGTGGAATTGCTGGATCTTGTAGTAGACTGATTGCCATTTTCTTGAGGAGTCGCCATACTGATTTCCAAAGGGGCAGTACCAGTTGGCACTCCCACCAGCAGAGGAGAAGTGTTCCCTTTTCTCCACATCCTCCCCAGCATAAACTGTCATTAGTGTTTTGATTTTAGCCATTCTGACAGGAGTAAGATGGTATCTCAGAGTTGTTTTGATTTGCATTTCCCTGGTGGCTAAGGATTTGAACACTTTCTTATGTGTCTTTCAGCCATCTTAGATTGCTCTATTTAGAATTGTCTATTTAGTTCTGTACCCCACTTTTTAATTTGATGGTTTGGTGTTTTGGAGACTAGCTTCTTGAGTTCTTTGTATATTTTGGAGATAATCCCTCTGTCAGATGCAGGGTTGGTGAATATCTTTTCCCAGTCTGTGGGCTGCAGTTTTGTCTTGTTGACTGCGTCCTTTGCCTTACAGAAGCTTCTCAGTTTCAGGAGGTCCCATTTATCAATTGTTGATCTCACTGTCTGTGCTATTGGTATAAATTTCAGGAAGTGTTCTCTTCTACTTATTAATTTAAGGGTATTTCCTGCTTTGTCTTCTAATATGTTCTGTGTGACTGGATTTATGTTGAACTCTTTGATCAACTTGGACTTCAGTTTTGTGCATGGCAATAGACATGGATCGATCTGCAGTCTTCTACATTCCAGCATCCAGTTATGCCAGAACCATTTGTTAAAGATGCTTTCTTTATTCCATTGTATGAATTTAGCTTCTTTGTCAAAAATCAGATGTTTGTAGGTGTGTGGGTTAATATTGGGGTTTTCAACTCTATTCCATTGTCTACCTGTTTATTTTTGTGCCAATACCAAGCTGTTTTCAGGACTATAGCTTTGTAACAGAGCTTGAAGAAAGGGATGCTGATGCCTCCAGAACTTCCTTTATTGTACAGGGTTGTTTTGGCTATCCTGGGTCATTTGTTTTTTCCATATAATGTTGAGAATTTTTCTTTCAACTTCTGTGAAGAATTGTGTTGGGATTTTGAAGGGGATTGCACTGAATCTGTACTATGTTGAACCTACCTATCCAAGAGCATGGGGGATCTTTCCATTTTCTGGTATCTCCTTTAATTTCTTTCTTTAGAGAGTCAAAATTCTTATGGTACAGGTCTTTCTTTTTTTTTTGGTTTGTGTTACCCAGAGGTATTTTATGTTGTTTGTGGCAATTGTAAAGTGTGATGTTTCTCTGATTTCTTTCTCATTGCATTTATCATCTGTATATTAGGTCTACTGATTTGTTTGAGTTATTTTTGAATCGTGCTACTTTGCTGAAAGTTTTTAACAGCTGTAGGAGTTCTCTGGTAGAGTTTTCAGGTCACTTATGTAGACTATCATATCATCTGCATATAGTGAGAGTTTGACTTCTTCCTTTCTGATTTGTATTCCCTTGAACTCCTTTTGTTGTCTTATTGCTCTAGCTAGAATTTCAAGAACAATATTGAAGAGGCATGGAGAGAGTGGACAGCCTTGTCTTGTTCCCGATTTTAGAGGAATTGGATTGAGTTTCTCTCCATTTAATTTGATGTTGGCTGTTGGTTTGCTGTATATTGGTTTTACTATGTTGAGGTATGTTCCTGTTATCCCTGATTTCTCCAGGACCTTTATCATGAAGGTGTTTTGGATTTTGTCAAAGGCTTTTTTGGCATCTAGTGAGATGATCATATGTTTTTTCCTCAGTCTCTTTATATTGTGCATTACATTGATAGATTTTTGTAAGTTGAACCACCCTTGCATCCCTGGAATGAAGTCTACTTGATCATGGTGGATGATTACTCTGAGGTGTTCTTGGATTCGATTTGCCAGTATTTTATTGAGAATTTTTGCATCAATGTTGCACCAAGGAATATTGGTCTGTAGTTCTCTTTCTTAGCCGTGTCTTTGTGTGGCTTGGGTATGAAGGATATTGTAGCCTCATAAAAAGAGTTTGGCAATGTACCTTCTGCTTCTATTGTTATTAGCTCTTCTTTGAATTTCTGGTTGAATCCTGCAGTGAATCTGGTTGAATTCTGGCCCTGAGCTTTTTTTGGTTGGGAGACTTTTGATGACTGCTTCTATTCCCTAAGAGATTGTACGTCTATTTAAGTTGCTTATCTGATTTAATTTTTGTAAGTGATATCTGTCCAGAAAATTATTCATTTCCTTTAAATTTTCTAATTTTGTGGAGTACAGGTTTTCAAAGTGTTACCTGAAGATTCTCTGTATTTCCTCAGTGTCCTTTGTTATGTCCCCCTTTTAATTTCTGATTTTGTTAATTTGAATTTTCTCTCTCTGCCTTTTGGTTAGTTTGATAATGGTTTGTCTATCTTGTTGATTTTCTCGAAGAACAAACTCTTTGTTACATTGATTCTTTGATTTGTTTTCTTTGATTTGACTTTATTGATTTCTGTCCTCAGTTTGATTATTTCCTGGTGTCTACTCCTTTGGGTTGAATTTGCTTCCATTTGTTCTATAGCTTTCAGCTATGATGTCAACTCTCTGGCGTGACTATTCTCTAGTTTCTTGATGTGAGCACTTAGAGATATGAACTTTCCTCTTAGTACTGCTTTCTATGTGTCCCATAAGTTTGGGTATGTTGTGTCTACATTTTCATTGAATTCTAGGAAGTCTTTAATTTCTTTCTTGTTTTCTTCCTTGGCCCAGGAATGGTGCAATTATGTGTTGTTCAATTTCCATGAGTTGGTATGTTTTCTGTGATTTGTTTTGTTTTTGATCTCTAACTTTAAAGCATGGTGGTCTGACAAGAAACAGGAGATTATTCCAATTTTTTTGTACCTGTTGAGGTTTGCTATGTTGCTGAGTATGTAGTCGATTTTTGAGAAGGTTCCATGTGATGCTGAAAAAAAGGTATATTCTTTTGTGTTTGGATGGAAAGTTCTATAGCTGTCTGTTAATGCCAATTGGGTCATAACTTCTGTTAGTTCCTTTTTCTGTTTCTTAAGTTTCTGTCTAGTGGTCCTGTCCAGTGGTGAGAGTGGCGTGTTATAGTCTCCCACTATAACTGTGTGAATTCTTATTTGTGATTTGAGTTTTAATAATGTTTCTTGTATGGATGTTGGTGCCTTTTATTTGGGGCATAGATGTTTAGAATTGAGACTTCTTCCTGATGGATTTTTCCTCTGATGAATATGAAATGAACTTCTTCATCTCTTTTGATTGATTTTAGTTTGAAGTCTAAGTTGTTAGATACTAGGATAGCTACCCCAGGTTGTTTCTTGGGTCCATTTGATTGGAATACTTTATACCAAACCTTTACTCTGAGGTAATGTCTGTCTTGGAATTTGAGGTGTGTTTCTTGTATGCAGCAGAAGGATGGATTCTGTCTTCATATCCAATCAATTAGCCTGTGTCTTTTTATAGGCGAGTTAACCCCATTAATATTGAGGGAAATTAAGGTCCATTGAGTGTTTATTCTCATTTGTTTTAGATTTGTTGTTGTTAGTGTTATTATATGTGGATTTACCCTGCTTTTTATTTGGGGTTTTTGTAAAGAGGCGTTAACTATTGCCTATGTTTATGTGAGTGTAGTTAATTTCATTAGGTTGGAGTTTTCCTTCTTGTACTTTCATTGGCATGTCTTTCTTTATGTTGGGAAAGTTTTCTTCTGTGATTTTGTTGAATATGTTTTCTGTGCCTTTGAGTTGGATTTCTTCACCTTCTTCTATACCTAATATTCTTAAGTTTGGTCTTTTCATGGTATCCCATATTTCCTGAATATTTTGTGTTAGGGATTTGTTGGACTTAAGATTTTCTTGTGTTAGTGAGTCTATTTCTCCTAGTATATCTTCAACTCCTAATATTCTCTTCCATTTCTTGTATTCTGTTGGCTATGCTTGTTTCTGTACTTCCTGATCATTTACCCAGCTTTTCTGTATCTAGCATTCCCTCAGATTGTGCTTTCTTTATTATTTCTATTTCGTGTTTTAGGTCTTGAACTGTTTCCTTGAAAGATTTGTTGATATCTTGTATTTTTTGGTTTGTTTTTTCTTCAATTTCTCTTAGGGATTTTCTCATATCCTCTTTGAGGGCCCTTATCTTTTTCATGAAGATGATTTTAAGGTCATTCTCTTCTGCTTCATATGCATTGTGTTGTTCAGGTCTTGCTGGTGTATGGTCCCTAGTCTTTGGTGGTGTCATATTAGTTTTTCTGTTGTTTAATGTGCTTTTATATTGTTTTCTTCAGATTCTTTCTTCCAGTGGGTGTAGCAGGAATCTCTTCCTCTCCTGGTATGTAGGGGACCAAGGTTCCCTTCTGGTAGATGCAGTCAGTTCCAATACTCTGATGTCTGTCCTATTCTCCTGGTCCTCTTCTGGTGGATGTAGGCCGGACTGTTACCTGGACCTTGGCAGTCTCTGAGTGTGTTGGATCCAGCTGAGTTCAGATCCTGTACAGATTAGTTGTTTCTATAGGTTCCATTATGATGACCTTGACCGTTCAGCTCTTTTCTTAAATATTGGAAAAATTTGATTTTTTGGCTGATACTTTAATTTTATTCTTTATTGTTTATAATTATCTTAGAGGTATTTCATGTTTTAAATATATGATTTTATGGATTATTATGCATATGTTTCTGAGTCTATATGTGGTTATATATACAAAAATGCAGGCACCCCAAAAGACCATAGATATTTGCTCACCATGGAACTAGAATTACATGTGATTCTGAGTCATCTGATGTGTGTTCTTGGAAACAAACTCTGGTCCTCTGCAAGTACACACAAAGTCAAATAGGCAAGACCATCAAAAAAATCACCTTGGTATATTTTAGTTAAAATAATCAAAAACAAAGGAATAACATAGAAATGTACAATGGTGAGGGAAAACCACATATAAAGGAAAACCTATCAGGATTACAGTTGTTGTTTCAATGGAGACATTGAAGGACAGAAGAATATGAAGCAATGCAGTCCATATCTTAAAATATCATGATGGGTAACTTCAACTAATATACTCAGTAAAAGCTCTCAGTCCTATTTGAAGGAAAAATAAAGCCTTTCATTATATAAGTAGGCAAAAAATAAGGTTCAATAATCTGAACCCAAAGAAATTACAGAATACAATATTTATGTCAGGATAGATGAGTAAGCTTAGCCAAGAGACTACAGAAAAAAAAGAAGCCATAATTACTGAAACTCAAAGTACTGCTGCCAAAACAAGCAACATCAAGAAAAATCAGCATTACAGTGATTACAATCACCGCACACATTTCAATAATTATTTTAAATATTAATGCCTCAATTCTCCAATGGAGAGATACAGGCTGACTGAATGGATGAAGGAACAAAATCTATTGATCTGTTGTCCATAAGAAACACAGATTTAAAAGCAGCACTGCCTTAGAGTAAAAGGATGCAAAAATACTCTAATAAAATGGAACTAATAAGCCAGCAGGAATCACTATCCTAATGTTTGGCAACATAGAGTTAAACTAAATCTAGTTTGATGAGACAAAGAACACCTCCTTCTTTCATGGGAACATATCACTATTATCTTAAGCATATATAAATTCAATAAGTGTGCTTGATTTCTTATAAAATATGCCATTGGACTTAAAAACATAGATTGACCTCAACCCATAAATAGGAGGTGATTTCAATATTCCAGTTTCTCCAATAGACAAGTGATCTGGACAAAAGTAAGCAGAGAAACAATATAAGAACATAGTGACATCATATCAAATGGTTTTAAATGATATCTACATAATATTCAACCCTAACACCAAAGAATATGCATTTTATTCAATAGCACTTGGAAGCATCTAGAAAATAGATCATGTCCTGGGCAACAAATCAAATCTGAACAAATTTAGAAATATTGAAGTAATTCTGTGCATCTTACTCTGATGATAATGCAACATAAAAAATTAATAATAAAGTCTACTAAATACACAAATTTACATAGGTCAAAAATCCATTATTGAATAATGAAGTGGTCGAAGAAACCAATCAATAAATAAAAATTTCCTGGAACTAAAGAAAAGTGGAAACATAAATCCTCTGGGACACACTGATAACCAAACCTCTGGGACACATTGAAAGCAATCTAATAAGAAAATTTTACATCTCTAAGTGCCTACATTAAAAAAATCAGAAAAATCACAAAACAGTGACCTAATTATGCAACTCAAAAATTCAGAAAACTGAGTACAACAAAATTAAAACCCCATTGATGGCATGAAATAATAAAAATTAGAGCAGAAATCAGTGAGCTAGAAGCAAAGGAAGCAACACAAAGAATCAATTAATCTAAGAAGTGTTTCTGTGAGAAGATTGATAGAACCTTCACTGAAACCATCAAAAGAAACAGGGGTCTCAAGTCTCTAAATCAGAAATTAACTGGGAAACATTAAAATAGTCAACAGATGAATTCAGAATATTATATTATAGGGGATTACTTTAAAAGCCTGTACTGTATTTACTTGGAATATATACAAAAAGATGAATTTCTACAACAGCCAGACCAATGAAGGTAAATCCAGAGAGACCAACAAAGAAAACACCATCATAACAAATGGGATTGTAATGGGAAAAAAAGTCCTTTCAAACAAACAAAAATCAGAACTTAGATGAATTCACAGCAGAATTATACAAGAGTTACAAAGAGAAAATCTACATAAAATCCTTAAACTTAGAATCAGAAGGAGCACACCTAATCTCCTTCTATTAAGCTCCAGCATTCTATACCCAAAATTCATAAAGATACAGCAAAAAATATAGAAAACTAGAGGCCAAATCCCTGTGAATTTTGATGTCAAAATCCTATAAACTACTACCAAATGGAATACAACATATATCAAGATTACTCACCATGACCAAGATGGCTTTGTCCCTGAAATGAAAGGATGGTTCCACACATGAACTCAATGTAGCAAGTCACATATGTGATCATAAGAATAAAAAAGTCACAAGATCATCTTGATCTTGAACTCCTTCCTTGCAATGTCAGTAACTTGTAATGGGAAAAGATCAAAATACTTTTTCTGTAATGAATGGTAGAAATGCACTATTGATTGATGAAGATGGCACAGGGAAATTTGGTGAACCTAGATGAAATAACAGTGTAAATCTACTATGGACTTGCCATCATAGATCATGACTACCAAAGTCATGTTATACTACAAGAGGTTTTAAAACTTTTCCGTGAAAGTAGTGACTTATTTCCTTAAAACAAAGAGATAAAAGAACATTTTACATTTTTCCATAGTCAATATAATTCCATACTGTTGCATTTTAGAGTTTTTCATTATCAATATTTATGGCACACAGTTCTGATAACTACATCACCGTCATAATACTGATTACATAAACATTCAATTGGCTCTGTGATAAATGTTTCAAAATTGGTTTCTTGGGTATGTGTGCCAGAGAAAACTCAATGCTTTGCCTCCTGACAAGCAAATGATACAACCCTGGCCAAATTCCAGCACAGACAATTAAGTTGTTTAGGAATTAAAGTTCTGGTGCATGGTGCTTATCTTAAGTACTGTTCTGTTTCTGTAAGGAGACAGCATTATCAAGGCAACTTATAGAAGAAAGCAATTTAATTGGGGCTCGTTTCCAGTTTCAGAGGCAGGGAACATGGCAGCAGACAGAAAAGCATGCTGCTAGAGTGGTAGCTGGAAGCTTACATCTTCTCCTCTGTCTTTGGTTGTTAGTTTACTTTTTTGGCTCTTTGTTCATTTGGCTTTTTTTTCTCTTATGTGGAACCTGTCACCCTGCTCTCTAATAAATAGAACATAGTGAGGCTTATTCTTAATTATAAATGTCCAGCCTTAGTTTGGCCGGCCTCTCGTGTCATAAATTATCCCACCTATCTTTTGCCTCTGGTCTTTTATCTTTTCTTACTTTTGTATATCTTACTTTCACTCTTACTGCATGACTGGCTGTGTGGCTGGGTTACTGGCACCTACTGTCCTCTCTTCATTCTTGCTTTTTCTCCTCCCTTCTCAGCTTTCTCCTCCTATTTATTCTCTCTGCCTGCAAGTCCTGCCTATCCTTTCTCCTGCCTCACCATAGTGTGTTCAGGTCTTTCAGAGAACATAAGGTGTTTTAGACAGGCAAAGAACCACAGCTTCACAGAATTAAACAAATGCAGCATAAAACAGTGCAAAAATCTTTGCATCACTAAAACAAATGTTCCACAGCATAACAAAGTATAACACATCTTAATCAACAATACTGTTCCTGGGATGGTCTTTGGGAACCTCAAAGACGAACTGCACCCTCCCAACATAACTACTCAACAAGGCCACACCTTCTAAGTCTTTCTAAATGATCCACAAACTAGACTTACAAATTATATGAGCCGATGAAGGCAAATGCAAAATTAATTCAGTCCTACTTCAAAAATCCTCATACTCTCTCATATTCTCAATACTACTTAAACATCCAAAGCCCCAAATCTCTTCTGATATTCAAGGCAAACTCTTAATTGTAACCCCTGTACAAATGAACAGAAAACAAAACAAACTATATACTTCCAATAAATAATGGCACAGGGGCAACTTTACTATTCCAAAGGAGAGACAGGTGGAATATATGGAAAATACTGGACCAAACCAAGACTGAGATCAACCAGGGCAAACTTCATGTGAAACTTAATGTCTCATGTGAAAGAATTGAAAGGTTCTTTGGACCCTTCACTACTTCCTGCTTTGCTAACTCCAACATCCTTCTCTCACTTGCACATGTTCCCACATCCTACCTGCAGATACTCCTGGCAGAAATTCCACAGCTTTGGTATCTGCAACATCTTGGGATCTCTAAAAACTCCAGATTATACCTTTACAGCTTCCCAAAGTTTTCTTTCTGAAACTTTATTCAGGTTCATTCGCACTCATAACATTATAGGGATTAACAACTTCATCCATAAGACAAACACAGAATTCTTTACACAGTCAATTACTGTAAAGCAGTATTATTATATTCTGCACACAACTGCAATGCATTTCTCTTAAACCTTCTTATTTTATTGTAATGCATTTTGGTTATACTTGATAAAAATAAAGATAAATCTTTATTTACCATAGTGTATAAGAAGGAAGAGAGAAATAAAGACAAGTTTCTTGAATTAAGTAGACTTTGTTATTTGAATAAATTAAGAATAAAAATTACATGTATTTTTGAAAATAATGTTTTATCCATAATGTATGTAATTTCATTATTGATTAAAAATGATTAAATACTCTTGCTTTAATTATTGTGAGATTGAGGAAAGTTAATATCATTGAAAATACAATATATGCAGAAAGGTTAATTCTATTTCTGAGTATTTTAAAGTCTAACAGGCTGTGAGGATTAGTTATTATACCACGGAAATTATTCGGGTTTACAGGTAATTTATTGTAAAAAAAGAAAAAAAACAAAAAAAATTGTTCCAGTTTCTGTAGTTTTGCTACATATAAGACAGATTAAAATATCCTCCAAAAGACATGTGATTAGATAGTTAAAAGGAAATAAAAGCTGAAAGTAAACTATATTGCAAAACAGGTCATTTCAATATGATTTTTCTTTAAGAATTGTTACAGGAAGGACATTTCAGGCTTTTTGTAAGTCTGGAATTGTGCAATAAATATCTAATCACCTATAATTACATAATGATTTTTCTGACAAATGAATGTTTCAAGTCTCAATTTTATTTTAAATTTCATGTGGGGAATGTGTAGTATTTATAGAAAACTATGACCCAACTCATTTTGAACTAAAAAATATTATGATACACACATAATAAATCAATGAAAACAAGAATTTTGGAGACCAATTGTCACTTTGATCTTTTTAAATGTATCTCACAATGTTCCTTTTGTGTATAGAGTGCAAACTTGTACAACCACTTTGGAAATCAGTATGGAGTTTTCTCAGGAAATTGGGAATCAGCCTACCTCAAGACCCAGTAATTCCTATCTTTGGAATATACTCAAAGAATGCACATTCACACAATACGGACATAAGTTCAACTATGTTCAAGGCATAGTTGGATTCAAGCAGGATTATTTGTAACAGCCAGAATATCGAAGAAACCTAGATGCCCCTCAACTGAAGAATGGATAGAGAAAATGTGGTACATTTACACAATGAAGTACTACTCAGCAGAAAAAAACATGGAATCTTGAAATTTGCAGGCAAATGGATGGAACTAGAAGTAACCATCCTGAGTGAGGTAACCCAGTCACAAAAAGACAAACATGGTATGTACTCACTCATATATGAATTTTAGACATAGAGCAAAGGATTACCAGTATACAATGCACACTACCAGAGGAGCTAGGAAACGAGGATCCCAAGAGAAGATTGCATAGTCCCTCAAAAAAGAGGAGGGGGACAAGAACTCCTGAACAAGGTGAGAGCACGGGGCATAGATGGAGAGGAAGGAGGTGGGAAGGGAAGAAGGGGAGGGGGAGGAGAACAAGAGGACTGAGACAGGGGAGGAATAGAGGAGGGTGAGAAAGGAGATGCCTTGACAGTGGGAGACAGTACAGGTATGGAGAGAGGTCTTTCTGGCACAGGGGAAATGTTAGGGAATCCACTTTGATGACAGCAACTAATAATCTAGGCAGTGGTGGAGCAGATGCCCCTGTTGCCCTTCCCCTATAATGAGATTGGTGTCTACCTTGGTTACCATTCCTGGAGCCTTCATCCAGTAGTTGTTCGAAGCAGAAACAGGTACCCACAGCTAAGCACTGAACCGTATCCCTGGAATCCAATTGTGCAGAGGGAGGAGTGATGAGCAAAGGAGTCAAGACAGTGCTTCAGAAACAGTGAACCTGACCTCATGAGAGCATGGAGACTCTAGTCGTAACTCTGCAGGAAAGCATTGGACCAAACCAAGCCCTCTGAATGTGGGTGCCAGCTAGGAGGCCAAGACAGTCTATGGGACCTCTAACAGTTGAGCCAGTCTTCAACCCCAGGGCACAAATGGATTTTGGGAGCCCACCTTCTATGGAGGGATACTGTTGCAGCCCAGATACAGGAAGAAGATAGTAGGCCCTCCCCGAAATGATATGACAGACTTTAAAGGTCCCTGGTAGAGGGATTCACTATCCCTTGGGTGAAGTTGGGGGATGGGTTGGGGGGCTTGGTGGGGAACATCGGTGGATGGAAGGGCAAGGGACTGGGGGAATGGATATGTAAATATGAGCAGTAATTAAAGAATTAAAAAATAAAATGAACATCTCTGTTCTGGAATAATCCTCCTATACACTTTGTGAATATATATTCCTATGATTGGCTTAATAAACAAGCTGAATGACCAATAGCTAAACAGGATAAATGTTATGTGGGAAAACCAAACTGAGAATGATGGCAGAAAGAGAGTGGAGTCAGAATGGCTGCCAGCCAGATGCAGAGGAAGCAGTAGATGAATGTGCCATGCTAATAAAGGTACTGCCATTTGGCAGAGCATAAATAAGTAAGATCGGTTAACTTAAAATGCAAGAGCTAGTTAGTAATAAACCTGACCTATTGGCCTTATACTTAATATAAGTCTTGGTTTATTAATTTGAGAGTGGCTGTGGGACAGGAAAACTCTCTCTACAAATGACACCCAATGTCCACGGCCACACACATCCAAATAAAGCCTGAAAAAAAGCTTAAAAATGGATTCCTAACACAGAAAAAATGGGGTCAAACTCTGCTTCTTGGTAACCACTATTAGTCAAATGGTTTAAAATAAAGTTTATTTATTATTTTTTAATATCCTTGAGAAATATGGTTTTCTTATTAACAGAATATTTTATTCATTTGTGGAAAATTTTAAGATTTATGTATAAAAATTGTTGAACATGTTCGGTGTTGAGCAGTGTGCCTCTCAATCTTCGTAAACCTTCAATGCTTTGATATAGTTACTAATATTGTGGTGAACCTTTAGAATAAAATTATTTCTCTTGCTACTTCATAATTGTCATTTTGCTACTGTTATGAATCCTAATGTAAATATCTGTATTTTCTGGAGGTTTTAATTGACATCTGTGAAAGAGTCAATTGAACCCTAAAGGGTTGTGGCCCACAGGTTCAGAACTGCTGCCATAGAAGGACATAGTATGTAGGAGGTTTGTTGTTGATTTTCCTTAGTAGAGAAGGGTAGAAAGATGAAGGTGAAAGAAAGAAAGAAAGAAAGGAAGAAAGAAAGAAAGAAAGAAAGAAAGAAAGAAAGAAAGAAAGAAAGAAAAGGCAGAAGGAGAAGCTAAGCTGTAACAAAAGTTATGTTTCAGTGGATTGGAAACTCTAGATATTTAATGAATCTTATTTAGAAAAGAGGCAATGAGTAGACCTGCATATTTATTATATACTGCTAACTTCATCTGGGGTGCTGGCTCAAGTAGTGTTTCAATAGACAGACATCAGAAGGAATAATTTCGCTTTTCCTGATTCGAGTCCTGGCAAATCACTCAACAAAGTCTGTACTACTTATGCTGTTAATGTAAGAAGATATGTGGCCATTATTATGGAAATATAGCTCACTAGTAAATCATTTGCTTACCATTCATAATACTAAGCAATTCATAGCACTGAAATATGTACATATAACCACAAACACTTTTAGAACAAAGCAATTATTACTTTGAACTGAGAAAGAAATAGTGTATTTGAAGTGATGGCAAGGTAATGCTTATTAAATTAGGTTTAATACAGATATAAAGTACTCTTTTTACTTTCCCCTTCTCTGTACACGGTATTATAACTTTGTATGCCCTTTAAATACTATTTTCTATATACACATAAATATTGAATTTTCTAACTAATTCTACATTATAAATAATAATCTCCAAAAAATTTGGAAGCAGTAAGAAAAATATACACCATTAATATTAAAGAGTATTTATTTTTGATATTTCATTAATATTTTTTCACTGCTTCAAACTCCTAGAAAATTTTCCTAGCTTAATTATGACAATAAACAAGGATGCTTGGCTAGTACTGTCAGTAGGCAATGCAGAAATTTAACACATCTAGCTTCACAAAATTTGTTGTTTCTATTTTTAACTAAGGACAAAGAGAATACTTTAATCAATTGGTATATAGGAAATAAATATTCAAAAGCTAAAAAGCAATAAAAGTCAAGGAGTCAATCTCTAAACAAGTGCTAAAATGCATGCAGGTTATTCAGAAAGTGAGAAACTTATTTTTCCTTCTGATAAGGTTTTATTAACACAAAAGACCATGTGCATACTCAGTGTATAATATAGTTACTAGCATTCTAAGATGAAGAAAATAATGTATGTACATTTTGAAAATTGAAGCCAATATCACCCCAGAGGTGTCTAAGTAAATCAAGCATAATAATTTAGATGAGTGGTTTTAAAGAGACCAATTTCAAGTTTAGTTTTGTTCTTTTTTCCATTTGTAACTAAAGTCAGGGACTTTCAATGCTAGAGGCTAATATATTTCTCAGGATACAATTTATGTTCTAAAATACTTTTAAATTTTTTTCATACAAAACAGCATGACTATATTCTGCAATCAGTCACAAAAATAGCTAAGTAAATTAGTAATAATAAATATAAAATCAAGATCCACAGAATGGGAAGCAGCCCTCTGAACTTAACATGACAGTTGCATACATGAACTTCCATGAAATGTGGTTCTCTTTAAAGACATTTACAAGATCAATCAAGTTAAAATGTATATAAATGGATGAGGAGTGGCTCTAAATATCCCATCCATAGGCCAGGAGCTATTTATACTTAATAGCACTGAAACAGAATCAATTTTCCTTTGAATTTGGTCATCAATAGGTTGCTCACAACACAGTAGATGATCCCAAATTTATGTACACAGGCACAGCACTAATTGGTCTTTGTGTGTGTGTTTTAGAGAGATTATAAGTTTGGTAGAGATATGCACTTGGCAATATTTAGTGGAAGTTAGATGGAGGGCAAGGGAATATGATCAAGATACAGGCTATACATGCATGAATGTTTAAAAGAACTATATGTGCATTGTATAAATATAAATTAAATACACTAGGTAGCATATACAACATATATTCCATAATCTAATAGACAGACTGGAGCTCTCGATTCTTTCAGTATCCTAAATGAACAATTCATTTGTTTAGAAATGATAAAACTGGTATTTTAGGAGTTTGGGTGCACTGTGTCATTTGTCAACTCCCATTATGTTCTTAATACATTTGGAATAAAACATAAAGACAGCAATGCTATGCAATAAAATTTATCAAATGCATCATCAACATTTTAACAATTAATCATTGTGTTTTACTGAATTTTTATTAAACAACTATTGGTAAAATTGCTTCAATAATTAAAATCATTATTACAATCTTTATAGTAGACATTAAATTCAAGATGAAATGCAAATTTCCTCTTAAACATGAGAACATAAACAATACTGTCTTTTCATGGCTACTTCATCCTATGTAACTTTGCTTTGAATTCACTGTAAACCAATAAAATCCTCAGGATCTATATCTCTATGTCTTATGAATAAACCATTTAAATTATTGTCTTCAACAATGCTGACTTGAAAATCAGAACATGCAATGTTAACTTACAATGATTATAACAAAGTTTTTTCAAAAGTATGAAGACATACCCTTGACAATATAAAATATATATAATATCGAGGAATAAATAGAAGATTTAGTAGTACTCAACACAGAAAACTGTAAACAGATGAGATCAGGCACGTTCAGGGTGGTATCAGCTGTCCTGAACAGGGGGGAGTGCATGGACCCCAGGCTGCTGTCTGGGAGGCCAACACAGGATTGATCCAGACCCCTGAACATGGATGTCAATGAGGAGGCCTCTGCACTCTAGGGGGCCCCTGGTAGTGGATCAGTATTTTTCCCTGGAGTAAGAAGGGACTTTGAGAACCCATCCCATGTGAAGGGATGCACTCTCAGCCTGGACACATGGGGGAGGGCCTGGGCCCTGGATGTGATGGACTTTGGGGAGCCTGGTTGAGGGTCCTGCCCTGCCTGGGAAGTGGAGGGTGGATGGAGTGAGGATGAGGGGTGGGGATGGGGGTGGGGGAAGGGCTGGGGAGAGGGGAGGGAGAGTCGATTGACATGTGAAGCAAGCTTGTTCCTGATTTGAACTAAAAAATTAATTACAAAAAATGTAAAAAATAACATAAAAAGAAAACCATAAACATTAAAGAGAAACATATATAGTGCTACATAATTAGCATATATACAATCATCATGAATTTTAACTCTAAAACATCCCATCTAAGGTCACTAAATATATGGATAATGCATATGACAGTGCTTAAATTTCTCTTCTCTAAAAAAAAATAACCAACTGCAAGTCATTCTCCTCTCTCAACCTTTGTAAATTATCCCCATTCTAAGCTAAAAGTATCACTATTTAGACTTATATATCATTGCAGCTTCAAAGCTTTAATTGAAATAAGTTGGGACGAACTATTAGGCAAAGGGACATAGCAGATAACACTGAGTCTCCTAAAATTTTTGAAATAAATTTCAATACACTCTTTCACATCTTAGATGTTATCAAAATGCATGTTGATATAATTGGCAGAAAAATTAATTGTCTCATAAAAAACTTAAAATTCTACTTTGTGATATTATGTTCTTAATCAGGGGTCATCATCATACTGTCCTTTTGATTAGCAACCAAAACCTAATCTACATATTTCTGTAAATAAAATTTTTATTTGAGTGCAGCCATATACACTCTTGTCTAGATATTCTCTTTGCCAGTTTAATAATAGAAAAGCAGAGTTGATTATTAACAATCACTGACCTTATGCTGAGTAAGAGAAGTAATATTTATAGCTTTATCTTTTTACAGGAAAAACTAGCTCACTCCTTGTGTAGTATATCACTGTTTAACGGGAAGATTACGTATTAGCTCAAATTCAGTAATAGTCCTTATCTTTTTTTCATTTTCAATAACAATTATGTACTTCCTTATATAATCTACTTAAGTTTTAAAAGCAATTTGCCACATTCCAATTGATGCCTTTGGATATTTTCCTTGGAGTTACATTAGATTTACAGATAAATTTTGATTAAATAGTTTTCTGTATAACATAAAAGACATGCAAAGAAAACAGATCACAACCTTTTCCATTCAATGAATATAAACATGTAGCTATAAAAGTCCCTTAATAGAGAAGAGTGCTTTCTATCTGAATTTATTGAGAATTCATATTGTGTCTGTCAGTACAGTTGTGTTTTTGTTTGCATTTGTCTAGTATAGTTCAAGGCAATCTACTTTTTAAATATATTAAATATGCACACATTTGTCTGTTCCCCAAATCATACCCCTTAGGCTTGCTGTCAGATACAACAAGATCGTCATATAAATTCTTATGTATGGATATATAACAAGTATAAATTAAAAAGAAGCTATAAATTTGAGAGTGAGTGGATGCATGGCGAAGGGATGAGAGGAGGTAAGTTATGTAGATATATTTTAATAACAACTGCCACAGATAAGCCTCTTTAAAAAGGCCATATTTGAATGGAAGCAAGTTGAGGTATATAAAAAGGTTTGGATGGAAGGAAAAGAAGGAGGCAACTATGCTATAATCTCAAAAATGAAATACTTTTTTCAAGTTGTAGTGAAAAGAAACAAAAATATAGAACATTGCAATCACATATCTCAAAAATACAACAGTGCTTTAATATCAGGAATAAAACGAATTCAGAAGAATATTCATCTTGTCATTCTCATTCTCATTCACAATAAAATAACTACTCAATCAACAAACAAAATATTTACAAACTATGTCACAACCATATGATTGCAATCTGTGAATCTATATGTCAAAATAAGCTCTTGTAGAATTAAAACAAGTAGTAACTTGCAACAGAATAAATTAATAAAAAATTCTACAATTTCACTTCAAAATACTATTATATAATAAGTAACACATTCAAAATCAAGCTGAAAATTAGTTTCTTTATTGCAATATTATGAGGGCATAAGAGATGTGTCAGACTTTATTTTTATCTATGTTGCTTACAGGGTCTGGCTATAACAAATAATGATGCTATGAACATAATTGAACAGATGTGCTTGTGGTATGAATGTGTATCCTTTCGGTATATGCTTAAGAGTGGAATTGTTGGGTCTTGAGGTAGACAGATTCCTATTTTCCTGAGAAACAACCATACTAATTTCCAAATTGTCTGTGCAGTTTAGCATTGCCACCAGCAATAGAGAAGTGTCCCCTTTCTCTACATCCTCTCCAGCATAAACTGTCATTGGATCAACAAAGTAAAACTGGCAATCTTACCAAAAGTAACATACAGGTTCAATGCAACTCCCATCAAAATCCTAGCACAATTCTTCACATAACTTGAAAGAACAATACTCAACTTTATATGGAAAAATACAAAATCTAGGATAGACAAAAAAACAACACAAAACTGAACAATAAAGGGAACAATAAAGGTGGCATCACCATTCCTGACTTCAAGGTTTACTATAGAACTATAGTAATGAAAACAGCTTGGTTTTAGCACAAAGCAGACAGGTAGGAATGTCTATTGTTAAATAATGTTATATACATAAACTACCTTGTATCTGTGGCAGTACATTTACCTATCACCCTATAACAGATTTTTAATTCATTGCCAAAACCTGCTAAATGTTTTTCTTCAATTAGCTCAATAGATTGCCAAGTCCTCACTACTTGCAGAGTAGTTGGACTAATTTGCCAATGAATGTTTTCATTAAATATTTGTTTAAACCTAAATAATTAGTAATATACATTTAAAATGGGCACTAAAAACATAAGTGAAAGAGATAGTTTTACATTCTCCCTTTTGATAGCTGAATATGTGCTCTACACATCATTAACTCCAGTGTAACTGTAGTTACAAGTTGTACAGTATATATGCAAAGAACACTGAGCGATATGTGGTTGTAAGTTTAAGGAAAACATAATATTTCAGGTACTCTGAAATAAAAGGGTAGAGTGTTATTAGCCTCAGCTAATGGGTAAATTGAGTATTAATTCATTTTATTATCATTCAAGTGTCTAAAAATATTAGAAGTCCATTAGCTATTTTTCAAAAATTGATTTACACTGTTCTTCAAGGCATTTCCTACCATGAGCTCAAAAATTATATAGACCAGGGTAAATTGCTTTAACATCTAATTTATCTTGTGTAAGAAATAACACAGATCTCTTCTACACATATGTCAATGCAAAGAAAACAGCCAGATTACAGATATTCCTCAATGAACAGCTTCCACCAGTGAGCAATTGATATTAAAAGTACGAAATTAGATAGAGAGGAATTGTATGCCATTACCATAGGAAGTTGAAATTCATATTGAGTTCTATAATTAGGTATCATGAGCTGTCTGGCTAATGTTTTAATTCTTAGTGTTATATAGACTTAAGTTAAATGATACAAATTAAAATGAGTATCCTTGCTATTTCTAGTTACTTGATTATATAGGTGTTTATATTACTATTAACAAACAGCATTTTTCTATTAAGATGTTGGAATGTCATCTTATCTTTCAGACAAAGGCCTTTGCAAATAAGGTAGCTTAGAAATAAATTTTAATATCTTCTACTCAGATTCCAATGAGTAAGAAAACATTGAAATTGGGCATTAATATGCTATTTTGTTTGCAGGCTGTCTAATGATTATTTACATAGTGCTAAAAGAAAAAACACTGAAGTATAGCTTGTTCTTTCTCTGCATTTTCAAGGTCAATTAATCAGACAGACTTGAAATAACTGTTTTCATTATTTATACTGCTATGTCATTATGGTTCTTGTACTTGTTTTGCAAAATATGTAAACGTCTCTTGAGGAGCCATAGGCAGTTAATACTTTCTGAATGAGGGGGAATCATATTCCTACAAATTGTAGCTATTGGTAAGGTACCTTTGCTCTAATAAATAACTGCCTCCACACTCACCCTCATGAAAGCAATTCTAATTAGATGAGTCGCTCACAATTAAAAAGGTATGAATGTAGGAGGACAACTTATTGAGAAAGAAAAGGTATTCACATTAGTGTAACAGGGATTAGAGAAGATAATGGAGCAGAATATTGTCAAAATAATTGATAAATATGCATGAACTTGCTAAAGAATATTTTTAGTATAACAGAAGTGTCTCGAAGGAGTCAATAAGTTCTCACCTGTGTATGAGTAGTAGCTGTTCTCTCTACTTTGTGGACAAAATGTTTCTTAGTATGGCTATATTTAATCACAGCTTCTCTGGATAAACAGAATTTTATACTTTTAAGACCGTAATTGATCACTTGTCCACATTATAGCCATAGCTTTTGCCATTTGAGAAGTTGTTTCTATTTTAAAATTCCTTGATAGAAGGTTCGATGTTCTTCAGGTCATTGCCACTTCAGGATACCTCTGGTATCTTTATTAAGTTAAAATTGTTCACTCATTTATAAGAAGTACCATATAGATTTTCTTTGGCATATATTGACATCCAGAAAAAAACCTGTATTTGTTGCATTGGATATACTATTAGGTAAAATAAGATTTGCTTGAACACAAGTATAGCACTCTATTGACAGTTGACATTATTTCTAGGTGAGTAAGTTATATGCAGCATATTGAGGATTTATGTAACAAATTGGTCTATACATTCTTGAAATGTTATAAAACAACATGAAACTGCACACCAGCTTTAAACTTACAAATCATTTATTACATTTGAATTTATTATTTTTGTACCAAGATTGACAGTGGGAAAACAAAATGACACAGTCAAACTGTGTACTAATGACTTAAGTATTGAGACTTTGAGGAAGTGATTATACCCTGTAGTTTTTAATTTATGAATGGTTTAGTATATTTCAAAATTGTTTGGAAACACTGTCGTACAGAGTTCCATTTGCTCTTAAACACTATTACCATTTAAGAACGTAAAATTTCACCATTTACCTTTCTGACTCTCTTGCCATTTTATAGCACTGAGTAGTCCCCTTGCCAGAGGATACAACAAGGGACCATAATGGAAGCAGGGAACAATCTCCTAAGAGAAAATAATACTGGTCACTTGTTTGTGGATTCCTTAGCCTCTACAGAACTATGAAGCATACATTTGTTTTCTCTATATCACTGTTTTAAATATGTTAATGTAATGGCACAGCATGGTTAAGACAAAATCTAGTATAGTTTTTCACTCAGTACTCATAGTGGGGCTTTTAAAACATTTGTTTCATTATGTAAATGGAGTAAGTGTAAAGCTTATTAAAAGATGCAAATTTAAAAATTGTTAGTTCTGAGGATTTTCATACATTGATTTTGATCATATTCAGTCCATCTCCCAACTCCAACAACTACCCTTGGATTCACCCCAATTCTCTACCCAACCAACATTTTTATTGTTTTGTTTTTTAATAGACAAGTTCAATTTTTACTGCATTCCACTTGGGGGAAATGTATAGCCTGCTTCTTAAACATGAGTTAGTTTATGTATGACAATCATTTCCAGTTATATAATAGTTGTGTTCAGTTGAATTGCTAACTTATTTTCTACACATGGTATTTATTAATTTATTATTGAGGGTGTTGAAAATTTCAAGTAATACACTTAATATAGCTGTCCTTGAAGTTGTATTTGGTTTTAACTCACGTTCCTTTGTATTAACAATTTTAGTTCCCCCCAAACATGAGGAAATAATTCAATAGTACAAAAGTCATTTAAAACTATAGTAAGTAGAATCTGATTCATATCTATGGCAAAACAAAACTACTTAGCTACATTTTAGATGAATCAATCATTTCCTGTCACTTGAATAATGACCTAATTAATGATTTTTTTAAACCTAAGAGTATTATTCATTTGCTATCTGCCACATGTCTCTTAATGTTCTTTTATAATTATTATATTTATTTGTAAATTTATCCATCATCTTTATTGTCTCTTGTATCACTCATAAATGTCTTAAATTAATATTTAATGAATACTATCATGATATAACCCATCCTTTCTCTTCATATATATATATATATATATATATATATATAATTTCTTGTTGCTACCATATTCTTGACTATTGCTTGTCTTTGCCCTACGAAAATTATGCTACTCTATTCATGTATTTGAACCACTGAAATTTAAAGTGATTTTTACTATAGTTATATCGACTCTTGTGACATTTTATTTCTCTTCCTTAATAGAACATTTAATACTATTCTCTGTATAATTACTTCACACATTCTATACTCTCATTTATTTCATTAATATCTTAATTATCAGTGATGTTATAGAGTATGCTTATGCAACAACTTGATAATGTTGGTATTTTAAATAAACTAATGTATTATAAAACTGAGAAATGCAATACTTGGGGTCCCAAGTGTTGGTTCAACAATTAAGTAAACTTTTAAAGATGACCTCAGTTTGTTTGAGGCATCCAGGTCAAGTAACTCATTTATTAAGTGACACTGTCTTCTGGCATTTGTGAATACCTATATTCATGTTCATATACCCACAAATGTAATATGAATAATAAATGACCCAGAGACTGATATTAGGGTTCAAACTTTAAGCTAAATATCTGACATGTGATATGTGTGTATTGTTAATTCTGTTTTCCACTTGATTACATGTTTTCTGAAAAGTGACATGTAATTAATTTTTATGTATATGGAGCATGAATCAATTCAGATTTTATTAGCCTGTATTAACTATTCTTAACTGTAACACAAAAAATAAAAGACTCAGAGACTGATATTGGGGTTCAATCTTCAAGCTGAAGATCAGAAAAGCAAAGCAGCTGGCCACTATCTCTTACTCTACCTCAGACTGAAAGGCAATCCTGGCTCCACCAAAACTCAGACTGCTGTCTCTCAGTGTAGCTGAAGAATCCTGAGACATCAATGTCTTCCTATCCTCAATCTGGCTGGAGAATGAAAGCCAGCTCTGGCACCCTCTTCTTGTCTTAAATACCTCTCAGTGCTAAGATTAAAGGCATGTGATTCTCAGTGCTGAGATCATCTATGTATGAGCTGTTTCTCTTTAGAACTGGATCAATTTCATGTAGCTCAGTGTGGCTTTGAACTAACAGAGATCTGTCTATCTCTTAACCCTGAGTCCCTGGATTAAAGATATGTGCCTGGTTTCTATGGCTTTTTGATGACTTTGCATTCTGAATTCTTGGGCAAGCTTTAATGAAACAAATATATCACCTCACCGAACAATGTGATTTATTATGAAATTTTGAACAGTTTCATGGTATATTTCAATCATATACATCCTTTTTTTATTATGTCATGTCTGTTCCATCATTGTTTATACTTCACAAATAGACTGCTTTTTACATTCATGTATTTCCAGAGGAGCCGATGAGTTTCTTTGGGATTATTTAGAGAAACATCAATAGAAACTTGTTAACAAGAGTATGTGCCTTACTGAAGAAAATGCCACTCCATCCAACATGAAATATTGTATCCTCAGCTCAAGTCCTCAGATACAGATAGGGTCTAATGAGCATTTTCCCCTTCCATAACAGAGTGTTCATATTCCAAATCTTGTATAGATACTATGAGTTCAAGAATGCAACAGCTGTGCAAAGAAATCAGATTTCAACAGTGGGTTCCACTTCTTTTCTCTGGGATTTTGTTACATGAGCATCTTATGGGGGTGTTTTAGGGTTTCTATGTAAGACAAGGCCTTCAACAATCATTGGTTCTCTGTACTTTAACCAAATTTGCATTTCTCATGTCACTGCTAAACACTTTAATAATATGGCTCTCTGACAAAAGTGGACAGCTGTACTAGTCTTAATTATTTAGAAGAGATTTTGTTATTTATATTATGTACATTTAAGAAAACAATAAATTAATTACCCCAGTAGAGTCTATAACATTCTTGCCCATGTGATTTACACAAAGTTTACAGTACAAGTATGAATTCTGTCTTGTAGAGAGTACAGGAAATCTAATTACAAAGCAGTAGGTTATTCCCATGCTAGACTTGTTATTACTGAACCATTGGATTCATCTTGCAAGATGATCAGTATTGATAAACAAACATTACACAGGTAAGACTGTGTATAACAATTATTCCCTGTTACACTGAATATCACTTTCAGGAACTATGAGGCAGGCAAGAAGTAGGAAACATCTGTACTAGTCTTAGCTTAATTATTCTATGTCCTATGAACAAAGAAAACTCCCAATTTTAAATGATTATTTTCTCATAAGAAAATATGTATGTCAGCTCACTCTATGCCTACACATAGATTTAAGAGGTTTGTTTTCTAGAGTTTTGTTCTTGATATCTGTGGGTTTCATGCTATTTTTTTCCTGTTTGATGGTCTCTGAGTTTCTTTAATCTGTAATATCAGGTCTACTACATATTTTCTGAAAATATTCAGTACTTATTACTAAATACTTTTGTCCTCTTATACTATACCTGTTTACCTTGTTGTATCTTCTGTAGTTTTCTCATGATTCTTATATAGCATTTCCCATTGTTGGCATGCTTTGATTTTGCTTGTACTTGTAGTTTTATGAAATTCTATTGACAAGTCCTCAAGTTAGTTCTTAACTTAAGCATTAAGCCTATAAAATACTCCTCATTTATGTTACAGTGTTCATATTTAATATTTCTCCTAACAATCTTATTATCTCTGTCCAAACTAATGTTGTGTTCTTCACTGTTATCTACATTTTAAATTAGATCATTTACCACATTAAGCTTATTTCAAATGTCTTGACTTATATGCTTATTCCTGTCATGTCTGTTTTATTGTTTACCATATCTCTTTAAATTTCATGTGCCCAATTTAGTAATCTGTTCGTTTTTTTAGTTAAAAGCTTAATACAATATATTTGATAAATGAACTATGTATGTTATGACAAAATACATAATTTTGAATGCAGAACTTACTAAGAAGTACATAAGTGCTTACTGAAGACAGTGAATTATTGAAGGCTTATTTCTATCTTACCTATATACAACGGGATTTTTTTACACCTTTAAAATGAAAAGTAAGTAGAGCACAAAGCACTACCCCAATATTAAGCTTCCTGAATTTTTTAAGTTTCATAGCTTTTCCTATTGTGCCTCTAGCATTTGTCAACTCAAAACAGAGATTTTCTTTTTTCATTCTTAATACTTTTTTCGTTCTGGTGTCAACTTCTAGATATTTGTGTAGGTTCATTGTAATTGGGTGTATTTGATTTCTCTTCTTTTTTTTTCTAGCCATTCTTTGTAGCACTGGTGGATCCTGTGACCTCAACAAATCAAACCCTATTTCTTTGTTTTCAGATTTTTCACCTTTTCCTTGTTATCAACATGTAGTAACAAGTTCTATGTTTCTTACAGGTCAGAACAGAGACATTGCATCAAAATATTTTTGTCTTCTTGTATAATTTATAGTCTCCAAACCATTTTCTTTCACGTGTTTAGTATATATCATAATATGAAAATTAATTAATTATTTGCCTTTTTACCTATCTTTATGATTAGAATATGAAGCATGTTCAAAGAGAGCATGAATATCCTTATCTTCATAACCATGGTAGTCCTTGATAAAACATAGACCAAGATCCTTTTAGCTCACAATAATCTTAATAAGGAAACATGTGAGCAAGGATTGTAGGATATCTAAGTTAGATACAACATTTGACAAATTTGTGATTTGTTTCAAAATTTCAAATGGTTTTTATTATAGATACACTAGGATACATCAGTGGTGCAAATTAAAATTTTGAAATACTAATTCACCCATATTTGGGCCAGCATTGAGAATAATTATCATCAATCTATCCTTCCTTAGAAGTGGATTTGGTCTTGATTATTTGTAGCAGTTCATATTGTTTACTGTCTTAGAAAGGGGTTATATTGTTATGATAAGTCACTATGACAAAAGCAACTTGGATAAGTAAGGGCTTATATCATATTATAAGTCTCATGTCAATCACTCAGAGAAATCAAGGTAGGAACTTAAGGAATGACTCTATATACATAAACTGATGCATGGTCCACAGAGTAATACTACTTACATGACCTGTTCTGTCTGCTTTCTTATAACATCCAGTATGGCCAGCCCATTGGAGGTATGACTCACAGTGAGCAAGTACCTTCCACAAGACCCCACACAATTCAACTTCCAACATGGGAAAGACTAAAAGAATTTTCTGCTCCTAAAATCAACTAGTTAAAAAGTTGATGCTA
This sequence comes from Cricetulus griseus, assembly GCF_003668045.3. Taxonomy (NCBI): domain Eukaryota; kingdom Metazoa; phylum Chordata; class Mammalia; order Rodentia; family Cricetidae; genus Cricetulus; species Cricetulus griseus. Next base: position 23,132,592 of record NC_048604.1, on the reverse strand, counting down.
ATGTAATTAAATGGATCCAGTATCTATCTCAAACTCTCAGTGGAACTTGGTAGTTCCATATATGTGTAGCTGACTTCAGAGGCATAAAAGATGCAAGAATTCAGGGCTTATGGATTCCTTCTCTTGTGCTTCAGGGAGCCATTGAAGTCAGTTTGCATGAGGCAGGGAACACCCTGTGTGAAGGCCCTGAGAGACTATTGCCTGAATCTGTGAAAGGCAAGTCTGAGTTGCAGTAACATACCCCCCAAATATTGGATATACCAAAGCCATAAAGTGTCTGTCAGTGAAAGGTGTATACAAGAAACAGAAACAGCTAGACATTGAAAAACATGTTGTGGGCAGCAAATATGGAGTAATCAATAAATCTGAGCCCTTTTAGTACTAGGTCCCAGATATTAGAGATGGACCTATAAGACTTGCTGTCTCTCTTACTTCATTTTGATCTTGGTTTTATTCATTATTTCACACTGTGCCTACATTCATCTTTGTTAGAATGATAATGTATATTCTATGCTTTATATATCTGTATATCTCAAGTATATAATTTGTTTCTTGATTTTACAGAGGGATATAACTAAGCCATCCCCTCAAGTCTCAGGAGAGACTTTTGACTTTCCAGTGTTAAGAGTGTGGAAGACAATGGGGACATTTGAAGATGGAATAAACACATTTAGCAGTAGGACATAGATATGATTCTGTGAGAAAAAGAGAGTGAAATGTGATTTTAATGAGTAATATCCAATATATTCTCCAGTATTTGAACACTGGGTTACCATTTGCTAGTGATGAAAGAATCTTAGGAACTGTGGCCAGGATGGTGGAAGTTTACAATGTGAAGTATGCTTTGAGAGTTTAAATTCTCTAGTCATTTATGATTCACTATTTCTTCTTCATGCTTTCCATGCAAGATATGATCTCTTATATTTCTGTCCTATCTTTCATGTCATCCTGAAAATCATGTCTACCAGCCAGGATGGATTCATATCTCCCTGGAATCCTGAGACAAAATAAGCTTTTATTTCTATGAATTAACTTTTGTTATTATCTTTTATCACAGCAACATAAAAGTAGCTAATAGAAGAGGCTTCACTTAAGATCCTAGGACTACTGGGAAATTTGAAAAGTTATATTTAAACAAACTGAAAAAATTCAGACAAAATGAATACTGAATACATTTCCATTCATATATGACATTCCTCAATTAAAGCAAGATGTTATTTTAAGAGAAAAATAAATAATGAACAATGAAGTAATAATAAAATGTCTCCTGACAAAAATGAAATATCTGCCAAATATCTGAACTGACACTATTCCTCCTTCGTTTACTGTATAATATATAAAGTCTTTTCAACACAGTCTATGATGCCAAGACTACCTAGAAAATAAAATAGGATAAATACACAGAGAAAATAACCAAAAAGAAAAAAAACTACACAGAATTTTCTAATATATATCCCTAAATCCACAATAAAATACACCCTAATTTAATTCACATCATCTTGAAATTGTTAAAAACCATAATCCAGTTTCTTTTATTTAGACAATGAAAGACATGTGGAACATAAGTGAACCTATGAATATAAAGATGAAAATAATATGGTCATCTAGACAAGATATTGGAAAAGTCACAAAATACAATAAACTTTCAAAATAGCTTCAAATTGCTAAGTGCAGAGGGACAATACATCAACATAATAAGGGCTTTATAAAAATCCTTCCAAAACTGAATGGAGTGAAGAAGAACTTAAGGGATTTCCTTGAACATTAGGAAGAAGATAGGGGTATGCATTCACATAAGTTCTCCTTGGTAATGTACCAATCCTCAGGAAGCAACATGGCAAGAAAAATGCATAAAAAGGTGTACAAATAGAATAGGGATAAATAAAAATTTCTGTTTCATAGAGAATTCAAAAAGTATAGGAAATATCAAAAAACGATAACTTGTATTGAATCAAATTAAACTTTCTAAACAGCAAAAAATAGAAAAGAGTGAAGAATCTTTAAAAAGTAAGAAAAAATCTTTTTTACACATTTATGCAAAAATTATTAACAAGCAGAATTCATTAAAAAGTCAGAAAATCATACAAAACCATTACCAATCCAATCAATAAATAAACAGGTTAACTAATATCTGCTTTTCAAAAGAAAAGATAATAATGGCAAATAGGTACATGAAAAAACTCAACTATAGTCATGAAATTCCATACAAAGCTATATCCCAGTCAGAATAGCTCTCATCAATAAAAGAAACACCAACAAATTCCTGAAATAGTAGAAAAGGAAAAAATCCCTTATACACTGTGGAGTTGAAGAAAATTGGTACAAACAATTTGCAGAATCATTAAATGTTCTCCAAAGTGTAGTAATGCAAAATTCCATCTTAACCATGCATGACACCCCTGAGTATCTGCCCAAATGAATCAAAGTCAATATGAAAAAACAGTGTTTTGGTATTATTCACCAATAGCAAGTTAGAGAATTAACCTAGGTTCAAATCAGTATATGAATATATAAATCGTATATTATATAAGAAAAATGTTGTGTCATTCACCCATAATGTGGAGCATTTATCCTGTTTGGGAGGTAAATAGATGAACTGGGAAATCAAAGCACTCAGCAAAATATGCTAATCTCACAAAGAGAAGTGTCACCTGTTTATCTGAAATTAGGCAAAATTTGGAAAAATATTATGATCAGACTGATGATTTTCTAGACATCATGGTGGGCAGGGATTTCCTTTCAGACAGATAACAAATATTTCCAGTAAGCACAATGAATGAAACTATATCACAGCAAATGCCCTAGCTTTCTGGCTCTTCACATTTTTCTGTACATTCTTCTGTGATGTTTACTGAGACTTACGTGTAAAGTTTGTATTGTAGATACATCAATTTGGTCTTGGCATCCAATGATCAATTGCTCTGTGCATTTTTACCAGTTGTGGATGCCTATAATGGCCTCTGTCTGCTGCAAAGAGACGTTTCTCTGATGAGAACCGAACACTACATTTATCTGTGGTATATGGCTAAATATTTACGATGTAGTCAGAAATTATAATGGCTGAAGAAATTGGCTGTAGCAAGTTCTCTTCAAGGGGTCATGACCTTACCAGCCATGCATCCTTGGATAAGTTTACAGTACTATGCATGAGTCTCCTCCCAGTGAGTACACTTTAAGTCTAATAAGATAGCATTTGGTTACCCTAAAGATAGAAGTGCCACCATTACATCACTGGGGATATCTTTACATGCTGACCATTTTTTCAGTACATAAGCTACACAGGTGGGTCTGACTACTGATTGCCTTTGTCCCTTGGTAACTTGAATAGCCCCTTCTGATAACATGAAAGCTTGCATTCAGGGTGAAGGCTTCCTGATTAAACTCTATTCCTCCAAATCCAGTATCTACATATATGATGTCTTCAGCAAGGCAGTCTTTATTTCAATTTCAATTTCTTGCAGGTGACTAAGGGCAAAGAAAATTGCCTATATTATTTTCAGAGTCTGCTGTATTCCCCTACCAGCAACTCCAAGAGAGGTTTTCCATGCTTACCCCTTGGGTTTTTGTTAGATAATCTGTGGAGCATGTGGATAGCATTTTGCCCCAAATGATATAACGTATGACCATGATGGAATTTATCATACAAATGACACATATACAGCATATTTTAAATAAACATATAATAGTGTAAATAACACTGAGGATGTTTGGAAATTCCATTTTATGTTTTCAGCTTAAACTACTAGCTTGCATCGGCTGACTTGCCAGCAAATCCTCGTGATCTTCCTGTCTCTACCTAATGTCCCAGTGCTAAGGTTAAAGACACAATCAGCTGTGTCCAGATTTTTATAAGGTTGATAGAAATTCAACCTTAAGTCCTCATGCTTTCATAGGAAGTACCATTAACTATAAAGCCAACTATCTAACCTCTGAATATTAATGTTGGAGTCATGCAATATTTCAAATCAATATTAGAAAGAGAGGGAAGCTACACTTAGCATGCCTAAACAATATGACTGCCTAAACAGGATATGAACCACAATAGCACTGTAAGGGAAACCCTGATAGGGCTATACCCCTAGATGAAGAAATCCAAGCAAATAAGGGCTGATAATATAGGAAGATTTAGTATTCCCAAGCCCCTGATTTGTTATTGGTCTGACTTGATATCACATACAGAATAGCAGTAATACATGGATTCATCAGGTTGTAATATGTACATATATGTATGCACTTATACACATATTTAATAGCAATAAAAGTAAAAATTGTCATGAATTTGAGAGAGGGGGGGTACATATGAAGCATTGAATAGAAGAAAGGGAAGGAAGCTGAAAAACGCCCAGCATTTTATTTTTATTAGTTTAGGTAAAAGTGAAGAAAGAGTTGAAATATTTTATGTAAGTAAATAAGGTGCACAGGTGATGAGTTTACCAAAAAAGTAAACAGGAAAACAAACCCTCATCAAAGCAAATAAAAGCATTAGGTGGAAATGACCTTATTCTAGTCTGAGGAAATAAATTCAGCTTAGTATTAAGGGATTCATTCATATTTGGAAGCTTATAGTTTTCTATGGTAATACTATGGCCATTAAACTATTCAAATAGGGTAAATTATTTATACTTTTGAGTCATTGCTGATGATGTCCAACCAAAAATATACTATCCACCAAACTATACTGATGCTTTTCTAGTCATGATGGTGGGTAAGGAATTCCTTTCAGAGAGATAGCAAATATTTCCAGTAAGAAAAATAGAGTACTCCCAACAGCACCTATTTACTTTTATGAAGCTGTCTTTCAAATTATAGAAGGGAAGGGCAAGCTGTAGAAAATAATAAGTAAATGTTACTGGGTTGTATTTGGTAATGAGAAGATAAAAATTCTCTCCAAGAAGAAAACTAAAATCAATCTGTGATGGAGATTTATGTGCTACTGAAATTTAAGCTGTTGTAATAATGTCAACATTTTAACTGGGCCATGAAACTCAACCATCTGGATATAGTTCTATGACAAGAACAATTCTGAGAGCAAATCAAAGAGAATTTCCATGACCCCATGTTTAGTTAATGATCTCCAGAAACTTCACTCCTTAACACATCCTGCTTCAGAAGTAAGTGACATTTGAAAGCTTGAAATTTTGTCCAGATAATGTTTCTGGTTCTTTACCTTAAAAACATAAGCTCTTTTAAATGCCTCTTTCATGTATAAAATATATTTATTTCAGGATGAACAAGTAATACTTCCAATTAGTGATAAACCTTCTTTGATATTCTCAAATGGTGAGTTACCTTTACTTTTTATTTTCTGCATAACAGAGTTTTAAACCTTGACCTAGAGGTGGATCACTGGTAAAAGCTGCCATGTTTCCTTCAACACTATTTCAAAATTTATAGTGAAACCACCATTTGGAATCCTTTACACACATTCATGAAAGTCTTAATTTGTCTAGTTTAGCCTTTCTACTTTGTGTCTTTGCTAAAAGTATGGAGCCTAAATTTCTGAATTAAATTAAGAGAAACATTGCAAAATATCACTATTGTGTCTTTATTCTATTGTGTGTGAGATATTATTTGTATGAGTGACTGAATTTTACACTGCCTCGTGTCATTGGATGGAATTAAAGTTTTCAGCAGTATATAACAAAAGTAGCAAAATTCTGAAAATAAAAGCAGAATAAAACTCAGCTTGTACCAGCTTTCCCTGCTATCTTCTTTTTCTATTTTATTTTTATCTTTAAACATAACTATTAACACATAAATACACATACACTGGCAAAGAAAATATGGTGGAAAATACATATAGACTACTACTCTAGATATTTTAGTTGCTTAAAAATCCTGGAATCCAGTTGCAAAGATGGAGAAGTAATGAACAAATGGGTCAATAGCAGACTAGAGAAACCCACAGAAACAGCTGTTGTGAGCAAGGGGGAGCTCATGGACCCCAGGCTGATAGCTGGGGTCCTCTATGGGGCCTCTGGTAGTGGATCAGTGTTTATCCCTAGTATAGGAATGGACTTTGGGATCCCATTCCACATAGAGGGATACTCTCTCAGCCTAGACACCTGGGGGTAGGCCTAGGCCCTGCTCCAAATGATGACAGACTTTGAAGACCCCATGGAAGGCCTCACCCTCCCTGGGGAGCAGAAAGGGGATGGGATAGGGGGTTAGTAGAGGGCAGGGGAGTAGGAGAGGGAGAAGGAACTGGGATTGACATGTAAAACAAGCTTGTTTCTATTTTAAATTAAGAAAGAAAAAAAACCTCCTGCATTTTCTGGTGCTTCTTCCTCTTGAAAATATTTTTCCAAACAATTATATGGATGATATTGTCCATCATATGACACAAAAGAAAACATAAAAATGTATCTGTAATTAAGTACACACAGACAATACTGGAGTAGCTATGAGTGACTAATACTCTAAACCTGCTCACATTTGTTAGCCAACAGAAAAATAAGTCTCTTTTCTCCCTGTCTGAGAAGAGATAGGGGCTCTTCTGTATACCGCTCAAGCAGAATTCCTTTTTTGTGAATACTGAGAAATAATGTTCAGAAGAAAGCCCACCAGTCCCATTTAATCTACATGAAAGCACACTGAATGCCACAAAACCAAATGAGAGTGAGTTTTTTGCATCTCATTTAATCACAGTAAGTGCCATTTTCACACAACAAGGAATAAGAGAATTTCTAAATAAGAAAAGAATAGCTACCAAAGACATTTACAAGTACTATTTTAATGACTAGTGGAAATTATCCAGTGAAATAATGGTAAAGCTATAAGTGAAAACCACAGGACTGAGAACATTGTTTGTCAATAGATTACGTGGGACTATTCACTTGAAACATAAGTACACATACTAACACTAACAAGCAAATCTGGCTTTTAAATAGCCAACATCAAGTGAAAATATCTCAAAGAACTTAAAATGCATGACAAAAGCAATCTACTAAATTATTCCAATGTTTATTCTTTGTACTGAATAATTTAAAATACTACATTTTCATCACGATTGGAAATGATTAGCATTTCTTTTCCTTCATATCCCCTTTTCTTTTGATCCTGCATATTTTATTTTTAAATGGTGTATAAAGTGAGTGAATAACCCCACACCATGAAATGATTTGTTGTAGATGTACTTTCACTTTTTATGACAGTCACAAGGAGTACCCATCAAAATGTATTGTTTTTCTACTGAGCAATTTAAAAAGAATCAGCATATCTCCATAGATGTTAATTAACTACTCTAAAATGAAACCTATTTAATTCAGAAAGCTAACCTTTTCATTTTACCTATAGTTTAGCATACCTATTAATTCCTTATTAGCTATACTTCGAAATTTTTTAATTATTAGAATTTTACAGAGATTCAAAAAGCAAATAATGAAAGTACTCTGGGTACTTAGTTAATTTTGGTGATACTTTTCAAATTTTACAAAATATTTAAAACAAGTATATTGACACAGATATGATTCACTTATCATATTTCCCAATTTTATCTTCTTCTGATTTTAAATATTTTATATAAAATCTATATATGCATATAATTCTTGTGATAGAATCTGACCTCAATTCCCTTCCCGCCAACACCCCTCTGGTACCTCCCACAATATCTTCCTCACAATTTCATGTGCACTCTTTTCTACCACTTTTCCTACACTGTTTCTGCATCTTCTTTCTATGCAATAATATCCACTGAGTCCAGTTAGAGTTTGCTATGGGTGCATGCATGTGTGAGGATCTACTGGATCCTGGATAACTTCTCAGGGCCCATATGCATGCACAAATCTGATTGTCACTTCCCTAGAAGACATCATCTGGAAATAACTCCTCAAATAGTGGTTGGAATTAGTCCTTCCTTCTTTACAAATGCTTAGATTTTTGCTAGCTTGATCATGTGCAGTTCTTGTGTGTGTGATCCCAGCTGTCATGAGTTCACATGAGAAATTATACCATAATGACCAATAAATAGTTTCTCTGCAGATGTTCACTATTTCTGGCTCTTACAATCTTTCTGCCTTCTCTTATGTGATAGTCCTTGAGCCTTGTGGGGAGGCGATGTGCTATAACTGTCCCTTTTTGACCTAAGCACTGCAAAATAGCTTATTCTCTACATCTTGACCAGTTGTGGGGTTGTATTAATCACCAGTGTCTACAAAAAGAGGCTTCTCTGATGTTGTTTAAAATATATATTAATCTGTAAGTGTTATGATGATGCTTGAGGGGCAGTTCATTACTATATCTATTTTGCAGGACAATAATGATACATCTCCCAGGACTATTGGTCTTTTATCCATAATGTCTAGCTTTTAAAGCATTAGAAGATGGGAAGCATACTACCAAGAGAGAAAACTCTGTAACAGTCTTACCTAAATATGGGAGTTACAAATATGATTTGCCTGAAAGATATCCCCAATAGTGCAATAGCTCAATTTTATGGAAGTAATCAATAAGGCCTTGCACACAAGATGAAATACATTCCAGGTACCACTAACTAGGACAAAAACATGTGACTGGTTAGATCATAGGTTCCCATGCTACTTGCACATTTTTATAATACCTGTGTGTTAATATTTATGTAATTTTATATATATATATATATATATATATATATGAATATATATCATATTACCTGAGAACCCACATGGAACAATTAAATATGAATAAGGATCAGTGATGTAATACAGTTACAATTTTACACATATTCTTCTCATATCATTTTACCAGTAAGAAATGACAAATTAGTTATTCATTTCGATAGCATTATATTGTGAGAAAGTTATATGTATATTTAAATTTATAAGTCAGAGAAAAGAATTCTGAAATTCTAAACATTCCTAAAAGTTATCAAAAATCTAAGAAATAAAAGTATGTTATACATGTCAATCAGTAGGAAATTCTTATGAAAGCACCCAAACTACTTAAAGCAATCTACCAAATTAAAGTAGTCATATTCAAAAGACAGACACAATGCTTTAATTATTAAAAACTCAGTCTTAAAACATTATATAGGCCAAATATGTGAAAAAAGAAGACTATCTTGTAAAAGAATCCTGCCTTGAAGGAATTTGTGTGAATTGGTAGTGAGGTGGACTAAAAAGATACTTGTAAATTAAATAAATGACACTAAAAATATAGACAAAAGAAATGGCCAGAAGACAAGATATTTGGAAGAAATTATAGGGAATATCCCTTAAATACTATGTTTAGAGAAAAATGATACTGATATACTTGCCAAGTAATGGATCAGGAATGTCCACAGACACAGTTAAATTATTCTGACCTCCAGAGAGACAATAATCATGGTTACACCAGGTCTCCCCAGGCACACCAGGTCCTCCTGGGTCTTGGTAGTTGAACATGGGAAGATGCCTCAAGCTGACCACAAAATGTTAGGAATAAGTGGAACCAGAAGTTATGATAAAGTACATGGGGAACCTTGGCAGATTCCATGGCAGGCAAGGGTGACAGATGTGGGGGGACAATATGCCATGTGGATAGAGCTTAAGTGAGAAGTTTTATTAGAAAGGGAAGGGGTGGAGAGGAAAGAGGTAAAGAGACACAGAGACAGAGAGAGAAGACAGAAGAGAAGACAGGGACAGGAAAAGTTCTGTCTGCCCCAGGGGAACAGCAGGAAAGAGAGAAAGAGAGCAGTAAAGAGAGGATGTAAGTGGGTAGGGTCTGTCTTTTGAAGGGGCCCTTTGCACCTGCTTGCACACTATGCAACCATGGAACCCAGGGTTGATCATAGTACTACCTGAGTGCATTCAGCCAGGTGACAGGGGCAGGCCAGCATAATGCCTGGATCCTTACACCAAGTGTCACATTTGCTCACAGATCAGAATTATACTGTGGTACATAAGTTTATTTAACATAATGAAATAGGCATTTTACATTATATTTCCACAAAGACTACTAACAAATGAAGTATTTTAGGTGGAAAAAAATCACACAGTTTCAAAAATAAGTGCTACAAAGTTATGGTGATGAATAAATAATAGAGCTAGCATTCAAATTGCCATTTAAATATATGTAATAAAGATAAAACATAAATAAACCAACAGTCTTAGAAAGAAATTATTTCAGAAAATAGTATCAATATTATACATTCTTTAAGAACAATATGTTTTGCAAATAATGCTGGAAAATCTGGATGCTCATGCCTAAAATAATGACTAGCATTGTATCTTTTACCATACATGTAATCAACACAAGATGTATCAATACTTATAATTTAAAATACTAATCGGTAAACCTGCTCTGAAACAGTATTGAAAATGCTCTGTAGCACAAGTCTGTGAAAGCATGAGCTGAAGAATTCAAAAGCTCAAATAAAAAAAAAAACAAATCAAGACAAATCGAACTAAAACAAACTTGAATATTTTGCACAGCCTAAGAAACTTAGAATAATTAAAAGACAACCTACACAAAGTGTAAAATTGAGTATCTACAAATAATGCAATTGATCAAATATTGAATAGTATAGATAAATAATTCGTTCAAAAGCAACAGTACAATATATTTAAAATACAAAATCAACTGAGTGAACAATTATTTAAAATACCTAAAAATCTCAATGGCTATGAGAGAATTTTTTTTGGTTGTTTGAGACAGGGTTTCACTGTGTACCTTTGGAGTCTGTCTTGAAACTCGCTGTGTAGACAATGATAGTCTTGAACTTACAGAGATCTGCCTGTCTCTGACTCTGATAGGATTTAAGGTTCATACTTTAGTTAAAACTTTTTAAAATGTACAAAGGAAATCAAATTATGCTAGAAATATGAATCCTTAAACATTATTGATGAAAATGAAGATCAGTAGAGTCAGTAAACAACAGAATTGACTTTACCCAAAAACTGTGGAAATGGAACTACTATATGATTTAGAAATCCTACAATGCATAAATACAAAGGAAAACAAATCAACATATTAGCAGATAACAGTACTAGTCAAAACAACAAATAGTTGAGTGAATCTTTTTGTCCCTCAATTTATGAACAGTTAAAGGAAATGTGACATTTACACACAGTGCAATACTCTTTAGTTACGCAGATTACAAACTTTTTACAATAAAATCAGTGGGCATAGAGATCATAATGTCAATTTAAATAATCTGGATATATAACACATGAACCATATAACTTCTCTCAAATGTAGAATCCAAAAACCACTGAGCTCAAAGACAAACAGCAAAATTATATTTTTCAAATGTTAGAGAAAGTAGAAAAAATGTAACATCTATGTTACAGGGATACATTCTAGTGCAATGGCTCACAAACACAAATAGAAGCAATTTACAAACCCTTCATAATTCATTTTCTATGTGTTTGCTTGTTTAAGTAGTTGGGTTTTGTGAGATGGGTTCTGTAACACAGAAAAAAAAAATGACACAGAGACCGGTATTGGTGTTCAAACTTCAAGATGAAGATCAGAAAAACCAAAGCAGCAGGTTGCTAGCTTCTTACCTCTTACTCAGGGTGAAAGGGCTGATCCAAGCACCAGCTCTTCACCAAGTCTCAAACTGCTGCCTCTCCTCATTGTGGCTGGGGAATGAATGCTCCTATCTTCAGTGTGGCTGGAGAATGAATGCATCTCTGAGACCTTGCTTCTGTCTTATTTAGTTCCCTAGTGTTGGGAATAAAGGGGTGAGCTATATAATTCTCTTTTAGACTGATTCACCCTTCTATAGATCTGGGTGGCCTTGGACTCACAGAGATCCATGTATCTCTTAATCCTGACTCCTAGGATTAAAGGTGTGTACCTCCTTGACTCTAGCTTCTGGGATTTAAAGATGTGAGCCTGCCTTATATAGCTTGTGGCTGTCTTTGCTTTCTGGATCCTCAGGAAAGCTGTAATAAATAATAAACAATGTATCATAATGACAGGGACTCTCTCATGTCCCGGGATCATTTGGAACTTCTTAATGTAGAACAGGCTGGCTTCAAACTCCCAAGTGATTTGCCTGCCTTTGTCTGCTAAATGTTGGTATTTGATGTGGGATAATTTTCTGTGCACTTTGAAGATGTGTCTTTGTGAAGGTACCTTCTGATAGGTTTAATGAGGAGCTAAATAGCCAATAAGTAGGAGGAAAGAATAGACTGAACTTCGAGGGAGAGAGAGGAACTCAATGTTAGAATCTAGGCATGAGGGAAAAAGCAGTGAGATACGGAGAGGGAATCAGACATACAGAATGGAGAAGTGGTAAAGAATCATGTGGCAGAATTTAGATAAAAAACAAGTTAATTTGTTATATGAGCTAGTTGGAAACAAGCCTAAGCTAAAGGCCAGGCTTTTGTGATTAATAAGAAGTCATTATTTGGAGGCCAGTGTTCCCAAAACAGAAAGTCAGACAAGAAATATATACTACAGGTATTAAAAGCGTGTCCAATCACTCTTGGCTTAGCAGTCTTTTATAGTTCTCATTCCAGTGTCATAATAAATGGTAGAGCTACTCAAAACCAAAATATCTTGAATTCAGCATTTCACAGTACACAAATGTATAGAAACTCGATCCCATTGAGATAAGTGTCATGTCAAGAACTGTTACTTTATCCAAACATTTACAACGAATTAAAAAAATTCTAACAATTCATTTTTAAGAAAAAAAGGTTGAATAACACTCAGAAGTTTGAACACTAAAAATATGTATTAAAGTTTTCTTTGGGGATTTCATGAATATCATATTGATATCATTTTCTCATCTCCCTTCTCCTCTACAATTTGACCCACACACCCCATTTCATTCTCAGATTCATCACTCTTCTAATTATTATTGTTTTTTATTCACAAACACACACAAACACATGTGCATGCATGCACACCCTACTGAATCCATTTATTGTTGCTTGTATGCACAAGTGTTTAGAGATGATTACATGAGACTGGATCACCAACCGGCAGTCTCACTAGTGGAAAATATTGTATCTCTCTGTCACCAGCCAAAACTTGCATATAGCTCTTCATCTGGAGGTGGTGCCTTGGGAAGTTTTCCCCATCAAACTTGGCATGTGAAGTGGCATTATGATCAGACAGGTCTTATTCAATGTATCACATATAGAAGACACTCTCTCACATTCGAAGATTTTAAATTTAATTTTCTTATTCTCTATTCTCCTCAACTCATTAACAACCCTAAAAATAACAATGTTTCCAGTACAATATCAAAGAAAACAAACATCATTTCCAAAGAGGGCTCATTAATTTGTTTATTGGTGAGTCCCTAGAGCAACATACAAATATACATGTGTTATATCACTCAAAACCTATGCAGTGATAAAAGACTATGTGATAGGCATTTATTGACACATTTCTAGGAAAATATTTTGGTTACTAATACATGATACAATGTAAAATTAGGAAAGAATTGTTTAGGATTGAGATATACCATCTAACATATTACAGAGAAGCTAAAAACTAGAGATTAGAGATGTGTGCATGCTAAATAGAGATGAAATTGCTTTGGGGTTTTGCACTAATTTTGAGGCTTTGAGAAATTTTTCAATAAAGATTAAGACAAACAGTGAACTGTACAAATGAATATTGTCTAAATGACCCAAGTCCTGCAGGAACCTTCGCAAAGGCAGGGAAGTGGGGAAGTTCATGGTTTAAAGAATTTATGAAGTTGCTAAAAGGAGAATTCCAAGGGGATGGCAAAGTTTTCCTTTTGAAAAGTCTGTTGCCTTCTTAGTGGCAATAGTTTCATTAATATTTGACATAAAAAGAAATTGTTTGCACAACTATATGCTAACTGCATATAATTTCCATGGCTGCACAAGAATACAAAACTTGAAGATGGAGTTCACAAAAGTCACTAAAGAAGCAATCACTAGGATAACAAAAATGAGTTATAGGATAATTTGATTCACAAAAATATAATTTTTATAAGTTTATTATAAATATTTCCAAGGATCTAAATGTGCCTGTATTTAAAGAACTAAACGAATGAATCTAACATTTCACAAATTTGAGAAGGTGAATACACAAATTACAAGTTCACTATATTAAAAAAGATGTAAACATATTAAAATCAGTTCATTACAAAAATCATTCATCACAAAACTATTTGTATTTTCAGGTTTTGTTCTTGGAAAGTTTTCATCAATTTCTCACATATATATTATATGTGTATGTTTGTATATGTGTCTTCAGGATAAATCTTTCTTATATAAATTCAGTATTATTTTATAACTCATTTGCTAATTTCATTTAAGCTTTCTATAATATTTCAGTTCCTGGAGGGTTTATACTTCTCTTTATAGTCCTCAGATTTCTACCTCTTGATTTATTTTTCGTAGATATGTATTGTCTGCAATCATTCAAAGACTATTTGTTGAGTTCCACTGTTGTCTTCTAACAAATGTGCATATTTTCATCATTACATTGTCTTGTTTGTCTGTCTTCAACTATATTTGCATTCACTTGGTGGTTTACTTGTGTATTTTAATCTACAAAACTTTGTGTTATACTTTTTTTTATTCTTTAGCCTCATGCTAATACTATGCCTTTAGTTTTAAAGTGGTATATTTGTCCAATATAATGTAACTCTTCATAGTGTTTTACTTCAGCTCTAATCCACAAATGTTCTTATTTTGTATTTTAACTATAATGATTAACATTAATATCAATTTCTTTCAAATAATTATATTTCTTAACTTGTTTATGATAATTCTGTGGAATCACTGTGTCCTGTTTAGAATTTTTTCAACTTGAAAACTGTGAAGAGGGAAGTTCATCCTAGAACATGGCTCTACTAGTTTGACCTACTGGCAATTCTGAAAAGCATTTCCTCGATGTGCCCAGCCCATGAATGCCACCACTCTTTGGCAGGTAGCCAAGGGTTATATAAGAAAAGAAGCTGAACAAGCCACATGGAACAAGTCAGTAAGCAGGAGTCCTCAATGGCTTTGGCTTCAGCATCTTCTTTCAGGTTTCTGAACTGTTTGTGTACTTTTCCTAATTTCCCATAGTGATTGACTCTTACCTGAATGTAAGATGAAATAAGCCCCTTTCTTCCCAAATTGCATTTGGCTATAGTGTTTGTCACATCAGTGGAAATTCTAATAAGCAAGGGCTATTACAAATCATGCTATCAATTTTCCAAATGTTTGTTGAGATTTTCAAAACATCTTTTGATTATTCCTTTCTAACTCAAATTAATTATAAGATATTATTTATTCTATAGTTTTAATCATTTTGTACACATTGAAATTAACTTTAGAGTCTTGTTTAGTATTCATCAATACTGCTTCTCAATATAAATCTAAAACTATTACATTTGTCTTTGACATTAAATGGAATGTCATGCAAATATCAGTGAGGTTTTATGGTTTGATAGCATTGTTCTTTCTGCTATACACTAGTATTTACCAATTCTAAATTACTTTGAGAATTTTATATATGTGTGAATCTCCTTTCAGTTACAGCATTGACTTTTATATTAATTTTTGTATTAAATTTTGTATCAATTTAAATTTATATAATCTACATGTTTCTTATATTTTAATAGCATTTAAATGAATTACTTTTTAGTTTATTGATTACCTTATTTTATTTTTAAAGGTCAGTGAAAAAGTAAGTTTAAATATTTAATTTTAAAACGGGTTTTATAATATTTCAACTTCATTTTCAATAACTGCTTTTATTCTTTCTCTGTCATTCAAGTAAGATATATTGAGGGAGAACTATAAACCAGGAATTTGCCTAAGAGTTTTGGATTTAATAATGAAGAAAAAAATGTGACAAATGGCATAGCTTATGTTTTAACAGAGTCTATAAATAAATTATATATTATAGAAAGTATTTAATGTTAATAAAAATGAAGCAGAGTAACAAATATGATGATACTCATACACTACCATTATAACAGTACAAATATGATTCATGAGTGTAATTTGGTTTTCAAGTAAAGATACATTTACTTCTATTGATTTGTCTTTATCTTTATAATGCAGTTTGTGAGTAAAATTACTGTGCTTGGATTTAATAAATACAGAAAATTATATATCATGCTTTCACACAATGTCTACAGTGTTTTACAAAATATTAATCAAAATCATGAAAACATTTAATGAATTATTTCCTTCCTGGCATGAAATTCCAGGTTTAAACCTTGTTATGTATTGTCAAGCAACTGTCCCTTCTTATTTTAAAAAGTCAGTCTTTTATTACTGAAATGCAGCTTGTTTTATGATTCTCTTTTTCTCACTGTCTGTGTCTCTCTGTTGATTTAAAAGATAATCAGACTAAAAGATTGTCTCTGCTTTTTACTATATGTTACCAGATAAAAATATATAACATAAATGTTATAACCCTGTACCCTAGAACAAGTCCCATAAAATACTGAAGTTTGTGCTTGAGAATTAGAACATGGTTTGTAGTAATATCCACCCCGCCCTCATCTGTAGCATTGACCACATCCAGTCATCAGAAGCAGCCTGTGCAAATCATTAAACTCACTGATTAAGGTTAATTGACATAAATTTTTGAGGAACAAATACCAGGGATGTCCTAATATATTTTGAAATCTTTTCTTAGAGGAATTATCTTACAGATTGGCTAAAAAGATGCTTAGAATAATCTCTGCTGGTGTTCCCATTGTTGGGACAAGGGTTACCTGCTGAAAGATTATCCACATGGTCAATCACCTGTGGCTTTGTGAACACAGACTCCAGGAGCAGAAATGAGGTCCTCATGAAAAACAAGAAGCAGAAATATTCAGAGAATCAACTCAAGATCTCACTAAATATTGGGAAGATGCTCCTTCTCTGAGTTACACGCCGAGTTCAACTACAAATAATTAAGGCCATTTCCACTTAAAATCAATTCACACTGGAATGTTAGTAAACTATTCTACCTATTATCTTAATTAGGGTTTCTATTGCTGGGACAAAACACCATGACCAAAGCAACTAGGGAAGGAAAGATTTTATTCAGCTTCTGCTTCCACATCACAGCTCATCATCCAAGGAAGTCAGGGCAGGAATTCAAGCAGAGCAGGAATCTGGAGCCAGGAGCTGATACACATGCCATGGAAGAATAATGCTTACTGGCTTGTTCTTCATGGCTTGCTCAGCCTTCTTTCTTACAGAACCTAAGACGACCAGCCATGGGATGGCACCACCCATAATAGGCTTGACTTTCCTTAGCTAATCATTAATTAATAAAATGCCCTACAGGCTTGCCTACAGCCAGATCTTATGGACACATTTTTCTCAACTGAGACTCCCTCCGCTCTGATAACTCTAGTTTGTTTCACTTTGATATAAAACTAGCAGGTACTCCACTGTTTTCTTACTCCTCATTTTCCTCTTCCACTAGTATCCTGTATTCCCCTAGCCTTTCTTCTGTTTTGGTATCATAAATGTAAATTATTTTATTTAACTGTATAGGACCCATAACTGATAACATGTACTACTTACCTTTCTAAGTCAGGCTTATTTCACCCAGTATCATAGTGTCAAGTTAAACCCATTTCCTCAGAAATGACATATTTTCATTCACCTTTATTTCTGAAGAAAAGTAATTCATTGTGTATATATACTCTTGAAATCCCTGAAACTATATATAAGAATTTCTAGTCATTGTTACTAGTTGATAAACAATTTGTGGACAAATGTGTCATGGAAGGAGATATTTTCAATATTAACCTAGAGAAGAAGTGACAATGATCACTTTACTAAACATATATAATTTTAACTCTATTCTGAGCATATTTTATAGACACGGATAAGTATAGACCTCACTGATTATCAAAGAAACATCTTCTTGCCACAGTGACCTTTGTAGAAAACCACAACTGAAGAAAATGCAGAGAAAAATTGAACATGTGATACTGAGCCAATAGTGGTACATCTATGTCACAACTCCTGCTCTTAAGGCTCAAGAATAATGCTGAACTAAGTGATGGAAAGAATATAAAATCCAGAAGACCTAGAATATTTTTGTGAAATAGGTCAGAGAAGCTACACTTATGAATTCTCATCAACATGGGGGTCAAAACAAGACCTGAACAAGGATGTTCAGTATAGATTTTCTAGACTCCATTTGGAAACAGTTCTTCTAAACTTTTGACTAATTATCAGCAAAAAATAGAAACTTACTATACATGATATATGTTAATTAGTACATTCTAATCATATTAATGACAAACTTTGCTGGCTGTCTTATGCCTTAAGAGATTCCCATTTACTCTACCTCCTCCATTAAAGAAAGAAAAACATGGAAAAATATGATTGGCTTATTACTATTATTCACTTCCACCACCAAGATCTGAACATAATAATGCAGACAAAACAGAAGAGAATGACCTTAAAAACAACTTCATAAAAATTATAGAGGCCCTCAAAGAGGATATGAGAAAATCCCTTAAAGAAATGGAAGAAAAAAACAAACCAAAAAATGCAAGAAGTAAGTCTCTTAAAGAAAGACAAGAAAAAACAATGGAGGTAACAATTCAAACAATTCAAGAACTGAAAACTGAAATAGAGACAATAAAGAAAACACAAACTGAGGCAATGATGGAAATAGAAAAGCTGAGTAAACGATCAGGAACCACAGATGCAAGCATAAGCAACAGAATACAAGAGATGGAAGAGAGAATCTCAGGCACTGAAGATAAAGTAGAGGAAATGGATTCATCAACCAAAGGAAATCTTAAATCCAACAAATCCTTAACACAATTTATTCAGGAAATACAGGACACCGTGAAAAGACCAAACCTAAGAATAATAGGTATAGAAGAAGGTGAAGAAGCCCAGTTCAAAGGTGTGGAAAACATACTCAACAAAATCATAGAAGAAAACTTTCCCAACCTGAAGAGGGACATACCTATGCAAGTGCAAGAAGCTTACAGAACACCATATTATTCACTTCCAAAACAAAAAAAAAATCTAGAATTGTATCTATCTTGATGATTTATGATGAGATACATTATAGATTTGGTGAACAAGAGAAGTACAATGAGATCAAATGTAATGAAGCATTTCTTAAGAATTTTACTTCCAATTGTCACTATGTCTTTGAGAAAATAACTCTTTTTAGTTTATTTTTATTTCATTTTGCATTGTAACCACAGTTCTCCCATCCCCACCTCCTCCACAGTTACTTCCCTCCCCAAAGCCGACACCTCATCCACTCCTCCCACAGGGTAAGTGCTCTCATGAGGGGTCTATAAACCCTGGCTAATTAAGTTGGGGCAGGACAAAGCCCCTCCCCTCTGCATTAAGGCTGAGCATGGCATCTAACCATAGCGAATGGGCTCCAACAAGCTAACTCATGCACCAGGGATAGATACTATTCCTGAGGTCAGGGGCCCCTCAGATAGATCCAGCTTCACACCTGTCTCCCACATGCAGAGGGCCTAGTTAGGTCCTATGGAGGCTCCATGGCTGTTAGTCTAGAGTTCCTGAGTTCCCATGAGTTTGGTTCAGCTGTCTGTGTAGAGTTCCCCTTCATGATCTTGACTACTCTTACTTATGTATACCCTCCTGCCTCTCTTCAACTGGATTCCCGGATCTTGGCTTGGTGCTCAGTTGTGGATCTCTGCATCTAGTTCCATCAATTGGTGTGGGGCATGATTTTTACTATTTTGTCTTTTTTGATGGGTCTGCCACCCAGCTCCCAAATGGAGGTTTACACATGGAGGCTTACTCTTGGTTATAAATGGCCTTATTTTGGATTCTTTCTTGCCAGTTTTTTTAAAACTTAAATTATGTCAACTACCTTTTATCTATGGGCAATTTTTCTGGTTTTACTTTTGTATATCTTGCTTTTACTCTTACTCCGTGGCTGTCTGAGAGGCTGGGTGGCTTTTTCTCTCGTTGCTCCCTCCTCTTCCTTTTTATCCTTCTATTCATACTTCTGCCAGCCAGCCTCACCTATCCTTGGTCCTGAATCACTATTGGCCTTTCAGCTTTTTTATTAGAACATCAGGTGTTTTAGACAGGCAAAGAACCACAGCTGCACAGAGTTAAAGCAATGCAGCCTAAAGAAAAGTCACACACCTTAAAATAATCTTCTACCACAAACAATTACTGGATGAAGGCTCTGGGATGAGAGCTGGGTTATTTATCAGTCTGATTATAAGGTAGGGCAGTTCAGGCACCCTCACCACTATTGGTAGGAGTCTTAGCTGGGGTCATGCTTGTGGATTCCTGGGAGTTTCCCTAGTACCAAGCCTCTCCCTAACCCCATATTTGCTACATGTATCAACATTATCTATTTCATTGCTCTCCAACACCATCCCACTCCCGACCTGACTATCCCATTCCCTAATGTTCTCATGCCCCACCCTGTCCCCTTCAGCACCCCACCCCCAATTTACCCAAGACATCTCATCTAATTCCCCCTCTCAGAGCTATGCATGTGTCTCTCTTAATTTCCTCCCTCTTAGCTTCTCTTGGGCTTCGTATTGTAGTCTGCTTATACTTTGGTTTACATCTAATATCCATTTATGGGTGAGAACATACTGTGTTTGTCTTTCTGAATCTGAATTACCTCACTCAGGATGGGGTTTTCTACTTCCATACATTTAGCTCCAAATTTCCTGAGGTCATTGTTTTTTTGTTTTTGTTTTTTTTTTTTGTTTTGTTTTGTTTTGTTTTGTTTAACAGCTGAGTAGTACTCCATTGTGTAAATGTACCACATTTTCTTTATTGAGTCTTCAGTTGGGGGGCATCTAGGTTGTTTCCATGTTCTGGCTTTTGCAAATAATGCTGCTATGAACTTAGTTAAACAAATGTCCTTGTGGTATGAGTGTGTATCCTTTGAGTATATGCACAAGAGTGGTATTTCTGGATGAGGTAGATTGATGACCAATTTTCTGAGAAACTGCCATATTGATTTCCAAAGTTTTTGTACAAGTTTGCCCTCCCACTAGCAATGAAGGAGTGTTACCCTGGCAACACATCCTCTCCAGCATAAGATTGTATTAATATTTTCGATCTTAGCCATTCTGACAGATATAAGATGGTATCTCAGAATTGCCTCAACTTGGTAAGTCAAACATTATTGACTTCCCAAGGAAGGCCTTACTCCATATGAGGAGTAGATGGGGGCTTGGGGCTGGGGGGACCAATAGGAGGGGAGGGAGGGGGAACTAAGGTTGGTACGTAAAATGAATTTAAAAATTCATAAGAGGATAAAGGTAGAAAATCTGAAAGTTTACTGTGCCCTGAATCAGAGGAACTAGATATGAAGTACCAGTCTCTGAGAAAGGCAAAACACCTCAGTTATGTGTCAGGATACAAGGTAACTCAAAAACATCAGTAGCTCTCCTTTATGCAAATGATAAATGGGATAAAAAAGAAATCAGTGAAACATCACCCTTTACCATAGCCACTAATATAAATGTCTTGGGGCAACTCTAACCAAACAAAT
This sequence comes from Cricetulus griseus, assembly GCF_003668045.3. Taxonomy (NCBI): domain Eukaryota; kingdom Metazoa; phylum Chordata; class Mammalia; order Rodentia; family Cricetidae; genus Cricetulus; species Cricetulus griseus. Next base: position 23,111,220 of record NC_048604.1, on the reverse strand, counting down.
GAAAGATACGTATGATAAGAACTTTAGTCTCTAAAAAAGAAATTGAAGACAATACCAGAAAATGGGAAGATCTTCCATGCTCTCAGATAGGTAGGATCAACATGATAAAAAATGGCACTTACCAAAAGCAATCATCAGATTCAATTCAATTCCCATTAAAATCCCAACACAATTCTTTTCAAGCCTTGAAAAAAGAAAAAAAAACTATAATAGCTAAAACAATCCTGTACAATAAAGAAACTGCTGGATGCATCACCATCCCTGACTTCAAACTCTACTATAGAGCTAGAGTAACAAAACCAGCTTCTTATTATAATAAAAACAAACACATGTATCAATGAAAATGAATAAAATAACCTGACATTAGTCCTCACACATATGAGCACCTGTTTTTTGAAGCCAAAATGGCAGGATGTATAAAGGAAACCCTTTTCAACAAATGGTGTTGGCTTAACTGAATATCAACATGTAGAATATTGCAAATAGATCCGTATCTATCACCATGCACAAAACTCAAGCCCAAGTGGATCAAAGACCTCACTATAAATCCAGCTACAATGAACCTAATAGAAGAGAAAGTGGGAAGTAGCCTGGAATGCATTGGCACAGGAGATCACTTCCTATATATAACACCAGAGCAAAGACATTGAGAGCAACAATCAATAAATGGGACCTCCTGAAACTGAAAAGCTTCTGTAAGGCAAAGGACACTGTCAAGAAAAAATAACTCTTAACATGTTAGTGCTATATTTTTTTGCTTTTCTTAAATATGTCTCTTCAAATGTTGAGAAGTCTTTACATTTTGTATCTTAGTTTTGCTCAGCCAAAGAGACAATCCTTGTATATGAAAGTGAATTAAAATTAGTCTTTGTTGTAGGTCATATTTCAGTATGGGGATGTTTTATAAGATTAAGTGACTAAAAACTAACAGGAACAGAATGCATTTCCTGTGACTAAATATGTGTAAATTGGACTTGTTCAATACATGAGAAAGACCTCAAAAGAAAACAATCAGACTAAGCACTATAAATTTCTGAACTTCAAAATTTTGTTATGTCAGTTTTGAGAGTAATGCACAGCTCAAGCCTAAATAATGTAGTATAATGTATTCTAATATGTCACAATTTTGCTGCATGTTATAACATATTGGTAACATAGTCATATTTGGTATCACAATTTAACAATAATAAAACCTGGTAAGGTAACCTTAACATTTTTAGAAGAAATATTAGCCACCAGTTCCTTTAAAATTACAAAATAAAAAAAAAATTACACTCAAATATATTCAATGAAAAGAAATGGTCAAAATTCAACCTTAAAATTTTATAATACATATTTTGAATCAATAAATAAAATACTGAATTCATTCTTTAATTTTTAAAACTTCTATGTGTATATTTTACTTACAATTGTGTGTGTGTGTGTGTGTGTGTGTGTGTGTGTGTGTGTGTGTGTGTGTGTGACTGGCAGAGACAGAAGTAGGGAGAGAGAGTGGCTTGTTGAGTGAATGTCATGTGACATGTATCAGAAGGGGCATTAGCTCTCATCAAATTGGAGTAACATACAGTTGTAACCAGCCAGATGTAGATATGGGAACCAAAATCTGGTCTTCTGCAAATGCCAAAAGTGTTCTTAATTTCTGAGCCACCTGTCTAGTACCTCAGTTTCTTATTTTTCATACATCTTTCATTGAAAAAATGCACATAATACATTCTGATCATGGTTTCCTCTCCTCTGGCTCCCAGGAGATCCTTGCCAGCATCTTACCTACTCAATAACATGCACTTTTTCTCTCTCCATGTGGACAAAAATATATGCTAAACCATCGGAACTTTAAAAAAACAAAGAAAAAATCAACATAAGAAACACAGAGACAGGGACAGATAGAAATAGAGAGAGCCAATGAAAACACAAAACTGGAAACAAAATGTACAAGTAAAAGACAGTGATACAAAAAAAATCCCAAACAAAACAACATGGGAAAAAAAAAGAAAATCAAAGTCTACAAAAATATAGTTGAACTCATTTGAGACTTTACGTCTCTTCCTTTATGATCCAGAATTGTTTCTAACAATTTAAGAAAATCATTAAATCATCAAGGGTAATGATGTAACCTTATCAAAAGATGGCAATGCCATCAGGGCTGTCTTGTTGAATAGTTCACTCCTTAGTAGGTATGTTAGTATCATATTCTCAGGAAAAAGCAAATAGAATCAATTTCTCTCACTTCCTATTCCACATCTGCAATGTATCCCCACCATATAAAGAGATACTGTATTTCAGTGAGAGTATTTTATTAGCACATGGCATAAAATGTGATTTTCATTAACAGGATTCTTTTCCTCATCAAAAGTCAAGCAGAACATATTAAGAGAATTCTCTTACTTGAAAGTTTCAAAAGTAATCTGTCAAGAAGGACCTGTCAAGTATTTCTGTGACAAATTGATGAAGTAATTAATGCTAAAGAAACACAGATATTTCCCCAATTAATATCTTTTGATAACTGGAAACACGATACAGCTCAAGAATTTAACTTTTTTTGTATACTTATGTAGGATTTTTAAAAGTTCTTAATCACACCATCTGTCACAATTGTATAATATGTTCTGTCATTCTTCACAGTATAACTGTTACCAAACCTTGGCAGCAGAGTTCAAAATATGTTAAGTATCTCCCTTAAAATTCTTCACTAGAATAATTAAATAATATGTGTATACAGACCCATATATGTGTGTTTTATATATACATATATGTGGTGATTTATTGTTTATGATCTAATTAAGCCACTGGAAATCAGTTTGCAAAGCTAACTACACTAGTTAGCTATAGAAACTAGGCAGTGGTGGCACACACCTTTAATCCCAGGACTTGGGAGACAGGCAGATTGATTTCTCTGAGCTCAGGGTCACCCTGACTTATATAAGAGTGAAGAGTAACAGAGCTGCCACCTTTGATCATAGCACTTGAGATCACATGCCTTTAATCCCATCACTAGGGAGGTGGAGACAGGAGTGATATGGCTGAGCAGAGAAAAAAAATGTAAGGAGTAGTAGACAGGATCTGAGAGCCTTTTGCTTCTGAGGATTCCTGGAGACAAGATTGCCCTTTCATCTTGGTAGAGTAGTATCTATTGGCTTGGCTACTTTACTTCTCAGATCTTCAGCTTGAAGCTTGAACCCCAATATGTCTCTGGGTCTTTTGTTTATCGTGCTACACATGAGATCATTTTTTGCACACTTGGGTCCCAACTTCTGGCACAGTTTAGAGAGGTTTTAGGAACTTTAGGAGTTATTATCTTACGGGCAGAAGTTTGTAATTGGGGAAAAGTCTTGAGATTTTATGGCATTGCCCCATTTTTATTCACTCACTTTTGTTAACTCATTTTTATTCATTTCCTAATTCCACAGAGAATGTGACATGTGGTTCCTGTGTGACTGATTTCTTTGAAATATAAAAATACTAATAAAATGGATAGGGCATTAAGGGGCATGCACAATGTTTCCCTGATTATCTTTTGGTAAAGTATTTTCAACATTTGCTTCCTTTGGTATTTTAACTGATAAATGTTATGAACCATTGCCAATCTAAATTATCTTATTTAGTTTGTTTAATTAATGAATATTATTAATAAAGAAAAAGAAACAGAAGTCATGGTTTGAAATTTGGCTCATTTGATAATATTACCGTGGATAGTAGGAATTTTCAACCAGAAATACAGGTATTTATTATAGGAGTGGTAAATTGAAAATTACTATGAGAAAACATCAAGAAAAAAGTGGAGGAGGACAGATGGTTTAGCAGTGAAGAGTGTCTACTACTCTTGCAGAGGACTCAATTTCTATTTCCAGAACACATGCCAAGTAGTTCACAATCACTCTAATTCCAGTTCCATGGAACTTGATGCCTCTGGCCTCTCAAATCACCTGTTTTCAGGTGCTCATATGCACAGATTGTCACATACATATAATTCAAAATAAATATTTTTTAAATTAAGTGGGGTTTCTTGACAGATTGTATAATATTGCCATTGAAGGAAGTTAGGTCATTGTCAGCATTGTCTCATCTGGATATCAGGTGGTCATTATTTCATACTCTGAGTGTTTAAATTAAACTTTGTTATTTATTTATATTTTCATCTCCTCTTTAAATAATTGATTATTTTTATTTTAAAATGCTATTGAAATATTTAAAACTTTCTTTTGTAATATTTATACTTTGATTGTTGATTATTCCTCTATGAATGTAGTACTTCTGTGTGTGATTTGGGTTGTGAAAATATAATTATTCATGGATGAAAAATACTGTTTCTATTATAATGTGAAGCTAATAATATTCCTCAGTGTGCTGCAATCTAATAATTCGATTTTTAAAGAAATAGCTTCACATCATTGGGAAATACATGATATGCACATATCTTCTGATGCAAATTCAAATAATGCATGCCTGATAGAGCTCACAAAGTCATCAATAAAGAACAAATAAACACTTGTTATATATACATATATAAATATATAATGTTACTATAAAATATAAAATTATACTATAAAAATAATAGAAATGTATGTATATACGAACTTGTCAAAAACTCAAAGGTATTATTAAATTGTTTATTAGAAGCCACACACAATCTCTACAATTTAGAACAAGCATTATTATTAAATAAATTTTATAAAGAAATGAAACAATTTCATAATGATCAAAATAAGTTGTTAATGAATATCATATTATAAAGACAATTTATATCTATGAAATTTATTATTATAAATATGTTCATCTTGAATTTTGTGGGGATAGAGGACACACACATATGTAAAAATATATCAGTCTGCAAATTTTATATTAGTGTTACTTAATATATATTCATGAGTCTCACACATTGTTTTCATTATTATCTGACATATTTGGTTTACTTACACTTTGTTTAATTTAAGAACAGTTTGTAAGTTAAGTGTAGGTCATAAATGTAAATTTACTCTAACTTACAAGTAAAGTAGAGAAACATATGTTCAGAAAAATATGTTCTTATTTTTTATTACTGAGTGATGTAAAGAAAGGAAATAATAATCTCCTATGACTCAGTTTCACCATGTTTGAAGTATTCCCAAAGTACTTGAAATCCTTCTCTACAGATATTTGCTCAGCCATGTTCCTTGCTGCCTTATTCCCAATAGATATGGCTTGGAAACAATCTAATTTTCCTTCTACTGTGAACTAATAATAAAAATGTGATAAATACACACTATTGAATACTATTCAACTCTAAAGAAAAACAAAATCATGAAATTTGTGAGGAAATAAAAATATTTAGTAAAGATCAAATTGTAAGATAACCCAGATCCAGAAAATCAAACATCACATGTTTGCTCTCATCTGAGACTCCTAACACTAAACCTTCAGATATGAATAAATAACATTGAGTAAATTCAGAAGCCAGTAAATTATTTAAAAAAAAGACCATTGCATAGTTGAAGAAATAAGGGAGTAACAGATAGGAAAATGGCAGGATACAAACTAAGTTGGGATAAATGGGGAAATGGGTGGGGTACTTTAACTAGTAAGTATAAGGGAAATGTATAATGGAGAGAAAAGGGTAAATAACTGTAAGGATATTTGAAAACGTACAAAGAATTATGATATTGACTATCTACTCAAAATGCATACAATGCAGATAAGTAAGAGAATAAAAATAAATAAAATTTTCCCATCTGGGAGGATATTGCTTCCTCCAAGAACCAAAGACTATCTAACAAAATCCATAGCATCAGTCATGAGAAACCCTCTTTTGAGTTCTTGGTCAAAGTTATGAAGGAAACCCCACAAAACACTACATGCTATTGCTATTAACACTTGGTTGTGTCTCAGATTATGTATTCATTTATTTTTCCTCAGCTCACCTTCGTGGAGTGTGTATATATGTCCTATGTCTGTCCCATAATGGATATGGTTTTGATTCAACAAATTCCTGGAATAAAGTAATTTTCCCTATTTTTGATTAAGTAGAATAAAATAATACATTTCTGTAATGAAGATATTTGGTGGATATATAAAAAGGTATATTTGAAATATTCCCCTCAAATGTTCTATGTGTTTAAAATCAAATTTCTAAGTTCATATGTTAATATTCTTTGAAGGTGAGATCATTAGGATAGAAATTAAAATCAGATGAGGACTTGATGTGTTAAGTTTACATTAATGGTACATGTGGCTTCCTAAGAAATGAGAGACTCAAGATAGAACATTTACTCCATCTTTCAATGTGATAATTTCTATCAACCAAGATTTCAACAAGAATTCCTCTTCAGATAATAGAGCTCTGCTCTTTGGCTTTCCAGATTCCAGAGATGAGAGATGAGCAAATGTCTAGTCATTGTGAATTACTCAGTCTATGCTACTTAATACAACAAAAACTGACTAAGATTAGTCCATCTTTCTTTAAGATTTCTGTGGGGTTTTTTTGAGACATTTGTTCACAAATCTGTTATCCATTCATGTTTTCCCCTTTGGATAAATGTCTATTTGTGAACTTTGACATCTTTACTTGGGTATTGCATTTTCATCATTGAGTTCCATTACTAACTTGGAGTATACATGCAAAGTACTGAATTATGGTCTTGAGAAGATATAAATATTCTAATGTTCATTGCAGCATTATTAGTACTATATAGGCAGTGGAAAGAAGCTTAATGTTTACCAGTGGCTGGGGAGTGAAAGTATATACCATGTTCAATGGAATAACATTAATTTCTAGAAGGCTTAAAATGTTATCATGAGCAATTATGGGGATACACTTGGAAAACAGCATATTGAGCCATTTTATCCAGGTATAAGAAGAAAAAGTACTATAAAAGACAAACTACATGAGGCACCATAATATTCAAATTCATAATAAAAGATCATAAAATTGGACTTTCCTTTTAATAGACAAAAATTCTAGTTATATAAGGTAAGTTCCAGAGATTTGAACAGCACCATGGCAAGAGTTATCAACATATTATTATTCACACAAGTTTATAAGAAGGAATTTCTCTGGATACATAATTTTCACTATGGAGATAAAATAAATGTATATTCATGAGACTTGAAATTTTCTGAGTTTGAAGACAGTTTCTTTAACCCAGAATTTTAAAGACAGAAAATCTTTTAAACACAACCGTTAATATTAGCAGACATTAAGCAAAGAGAGATAGCTCAATATGGTAAATCAATATTATGAAAATGTCATTTACATTTTAAAAGCCTGCAACTTTTGCTTGTCTTTAAAACCAGAGTTAACTATACACCTTGAGGTCACTTACCCCATTGTGTACTTAAAAGTGTATATTTAACCTGCCTGTAAGAGAACAATGTAACAATTAACCTTAGTTGCCTTGGATCTCCTATGTGATCAACCTTTATAATCTTAGCCTATATATATATACATATATATATATATATATATATATATATATATATATATATTGAATTCATATATTCTTCCATGCCTCTGACACAGATAATGAAAGTATATTATTTGCTGAAAGTTGCAGACACAAAAGTTGAAAGCAACTAACAATATCTAGCATGGAGATTGAAAGTAACATTTAGGGACATTTGCTGACAAATAATTATGTTTGTTTTCCAGGATCAGTTGGAGCCAGTGACTTAATTACACTCCGTAAAGTATTCTATTCCTCCCTACATGATTTCTATGCTGTTGCACAACTAGAAAGCAAAGCACGTTGTTAGGGACACATACACACACAAAGACTCAGGCATACAAACACACACACACACACACACACACAGACAAACACACACACACACACACACACACACACACACACACACACACACACACACACACACACACACACAGAGGAACTGACTAAAATACTGATGCAGACACAGATTCAGATTCAAGCAACAGACAGAGAATGGGATACACAGGAAATGTGAAGTAGACAATTCAAATATGGACTTTTGGTTAAATGACTCCAAGGTGAAATGCCTTCATTTATTTCCTTAATGATATAGCAATGTATTACCGGTAATTAGAATTAATTAATAATTCTTATAGTCCACACAGCTCAATACAAAGAACACTGTTGGTGTTTCGTGGGACCTAGTTTTGATTCCCAGCACATACATGGCAGCTCTCACTTATTTCTAAAGCCCGGTTCCTGAGACTCTGATACATAATTTTGGCCTCTGCAGACACCAATAAGTTAGTACACATATATACACTGGCAAAACAGTTATACACAAAAAATAAAAATTTTGAAAAAGTAATGCTGGGAAACACTAAAATTTTGCCTACAATTGTACATTAGGGGAAATTTATCATCAATTTTGGAATGAACTCTTTCTAAATGTTACTCTGATATCATGGTATCTACTTAGTAGTTAGGTAAAAGATTACAATTAAAAATAAATTGGAGTCTTACTGCAACTTGATAAGTCATGTATTGTTGATATCCCTGGGAGACCTGCCCTTTTCTGAACAGAATCAGAGAAGTGGATTAGAACATGGAAACAGAGGCGAGTGAAAGAGAGAGACTGGGAGAAGAGGATGGAGGGGAAACTGCAGCTGGGATGTAAAACAAAGAAATTAATTAGTTAATTAACTAATTTAAAGAATGAATCTGAAACACTTAAAGGAGTATACTTAAATTATTCTAAAATAATTTCTCATCTGTCTGTATTTTGATAATATACCTATGGTAGGTATTAGTGCAAAAAATATGATTACTGAGGACTCCTCACTGACATCCACATTCATGGGGTCTGGATCAGTCCCATGCTGGTTTCCCAGCTATCAGTCTGGGGACCAAGAGCTCCCCCTTGTTCAGGTCAGCTGTTTCTGTGGGTTTCATTAGCCTGGTCTGGACCCCTTTGCACATCATTCCTCCTTCTCTGCAACTGGATTTTAATTCAGTTCAAGGTTTAGCTGTGGGTGTCTGCTTCTACTTCCACCAGCTGCTGGATGAAGGCCATACTATGGCATATGAATTAGTCATTAATCTCATTATCAGGGGAGGGCATTTAAGATAGCCTCTCCCCTGTTGCTTAGATTGTTAGTTGGTGTCATCTTTGTAGCTCTCCAGACATTTCCCTAGTGCCTGATTTTGCTTTAAACCTACAATGTCTCCCTCTATTATAGTATCTCTTAGCTTGCTCTCTTCTGTTCTTCCCTGAACTCAATGTCCCTGCCCAGAAATCTATGGGGCCCCTTTTAGTGGATCAGTACTTATCCCTAGCATAGGAATGGACTTTGGTAGCCCATCCCACATGGAGGCATACTCCCTGAGCCTAGACACAAGGGGGTGGGCCTAGGCCCTATCCCAAAGGATATGACAGACTCTGAAGACCCCCTTCAGAAGGTCTCACACTCCCTGGGGAGCAGAAGGGAATAGGATAGGTAGGGTGTTAGTTGGGGGGGGAAGGGGAGGAGGGGAGGGAGAGGGATCTGGGATTGACACGTAAAATAATCTAATTAATATAAAAAATTAAAAAATATTATTTTATACTGAGACAAACTTATTTAAAGAATATTTGTATAACATACTGGTAAATACAAATGTTAAAACTGGAAATTATTGCAATATCAAAGAAGAAAATTTTCAAGTAACAGGCTGAAAAAAGTTGACTAGTTGCAAGTGTATACGAAATTATTTGGGATGTTACTAGAATTTTTGAGTTGTTATCTTTAAATGTTTTGGGAGTATTCATTTAGGTCTTTTCAATAAGAGGTTAACTAAAAAATGTCAGTTTTGGGGCTTGGTTTGTGAATAACCTTCATTTTCATTAGTTTTTTTTTCTATTTTGTTTACAAGAAGAACCAGCTGTGAAAGGTAAAAACATTATATTTTGTATTCTGAGAATATCTGTCATTTTGTGCTTACTGAAAAGCAAATGGTCCTGCCGGTTGGGGCTACAATTTATCAAGTTGGCAAAATGACTATTTTCATCGTTGTAGAAAATTTTTATTATGGAGATCCAATTCCTAGCAGTAAATAGGGAAGAGAGGTCTGAGTAGGCGACTTCAAATTTGTCTTCTTATTACTATAATCATTAATGACACTGATCTAGGACACTAAGATCTGGAAAAGGAAGCACACTCTATGACACATTTATCTGCCTCAGCTGCCAGTAAGAGTATCTGGGTTTCCAAAAAGTATGCAATGTAACAAACTAGCATATCCCACTAGGACAATGAATGTTTGCTTTGTCACAAATGCTTCAGAATGATCACAAGGTAAATAGAAGAGGATGATAACATTAATTTTCAAAATTTTATGAATGACTTAAAGTGATACCTAATCTATCTCCTAGCAGGAAATAGAGACTATTTTGCCTCAGTATACTGTATATCTCTAAGTCTTTTCCACATCAAAACTTCTCACTTTTTAATTTTTATTTTTAGCATTTTAATTAATATATAATTAGGTAACTTCCCCCCCTTTCATCCCACTAACTCCTCTCAGCTATATACGGTCAAACACCCCCATGTTTTTCCAAACCCCAAAGTTGGTAGTTTTTTATCTTTGATTATTATTGTTACATACATGTATATATGTATTTCTGTGTATACATGAATAATATAAAATACAACATGCTGAAACTTTTTATTGTTTGTATGTATACTCTTTCAAGGCTGCCTACTTAGTATTGGACAATGTGTAAAGTTTCTTATCCCTGGAAGAGTCTTGAGAATTTGATTACAAATTTTTCTTAATATAATATGGGTATGTAATTTCTCTGCCATTAGCTGTTTGAAGCATCAACAGGCACCCACAGCTAAGCACTGAACCATATTCCTGGAATCCAGTTGTGAAGAGGGAGGAGCCAAGACCGTGCTGCAGAAACCGGCAAAAACAGTTGACCTGACCTAGGGAGAGCATAGAGACCCTAGTCATAAAGCTAGGGAAACAACACTGGACAGAACCAATCCCTCTGAATGTGGGTGCCAGCCAAGAGGCCAAGAGAGTCTATGGGACCTCTAATAGTGGAGCCAGTGTTTATCCCTAGAGCTCATTCCCTATGGAGGGATACTATTGCAGCCCAGATACAGCAAGGAGGGCCTAGGCCTTCCCCCAAATGATATGACAGACTTTGAAGGTCCCTGATGGAGGGCCTCCTTGTCCCTGGTCAGGAGTTGTGGGTGGGTTGGGGGGTGTTGGTGGGGAACATGGGAGGATGGGAGGGCAGGCGAGGGAATGGGGGATGGATATGTAAATATGAGTAGTAATTAAAGAATTTAAACTTTAAAAAGGGATTTTAATGTAGTTATTTTGGTCCTGAGTAACTACCTGCATGCTTTAGTGCGGCAACACTGGAAAAAATAATCAAATGGTATAAACAACTATATGTATAAATAATTTATGAATGAAATCTAAGTGATCAAAAAATGTAATATTTTTCTGAGACAGCAAAGTATCACATATCTGCCTAATTTGCCAATGCATAGTTAAATTTTAACAAATATTTGGATATAGAATCAGTTTACTATGAAAATTAACATGGGACTATGTAAAGGGCATGGGGTTCACTTATTGACAGATAAGCATTACAGAAATCAGAAATGTTATACATAAAGGCTTTTCTTTTCAACAGAAAGGATGAGTAATCCTGGTTTTCATTCCAAAGCATGGAAATGGATGTTTTATGAACTTGGTAATCTTTGTATTCTGTAGAGCCAAAACTCATCCAAATCCCCTTTATCTTGTGCATTGCTTCTCAGTCAATAGAACTCATTCTTGTGGAAGGGGTCACAGGTACTTTGCAAAAAAAAAAGTACTTTGCAAAAGAGTTTCATGCCTTAGGCTTTGTTGAGATAATTATAAGAAAGAAATCTGTTTTCAAAGTTGTACTGTGTTTAGTTATGTCAAAAATAAACTGCTCTGGGTTAGACTCCAGAAGTTTGAACCAGCCCTGCTAAGTTGTGGTGAACTGGGTTTCCTTTGTGTGTCTCACAGACCTTTCATCTGCTGGCAGTAAAGCTTGTAGGCATCCCACAGGGAATCGTGTGAGAACTGCAGACATTGCAGTGGGAGTCAATCATTTTAATTGAAATCATACTTACAAATTTTTAGAATACATTTGGCACTGGTTCTCAAAATGATCTATATAAAAACTGTCAACTAATATCATAGCTCTTCCTATCAAACTTCTTGAACTTCGTTTTTATTGTTTGGCAATTAATAAACATAATTTTAATAGCATTTGAATGGAATTACTCTGTAGATACGGATTGCTCCAAAGGCCAAAGTTTATTAAATGAAAACCTCGGAGACAGATGTCGAATATCTGCTATTTATTTTTGGTTAAGAAGACCAAAGAGGCTTCCAAAACACTGTAAGCAATTGCCCTTGCTCCTGATTTTTAACCATACCTAGAAAGTGAGACTGTTACCCCTCACATTTTAGTGACAAGGCATAAAATCAAGCTGCACTGGAGCTGGAAGCTCCTTTTCTACTAGTGATCTTTCATGGAAACAGAAAGTGTTATGCTAAATGCTGGTGGAAAAGTGTTGTCAATGGTATTACCTAGATGTAAATGGCAGACAAGATGTGCCCTCTGGTACCATAGCATAATTGTCATTATGAAGGCAAACAATACATTCTGGTTGCATTTGAGCCCTGATCATTCACACATCATACTGTAGACTTATTCAAATCTCCACTGTTGCAAGAAAATCTAGTCCTGCTTTTTTTGTTCCCCATAGATTTAAATGTTGTCAAATTGTGTACTAAATAGTTGGAAACCTTGATCAGTGTTGCACTTACATTTGTTCAGACAAGCTTCTACCCGCAATGGAGGAAACCTAATTCAAAGACTCATAACAGAGGCTTGGGTGCTTAGCACTGAAAAAAGAGCATTCTTCCCAATAGATCTCACCCATAATCCCTTATGGCCCATGCCTATCGATCTCTAATTCCTGGCTCAAATGTTGCATATCTATTTCATTATTTAAGGAAGACAAAAATACTTATTTCCCTTTATGTAGCAGTAGTCTGTCTCATAAGTTTTTAAGTGAATATCATTCTGAGCATTTTTTTCTTCCACATTTTTACTTAAACATATTCTTACATCTTCATATATTTCATGCTTGTGCATAATCTATTTCAATTTTGCTCATCCCAAATTTCTTCTGTAATCCCTCTCCCTATACTGATGAATCCATTATTGTACTGAAGTCCAGCTTTCATATATTGGTACTATTGTTGAGTTGCAATCAGTATAATACATATTGCTTGCAGGAATATATATGAGAGGATATTGACAAAAGAGTTGGAAATTTAGATATAGCTCTATTTCTGAAGAGGCTGGTGTCCCCCTCCATCCACAATCCATTAACTTACAAATGCTATAGAGATGTTTGGGCTTCATGATGCAGACAACCACAGGGGCTATGAATTCATGACTGTGGGGACCACATCATTTTCAAAACACAGTATTCCTCCCTATCCTTTGCTCATTATTTTGTTTATCTTCCTCTTTTACAATTTTCTTTGGGTCTATCACAATGTTCTTGTGGTGCAATTATATAGATGTCCCAAACTTCTTGGATTCCAACACTTTATTAGCTATTTATCATCTTTGGTGTCTGTAAGGTAATTCTTAATTGTTTGAGAATTTCATACATGGATATAAGTTTTGGTCAAATCCACCCCATTCATGCTCCTCAACTCAATTTTCTATCCCTGGCCACTATTCAATCCTAACTTTATGTGCTCTTTTTTTTTTTATATAAAACTGAGTTCATTTGGTGGTACTGTTACATGCATTGATAGATACCTATGTAGTTGAGCATGTATATCTTTTCAGAAACCACATACCTGAAGAAAATTGACTCTCCCTCTCATAGCTGTCTTCACTTGCAAATAACACCTCAGCTACTGAAAGGAATTTGTGAAAACTTCTATTGTCCATGTTGAGATTGTGGTTGGCTTAATCTTATGATGGTCTTGTGCATGAAGTTACAAACACTGTGAATTATATGTGTAACTTCCCTGTTATATCCATAAATACAGTTTTGATGTGGGAATCTTTCTTCTCTGGTTCACACAATCCTTCTGCTCACTCTTCTGCAATGATACATGAGTCTTAGCTAGATGGGCTGTGATATAGCTGCCTCATTTATGGTGAATACTCTGTATTATTTTATTTTCTTTACATTGACCCATTGTGGGTCTTTGTGTCAAATGCCATCTACTCAAAAAAGAAGCTGAATTACAATGAGGGTTTTGAAATTCATTGGCATAAGAATATAACAACATGTCTTTGGGAGTTGGTTTAACAATATGCCCATTTAGCTTAATAGAATAATAAGTTCTTTCCTAGAGAATATGACCTACATAGCCATGGATTCTTTGCCCCATTGCCTGATGAATTAGGTCTTGTGCAGTGTGCCTTAAATCCAATCGAAAACTATTTCATCATTTGTGGCACATTTGTACCAGTGATCATATCTTACCATTCTAATTATTATTGTGGTACATAAGATTCATGACTCAGCATGATGTGCATTGTACTGTCCAACACTACAGAGGCTACCCAGAAGAGTTGAAGCTCCAAGTTGCTTCAAGCTTGATTTCTCCATGTTCTAGTTTTAACACATACTGAAGACAGTATATGCTACTTTCATTAACATTATTGTATCAATAAGATCTGGAGGGTAAGAAAGAGCAATGGCAAGTGTAGCAAGGATTCAGCAGGAGACTTACAGAAGGCAGGTTGAGGATAACTAAAAAGATCTGAGGACGAACAAATGAGTTCATACACACATTTCTCTCGTGGCTATTTATTCTTCAAAAAAGAGGTCTCTCCATACCCTAAAGTTCCCTTCAAAAGTTACTCTCCAAAATTCTCTCTAAAATTTCTTACTCTATAAGCTCTCTTTTAAAGTTCTCTTTAAAAATCTTCTTAAAAAATTCTCCTTAAAAATTCTTTCTATGTTCTTTTTAAAACTTCTCTAAAATATCTTTTTCATCTTACCAGGTTTCCAATTTATATGCACATAGGCCAGGAAGGCAGATAAGGTCTTGACCAAAGCAAGGAGATGTGACTTGTAAGAACACAGAAGGGACATGACTTGTAAAACATGTGTACAAACTTAAGAGGTGGGTAGGGTTAAATGAAGTAAGGGGCTATGTGAGATCCAGAGGCTGCAGCTCTTACCACTATTGCCCCAATGATCAGGAATTTCCTTTCTCTGGGGCCTTTTTGAGAATATATATCACCTGGCATATATTCCGTATATCAAGATTATACAGCCAAATTCATAGCAACAGATATTCTGCAGTCTGTATTTCTTGCAGATTTTGCAAGGCAAGTTTTCTCCATCAGAAGTTAATTCTGGTGGGTTGATACCTAGAATATTAATTGTTATTTCTGTAATAAAAGATAAAGACTCTCAGCACAAGTGCCTATGGTATTTGGGTTTTTATGGGACCCAAGTGAACAATAATTAATTCCTAGAGATATAAGTCATCTCTGGCACTGAGCTTTTTATCTGACAGTTTGTGCTATCAGAGAGGCATTGCCCTACTAGTAAAAGGTAGCCCCAAATAAACTCTTTTAATATGTATATATGACTATATTTTAGCTATTTTATACAGTAATAGTGATCTATATGAGGGTTTTGTTTGATTTTTTTCAAGACAGGGTTTCTCTGTATTGCTTTGGAGTTTGTCCTGGAACTCGCTCTGTAGACCATGCTGTCCTCAGACTCACAGAGATCTACCTGCTTCTGTCTTCCGAGTGCTGGGATTAAAGGCTTGCCTGGCTTCCAAATAAGTTTTTGAAAGGAATTTAGTGTTAGTGATCTCTTTCTATTTTCCCTCCTCTACCCTGCCCTTCCATACACCACCCCACTTACCAATTCTTATTCCATTACACTCTATTCTTTCTTTATGCCATTTATCGTCTAACTTCTTTCCTTTGAACGTTCCCCCAAACCATGATCCCTTATTCTTTTCCTGACTTTTAATGGCATGCCAATTTAATTGAAAATATTTAAATGATCAAAGCCAGCATCCATCTGTTAGAGGGAAACATATTTTATTTTATATGTTGATATGAGTCCCTGAACATACTTATGTACTCCATGTGCATGCCTTGTGCTCACAGAAACCAGAAAAGGCTGTTGGGTCACCTTAAATTTGATTTACACCTACTTTTTTCCAACCATGTCTGTTTTGATAACCAAATGCAGATTCTCCACAGGAGCAGCAAGTGTTCTTAATCACTGTGTCTGTTCTTTAATTTGAGTTAACTTTACATTTTTTTTATCTTAGTCTGAATGACTATTTGCAAAGGGACTTAAGTATGTGTCCAAAGTTTAGAATCCAGTGGTTCAGATAATTAATTGTATAGCCAAGATATTCATTACAAAATATAACAATAAAGAAAATGCAGGTTTTTCTAAGTTGCAGAATGATTACAAGAATCCATAAATATTTTAAACAAGTAATTGGATATATATGTTGTGTTACTTTATGTCATATGTTCCTTTATACATATTCACAAAGTCTAAGATTTTTTAAGATAATACTCTGGTAATTAAAATTATAATTATAATTTATTATATGACAGATGCTCTAGAATGTTTTGCATTCAATTTCTCATTATATCCTTGCAATAGCCATTTTATTTGGGTTCTTCATTTATATTATTCTATAAATGAAAACATAAAATTTGAAAGATTAACCAGATCTTTAAGTTTATACAAAACAAAATGGAGAGAAGGGGAAGGAAGAATGGAAGACAGTTTATGAAGCATCTAGTTAGGAGGAAGATTGTTGGCATGAGTGGGATGAAGATAAAAAAGAGTAATTGAGTGTGAATTTAAGAATAATTCATTTCATGAAAATATAATGTTGGTAAATCATATTATGAATGAAGTAAAATTATTAATTGTCATATATCACATTGCCCTTATCTATTCACATCAGCTGATTGTTGTAGAATAGTACTTGAGCATTGTTACATTTGTTTGTACAGCTGAATATTTGTTTAATCATACAAAGATGTGTTACATTCCTTTATATTGCATTTGTTTATCTCTGTGAAGCTGTGTAACTTTGCCTATCTAAAACACCTGATTGGTCTAATATAGAGTTGAATGGCCAAAATATAGGCAGGCAAAGGGATAGTCAAGGCAGCCAGGCAGAATGAATAAAGAGTAAAAATAGAAAAGGGAGTAGAGTGAGAAAAGAGGAAGAGGAGGATATCAGGAGCTAGCCACACAGCACACAGCCAGACATAGAAGAAGGAAAGTAAAGATATTCAAAAAATAAAGAAAGTTAAAAGACAAGAGGCAAAAGTTAGATGGGATAATTTAAGAAAAGTTGACTAGAAATCGGCCAAGATAAGGCCAGGCATTCATAAGAAAGAATAAATCTCAGTATATTTATTTGAGAGATGGGTGCAGAACCCCCAAAGAAGCAAAGAGTAAAAACAACCAACTACAGTCAATGAGTATGTATATATGATAGTATTCAGGCAAGCCTCTACTTGGAGTTCTGACATTATATGCCTTCAGCAGCAGCTGCTAAGAGCACCAGATGTGCACATTCACTACTTTCCTTCCCTTTTAAGAGTCCTGCCTACCTCCCACCCTCCTCTCTTTCTCTTCCTCTCTCTGTTTCTCTGTCTCTCTGTCTGTCTCTGTCTCTGTCTCTCTCTCTATCTCTATCTCTATCTCTCTCTCTTTCTCTCTGCCTTTCTTTCTTCTTCCCCCTGCTACTGTCCCTGCAGGTCATTCTGCCCACTATCCTTTTCCTCATTTTACAATAATTTTTTATTTCAATTAAAAACAATCTTATTTTACACACCAATCTCAGTTTTCCTCTCCCTCCAGCACTTCCAGTACCCCCATCATCTCCCCATCCCACACCCTGTCTACTCCTCAGAGAAGGTAAGGTCTCTCATGAGGGACCATCAAAGTCTGTCACATCATTTGGGGCAGGACCAAGGCCCTCCCTCATGTATCTAGACGAAGAGAGTATCCCTCCATAGGGTCTGGGCTCCAAAATGCACTAGGGATAAATAATGGTTTCACTGTAAGTGGCCCCATAGACTGCTCAAGCCCCCACAACTGACACCCACATTCAGGGGCCCTAGTTCAGTCTTATGCAGGTTCTCCAGCTGTCAGTCTGGGGACCATGAGCTCCCACTTTCTCAGGTCAGCTGTTTCTGTGGGTTCCCCTTTCGTCTTGACCCCTTTCCTCATCACTCCTCCCTCCCTTCAACTGGATACCAGGAGTTTGGCTCAGTGCTTAGATGTGAATCTCTGTTTCTGCTTCCATCAGCTACTCGATGAAGGCTCTAAGATGGCATTTAAGGTAGTTATCAACCTCAATAAAGAGGAAGGAGATTTATGGTAGCTTCTCCACTATTGGTTATACTTTTAGTTGAAGTCGTCCTTATTGATTTCTGCGATTTCCCTAGTGCCGGGTTTCTCATTTAGCCCATAAGGGCTCTCCCTCTATTAAGGTATCTCTTTCCTTGCTCTCCTTCTCTGTCCCCCCCCCCGCCGAGTTGGTGGATGTTACCTTCCCAATCCCTCATGTTCTCCTACCCTGTCCCCTTCTCCCCTCCTCTTTCTCCTACCTTCCTCCCCCCTTCCCATGCTCCTAATTTACTCAAGAGAACCTGTCCCTTTCCCCTTCTAGATTGGCATGATTAGTTTTTCCACTGGATACCTCACTTCCACCTAGCAGCTGATTTTGAACTGATGCAGACCAGGAGAATCTGCCTGTTTAATTAAAACATAGTATTGTGAAGGCCTGCTGAGGGGGTTGAAGTGATGCAATATCTGTCCACTGCTCTGAGTGTCAGAGGGAAGAAATCCTTTCCCCCTTTTCTGACCCCCTTCCCTAATAAATACCCCTCCACTTGAACTCTGTCTCTTGCACCTCATTACAAACATGTATATATGTATGTATGTATGTATGTATATCCAATTTGGAACAGAAACAAACATGCATATGTTATGGATATGTAAGTGTAGCCATAGTGAGATATAACGTCTTTAGCCTACTGGTAGCACATACAGTTCTTGGGATATATGCACAGTAAAGATACAGGAGAGATAATATCATAGATCTATTTCTAGCTTTGTGAAAAACCTCCTGATTGATTTTATAGATGGCCTCAATAGTTTATTCTATTATCAACAGTGTCTAAGTATTCCATTGTTCCCATACCTGTGCTAACCTTTCTCTGCTTGTGCATTTTTGAAGATGGTCATGATGACAGGACTGATACAGAATAATAACATAGGTTGAATACATGTGTAGGGGTGAAGTAGGGAATGTTTAAGAGTGAGGGATGCTCAAGTGGCAGCCCTGCTTTTGCTTTCATCTTCAGCTTGCTCTACTTACTGCTGCCCCCCTGGCTGGCTAGGTGGCTTTGTAAGTAAAGCTTTTCTCTATTAAATTCCCTTGTATTTTTACCTGGCTCCATATTGGTAATTTCCCACGTTATCTGGTTGTAAGAAGCAGGATGTTGTAAACCTAGGCCCCATTTGGGAGAACCTGCGGGTCCCACCAGACTGCAGACTAGGCTGGGAAAGTGCTTCCAGTCTCCACACGTGCTCCCAGCTTGCAGCCGACCTGCCCTACCAAACAAGCACATTCCCAATGCCTCTGAGCCTCTCTGAACAGTCTGCCCAGCTGGGAGAGTTCTCCAGACTCCCCACAGTTTTACAGCCATAATTTCTAGCTGCTGCTTACCCATGCCTGGATGCCCCCTGCCTTTGAGCTGAGTAGGCCTCGGGCATAGGCCTTGGCTTTCAACAGGGTCCAAGGCTTCCCCTGTGTGCAGAGGCTGTAAAGCCGTGCCTCTTTCAGTGGTTGTGGCCTCAAGGCTCTACATTCCCAGATAAAGCACAGCCACCTGTGGGACCTCAGCTCTACTGTCGCTGCCGCCATCTTGCCTGACTGACCACCTTTGCCACCTGCTGGTCAAAGATAGTTACTGCATCTGGAGTACAAATCAGGTAAAATCATGGCAGAATATATATCATTTTCTACAACTGGTAAAATCTTTGCTTACTACGGGAATTCAATATTTGAGGAGGAAGCTAATCTGCCAATTACCTGCCTATATGCAGTAATGGCAGTTTGCTTGCTGGTACAAATAACATTAATAGCCAGAGTCCTCAGGAGCAGGGACAAAAATAACCTCACCACCTGCTTGCAGGAAATAACAGCTTTACACAATGAGGTTTGGGAGAACAGATTAGGTCAGGCCACAATTGTGCAGCAAGTGGAACAGAAATAGGTTGATAAGCTTGACTCTGGGTCCAATATGCTAAAGACAGAGCTGTTACCCAAGATGAGATGCATCGCATTTATGATAAGATAAACACAGAGAGATCCTCCATGTCTGAGGCATTAAGGGTTAGACTGTCAGAGGACCATGACAAACTAAAGAATATCTGTAGCCAGCTAGAAACTCAGATAGGCCCTGTGACCCAGAAACTAGATGCAAAGGTGCAAAATACCCAGGATAGGATTGAAGAATTGGACAATGCCATTCAATCAATTATTGAAGCATCTAAGGTAGCAGATAACAAATTTGAGTCTAGATTCAAATGTTTGGAAGGTTATTTACGGGACAAGGCTGACACATTAGATAGTTCCATGTGCTTGATTGCTGAGGACTCAAAATCAGCAAATCATGACCTCGAATCTAGACTCCAATACCTAGAAGGCAGTTTCCATACCATCCAGATGCTGTCTAAGGACGAGCGTGTTAAAGACCTAGACAAACATGTAGAGGAGCAGTTAGAGCAATTTACAGATTCACTAACATGTTTAGAATCTTTTATGATGCAGGAAATTGAAATTCTTCATGAGGATATCATTACTAGGATTAAAGATCATTGGATGCCAAAGAAGCAGAATCACTCCAATCTGAGGCACCTACTCCACCCAGGTATCATGACTATTCTTCTAAGGTTGTTACTCGTACACAATTAGTCTACCCAGCTACCATGGTAGAAAAGTCATCTTCTAAGAAACACCCTCAGGGACAGATGGCTTATGTATGATAACCTATACAGCTGAAGAATCTTAAGAATATTAAAGAATCAGTTGTCTCATATGGTCTCAATAGCCCATACATAAAACAGCTATTACATTCATGGGCAACCTTTAACAGGGTGATGCCCATGGACTGGGAAAGACTGGTGGCAGCTTTACTTGAGAATTCATGCCAAATCCAGTGGAAGATATTGGTCAGGGAAGAGGCGAACCTCCTTGAGCATAAAGGAAAAAAGGACGGTTATGAAGCTCCCCTAGAAAAGATTCTTGATGAGGGTATTTATGCTAACCCACAGGCTCGGGCTGAATATGACAATCATATACTGTCCTTATGCAGGAAAGCATCATTAAATGACTGGGATAAGTTTCGTGAGCTAGGAGAATGCCTAGAAGTTTATACAGAATAGCACAGGGACATATAGAACAGTTCCAGGACTTCTTTACAAAGGTTAACTAGGGCAGTAGAATTACAGGGAACAGATCCGGAAACAAGACAATCAATTATATATACAAGAGCTTATGAAAATGCAAACCCAATATGCAAATGAATACTTTTACCTTTAAAGATCAGATCAGCTCCGCTAGAAGAATGGGTTTGCATGCAGCCAACATTGACTATAATGTGCAAGATAGCAGAGCTTGGGTAGGAGAAGCCATCTCGAAAGGTTTAAAAAGGCAACAGGAGATTAAAAGTTCTAGAGGTGAGGATGCAAGGGATTGGGAAGGAGAAGCACCTTACAGAGGTCAACATAGATACCAGGAGGCCAGAGTTTATCACTACCATGAACCAGAACCCTGGGCAGGAAGAAGCCTTCCCCAGGAGACCACGAAGGTGCCAGGAACCTAGATGTTTCAGCTGTGATAGAATGGGACATATTAAGA
Source organism: Cricetulus griseus (assembly GCF_003668045.3). Taxonomy (NCBI): domain Eukaryota; kingdom Metazoa; phylum Chordata; class Mammalia; order Rodentia; family Cricetidae; genus Cricetulus; species Cricetulus griseus. The sequence continues at coordinate 23,089,306 of NC_048604.1, read as the reverse complement.
GAAATTGTAGACAAACAAATTCGAACAATGCCTCATATGGAAGGCCACTGTCTTCTGGATTGTGTAGAAGATATGATAAGGGCAGACACTGGACTAATGAATGTAGCTTGACCAGGGACATTCAAGGAAACCCGTTAAGGCCAGGAAACCACAAGGGGGCCTCAAGAAGACCCCCACATCGAGAAAGGTCTGGTCATTCCCAGTAGCAGTGGAAGACAATCTCTCACAGGAAGATTAGATAGTTCTTTGCCTATTGTGAAAAATAATACTGCTCTAGATTGTAGTTTGAATAGTGATGAAGAATCAAATGTGAATGGACAAAATGAGAAACGCATATTTTGGCAAACTTCTATTAATGATAAAAGGCCTCAGTTGAAAGTGAATTAATAATAAAGTTATTACTGGCTTAGTAGATCTAAGATGGTATCTTAGAGAGGTGAATGTACATTTTTTAGGAATTGGAACTCTATCTAGAGTTCGACAGAGTGTTCACTCAGTGGTCTGCATGGGACCAGAAGGACAGAAAGGGAGACTGAAACCATACATGGCAGATATAGCTATAAATCTCCGGGGTTGTGATCTCTTACAGCAATGGCATACTCAGATTAATATTCCTCCAGTGTCAGTTGCAAATTATATACAATCTTTAGATACTAGTAAAAATCTGCTAAGATGCTATGGAAAACGGTTACCAACCATCCAGGCTGTATAGAAAATAAGTATAAATGATTCAACTTCTGAGGAGCCAAAGGCCCTGGCATTGAAGTGGCTTACAAATAAACCTCTATGAGTAAGACAATGGCCTATGACCTCTGAGAAGCTAGAGGATTTAGAAAGACTAATTCAGGAACAGCTAGATGCTGTACATATAGAGGAATCTACCAGTCATTGGAATTCTCCTGTATTTGTTATCAAAAAGAAGTCAAGTAAGTGGAGAATGCTGACATTCCTGAGAGGCATAAATAAGGTAATTCAACCAATGGGCTCTCTGCAACCGGGAATGTCATTGCCTTCATTGATTCCTAAAGGATGGCTGAAATAGTCATTGATTAAAAGACTGTTTTTTTCACAATAACATTACAGGAAAAGGAGAAAAATTTGGATTTACTGTACCAACTCTTAATAATTCACACCAGTTAGGAGATATCAATGGAGGGTTTTGCCACAAGGAATGATAAACAGTCCTACTTTGTGTCAGCACTTTGTACAGCAACCTTTGGAAATAATTTGTAAGAAATTTTCACAATCTCTTGTTTATCATTACATGGATGACATTCTTTTATTGAATTCTAATAAAGAAATTCTGGAATGTATGTTTGAAATGATGAAGGAAGTTCTGCCTCATTGGGGGTTAAGGATTGCCACAGGAAAGATACAAAGAGGAGATTCTATTAACTATTTAGGTTACAAGATAGACTTACAAAGAATCAGGCCACAGAAGGTACAGATTAGGAGAGATCATTATCAAACTCTTAATTCTCTTCAAAAATTATTAGGGGAAATTTTTCAATTACAGACGATTATTGGTTTAGAAGGACATGACTTAAAGCATTTAAAAATGGCCCTTAAAGGTGATGAGGAGCTAACAGTCCAAGAAAATTATCCGCTGAAGTGGAAAAAGAATTACAATTGGTAGAAAACATATTGGATGCGAATGTAGATTGGATAAACTTTGATTTAGACTCTATTCTAGTTATCTGGCAGTTATGGGTATACCAGCACAAATAAAAACTGGCAATGTTCCAGCGTATGTCTCCACTAAATTGGAACAGTTTTTCAATTATTATAACATAAAGCATGTCACCAGTATACCACACAATCCTACAGGACAAGCAGTGATTGAGAGATCTAATAGGACACGAAAGGAGATGCTCCATAAACAGGATTGGAAGACTAACCCCCCCAAACATAGGTTTCATAATGCTTTATTAACACTAAACTTTCTTAATGTCAATGAGAAAGAACAAACAGCTGCAGAACGACACTGGACGATGGAAAGAACTGCTGAACTGAATCAGCCGGTATACTTCAAAGATGTACTAACCTCTGTATGGAAACCAGGACATGTGTTACGTTGGGGTAGGCGTTTTGAATTGGTTTCCACAGGAGAAGAAAAACTTTATTATTGTTAATTTTTGATACTTTACACTGTTAAGTTTTAATCCTCTTTTAGACTAAAAGGGGAATTGTAGTGGATGCTGTAGCCTCAGAGAGCATGATCAGAGTGATGTAGGGAAGGTTTAAGAGTGAGGGATGTTGAGGTGGCAGCCCTGCTTTCACTTTCATTTTCAGCTTGCTTTACTTACTGCTGCCCCATCGGCTGGCTAGGTTGCTCTGTAAGTAAATCTCTTCCCTATTAAATTCCGTTGTATTTTTACCTGGCTCCATATAGGTAATAACATAGGTAATTTGCCACATTATACATGTTTATCTGATGGCTAAGAAGTTTGAGTATTTTGAAGTTGGTTTTTAGCTGCATGTTTTGACAACTTGTTTTGAGAACTCTCTGATCATTTAAGCATCTAGAAGAAAAAATGGAGAGTGCCCTATGAGATGGAAAGGACTTTATGAACAGGACTCCATTTGCCAAGGAATTAAGCTCAACAGTTGACACTAATACCTTATGAAATTACAAAGCTTCTGTACAGCTAAGGAAACAATCAAACAATTGAAGCTAAAACACAGAACCAGAAAGAATCTTTGCCAGCTACATATCTAATAGGGGATTAGTATCTGGAATATACAAAGAACTAAAGAAAAAAATGACAGGAATTTATAAAAAATGGACTTAACCACAGAGTTTTCAAGATAAGAAATAAAATGGTTAAGAAATATGCCAAAAAAGATTTCATCATAGTTAGCAATTAGAGAAAAGCTAAATAATACAGCTTGGATTTAATTCAACCTAGTCAGATTTGCTAAGAAAATACAAAACCTGACACCATATTCTCAAATTCTTGTAGAGAAAGAGAAACCCTCATTCATTGTTGGTAGGAATACAAATTTGTTTAGTTCTGGAAATAAGCATGAAGAATACCCTAAAATCTAAAAATAAATACATCATGTAACCCAGTTGTATCTCTGATGGCACATTCCCAAAGAATTCAAATCTCATTCAATAGATACTTCTTAGTCAATGTTCATTGCTGTCCTGTTCACAATAGCCACAAAAAGATGAATGGGCAATGAAAATTTATATATATATATATATATATATATATATATATATATATATATATATATTATTAATCAGCTATAAGGAAGAATGAAGTCATGAAATCTTCAGGTAAATGGACCAACCTAGAAAATTTTTATGCAGTGAGGTAACCCAGAACCAGCAAAATACTGCAAATTCTTTTTCATCTGGGATTTCTAGGACTAAACCCCCAGATATATGTATATAATATGGAACAACTTCATAAAGCATGGAAGTATAATGGGATCATGGAGGGTGCTTGGTAGAGGAATAGCAGTATACAAGGCAAAATTAATTGTGTAAAGGAAAATGAGGAGGGAGCTACACTGACAAGGAGTCAGAGACCTCAATACAGAAGAGAAGGGGAACAAGGAAAAATAACATAAGGTTTTTGGATCAACTCTCAAAGAATCATATTATTTTGTATTTAAATAGAGCTAAAGATAATATATACATATAATATATAGACAAACATGTTTGCGTGTGTGTGTGTGTGTGTGTGTGTGTGTGTGTGTGTGTGTGTGTGTGTTTGTATGTACTCTCGTGCATGCATGCTATTTGGGCTGATATGATCTCCAAAGGAATATAGACTAGTAAAACCCCATTATTAGGCATAAGAAACCTCATTTCAAATGGTAGATCAGAGTAATTCAAATGATCCATGAAATATCAATATTGCCCTGTTTGTCTCTCTTGTATATTTTAAAATTATCTTTCATTTACTCATCAATTATTTCAAACAGGGTGGCTGAATGTATAAGAATGCAAACAAGTCCATATTTAGCACCCTGCACAAAACTTAATTCCAAATGTATAATGGTCCTCAAAATAATGTTAGATAGCATGAATCTGATGGAAGAGAAAGTAGGAAATATTTTTCCTATTACCTTGTTTGGGAATTTTTTTATCTTGTATTTGCTTGTATATTAGATTTTATTTTGTGTTTTATGGTTTTGCACATGTGTGTATATGTGTGTATGTTTCTTATGCTTTTGATGATTGTTTTTTAAACATGCATATGTGTTTGCATTTTTATTTTTTATTTTCTAAAGAAAGAAAGAAAATGATATAATTTTGGATGTTAGGGATGTGGGTAGGTTATTGATGCCAATCGGAGTGAGAACTATGATGAGAATATAATGTATGCATTTTCTCCATTAATGATCTCATAGGGGGGATGTGGAAACCTTGTACAGTGGAAACTCCTTGGAATCTTGCACAGTTACCAGCTGTAGAATATTCATAAGATGTGTTATATTTATTTATGCAGTGGGATATTTGTTTAACGATGCAAAAATATGTTGCATTCTTTTATGGTACATGTGTTTAATTCTGTGAAGCTGTGTTATTTTTCCTGTCTGAAAACCTGATTGGTCTAACAAAGAAGTGAATAGCCAATAGCTAGACAGGATATGGGATAGTTGGAGCTTCCAGGCAGAGAAAATAAATAACAGGAGAAATCTAGGTTTGAGAGAGAAGGGAAAGAAGAAGAAAAGAAGGAGAGGAGGAGGAGGCACGGGCCAGTCACCTAGTCATACCCAGTGACACAGTAAGAAAGAAAGCAAGATATATAGAATAAACACAGACAAAAAAGCTCAGAAGCAGAATGCAGTTAAAGGGAAACATGAAAATTTAACTTAGAAAAGCTGGTTAGAAACAAGCCAAACTAAGGACAGGTATTCTTAAATAAGAATAAATTCTCCATGTTTTTATTTGGGAACTGGCTGGTAGGCCTCCAAAGAGTAAAAATAAAACAAAAAACTATACTTATCCTTATGAAGAATCCTATTAATAGAGGATACAGAGTCTGAACCAACAATCTTATATAACCAGACAAGGCTTTTAGCAGTGGGACTAGGACACCAATCCAGTCACAAAACTGACCACCTACAATCTGTCCTGCATCCAAGATGTTTTGGGATAATGCTGGAACAGAATTTGTGGGAGTGGCCAACCAAAAACTGATCCAACTTGCAGCCCATTGCATCTAAAGAAGCTCACTGCTGACACAGCTTAGATAGCCAGAAACCAAAGGTTGGACAGCTCAAAGACAGCTCAAAGGATAGATCAAAACATGACTAGGAAAAAGGCAATGAAATGATAACTAATGATACTCTGCTATACTCATAGATTGATGTCTAGCCTAATAGTAATCAGAGAGGCATCATCCAACAACTAATGAGAGGAGATGTAGAAACCCACAGACAATCACTATGCAAAGTCAGGGGAATCTTGTAGGAGAGGGGAAGGATGATTGTAGGAGCCAGAGAAGTCAACGATATCAGCAGAACACAGCACATAGAGTCAACTAACCATGGCTCATAAAGGATCACAGAGATTGTACCAACATCACAGACCCTATATGGGTCTCTGATTGGACCTCTACATATATGATGTTATGGTTGTATTGCTGGGTGTTCTTGTGGGTCTCCTAACAATGGTAATAGTGTGTGTCTCTGACTTTTGCCTGTTATTGAGTTCCATTTTCTCCTACTGGGTTACCTCGTCCAGCCTTGGTAAGAGGGTTTGTGCCCAGTCTTATTGTATCTTGTTAAGCCATATTTGGTGAATACCCCTTGGAGGAAGATTCTTTTTTAATGAAAAAAAAAGGTGGATCTGGGGGAGAGGGGAAGTCTGGGGGAAGACTGGGAAGAGTGGAGAATGGGAAACTGCAGTTGCGATATAATACATGAGAGAAGAATAAGAGAAAAAATCTCTTTTGAAATTAGAAAGAGAGATAGTTTCACACATCTTACATGCATACAATGTTTTAGTCAAATGCATTACTAATCCCTTTGCTCCAATTCCTTCCCTAGCCCCTTACCACATTGCATATCTATATGATAGTGCTTCAACTCATGGTCAGAGATCATGTGGAAGAATGGGCAGAAAGAATGTAAGAGCCAAAGATTTCAGAAGACTGCCGCAAAACAGTTTTCTGACTATGACAGTCCAATTGCACACAGGAACTCATGCCGGCTGTGGCTATAACACAAGGTCTGCATAATAACAAGTAAGCATAAATTCCAAGGTAGATGGCAGATGGACTCATGAAGATGAATATTTTGGGAAGAATCTATTGGCAGCTGATGGTTGCTGGGAGAGGGAACTTCAGTTTTCTTTATGGGTGTGAATGCAGGTAGGTTGTCCATTTGCCAATAGTTCGCCTTACATCTGTACCAAAACCAACCCTATTTTTGTAACATAAATTAGTATTCAAGGTGATAGTCTCAGGATTCAATACTCAATATCTTTTGTTTTTGTCTTTCATGTAATTTTTCAGTTCTTAGAATTTTATTTTATTTGTAAATTTGATATTTTCCTGCTGGTTTATGTAACCATTCCTATAATTTAAGATTACATTTTCCATTGTAAGAGTGATGAATTATGTGAATACAAAATAAGCTTATTCACTCATGTTTCATTTTTAATGTAGCAGCTAGGGTGCCAGGTTTTACCCAAAATGACTTCATATTCTGGAATGGGATTATTTAGGCATACAACTCTTTAAGTTGTTGGCTTACATTTTTTAGAAATGAGTATATACTTGTTAAGGTGTAAATTACATAGACGTGTGATTTTTGAGTATCTATAAAGAAGAGGAAAAGTATTTCTTTAAAAAAATATTATCTCATTTTCCTATCTTGTGTTGTTTTTTAATATGATTAAAGTTAGGTATGAGTGGTTTCTAAGTTCTTGTGTTAAAAATGCATTCTTAAGCTTTGTATTGTTGGAAAGTAGTAGAATGCTTAAATGATAGGATTTCAGGGAGATTTTATGTAATTTAAACATTATTTCAAAGAGGAGTACTGCTCTCCCCTGCCTCGCCCCTCTATTCTTTATTTACTTGCTTCTGTGAGACAAGAAATCTCCCCTGTCATGTCTCTATCCTCCCACAGGGATATACAGTACCCACACAGTCCCATATGCAGGAAGCCAACCATGATTGGGTAAAAACTTCTGAAATTCTGAGCCAAAATAAATCTTCCCCTTTCCAGACTGTAATTTCACATATTCTGTTTCATAAATGGGAAGCTACCAATGTATATTATCCAATTTATAGCAAGCATATTACTTTCTTTTACCATCCCTTTATGCATTTATTAGTTCCTACTCGATTTATTTTTTATAAAATGACTTTTGTTTACCATAAGTTTCTAAAAATACTTACTTTCCAGATACCATGTGTAGCAGTTCAAAATCACTTGTAACTTCAGCCACAGGAGATCCGAAGTTCTTCTGGTCTCCATGGGTAACTGTATTCATGTACACATGCATAGGCAATACACATATTCGAAGGAAAGTAAGTTCAGCTACTATTTAAACTCCAAATTTCTTTTATTTGTAAATGCTATTATAAACAGGAGAAAAACAATAGGTAAAAATAGCAAAGGTGTGCAATTCTGATTAATTTAATGAATATAAGTAAAGTATCATTTAGTAACATGAAATGATTCACTGTCTATTTGAATATAATGGCATTTTACTAAGACAAGGAGTGTGTAATATCTCCTTGAGAGGCAATATTGTGAAATTAAACCCTACCTATATGGGTAACAGCTTTTAACAGGGAACTTAATAACATGCTTGTGTCAATGTTTGTAGTGAATTATTATGATTTTCTTTACAGCATCATGATTACAAAGGGTTTTCTGATTATAAAATCTTAAGAAATAAATGATTTAAATATGTTGTATAGGTTCACAAATATTGGAGCTCTATTAGGCAAGGAGAATAACCCTAATGCAAATTGGCTCCTACAGGTTGTGCTAGGATAGAGCTTCTGATAAGTGTATGGAGTTTTAGCATCCTTTATCTATCATAGACTTTAGTCTTATTTTCAGAATCACTTCATTCTATAACATAGACAACTGTATTTTAGGTCCACATTGCATCAGCCTCCTTATGGTGATAGCAAATATCAGTGTCCTAGATTTTTGTCTGTCCAGCTCTTTAGCACATGTATAAGGAAACCTGGCTATATATTTTCTTATGCTTTTAGAGACTTTACTGCTTTCTTGTCAGGTTGTGAAGATATATTTTTCTACATTTGCTAAATAACTGCACAAATGGAAATTTTTCTTGTTTGTAATAAGAAATAAGTAAAAAGATGACAATCTCCAAATGTAACTTAAAATTAATTAGATTTACTTTTATCTCATTTTACCTTTCCCACTTCCTCACTTTCATTTTCCATTTCCTTTACACTACATCTATTTTATCAAAATATAAGAGTATTCCAAAATAGGGAGGTACAGAGAAAAACAGCAAGTTATATGAACCATTTAAAGTGAATTAATATAGGAATGATGACAGTACAAATCTATTCCAAAAGAGCTAAATATCAGGATGAAACTGCATGTTCATTCTAGCTAAAGGAATTCTAAAATATGTGACAGATGAAAAATTACACATGATCAACTCTGAAAGAATACATACAAATAACACTATACACATTGGGCAGGATATATTTATGTATTTATGAATATACATGCATACAAAATATATGTATATTACAACAAGTGAAAACACCACTAAACCATAATTTTAATCTAAGTCTTATCAACATTCCCGCTTTTCAAAATAATGATTTTGTGTAATTTAGATCAAAATGTTGCATCTCATTCACGATACTACTCTTAATGGCACTGATCCCAAGTGACTTTTCTGTAACGTTTGTAGATGGGATTACTATAAATATTCCTTTGGGCATGTATGCTATTTTTTCAATAAGGACAATCCATTTCTTACATAATTGCTAGTGCATCATGCCTAAAGTAAAATTTCTTTAACATGTATTTTCATTAATTAAACTTTTTATGTCCCTCTACTGAATTTGCCATTTGATAGAAACTGCTAGGGATGTGTGTCACCACACATAACCCTCTGTACTATATTCAGCAAACCACAAATTCCAGGAGGGAAAGACGGCTCTGTGTAAAAGCACTTGCTGAAGAAGGTTACATGGATGAGACTTGGAGTCCAAAATTCCTGAATGCATTAAAAACAAACAAACAATCAAAGAAAAAACAAAATAGGAGGGTTTGTATACTTGTCTGTAACACCAGTGCTGTAAACATGCAATGACAGGGTGATCATGGAAGTTCATTAACCACTAGCCTAGATTCAGATTAAGTTAGAAATCAACCCCAAGAGATAAGATAGAAAGTGATAAAGCCTACAACTCAATGTTGTACTCAGACTTCTATGCATGTGCATGGGTGCATTCACATGCACATACACCACACACACACACACACACACACACACACACACACACACACACACACGCACGCACGCACGCACGCACGCACACACACACACACACACACACACACCAAATTAAATTCTAATCTAGTACCATAAAAGAATCACATTGTATTACAAAGAAAGTCAACTGTCATTTAGTGGAAGATAGGCCTATAGCTTGAAATACTTGATAAAATTTTGATGTGGCCATAAAAGAAAAACTTTCGATGTAATTCTGAAATAGTTTAAACATTTGAAAGAAAGAGAATTTAAGTAAAGAAATTGAACATAGGGAGTATGAACAAATTAGTAAAAATGGAAATGAAAAACTCAATGATCAAAATGTACGAAATAGGTTTTAAGTTGTAGTACATGTCATGGTAAATTTAAAGATATAACAATTATATATCCAAATGAAAATTGAATAGGTCAAAACAGTCAAAACTTTGAGTGCTTGAGTGATAATTAGAAAAGTTCTCATATGTTGCATCACCAGACATCAAGGATATAGAATAGAGAATAGATTAAAATGAAGTAAATAAATTAAAATTAAAAAATTGAAAAATAATATATTAAAATAGTAGTCAAATAAAAGATGTCTGACAATTCTTCAAATGGCAATGGAAATAAAACCCAGACTTTAAGAATTTATCAGACCAAACTGCAAACAAACGAGTAAAGGATAATCTGGAAACCATCCAGGAACAGGTGTAATTTTTAATAGGCAGGATTCAAATAAACAAAAGGCAACTCTTTGAAACAACAAAAGGTAAAAAAATGGCAAAGAAATTTTAAATTGTACTAAAATAAGGGATATCAATTGCATTTAACAAAATTATTCTTCATTAACAAAGTGGAAATATATCCTCTTAGCAAAAGAAAAAATACATGAAATGCCAGAAAATTAACTATGATAACATGTAGTTCTCTATGCTTAAATTTTTAATTTTCCTGTGTTCTAAGAATGTACTTTTTAAAAAAGACATTCTCCTAAAGGGATGTTGCAATCTGGAGCCAAATCTGACTGTACAACCCTCAAACATTACTAAACTATGTCTTATTACTGTATTAAACTTAATATATATTATAGTTGCTTGCTAGAAAAAAATTGATCTCCATAAACCTACAAATCTTTAACCATTTATTTATCATGATGCTGAGGTTTCCAAAACAATTATCATATTAAATTCTCTTTAGTTTTACTTCTCTCATAAAATTCAGATTGCAGATTATGACTAGAAATACTATGAATGTGGCCTCTTGTATATTTTTGTTGGGTTATAGAAATTAGACAGAAGAAACCTGGACATGCTAGGTATTACTTGAAATTCCAGGGTCAACGTTGAGGCAAAAGATTTCTGAATTCAGTTTCAGACTGGCAAATAAGGCAAAAAGGTGTCAAAAACTACAACAAAATGTGTGAAGAGAAATACAGAGAAAATATGCTCAACAGACAATAGACACGTGTATGAAAATCAATTTACATAGCACATGTGTATGATGTATAACTATATTAAAACCAAAGCATTTTAAAAGTGTACTCTTTTGTAAACATTTAATACTGCAATATAGTTCTTAATAATAAAGAAATTAAATGAAATCTTAGTTTATTCCTTATACTAACATATTATATATGCCTATTTACAACAAGATGAATATTATGTAAACATTATGGGAGTGAGAAATAAAAATAAATTAGCAGAACATTCTTATTATTTTTTTAATTTTTAATAGTAATTTCTCGTCTCCTGAAGAGTGTCATTATTTTTATGTGAATTTTTGCTGTTTTGAGTTTCACCATTTCCAATGGACCTTGAAATTAACAACTGGATCTCTATGTGTGGATTTGACTCCATTTCCCATGCTGTGCATGAAATTAGCAAGGCTATTATTTATTCTCTTGTTAATAAGTTAAAGTATATCAGCTAATTGCTGCCAGCTTAACAATTTGTTTCCTATTTACCAAGTTGAAGATAAAGTGTGATTCAGTATGCTCATCAATTTCAAAACATTTATCATTAAGCTTTGTTCACACATTTTCATATATATTTTTTCTTTCCTGTCAATCACTATTTTAGTTCCTAAACTTTTAAACTTATTATTCAGTAGTTTTTAAACTCCCCATTTGCTTATCTGTTGTTTCTTCTTCTATGATAGTCTTCATTTTTCTTTCTTTTTCCTTTTGTTACAGAATATTCATGTAGTCACTTTTCTTTAATTCCCTTATGTTCCTCTTAACAATTGAACTGAGTTATCTGTATATGTTATTAATATTTCCACAGCTCTAACAACTTTCTACAAATTTATAAAGAAAAAATTGTTTCACAATTCTGAAAATCATAGTCCACGAGCCACTTTCATCATGGCCAGAATGTTGTGTGTGTGTGTGTGTGTGTGTGTGTGTGTGTGTGTGTGTGTGTGTGTGTGTGTGTGTGTGTTTGTGTGTGTGTGTTTAGAGAGAGAGAGAGACAGAGACAGAGACAGAGACAGAGACAAAGACAGAGAAAAACAGAGACAGATAGACACAGACAAACAGAAAGCTTGAGCATGCATGTGCCTCACAGCATTGTGGAGGTTTGAGGACAGCTTTGAGTGTAGGTTCTCTCATTCCATCTTTTTAAAGGATTTTCTGTTGGTTGTTGAGAACACCAGGATAGTTGGCCAATAAACATCCAGGGTTGTCCTATCCCTGCCTCCCAACTTGCTGTACTGGTGTTCTGGAATTATATGTATTTAAGCTCTTATGTCTCTATTTTCATTGGTATTTGAGCATTTAAACTCACATCATCCAATTTATGCATTAAGAATTTAATTTGCTGAGCAACTTCCTCAGACCAAATTTGCCAATATTTCTTGTAAAGTAAAATATTGATAATTTAGATATTTTGAATGTAGTAGTGCTTTTATGTTAAAATATAATTTGTTAAATGTTTATGCAGTTCTACCATTTTTTGAGGTATGTGTTTAAGAAGCATATCTTTTTTACATCCTTTTATTTGAAGTCTTTGAATTCGGGTTAAAAATATTTTTAATTATAAATTTATAGTTTGGTATTTTTATTTGTGTATAATATATTTATATCATATCCACCACAAATAATACCTCCAAATCTTCCTATTGAATTCTAGATTTACTGGCTCAATTTGCAAAGAAATAGTACCTTCAAAAGACCACACAGTCCATTCATGAACATGGGATGGGTATACATTACAATCATATTTTATGAAAGCAAAGTGCTTTTAATTTTGTCACATCCTACTTCTTTTTGTGTTTTGCAAAATTCTGAAGATGACAAAGTATGGGAATGGGTTTTATTGTTGTTCTTTTCTATGTGTGCAATTATATTTTATGTTAATATGTCCCCCTTTACAATGGTACTTCACGATCACTATTGTCCCTATCCTCTGAACTCTTTTCTTCTTTTTACAATCATTTTGTTTATTGTTGCATGTATTCCATTTCCCTCTGTAATTTTTCTTCCATACCCCTCTTTCTCCTCTCACAGAGTTACTACTCCATATTATGAACACCCTGAGAAATTCACTCATGCCCACACATCAAGCACACACACACACACACACACACACACACACACACACACACACACACACTCACTCACACACATTGTTATTGCATGTGTGTATACAGAAAAAACTAAATATTCACATATTTACATTTATAAATTTGATATATAGAAAAATATACTAGTATTTCTATTTTGGAGTCTGACATGACATTTGACAGTTTTTTCAAGCTTTAATAATGAATATTATGTAAACATTATAGGAGAGAGAAAAGAAAATGAATTAGTAGAACATTTGTATTAATTTTTAATAGTAATTTCTCTTCTGTAGACTGGCATTATTTTGATTTGAATTTTGGAGTTATTGTGGCTTAAGCTTCCACAGGACTTGTGCCTAATGTCACAGTAGCTAGGAGTTCCTATTTGTGGTTACCTTATTGTGTCTAGAAAACACTGATTCTCTTTAATCATTCAATGTCCATGCCATTGCCTTCTCTTTCATTTCCTCTAGCACAGTGATACTTGAGTCTTGGGGGTTGACTACAGTATGTGGATAGCCTTTAATGATGATGTTAGTAGTCTCTTGTACTCTGCACTTTTGGACAGTTGTGGGTCTTTGTGATAATCACCATTTACTGAAAACAAACATTCTGATGAGAGGAAATGTAGCAATCTATGAGTGTAACAGAAAAGAATTGGGTCAGTTTAATATTACTTCAACTTAGCAGACTAAAATTAGTATATTCTCACATCAGGCCTATGACATTTACACCTAGGTTCTTAAAACCATAAAGGCCTTTGACAGAATACTTAAAGGACACTAGGAAAAATGTTTTCATATTTTTATTTAAGAAAATAAATCTATTTTCTGTATTCATGGAATCATATTTTATTCACAGAAAGAAGAAATTTTTGTAACATTTATGTTTGTAAAGTAGAAGAAATTTATTTTTGCTGTGGATTTCCTTCATGCAAGATATTGTAGAAACTGTAACATGAACAATAAAAAATCCCAGAGACTGATATTGGGGCTCAAACTGAAGACCAGAGAAGCAAAGCTGTCAAGTCCGTAGATCTGACCTCTACCCAGCTGAAATGGCAATCCTGTCTCCAGGAAACCTCAGAGGCAAAGGCTCTCAGATCCTGTCTCTTCCTCCTTTTATTCCTTTATCCACCCAGTCATATCATTCCTGTCTCCACCTCCCTATTGTTGGGGTTAAATACATGTGACCCCAGGTGCTGATATCACCTTGTGTAAGCTGTTTATTTTAGGACTTCATCAATTTCATTTAGTCATTGTTGCCTTGAACTAACACAGATCCATCTGCCTCTTAATCCTGAGTCCTGGGATTAAAAGTATGTACCATCACCACCTAGCTTCTATAGCTAGCTAGTATGGGTGCTTTGCTATTTTAATCTCCAGTGGCTTTGATAAATCACAAGGAATATATCACCATAAGAAACTTCTAAATATATGCAATACAAAGAAAAACTAACATGATATACATTTTTATATAAAATTCAAAATTCAAAACTAATTAACTTCTTTCATATTAGGGAAGGAAAATGAAGGAAAAAAGGAATGTTGCAGTGATTGGTAATGATACAAACATTTAATCAAAAATGAAAGTGTTGTACCAGTGAGATAATATTAGGAGATAGGCTGTACTTTCTCCTGAAGAAATTATCTAAAATCGGTTCATTAAATGAAATAAACTGTTCTTAGCAAGAATGTATGCATGAATTAGTATGTGTGCATATGGGAGTTTCAATAGACTGGCAGCTAATAATGCATTCAAAGTCTTCTCTCATCCCTGCATCTAGGACTTAGGAATGTATGAGTTTTTCTAGCCCTTAGTTTTAAATTTTGCAAAAAAAAATCAGGCTCTTTGCTTCTTTGTAAGTAAAAATACTTAGTTATTTCCTTCCAGGAACTACTTGTATGTGCTGGGGGTTTTATATGTACATATTGATATGCACTTTATGATCTCTGCTATTTACCACTTCTGACTTAATCCTTACATTTCCTAAACCAGGATATGGATTCACAAACAATCTTACAATACAAAAACTTTGCTACCTCCTATTACCACCCACATCAATGCTAACTTCTCCCAGATTTGTAATACAAGTCCAAGGCAAGCTTGCTTAGAAATTTCTATTTCAAGGTGTTTATAGCATTTAAAGCCCAAAATATATATATTCTGGGAAACTTCAACCTCTGCATCATTACTATTTTTGTTATAATTAGTATTCCTTCACTTTTATGGACACACTCTAATTCTCTAACATTTATAACAATTGAATTCAAATAATTACTTTTTATTTGTTTCATTCATAATACTCTAGACATTTCAAAGGGGTGGGAAACTTGCCTATTTTTGTTTCATATACAGCAGGTATCTGGTCAATAACTGAATTAATGAATTATTAGCATTATCTACTGAAATAATTTTTAGTATGTTCTAAACATTGTGGGGCTTATACATATGATAGAGTATATAAATATGTGTGATTCAGTTGATGTGACCCACTTTTAAAAACTGTGTTTCTCATTCTGTGCCCATGAAATACAAGGTCTTTTTACATGTTTGAACTGTAGAAAACATGCTAAAATTTACGTCACCAAGAAAATTAAATTTGAAAATATTTATGTAGTGAAGTTCTTGTGCTTTCTTAAAAATTATTTTGAGTTATGATGTTTATGAATGTATATCTGAGTCCAAGCTTGTGCAGTGACATTTCCTTGTAATGTATTTCTAGGAGGAAGGTGGATGGATTGTATATTATTTCTATTTTTCATCTTTTGAGGATCCTCAATACTGGTTTCAGAACTGTGGATACAGCTATCCTAAAAGATGTCAGATACCTTGAAACTGGAGTTGAGGGAGTTGGAGTTGTAAGTTACCCTATGTAAATACTCCTAACCATTGAGCAGTATTTCTAGTCCCAGAAGCTGTTTTAATTAAATAGAATTTGCATAGACCTCTAAAGGTTTTAGTAGTATTCTCTTTGACATAATCAAGATAAATATGGTCTTGTCATTATGCTGTTCAGTGCACTAGGCTTTTTAAAAATGAGGTCATGAAACCAAGCATGTAAGTTCCTACAACTCCAACAGTCATAAAGCTTCATAGCTGAGCCTATATAGCATATACCTTACCCTTCTTCCTTCAGAAAAGTTCTCTAAGTGATTTCATATTGGCCTAGTTCTGTTCCTTTCTTGCATTGAGAACTTAAACAGAAGTAATGAGTGCAATTAGGAATACAATATTGTACAGTATAAGGGAATTGTCTGATCAGTTGTAGGCTTGTGGTTGCTCTTTCTTGTATTTCAAAGATAAAGTACAAATTTGAGTTAGGAAAAAATGTTTAGATTGGTAAAACTGTATTTCCCTCTTTTCTGGAAGAAGAATGTCTTTCAATACTTTGCCAATGGGTACCTGGAGTATAGAAGCTAATGCTTTTTAGAGTCAGATGTAAAAATGTACATGTTTTGTCCCCAAGCAGATTCCTTGAGATGTCTGGGACAGAGTCACAATTCATCCTAAGGATTCTTTGTCTGCTGGCAGTTATCTATAAATAATATGCCTGTTCCATGGAATTTGTACAACACTGAATTCTTTCTCACAGAGCTCATGCAAGTTGCTATAAATTACAAAAAAACAAACAAACCATATTTAGTGGTCCCAACAAGTATTGAGAAATAAAAATAAAAAAGTGAGTATATATGTATAATAAATTATACTCACTCATATTTATTTTTCATATGAGATCTCTACTCAAAATTTTCATAGGAATCTTTTGTGATCATTTATTTTTTAATATTTTTGAGAATGTAATGTGTGTGCACTTCCATCCCACATTCTCCCCTTTAAAATCATGTGTCTCACTTCTCTCTCTCAAATTTGTGACATCTTCTTCCTTACTATTACAATATATCCTAATTAGTCTGTTCAGTGTATATGTGTATTATGACTGATGGTTTGGGATTGAATAATCAGTCTATTCTTCCCTAGAGAAGACAGATTTCCTCTCTCTAAGAAGCCATTCATTGTCTGCAGCTCTTCAACATTGAGTAGGATATTGTGACATTGCTTCCATCTGTGTTGGGATAGTAATCAGTGCTGAAGCTGTGCAGACCTTGTTTTTGTGACCATATTATTGTTAAGAGTTCATGGGTGCAACTTCTTGCCATATAGAAAACACTATCTTGCAGTAGATTCCACAGTTCTCTGTTCTTTGGCTTTTCTTATTTCCCCCTTTTTTTTATTAGAAAGATAATTATTTTACATGTCAATCCCAGGTCCCTCTCCCTTCCTTCCTCCCCTGTCCCCCCAACTATTGCCCTACCCATCCCATACCCTTTCTGCTCCCAAGGGAGGGTGAGGTGTTCCATAGGGGTTCTTCAAAGCCTGTCATATTCTTTGGAATAGGGCCTAGGCCAACCCCCTTGTGTCTAGGTTCAGGGAGTATCCATCCATGTGGAATGGGCTCTCAAAATCCATTCCTATGCAAGGGATAAGTACTGATCCACTACAAGAGGCCCCATAGATTTCCAAGGTCTCCTCACTGACACCCACATTCAGGGGGTCTAGATCAGTCCCGTGCTGGTTTCCCAGCTATCAGTCTGGGGACGAAGAGTTTTCCGTTGTTCGGGTCAACTGTTTCTGTGGGTTTCACCAGCCTGGTATGGACCCCTTTGCTCATCAGTCCTCCTTATCTGCTACTGGATTTCAATTCAGTTCAAGATTTAGCTGTGGATGTCTGCTTCTACTTCCACCAGTTGCTGGATGAAGGCTATATGATGGCATATGAATTAGTCATTAATCTCATTGTCAGGGGAGGGCTTTTAAGGTACCCTCTCCTCTGTTGCTTAGATTGTTGGTTAGTGTCATCTTTATAACTCTGCAGACATTTCCCTAGTGCCTGATTTCTCTTTGAAGTTATAGTGTGTCCCTCTATTATAGTATCTCTTATCATGCTCTCTTGTGTTCTCCACCCTTACATCATAAGTTTCTTTGAGTCTTAGGTGTAGGGGATGGTATTATAAATATATCAATTGGTTATGGGCACCCTAGAGTTAGTTCTTCTCTGTATTTTAAGCAATCATAGATTTCTGTAATATTCTCTATATGCTGCAAAAGTTGTTTCTTTGATAGCATTGAGAGCTGCACTTATTAGTACATAAATAGATAGCTAGTTAGAACAAGGTTAAGAATTACTATGGTTTAGAAATTTGTCAGTAGTAGGTTCTCTTCTGAAGTCCAACATCACTAGCCACAGTTAGTTGCCTAGATTTACAGTATCAGGAATGAATTCCCTTTGATTGATCAGACTTCATCTAAGTAGATGATACTTAGGTAAAAGTACCATTGTTGTAAACATGAGGAAATCATTTTTGGCTTGTCATTTTGGTGGTTCATAGGCTTGCAGCTGGACAGAACTGTCACTTTTCTCCCTTATCAGTTTGCATAACATATTTAGATAATTTGAGAGCTAGTCCTCGAAGGCTTCCAGGTTATTTTCAGTTTGATTCTTCCAAGTACTATCTCCAAGTTGTGTAGAGTCTTCAGTAATTGGGTATTATGTAAAGGGCCTAGGTTGGTCCTGTTCTAGCTCCCCGATTGCTGATTCAGACTCTGTGAGTTCCCCTGAGCCCAAGGTTAGTTGTTTCTGTGTGGTTTCTTGTAATGTTCTTGACTCCTCTGGTTTCTACAATCCTTCCTTCCTCTTTTCAAGCAAGATTTCCTAAGCTCAGCCTAATATTTGGCTGTGGCTCTATACAACTGTGGATGAAGGCTCTCTGTTGACAATCTGGATAGTCACCAATCTATGAGTGTAGCTGATCCATGAATATCTAAATGGCTATTTTCTGAAAAAGCAAGTAAACTCCAAGCTCATTTTCCCTTACCATATTTCAGAAGCTGAATGTACTTTGTTTTAAAAAGTGAGACTATTGTTTGAAGCTAAGTAATTATTTTGTGTTGACATAACAAAAATGATCTTGTCCTTTTCTTGTTATTAAACCAGTTCAGGGAAATAAAATTAGCATAAATCATTTAAAATAAAGAAATGAGATGAATAATTATCTCTTCTCGAAAAACATGCCACCTACCAGCAGCTTATATTTTACCTGATATTTTGATGTTACTAAGAATTAATAACTTTATTGTTGTCTATAATGGTGTTGTTATAGATTTAAAATGAAATTCTTCTTGCTTGTCTCAAATTCTATGCCCATTAGGTAATATTTTCTAATTTCTACCATTACCAAATACCCATCTCCTGGTAACCACCATTTTCTCCCTGCTTCTATGAGTTAATTGATTCAAAATTCATATAAACATGGAATAAAGTAATAAATGAAAGAGATGAACCTTTAGAACTAAGAGACAAATGAATATTGGTCCAAGATATTACACTAAGAATAACGTTTTTAAAGATGATCACAAAATACTAGAAACAAAATTAAATATACAACAATAAAATGACATCAAACTAAAGAATCTGAATAACAAAAGAAACAGTTACCCAAGTAGGAGAATAATGATACAGAATTCAAACAATTCTATTCCAGGACATAAAAAACAACCATAAAGTAGTAAAAGTACCTTAAAAGACACTTGTTATTTAAAAATATATAATTAAAATTAATAATGAGTTATATCCTCACACATGTTAAAATAAGAAAAAAGGAATTTTAAATTTTAAAATAATGAAATGGAAACACATAAATTACTGTTGGTTACAAAAACTAGCATGGTGTTATAGAAAATGGAATTAAGGTTTCAAATCCTTGAAAGTTGTATATTTTAATTAAAAGCATAAGTACATCGAATGGAAGTAGTCACATTAACCAGCTCAGGATATTTCTCCTAGGATCCTATCCAATAATATAAATTCTTTATAAGGCTCTTCTTGGAAGTCTGGCCCATTACAAGCAAATGACAATGGGTGCTACCGAGGTACCATCATCAACATAAGGTAATTTAAATACAGATTACATCTCAAAAATATTATGTTCTTAAAAATATATTACTTTAATAATGAAAGAATAATTTGTGGAAATGAATAAGAATTTGGAATTGGAAATTGACAGTAAGTGTGAATTGTATAGAGACTTATGTGTTTGGTTTTATCCAAACTAACTAAAAGACAGAAAAATTATATTCAAATATATAAAGTAAGAAATGAAAAATGATATGTAACAGACACAAAGGAAATTCAGAAAATTATAAGGACATACTTTAAAAACCTGTACTCCACCAAATTGAAAATCTAAAAGAGCTGGGCAGTGGTGGCACATGCCTTTAATCCCTTGCTCAGGAGGCAGAGGCAGGTGGGTCTCTGTGAGTTCAAGGCCAACCTGGTCTACAAAGCTACACAGAGAAAGCCTGTCTCGAAAAAAGTAAAATAAAATAAAAAGAAAATCTAAATGAAATGGATAATTTTCTTGATAGGAAGAACTTACCAGAGCTAAATGAATATCAGATGAATAAATGGACTTATAACACCCTAGTGAAATAGAAGCATTCATTAAAAGTCTACTAAGCATTACAAACAAACAAACAAACACAAAAGCCCAGGGCCAGAGGGTTTGAGTGCAGAATTCTACTAGACATTCAAAGAAGAGATTTTTCTTCTTTTAAAAATGTATTAAAATATTTTAATACAAGGAAAGAGATGAGACTTGAAAAAAAGTTATGGGGTCTTCAGGACATGAAATGGGTTGAGTAGTGTCAACGCTCTGCAAAAATGGGCTGTGGTTTTTATATGTGCAAATAAAAGCAAACTATAGCAAGAGAAATCACACTCTAATCATATAGAATTGAGCAGCATCTGATTAGATCACACTATAGAATAACAGAATAGTTTACTAATATCTGTACCCTGTACTAGATTTGTTGCTTTTAATTACATTGAGGAATTTGCTAAAATGCATTGAATCTTCATCCATACATGCTCCATTGCCAGACAGTTATATTTGGTAACATAATACTTTGATCAAATATAGTGAGTTGCAAAAATAAGTTTGTCCTCTTTTTCCAGGTTTTATGTATCATTATTTAGCATCTATTTGAATAAAAACTTCTGATGTTGTAATTTCTTTGCTTCAATATATACAAATAAACTTCTATTTCTCTTTTGCATTTACCTGATATGTTTTCTTTGTTCCATTTATTTGTTTTAAATTCTGAGATAAAATATTACTTCAAGAGAATAAGGCAAACATTGAATCCACTATAAAGTTATTTTCAGCCACATATTTCACTCTTTACATCAAAAGAAATTTTGATGAATTTTTAAAGATGAAGTGAAATCATAAGAGTGGTATTTTTCCAAATAAAGAAGAAAGTATGTAGTAGACATGGAAGAAACCTGTGTTCTAGCAGAGGGAGCTAACTGTATGTTAAACTTTGTTCATGTATTTATTATACAAATAATCATACTATATATATATATATATATATATATATATATATATATATCTGGCTCACATTCATAGTTATTTTCTTGATTATTGATATTGATTATTTGTTATAATTTTACAAAGCAAAATTATTGTATCCATTTTACTAGTAATAAAACTGAGTTTTAGAAAAATGAATTACATGCTTAAGAATACATTGAAGGTAAAATTTAGTAGCAAAATTTAAACCTTGGACATACAAAATGTGGCCAAACTAATGTAAGTTTTCTATTACACAAATATTGCTACTGATAGGAACCTATTTTTTATACTAGACACAAATGATCTTGGTGTACAGATATGTTTTTAAATTAATTCTAAATATACATATTCAGAGAAAATATTCCATGTGTCCTCTCTTGGTGAGTCCAAAGTTTGTACCTAATATCTAACTCCTGATCATTTTTATTAATAAACAATAAAAGAAGCTGTTTTGGAAATAAATAAATATACAGATAAATAGGTGACATAGGTAAGGAATATTATGTCACTACCTTCTGTCTGGGTTAGTTCATATTGCTGGAATAAAATATCATGAGGAAATAGCTACTTGAGAAGGAAAGGGTTTATTTGGATTATGCTTTCATAGCACGGTCATTCAATGAAGGAAGTCAGGACGGGGTTTCAAACAGATAACGAAATTGGAGGCAGGAACTGATACAAAGGTCATGGAGAGGATTGCTTACTGACTTGCTCATCATGGCTTGCTCAGCCTGTCTTCATATAGAACACAGGGAACATTATCCCAAGGATGGCATCACACATAATGGCTGGGCCCACACACATAAATATAATTAAGAAAATTCCCTAAAATCTTGCACACAGCATTATATTATGGAGTCATTTTCTTAATTTGGACTTCCTCCTCTCAGAAGAGTCTAGCCTGAGTCACTATCAAAGTACTCTTCCTTTGCAACAGATAATGTCTTATTAAAATATATTACATACACAGAAGCATATTTAAATATCAGATCTTATAATCACTTAATATTAAAGGGTTTCAATGTAAATATTAACCTCTCAAACTCCAGCATCTTACAGATTTGACATTTAAATGTAGAATCCATACTTTCTCATTGTAGCCAATGAGTTTGTTCTCTGTACTTTATTTCAATGGATGGTTAATTTCAAACTACAGCCTCATCTATCACAACGCCAGCATCAATTGTGGAAAGGTTACATCTACAAGAATAAGGAGAAATAGTATTTTTGAAAATTATAGCTTAATTTAAAAATATCTATAATTTATTTGAAAATTTTAGAGCAAATAACAGTGCCATAATTACATTAAAATTTACTTATTATCGTATAAAGTATATTCATGTTTTAAAGGCCATAAGAGACAAAATTTGGCATTACAGATGTTAATACCAATAAATGATTGACTCAATTATTTTTATACATTTTCGTTAAAATATAATTACATTACTTGCCCCATTGCTTTTCACAATCCAACCCCTCTTAGACCTCCTCCTTCAAACTTTTTCAATGTGCTCCCTCACTCTCAATTGAGAGTTCATTCTACTTCAGTTATTATTACATATATGTATACACAGATATATCAATATAACATGTTTAGTCTGCTTTTATTGTTTGTGTGCATATAATGTCACTTATAATGGACAACCTATTAGGGAGTTTAAACTAAATCTCACTTATTTGGCAGTCATAAATTGCTTTAACTTCTATATCCAGGAATTCGACCCCTAAGATATTTCCCCTTTGAGTTCACATGTCTGTCTCCGACCTTTCTGCCATTTCTTCTGCATTGTACCTGAGCCATGGATTCAGTAGATGATATGTACCTGTTATGGCTAGACAACCCAAGATACGTTAATCTCTGCAATGTATCTAGTTATAGTTTTTTTTGTGATGATCTCCATTTACTATAAAAAGAAACTTTTTTCATGATGTTTGATAGATACAGTTATCTATGGACACTGGACAAAATATAGTTAGGAATTATGATAGGCTATCAAAGCAGCAAATTAGATTCTCGCTGAGATTCATTACCTAACTACCCTTAAGGAGTTGGCTCGCTTTCTATTACCAGGCATGATTTTTCTCCCAACTAGTTATCTCTTGGTAACCAACAGCTTTACAGATAGCTTGTTATTCTGGTTGTTTCTGTGGTTTATATATGTTGTAACTGGGTAGGACCATAAATTTTTCTCTCTTGCCAGTTTACATAGTATTTTCTAGTATCATGCTTCAATCACAGTAAAGAAAATTTCAGGTTAGATACAGGAATCTTTCAGGTTAGATACAGCTCAAACAATCTGAGCATTGTGTCCTAAGTGTGTGGTGTCTTCAGCAATAGATAGGTAACTTCTGTCTCTGAGAGGTACCAATGACAACAGACATTTCTTGTTTTGAGAGTCATTTGGACTACCCTAGCTAACAACTTGGTTTCAGGTTTTTGCTATTCTATGGTTCTTGTGAGGACCAATGTCAGCTCTAGTAACATAAATTCATTTCATATATATATATATATATATATATATATATGAGTATATATGCAAATATGGGTGTATGGTATATATATATATATATATATATATATATATATATATATATATATAGTATAGGATTTGGGTAAATATAAAATAATAATTCCTTGATGCCTTATCAAGCATCCTTGGTGTTATTTGTTCCACCTCCCTTCTTCTCCTCTGTAATGACCTCTCTTCCCTCTCTGCCTTCTAAATATTTTCTGTCTGTTAAGCTTTACAGAATTCTACCAGGATAAAGTTAATTTATTAAATAATTTAATTTACTAAAAATTTAGAAATGATATTTTCTTAAATCTGTATTCCATCTGTGAGATAAATCAGAAATGGTATATGATTGAGAGCAAACCCTACCTGAAAATCTGAAGTTGAGAACCTGTACAAGAAAGCTAGTTTGGAACATTCAATATTAATGAGACACTGACATCAGTAAATTTAATCTAAAGGTCAGTTTAACTGACTAGTGAATAGAAAAATAATCCAAGTTTATATCCATAATTCTCACATGAATTATAAATGGCATGCTTCATTCAGTAATTTTTTGTCCTCTTGTATATTAAATTTATTAATAATTATACATTTTACAGCTCTATTTTAGAGCAGTCTTCCTCATAATCTTAAGAAAATTTTGTTATCATTGGCAATATTTTCTTAAGATTGCATTGGTGATAATTACTACTGTTATTGAAACATAATTATCATCGCTCCTCATTTATGTTTGTCATTAACCTTCCTGAAAATTAATTTTCAAATTCTGTTTATGTTGTTTTTATCTTTACAGATAGATTGAAGTATAATCATGGTAGAGGGAAGACTTTGTGCATTTGATTGTACACATAAGAGAAATGAAAAGTTATGTATCTTTTCATTATGAATCTTATATTTATATTTCCAAAGCTCTCTGCTTATATAATGTATGTAAGACAACCTAAAAGTGTTATCTTTTACTCATAAGCTTTAATATGAATACATGTCAATAAATAATCTGATTACAATGTTCATATATTAGAATAAAAACTTCAATAGGTCTAGAGGAGATGTAGAAAAATCAGATTTGCCCCTCTACAGTTGAAAGAGAGTTTTAATTGGATTCCTTTCCCTGTTGTGGTTACTTGTCTCACTACTCGAACAGAAAATTTATTCTAGGGCACTGAACACAGAAACTGTGCAACTAAACTCCTCTGGGGTATAAAATGAGGTAAGAGCCTCATTAGCCTAATGTTAACAGAACTCTGGTGATTGTGATAAGCCTTTTTGACAGAAGTGAATGTAAAAGTTCTTTCCAACCTTGTTTTCCATATTCATAGCATTCACTATGCCTCCATATATTGTTTTTCCCCTTCATTTACCACTTTTACTGAATATGGGCATATCTCATCAAACATACTGCACTGAATTTTATTATTGCTTATTATTATTCAATATCCATCCATTTCTATGATATTACCTTTCTGAGGTTGATATTTTTTCCTCTAATCTAGGTCCAATGTATAGAACCCAAAACTTATTGACACACATCTGTAATCTTGGTGATATCCAGATGGTCTGCAGTTGGTTTCATAGACACAAAATCTGACAGAGATGTGGCTAAATGGCTATGGAAAATGTCAGTCATAAGATAATGCCTAGGAGTAATGTCCTCAGGGGTAAAATAAGACCACAACGACAGGGAAGTATGGAAGGAAAGTCTCATTATAAATGGGTAAAAGACACTGTTTGCCCCAGCTTTTGATGCAGTGTTTTCTTTAGTAGCTAGATGAACAACATATAAACAGAAGTGGAATAATTTTTTTTTCACTCCTGAAGTCAACCTAGATTCCTGTGTCTCTCTCTGACACTATTTTCCTTTACAGGTTCCTGTTTTGCCCATGGCTAGGATATCCATTTCACAATATCATCTCTTGGGAGTTAGAAATATGATGATCAGGATTTCCAGGACATCCTTGTATACAACAATTTTAAAGATATTCTGAGGTTTTGTGGCATAATGCTTCACTCATTTTGCCTTCAGACTTTTAATTCTCCTAAGCAATATACACTGTCATGAGTTTATGCTTTATCAAATGAGAGCAGAGTGTTCTCTTGATCTCCAAACATCTCTCTTCTCTCCTGGTAATAAATGTTCTCTCCTCTTTTGAATAATAATGAGTTTTAATCTCTTTTTACCATAAACTACAGAACATTGCCAAATTTTGTGCATATACCCATTTTCCTATCATCATAATTATATTATACAGAGCAGAAGTTCATCATTGAGTAAAAGAATCAATAGATAAATGTGTACATGCATTATATATGAATGCAGCTGAGTGATCTTTCATTCAAAGAATTTGTCTGTGAATTTACATTGTTAAAATAGAATATCAGGTCTTGTGGAAAGTGTACAACAGTCCCAAACTAAATCCCTATGTAAGTTAAAATTTTAATGTGTACATTCATTAAAATATGTAAAGGAAGTTTTTTATTCTCACTTAACTGTCTCTCGAAGATCAAACAAGAAAATCTCCCCTTCTTTAGATGAACTGTCTCTTTTGGTTTATGTATATAAAAAGTTTTCCACTAAAGTGAAATTCTATGTAATAGATGTTATATTTTTGTTTTATTTTCCTTATCTCTTCTTTGAAAACCCCAAACACTTATATCTGTTATGAATTTGATCATAAGAGAGAAATAATGATTTATTGATTCCTGAGCAATTCCATTTTCTGTTTAATATTTCAAGTGCTATGATATTTAGATTTATGTTTTTATGATAAATAAAAATACAATATTGAGATCTTCAAATAATACTCAAGAAAGAAGTATCCTTGAGGTATCATTTCTATAGTCTTCTAAAATTTATTCATAGGTCAAAATGAATAGCTCCTCCTAACAGAGAATTACACATTTGGAGAAGTACCTATGATTAAATACTGTCCTTGAATTTAGGGGTCCTTATTTTAAGTCAAAGAATAGTTGAAGATAAGAATAAATTCCTTAAAATGGTATGTAGAATTACATATCCTCATCTGTCTACTTTTGTTTCAGGATAAAAAGATAAACGAAAGAATCACACACTCTACTAGCTTGCATATGAACTTACTTTATTAGGTAGTTTTGAAAAGATTTTATAATTTTAATATTGAGGATCAATTCAGGGAAATTAGAAAAACATTGTAGACAAAATCATGTTCTAAAGGATAGTGATTTAAGAATTGCATATTTCACAAAAATTCTTGGTTTTGCTCTCAGTGTTTATTTTATTAGATCAAAGAGTAATTAATTCAAGATCTAATATATAGAATAACATAATAAACAGATAAAAACATTTTGATGTCTTACTTTCTTGTCACTATTCCTTTATTATCTTTGCTTACCTGATATCCAGTGTAGGAGCTATGGATTGAATGAGTCTGTCAGGATATCATCACTCATCCATGCATTCAAATTCTACCCTTGGCATGTTTGTTAGTTTGAAAGAAAATAGCCTGCAAAGATAGTGACACTATTAGGGGGTAGGCCTTGTTGAAGTAGGTGTGGCCTCATTAAAAGAAGTATTTCACTGTGGGGGCAGGCTTTGAGGTCTCTTTTGTTCAAGCTTCCCTCAATGTGACACTCAGTCTATTTCTTCTTACCTTCTCACCAAGACACAGCCAGCACCATGTCTGCTTGCATACTATCATGTCCCCTATTGTGATGATAATGGACTAAACTTCTGTACCTGTAAGCTACCCAAATAAATGTGTTTTTTTTTTCTTTATAAATACCATGGTCATGGAGTCCCTTTATGGCAATAGAAACCTTAAATAAAACAGAGGTTAAATACTTTTTAGGGAAAAAAAAAAGGTTAGGAAGAGAAAAGCAAGAGATGAGCTGGAACTCAATCGGCACTTGACAAAAGCCACAGGTAAACAGCTTCTTTTATTTGTTTCTGTTATGTTTTCTGTTTGTGATACTATTTTCAAAGATCTAGTTTCTCTTTATAAAAATAAATTAGTTATGCTGTCAAAAAATAAAACAGAGGTTGATATGAGGAAATGGGGTATTGCTATGATGGGCCTGACCATGTTTTGGTCTTCGTTAATTTGGGTTAGGAAAGCAGTGGCATCCTTTCAGCACTGCTTTATGGGCCATATTAATCATAGCATGGGAGACAGTGGTGCTAAGCGTTATTTTAACTGTGAGGAGCTGCCTCAAAGCTTTAAGAGGAGAAAAATTTTAGTATGCTACCTAGAGATCATTCTTGCAATATTTTGGTGAAGAATACAGCTACTTTTTGCCCTTGTCTAAAGAGTCTGCCTGAGGCTAAATTGAAGAGTTTGGGATTAATTCTTTTGGCAGAGGAAGTCACAAACAGTCTAGTAGAGAATCTGTTTAGTGGTTACCAACATTAATCATAATGAAGATATATAAAGTAAATGATCAAGATGAGAAAGGAAAAATATTTGAGGAGAAAAAATGAACCAGGAAGCAGAATAGTGCCACGATCTTTGGGGCCTATTTTCTTTCAAACATGCCGAGGAAATAAACAGATTAAGAAATAGGATATAAAGGGAGTGGTGACCGCAGGGCAAGATCCCAACCAAGTTTCCAACTTGTGAAACAAAGCTGGGGAAGGTGGAACACTCCTATAAATTCAGCACTGGAAAGGCACAGGCTAGTATATCTCTGAGTTTGAGGCCAGCATGGTCTACAGAGTAAGTTCTGGAAAGCCAAGCTTAGCCAGTGAAAGTAATCAGCAGAAGAAAATGCTGTTGAAGATATAATTGAACAAGGGAGCCACATTCCATTCCCAGAAATCAGCAGAACCTCGTAGTTTCAGCCATGTGATTGTGGCTTTCTTTAGAGTTAAGAATAGAAAAAGGGGGCTATGGAATTTGCCTCCAGGTCTAAAGAAAGCAACTGAGGTCAAGCTTGTGTAAGGGTGTCCCCAAAAGGAAACCTAAAGAGGCCATTGCATGAAGATGTGAAGTTGATGACTGGATTGCCTGGGGACCACAACATGATGGAGATGGCAGAGCCATGGGATACCTGATAAGGAAAGCTCCTAACAAGGAGTGAAACCAGCCCAAGAGAAAGAAGTGTGTTAGATGTTGGAGATCTAAAGAACATCTTGACATTAGACATGGTGATGACAACGCATTTGAAATGTGCCCAGCTGTGTTTTGGTCTTGTTTTGGTCCAATATTTCCTCACTATTGCTCCCTTTGCTAAGTGATGGAATGGGTAAGTAAATCTTGTGCCATTACATTTTGGAAGTACATGCTCTGTTTTTTTTTATTTATATTATTTAGGATATTACAGTTAAGAGATTGCATGAATCTCTGAAGAAACTTTGAACTTTAAAATTTTTAATATGTTTTACTTTGTAATAGACTATGGGAACTTTTGGAGTTAGACTAAATGCATTTATTTTGCATTATAGTATGGCTACAAAGCCCTTGGGGGCCAGGGAGTAAAATGTAGTGGTTTGAAAGAAAATGGCCTGCAAAGAGAGTGGCACTATTAGGAGGTATGACCTTGTTAAAGTAGGTGTGGCCTTGTTGGAGGAAGAGTGTCACTGTAGCGGCAGGTGTTGAGGTCTCTTTTTCTCAAGCTTTCCTCAGTGTAACACTCAGTCCATTTCCTGTTGCCTTCTTATCAAAATGTAGCCAGTACCCTGTCTGACTGAACACCACCATGTTACCTACTAATGATGATAGTGGACTTAATCTCTGAAAATGTAAGCTACTCCAATTAATTGTTTATCATTTTATGAAAGTTGCCATAGTCATGGTATCTCTTCACAGCAATAGAAACCCCAAGACTAAATGTATAGACTTTAAGTCCTATGGTCATACAGAGGGAAAAGAAATAATGACATGTTTTCATTACAAACTCAGTAGTCTTCCATTTATCAAATTTTATTTTACTGTATTCGCAGTCCTACAAATTGGCTGCTTAAATAACTGCTTTTCATATCACAAAACATGTATAAATGGCGTAAAAATACACATTTTAAAGGTGACCTAATTGTACTACAAGTTGAAGTAGCATTTTCACTTTCATTACACTTTTCTGTACTTTTTGAAGGAACTTATAAAGTAGCCCATGTAAGTATGCTCTGATGAGTCCTTATGTAGGAATTAATTAATGAATTACTCCTTGGTGATCTCTGCAAAAATACCTTAATAGCTGCAAATAAATGGAAGTGTCTTTTATTTAGTAGTATATCTGCATTCAAAATAATCTGGGAATTAATTGAAATTTTAAAATCAACAAGGTCACTTTTGCAACATTTCTCTCTAAATTTAGAAGAGAATTTGAGGACTTGTCTCATTGTATTTATGCCAAATCTAATACAAATGGATACATTGACACATTTCCTCCTAATAGACTAACATAGAAGAAACAAATATTATTTTCTGATAAGAATGAATTTGTAATCATGTAATTTCTTTTTTTTTAATTAGAAACAAGATTTCTTTACATGTCAATCCCAGTTCTCTCTCCCTCCTTCTCTTCCCCTACTAAAACCCTACCTATCACATATCTTTTCTGCTCCACAGGGAGGGTGAGGCCTTCCATTGGGTGGGGTGTGTCATCAGAGTCTGTCATATCCTTTGGGATAGGGCCTAGGCCATCCCTCATGTGTCTAGACTGAGGGAGTATCCCTCTATGTGGAATGAGCTCCCAAATTCCACACCTATGCTAGGGATTAGTACTGATCTACTACAGGAGGCCCAATAGATCCAAGGTCTCCTTGCTGACACTCTTGTTCCTGGGGACTGAATCAGTCCCATGCTGCTTTCCCTGCTATCAGTCTGGGGACCAAGAGCTCCCTGTTGTTCATGTCAGATGTTTTCTGTGGGTTTCACCAGCCTGGTCTGGATCCCTTTGCTCTTCACCTGTCCTCTGCAACTGGATTCCAGTTTAATTCAGTGTTAATCAAGTAATTTCTATTCTTCAAATTTGTCTTAGTGTTTTCATTTTCTGGCATAAATAAATTATTTTTCTTTTGTAAAAGTTTCTAAGTGCCAAAATAACATAAAAGTCAACAATTCCAGTTCAAAAAAGTTTTCATTTTAAAAAATGTATATTCACTTATAAATATGCAGTATTTTGCAATAAATAATGTAACATCTATCAACTTTAAATACTACTTCAATTTTACAAATATTTAGTGAGCTTTCATAAATGCCAGAAACGATTTTAAAAATGAAGCATATATCATTTTACAAAATGATTCTTGTGTTCATACAAATTCTTAAAGTTTAAAAAATATATGCTCAGGAAACAGTCTCTGATAAGGACATATATGAGAGGAAACACCTAGAATGGGGTATAATAAACATTCCAGTTATCAGAGGACCTTTCCAAGGAAAGGGGCTATAAATGTTAAAGACCCTAAGGCAAGAACATGCCTGACATGTTCAAAGAATAGAAAAAGACCAGTGTAACTCTTATTGAGTAAGCAAAAGTTCAAGTACTAAAATATACCATTAAAGAGAGAAAAAAATAAGAATACCTGTGGGGTACAGACAGATGACTCTTGGGGTATTATTTTGAGGCTTGGAAAGTCATTCAAGTTTTGAGTTGAATTGTTCAATGATGTGACATATTTCTTCAAAGAATAACTTTGACAATTGGGTAGGGAACATACTGCAAGTGTAGTTTGAATGGACAGTAGAGATGAAAATGTTTTATGAGAGGATAAGAGAAGTACTTCTTGAATGGTATAATGGACCTTTGAAACCCACTTCTCTATAATAGAAATAAGAATGCTAGCTTGAAAATCAGCTTTTACAGAACTCTAGATGCTAAGTGACCATTTGCAACAATGCAAGGAACTTTCATTCAAGAAAAATAAATGGCTCTCAGTAAGATTACTGTACTATGTGCATTTCCACCTTTCCTTCTCCATTGTCTTCTCTCATCAGACTCTACTTACAATAACTCCCCAATTACAATGAAATCTATCAGTCTAGAGCCATTGGAGAAGACTAACAGGCCTGGAGGTAGCCATTATGCCAAGAGAATTTTTGTTATTTGACCAATGTGATGGCTCCATGGACACACTAAATCTGATTTAGAACAACTCAATACTAAAATCTTTTCCATGAGCTACTTTCAGGAAAACAATTAGTGACTGTTGGTTAGTATCTCAATTCTCTGAGGCCATGATACATGTCAAATTATATAAGATAATTACTAAAGTCTTAAAGGAAAATCTGTGAAAGAAGATATCACTACATTCTTTGAAGAGACCTGATAAATTTAGAAATCTATAAGCAAGTCTGTATGTGTGTGATATTGTATATAGCCAGAATAAAATTTAGCAGACGCCAGTGTTTTAACTGTCTGACTATGAGCATCTGAAAATGGAAAACAGGTAAATTCAGAGTTCTCTACTGCCAGAGGCTGAAAATGAGGTTCAATACACACATTCACACACACACACACACACACACACACACACACACACACACACACACACACAGGGTGGGGAGTTATTTTCCTCTTCCAATTGTAGTTCTGAGGTTCTGTTCTCATTGATTAGCCTATATCGACTGTATTTCTTGCATATCATTCCCAGGTCCTAATAATTCCATTTTGTTCTTTATTTTTAAAAAAAACACTTCTGGGAAACAATGTATATAGCAATATGTTAAAGAGTTTCATTAAAATGTATACTTGATTATATTCAAGGCAACTGAATGGTCATGGTACTTTGGAAGATTATTTAGATGTCTCTTATTAAACTAAAGATTTTATTAGCATATGACCCATCAATCACATATTATATTATTTATATGAAGGTCTGAAGATATATGTCTCCAAATAAACTACAGGTAAAATTTCACAAGATCATTATTAGTAATTGCCAAAATTTGGAAGCAGCCAACATGTCATACAGTAAAAATAAAATAAAATATTTGTAGGGAGATACCCTGGATACCTGTACCACTGAACATGCCCATTTGGGTGGTCACAGGTACATAAAGGGGTAGGATAAAGAGACAGTGTGTCTCTCCCTATATGTAACTACACACACATACACACACACACACACACACACACACACACACACACACACATATATATATATATATATAT
Source organism: Cricetulus griseus (assembly GCF_003668045.3). NCBI lineage: Eukaryota > Metazoa > Chordata > Mammalia > Rodentia > Cricetidae > Cricetulus > Cricetulus griseus. The sequence continues at coordinate 23,056,280 of NC_048604.1, read as the reverse complement.
ATAATTTTATGTTCATATACATATATTAGTTCAAGTACTAAAATATAGAGTTAGACATGAAGAAATAAGAATATCTCTGGAATCTAGTTGTGAATATGAGCCTTGAGGTATTAATTTGAGACTTAGGAAGCCATTCAAGTTTTGAGCTAAAGATTTCAATGATCTGACATAGGATTTGAAAGAATAACATTGAAAATTGGGTATACTAATTCTGCCAGCTGGATGTCCCATGTTCCAAACTAAACTGTAGATCAGTTTATTGGTGTATTGATTTACGAGAGAGAGAGAGCGAGAGAAAGAGACAGACAGAGAGAGAGAGAGAGAGAGAGAGAGAGAGAGAGAGAGAGAGAGAGAGAGTGGTGAAATGTTACAGGCAAGATTCCTTCCTAAGGTCTCTGTAATCACATAATCTCTTATAATATTGCATCATACTAAACAAATATTTCTGTGCTTTTGTGAAAAATGAATGCAAATCCCTTACTACTTCTATATCATTAATATAGAATGAAGAATGATAAAGAAACCTCTAATTTGAAAACACTGCATTTAGATACACAATTCTGATATATACAGCTTAACCTTAGCATATAAATTTCTTCTAAATTCAATGTAATAATAAATGGGTTTATTGGACTCTGGTAAGTTAGTAATAAAATTATTTTATTATTTATATCCTAAAAATATAAAATCCATATTTTCATATCTCATTTTTATTTTGGAAATTCCAAAAACAGACATTCTCTTAGGAAACATCCATGAAATCATTGTAAACATGCTGCACAGGGCATTTATTGATCAAATAAAATCCAAGTTTCTCAGTGTCTATCAAACATTTAGGATGAAACTAGAAATAATCATCCTGAGCCAGGCAATCCAGACCAGAAAGATAAAAATGATATGCACTAACTTGTAAGTAGATATTCGCTGTTCATGCTAAACACCCTAGAATTCACAGACCCAGAGAGGCTAAGTAACAAGGAAGGCTCTAGGGGGATGCATGGATCTGCCTGAGAAGAGGAAGAAGAATCATTTTGTGTGCAAAATGGTGTGACATAGGCATGAGAACAAGAGAAATTAGGTTGGGGTGGGAGGAGGAGGGAGACAGTACCTGGAAAGACAGTTAGAACTTGGGAGCATTTAGGGGGCATTATAGAAACCTAGGTTGGTAGAAACTTCCTGGAACCTATGAGGGTGACAAATCAAGGACTCCTAGTAACTGAGGATATGGAGTCTGAACTGGCCATCTTCTAAAACATGGCAAGACTTCCAGTGGCTGAACTGGAACACCAACCCAACTACAAAACCTTGGACCCATGGACTATCCTGCATGAAAGATGTTCTGGGGCAATTGTGGCTCAGACTTTGTGGGAGTGGACTGTAACATAAAATATATAAGGCTCAGACACTGATATTGGCCTCAAGGTTCAAGCTAAAGAACAGAAGAGCAAAGCAGCTGGTCATTAGCTTTTACTCTACTTCAGAATGAAAGGCGATCCTGGGTCCAACAAACCTGAGACTGTAACCTCTCCTATCCTCAATGTGGCTAGAGAATGCTCACAGAGATACATCTACCTCTTAATCCTGAGCCCTAGGATTAAACATGTGTACCACCACCTCCTAGCTCCTGGCTGCTGGGACTAAAGGTGTTTATCACAACTGCTGGAACGCTATAACTTGAAGCTGGCTTTGCATTCTGAATCCTCAGGCAAGCTTTAATAGATCATAAATAATGTATCACCACAGTGGCCAACCAGTGAGTGGTCTAACTTGAAGCCCATGGCATAAGAGGGAGCCTATGTCCTTCCTGTATGGCCAGGAACAGAAACAGGAAGTTGGAGGGCCCAGAGACCTAGAGTAGAACCAAACAGTATTGACTAAATAAATAAGTAAATAAATGAATATTAGATGGAATGATTCCTAATGGTATATTCTACTATACTTACAGGACAGTGGGTAGCTGATCAGCGTGCCAAGTCATCAGAGAGGCTTCAGCTGGCAGCTAACCAGAGCAGATTCAGAAACACAAGGCCAAATATTAGATGGAGCTCAACGAATCCCACAGAAGAGAGGAATGGAGGATTGTAGCAGTCAGAGGGGTCTACCAGAACACAGACCACAGAACCAACTAATCAGGGCTCATAATAGCTCACAGATACTGATGCAGCAATCATGGAGCCTGCATGGTTCTATGCCTACAAGCTGTGACTGGATAGCTAGATGTTCTTGTGAAATTTGTGAGACTCCTAACACTGGGAGTGGGGGTCGTCTCTGACTTCCTTGTTTTCTCCTGGGGCCCTTTTACTCCTACTGGGTTGCCCCCTCGAGCCTTGATTTGAGTGTTTGTGTCTAGTTTTATTGTAACTTCTTATGCCATGCTCAGTTGTTATCCCTAGGAGTCCTCCTCTTTTCTCCAGTGAAACAGAGTTGTAGAGAGGGAGGAGGGATGTGCAAAGGGGTCATGACCATCCTGGAGAAACCCACAGAAACAGCTGACCTGAACAAGAAGGGGCACACAGACCCGAGTCATAAAGCAGGGAATCAGCATTGGACCGAACCAAGCCTTCTGAATGCGAGTGTCAGTTGGGAACCTGGAGAGTCTATGGGACCTCTGACAGTGGAATCAGTATTTATACCTAGAGCACAAATGGACTTTGGGAGCCCATTCCCCATGGGGGCTACTCTCCTAGCCTAGATACATGGGGGAGATGATGTGACAGACTTTAATGATTCCACATAGAAGGCCACACACTCCCTAGGGAGTGGATGGGGGGTCGGCGGGGGGGGGATGGGAGTATGGGAGGGAGAGAGAACTGGTATTGATATGTAAAATAAGATTATCTCTAAATTAAATAAAATATTAAAACTGAATTTAAACAAGTATCATAAACAGATAGAAATTAGTATTTGCCAGATAATTACTACAGTTGTTTATGGATAAAGCAATATATGTTAGCACTTCTTTCTTTTCTTCACCAGTCTTTTTTTCTTCATAATTTAATCAAAGAAATAGGCTACTACTATTCCATAATTTTAATAAGTTCTATTTACCAAAGTTTAATATTGCTTGCTCACTTCTTCTGCAATGAGAAAATAGAAATACAACATGTGATTTATCGAAAGCAATTATATTGAAGTAAACACCTTCAATTATTTGAAATACTGTATTATATGATGTGTAGACACCTGGAAGAAACATAGAAGTGAATTTATTTTTCTGAATATTTTATATTTTTGGTACTTCAAAACATCAGCGTAAATTGATGTTCAATTTTAATCTGTTGTTCACTACTATGTAACTGTAAATACAATTTGACATTTATTGCCATTTATAGTTGTAACTTTTAAATTTTTCTTTCCTCAAAATTTTAAGCCTCTTGAGCATCAAAAGGAATCATCATTTATGACTTAGATATTTTACTAAGTTTTTATTTTTCATTTATCTTCCATGAAGAGTGCTATCTCATTTTTATTCAGAATTTGCTGGTAAAAGCTTGAACTTCCCCTTAGAAATGAGGTTGCCATTGTCATTTATATTAGACTATGATTATATTAGACTGAAATTCATAGTGATTATTTTGTAACTCAAATTATTCACAATAGCAATTTGTGTGGTGTACCATAACTAAAAATACTGTTGGGCTAGATTGATGATAAATTAAATTGTATTTAAACTAAACTATTATAATTGAAAAAAACACTACACTATCCTTCAACACAATGACATCCTCCCTTTTGTAAAGGAAAGAAAAAATGGAAATAAAACCTATTGATTTTCTTTCCTCTTTAATGAATAGCCAATATGTCTTGATTTTTTTCTGTTTTATCTTAGTTTGAATGGTCTCAAATTGCTCTAAGCCTAAAATCATAGTTTGTGCTTGACTTATCACTTTGGTATAATGATAACCAAATGCTTGCAACAGAGATGTATGAGACTTGTTTCCACAAAAGACATGCAATAAAACGTGTTAAATAATAAGTCATACTATATGTAATCTTATATACTAAATTATAATTTCCATAAGATTTAAATATTCTTATTTTAAAATTGTTCACATTATAAAATTATCATACATACTCACTCCATTTCTCTGTATGAGAGAGAAATGATTGAATCTAGTTTTTATTTGAAATTATCTATGCACTTTGCTGCATTCATATGAAATGAATGTTCACCTGAATGCTGTCCAGCAGATATGTTGCCAACAAGATGGATTGGGAACAAAAGTGCTAGAGGTAATAGCTGCTTCAATATGCTTTTTCCACAGCTCTCTGCCTATTTTAGTTACAATACCCCTTTTATAAAACTTCTGCTTCAGCAGCTAACTTAGGCAATTATCTTTGTTAGAATCTATAACATGCATTCCTATACCTACTCCAGGTATGGAAAATGATTTTATCAGAAGTTTAAACCATTATTACTTGGTAGTAATTGCCTTAAACACTATTTAGAGAGAAAAAAGATTGTCATAAGGAACTTCTCACCTTGAAATCCCAATTTAAACTCTCATACTAATTCATTCCCTATCTAAAAAAAATCATTATTTTTGACTCTACATATTATTCAAGGCCAGATTAAATCTCCATATCTTCGTTTTCAGTAAATTCATGTGTTGCACAAAGTTCTTTTTATTAGCACAGGCAATTCTTATCTGAAAATGCTATTTGTAAATAAGATTTTGGTCTGTGCTATTAAAAATGGGAATCTTTTCATTTCTTTGAACTTGAATTTTCAGAAACACAGGAAAGACAAACTTTAAGCAAAATACTGGCAAATGATTGTATTCTCCAAATGGATCAGTGATGACATTAGACCAATTTACTATGTATAATTTAACTTTTCATAAATGAATATGTGAGTAAAGTCCAAGTGTATTAAATATATGCTCCATAATATTTTCTGTCAAGGCAGAAAGGGTCACTTTTTTAATAAAACATTATATACATGTAAATAATTTCAAAAGAATGTTCCTAGTGAAAACACTTTCAGACATCTGACAGATAAATATTTCCATTTTCATTAAAAACTGTTCACTCTACTCATTACCCAAATGCAAAAATAAATACCTTTAGAGTTATCCATTTTATAGTGCTTTTTGTATTGCCAAAGTAATGAGTTCTGATGTTCACAAATGATGGATAGTTTGACTCTAGAAAGTTTAATTGAGAATGCCCATTTTTTGGTTAACAAAGTCAATACTCTTGCCCCCACAAACTTTGGAGGCAAAGAGGAGCTTTCCATTCTTCCATTAAATTTTAGTATGATGGTAGAGCTTTCCATGTGAACAAAGTACCAGAGATTTTAAAGAAATAAGCTCTAGTCATAATTTTGGGATGCAAATTAATTCATTTCATAAAGACATTTTTAATATCAGTAGAAGTTCCTGTTTAGAGGATTTTTTTGTGCTTAATGACACAGAGTCCATGTACTCCTCAAGCTAATGTATAATTTATTTTGGATTTTGACAGAATGTTTTGTACATTCACTTCAAATTTAGTCTTGTGAATTAATCCTGAATTGGAGAATTATTAGTCTTGATTTTTCCAGCCTATTGACATTTCTCAAAATATATATCTACAAATTAAACTTAGTCTTATATTCAAGTTGAATCTATCTAAATATATGGTGTCTTTTCTATTTACAGTTACCTTGTTTCTCAAAAAACCACTGTCTTTAGTTACTAGTTACCTTAGGACTCTAAACAATTTCATTCACTTATCATTGTTTTGAGGCCTTGGTGATTTACTTTTACTTCTTTAAATTTGTAGCATTATTTCAAATAAATTTAAGGTTGGAGGAAAAAATTATGAAAATTATCAATGTGAAGTTTTCTCTTTGGTCAGGTACAACCTGTGCTGTCTCTTTTCAATTCTTTATGCTTTGAATTTCAATCATCTATGTAATCAGAATGCATTAATTAGCCAGACCATTTCATAATCTAGTTTTAAATATGAGGAGGATATAAAAATTCATCTTTTGTCCATTTCCACTTTGCTTATAATACAATTGATTACTAGAATTATTCACTTGAAGTTCATGAGTAAGAATGTCAGGATTACAGTATGAAAATCTAGACAATTTCAGCTTATGTTAATAAAGTAGTTATTTGACTAATTCGAATATATTCTGAGTGAATTATAATTTATTAAACTTTCTCTTTGAGATTTGCCAAATATTAATCACCATTTTACTTTTCTTAGTAAAACAATATACAGTTTTCAAGCTGCATAAATTGATTTTTTATGTTACTAAGCTAAAATTTAACAGGAAATTTTTAACCTGCTTTTTAAGTTATATAGTTTAGGTACATTGATTTTCAATTGTAAAACAAAAATCAATTATCCATGCATTCATTCATTCATTCAATAAAATGTTTTTACATGCAGTGTTAAAATTGGTAATGGTAATACACTTTAGAGGGAGACATAAGTTCCAAGAGAAATCAGGCACTAGGAAAATGTCTGGAGAGCTACAAAGATGACACCAACTAACAATCTAAGCAACAGAGGAGAGGCTACTTCAAATGCCATCTCCTGATAATGAGATTGATGACTAATTCATATGTCATCCTATAGCCTTCATCCAGCAGCTGGTGGAAGTAGAAGCAGACACCCACTGCTAAACCTTGAACTGAACTGAAGTCTAGATGCAGAAAAGGAGGACAGATGAGCAAAGGGGTCTATACAAGGCTGGTGAAACCCACAAAAACAGCTGACCTGAACAACTGAAAACACTTGGTCCCCAGACTGATAGCTGGGAAACCAGCATGGGACTGATCCAGACCCAATGAATGTGGGTTTTGGTGAGGCGAATTTGTAAATCTATGGGGCCTCTTGTAGTGGATCAGTACTTATCACTACCATAGGAATGGACTTTAAGAGCCCATCCCACATGGAGTGATACTCCCTGAGCCTAGACACAAGGGGGTTGGCCTAGGCCCTGTCCCAAAGAATATGACAGACTTTGAAGACCCCCTGTAGAAGGTCTCACGCTTCCTGGGGAGCAGAAAGGGTATGGGATTGGTAGTGTGTTAGTTGGGGGGGTGGGGAGGAGAGGAGGGAGAAGGACCTGTAATTGACATCTAAAATAATTTTCTTTCTAATTACAAAGAAGAAAAACAGAAAAATTTTTGAAATAATCTATTCGTTAGCTTAAAATTTTCTGTGGGTCCCTTCATTTTTTTTTCTTGTATCCTAAATGAAAAGACACCAAAAGTTAATTGGATCTAGATTATCCTTGTGTCTCCCAACATAAATATTTAACTGTCAATAACTGGAACTCATCAAATATCAAACATAATTGATAGTCCATTAACAAGAAAATTTTAATTTAGTGTCTTTTTCCTATGTATCTTAGACTTTACTGTAAAACCTCCATTGAAGAATTACCTATTAGTTTTACTAATTTATATAGATAAAAATTGTTTCCTACATTTCTCTGAGTGAGCATTTTAATTAAATGGTAAAGATCTACTAAATATTTTGAGCAGATGTAATATATTCTTTATGATATAGTCTCTATAGTTTATCAAGATTTTTCACAAAGGTTTAATTGCATATAATTAATAAATCTGGCTGGTTCCTTTGCCCAACTCTAAATTGCTAATTTATTTTTGTTAACTATGACAATAGTAAATACATAATTGTTCATGTCAGGTATAAAAGAAAAATATAACTTTTAGGAGTTACTATTTTAAAGTACACACATTTTTCTCAAATTTTAGCATATATATCTATTAACAAATGGTCCATCTTCTACAATGCATTAATGTTAGGAAACACTTTAAGATAGGTTCTCTTTGGGGATAGTAGTTTACATTTAGATGTACTATTAAGGCTGGGTGGTCATGGAACCTGCCTTTAATCTCAGTACTTGGGAGGCAGACACAGCCGGATCTATGTGAGTTTGTGGTCTACAGAGTGAATGCCAGGACATGCTCCAAAGCTACACAGAGAAAACTTGTCTTGAAAAACCAAACAAAAAAATGGAATTGTTTATTTCACATGTACCTTGACTATTGCATTGATGTTTTCCCAATGGAAAGTAATGTGATACTTAGTCATTATATATACCTAATAAGTATACAGAAAGAGATGGAGGCAGATTATGGTGACTGCTGAGACAAATAAGCAAATCAATTAAAAATGATGCAGGTCAACAGAAAAAGGAAAGAAGAATTCTAGAAAAAAGAGTATCCTGACAGGGAAAGAGAATAACAATTTCCAATTTGAAAATCTCAGATATTGAAAACTTACACTCTACAATGAAAAATATTATGACATTGATACCACTGGGAAATGAGGGTTTTCCTTTCTTTTTCCTGATTTTACTTCCTTCCTTGTTTGCTTTTTATTAACTTGTCACTTAAATTGCATTACACTTTTAAAAGATAAATGAAATGTTTCTAAACTATTAACAGAGTGAATAATATCGGTATCTAGTATTTTTCTATGTATCAACTGATTACTACAAATTATATTCCTTTATATGAAATACATATTCATGTGTTGTTAAAATGTGCCCCAATCTCAAATACACAAGAATGGTTTCAAAAAGTAGACTATATTTTTAATACAGAAATTATTAAATAAATGTAACTATTTTATATTCTAAACTCATTTGTTTTCAATTTTCTTTTTCATTGTTTGATTATCTCATACATGAATACAATGTATTTTATTGTCTATACCCCTCACACTGTCTTTCCCAAATCAATCAAAACAGCTAGACACAAAAGTGTAACTTAAAATCACAAAAGGCGGTATTATTTCTGAAATATTAACATCTTTTTAAATGTCAATATATGTAGAATAATGTTTATGTCCCTTCATCTCATAATATAAATGAACAAATTTGAAGACAATAAAATTAAAATAGGAACAAATTATTAATTTCAAGAATTGAAAATCTCTAGTATAAACACAGTTGTTCCTAAAGAGATATCAGATATAATATAATTGAATCTCAATGGAAATAAATGGAAAATTCTAGTCAAGTCCCAAACTTATATTTTTATTTTTCAATTTTTTTCTCAAGTAATATATTCTGATGAGGGTTTTTAACTCCCCCATGTCCATCCAGATATTCTGCACCTCCCCACCCATCCATCTTTATATTCTTCCTTCCTTTCTATCTACCTTCATTTCTTCCTTTCTTTCCTTCTCTTTAAAAAAGACATGAAACACACATTTTTTTAAAAAAATCACAAAAAACAGAAAATAAATAACAACCAAAATACCTATAAGACAAAAATTCCCCAACAATGCAATATAGGAACAAAAGTTTACAAAACTACCTTTTGAATTTCTTTCAGACCAATTACTCCTGGCTACAGCAAAATGTCCTGAGGAACTGCATCTTTCCTATGTTCCTTTAGCAGAACAATAATTTTGATTTTCTCCTAGACCTATGGTTTATCTAGTCTCAGGTTCTTGCCTATTCTTGCAGGTCAGGAAAGAGATTTATCTCATAGAGTAGGTCATAAATTCTAGCACAGAATTCTTGGTTACTCATACAATGATTGTGTAGGTCACAGAGTTTGTAGCTGGGTAAATGGTTTCAATTCTCCTCTGGTAGTGTACAGAGTACTTTCCAGTACTATGAAATCTATTCAGTACATGTGAAGCCCCTAGTAATGAACAAGCTCAACTTCTCCATGTTCAATGAGTATTGAGGTGTTGTCATCAACAAAGGGCTTTACCAAACTATTTTCATTTATTCTATTTCAGTTAAATTTTATTTATCCAATATATTTTAAAAATATTCTTTCTGTTCTCCCAACTCCTTCCCAGATCATTTCCATCTCTTTACAGAACCAATTTCCTGAGATATCTCTCTTCCTCCCCTTTCATCCTTCTTTCCTCCCTCCATCCCTCCCTTCTCCTTCCCCCTTGGCCCTCTCTCCTCTCCTCTCACTCTCAAAAATACCCAAAACAAAATAAACAAAAATCCAAGAAATAAAAATCAAAACAGAGTAACAGTGAGAGGAAAAAACATCAAATAAGTCTCAAACAGAAAGTACACAAAATACCTGGAGCCCAATTTGAATAATCAACTAATCCTGAGCATTGCACATGTCCTAAACTGTGGTTGGTATACCTGGTAGCACTTAATTGGAAGAAAAAAAAACCCTGATTTTCCCTTTTCTCAGCAGTTATTAATTGCAAACAGCTACTTGCTTATGGGTGGAATTTTGTGTCCTCTTCTTTTCTGTACTGGTACCTTGCATATTTTGAACACGTGCAAGATTTGTGTGTGCTAGAACAGTTGATGTGATTTCAAATGTGTAACATTCCAGACATATCCTGCAAAACGCTTTTCTCTTGGAGTCACACACAAGCTCTTGCTCTTACAAACTTTTCGTCTCTTCTTTGATGTATATCCTGAGCCTTGGTGGGAGGGATTTGATGAAGACATCCCATATAGAATGAATGCTTCAAAGTTTCTCATTCTGGGAACATTTTCCGAGTGTTGGTCTCTAACATTTGCTGACAAATTGGAACTCTTTTTTACTTGCAATTATATTTCCTTTCAGGAGTTATTTTCCATTTTTTACAATTTGGTACTTTACAATGACTTTCTAGATGTGAAATCAAATGACCAGAGTATACATTAAAGCAAACTCACCTGATGAGGAAAAAATGAAAATATTTATCTAACCCCAAACTGACCACATTTTTTAGGATTCTATATAGATTCTTATGAACTGAAGTTTTATTTTAATTTTCCTTGATCTCTTATAGGATATATTATGATAATTGTGAATATTTAAATTTTATAAAAATCAAAGAAAATCTGGTATGGCAAAAGTGTTCATTTTAGAAAAATTAAATTGTGAAATCTGATAGTTAAACTTTGGGGGAGGGAGAAAGAAGTGTAATGGTAATTTGTTCCCATCAGAAGATAGAATTATCCTTCAAGGTTGAGTGGATATAATTGGCCCACATATAACTCTCTTGACAAATAGTGCCTTCAGGCAGTGTGGCTGTAATAATTGTTCAATTACATACTTTTAGCTTTCAAATGACCAAAGCCATTATTATGCATCACATTAATAGATATACAGACATATTTTAAGCACATGGATTAAGTGCTTTCTTTTTTCCTTTGGAGGATGAGTTTAGCTTTGAAATTCAGCTGTATGATAATTATGAGCAATTTTTAGTAATTGTAATTTAATACCTTCTAATCTAATAACGATGATTACTCTCTAATCAAATGATTTTACTAAATGCAATCTCAGTCATACAATCAAACTACAAGAGTGATTCTTGCCAAGTGTAATATCAGTAAAATATATTCATTTTATTTTAAAGTAACAGTTGAGTATTTTAATAATAAACATATAGTATATAGAAAATGTTATCATAGCCGGGAGTTGGTGGTGCATGCCTTTAATACCAGCACTTGTGAGGCAGAGGCAGAGGCAAGCGGGTCTCTGTGAGTTTGAAGCCACACTGGTCTACAGAGAGAGTTCCACGACAGCCTCCAAAGCTACACAGAGAAACACTGTCTCATAAAACAAAAAAAGAGAGAAAATATTATGTTATCATACCTAGGGAACCTCAAATATTTCAAATAATTGAGTAATGATGTTTTTATAAATCCTTTTGCTTCAAATGTTATTATTGTAAAAATTCTTTTCATATTTCTATGATTATTCTTAATAGAGAATCTATTACATTGGATGTAATTTTCTAGGTTTATTAATATTCCATTTATTTAAAATACACAAGGCTTGTTATTTATTATGTATTCACTAGAGATACAAAGGTAATTGATTTATAATCTTTTCTTTCTCAATATATCTGTGAAGCATAATACTATACTGTTTTCATAATGAAACTCTTCATTGTCTTTCTTTTTTTAAAATAGATTGCGAAATCTCCACTTTAATGTAATTTGCAAAAGTTGCTTTGCTGATACAATGAGAACGAACATGTAGATGTCTTGTGAATAAAATAACAGGTACCAGGAGAGAAAGAAGAAATGTGTTATGAAATTATAGATGAGTGCTTAAGTATAACACCAAATTTAGTAGTAGAGTCATTAGGAAAACTTACACAATTTTATATGTCTCACAAAATTAATCCAACAACAGAAAATGCTGTTACATCATTCAAAAATACATTTTGGCACCATGAATCATTAATATTTAATACATAATTTAAACACATATTTATAGAATATAAAATATTTGCATAACCTGAAATAAGAGAAATTGGCAAGCCTACTAGATAAGATACCTCATCAGTCAATTAACATTGTACATACACCATGATTCATTGTCTTTCTTTACCTCTGTCATTTAAACCTCAATAAAAAGGAGTTTCTCACAACTGTCACAGTAATCTTGGAATCCGTAGCTTATTTATTTCTATTCCTGACATATTCTATATTGTTATTAATGGAAATTAAAAATATAAGCTCAAAAGAGAAGCATCATTGTACTACTCACTGAAAATACTTGATCACAGAGAAAATAAAACAGCCTAGAACTTTGGAAGTTAACAACAAATAAACGGTGATTTAAAAATAGGAAAAAGGCTTTGCATAAGAATCGCACAGGCAATTATGACCTACCTGGGTTTTTTTTTGGCTTTTATGTTTTGTTATGTTTTTTATTATTTTATTTCCTTGACAGTGTGAAATGTCACTGTTATCTGGAAAATTCTACTAAAATAACTCTCTTTTCTCCCATAAAAAGATCTCAGTTGGAGTAAGTGTGTGTGTGTGTGTGTGTGTGGGTGGGTGGGTGGGTGGGTGTATAGGGTGAAGTATCAACTTTTTATTTAACTATGCAAATACCACAACATTTTCCATTTTGCAATGGATTTTCTTGATTTTCATGTTGAAGAGTACCTTATTTTTTGCCCAGTTATAATAAAACACTTAATGTTACATATATTTACAAGTGATCTTAAATAGAGTATCTCATTTGAAATACTTTTAGTTTTCATTCCCTTTAAAAGAGTATGAATAGCCGGATGATAGTGGTGCATGCCTTTAATCCCAGCACTTGGGAGGCAGAGGCAGTTGGATCTCTGTGAGTTTGAGGCCAGCCTGGTCTACAAGAGCTAGTTCCAGGACAGCCTCCAAAGCCACAGAGAAACTCTGTCTCGAAAACAAAATAAATAAAAATGTGTGAATAAAAGTATTTTTTCATTTTTCCTTTATTAATCTATTTTAGAACTTCATGTAACAGTCTTTTAGATTTAAGGAAGGTACAGTATAATTTCTTGCAATAAGTTGTGATAGGTGAATTCAAATAATGAATAAATCCAGGTTGGGGATTTAGCTCAGTTGTAGAGTTCTTGCCTAGCAAGTACCAAACTACATAGCAACATGGGTAGGTTAGAGTCTCTCAAATTATTGGCAACTGATGAGATTTGAAAAAGGAGAGTCGGTCTTCTTTTTGGATGAGGTACCTGAGAGGTCTCCTGACAATAATTCATAGAGGACTCTAGGTCTATGCATATACTGAGAGTAGAATATATAAAGCCCATGGAATAAAACCAATGATTGAAACTTGGAGAAAAAAATTGTACAAAGTGTAGGGGGGTATTGGAGGGGAGGAAATGGGAGAGAAATTGATGGAAATACATTTTCCAGATACATGAAATCTTTAAAAATCAAAATGTCAGTTTAATTTATTAATAGTGATAGTATTTTCAAAAAGTTAAGAAAGAGAATTAGAGGGTTCTAAAAATACAATATATGTGAAAATTTTGAAAGAATATATGTATAATTTCCAAATATCTACTGTTTGCTTAGTAAATTACTTTGCCACACCATTTATACTTATATTCAGTGCTGCATATAATTAAAATTGTAATGATATACACGTGTTTGTTTGTATTAATATGCATATACGCATATACATATATGTATGTATATACACACATGTATCAGGCTCAAATGTTTTTCCCTTAAAATCCTATCCTAGAATAAGTAGAATTTGCAGTTAGAGTTAGTAATTAATCTTAAATAAGGCAATATAAGTTGTCTCTCATCTATTCTTACTGGTATCCTTATAATAAGAAAGGTGAAGACAAATTGAGACATAGGTATATGTATGCAAGGAACAAAAGACTCATGCATTAAGAAAAATATAAACATCCAAAATAATGGAGAATTGTTGATCTCAGAAGGAAATCATGCAAAAGTCTGGATCTTGGGCTTCTAACTTCAGAAATGCAGGAAAGTTTATTTCTATTATTTTAAGCCTCATAGTATTTTAAACTATTTTGCAGAAACCTCAGTACACACACACACACACACACACACACACACACACACACATATATATGTATATATACACACATTTATTCATATTATATATACACACATATACATGTATGTATATATGTATACATACATATAAATGATATATACTATGGTCATATATATTTATGTTTATATTTATAGACAATAATTAAAAATTCTATATAAAGTGTATATATACAAAAATATAATTATTACTTCAATTATGAAATACTTGTGTGAAATAGCAAATATAATAAAATAAATCCAAATTATTACTAGTGAAATTGTATAAAATATTATACCACATGAATATAATTAAATACTATCAATTTTTCATATTATTAAGATAAGTAAAATAAATCTATGCTCATGTACTTGAAGAATAATATATTAAATGAAAACATAAGTTATAGAATGTTGCAGTTTTAGGTCATTAATGTATTTTAAAACATACAACTAAAAGCATAGCCATATATAATATTGTCATAGAGTTTGTATTTATATAAATTATTTATAATAATGCTATCTTTTAATGACTTTAGGGGGAGAATTTAAGTGAAGAAAATATAAAATAATTTAAAAAGTTTCACATGTTGAATATGTAGCCTATAAGAAAAATACTAAATACTTTCCTTTATGTATGAGTTACTTAATCTTATGACATGATATTAGGCTTCTTTCAGTATTTAACTTATTTTTATAAAATGTTTTGTGAATGTACTGACAAGAAAAACATTAGATATGCTTTTACATAATTCACATGAGTATATTATATAATTTTAGAAATATTATAGCTTTCCACACTGACCACAAATTGTACTATCCCTGGATACATTTTATGCAAGAGGTAAAATTTCAAATTTTGTGATCCTATGTAATGTGTGTTATGCTTTTAAAATGTAATTGGCATTACTTGTGTGGCTCTGCTTCTAACAAAATGGTCATTTCCAGGCAATTTTCGTGAGATGTTTTTGTCATTTCTTATTTTTTGTTATCCCTTCATTTAATTGCTTCATTTTTTATGCTTTTTTTTCAGAATTTTTTGATTTGAATTAGAAACAGGATTGTTATACATGGCAATCCCAGTTCCCTTCTCCCACATATCCTCCCCTACCACCCCTTCAACTAAACCCCTAACTATCACATATCCTTTCTGCTCCCCCTGGATGGTGAAGCCTTCCATAGAGTGTCATCAGAGTCTATCCTATCCTTTGGGATAGGGCCTAGGTCCACCCCCATGTGTCTGGGCTCAGGGAGTATTCCTATATGTGGAATGGGCTCCCTAAGTCCACACCTATGCTAGGAATAAGTACTGAACTACTACAGGAGGTCCTGTAGAATTCCGATGTTTCCTCACTGAAACCCATGCTGGTATCCCAGTAATCAGTCTGGGGAGCAAGAGTACCCCGATGTTCACGTCAGCTGTTTCTGTGGGTTTTACCAGCCTGGTCTGGACCCCTTTTCTCTTCACTCGTTCAGTTCAGTGATTAGTTGTGGGTGTCTGCTTCTACTTCCACCAGCTGCTGGATGCGGGCTATTGGGTGGCATATAAGTCAGTCATCAATCTCATTATCCGGGGAGGAAATTTAAGGTAGCCTCTCCTCTGTTGCTTAGATTGTTAGCTGGTGTCATCTTTGTAGATCTCCAGACATTTCCCTGGTGCCTGATTTCTCTGTAAACCTAAAATACCTCCCTCTGTTATAGTATCTCCATTTTTGTTATCTTCTATTCTTCCCTTGACTCAAACTTTCTGCTCCCTCATTTCCTCTGCATCCCTCCTCTTCTCCCCTCCTCATTTTCCTAGCTTCCTCCCCGCTCTTCCCGTGCTCCCAATTTGCTCAGGGGATCTTGACCCTCTCCCCTTCTCCAGGGGACCATGTATGTCTCTCTTAGGGACTTCCTTGTTTATTAGCTTCTTTGGCAGTGTGGATTGTAGGCTGGTAATCCTTTACTCCAAGTCTAAAATCCACAGATGAGTGAGTACATACCATGTTTGTCTTTTTGTGATTGGGTTGCTTCGCTCAGAATGGTTTCTTCAAGTTCCATCCATTTTCCTGCAAATTTCAGATTCCATTTTTTTTCCACTGAGTAGTACTCCATTGTGTAAATGTACCACATTTTCTCTATCCATTCTTTGGTTGAGGGGCATTTAGGCTGCTTCCAGTTTCTGGCTATTACAAATAGTGCTTCTGTGAACATCGTTGAATAGATGTCCTTGTTGCATGACTCTGTTTCTTTTGGGTATATGCCTAAGAGTGGAATTGCCAGATCTTGTGGTAGACTGATTCCCATTTTCTTGAGGAGTCACCATACTGATTTCCAAAGTGGCTGTACGAGTGCTCCATTTTTAAACCATACATTATGTAATCATAGAGAGACCTAACTCTCTCTATTGTAATTGTGTTTCCTATTATTTTTTATTGAGCTATATATTTTCCCCACTCCCCTTCCCTTCTACCCTTTTCCCTTCCACCCTTTCTCTTGCTCCCCACACACCCAATTTACTCAAGACATCTTGTCTTTTTCCCTTTTTAGGTGGATCCATGTATGTCTCTCTTAGGGTCTTCTTTGATACCAAGGTTTTCTGGGGTTATGACCTCTAGACTGGTTGTCCTTTGCTTTATGTCTAATACCCACTCAAGAGCATACATTATATTTATCTTTGGGTCTGGGTTACCTGATTCAGGATGGCCTTTTCTAGTTCTGTCCATTTGCCTGCAAATTTCAAGATGTCATTGCATTCTACCTCTGAATAGTACTCCGTTGTGTAAATATACCATATTTTCTGCATCTATTCTTCAGTTGATGGGCATTTAGGCTGTTTCTAGGTTCTGACTATTATGCATAATGCTTCTATGAACATAGTTGAGCAAATGTCCTTGTGGTATGAATGTGTGTCCTCTGAGTATATATCCAAAAGCCATTTCTTTAGAATATGTAGTTAATTTCACTAATTGTTCACTGAAACAAAGACAATCCCTTCTGAGATGCAGAGACAAATGGGAAATGTTGAGCAAAAGGATGAGTGCTATTGGGAATTTCTCTGTAAGTAAGCACAGAAATTCTAAATTTCTCATGAATTATACTAATGCATACAATGCACTAAGCTTTTCTTGAAGTTTAAAATTAGAGTTGTTCCTCTTTAAAATGAAAGATTTGCAATCTACCTCACAGGAAGCTGGTATTATAGTAATTTTCCAACCTTTAGAAAATCGATAGTCATTTCTAGACCATCCAGACTTTCAAAGTTTGCATTTTTGACATTTCTTTGCAAAATTATCTTCTTGCATCTCTTTCTTAATGCACATTGATTGCAATATACATGATCAGAGACAAAGCAATAAACTGCAGGCCCTGGTGCTGCTAAAGTCAGCAAATAAACCAGTTATAGTTTCATTTTCTATTTTTGCTTTTTAGGCTTTTTTTTTTTTTGGTTTTACAACTGTGAACTCTTGTGCTTTTGTCACACCAGGCTTTGCTAAACCATCTAAGCTAACTTCATTATCTCAAATGTTAATAATTGCATTTCAATAATGGCTTTCATTAAAGTGCCTCCAGGAGCTTATCACACATCAATTAAGGTACGGTACGCCCCTGTGCAGCAGGTCAGGATTATTATATCCTCTGAGACACAATGAGGTTACTGACTGAAGGTCATGGAGCAAATTAACTACGAAGGAAGTAGTAAAGAACCCCAGTTCAAACTGAACTCTTATTTTCTCTTAGCATAAAATTTGGGTTTCTCAATCTTATATGTATTTCAATTAGTCCTTAAATATAAATGGAGAATAAATTCAAAACTCAAAATTTATAAATCTAAAATGTAGACCTTTATATAGTTTAACCAATTGTGAGCTACACAGATTGATTAGTTAATGTCAAAACTTTTACATGTTGCCAGGGTTTTTATCCCTTGCATTGAAAGTGCTTGCAGGATATTTGGATTTGAAGCATTAATACTGACAATTATCCTTCAGTATAATTTTCTTATAAATCTTCTAAGTAAGATTGCACTTATATGTGGGTTAATTTCTTCCCTCCACTCACTCTTTACTTCTAGATGTCAAGTAAGTAATCAGTATTACACACCCTGAATAGCTAATCACTGTCATACTGTGGCAGGAGCTAAAATAAGTAGTTGATAAAGAAATAATTGCTTCTTGATGGAGCAGTAACTGCTAGGGAAAGTATGTTCCTTTGATGGGTACTTTACTATAGAGCACTATAACTTTTTTTTGGAGATAAAGTCACTAGAAAGCCACTGGGAAAGTGAAATTAAATGATGAAAATTTGTAAACACACACATGAATTCAGATTGAGCACTTGTTTGTCTGGAAAGATGAAAAGGAGGGAAAATATGATAAAATTTTACAATACTAAGAATTGCTTGTCAAATTTTGCAGGGCCTTCATACAGAAACGTGTAATACTTTAAATCCAAAACATGTATATTAGAATCATTGTATATGCTCATTTGAATAAAATGATGAAGTGTTGTGTAAATCACATGGTAACGGTAACAAAATTATGTATGTTTAAGGAAAAAAACCAAGTGGTGAAACTTACTGTTCACTTTGAACATATGTTAGATGGGCTATTTATTAAATTTATGCCTTAAAACTAAATATTGAACATTCTATTTGTCTAAGATTATTAGTAAATCATAATACATAATTTTTTTGAATTAGTCATTGACAATGTTAAACCAATGATGCATTATTTCCATGACAGCAATGAAAATCTGTTTTGTCATACAACCCAATTTCTCCAGCAGAGTGCTAGTGAAGAAGTTATCTATATTTAGTTTTTTAATGAGAAAGGAAAACTAATGTTTACACAGCTCTTAAAGCATTGCATGTTTATTCAATTTTAATCTATACATGCATCTAAATAATTGCAGACTAGTTTAGAAATGGTTGATATGTAGGAATAACATATATATATATATATATATATATATATATATATTTCTTGAATTTCCTTTAAAAAGCTATGATTCATGTCTAGTTCAAAAGTAAATATAAAGAAACTGGAAAGATCAGTCAGTCCAACTCTGGCTGGAGCAACCAGAGGATATCAGATCAACACTGGGAAAAGGTACACAAGCAGAAGTTAGGAACTTAGTGAAAGATGATTCATGACTCAGGGAAGGTGGTAGTGGCCAAGGCATGTGGAGTCCCAAAATAGGCATGGAAAGCATCAGAGGAGAGGATCAGACGAAAGCTGGCTCAGCTCAGGTAATCAGGCTTGAGAGCCATATTATTAAATGAGACATGAGATAAACAACAAGGAGTATGCTAACCCTTAGATATTGGGTGGTAGAACAGAGATGACCCAAACTGTCCAAGAAGAAAATGGATAGGACATCACCACTCAATGCCAGTACCACAGAATAACACTTCTTCTAAAATTATGCACCTCATTCCATTATTAAATACTGTGCACCACACCAATGAAAGAAAAAAGAATACTTGGGGAAAATTAAAAAGAAGACTCCAACAAAGTGTTCTAGATGATCAAGTTGCAGTGCACAAAAAGGCAACATAAAAATAACCACAACATGTACCTCCAAAATTTTTCATTAAATAGAGACCAAATCCAAATATAAAATAAATTGCAATAAGTAAAAATAAACAGAAATAATATTAAATGTGAAATTCTCAATTAGCCAAATAAAAACCACAGTGTAAAACTCACCAGTGGGGAGCTTCATGTGGACAACAGAGATTGCTGGCTGGAAGATAAAATGGAGAAATTGCATTATTTAGTAAAGGTCAATGAGAACATGGGACAACATTGCAACACCATGAAAAGATGTTCTGAAGGCTCTATTTTCACTTCACAAATTTTTCTTTTGTACGTACCATGCAGCATTTAATTTTTTTCTGTAGTACACCTTAAAATCAAGTAGTTTAATACCCACTATAGTAATGTTTTTCAAGATTGATGTATATATATATATATATATATATATAATATATATATATATATATATTTGGTTCTGGAATCACCTCATTTTCACAATCCCCATTCCCCTCCTGGTCAAAAATTCCTGCCTCAAATATTCCACTCTATAAATTCATTTTAGCTACAATTTTCCATCTTTTTTCATTTTACTGTATACTTAGCTTATATAGTAAGAACAATGATTTTATAAAAACAAAAGTCACATAATGGTGATATTTTAAATATATATTCTATTGCACTCCTCTCTAATTCATAACATAGAAAGTTATATCTTGGTCTCTAATCCCCTATACAATATAACACAAACCCTCTGCTAGCCCTATCGCCTGCTTATGATTGTGTTTGCATGTGGTATGTGTGTGTGTGTGTGTGTGTGTGTGTGTGTGTGTGTGTGTGTGTGCGCGCGCGCGCGCGTGCGTGCGCGCGCATGCACAAGCCTTGTTGGGCATTTGGGAATCAGAGAACACCTTGCAAGAGTCAGTTCTCTTCTTTTCATTTTGTGGTTCAGTAGGATCAAACTCAGAATATCATGCCTTGAGGCAGGCAATTTTACCAGCTTCACTGGCATTCATCTTTGGTAAAGTCCATCTACCCTTTGCATTCATATTTGGTTTTCTTTCTTATGATTTCATCTATTAACCTCTACAAGTGTTCTATGTTTTCTGCACATACTACCTGTAGAATTTGATGAATCATATTTCATATCTCTGCTCAGACATTACATCTCCAAAAACATTTGAAATGTCTGTCAAAATAATACCTCTAATCACACTTTTTCATTGACATTTTTGTGTTGTTTTACTTCATGTCATAGATAAGAATACTACTACATCTTTGTTTCTTGTCACAAAAATTTAAGCTCTATGACAGTCAGAATATTCTCCCTAATAGTTGTAGAATCAATGCCCAGATCAATATGGCGCATAAGATAGGTGATCAAGAAATACTATGTAAATGGATATGACTTAATTGGTTGGCATTTAGTTTTAAAATATTTAAGCAAAAAATGAATGAACATTGGAAAATAGTGAAGTGATATCTATGCCTTTTCACTTATCCTGTTTTTTTTTTCCTCCAACAATTCACTATCTTACCTCTTTAAGGCTTATAGAATTATATGGTGCATATTTTACAACTTCCTTATAGGTAGTAAGTGTACTTTTATATTATTGTTATTTATAATTAAACATTTCCCTTTCCATGAATGTTAAAAAATGAACTGAATATTACATAGTTGCTCAGGATATGAATATGGCACCTTGATAACCTCTATGTCATCTAATTTGACACTTGTTCTCATTGTCTCATTGGATTACTTGCCCTAAAAGAGGGAAAAATGGGAAACTCTTTGTGTTCCCAGGTTTCAGGTGACTTACTACATTGAAAAAGTCATACTACATGGCCATGTTTATTAAATAAAGCAAGAACATATTAATAGCTTAAAATCAATATAATTTCTAAGCAATTCTAATTTATTATGCTAGTTATCTATGATTAGTAATTATATCATAAAATACTATAGAACATTTACTCACTTCAATGTATTTATATTAATCCTTTCATGGAATCTATATGAAAAATATTAGAATGTCAGTCAGTTAATGTAAATTTTCCAATGATCAAATGCAAACTAATTTTTTGAGATATGACCTTTACTAAAACCTCATAAATAATGCTAGAAAACAATCATTAAGCACGTAGGCTCCTCTTCCTTTGCCCTAGTTTAATTTTCATTGATTCTTTGTAGTGTGAATATCAAACATCACAATATTTTACAAATTATAAATTCCACAATTGAGATTTGGAGAATTTATTTTCCTTAATGATTTTTTAGGTTTATGGCTGTTCACATGCCATAAATCAGAGCTAGGAAAAAAATATTCTATTTGCTATTGGAAAGGGAAGCCTTGTCCTTACTGAACAGTAGATTGGTGTGGGGAGCGCGAAAGGTGGGGAGGGGATAGAAGGAAAGGAAGGAGGGGGAACTGTGGTTGGTATGGAAAATGAATCAAAAATTAAAAAAAAATAAACAATATGAAAAAGTCAGTTGAAATCTTCCATCACCTACTGGTCAACAGGAATCTCTTTTGAGTCTTCCTGCCTTTAACTACCAGTCTCTTTTTGAGAGAGTAAGTACTCTTTAACTGGCAACCATTTTAATGTGTTTATAAAATATTTCCAGCTACTGCTTCTATAAACACTGCTTTCTAAAATATATTTCCTAGTCCACCAGTTATATGTCTCCTACTGTAGTGACAGGACACGTTGGTTTTCTCCTCTTGTGGTTTCTAACAAATCTGTGAGAAGTTTGTGATTATGCTCTGGACTATTTATTACAACAGAGTAAAAAAGAAGGTATAATGACATACATTTAAATGTACCAAACTGATTATATTCCACATCAAAAATTCTAATATGGACACGAAATCCATTAATATTATGAAGATGGTAAAATGTGAATCAAAAGAAAAATAGTATATTTTCTATATAACTCTAGGTTAACAGTAATAAGTTAACTTGTGTTAATATCTCAGTTCATTCCAAGACTTGAAGAAAATTAGTCATCCTCAATAGTGTGTCTACAGGAATCTTTATTTTGAGTCGTCAGGCTTTATTATTTTGACTCATATTTACTGTTCCCATGCAGAGTTTCCATATGCATATCACCAACAATAAATGCACAGTGATGAGCCTTTAGGTAAAAGGATATAAATATATGCTCTTTTTTAAAATAGGGGTGAAATTATGTAAATTAAGCTACATACACATTCCCACTAGAAAAATAAACTAGATATAAATATTGAGGAAGATAGAGGTCATTTACCAAAATGATCTGCAAGCCCCCTGATACTTGATATATTCTCCCTGAATTAAATGCATAAATAATCGTGCATGTATTTCTGGATTAATCTGAACCACCAATGTGAAACCAAGTAGAAATGAACATCTTAAAGATATCCATCACAAATAATGATCTTGATAGATTAATAAACATTGTTACACAAAAACATTCCAGGTATGATTAGACTGAAAGCAGAATTAGATAAGAGTTTCACAGAAGAAACACAACCATTCTTAAATTATGTAAAAAAAGAATGACCACATTCAAGCTCCTTCTCCAATGTCCATTACTCTAACACCAAAATGATGTTAAGACATAAAAAAATTATAGGTTGATTTCCCTGATAAATACATATGCAAAAATATTCGTTGAAATACTTGCAAACTGAATATAGGAATATTTCAGAAAATCATGCTGGCTGTATCCCAGAAATATAGAGATATCTCAGCATAGTTCAGGCAATAGATGTAATAAATCATTTAATGGACTTCAACATAAAAATCACATGATCATCTCCAAAAGAAACAGAAAATGTTTTGACAATATCCAAAATTTATTCATGATAAATGTACTAGGGAAAATAAGACGGGAAGGAACGTATGCCAACATAATAAAGAATATACAAAATTAACTCATTATCATATTACCCTAAATAGAGGAAATCTTGAAACAATTAATTTAAAATCATGAATGATACAGGGCTGTACACTAACACAACTTTTTCCAATATAATGTTTGAAGCCTTAGCTAGAGTAACAACACCAAAAAAAAAAAAAAAAACAGAAAGAATTTAAGGGGATACAAATAGGAAAAAAAAATCTATTTATAAAATTTGTAGGTAATATATTAGGGATCCTTAAATTCCACCAGATACCTTCTAGAATAATCAACACATTGGTAAAATGACAGGCTACAAAGCAACTTAAAAAAGCTTGAAAACTTTCCATGTATATATAATAAAGATTGTTAATTAGGAGATCATGGAAATCCTTGCATTCATAGTAGCCACAAAATAAATCTAGTAAGACCTAATCAAGGACATGAAAGAGCTCTATAATGTAAACTTCAAAATATTTGAGGAAAGAAATTGAATACTTTCAAATATGAAGACACCTCTATGCTCATAGACTGGTAAACTTAATATTATAAAAAAAGAGCATCTTACCCAAAGCAATGTATAGATACAATGCAATCCCCATAAAAGTTACTATGCATTATTCACAGAAATATTAAAATGCAAAATTCATATGAAATACAAAAGAATGAAGACAGCCAAAGCAGTCATAAGCAAAAGAAAAAATTCTGCATGAGTTACCCACAAAAACTAAAAACATACTACATTGTTATAGCAACAAATCGGCAAGGTCTTGGCACATATCCAGAGGTATAGCTAAACTGAACAAAAACTGAAAGTAGTAGAAGATTGCAACATGACATAAATGCGTCTCATATTAAATAAGAGGACAAAAGTAGATACTAGATGACAGAGAGTATTCCAGAAGTGGTGCTGATATGTGACCTATTCCAACAAGCAAAACAAATACTATATGGTAGAATATTTCATATAGTTAACAACAATGTGATATATTATAGTTTGTGGGGGGGGTTTGTGTGTTATGTTGGTAGAGATGATATACCTTATTTAAACCCAATCAAGAAAAAATTAACAAAAAGCATTTCAATTACAATCACAAACATTTTGTAATGTTTATTGTTTACTTAAAATACAATTTTGGTGTTTATAAGTCTAGCAATCAAGATTTTTAAAAAGTATTCTTTGATAATTCATAGGAAGTAGATATTTAGGGAATGATGTGGTGCTATTGGCAAGTTTAAAAATATTTATATCTGTTGCATAATATGTTAATGGGTATTAGATTTATGTTCTCAAAATGAAGAATATCTATTGTTTGCTTTTATAATTAATTGTATAGTCTACTATCCTTAAAAGTTTTGACATGCTCTCTATGATTATGATTTTAGATGTATAAAATTATATATCCAATCGATAACTTTTAAGTGCATGCTTAAATATTACATTGACTATAACAGTTGACATTTAAAGGTCAAGCTTCATTTCAAAATTAGTTTGTATTTTCACATAGCAATTCATCCATAATTGTGATAACTTTGATATAATATAAACAGTATATAGAGAAGTTCTAAGTAGCTATTAATCATAAAAAATAGCTATTATACTTTGGGTTTTTACCATTTTCAAGTTACCTAATTCAGTATGTTATCTCACAGAATCTTCACACTAACACTAGAATGTAGTGGTGTCATTATCTTTATTTTTCATGGGCATGCCCAAGTTCACAGAAAATAAGCAGCTGCCTATTTTGAAAGTGGCAGTTAATATTGAAAACTGATTTTCCTGGATCCACAACTATAGCACTTAAGAAATATATTATGCATACAAATCTCAACTCAATTTAGAATTGTCAAGTAATAAATTGAAGGGAGGTTGTGATCCCTCTTATTTGAGATGTTATAGCTGAGGGTTGTTGAGCACTTGACAGAGATATAATGGATATTACAGTGTTTTACAACAGGTAATCTCTCCAAACTGTGGGATTCACTTAATCTCTATATGAAATGAGATGCTCGAAGTGAAGATAGAAAAGGTTGATGAGAATCTTGATGTTTTTCTAATGCAAGATTTATTTTGGATTGTATTTTTGACAATTCCATGAATCCATATGTATATGAAAGAACAAATGCTTTTCTATGTTCAAGTGTAATGTGGTTTTATCTGAACTCTGTATATATTGTTATTGAAGACAGTAAAAAACAAATAATGTTAGGAAGAGTTCAATGATAGATATTCATATGATCTATTGTAATTCTTATTGCATACATATTGAAGACTCCATATCTTTGAATAAATATGGAAACTACTGTTTTTTGTTTAAAACAGGAAAAAAGTAATGTTTCTTTATTAAAGGAAAAAGATTATATCAAATAGTTCAAATCCAATAATAATCTTTGTGAATGCTACTGTTTTACTTAGTAGTCACTTTGTTAATAACATTAATAGGCCATAATAAATTAGCAAATAAGCATTGAATTGTTTACAATGGTGGGTTTCTTTCTGGTAATGGGCTAAATATCTTTTAAAAGTTGTGTGCTACAAATAAATCCTGAATAAACATAAAACTTTCAGTAAAATTAACATTGGTTCCTATTCCTTGGTGTGTAAAGACAAATACAGGACAAAATGTTACTTTATGATTCTCTTGTGAAATACATACAAAGCATTATTTTCAACTTAATAAATGTAGTGCATGGATCACCCTTCAGTACATATCATTTTAAATCTTTCTATGTAAACTAATATTTGAACTTAAGTAAGACTCTGATGACTAAATTTCTATTCTTGAATTTGAAAGCAGTGAGAGAGTTTTTGTTTAATTCAAACACAAGTTAACATAAACTTTTCACTTATTACAAGAAATAGAAGAAAAACTTAGAATTTTTTGTGTATCAAAATATTGGGGCTATGGGTTCTATAGCTTTGCCAAAATAGGTAGACTTCATTGTAGTGACTTATTTTTGCAAACAAGGACAAAAACACACACTTGTGATTAGGTCACAAATATTATAAGTAACAAGGAAACACATGTATTTATTAAAAAATCATAACCATGAGGAGAAAAACAACATTTTCCCTTTGAATTTGGATAGGCAATAGTATTACTCTCACAGCAATTTCAAAGAATATTATTATTTTTAAAAAATTAAATTAAGATTAAATATTTAGCAGCTAATTATAAGAAACATAATAACTGAAAATACTTAAAAGAAGCATGTTCATTAAATAAACATTTTATAACAATATCTTCAGGAATTACTAAATACAGTTAGGTGCATGTCATGTTGCAAGGAATGATGGAACAACATCTAGATGCTATTGTTGTAATAAGCAAAAGGTTTTTTTTTTTTTTTTACTTTTTCCTCTATTCAAAATAACAACTAGTAGTGAATATCTACTAGTTGAATTGCTTGACTGAGTGAATACATAGAAGTTCTATTCTGAACACAGACTGAAAAAGACCCAGTGATTTTGATCATTGTATCCAAGGACAAGTCAGACCGCAACAACACTAAGAGTGCAGTCCTTGGCCAGCATCACACCATGGAGCAATAACAGAAAATGAGACAGTTATGTACTTTCAGGGAGAATCATGAGCCCTTGTTTCCCACTCAAAATGATATTCCATCTTCCTGAAAAGGCACTGTGTTGACATTCCCTGTGGATCCAAGAAAATTATTGAGCTTTCCAAGTTGATGATCACAAAACTAAGTGGAGGGAAGTGCTACCTGCTTGGAAAGTATTTCCATTTAAATGCTGCAGTTTGGTTTCTGAGATGTTAAGGTAGAGCAGCTGTATAGTTTGGGGTCGCAAGGCAGGAGGAAACATGGAATCCACTGTTTGGCAGGCCAGAGGATATGTTTGTGCATGTAAATTGATTTTGAAGATGATACAAATAAAAAAATTGAGTGAAGAAAATACAGAATTAGGTAAGAAATTCAGCCAAGAAACTGGAGTGATGGCTCAGGGGTTACATTGATGCTTTAGGAGAGGACGTGACTTTTGTTCCCAGAACACACATCAAGTGGCCTACAACTATCTATTCTCCAGTTCCAAGGGATCCTTTTTCTCTCTTCTTTTCAGTTTGATTATTTCCTATTCCTCTTGGACGTCTTTGCTACTTTTTGTTCTACATCTTTCATGTGTACTGTTATGCTACTAGTATGGGATCTCTGCAATTTCTTTATGCAGAGATTTCTTTCATAACTAAATGTCATGACATTTCCTCTTAGTGCCTCTTTCATTGTGTCCAGTAAGTCTGAGTATGCTGTGAGTTCATTTTCATTGAATTCAAGGAAGTCATTAATTTCTTTATATCTTCCTTGACATAGTAGTAATTAAGTAGGGAGTTGTTTAGTTTACATGTGTTTGTAGACTTTACATTGTTTCTACGGTTGTTGATATCCAGCTTTAATCAGTGAGGTCTGATAGGATATAGGGGGTTACTTCAATTTTCTTGTATCGGTTGACACTTGCTATGTGACCTAGTATATGGTCAGTTTGGGAGAATGTTTTGTAAGGTGCTGAGAAGAAGGTATATCCTTTTGTGTTTGGGTAAAATGTTCTGGAGTTATCTGTTAGGACCATTTGATTCATAGTTTCTGTTAGACTCCATTATTTCTCTCTTTAATTTTTGTCTGTCCATTTGTGAGATTGGGGTGTTGAAGTCTCCCATTATTAATATGTGAGGTGCAATGCTTTATTTAAGCTTTAGTAAAGTTTTCATTACATATGTGGGTGCCCATTTTCCTTTGCTGAGTTTGAAATGTCCTCCAAATTTTTTGATTAATTTTGGCTTGAAGTCCATTTTGTAGGTATTAGAATAGCTACTCCAGCTTGCTTCATATGTACATTTGCTAGGGAGATCTGTTGATTCTATCGTATCTTCAGCACCTGAGACTCTTCTATGTCTTGCATTCTGTTATTGATGCTTGTGTCTGTAACTCCAGTTCACTTACCCAGGTTTTCCATTTCCAGAATTCCCTCAGTTTGTGTTTGTTTATTGTTTCTATTTCAATTTTCAGATCTTGAACAGTTTCCTTCACCTATTTGTGTTTTTTTTTTGGCTTTCTTGGCATTCTTTAAGGGATTTATTGAGTTCTTTCTTTTTTTTGTCTTTTCCTTGTTTTCTTTAAGGGATTTTTCCATTTTCTCTTTAAGAAACTTTATCATCTCCATAAAGTTATTTTAAGATTCATTTTTACTCCAGCTGCACTGGAATATTTGCTGTAGGAGGATGGCTGGGATCTGGTGGTGACATACTGCTCTGGTTGTTGTTGTTTGCATTTCTTACACTGGTGTTTAGGCTTCTTGGTTTGAGATGGCTGTAGGTCTAGGTACTGATTTCTGAATTTTTCCTTGTTGAGTGGGTGTATTGTTCCTTGGTTTCTGTTTCCTCTTTGGTCTGCTGATCTGTGGCCTCAATTTCTAGTAGCGGGGATGACCTCTGATCTTGTAGAGAGTCTCTATCCAAGTCCAGGCCTGGCCTTCTGGTAGCTGCTAGCTTGACCTTTGAGGAAGCAGGTGGTCAATGTTCTAACTGATTTGGTCTGTTCTGACTGGTGTAGCCTGCACCAATTATGCTGAATGGTGTGGCCTGTACCTGTGCAGCAGAGTTGGATTTGTGGTTAGGGGCTCAGCTAAGGGGCAGGTCATGAGGTGGGAGGAGCCAGGAGGCAGAATCAGGAACCAAATCTAGAAAGCAATCTAATTGTAGATCTGCCTAAGAGTGATTGCTAATAACTATGTGTCAAAGTCAATACTAGGTTTTCTTAAAATCTTATCTGCCAATGATGTCATTCCAAAATGGTCAAATACCCTTATGCAGATTCTTAGGACAAGGGCAAAAAGTATCTATATTTTTTTTTTGCCAAAAACCTCACAAAAATGGTCTCTAGTCTGACAACTATTATTGTTCTCCTCTAAAACCAGATTTCACCAAAAGACCTATCACAGCAATATGCCACTCCTTGGTAACAACTACTGTCTTAGTTACTGAATCTTAATTGTTCTAAGTCACTACTTAGTTACTTGGTTGCTATTGCTGTGAAGAGATACCATGACTAAGGCAACTTATTAAAGAAAGCATTTAACTGATTGCTTGCCTAAAGTTTCAGGGGGGTAATTCTATGACAATCATAGTAGGGAACAAACATGATGTGAGACAGGCAGATATGGTGCTGGAGCAGTAGCGGAAAGCTTACAGTTGATCCATAAGCACATAGCAGAGAGAAATACAGTGAGATATAGGCTCGATGTGAGCTTTTAAAACCTCAAAGAAAACTCCCTAAGACACACTTTCTTCAACAAGGCCACACCTCCTAATACTTCCTAAACAGTTCTACCAACTTGGACACAAACACTCAAATATATAATCCTATGAAGACCATTCTCATTCAAAGGACCACACATGATAAAAGTACATTATGTCAGCATATAAGATTGAAATACTGAAAGTGCTTCCTTTTTAAATGAATGTGAGTGAGAAAGCACACAAATAAAAAAGATAAAATAAGGACTTGGTATACATGTTATCTTCTATATGCTACATAAAAATTGTGTTAAATTATTGTAATAAAATTTTTTGAGTTATAGTGCCTTTGCTTTTAAATTTAAGATTTGTAAAATTAAGTAATTGATCACCATGTAAAAAGCTTCAATGACATAAATTGAATATGATATAGATGAAATAAAATACACTGATTAAAAATACTATATGAAATGTCTAACATCAGCAATGATCTGTATAGGTCTTTATATAAGCGATTTTATAGTGATTATATATTTTATAAAATTTTAAATTTTAAAATTATAAATTATAAAATTTTAAATAATCATCAATATGATGGGTTTAACTATGACATTTTCACATATATATTATTATTGCAATTTTCCTCTGTTTTCCAACATCTTACTCTTAACTCAGTGGTCCTCTTCCTTTGGCCAAATCAGTTGTCTTTTGTTTAATGTGTTATACACATGTAATTGTTACCTAGAAGGAAAAATGTAGACATGCAGTAATTTATCTTTCTTCCCTTCATAATAATGTTTTGTTCCTCCTCTCTTAAGATGTCTAAATATGCCTTCATATCTGCATTCTACTTTTAAATCATAGATAGAAAAATGATAGATTGGTTGATAGTAGAATGATAGATGATAAAATATTAATAGATATGATAAAAAAGAATTACAAATAGTAAGCTAGACATAATTTGCTTAACATGGTCTCTGAGTCTATCCTCTTTCATAATATGAAAAAAATCTATCCTTCTTTATGGTGAATGAAACTCCATTTTCTTCATTATTTTAAAATTTTACATTCATTTGTCTCTGTATGCATTGTGGCATGTGAGTGTATGCATGTGTGCGTGTGTGTGTGTGTGTGTGTGTGTGTGTGTGTGTGTTGTTTCATGTCCTTCAGTCTTCCATCTATTGACATACATCTTGGCTAATTTGATAACATGAATGTTGGTGAATGGTGCAGCAATAACATGAATGTGAAAGTAGGTTTTTTCTACATTGACTTTAAGATTTCCTTTGGTTTGCACATGGGAATGGTATAGCTGAGTACTAAGACATTTCTATTTTTAGCATTTTACGTATTAGTTTCCATTATTACCCTACATTACCAACAGCATGAAAAAGTGTTTCACTTTCTCTACATTATCTCCAGAATATATTTTGTGCTTTCTTGATGTTCACAATTATATATGAGTATTAATTTCTACCTTTTTAATAATTACTATATATATATATATTATATATATATATATATATTATATATATATTACCTGTTTGTCTTTTTTTTTTTTTGATAGAAAGAGATCTGTCCCCAGATCTTACTTATTTGTTGATTGGGTAATCTTGTGTTTCATGTATTTTGTAGATTCTAGATGCTAATAATAGAGATATATAGATAGTGAAGATTTTCTGTCATTTTGTGGGCTACATATTCATGATGACTTTGTGTCCTTTTCTGTAGATAAATTGCTTTTTAAATGTCTTATGTCATTTTTAAACCCTTGCTGTTATTTCCTGAGTGATTTGAGTCAACGTTAGACTCTTTGACTACGTCTATCCCCTCAAGTATTTCCCCTACTTTTTCTATAGCACCTTCATGATTACATTAGAACCTTGATCCATTTGAATGGATCCTTTTTCCCTGTGAGCTTCATGACACTAGTTTCATTCTTGTACTAGTATATACAATACTTGTAATAGATATACAATTTTTACCACCAATTTTTTTCCAGAGGCCCCTGTGAGGGACTATTTAGTGCCTATCCATGTGTTTGAAGGGTTATATAATTTATGTTTAGGTTCTAAACTGTTCAAAAGGGTAAAAACTACCTGAGCAAAAGTATCCATGACCCTTTGCTTATTAGTCTTGGGTGCAATAGCTGTTTCAAGCTCCTGCTTGATTGACATCCTTGCCATGATATACCCTACCATTTAACTGCTAACTAAAACAAACCACTTCTCTCTGGACTTTTCTTTTCTCAGGGAATTTTTATGACAGTAATAAGACAAAAAAGCAAGAAACTACCATTACATCCATATATGTTTATCATGCCATTAAATACCTACTGAAGAATAACTTTAAATGTCTTAATTTCAATACACTGTGTCTGCTTTTTATACAAGCACCATGTTTTTGCTACTATAGCTCCATAGTATAATTTAAGATATTGTATTATGGCCGGTCCTGCCCCTCCTACCTCCAGTTGAGAGGTGAATCCCAGAGGCTATCCTAACACATGTCCTTCTCTCTGGACTGCGGCCCTTCTAGCCACCAAACCCCAAAGAGGGACCTGGAAGCAGAACAAAGCAGCCAGTTCCATCAGCAGCTATTCTGGTATTTCTCCTGCACTCCCCAGTTGAGAGGAGAAGGAGAGGCCCCACCTATACCCACTGGAAGAAGAGATGGGAAGACTACAGCATAAGAAAATATCCAACAACAGAAATACTTATATAAAAACAGCAGAGTCTAGTGACTCTACACCAGCAAGACCTGAACAACCCAACACAGGTAAAGCAGAAGACAATGAACTTAAAAACAACTTCATTAAAATGATAGCGGCCCTCAAAGAGGATATAAGAAAATCCCTTAAAGAAATGGAAGAAAAAACAAAAAACAAATTAATGAAATCAACAAATCTTTTAAGGAAAGCCAAGAAAATACAATCAAACAGCTGAAGGAAACAATTTAGACAGTTCAAGACCTGAAAACTGAAATAGAGACGAGAAACACAAACTGAGGGAATGCTGGAAATAGAAAAGCTGAGTAAATAATCAGGAACCACAGATGTAAGCATAACCAACAGAATACAAGAGATGGAAGACAGAATCTCAGACACTGAAGATAAACTAGAGAAAATAGATTCATAGACCAAAGAAAATCTTAAGTCTAACAAATCCTTAACACAAAATGTCCAGGAAATATAGGACACCATGAAAAGACCAAGCTTAAGGATAATAGGTATAGAAGAAGGTGAAGAAGCCCAGCTAAATGGTGCAGAAAATATATTCAACAAAATTATAGAAGAAAATTTTCCCAACCTGAAGAAGGACAAACCTATGAAAGTACAAGATGCTTCCTGAACACTAAATAGACTGTACCAAAAAATACCTTTGCCACGTAATAATCAAAACACCAAACATGTGGGATAAAGAAATAATAATAAGAGCAGTGAAGGAAAAAGGCCAAGTAACATATAAAGGCAGACCTATCAGAATTGCACCTGACTTATCCATGGAAACTCTGAAAGCCAGAAGTTCCTGGACAGATGTTTTACAAACACTAGAAGACAATAGATTCCAGCCCAGACTACTATACCCAGAAAAATACTCAAACACAATAGATGGAGAAAACAAGATATTCCAGGACAAAACCACGTTAATACAATACATACCAACAAAACCAGCCATACAGAAACTTCTGGAAGGAAAACTCCATCCCAAAGAAATTAACTACACTCACAAAAACATAGGAGATAGATAATTGCACTTTACCAAGAGCCATAAAGAGGGGAAAATTCACACAAAATACCACCACCAAAAATGAACATAAAACAAACAAGAATCAACAATCAATGGTGATTAATATCCCTCAATATCAATGGTCTTAACTCACCCATAGAAAGACAAAGGCTAACAGAATGGATATGAAGACAGAATTCATCCTTCTACTGCATACAAGAAACACACCTCAACTACAAAGACAGACATTACCTCAGAATTAAGGGTTAGGAAAAGATTTTCCAATCAAATGGACCTAGGAAGCAAGCAGGTATAGCTATCTTAATATCTAACAAATTAGACTTCAAACTAAAATTAATCAAAAGATGAAGAAGGTCATTTCATATTGATCACAGTAAAAATCCATCAGGATGAAGTCTCAATTCTGAACATCTATGTCCCCAATACAAGGGCAGCCAAATTCATAAAAGAAACATTACTAAAATTCAAATCACACATTAAACCCCACACACTTATAGTGGGAGACTTCAACACCCCATTCTCACCAGTGGATGGGACTACCAGACAGAAAATTAACAAAGAAACAATGGTACTAACAGACGTTATGACCCATTTGGGTTTAACTGACATCTATAGAACATTCCATCCAAACGCAAAAGAATATACTTTCTTCTGAGCACCACCTGGAACCATCTCTAAAACGGACCACATACTGGGCAATAGAGCAAAACTCAACAGAAACAAAACAAATTGGAATAATCAACTGTATCTTATCGGGCCACCATGGCTTAAAATTAGAATTCAACAACAACGCAAATTGCAGAAACCCCACAAACTCATGGAAATTGAACAATGCTCAATTGCATCACTCCTGGGTGAAGGAAGAAATAAAGAAAGAAATCAAAGACTTCGTAAAATTCAATGAAAATAAAGGCACACCCAAACCAATGGGACCCTCTGGTAGCAGTTCTAAGAGGAAAGTTCATAGGACTAAGTGCCCACATGTAGAAACTGGAGAATACCCGCATGAGAGAATTAACAGAACACCTGAATGCTCTAGAACAAAAGGAAGTAAACTCACCCAGGAGGAGTAGATGCCAGGAAATTATCAAATTAAGGGTTGAAATCAATAAAGTAGAAACAAAGAAAACAAAATAAAAATCAATGAAACAAAGAGTTGGTTTTTTGAGAAAATCAACAATATAGACAAATCTCTATTGAACCTAACCAAAAGGCAGAGAGAGAACAGAACATTCAAATTAACAAAATTAGAAATGAAAGGGGGAACAAAACAACAGATACTTGGGAAATCCAGAGAATCATAAGGTCATACTATGAAAACCTGACTCCACAAAATTGGAAAATTTAAAGGAAATGGACAATTTTCTGGATAGATATCACTCACCAAAATTAAATCAATAACAGATAAACTATTTAAATAGACCTATAACCCCTAAGGAAATAGAAGCAGAACAGTCTCCAAACCAAAAAAAAAAAAAAAAAAAGCTCAGGGGCAGATGGTTTCAGTGCAGAATTCTACCAGAAATTCAAAGAAGATCTAATACCAGTACTCCTCAAATAGTTCCACACAATAGAAGCAGAAGGATCATTGCTGAACTCTTTTTAGAGGCTACAATTACCTTGGTGCCCAAACCAAACAAAGACACAACTAAAATAAAGAACCACAGACCAATCTCCCTCATTAACATTGATGCTAGAACACTCAATAAAATACTGGCAATTCCAATCCAAGAAAACATCAGAAAAATCATCCACCATGATCAAGTAGGCTTCAAACCAGGGATGCAGGGATGGTTCAAAATACAAAATTCGGTCAATGTAATCCACCATATAAACAAACTGAAAAAGAAAAACTACATGTTCATCTCACTAGATGCTGAAAAGGCCTTTGACAAAATTCAATACCCCTTCATGATAAAGGTCTTGGAGAAATCACGAATAACAAGAACATACCTAAACATAGTAAAAGTAATATTCAGCAAACTGACAGCCAATATCAAAATAAATGGGGTGAAACTAAAGGCAATTCCTCTAAAATCAGGAACAAGACAAGGCTGTCCACTCTCACCATAATTCTTCAATATTGTACTTGACAGAGAAAAAAGGAAATCAAGGGGATACAAATTGGAAAGGAACAAGTCAGACTTTCACTATTTGCAGATGATATGATAGTCCACATAAGGGACCTGAAGAATTCTACCTGGGAAATCCTACAGCTGATAAACACCTTTAGCAATGTGGAAGGATACAAGATAAACTCAAAAATTTCAGTAGCCCTACCATATATAGACAATAAAGGGACTGAGTAAGAAATCAGAGAAACATCATGCTTTACAAACAACATAAACAACATAAAATATCTTTGGGTAACTCTAACCCAAACAGATGAAAGACCTATATGAAAAGAACTTTGAGTCATTAAAAAAGGAAATTAAAGCTGGGCGTTGGTCGCGCACAACTTTAATTCCAGCACTCGGGAGGCAGAGGCAGGCAGATCTTTGTGAGTTCGAGGACAGCTTGGTCTACAGTGTGAGTGCCAGGATAGACTCCAAAGCTACACAAAGAAACCCTGTCTCAAAAATCCAAAAAAAAGTAAATTAAAGAAGATATGAGAAAATGGAAAGATCTCCCATACTCTTGGATTGGTAGGATCAACATAGTACAGATTCAATGCAATCCCCATCAAAATCCCAACACAATTCTTCACAGACCTTGAAAGGACAATTCTCAACTTTATTTGGAAAAACAAGATCACGATAGCCAGAACAACTCTGTACAATAAACGAACTTCTGGAGGCATCACCATCTCTGACTTGAAGCAATACTATAGAACCATAGTAATGAAAACAGCTTGGTATTGGCAGAAAAACAGACAAGTACACCAATGGAATCAAATTGAAGACCCTGATATTAACCCATACACCTATGAACACCTGTTCTTGACAAAGAAGCTAAAACTATACAATGAAAAAAAGAAAGCATCTTCAACAAACAGTGTTGGCAGAATTGAACGCTGGCATTTAGAAGACTGCAGATAGATCCATATCTATCACTATGCACAAAATGTAAGTCCAAATGGATCAAAGACCTTAATATAAATCCAGCCACACTGAAAATCTCAGAAGAGAAAGTGGAAAGTACCCCTGAATGAATTGGTACAGGAGATGGCTTCTGGAACATAACACCAGTAGCACAGACACTGAGATCAACAATTAACAAATGGGGCCTCCAGAAACAGGGAATCTTCTTTAAGGCAAAGGACACAGTCAATGAGACAAAGCAGCATCCCACAGAATGGGAAAAGATATTCACCAACCCCACATCTGACAGAGGGCTGATCTCCAAAATTTACATAGAACTGAAGAAGCTAGTCCCCAAAACAACAAATAATTCAATAAAGAAGTAGGGTACAGAAGTAAATAGAGAATTCTAAATAGAGGAATCTAAAATGGCTGAAAGACACTTAAGAAAGTGTTCAACATCCTTAGCCATCAGGGGACTGCAAATCAAAACAACTCTGAGATACCATCTGACTCCTGTCAGAATGGCTAAAATCAAAAACACCAGTGACAGTTTATGCTGGAGAGAATGTGGAGAAAGGGGAACACTCCTCCACTGATGGTGGGAGTGCCAACTTGTCCAGCCACTTTGGAAATCAGTATGGAGATTCCTCTGGAAAATGGGAATCAGTCTACCACAAGATCCAGCAATTCCACTCTTAGGCATATACCCAAAAGGTGCACATTCATACAATAAGGACATCTGTTCAACTATGTTTATAAGCAGGACTATTTTTGGAATAGCCAGAAACTTGAACCAACCTAGATGCCCCTCAACTGAAGAGTGGATAGAGAAAATGTGTTACATTTACACAATGGAGTACTATGCAGTGGGAAAGAAAACAATGAATAGCACTAGAAGATACCATCCTGAGTGAGGTAACCCAGTCACGAAAAAACAGACATGGTATGTGCTCACTCATATATGGATTTTTGGCATGGAGCAGGTGATTGCCAGCCTACAATCCTACTGTCTGAGAGTCTGGGAAACAGGGAGGACCTTGAAAGAGACATTCATGGTTCCCCAGAGAAGAGTTATATTAAAGGATTTCCTGAGCTGATTGGGAGCATGGGGGGAGGGGAGAGGAAAATGGGAGAAACAAAGGAGAATAAACAAATTGTTCTCATTTAATCTTATGAGAACAATTGAGGGGAGAGGAGGATATGGGGAGCAGGTAGGTTGAGTCGTGAGAAGAATAGAGGAGAGCAAGATAAGAGATATCATAATAGAGGGATCCATTATAGGTTTAAAGAGAAATCGGGCACTAGGGAAATTTCGAGAGATCTACAAGGATGACACAAACTGGCAATCTAAACAATAGTGGAGAGGCTACCTTAAATACCCTTAATCAATAATGAGATTGATGGCTACCTTATATGACATCCTAGGGCCTTCAACCAGTGGTTGATGGAAGCAGAAGCATAAACCCACAGGTAAACACTGAACTCAACTCCTGGAACCCAATTGCAGACAGGGAGGAGTTATGAGCAATGGGGTTAAGACCTGGCTGGTGAAACCCACAGAAACAGCTGACCTGAACAAGGGGGAGCGCGTGAACTCCAGACTGATGGCTAAGAGGCCAGCATGGTAATGATCCAGCCCCCTGAACATCCCTGTCAGTGAGGAGGCCTCAGAAATCTATGGAGCCTTGGGTAGTAAACCAGTATTTATCTCTGACACACAAGTGGACTTTGGGAGCCCATTCCACAGGGAGGGATACTCTCTCAGTCTGGAGACAACAGAGAGGTCCTAGGCCCTGCCTGAGATGATATGGCAGACTTTGGAGATCCCCCATGGATGGCCTCCCACTCCCTGTGGAGCAGAGGGGCAATGGGTGGGGATTGGGTGATTGGAGGTGGAGCAGAGGAGGAGGGGATGGAGAGGGAGCTGGGATTGACATGTGAAGGACAGGATCTCCTGAGCAAATTGGGAGCTTGGGGGGGGAGATGGAGCTAGGAGAATGAGGAGAGCAAAGGAGGGATGCAGAGGACATGAGGGAGCAGCAGGAATGCTGAGTCAGGCAATTTTCAAGAAGTAGTATTACATGGAAGTATTAGAGGTGAACTTCGAACCTGTCTCAGCAAGCATGAAAAGTGGGATTGGTGGATAGATATATCCATTTTGAATAAGCTGTGTCAGCATTAAAAAATGAGACAAGATGAAACCTCTGGGATAGTTAGGAATTCTGCAATTCTTAGTTCCTTGGCATATACACTGAGTTCTTAAGGGCAGGTTAGTGAATTAATCACCCCTTTTCCTGTTGTTATTTTACTATATTCATTTAATCTTATGAGAACAATTGATATTGATATATACGTCCTTTTTATTTTTCAGTAAGTTTTATGTCAGTATTTGATTCATGAATGGTGTTTGATATGCAAAATCATTCTGTCTCTATATATGTACTTAAATATGAAGCCAAATTCTGCTTGTAGGATATAAACTCTCAGATCAAAGAAAAGCCTGGGAAATAAGACTTTAGAGAATATGGAGTAAGTGGGCACAGGCCTCAGCTTAATCTCAATGCTTGGTATTCATCAAAGTACACGTGATTAATGTGCACCATCTTGTGGGTTTGGGCATAGTCTAACCATCACAATACAGTGTGGTACTAATTGGCACTAGTAAGTGAGCTGTATCTTGGTCTTCTAGAAGATCAGCATGTATTCTTTAAT
The DNA here is from genome assembly GCF_003668045.3 of Cricetulus griseus. Taxonomy (NCBI): domain Eukaryota; kingdom Metazoa; phylum Chordata; class Mammalia; order Rodentia; family Cricetidae; genus Cricetulus; species Cricetulus griseus. The sequence goes on along the minus strand of NC_048604.1, from coordinate 23,016,880 downwards.
AGTCAGTCATCACTCCAGACCCAGATGGAATTCTTTTAAAGTCTTCTGCAAAGACTTTCTATTTTCTACTCACAAACTGAGAGATCATGATTTTTAAGACTGTGCTTCAAACATTCAAAAATTTACACGTACACGTCACAATATGCTCATGAAAGTAATAAGAAACCTAACATGGAAAATAAAAACATTTTAAGAATACCAGCAATGTAAACATTTTGTCACCAAAATTGGACTGAACAGTTTCCATTTATATATGCAAATGGAAGTTTCATTTTGTTATGTGGAATATAAATATAACATAGAGTTCAAATGCAGTTAAGGGCATAAATTGAGTTAAATATGATAACTATTAAAGTAACGTAATAGCATCAAGTCAAGAAATTATAATAGGGTGGTAAGGGTGGAGAGGTTAGCAATCAGAGAAGTTTAGGGGTAAATTTTGCCAAGTATATTCTATGAAATTCCCAAAGATGTAATAAAGTATCATTTTAAAATGCTTTAAATTTTAAAAAGCAAAAAATAAGAGTTGTGGCAAAGTGAAGAAATGCAATCTTACCTACCTATCTAATCCCAATATGTAAAACAATGAAAAGGTATTGATTTAACGCAGTAAAATAGCCAAATATATCTATCACCTCTAAAGGAAAGAATTGTTATTAAATTAACAAAATATAGATAAAAATTAGTGTATCATGTACATACAGTATACAGTAACTAAAATATTACATAAAAATGTGCAGTATCTTTGAGCACTTTTAGCCACATTCATCTATTTTACAGAATCAAGCACATGGATATTTTCTCTAAAAGCTATTGCAGTAGTCCTCCAAAATAAGCAGAGCATCTGTTTTTATAATTGCAAAATGGCTAATCTTTACTAATTTGGGACATGAGTTCAGAGATAAGCAACAGCTGCAGTTTTGCCAGCTGCATCCTAATGCTTCACACGCACCTCTGAGCAAGAAGACAAGTGTACAGACATTCTCATTTTATTACTCTCAGTTTCCTCTCCTTTCAAATAAATGCCCTGGAGATCATTAACTGTGATGCTTCAGCAAGGATATATTCATTTAGGGAAATGTAGATAAGATACTAGACCTCTAGAAGTCAGCATTTGAATTTAGCAAACAAATTTGTGAACAAGATAATTTAAAGAGGACATACGAAGTAATCCCTACTTGATATATTTTATATTTCCTATCACTGTCTGTAACCATAGCCCTTGGCATTCCCAGTTAAGTTTCTGGGATACAATTATGTTTTTTTCATCAGGAAAAGTATGGAAAATAACAAAATATTTCTGTTGGTCATTGCCTTCTTAGAACAAGGTCACTTCTCTTCCTCTATTCATTTCTCTTTTCTCTCTCCCATATTATGGTCTCTCCCTCCGAAGAGAGTAATTTAGGAAAATATCCTAATGTTTATCCTGATTCAAAGGATGCACATTGCTTTGATAACTGTGTGTTTCCTGCAGTATATCTGGTGTGATGCACTATGAGTGCTAAAGCATGTTACATTAGGCAAATTCTAAGTGAGACTGTTAGTATCTAACTTTACTGTCAGAAAATTCTGCATTATGTGTAACATATTAAATAGCTGATGAAAAATATTTAATCTATACTTAATTACACAGTTCCATTTCATGAACTTGAAGCATTTATCTTCATTTATTGTCCCCCCCAAAATATGTGTATGGCATCAACATAATGATACCTCGAATTCTGTCCCTTAAAATGTAGAAATATGTATATATCTAAATGTATAAATACAACCTGATCTGTCTATATGATGTTACATGTGCACTTTTTAGGTTTGAGCACTTGGTATTATATAACCAAATGGAGTGCTCTTTCCTGGGTGTTGTAATTTAGGAAAAGTGGAGCATGAGAGAAAGACACCGGGTGACAGGGTTAAAGCAGATGGGTGCTTTTTTATTAGGGAAAGTGGTCATAAAAGGGGGAAAGAGAAGGGGGACACCAGCCTCTGAAGACAGGAGCAGCAGGAGAGGGGAGAAAGGAAAGAGAAAGAGGGGGAGAGAGACAGAGGGACAGAGAGGGGAAAGAGGAACAGAGAAAGAGGGAGAGAGGGGAACAGAGAGAGAGGGAGAAAAAGAGAGAGAAGTATGGGAGGTAAGCAGGGCCCTTTAAAAGGGAAACACTTTGAATATGCACAGGTGGTGCTCTTAGTGGCTGCAGCTGAGAGTGTATCCTGTCAGAACGCCAAGGACAGGCCAAGACAGATGCCTAAACTAAACTAACACTAGGGAACGACAACTAAAGTAAAAGAGATGAATTTGAAAGAGAGCAAGCAGAAAAGGGTACATAGGAAGGATTTGGACAGAAGAAAAGGAAGGAGGGAATGATGCAATTAAATAAAAAATCTCAAAATATAGAAAAATATTAAAATCTAAAACCCTGATATACTTTTAAATTTTCTATTTTCTATTTAGATTATGGACTTTAAAATGCTAATATTATTTTATTGTTTTCATACTTTTATAGTGGGCTCACTTCTCAAATCTAACATTCCATAATCACCCAAAAAGCAACTGGGCATGATACCAATTTACATGATCATTATCATACACATAATACTAAACTTTACTTAGCAGAGTCTTAGCAATTAAATGATTTAGAAAATTAATTTATAAAATGCATATAAAGTAAATTTTATTGCATTAAGATGAGGAAATGATTTAGGAGTTGGAATGACAATATCTTAGTAGAAAGTTACAAAACTGAATTTGACACCAGTAGAATCTAAAATCACATATCTCTCTACATTGTTAGCTTAAAAAGCATTAGCAACTATTTGATTTACATATCCAACTTTTTTACAAAGGCCTCTAACCTGCATCAATTGTTCCCTGATGAAACTAATGATCATCTTGCAATGTCTCTAGGCATCTTCCAATGATATTCATTTTATTTTGAGAGAGTCTCACTTTGTATCTCCAGCCGAACTGGAATTCACTATATAGTTTAGGCTGGCTTCAAACTTACAGAGATCCACCAAACTCTGACTCAGAAAGGCTGATATTAAATCCATGTGTCACCAAACTTTTCTTATTTTTAATTACTAGAAATTTTCAAATATATTCTACAATAAAGAATCAGTGTTTAATGCAAATGACCCTGAGTTTGACTTATTTGTTACCTTTACAATCACATATCAGATTGAATCTTAGAAAATGGTGGCAAATGAATTTCAAAATTCTCTTGATGATAATTATATAAGATACCTAGGTAAGTGGATCAATATTTTGTTTTTGTTTTTGTTTTTTTGTTTTTCGAGAAAGGTTTTTTTCTGTGTTGCTTTGGAGCCTATCCTGGCACTCGCTCTGGAGTCCAAGCTGGCTTCAAAACCCACAGAGATCTGCCTGCCTCTGCCTCCCGAGTGCTGGGATTAAAGGCGTGTGCCACCAATGCCCGGCGTGGATCAATATTTTTACTAGGTGATTTATGAGAAGATAAAAGGCATTTGTGGTGATTCTATAAAGACCACTTATAGATATTCCTCCTTTTGGAATTTCCAAGAGACAGAAGAATTTCAGCTGATTTACTTCTGGGAGCCTTTAAACAGCATTTAATATGGAAGGAAACAACAGTTTAATTAAAAGGTCTAAACATTTTTAATTTCATGCCAAAATATTCTATTATTTAGTAAAAAGGCTAGCAATATAAAAATTAAACTCTTGAGTTCATTGTATATTTTGGAAATCAGCGCTCTGTCAGATGTGGGGTTGGTAAAGATCTTTTCCCATTCTGTGGGCTGTCTTACTGACTATGTTCTTTGCCTTACAGAAGCTTTTCAGCTTCATGGGGTCCCATTTATTAATTGTAGATCTCAATGTTTGTGCTACATTATGTTCAGGAAGCAGTCTCCTGTACCAATACGTTCAAGGGTATTTCCTACTTTCTCTTCTAGAAGATTTAGTGTGGCTGGATTTACGTTGAGATCTTTGATCCATTTGGACTTAAGTTTTGTGCATGGTGACAGATATAGAAGAAGCTAGCCACCAAAACACCAATCAATGAAATTTAAAAACGGGGCACAGAACTAAATAGAGAATTCCCAATAGAAGAATCTAAAATGGCTGAAAGACATTTAAGAAAGTGATCAAATTCCTTAGCCATCAGAAAAATGCAACTCAAAAAAAAAAAAAAAAAAACCTCTGAGATACCATCTTACACGGCCAGAATGGCTAAATTGAAAAACACCAATAACAATCTATGCTGGAGAGGATGTGGAGAAAAAGGAACACTCCTCCATTGCTTGTGGGAGTGCAAACCTGTAACACTACTCTTGAAATCAGTATGGCTCAGGAAAATGGGAATCAGTCTACCTCAAGATCCAGCAATTCCACTCTTGGGCATATACCCAAATAATGCACGTTCATGCAACAAGGACATATGTTCAACCATGTTCATAGCAACGTTGTTTGTAATAGCCAGAACATGGAAACAACCTCAACGGAAGAATGGATAGAGAAAATGTGGTACATTTACACAATGGAGTACTACTCAGCAGAAAAAAAGCAATGGAATCTTGAAATTTGCAAGAAAATGGATGGAACTAGAAGAAACCATCCTGAGGGGCAAAACAGTCACAAAAAGACAAACATGGTATGTACTCACTCATATATGAATTTTAGACATAGAACAAAGGACTACCAACCTACAATCCTCTCCACCAAAGTCGACTAGGAAACAAGAAGGACCCCAAGAGAAAAATGCATGGTCCCCGGAGAATAGGAAGGGCCAGGATCTCCTAAGCTAATTGGGAGAATGAGGATAGGGGAGAGGGAACTGGCAGAATGTGAGGAGGAGAAGAGGGGGGGGAGAGGAGGAGATGGAGGGGCAGAGGGGTTGGGTTGGGGGAGGAATGGAGGAGAGTGGGAGGTGAGATATCATAAAGGTGGGAGCCTTTATAGGTCCGAGGAGAGATCTGGCACTAGGGCGATTTCCAGAGATCTACAAGGATGACACCAACTGACAATCTAGGCAATAGTGGAGAGGCTACCCTAAATGCCCTTCCCCTATAATGAGACTGATGACTACTTTGTGTGCCATCCTAGAGCCCTCATCCAGTGGATGATGGAAGCAAAGGCAGACACCCACAGCTATACACTGAATTGAACTCTGGAACCCAGTTGCAGAGTGGGAGAAATGAGCATCAAGGGGGGTCAATACCAGGCTGGTGAACCCCACAGAGACAGCTGGCCTGAGCAAGGAGGAGCACATGGACCCCAGACTGCTGTCTGAGAGGCCATCATGGGACTGATCTAGATCCCTGAAAGTGGATGTCAATGGAGAGGCCTGGGCACCCTATGGGTCCTCTGGTGGTGGATCAGTGTTTTTCCCTGGTGTAAGAGAAGACTTTGGGAGCCTATCTCACATGAGAGAATGCTCTCTAGGCCTGGATACGTGTGGGAGGGCCTGGGCCTGGCCCAGGATGATGTTGTGGATTTTGGGGAGCCCCCCCCGTGGAGGGGGGAGGAGAGCTACTAGGGGGCTGGGGAAGAGGTAGAGGGAAAAGGGATTGAAATGTGAAATTATGATTTTGTAAAATTTAAATAAAAATAAAATTAATGAATTCAGAAAAAGAAAAACAATAAACTCTTTCTAGGAGATAGTCATATTACTCTTATTTTTCCAAACCTGTAACAGACATACATTTTGAGTAAAACAAATTACATTTGACAGCCAAAAATATGTTACAGTCAAATTCTGCCAAATATATTACATATTAACATTGAATATATCTGTCATTCACTGTGAAAACATCATTACTGAGCTTTAGCCCAAAGCCTTGATTGATTTTGACTTTTTAAAATTTGAGATGCATCTGCAGAATTATATGTTTATAGGCCCACTGGTACAAATCCTGGAACTCCAACGACAGATCTGCATATAGGGTCTTGACATATCATGAAATATAGAACCTTAAGAAAGAATTGAAGTAGCCATTTTCATTTTTATAGCAAACATTCATACTCAATTGAAGAAAAGGAGAAGTTGTCTATTATAGCAAAAAAAGGCCAACATAAAATTCACAAACACATGTTTTATAATTACATTAGTATTATGTTTTCACAAAGATATTGTGGAAATTCATATAAGGTTTGAACTCACTTAATTAGTATTTATAACAAAATAATTTACCCAAAGATATGACAATGTTCTATAATGATTCAATACTGAGTCAGCAATAAGAAAATATAATTAGGACTCTATAAAGGTGTATATCTATGAAAAAGAGTAAAATAAATATGTAGGCTTACTTTTTCTCATAAATAAAGAAAAAATTAATATAGAAACAATTGGTTCATATGGTCGAATTTCTTAGGTGGATGATTGTTCTTCCCTGCTCTGAATAATACAAATTCCAAAGTAAAACTTTATTGAAAACCAAAGTATAAAATGGGGAAGTATTTCATAATAAGAAGTGAAATATTTGAAAACATTTATTTTTCAAAACATTTGGGGACCTTGGTTTACTTTACCATCATTAAGCAGCTTTGCTTCTGGGCACGTGTTTTCACTTTTGTCATTGTAAAGAGTGCTGATATTTTGGGCCAGATAACTTATTGTGGAGAATTGTCTTTTGCATTATATGTGAGGGCCTTAATCAAAGGGAACAGTAATATGGCTCAGTATGAAAAGACACTTGCCACCAAGTCGGATGATTTGAATTTAGTCCCGTAAACCCATGTGGTAGAAGGCTGTCCTCTGACATCGACAAGCACACCCCTACACATACAGTGGAGGATGGATGCATACATATGCATGCTTATGTGTGCAAAATCCTCCCACACACAGACTAAATAAATAAATCTTGAATTTAAAAAGAAACAAATAAAAGCAAGTAAGTGCCAAACATTTTTCTGTGATTCTATAAAATTTCTCAAACCAAAAATATTGACTAATTTTGATATGAATAAAATATAATAGATTTGTCATTTGTAAAGACATTAGATTCTTTCTTAGTTTTTGGACTGATGAAATCATATAAAGGCTACTGCAATGCCCTTAATAATTTTGTTTTTCATTACACATATATGTATACATGTCATTGTTGTATCAGACATAGATGTTTAAGTAAATTCAAACACTTTGTTTTAATAATAATTTAATAAAATATTTTAAAATTAAAATGAGCAAACTTGTATACATTTAGGAATTGATAGTTTAATTGATAGTGGAAAATGCTGTAATTGAACTGATTGCTCAAGAAAAAAAGACAAGGAAGGAGGCAAAGTAAAGAAAGATACTAGCTGTAAAATAGTAGAGACAATGTTAAATCATCATTTAGCTATGTCCATCAAACTCAACATATTATCTTAGAAAAGGACTTATTATAGTATATATAGATCTTTCATCCTTTGAAAAGTAGTAATCACAGATTATACTCTTTCATATTTAAATTTATTACAGATATGTAATTAACCAAAGATAACAGAACTGCAGATTCTGTAGATAGTAAATGGGGTTCCAAACAGGAGAAATTGAGGCTTACTTTTCTCATCTGGTAGTGTGCACAGGAGGCTTCCTGCTCCTTAAACACTAATCAGTAGGGAAAATGCTTGCAAGTGAATAGCTGCTTGATGACTTCATATTACAAGTTTCAAGTATGTGAAATTCTCAATAAAGTTTTACTATGAAGTTCAGAGATTAACCAAGAGCAACTGTAACAGTCTGAAATGGTTGTGGAGTCTATGGGACCTCATTGGTAAAATAAAACAAAACACAAAAAACAAGAGACATCATTCCTGGTAGGGGGCTTTTTATTTAGTAGCATTGTTATCTGCTTGGGTCAGTGTCCCCATTATAAAGCAACTCCAATCAAACTCATTTTATATATGGATATTTATACATTTTAATAAGCTCCTACTGTAGTAGATTTCCACATGACTTCTCCTGATGGGGGAAATACTTCTGTGTATTTTTATCTTATTGATTGTTAAATAAAATACTGTTTCGCCAATGAGACAGCAAGTTAGATGGGACTAGGAGACAAAGAGGATTCTGGGAAATGTAGTAGATAAGTGGTGATCCAGGCAGGAAGTGACATAACAAGGAGACTCATAGTTAAAGAAGGAGAAACAGGAAGTGTCCCTTTTTCCCCTTGCTCCTCCAGCAGCACAATGTGATCCACTGGCAAGGAGGGACGCCAATAAGGCATTCGATGAGATAAGTCTTATAAAATATATAGATTTATGATAATTAAGACTGAGCTAACAGATGAGGAATCCTAGTCATTGGCCAAGCAGCTTTGAACCTAATACAAGTTTCTGTGTATTCATTTGGGCCTAAATCGGGCGGGCGGCTGGCATAAAGCTCACATGTGGCTTGGCAGCTTTTAGCAGAAAGATTTATTGCAACATTCTCCAAAATGATTTTACTCTTAGTTATCCATTCCCACAGTCATTTCTCTAACATCTAACACCCCCTTTAAACATAGTTGAATCATTTTCCCCCTTCTTTGTTCATAACATATTCTTTTTTTAAATTTTTTATTTAATTTTTACAAATTATAATTTCACATGTCAATCCCTTCTCCCTCTCCCCCCCCCCAATCCCCCACCATTCCATTCCCCCCTACTCCCCATAGAGGGTAGAGCCCTCCACGAGGGCTCCACAAATTCCACTACATCATCCTGGGCCAGGCCTAGGCCCTCCCCCATGTGTCCCGGATGAGAGCATCCCTTCACGTAGGATGGGCTCTCAAAGTCCCTTCTTCTTTTTCATTAATTTATTTAGCTCATAAATACAGTCATGCACAATTATGATACACAATACAGTATGTTCACAATGGCATGGCTAAATTAAACCAATTAACATGTTATATCACACATATTAATCATTTTTGTTTTGAGAACACTTAAAGTATACTATCTCACAACTTTTAAAATATAGCATATTTTTAAACCTTACTTATCATGCTCTCAGTAACTCAAGACTTCACAGAGTCCATGCCTCTTGTCCAACTGCAGTTTTATATCCTTAAACCAATCATTTCCCCATTGTTAAAAACCCACATTGAAGCCTAATAGCCACAATACTGATCTCTGTTCCCATAAGTTCATCATTTCTAGGTTACACATAAAATTGAAATTGTGTGACATTTGTCTTCCAGTGTGTCACTTATTTATTTATTTTTTTGGCAAGCATATAACTTTACTACTTACTAAAGATGAAATCAAATTTGCATGATCATCTCACTAGATGCTGAAAAAGCCTTTGACAAAATCTAACACCCCTTCATGATAAAGGTCTTGGAGAAATCAGGGATAACAGGAACATACCTCAACATAATAAAAGCAATATACTGCAAGCCAACAGCCAACATCAAATTAAATGGAGAGAAACTCGATGCAATTCCTCTAAAATCGGGGACAAGACATAGCTGTCCACTCTCTCCATACCTCTTCAATATTGTCCTTGAAGTCCTAGCTAGAGCAATAAGACAACAAAAGGAGATCAAGGGAATACAAATCGGAAAGGAAGAAGTCAAATTCTCACTATTTGCAGACGATGTGATAGTCTGCATTAGTGACACGAAAACTCTACCAGGGAACTCTTACAGCTGATAATCACCTTCAGCAAAGTGGCAGGATACAAAAAAAAAAAAAAAAAAAATCCGTAGCCTACTATACACCGATGAAACATTGGTGGAGAAAGAAATCAGAGAAACTTCACCCTTTACAATTGCCACAAACAACATAAAGTACCTTGGGGTAACACTAACCAAAAATGTAAAAGACCTGTACCATAAGAATTTTGACTCTCTAAAGAAAGAAATTAAAGAAGTTACCAGAAATTGAAAAGATCTCCCATGCTCTTGGATAGGTAGGATCAACATAATAAAAATGGCAATCTTGCCAAAAGTAATCTACAATTCAATGAAATCCCCATCAAAATCTCAATCCAATTCTTCACAGACCTTGAAAGAACAATTCTCAACTTTATATGGAGAAACAAAAGACCCAGGATAGCCAAATCATCCCTATACAATAAAGGAACATCTGGAGGCATCACCATCCCTGACTTCAAGCTCTATTACAGAGCAATAGTCTTGAAAACAGCTTGGTATTGGCACAAAAATAGACAGGTAGAACAATGGAATAGAATTGAAAACCCTGATATTACCCCACGCACCTATGAACACCTGATTTTTGACAAACAATCCAAATTTATACGATGGAACAAAGAGAACATCTTCAACAAATGGTGCTGGCATAACTGGTTGCAGACATGTAGAAGACTGCAGTTAGACCCAAGCCTATCGCCTTGCACAAAACTTAAGTCAAAATGGATCAAAGATCTCAACATAAATCCAGCTACACTGAACCTATTAGAAGACAAGGTGGGAAATACCTTTGAATTAATCGGTACAGGAGACTGCTTCCTGAACATTACACCAGTAGCACAGACAATGAGGTCAACAATTGATAAATGGGACCTCCTGAAACTGAGAAGCTTCTGTAAAGCAAAGGACACAGTCAGCAAGTCAAAATGGCAGCAGACTGGGAAAAGATGTTCAAAACATATTCTATCCCCTCTTGCTTGAAAAATCTCCCACTCCATTATGGCCTTTTATTGGTTTCCTAATTTGTGTTGCTATTCCAAATGAGACAAACATTATGTAAGGCTTAAAAAGTAACTTTTATATGTGACTTTCTGGGCCTGGATTACCTAACTCAAGAAGACTGTCTCCAGTTCCATCAATTCACATGTAAATAGGATATTTTTTTCTTTTCTTAACAACTATACAATACTTCATTGTGTAAATGTACCATATTTGCATAGTTGATGGATGTCTATGTTCTGTTTCCCAGTTATTGTGAACAGAGAAGTACTGAGCATGGAAGAGCAACTGTCATTGTAGTAAGAAGTGGTTCTGCTGTTAAAGGGTGGGGCTCGCAAACAATAGAAGATAACTCACATTGGAAAAAAGGGTAAAGCTTATAACATTTTCAAAAACATCACTTGACACATCTGATTATATTACAGTCACATTCATTCTCTTTGAAAGCTTTTGCTTGACAATTTCAGACTTCCTGACAGGGCATTCTGATTCTTTCTACCCCATCCTCATTTACCTTCTACCCACTTTTGTCAATACAACACCACCAACTTGTCCCCTTTTTACATTCATGACTTTTTGTTTTATGTCCCACCAGGTTTAACAAGTACCATCTTTATGACAATGGATTTGGAATTATGCCTTCGAGATTGGTAAGATCCTCACTGGCTACGAAACTGAAGATAATAGATAGAATTCATAATTTACAATTTTTTCCAAGGAAAAAATTCCAAGAGAGGATGAGTTCACATGTTAAGTAGACTAGGGAACTAGGGGAAAAAGAGGAGATCTGCAAACCCCTAAGCATATTTTCAGACCCATGGCCTATGAACACTTCAACCTTGTTTGTGAGCCAGACAAGTGGTTTATTCCTTCCCATACCACGCCCCCACCACCACTCCACATCATTGAATATCTCCAAACCCACACATCTAGTTCCAAACCTGTAGCCTATGATCATTTTTGGTTCTCCAGTGTCTTTGCCAGCTAAGTCCCTTTTTCCATTTCCCTGCCCTCTCCCCAGCATACCCTCATTTCCAAACCCTTGAGACAAATATGGTTTGTAGGGTATTTGAGGGACCATGGGGAAACCTAACACATTAGAAGCTTCTAAATGCATATACATGTATGAAAGAAATCTAAATGGAATCATCAAAGAGTGGAGGAGACAAAGGTCCAACTATACATCTCCTAGCACCAAATGAAATTTCCAGTGCCAGAAATTGGTTACCTCTAATTTAATTCTTAGCCAAAGGGACTCTATTTGAGTCCCCAAACAACCTAGGGTATTGCCAATCATATTGGTAGCTCTTCACAAAATAATGTAGGACCCTATTCCTGAGGACAACACCTACACAGCACATTGAACATGAACAAGTCATGTTGATACCTACCTAGAACCTTCACCCTTGTTCCTAGTTCTAGAATAAACTATGAATGCTATGAGAGGAGAAAGATAAACACCAACCAGGCAACAAATTTTTGATCTACAATGGTGACCTACATGTCACAGAACAAAAGTTGTGCCATTTCTGATTGGATTTAAGGTCCATTCTATGAGTTGTAAAACTTGATACTATAATTGATACTGTTTAGGAACCAAGAACCTGAGATTAGATAAGCCATGGCCCTAGGGGAAAATCAAATACAGAAGTTCAGCCCAAATACATGTAACAATAAAATGACTCCTAACAACATTCTGCCATATTCATAGGTCAATTCTTCCATAGTCATCATCAGAGTCTTCATCACTTCTGACTAGTGTTCCTAGACCTGGCAGGTACCCTGCACACTTTCAGAAGAGAAAGGTAAACACTAACACATTTAAAAATACTTGAACTGAACTTCATCACCTTCTTCTATATTTATTGGATTTTTGGAGCCTATGTCCTATGAAGGGATACTCTGTCCGCCTAGACACAGAGAGGAGGGCCTCGGTCCTGCCACAAATGATATAACATACTTCGATGATTTCCCATAGAAGGCCCCACGTTCTCTGAGGAGTGGATGGGGAGAGATGGGGAGATGGTGGAGAGAGTGTGATGACAGGAGGGAGTGTGAGGACAGGAGGGAGAGGGAACTGGGATTGGTATGTAAACTAAAATTGCTTTTAATTTAAATAAAATAAAACCCATGAATATTCAATGGTGATCTGCCTACAAGATATGCTGGTGTGATAATGGCACAAAAGTAGTGTGAACACTCAATCAGTGCCTTATTGGAATTAAGACCTACTCCATATGGTTGTTCTCATGCTTGTCACTAGCTTTGTAGACAAGAACATTAGAATAGGTAGACTGTAGAGCTAGGAGAAAATCAAATACTACTCTACTGCTAAAGGAACATAGTGATAAAACAACTCCTAACAATATTTAACTACATCCATAGATCAGGGTCTTACTCAGTCATCATCAGAGAAGGTGTCCTCTTGCATCAAATGGGAACAAATACAAAGACCTATAACTGGACAATGTGAATATATTGTGAGACATTGGAACTCTCAGTCCTAAATAGGATGTCTGTGCCAATTCCCTCTCTTCAGGGTTCAGGGTTCAGTGAACTCCGAAGAAGAGGAAGCTGAACAATTTTTAAGCCGGTGGTATCAAGGAAAAATGCTTTCTAGACACTGTCAGAGTGATACATATGAATTCACAGAGACTGTCAGTAGTGACAGCAAGGGCTGCAAAAGTCTAAGCTGGATGGCCTTTAAGTACTGAGAGTGGATATGGATACAAGGTCCAAATTCCTAACCTAGAAGCAATCTCTAATTGATAAAAACTCACAAAGGACAAAAATCAATTTTCGCTACTGAGTCACAATGGGTACAGAAAGCATACCTAAGGGTAGGCCTCATGTCTAACATTAGATGACCAAGACAAACTGAACTCAATTGTGTTTTTGAAGAACATTTTTGTTTTCTCATAATGCTTTGTCTGGGCTTTCTCATTTTCTTTTTTAACCTTACAGATGTTTTGTTTATATGTTATGGATTCTGACTCAGTTTTTATTGGTTTTCTGTGTATCTCAGCATCTCATGTATTTCTTGTGCTTTTTATTTGCCTCTTGTTTGCTTGTTTTTGGCCTATTCTAGTGGGGGTTTTTTGTTGTTGATGTATCATATACTTTCATGTTGTCAGGCATCTCAATGTTGTTTACAACATAACAAATGTTATGACTATTAGAAATTCATGTACTTTGGATATAAGTATCCTCAAAGTCTTCTGTTTTGAATGTTTAGTACTATTGGGAGGTTATTAGATCAAAAAGTAACTAACTTCATCCATGAAATGGGCTATTACAAGAAGAATAAAATGGGCTATTACAAGAAGAATAAAATTGAAGAATTAAGTAACTGGGAGAACCGTTTTAAAGGTAAAATTTCTTCCTGGCTTTTGTCCAGTCCTTCTTTCATTTCCTTCCTAGCTCCCATGAAGTATGCTGACTTTTGCACTTTACTGTTTTGTTATCAGGACTCCAGCTTGCCACAGATCTAAAACCTGTAGAATGGGTCATGTTCTACAGCCTCTAAAACCATTAGCCAAAATGTCTTTCCTCCTTTTAAATTGATGTAGTCAGAAAACACACATATACACTTATACAAACTTATGTTTGTTAGTGTCTAATAAGCTTTTTGCAATATTCATATCCACTAATAAAATGGTAGCATGAGCTTCAAATACCCATTTTTAAAAACACAGTAAAAAAGAATCCTCTGAAATATTAACTAACAGTAATTACTTCTGTAATTACTGCACTGGAATTTGGGAAAATAATCAAAGTTTCCAAAGTTTAATAGCTCTAAGGAAATGGTACTGTAAAAAAATTATGACATTTTATAGGAATGACTGACTGTTTTCAAATAAACTTAAAATATAATGAATTCTGTCAATACAATCTCAATTCAAAGGGCAAAATGCAATAAGGTCCTTTTAATAATTGAGACAGTTATCAGCAAAAGTTCATATTATGATCTTTCAGATTGCTAAACAGAGCTACATTTAACATAAAACCTCTTGATTCCTGCTTGCTTATTTGGGCAGGTGAGTTGGGTGGCAGGAGGTTGAGACAGAGTGTCAATTTGCAAGGATAGCCAAAAGCTGCCTATAGCTAAAGCTGTTCTTGAGCTCTTGTTCATCTTGCCTACACTCCCATATTTCTGTAATGATCTGTTTGCACCACCACACCTAGTTAGTTTCTTTATTTTAAGATGTAAAATTCTTAGCATTAATTAGGAAAATAATTCCAAAAGTTGAAATTCAATCTTTATAATTTAGGAGATCAGATAACACTACTTAGCCATTAAACTGCAATTTTCAAAAACAAAAATAAAAACTTATTTTCCTAACGTGTAAAATGATATTGACCCTATTGTACTTGAAGATTAAAATCTTCTGGCAAAAATCATCCACCTAAAATGGAGACTGTATTTTTCGCCTTTAAAACTCTTCAGAAATATAAATAGAAAGAGTACACAGCACACTCAAATGCATGTTTTATACTCTAATATAATATAATTTTATTGAATGTGTCAGGTAATACCTGGAGTTTCACTTATAAGTGCATAGTATGCCGAGAGGGAAAAATGCATACTTAAAATGAGCTGAGATAGTTGTCAACATGTACTTAGGAGAAGGATGCTGTCTATTCTTTTAGCAAAATAGCGGGGATATTACTTGTTAAATGTTCAAATATTTATCTAAATATGAACTTAAAAGTAATCCTCATTAACTAAATAAATCTAAGATACCATAATCCATTTAGGTAATACAAGAAACTAAATACAGTACAATTGCAATATCAGAATTTTAGGTGGGCTTTTATTATTATCTTCTTGTTTATCTGATAATATCATTTTCTCCTTCCTTTTCCTACCTCCAAACCCACATAATAAACACACACACACATACACACACATGTTAACCAGCCTTGGATGTTGCCTAGGTTTCCACCACTAACCCGATTATTTAGTGGATCTTAAGTCCAATTAGAGACCTGTTAGCTTCTCTCTCTCTCTCTCTCTCTCTCTCTCTCTCTCTCTCTCTCTCTCTCTCTCTCTCTCTCTCTCTGTCTCTCTCTCTCCCTCCCTATTCCCGTGTGTGTGTGTGTGTGTGTGTGTGTGGTGTGTGTGTGTGTGTGTGTGTGTGTGTGTGTGTGTGTGTGTGTGTGTGGTGTGTGTGTGTGTGTGTGTGTGTGTGTGTGTGTGTGTGTGTTGTGTGTGTGTGTGTGTGTGTGTGTGTGTTTATTGGGTTTGGAGGTAGGAAAATGTTACTTGTAAGTGTATGTTTTCAGGTCTTATCATCTGATATTGGATAACCAATTGCTGTCCTCCTCCCTAGGAAGTCACTTTCCTCAGCACTCAACATTTCTTAGTTTTCTGTACTACTTTGTATACTACACTTGCTGCCTTTCCCTGTGCATGTTAAAATGTATATTTGTTTCTGTCATTATTCTCCTCATGTTAAGGCAATTGTGGTTGTGAGATTTTATGGGTATAGTTTCAGATGTTTCGAGGAAACAAAACCACACAGCAAACTAGATGTTCCTCTGGCTTAAGCCTTAGATTCAGGAGTAATTGTTGTTGATGTATCAGTTGGGACAGGCTTCTCAACTCTGCATTTTTATTAGTTGTCATCTGTTGCTAAAAGAAGTGTCCATTGCTGTACTAGAGCTATGTTGTTTTTATTACTATGGCCCTGTAATATTTCTTGAAAACTGGAAATTTAATCCTTCCTGCATTTTTCTTTGTGCTCAGGATTGTTTTGGCAATCTGTAGTATTTTTGTGGTTTCATGGTAATTTTAGGATATTAGTTTTTCCTATTTCTGTGAAGAATAAGATGGGTATTTTGATTGGAACTTTATTAACTCTGTAAATGCTTTTGATAAAATATTTATTTTCACAATATTAATTCTACAAAATGCATGAGCATGGGATTACTTTAAATTTTCTACTGTCTTTATCTCTTTATTGAGAGGATTAAAGTTCTTTTATGTAGTTCATTAACTTACTCGGGTAAATATATGCCTAGGTATTTTATTTCCTTAGAGATTATTATGAATAGGAGTGTGTCCATGATCTCTTTCTCTCATTATTTATTTTTGGTGAATAGAAAAGTTTTTTATTTGGGCAAGATGATTCTGTATCCAGCCACATTGCTGAATTTAATTATTTTTTATAAGTTTTGTGATAGAACATTTGGTTAGGTTGGATTTTTATGCACAAAGTATACATATACATACTATGCCTTCCTCAAGAATAAAGAATCAGCTCTTTTTGACAAGCCTTTGAGAAATACATTGATGAAAGTAAATTTAGAATCCATTAGGAGTGTTTTTATTATGTTGTCATTAATAATCATGCTATACATAATTTTGAGAACTTAATATGTTTGGTCTTTACAAATGTCATCTCATTTAGCACTTAATGTCCTATGTGGTAGATGAAATTATTTCCGTATTTCACAGATTCAGAAAGTTGTGCAAATAAATTAGTTTTCCTGAGATGCTATGCAAAACACAAGAAATGAATTATAGATGCCACAGTTTTAATGGCTAAGAACTATTGTTGTAGAAGTTATGATATCTCCTAGAACATGCATTTTCTTGAGAAGTAGCAAATCAAAATAATGAATTTGATTTACCACTGTGGAAACTTCAAGTGTTTTAAAAGAGTTTTACATCATATTTTTATTTAATTTTTAAGTATAGCTGTGTCTAAAGTTGGAAAACACACCTGTTCAACCTAAACTGTATTGCTTGAAATTACAATAATAAAAAAGAAATGAAAATCTAAATTTGTAACTCTGATTCACGCATATACTGATTGAATATTGTATAATCTGAAAAATAATAAAAAGATTTGACCTTGGGGGCTGGAGAGATGGCTCAAAGGTTAAGAGCTCTGGCTGCTCTTCCAGAGGACCTGAGATCAATTCCCAGCAAACATGTGAATGGTTCACAACCATCATATAACAAAATCTTGGGCCCTCTTTTGGGATGCAGGCATACACACGTGGGTAGAACACTGTGTGCATATTAAAGAAAAAATTCAAAATAAAATTTGACCTTAAATATGTAACTTTTGGAAAACATAATAATATTTAAGACAAAAAGATAAACTTTTGATGGGGAAGACCTACTTCCTGTGTAACTGATGAAAACAATTCAAGGATATTTGAAACTTTTCAGCAAATTAGAAAGCTAAACTAATAAAATGTTTACAAAACTCCAAAAGTAACTCAGATTTTAATATGCAATATGCCATACACATATTAGCAAGATTATAAGAAATATAATTGATTTTAAGTTTTACACATGTAGTGATTTTAAAATCTGAACTAACTTATCTTCTCTTAATTAAAATATAAGCAGCATTAGATATTATAGGCTTATTGTAATAGCCAGAAGGGCATTTGCTATAGATGCTTTAGGTAAGTTCATAATGGTAATACTATTTTAGAAGAGTAAATTTTATTGAGATATAAAGTTATTTACATATATATATATCAGATAGTATATAGATGTATAAATACTTAAAGATATAAGTGAACATAAATCAATTTCATTCACGATGATGGATAAAAAAGAAACTACAAAATGTAATACCACTTTTAAATATAAAATTTAAATAATGCTGCCACAGGAAGATATCAAATAGGAGTTTTGTAATTGTTCATATGCTTTATTCAGTTTGTAAACTGAGTAATTGCAACTGCCTTAAATTGCAAAAGGTAATCATTCCTCCTACAGTCTTTTGTACCACATGTTATCACATTATAATGAATATTAATAGTTCTATTTGTGTCTGTTGATATTACAATCTATTCTTTCTGCCTTAGCTTGATCACTTCCATACATTGTACAAATTATATCCTGCCCTTATGAGCTCCTATTATTCCTCTCCACTCTTGTCAATAATGCCAGCTTGCATTGTACTTTCACTTTTAACACTAATCTTTGTTGACTTGTGGCAATTTATGTATACATATATGTTCTCTTAGTGCAAGCAGTTATTTCCAATTTGTACCTTTGCTATTTACTTAACATTAAATTGTAAAGCAGTGGTTCTCAAGCTGTGGTTTGCAACCCCAATGGTATTCTTCATATCAAACATTAACATATAATTCATAGCAATAGTGAAATTATAATTATGAAGCAGCAATGCAAATAATTTTATGGCTAGGTGTCACCACAACATGAGTATTAAAGGGTCACACCACCAGGAAGGGTGAGAATCACTGGTGTAGAGGGTATCACATCATCCTTTCTACAATCAAAAATAATTGCAATATCTCCAAACATTCAAATATAAAATTCACTAAGGGTACTATCACTGGCTAGTTTTCCACTTGAGTTGCAATACTACACATCTCTGAATAAAGTTTGATCCAATAAGGGTATCTAACTCAAAAATATTATCAGCTTCCCATACTTAGAATCTACTGAAAACTTAATTTCCAATGCCAAATATTTTAATTACTTCTTTTCATTTGACCTTAGCTCCTTCACCCATCTCTGAATTTGCTTAATCACTCTATAAAATTACATCTCAAAATAATAGAATATTTAATTTACATGAAAGCCAAAAATAGTTAAAGAAAATCATAAAATTATACTTCAATTGCATCTTTAGTGTCAGTAATTACATTTTATTATCCTATTTCATTCACATTCATACCCTCTCAAATGACTGTTTTATATTTTTCCTCACTTCTGACTATCCAAATGTCTCGATCCCATTCTCACTATCAACAGGAATTCTTTCTGGCTACAGCATTGTGGAAATTGATGCATTTAAAAGAAACCCACAGAAACAGCTGACCTGACCTAGTGAGAGCACAGAGACCTTAGTCGTAAAGCTGGGGAACCAGCAATGTACCAAACCAAGCCCTCTGAATGTGGGTGCCAGCTAGGAGGCCAGGGCAGTCTATGGTACCTCTAACAGTGGAGCCAGTATTTATACCTAGAGCAAAAATGGACTTTGGGAGCCCATTACCTATGGAGGGATACTATTTCAGCCCAGATACACGTAAGAGGGCCTAAGCCCTGCCCCAAAGGATGACAGAATCTGATGGTCCCCATGGAAGTCCTCACTATACTTGGGGAGTGAGTGGGGCGGTTAGGGGTTGGTGGGGGGCATGGGAAGATGGAAGGGAGAGGGAACTGAGATTGATGTGTTCAATAAGATTGTTTCTAAATAAAAAAAAAAACTGGAAAAAAATGAGATCACAGACAGTGAGGACCTTGCTAAACAATAAAAAAAGAGTAATTCCAAAGACATTATCTGCCATTTACTTTACTTTTCTTACTTTTTGCCTCATAAAAACAAATAATTCATCATTTTTCTCTTATAGTGTTGGGAAGAAAAATTCATCCCCCACAGAGGTTTGTATTTTCATCTGTAGAATCTGGTAATATGTTATCTCACATGAAAAATTAAATATAGAGTTGTGGTTAAGAATTTAATAAAAAACGGATTTTTCTTTAACCTGAGTGGACACAATGTAATTACATTAGTCCTCTGAACACAAACGGGAAAAAAAGTCATAACAAAAGATGTTATGATTGCAACAGTGCAGGACAGAAGCAGTTACTGGTACTGAAGAACAATGGAATAACCAGTCAAGGGATACAGATAGCCTCCTAAAGTTATGAAAAGCATTCAATGAGCTTCTACTTCAAACATCCAAAAATCATATGTTCCTCTGAGTACCTTGATTATAAGAGCTTTGTAAATAATTTCCAGAATTGTAACATTATGTTTACTGTTGTAAATAATGAACTTTATGATAACTCTCTATTTAAAAAATGGAAAACATTTTTCTTAAAATAGCATTATATTTTCCTTAATTGCATTATTTAAAAATACACTCCCCTGTAATTATCCAATAATAAAAATTATCTTTGTCTCTATTCTTTTCCTATCTTGAGTTCAATTTATCATCCACTTAATATTAAACTATTCAAAAAGATAATCTTCAGCTCCAACTCATTTCTTCATTTTATTTCTTACAATCATTGAAATTACCAACATAATAAGTTTCTCAGGATTATAAGATTGCTAAATTAATAGTTTATATTCAGTGATATTCTTATTGAGTTGTCACTAGTATTTAAAATCATTTAACATACTAACTTTATGGATACATTTTTGTCTCTGGCTTTCTGGAGAGCACATTATTTTTGTCCTAATTATTCAGATATATCTTTTCTCTCTCATTTGGAAAACTTAAATATTTTCACAAAATTTATTAAAATATTCATAGTCCTCTCCATGGTGTTTCTTCACACTTTACAAGTTTTATTTTAACTGAAATATCTTCAGTGTTTATTCATTAATTTATCATTTTAAAGTAACAACTCTTAAATATATGTCTTTAGTGTTAAATCTTAGCTACATAGTTGTATATACAATTGACAATCACCTTTATTTTGGTACCACTCGGCATCTCTGGAAACAATCATCCTGCTTGAGATAATCCAGACAAAAATTACAAACACTTCATTTTCTCTTATATAAGGATATTAGCTTTTAAGCTTTGAATTCATGTGTTTCAAAATTAACAATAGACATTATGAATCTACTTATGTGCTAGTATGTTGAAAGAGGGGTGGATATTTCAAGGAAGGAGAAATAGAGTATATTATTATGAAGAGATAAAGGTGAAACTAGCATAGGAGGATAAATTTGAAGGGAATAGAAAAGTAGGGTGAAGGAAAGACTATGGAAAAAGACAACAAGAAGTAAAAGCATTTGGAAAGTTATATTGGAATCAGCTACTGTATATCAGGTTTTCTTGTATCATCAGCCCCCAAATCATGAGACAGAGACTTATAAGTACTTATGAATGTTTGGCCTTAATTTAGGCTTGTACCACTAACTCTTATAACTTATTATAACCTGTATCTCTTTCTACATTTTACCTCAGAGATTTTAAACCTTTCATTCACTCTGTATGTCCTAAATTCCTGCTTTCTCTAGGTCTGGCTGGCTGGCTGCTGCATGGCTGGTTGGACCCAGTGTCTCCCTTTATAGACAGAAGTTTCTGTCCCACCCAATCCCACAGCCATTTAGTTTCAAATAAACGCACAGGGGCTTATATTAATTATACATTGTTTGTTTAGCCTATGGCTCAGGCTTCTTATTGGCTGACACTCTCTTAATTATTAACCAATTTCTATTAATCTATGCATTTCCACCTGGTCTTGGCTTACCAGAGAATGCTCAGGTATCCTATCTGCCTGGTAGCTACATGGTTTCTCCCTGGTGACACACTCTCTCCATCCCTCTTACCTGACTTTGCCTAGGCTAGTAGCCCCACCTATACTTCCTGCCTGCCCATTGGCCAAAACAGCTTTATTCATCAACCAATAAGAGAAACATATTCACAGCATACAGAAAGACATCCCCCATTATCCCTCTCTTTCTTGCTCATTCTCTCCTGAGACTGAATTGCTCCTCTTAATTTTTCTAACTGCCTGCCAGTCCCTCCTATATCACTATAGTCTACCTACTAGTTATTTAGCTTTTTATTAGACCAATCAGGTGCCTAATGCAAGCAAGTAAAACAATGAAAGATATCTTTACATATTCTCTAAACAAATGTAACACATCTTCACATAGTTAAATAAATGCAGCATAGATAAATGAAACACATTTTTCCATTGTTAAACAATCATTCTGTAACACAAACCAATGTAATGCATCTTTATTTTGTTATGGAATATTAGTTTAAAATATGTGACATTTGTTTATGCTGTGGAATATTTGTGTAATGTTGCAAAGATGTGTTGCATTCTTTTATGTTGCATTTGTCTAACTCTGTAAGGCTGTGTTAATTTGTCTGCCTAAACCCTGATTGGTCTAATAGATAGATGAATGGCCAATAGTCAGTCAGGAGAGAGGAACAGGAAGGGCTGGTGGCCAGGGGGAGTAAATAGGGGGAGAAATCTAGTGAGGAGAGGTGGAGAAAGAAAAGGAGTAGGAAAACAGGATGCCAGGCCAGCTATGCAGCAATACAGCCAGCAATGGAGTAAGAATAAAAGAACATACAAAGCCCAGGGGCAAAATGTAGTTAAAGAAAAATGGGATAATTTAAATTAGAAAAGCTGACCAGAAACAAGCACAGCTAAGGCTGGGCATTCAAAAGTAAGAATAAATCTCCATGTATTTATTTAGCAGTTAGGTGGAAGGCCCCACAGAGTTAAAAATAAACAACTACATTACTTAGTTAAAAATTTTTCTGGAGGTATATACAAGATTAACTCAAAGAAAAATCAGTAGCCCTTCTATTAACAAATGATAAACAGGCTGAGAAATAAATAAGAGGAACTTTACCCTTTACAAAAGCCACAAATATAAAATAACATGGGTTCACTCTATCCAAACAAGTGAAAGACCTGTATGACAAGAACTTTAAGTCTCTAAAGAAAAATGGAAGAAGATAACAGCAAATGGAAAGATCTCCCATGCCATAGATAGGCACAGTCAACCTAATGATAATGGCAATCTTACCAAATGTAATCTACAGATTCAGTGCAAACTCCATCAAAATTCCAACACAATTCTCCACAGACCTTGAAAGAATATTCAACTTCCTATGGAAAAGCAACAAATCTAAAATACCTGATACAATATTGTACAATAAAGGAACTTCCAGAGGCGGCATCACCATCTCTGACTTCAAACTCTACTGTAGAGCTATAGAAATAAATAAACAGCTTGATGTTGGCATAAAAACAGACACAGGGACCAATGGAATAAAATTTAAGACCCTAACATTAATCCACATACCTATGAACACCTGATTTTTAACAAAGAACCCAAAATGGTACAAGGGAAAAAGGAAGGCATCTTTATCAAATGGTGCTGGCATAACTGGATGACAGCATGTAGAAGACTGCAAATGGATCTCTATCTATCGCCATACACAAAACTCAAGTCCAAGCAGATCATGGACCTCAACAATAAATCCAGCTACATTAAACCCATTAAAAGACAAAGCAGGACAATAGCCTTGAATGCAATAACATAAGAGACCACTTCCTAAATATAACACCAATAGGACAGACACCAAGAGCAACAATCAAGAAATGGGGACCTCCTGAAACTGAAAAACTTCTGGAAGGCAAAGGACATAGTAAAAAACAAAAAGACAAAATGGCAGCCTAAAGAATGGGAAAAGTTATTTACCAACCCCACATGTGACAGATGGCTGATCTCCAAAATATATGAAAAAACTCAAGAAACAGACATCAAAATACAAAATAATCCAATTAAAAATGAGGTTTAGAACTAAACAGGGAATTCTCACCATAAGAATTTCACCAGAAAAATGCAAAACAAAATGACTCTGAGACTAGCTAGATCATGGGATATACTTTTTGTTTTCATATTTTTATTTTATTGTACCTTTCTGTGTTTTTTGTTGTTTTGACAGTTGGATTTGTTCTTTTTTGAGAGAGATGGATGAGAGAGGGAGAGAGAAGGGGACAGAGGGAGGGAGAAAGGAGTAAGAACATGAAGGTGTGTGAGTTGGGAGGTGAGTGAAGCTTGGGAGGAGTTGGGAAATAGCAAAGAAAATGATCAATATACTGTATGTAAATTTAAAAAATTAAAACTTGTTATATGAATGTGCTTCTTTTGGGTATATGCCTAAGAGTGGAATTGCTGGATCCTGTTGTAGACTGATTCCCATTTGTTTTGAGGAGTCGCCATACTGATTTCCAAAGTGGCTGTACAAGTTGGCACTCCAACCAGCAGAGGAGAAGTGTTCCCCTTTCTCCACATCCTCTCCAACATGAACTGTCATTGGTGTTTTTTTTTTTTTTATTTTAGCCATTCTTACAGGAGTCAGATGGTATCTCAGAGTTGTTTTGATTTGTATTTCCCTGATGGCTAAGGATGTTGAACACTTTCTGATGTGTCTTTCAGCCATTTTAGATTCCTCTATTGAGAATTGTTTATTTAGTTCTGTACCCCACTTTTTAATTGGGTTGTTTGGTGTTTGGGGCTCTATCTTCTTGAGTTTTTGGATATTTTGGAGATCAGCCCTCTGTCAGATGTGGGGTTGGTGAATATCTTTTCCCAGTCTGTCGGCTGCTGTTTTGTCTTGCTGACGGTCTCTTTTGCTTTACAGAAGCTTCTCAGTTTCAGGAGGTCCCATTTATCAATTGTTGACCTCATTGTCTGTGCTACTGGTGTAATGTTCAGGAAGCAGTCTCCTGTACCAATTACTTCAAGGGTATTTCCCACTTGGTCTTCTAATAGGTTCAGTGTAGCTGGATTTATGTTGAGATCTTTGATCCATTTTGACTTAAGTTTTTTGCAAGGCGATAGGCTTGGGTCTAACTGCATTCTTCTGCATGTCTAAAACCAGTTATGCCAGCACCATTTGTTGAAGATGTTCTCTTTGTTCCACCATATAAATTTGGATTGTTTGTCAAAAATCAGGTGTTCATAGGTGTGTGGGTTAATATCAGGGTCCATTTCTATTTTTTATGTCCCCTGCCATTACTTAGAGGTACTTTGTCTTTTTTGGTTTTTTGAGACAGGGTTTCTCTGTGGCTTTGTAGGCTGTCCTGGAACCAGCTATTGTAGACCAGGCCAGTCTTGAACTCACAGAGATCCTTAGATGTATTTTTTACATGGAAACCCAGTAATCCGGCTAGCATTAAAATCAAGTAGGCAATCTTCACTGTCCCTCTTGGCATCTATTGCAAATTCTACACTATCATCAACAGCCCTATAGGAGACAACTAGCAGGGGTGTGTCCTCATTCTGCCTCCTTTCTCTGGGATCTCCATTAAAACTTGCTTCATACTCTGTTTTTCTTCTTCCTGTAAACACCCTTTTAGCACCCCATTCTAACCTCTCCCAGATTCTTTGTGTCAAGCAGCAATAGCTATAAATACTCCCTACCTAATTGTGTAGTGGTTACACTGGGCTACAAGTAAGATAGGCTGCCTTCACTCTCCTTTCTGTTTGCCATCGAAATTCCCCAGTCTCATCTGCAACCTTATAACCAACCATGTGCAAGCACATGTCCTCTCATTTCAACTCTATCACCTGGGTACTTGGCCAAATCTCATGGACCCAGCTTTCATACTTCATGAGAGAACTCTCAGTCGCCTCATCTAGCCCACTCCAATTCCTAATGAAATGGAAGCAGTAAGGAAAAGTCCTCCAAGCCAACAGAAATAGTTTAAAAAATAGTAAAAGCCATGGACATATGGATTCTGTGCAAAGTTCTACCTGACCTACAAAGAATAAATTCCAATACTCCTCAAATTTTTCCACAAAATAGAAACAGAAATATTGCTTAGTTCTTTTTATGAGGCCACAATAGCCCTGATATGTAAACTAAACAAACACTCAATATGGCCAGAAAATTATAGACCAATTTACTTCATAAAAACATATGCAAAAATTCTCAACAAAATTTTGCTAATCAAATCCAAAAAAACATCAAAAAGTTCATCTAGCATAACCAAGTAGGCTTCATCCCAGAGATGCCATAAGATTTGAACATATATAAACCTATAGATGCAGTGTACCATAAAAGGATACTGAAGAGAAAAACCACATGAACATCTCATTAGATTCAAAAAAGGCTTTTGACAAAATCAAACACCACTTCAGGACACAAAATGTCCTGGAGAGAGCATGGATACAAGGTGAATATCAACATAACATTATCTCAACATAGAAACTTGACATAATAAAGGTTAATTATAACAAGCCCATAGCCAACATCAACTTAAATGTAGAGAAACTCAAAGCAATTCCACTAAAATAAGGAACAAGACAAGGTTGTCCACTCTTTTTCTTGATATATGTTCAATATAGTAATTGAAGTCTTAGCTAGAGAAATGAGAAAACTAAAGGCAATCATGAGGACATGAATTGGAAATGAAGAAGTCAAAGTATTGCTCTCTGTAGATGATATGATTATATACATAAATGAGCCTTAAAACTGAGCAATACAGAAATGTTTAATATACTTAGTCAGCATGGAAACACAAATCAAAACAACTTTGAGATTTCTTCTTACACAAATCAGAATGGCCAAGAGGAATAAAATAAATGCCATAGCATGCTGGCATTATAGAAAGCAGTGTGGCATTTCCTCGGGAAGATGGGAAATGATTTACCTCAAGATTCAGATATACCACTCTTGGGCATATGCCCAAAGAAATCTATATCCTACTACAGAGACATATGTTCTTCCATTTTTATTTCTTCTCTATTTATAGTAACCAGAAATTGTAAACAGCCTAGATGTCTGTTAATGCATAGAAAATGTCGTACATTAACACAGCAGAATTACTCCACTGTTAATCAAATGAAATCAGGGAATTTGAAGGTACATGGCTAGAACTAGAGAAAATTACCTTGTGTGAGGCAACCCAGAAACAAAAAGACATATATTTTGTGTATTCATTTATATATAGATGCTAGCATTTAGGTCTTTGATAAACAGACTATAATCCATATGATCACAGAAACTGGATAAAGAGTAAGGTGCTAAGGGGGAGTAAAGGATTGCCCAAGGAAGAGGAAATACAATGTATAATTATGGGGAGCTTATGTGTGGAGATTGGATGTGATAATTAAATGGGGATGGTGGGGGAACAGAAAGGTGACAGAGTGTGTAAGGGGAGGGACAATTAAAACTAAAGCCAATTGTGGATTCATATGAAAACCTAACATAGTAGAATCTTAGTCAGATATATCATATATGAAAGAAATCTAAATGGACTGACCAAATAAAGGGAGAGGTAAAGTCCCAAATAGACATCACTTGACACCAAATGAAAGAGTCTCAGCAATGGGTTATATATAATTGAGTTGTTGACCAAAGGGGATACATGGAAACCCACAAACAACCCATTCTAGTGCCAAGAATTTTGTTTGCTTTCCCCCCCAAAAAAAAGTATGGCAACGCCCTATTGTTGAAGAAAACCTTTATAAAAACCATTCAACATGGAGAAGTCAAGTTGGTGCCTAAATAGAGCCTTCACCCATACTGACTAATGGACTCTTCATGTTACCAGAGGTGAAGGTAAATACTAAACCAGCTATATACCTTTAATCTTCAATAGTAAAGTACCTGCAGGAAAACTGACACAATGATGACACAAAACTTCTGAGATCAACAGTCAAATATGTGATGGATATTTGGGTTCTGTAAGGATGGATTCTGTAAGCTGGAACCCATCCTTGACACTACGAACTTGAAACTATATAGGCCATGTACCTACAGTAGACAAGTACTGCTATCTGCTTCAGGAACACACCAATAAAATGAACAATAATAGCATTCTGTTATTCTCATAGATAAGGGTTTAGCACTACCATTACCAGAGAGGCTTTCTCCTGCAGAAGATGAGAACTAACAAAGAAACTCAGAACTGGACATTGTGCAGAGGGTGAGAGACCTTGAAATACTCCATCATAATTAGAATGTCTCCATAAACTTCCCCCCTCAGGGTTGAATGAATTCTGCAGAAGAGGATGTAGAATAACTCTAAGAGACTGGGCGGGGGGAATGGAAGACACCAAGGAATCAAAGGTTTGTAATGCAACAGAGCTGACACACATTTCAATGCATGGAGATGGTAGCAGCATGCACAAGGGCTGCACAGGTCTAAGCCAGATGGGGTGCCATAAATGATAGTGGGAAGTTGAAAAACACTCTATCTCTATCCCAGATGCTATCATCAATTGACAAACCCTTTAAGGACAAATCAATTTTCTCCAGTGGAGTGTCACTGGATATACACAACATATATCAGGGCAGGTCCTACAATCAGCACAAAATGAACTCAATGGTATCTTAGGAGGGTAATAATGCTTTGTATGCAAATTTTTACAGGTCTTTTGCTGATACATTATGGTTTCTCATTTTGTGTTTTAAATGTGATTTCTGTGTGTATGAGTATGTGGTTCTGCATCTATGTGTGATTCTTGATATTTTCCTTTGCCTCTATTTTTTCTTCTTGTTTTATTTTATTCTGATTTATTTAGTTGTTTCTAGTTGTCTGGTTGCTAAAAAGAGTGAGGGAGAAAACTGGTGGATTTAGGTGGGTCAGAGTTAGGGAGGATCTGTGAGGACTTTGGAATGGAAAGACCATGATGAAAATATGTTGTATGGAAAAATTTATTTTCAACAAAAATTAAAATGGAAAATAATAAAATAAAAGTCACAGGTGAGGTTTTCAGACAACTCTTTCATCCATCTTATTCACTGCAGTATTTTCAAGCTCTGCATCCAGTTCAGCAAAATGAAATATTCTACTGTCAACAATACTGAATATTTTCTTTTCATCAGTATACACAAACACACAGCCAATGTTGTAAAGAAAACATATTGAAGTGGTGATAAAATAATCAAGCTCAATATTTCAAAAACACCCAAAATCTTTATGGAATACCAAACATTTCGGGAGAGTCAAAATAATTATTGAAAATATATAAATTTTCAAAAACAAAATGCCTTCAAATGTACCTATACCAAATGAGTAGATAAACAATCTTGGTTGTGCAAAAGTAACAAATTGAATATTTTTGCAGTTTACTCTCTTAGTTTATAAATAGATACAATCAAATGGAATAAAAACTAAAGAATTCTTGGACTTAGGGTGTGTCTTTAAGTTCCAGTTACCTTTAGTAGTACTAACTGCATCCTCAAA
Organism: Cricetulus griseus; assembly: GCF_003668045.3. Classification (NCBI taxonomy): domain Eukaryota; kingdom Metazoa; phylum Chordata; class Mammalia; order Rodentia; family Cricetidae; genus Cricetulus; species Cricetulus griseus. The sequence goes on along the minus strand of NC_048604.1, from coordinate 22,987,602 downwards.
ATATATGTTCACAGTGTGTGTGTGTGTGTGTGTGTGTGTGTGTGTGTGTGTGTATTCAGTGGTAGCTTTTTGCTTTTATCTGAGCTGTTTCTGTATGGTCCATTTAAATGACTGTGCATGTACACTGGCTATAGAATTAACAAATTAAATGAATGAGGTACAATCTGAAACAACTCAGAACAGTCTTTCTCCTACATAAAACAACCACAGTGGCCTTTTTCTCAGTTCTTCAGAACTATGTGAAAAACACACATTTTGCTTTAATTTTTCTCATGTAGGCAAAATCTAATCTCTACTGATACAGTAGTAACAATTAGGAAGATATTTTTCCTTGAAAAAATACAGCAGATTTGCCTAAATATTGCTAAGGGTTCTCTAGAGTGACAGAACTGATAGAATGAATCTATATAGCCCAAGAGGTGATAGTAAAGTAGTATATATAGACTGTGGTCTGGCTACCCCAATAAGGGTTGTGTCCCAACAGAAAGGCCAAGGATCTTGTAGCTGTTCATTCCACAAGGTTGGATGTCTCAGCTGCTCTCCTATATATATTGCAACCAAAAAAAGTATATAGGTTATAGTAACAGCAAAGGAATGTCTCCACAGCCAAATAGATGAAATTGCCTATGAGGATGAGAGCAAGCAGGTAGAAAGCAAAAGCTTTCTTCTAGGTCTTTTTCTGTATGTTGACACAAAAAGTTGTTGTTCTGATTTAAAATGGGTCTTCTAACCTCAAATGATCTGGAATTAAGGCTAATCTTTACACCTCAAATGATCCAATCAAGAATAATCCCTACATGTATGTCCAACTTCTTGGGTGTTATTTCATTCCAGATGTGGTCAAAATGACAAGTAAAGTCAGTCATCTCAGTCTATAAACAAATTTCTATTTCAATAAAACCATCTACAAAAACATCTGTGGATTTTTAGAAATTAATTTTATGTTACCAGTACATTTTAATGAAACAAATGATGTCATTGTCAGTGAATGATGAGATCTTGGTTAACTGGATAGCTATGAGGTAGGAAAGACCAACTTCTTCAAAGAGAAATACCCTAAACAAGAGGGAGAAGGGAATCTCAGAAGGTTCAGAAACTTTACAAAGCATGTGAGGTGTGTGAATCTCAGATATATCCAAAATTCACAAGAGTCTATTTGGTGTTCTGTAAACTTCTGGTATCTTCATAGGCACTTCCTTCTATAGGTTGGGAAAGTGTTCTTCTATGATTTTGTTGAATATATTTCCTGTGCCTTTCAGCTGATATTCTTCTCCTTCTACCCTTTTATTCTTAGGTTTGGTCTTTTCATAGTGTCCCAGATTTCCTAGGCATTTCGTATTATAAGTTTTCTGCCTTTAATGTTTTCTTTGACCAATGAATGTATTTCTTCTATCGTATATTCAGTGCCTGAGATTTTCTCTTTTTTTTTTCATTTCCAGAATTCTCCCAATTTGTATTTACTTTATTGCCTCTCTTTCAATTTTCAAGTCTTGGAGTTTTGTTTTTTCTTGTTTTTTTTTTTTTGGCTTTCTTTAAGGGATTTATTGAGTTCTTCCAATTTTTGCTTGTAATTTCCTCCATTTCTTTTAGGCAATTATTCATTTCTTATTTAAGGGCCAGTATCATCTTCATAAAATTTTTAAGGTCTTCTTGTTGTTGTTTTCATTCTCGTTCTCATTCTCCTCTTTCTCCTCCTCCTTGTTCTCGTTCTCGTTCTCGTTGTTGTTGTTGTTCTTCTTCTTCTTCTCCTCCTCCTCCTCCTCCTCCTCCTCCTCCTCCTTCTTTTCTTCTTCTTCTTCTTCTTCTTCTTCTTCTTCTTCTTCTTCTTCTTCTTCTTCTTCTTCTTCTTCTTCTTCTTCTTCTTCTGTGGTGGAATGTTCAGGTCTTCCTGATGAAGCAACACTAGATTCTGGTGTTTTGATAATGCTCTTTAGGTTGCTGAATGTATTCTTGCATTGACAACTACCCATCTTTTCTTCCCATTGGCAATGTCTGTGTCTCTTGATCCAAATCTCTCCATCCTCTCTCTTAGCCTCCTCTCTCAGTCCTCTCTATGCAGTAGATGTCTGTGCCTCAGGGAGCCACTGTCAATACGGTATCTCAGCTGTCTCTGGGCAGTAGATGTCTGTGTCCCATGGTGCCCCTGAGGATGTGGAAGATGTGTCTCTCTCCAACCTTGTAAAATATGTACTCATTGCTATGAACTTTTGTCTTATTACCACCTACATTGTGTCCCATAGGTTTGAGTATATTTTAATTTTCTTTATTTCTTACTTTAAATTAGTTTTATTATGAAATGTATTATCTCCTCCATCTATTGTGGTTAAAAGTTTTTGTTCTTTTTTTCCTTTTATTTTTAAAACAATATTACTTTACATACCAATCCAAGGTCCCTCTTCCTGATTTCTGAATTTTATTGTTGACTCAATTTTTAATACGTAGTAAGCAGCTCAGTTTGCATGAGTTTGTAAGCTTCCTGGATTTTTAGGCAGACATTTAATATGTGGAAGTCAAATACAATATAGGCTTTTACCTCAATTTCTTGTATCTGTTGAGAATTGATTTCTGATCAAGTATGTGATCAATTTTGGAGACAGTAGCATCTGCTGCTGGGAATAAATTACATTCTTCTCTATTTAAGTGAAATACTCTGTAATATGCTATGTCCTTTTGGTTTAGGAGGTCATTTATCTCAAACATTTCTCTGTTTAGTTTTTGTCTGGATGGACTGTCTATTGGGGAAACTGGGGTATTGAAGTCACACCCAATGAATGTGTAAAGGTCAATATCTAATTTAAGCTATAGTAGTGTTTCTTGTATGAAACTATCTGCCCTTGTGTTTGGTACATGGATATTAACAATTTCAGTACCAGTTACTCTTCTAATAGATTCAGTGTGGCTGAATTTATGTTGAGGTCTTTCATCCATTTGGACTTGAGTTTTCTACATGGCAATAGACATGTATCTATCTGCAGTCTTCTACAGGCCAGCATCCAGTTATGCCAGCCCAATTTGTTGAACATGCTTTCTTTATTCCATTGTATAACTTTAGTTTTTGTCAAAAATCAGGTGTTCATTGGTGTATGGGTTAATACCAGGGTTTTCAACTCAATTCCATTGGTCTACCTGTCTATTTTTGTGCCAATAACATGAGGTTTTCAGTACTATAGCTCTATAATAGTGCTTGAAGTAAGGGATGGTGATGCCTCCGGACATTCCTTTATTGTACAGGGTTGTTTTTTGCTATCCTGGGTTTTTTGTTTTTCCATATAAAGTTGAGAATTGCTCTTTCAATGTCTGTAAAGAACTGTGTTGGGATTTTGATGGGGATTGCGTTGAATCTGTAGATTGCTTTTGGCAAGATTGCCATTTATACTATGTTGATCCTAACTATCCAAGAACATGGGAGATCCTTTCATTTTCTGGTGTCTTCTTAGACACCAGTTCCTGAACATTAAACAAGTATCACTGACATTGAGATTGACAATTAATAAATGGGACCTCATGAAACTGAGAAGCTTCTGTAAGGCAAAGGACACAGTCAGCAAGACAAAATGGCAGCCCACAGAATATAAAAGGACATTTACCAAGGTCAAATATGATGTAGGGCTAATCTCCAAAATTTACAAAGAACTCAAGAAGCTGGTCTCTAAAACACCATACAATACAATTAAAAAGTGGGGTACAGAACTAAATAGACAATTCTCAATAGAGGAATCTGAAATTGCTGAAAGAAACATAATAAAGTATCCAACATCCTTAGCCATCAGGGAAATGCAAATCAAAACAACTCTGAGATTCCATCTTACTCCTGTAGGAATGGCTAAAATCAAAAACACCAATGACAGTTCATGCTGGAGAGGATGCAGAGAAAGGGGAACACTCCTCCATTGATGGTTGGAATACCAACTTGTACAGCCACTTTGTAAATCAGTCTGGCAGTTCCTCATGAAAATTGGAATCAGTCTATCACAAGATCGAGAAATTCCACTCAGGCATATACCCAAAAGAAGCACATTCATACAACAAGGACATCAGCTCAACGATGTTCACAGCAGCATTATTTGTAAAAGTCAGAACCTTGAAGCAACCTAGATGCCCCTCAACTTAAGAATAGGTAGAGAAAATGTGGTACATTTACACAGTGGAGTACTACTCAACAGAAAAAAATACAATGGAAAATTGAAAATCGAATGAATGGTACTAGAAGAAACCATTGTGAGTGAGGTAACCCAGATACAAAAAGACAAACATGGTATGCACTCACTCATATGTGGATTTTAGTCATAGAGCAAAGGATTACCAACAAAGGCTGGTAATCCAAACCACCAGAGAAGCTAGGAAACAAGGAGGACTCTAAGAGAGACATACATGGTGCCCTGAAGAAGGGGAAAGGGACAAGATCTCCTGAGCAAATTGGGAGCATGGGGGGGAGGGAATAGGAAGCTAGGAGAATGAGAAGGGGAGAAGAGGAGGGTTGAGGAGGACATGATTGAGCAGGAAGGTTGAGTTGGGGGAAGAATAGAGGAGAACAAGATAAGAGATTTTAATGATAAGTCTTTCCACCAAGCTGGCTGAGTTCCACCTGCCACATAGGTGGCCAAAATAACACACAGAGACTTATATTAGGTACAATGATGCTGGCAAATGAGTAGGATTACTTGCTAGCTCAATCCTAATAATCAACCATAATCATTAATCTATATATGCTAATAGAACTTATCTTACTGGACACTGGCAACAGGCATCTCTTGCCATGATCACATGGCAGCTCCAGAGCAGAAAGCAGGAGGATCTGGATCTCTTTACTACATTTCCCAGAATCCTCCTTGATACCTAGTCCCACCTATCTTGCTTTCCTATTGGCCAATAGTACTTAATTTATCAAACAATAAGAAAAACATAAACAGAAGGACGTCCCCCATCAAGAGATACCATAATAGAGGGAGGCATTATAGGTTTATAGGGAAATCAGGCACTAGGGAAATGTCTGGAGAGCTACAAAGATGACACCAACTAACAATCTAAGCAACAAAGTAGAAGCTACCTTAAATACCCTCTCCTGATAATGAGATTTATGACTAATTCATATGACATTGTATAGCCTTCATCCAACAGCTGGTGGAAGTAGAAGCAGACACCCACAGCTAAACTTTGAACTGAACTGGAATCCAGTTGCAGAGGAGGACTGATGAGCAAATGGGTCCACACCAAGCTGGTGAAACTCACAAAAACATCTAACCTGAATACGGGAGAGCTCTTTTTCCCCACAGTGATACCTGGGAAGCCAGCATGGGACCGATCCGGACCCCCTGAATATGGTTGCCAGTGAGGAGACCTTGGAAATCTATGGGGCCTCTTGTGGTGGATCAGTACTTATCCCTAGCATAGGAATAGACTTTGGGAGCCCATACCACATGGAGGGATACTCCCTGAGCCTAGACAAAAGGGGGATAGCCTAGGCCCTATCCCAAAGGATATGACAGACTCTGAAGACCCCCTATGGAAGGCTTCACCCTCCCATGGGAGCAGAAAGGGTATGGGATAGGTAGGGTGTTAGTTGTGGGGGCAGGGGAGGAGGGGAGGGAAAGGGACCTGGGATTGACATGTAAGACAATTTTCTTTCTAATTACAATAAAAAATAAAGTGTTGTTTTATCCTTTTATCCACAAAAAAAGAAGAAGATACCCATAGCTAATCACAACTGAACTGGAATCCAGTTGCAAAGAAGAAGCTGTGATGAGCAAAGGGCTCCAGACCAGGCTGGTGGAACCCACAGAAGCAGAAGACCTGGACAAGGGGGAGCTCTTGGTCCTCACTCAGACTGATAGCTGGGAAACCACCATGGTACTGATCCAAACCCCATGAATGTGAGTGTCAGTAAGGACACCTCAGAAATCTATGGGCCCTCTTGTAGTAGATTAGTACTTATCCCTAGCATAGTAATGGACTTTGGGAGCCCATTCCACATAGAGGGATACTTCCTGAGCCTAGATACACGGGGGAGTGCCTAGGCCCTTTCCCAAAGCATATGACAGACTCTGAAGACCCCCTATGGAAGGCCTCAACCTACCTGGGGAGTTGAAAGGGTATGTGATAGGTAGGGTTTTAGTTGGGAGAGGCAGGGGAGGAAGGGACAGAGAGGAAACTGTGATTAACATGTAAAACCATCTTGTTTCTAATTCAAATAAAAAATGAAAAAATAAATAAAGATGATTTTTTTAAAAATCAAAAAAAAAGAAAGAAGAATTGAATAGCTACTTAGTGGATCTTTCTTTGGTATGTATGCAATATCCCTCCTTGTATGTTCTGCTTAATTTTGGTTTTTAGTCCATTGTGTTAGTTATTACAATGGCTGAACCAGCTGGGTTGTTATATCCATTTGCTTGGAATACCTTTTTATCATATAAAATGCAATTAATGCACAGAGAGACTTGTTTTAGGTACAATGTTGCTTGGCCAATGACTAGGATTTCTCATCTGTTAGCTCAGTCTTAATTATCATAAATCTATATATTTTATAAGACTTATCTTATAGAGGATGCCTTCAGCTGGCACCCTCTCTTGCTGGTGGATCACATTGCAACGCCGGAGGAAGAGCAGAGGGGAAAAAGGGGACACGTCCTGTTTCTCCTTTCTTAAATATGAGTCTCCTTGCTATGTCACATCCTGCCTGGAACACCACTTCTCTACTACATTTCCCAGAATCCTCTTTGACTCCTAGTCCTGCCTAACTTGCTGTCTCATTGGCCAAACAGTATTTTATTCAATAATCAATAAGATGAACATACAAAGTACATTCCCCATATCTCCTCTTTTCTGTCTAAATAAAAAGATAACTTATCTTTTATAATAACTGAAGAAAACTGTAACTATAACTATAACTATATCTGTCTTCAACTCTATCAGAGACCACAGAAGGATTATATATAAACTCTAGAATTGACAGACATCCGCTACCTGGACAGTCACCCAAGTTTCTCTGTAATGTTGGGACATCCATCTTCAGCCTATAGGCCACAGTGTGTCTAGCACACTTCTCCATTTTAACAGGAACCTTCAGTACTATCTTTGTAAGTTTAGCAGTCACTTTCTTGTGGGTCCTGCAAGTCCAGTTTATATAGCAACAAACAGTCCAGGCAAAAGCAGTTTCTTGCACAAATGGCTAATCTTGCCATGTTGAAAGCAAACTCCATAACGAGTTTCTTCGATGCCCATCCTCCTTTCTGACGTAATTGGTGTGCCAGGAGCAATTGTGTCTCACTGCTAAGATAAACCCTAAACCATTTAAATGCCATATTTCTGTAGGTTTTTGAATAGTTTGAAGAATACCTAACCATCCCAAATACATCTCTGTATATCTAGAAAACCTAACTAAACTAATTATAAGTTCTGACTATTATAGGTGACTATAACCTGTATTTAATTATCTATATCATTTTAAAAGATCTGTATAAATGCAATACCTAAACAAGAGGAGACATATACATATCACATAATTGACCTTAAAGTTTTATCAATAAATGAAAATCTATACCAATGCAAAGTATTCATTCCTATATCTTATTCCCCCTTTTTCTTTAAAAAAATCGGTTATGCTCATTATCATTTACAACCAACTCCATTTAAATGAAAACAAACATTTATAAACATATTTGGGAATTTGGGTGTCGTTCCATCTAAACTCCTTCCTGATGATTGGGGGCAATGTTCATATACCATGGGGATCATAATAAAACATAAAAAACTGACCAAGTCCTTGTTTTTGTAGTCTGTAAGGCTGCATCGTCTCAGCTTCAGGGGATTTTGTTTGATCAAACCATATTAGTCTGGAAGGAATCAATAGCTTTTTATTTTCTGTGGAAATACAAGCAGAAATTCTTTTTTCAAGTAGTCTGTCCTTAGACTTAAATTTTGAAGTCAAAGCATTTTTAAAATGTATAAGTTGGACTAATTTAGCAGCATTTATAATCAAATGTATTTTAGCTGCACTAAGTCTTTCCTCGGCAATCAAACAATTTAAAGGCAATATGGCATATAGTGTCCAGATTCTCTGTGTATTTTCCATCTTTATGTGGCTTTTTTATTACTTTATTTTTACTTTCATTTGTTTCTTTTTACCTGAGACAGGGTTTCTCGTGGAAATCTGCCTGCTTCTGCCTCCTTCAGCAAAACCTACCAGCGTGCGCCACCACAACCCGCTACTCTATTTCCTCCTGTTACTTTTTCTCTCACAAGCCTACATATATTTTTAAACACAGTGTAAACCTTTAGAGGTTTTTCTTTATATGGGTCTATCTTTATCATCTCAGAAATGCCTAGTCCAACACCCAAGAGCACCGGTACGCCACGAGCCTATTTAAGCTGCTCCGATGCGGCTCAGCAGCCCTGCAGGGCAGGCTGTGGAGGCAGGTTTCCCTCTTCCTCTGGGAACCTTGGGGCATGGGGTCATCCCGCTCGCTGACACCATTGGTAATATCTGTCCTTGATGTGCAGTTGTGTTTCTTGGGTGTAGCAGAAGAATGGCTCTTATGTTGAAATCCATTCTATTTGTATCTTTTTAATTGGGGAATTGAAACCACTGATGTTGATAGTTATCAATGATCAGTATTTGTTGACTCGTGTTATTTTATTGTTGTGGTGTGTGTTTTTCCAACCCCTTTTGATTTTCTGATCTGAAATTATTTATTCCTTTTTTTGTGGGTGTGGTTTACTTGTTCCAGTTGAAGTTTTCCTTCCAGTGCCTTCTGTGAGCCAGATTTATAGAAAGATAATTCTTAAACTTGGTCCTATTTGAAATGTCTGTTTTTAATCCATCTATTGTCAGTGAGTTTTGTTGGAAACGGTAGTTTTGTGTGATATCTATTGTCTCTTGAAGTTTGTACAACATCTGTCCAGACCCTTCTGGCTTCAACATCTCTATTCAAAAGTTGGGTGTTGTTCTACTAGGTCTGCCTATACATTTAAATTGTTCATTTTCCCTTGAAGCTTTTAATATCTTTTCTTTATTTTGTACATTTAATTTTTATTATTTTGTGCCCGGGTACTTTCTTCTTTGGTCCAGTCTATTTGGTGTTCTGTATGCTTCTTGTACCTTAATAGCCATCTCTTTCTTTTAGCTAAGTAGATTTTCTTCTATGATATTTGCTGAAAATATTTTCTGTGTCTTTCAACTGGGTTTCTTCTACTTCCTCTATTCCTACTATCCTATTAGTGAATTCTTCTTAGTCTTGCTAGTTATGGCCACTAGGGGTCCTGGGTAGGATGGGTTTCTGGTTTTTGACCAACTTCTAAGCTAAATATTAAAATTCAATTTTGTTCCTCTGTAATTACAAAAGAGATAATAGGAAAAATGATGAGATAAAAGATAAAGGAAATTAAATATTATGTTTTACAAACAAATATGAATGTGTTAGCATACTTGACTGTTTATAAACTTTTTCATTTCAATTTGATGTAATTTACTCATCATACTAAATAACTAATTACTTTCACTATTTCCTTCTAGAATTTGTTTTGTTCAATTAATCTGTATGCTTATATTTGCAGTGGTTTATTACATAATTTTATTACAGCTTTATGCCAATTGATTTTGTATTGTTAAGCAATTGCTGTAATTGTTGATGCATATAACACATCAGGAAAAATATGACAGACATTTCATACATATGATATGTGAGAGTCAAGATATAAAATATCTTGACAGAAACACTGATGGTCTATAAATCCATTCACTTTGAATTTATTTTATATGACATTTTTACTGATGATATATGTACTTTGACTTAAGCTCTTGCTCTCAAGTAAGTATGACAAGAAAGAAGAGTCTGAATATAAGTAGAAATAGAATTATCTGAAAATAACTATGGTAAGTAAGAGCTCATTGAACATGAATATTATTTTCCATCCCTTAGTAAAGCCAATCATTATTTGAGAAACTGAGGCTTTAAATATTTTGGTATGAGAATTTCCCCTGTACCTGTATTGCAATATATAACAATCTATTTCATTCCCTTATTCATGTTCAAAAGTTCAAAAGGATACCATAAAAGATATTTAAATTATTGAACAAAAGATATTATTTTTCACCTTACTACTCTACCATTGCTAATAAAATACAGGAAATTAGGTAATAAAGATGGTAAATAATATGATGACTTCATTATTCCTATCATTAAGATGGTATTGAATTTTTTCTGTTTCCTGATTATTACAAAAGTTCAGAAAAAGTAATAAGATATGATCTTAACACATTCATTCATAAAGACAAATCTGAGTGTCAGGTATTAAATTGATTTTCACTAAATCATCAGGTCCTATACATAATTCCGCATATAAATTCAATTTAAAAATTGATTTTCATCAGAGTTAGAGAGATGGCACAGTGATTAAGGGAGCCAACTGCTAATGCAAATGCAAAACACCCAACCTCAGTTCCCAAAGCCCTTGTTGGGCTGTTGGAAACACCCTCTCATCCCAGTTACAGTGGATCCAAAGCCTGTTCCTGCCTCCCCAGACACTGTATTCATAGCCTCTAACTCACACACAGACAGACATGTGCACACATAAGTAAAAGTAAAAATAAAAGTTTTAAAACTTCACTTTCACCTCTCGGGTTCTAGCAAAATATATGTTATGACTAGAGAGCTAATGTGAAAAAGAATAACAGGTAAAAAATGTCAAGAAAGGAATACTTGACTTATAGCAAGTATTTAGTATAGGTAATATATTATCTTTCCTTCCTGGACAAAGTAATAGGACACATATTTTTATCATTGATTTGATAAAATTAACTGTAGCAAGCTACTCTAATTTTGAAACTTTGTCTTTAACTTATTCAGTAAAACCTGAAAATGTTTTCAATTCTTACGTATCATTCTAGTCAATAAGAGAAAAATCATTCAATGATAGTAAATAGAATGAGGACATCGTTTTTCAACTTTTGCCAAATGAACCATTTACACTATCCACATAGAGTATATCAGATTATGTCAACTATGCCAAAATAATTTTAAAAATTGGAAACAATTGAACAAGAACAAATTTTAGAAAACAAATCTCCTAAAATGCACAATTACTAAATAGGTACAAATTATTTCAGAAGTTAATATGCTGTCATTTGTTAATTCGCATAGAAATATTATAAAATGAAATTCCTTCTAAAAGACTGACTTATCACACTGATGCAAGGAATCCAAGGATATCAGTTGCTCTCTTTTTCTTATAAGCAGTCATTCCAATGAGAATTTTATCATCGTTAAACCACAAACATTAAATACACAGCAAAATAAAGGTAATTATATTTATATCATACCCATCGTGGTACTCTTCACTCCATAAATCTCCTTGCTCATATAGATTTCTCTAAATCAGGGTATTAATCACAGTTCTCTAGAGAAATTGGACTTATAGAGTGAGTGATTATTAGATTGACTTATTTGTTACATAGCCTGTGGTCTAACAAGTCCAACAATGGCTGTCTATTAATAGAAGGCCCAAGAATCCAATAGTTATTTGCTCATCCCATGAGGGTGAATGTCTCAGCTGTTCTTCAGTAAATGCCAGAATCCCGAAGAAGTAGGCCCTAACGCAAATGACATAATGATCTTGACAGCCAGAGCAAGGGCAACCAGGCAAGAGCTTCCTTCTTCCGTGTCCTTTATATAGGTTACTAGCAGATGGTGTGGTCCAGATTAAAGGTATATCTTCCTACCAGAAAAGATTTGAATTAAAAGTGGAACTTCTTACTTTAAATAATTTAATTAAGAAAAAAATCCTTCACACATGGTACCCTGCTGCTTGCTTTTTGGTAATTCCAGACATAGTCATGCTGAAGACCAAGAATAGTTATAAATACCAGCTTTGACCAATCATTGAATTAAATATTTTGGCTTTGTTTTTGTTTTGGTCCTAATTGTAAACAAAATAAAATTCATACTTACTATATTAATATGACATTTATGTCCCAATGGTATTTGTTTTCAATTGCATGATAGACCATTTGTTGTATGCATTTATATCCTTTCCATACTGTTCTCTTCAACAGAAATATCCTTATTCTTCTTTAGCTCTGTTCAAATTTAAGTTAATTGATCAAATGAAATTATCTCCTACATGTCTGTATTGCAAAATGTAAACACAGGCATTGGCCACTAAGACTCTGTATAAAAATTTTTGTATGATTACAATGGAAAATGCATTATAACCATGCAATCTAATTTGGTATTGAAGATACATTTGATGAACAGTAACTAATATCAGCTAATTGAAGTGTGCTCTACCATAATTTGATTAAATTATTTATATTCTCCCTTAGATTTAAGGAAAGTGATTTTCAAAAAGCAATGAGACCATGTTTTTGCCAAGTAGCATAATTCACTTAGGAAAGTCTCAGTCAAATAATTAAGCTTCTTAAAATTAGTGGTCACCTAAAACACAATGATGAGACTATGATAATTTATGGTATACAGCATAAAGATTATTCTACATATTTCTAGGAAAATAAGATTTACTATAATAGTTTGGGTATTTAAAGGTTTTATGCTTCTATACCATAAACATTAAATACAAAATAAAATAAGAGTTATGTTTATTTCATAGCCATTATGATCCTCTCTAATCAAGCCAGTTTTGGAGACAGGAGTGATATGGTTGGGTGGAGAGAGGAAAATAAGGTGGGAGGAGATAGGAGCTCATTGCATTCAGTCTGTTTCATAGGGACAGAATCACATCTTTGGTCTCAAGATGCAGTAGAGGTAAGAGGTCTCTCTTGTGGCTAGCTCCTTTATTTCTCTAACCTTCCAGCATTTACCCCAATAGCTGACTCTCGGCTTTTATTATTAAGACCTATTAGAACTCATGATAAAACCTCATGTTACACAGATCAATTCTCTCTCAAGCACAGAAAACATGAAAATACCTTGAAGGTAACAGAGTGAAATAAGCACTCCAATTATCATTAAACATACATCCGAGACTACCTCACTAAACCCTAACAGTAGGTCTCCAGCAGTCCTGACTCCAAGACAGCCATAGTAATGTTCTATGGAAACCAGCCTATTAGAGATATAAAGACATGTTTATTTTGCTAATGCACAAGCTTACATAATCACAGAAACATGATACTACCAAACCAAGCAAATAAAGTCCAATAATGGACCCAGAAATAATGGATTTTGGCATGGTGTATAAAAAAATCACTAAAACAAAGATTTGTAAGCTCTAAAGTGACAGATAAGGTATCAGAGAGCAAGTGCAGCTATACATTACTTAAGACTGAAGAAATGGTTTTAAAATTCATCATTTGGCAATGTTATTGTTAGGAAAATATCATAGAACACATTTACTAACAAAAGTAGGTTGTATAAACCAATCACTAAGTATAGCTTCTTGAGACAATCAAGAAACATGGGAAGTATGAGACTATTGCTATCAGAACTTAGGAAATAATTTCACAATAAATGCTTTTAAAGAAGAGAAATGCACTGAAAAATATTTTTAAGTGTAGTAAAAATGTAAAACAGGAAGCTCATAATTTATTAAATTTTTACTTTATTTAATTTTATGTGCTATATATTTGTACAACTAGAAAAAGAATTCAACTGTTTATAATAGCAGTACTACAGCTCCACATGCAAAGCATAAATTATAATCTTATAGGTGTTACAATGTTGTTAGGAATTTTTCTATTCCATTATAATTTTATGGGGAAAAGGGGAATATATACTTTATAATTGACCAAAAATGTCTTTCTGTGGCACACAGAGTAAATGAAAAAAAGAACATGAACAAAATTCAAACTTAAGAGAATTTCCTGCTGTTGCAGAGAACTGGAGTCCTAGTACCTATGTCAGGTAGTTCACAAGAACCTATTAATTCCAGTTAAAGATGATTCAGTGCTCTTTCCTTGAGTCTCAAAACACCTGTTCACATATAGCATACACCTATTAGACATACACAGTTAAAAACTGAAAAATAAATTGGTTTTTAAAGAGCGTCTAAGAAAAGGGTGAAAGCAGTTTGGAAGTGAAGAGTATAATGAATGAAATGTAAAATTTAACAGAATATAAATTCTAAAATGCAAAGGAAATATCTTTTGAAATAATCTAGTCACAAAGACAAATACAAACACACCCCAAATTAATGAACAGTGCAGAAAGCCAGTGGAGACGATGCTATACGACCAAGGGAAAGAACACATTCATTTGGGAAATTCCAGGAGAAGCACCAACAAAATAGCACAGTAAGCTTAAGTAAAGAAATCATGTCAGTACACTTTCTATTCTGAAAAAAGGGGGGGAGAGCAACAAGATTTTGAAACTCAACAGGTCGAAATAGATTGTACCAGTATCATCTATGTGTCTTCTGTAATGTTCTTCCCAGAGAAGTCAATTTGTTAGATGACACTAGTGACTATGTATGATATTTCTGGAAGAAAAATCACAAGTTTTTTATGAACACTTGTGGTTTGTTCTTATAATTCCAGCCATGTATATCTATGACTGGCAGTGTCTCCATAAATTCTATTTGGATATTATGTCTTCATCACTCTATCATAAATTGCGTATTTGAGAGACACAGGTAAAGAATGATAAAGCTGTCATTGCAGTTATATCAAATTCATAGAAAAAGAATTCATTATTTTGTATTATTTGAATGATTGTCCACCTGTGATTTCAAATAAGTACTTAGGAAAAATACGGCATTGCCTTCCTTTGTTATGTCATATGTCAAATCCTTGGTTGGGATTACAAAAACAATAATTGATGATATTTCCATTATATTTGACTTTTGGGCCTGGTGGTGGTGGTGGCACATGCCTTTAATCCCTGCAGAGGACGGCAGATCTACAGAGTGAGTTCCAGGACATCCTGGTATATAGAGTGAGTTGGAGGACAGCCAGGGCTGTTACACAGAAAAACCCTGCCCTGAAAAAAATGGGGCTTTTGGCATTTTATAAAGGAATATGGGCATCCTTTGAGAAGAGATCTGAGGCCTCTGGACTCCTGAGCACACTTTTCCACTAAGCATGCACAACCTGGCCAGGCAATGTGAACTCATATGGTGAAGCTAGAGAAATAAAACTTCCTCCCCCGCCTCCAATTCACATCTTCACTACTGCTTACAATCTCTTCAAAAGCAAGAGAACATGATCCGCTGACACCTGAAGCACGCACATGACATCCTATGTGGTTTCCAGTTTCTGAAGCCAAAGCTGGTGGGATCCCCAGATCCATGAACATTGCCCAAGTACAACCCTCCACCTCACCTCCACACTGCACTAATTCTTGTTTATATGCTGACATGCTGCATATTTGCAACTGTGCCAAGATCACCTTCGGCCATTTCTTCCACAAGTCAACACCATGAGTATGTCTCCAGAACTGAATCTTAATCAACAGTGGACTAAACCAAAATCCATGAAGCAGGGGGAAAAAAAAGGGTGAAAACAAATGCATACATAACTCAAGTATGCCAGAAGTCTTTTTTTTTTCTTTTTTTCTTTTTGAGACAGGGTTTCTCTGTGGCTTGGGAGGCTGTCCTGGAACTAGCTCTTGTAGACCAGGCTGGTCTCGAACTCACAGAGATCTGCATGCCTCTGACTCCTGAGTGCTGGAATAAAAAGTGTGTGCCACCACCTGGTGTATGCCAGAAGTCTTAAGCCAACAACTCAATCTACATGAGCAAATCCCAACATTAAAAAAAATGTATTATTCTTCTTCTTAGGTACTTGTTTATTTTTAAATGAGATAGAGAAAGAAAAGGTGTTGATTTGGGTGGGTGAAAATGTGGGGCAGATAGGGGAGAAATTGGGGAAGGAGAAAATGTAATCAGAATATATTGTATGAAAAAATGTATTTTCAGTTAAATATATAGATAAGCAATAAGTTGCCAAGATAGACTGTTTCCTTCAAATAAACTATTTGATATCTCATATCAATAGGCTCTAGTGACAATGAGATTATAGACATGCAATTTAGAAGAATGATTATAAACATATTCAGAGATCTCAAAAAGGACAAAGTAAATACATGAATAAATTTAAAGAAAGTAAGAATGAATGAAGAAAATGAATGAATGAAGAAAACACAAACACCAGAATGAAACAAGGAAGGCTATTAAAGATGTCAAAATGGAGTTAGAGAATAGGGACTCAGAGCCCTCATCCCTAGGTGCAGAGCAATGACGACTGATTGCTTCTTTAGGAGCATCTGTTTTCTTTAAATGTGTTGTTCCTTGTAGGTTGATCTCACTCCAGTGGAGAGAGGCAGAACTGAAGAGGTGAAGGCAGTGAGGAGTGGGCTGTTGTGGATGGCTTGTTTGTCATCCTAAGCCATGGTCATGCCCAGTCCTGGGCTGATGGCAAGGACTATGTCTGTGACCATGGCCCTGCTGCAACTGTGGTCTATGTTGATGTTCATGGCTTCTGTTACCATGGAAGGCCAATAGGATAGGGCTCTGTGCCCTCACTGACTGCAACCCTTGGGAGAATAGGCCCTGTACCTCACCTGAGCATCACCGAAGAACTTACCCTCTTTGCAGAGACACACGTGAGCAGACCCCAGGGGCACGAACATGGGAGAGCTTGACCCATTACTTGTCTCTCATGTCATACTATCGACAGGGTAGAGATGACCCCTTGCATCTTATACCTCGATGCCTGTGGCCGGTGAGGGAGATGTTCCTGCCCTTACCAGCTCTTGCACTTGAGAAAGCTGGCCCTGTGTTTCATCTGGGCAGCACAGTACAGCTGACCCTGCTGGCAGGTGTGCAGGTGAGCTGGCCCTGAGGGCATAAGAGCTGTTTTCATCCCCATAATCTACCATGTGGTAGTGTGGGTGAGGAAAAGATGCCATCTTCCCTCTTCCGTCTTCCCTCTCCCCTCTTCTCTCTTCCCTCTTCCCTCTTCCATTGCCACCTGTGACAGGTAAGGGGGCAGAGGCTCGTACTTACCTGTTTCAGCTTTCAGGAAAGCAGGCCCTGCACCTTGGTGGGCAGGACACTAGAGCTGAACCTGTTGGCAAGGGCAAAGGTGAGCTATTGGAGACTATAAGCTTGAGCGATCTTGCCCTTCCACTTATCTGCCATATGATAGCATGGGTAAGGGAGACACACTCTCTCTTCCCATCCTTCCCCTAACCATCTGTGGCAAGTGGGAGGGCTTGCCATTAGGTCACGAGAGCAGCAGACCTGTGGCTGTCCCTTACCAGTTACAGCACTCTGCAGAGTGGCCCTTGCACCTCACCTAAGCAACACAGTAGCACTGGACCTGGTAGTAAAATAGGTGTGGGTGAGGACGCCCTGAGGGCATGAAAGCAGAACAGGTCCCTCCCCTTGCTTCTTACTGTACAGGGTGAATTAGCTTGAGAAATGCTAGAGAGCTCACCTTGGTCCTGAGGATGGGGGAAAGCTGCCCAACTGACCAACCCTGACACTGCCCAGACCCAGAACCAAGGCTATGAGTTGGTCCACCCCAACATCCACCCCATCTATGGTCTCCTGGAGCATGTGAAGAGGCAGGTCCTGCAGATCCAACACTGAAGGATCTCCATGACACAGGACAACAACAGAATATCCGAGAGGAGTCCCAGTGAGGGCCCAGTATCAATAGTGTAGCAGAGTCCAGAGCCTTGAACCAGACCAATGACTCTTTGTAATGAGCATTCACAAATAAAAATATGTGGACAAAAGGGTATACTTTGTGACTCACTATGAGAAGATTTTTCTTTTTCTTTCTTTTGTCTTTTCTCTTAAACTTTTATTTTGGGAGAGAAGTTGCAAGGGAAGAGGGTGGATACAAAGGGATGGTGGAGATGAATGGGATTAAAATGCATGATGTGAAAGCCACAATGAATAAATAAAAAGCATTCCACATGTGACACGGAATGTACTGTGTATGTTTATCTTATTGATTGTTAAATAAAATACTGTTTGGCCAATGAGACAGCAAGTAGACAGGACTAGGAGTCAAAGAGGATTCTGGGAAATGAAGTAGAGAAGTGCTGATCCAGGCAGGAAGTGACATAGCAAGGAGACTCATATTTAAGTGAAGGAGAAACAGGAAGGCCCTCTTTTCCCCTTCCTCCTCCAGTGGTAGGATGTGAGCCACCGGCAAGGAGGGACGCCAATAAGGCGTCCGATAAGATAAGTCTTATAAAATATATAGATTTATGATAATTAAGACTGAGCTAACAGATGAGAATCCTAGTCATTGGCCAAGCAGCTTTAAACCTAATACAAGTTTCTGTGTATTTATTTGGGCCTAACTCGGGCGGGCAGATGGCGTAAAGCGTACACGTGGTGGTGGGGCTCGGTGGCTTTTGGCAGAAATATTTATCGTAACACACATGTATCCTTTATAGGCAGACATGCAAGCAAATTACCTAAATACATGTAAAAATTATCTTTAAAGCAGAATCAGCGAAGTCCAGAGTATCACAAAGTTATATTTCAAATTTCCTAAAACAACTCTGTACCAGACTTTGCCAAAGCATCTGTCCAGCTTAGTATCCTGTGAGATTTTATTATTTTATGAGTAGACATTGGTTTTTTGCTTTGTTTTCACTTGAATCATTTTTATTTTTAATTGAAATAGAACTATATCATTTTCCACTTTCTCTTTCCTCTTTCAGGCCCTCCTAGGCACCTTCCTTCCAAAACATCCAATGTTCTCAAACACTCTTAAATTAATAGCTTGTTTTGAAAATTATTGTTACATATATCTATGTTTATATATACATGCATATGCACAAATATAAAAAGTACAACCTGATGAGTCCATTTTGTTGTTTGCATGTATATGGTTCCAGGGCTGACCACGATGCACTGGGCAACCCATGAAGGAAAGGCTAATTCTAAGTATCTCAGCAGTCATTAGTTTCCTGTAGTTCTTTGTCTAGGGATGGGACTCCATGAGATATTCCCCTTCCATGTGAGTATGCTCATTGATATTATCCTAGTCTTACTTGTGTAGCCATTTCCATAATATGATAATTTCCTTCTGGCTAGCTTCTATGGTACCAGAATTCACTATGCCAGTAGAAAAGGGAGGAAGCAATTAAACAGTCCTCAGAAGAATCAGCAATGATTCAGAACAATAACTAGTATAGTAAGATATCTGTAAAGATAAAATAGTGGCACTCACATTTTGGTTGTAACAAGAAGCTATCTAATTGGAATTAAAACCTGCTCAACAGGAGGAAAATCATGTCTGGTACTACTGGAAACCTATCCAAATTCCCATGGCTGGGGAGGTCATGGAATTTAGAAGAGAATCTACTAGGGCCACATTGCTAGACCAGCATAACTCCTTACTACATGTTAAACCTTATTCTTAACCCCACAGATAAGTAAAGCTACCACCCCTCATCAGTGATTCTTCTTTTATAGTAAATAGAGACCATCACAAAGAAACCAAATCTTGACAAAATGCAGAAAAACAACAGATATGGGAAGCCCAGACCCAACACATATATCTATATCACAGTTCCTGTATATATGGCTCAAGGGGCATCACAACAGTGGATGTGGAAATAATATAAGAACTAGATTACCTAAAAATTTGTTGGATAGCCGCTCTTGTAGAGTATTGCTTTTAAAATCAAATTGTCTCTTCTATACTTAAAACATGTTTTCTAAGTGAAAAATTAATTATTTTCTTGTGAAAATTATACAATAAATCTGAAATAGACTATGGCTTTTTAAAATGCTTTATGAATTAATAAAATACTACATGTATAAAATCAATATATAATACTTCTACAAAAATGGTTTTAAATTATATTTTGAACAATTAAAATTACATTCTACTTAAGTTCCATACCTAAAATATTATTGATTCCTAAATTCATATGACTTACCAAAGACAAATCAACAAGACATAAAAATTAAAACAGAGCCACCACAATGAAACTGAAGCAGTACTAACAATTAAAACAACAAACGAACAGAAACTTAAAAGAAGATGCAGATAAACTGACCACAAAATTTTACCAAATGTGTAAAGAAGAGATAAGTCCAATATGTTTCAAATTATTTCATAAAATATAAAATGCCAGCATATTTACAAGTTTCTTTAACTTTTTTGATAAGTCAGAATCGAAGTCACTGATGAATCCGATAAAGATGCAATGAAAAAGATTACATGCCAATATCCCAGATCAATATAGATACAAAAATTCTCAATGAAACAGTAATATAGTAAATTCAACATACATCAAAAATTATCTATCATACGCAAGTTACCATTGTTCCAGAGAGGCAGGTATGGTTTAATATGCTTGAATGAATAAATGCAATCTGCCAGAAGAATAAACTCAAGAACAGAAAGGACATTATAAACTCAGGAGATATATGGAAGGCCTTCAATAAAATCCAACATTTATTCATGAGAAAATCTTGGATAGATGAGAAATAGAGGGAACATACCTGAACATATTAAAGGTGATATACCACAACCCAATAGTCAACATCATGCTAAATGGAGAAAAACTCAAAGCATTTCCACAGAAATGAACAAGACAAATATGTCCATTCCTTCCACTCTTCTTCAATATGATACTTTATATCTAATGCAAAGCAAAGCAATAATACAGGAGATGGAGGGAAAAGATCCAAATATGAAATAAAAAAGAGAGTATTATTATTTGAAAACAGTATTATATTAGACACAAAAGACCTTAAAATTTTCATCAGAAAACTACAGCTAATATACACTTCAATCAAAGTGGCATGGCAGAGAATTAACATATGAAATTCAGTAGAAATCATGTATACCAATTGCAGGCATACTGACAAAGAATTCAGGAAAAAATATCCATTCACAATAGTTCTCAGAAATTAGATTATGGTTGGAAATATTACTGTAACTGATTTCAAATGGTAATACTGGACCATAGGGAAATAGCATACTTTTCTTTTGTCATGGTAAAACACTGACAAAAAGCAAATTGAAAGATAAAATAATTTATTTGGCTTATGTCACATCAGGCTCCATCATTGTGGGAAGTAAGAATAGGAGCTTATGCAGAAAGTAGCAGAGACCATGAAGGAAGTCTGCGTACTGGCTTTTTCCAGACTCATGTTCTTTGTACAGCTCAGGTCTATTTGTCCTGCCCAGGAATAAAACCACCCACAATTGATTAGGTCCTCCTAGATCAATGAGCAGCAACATTGACAAGATGTAAACTTGTGGTAACTTAATCAGGGTGGCCACCTTAACAAACCTGAGAAGAACAACCCTATACTAAGAAAATACTTCCAACAGATGTGCCTGTTGGCATGTCAGTGAGTGATTTTCTTTATTGCTAATCGATATCAGAGGACTCAGTTCACAGTGGGCAGTACCACTCCTGAGCAAATGGGCCTGTGCTATATAAGTATGATAGAAGAGCTAACTAAAGGAAGCTTTTCTCTCACTATACACACACCTCAGCTCTAGTGAGTCAAAAACTGAACCATAAGCCTTAACTGTCTGAAACTCCTAGAGGAAAAAGTATTTCACTCCATACAAGATACAGTCATAGATGATGAGTTTCTAAATAGGCTTCTGATCACTCAGAAAAATAAGTCCAACAACCAACAAATGGAATTTCAGAAAATTGAAAACTTTATGACATGTAACTGTTGAGTGAAGAGACAGCATACTCAATAGGAGAAAATATTTCCCTGCTACACATTTAAGAGAGGATAAATATCTAAAATATATTATTTAAAAACTGAACAACAAGAAAACAGCCCAATCACAAAGGTTCTATAACTAGAGGATTCTCAAAATAAGTAATATTAGTAGATGATAAATATCTTTAAAATGGTTCCACAATATTAGCTATTAGGGCATCACAAGTTAAAATGACTTTGGTAATCCTTTTCTCTTAGTCTGAGCGGCTATTACCAAAAACAATCAAATGACAACTGATGCTGGTGAGGTTTGTGGAAAAGGAGAACACTAGTTCACTGTTCAGTGGAGTATAAAATTGGGCAGCTGCTAGAGAATTCATCATGGCATCATGGAGTTTCCTCAAGCTATAGCACTTTTGGCAATATACCCTAATAACTATATATCCAACAACAATGACGACAGTTAATCCATGTTCATACTACTCTACTTAAAATAGCTAGGAAGTACAACCAGTCTCGATTAACTGATGAATAGATAACAGAATCGTTGTAGATATGCACAATGGAATTTCATTCAGGTTTAAAGAAGAATGAAATGATGAAATCTTCAGTCCAATAGCTAAAACTAGAAATTATATACAGTTATATATTAATGTAATCCAGGCCTAGAGGGACAATGTCCTGTTTTCTCTCATGTGGAGAACATAGTTTCCAATGTTCATATTTGGGTAACTTGGAAACCAGAAAACTAGAAACAGGACAATTGGGGGATTCCTTAATAGTAGAGGAACAGTAGAACATATGAGAAAAGAAATAATAGAGGAAAAATACTGAGGATAGAAGGCATTTACCAGAGATAGGACATACTCATTAATACAGTTCACCAGGATGATATTGATTGTTTCAATAGCCAGAAGGTACTACTATAAATTGTTAGAAAAATTAAATCACAATAAAACATAACTTCAGAATCAGATTTGAGTCATATTAGTTAGATGTTAACTAAGATTCTACCAACAAGACCATCATATGTTAACACAAGCAATTTCAACAAAAGCAAGAATAATAAAGCAAGGGAAAAAAGGGTGATCTTTACTATCATCTTTTCATTTAGTTCCCAATACATAACTTGTAGAATGAAACAAGTAGGCTAGGTTCAGTGTTATTTTTCAGAGGAAGAATGTTGAAGAAGTTAGCTTGGTTACAATTTGCTCAAGTAAATCCTGACAGGCCTTTTCCAGTTTTTTCTACTGCATGTAAAATTTAGCTTGATAGAAGTGTTACAAATATATGAACAACTTAACAAATTATTATTAAAGATAATAATACATATAATGAAATTTGGTGGCCTCAGTTTTAAACATCCTGTACTTAGGATTTTCAAAGAATATCTTGATAGTCTTAAGAAACAACATTTTATGTATTTCTTAAAGTGGAGAAGAGGAAAGAAGCTGAATAAATTTCTTTCAAAACAATATAGCTTCATATCATTCTTCTCTTCAGAAATATGACATTAGTCATCAATTCAGTGTAGCATTCAGTTCATATCAATTTATAAAGGATTGTTCACAAATGACAATTATTATTCTAAAGGTTTTTAAAGAATTAAGTCAATGCCAGGGTAAATTACCATAACATCTGTCTGAGAAAATAGAAAATTATCTTTCAAAAAAAATGTCAAAGGCTAAGAACTACTGCCAATAAAAATAAGTCCTCAGTGGCTGTAAATAATGATTTTAATTATTGAATTCACTTGTACTGTTTCTGTTGCCATTTTAGACTTCCAACAAAATTGTGTTTGTCCCTAATTTATTGCCAGCATGAAAACCTGTTTCCATCTCAATGAATAGGATAGTAATTTTTCAAATATAAGCCATTGTTTTATTAAGCAGCAGTGTCCAGGCTAAGGCAAAATAAAATATCCAGGAAATTAACTATTGTACCACATAATAATACCTTGATAAACAGTGAAAAGAAAATTTGCTAGTATCAATGGACTATTTATCTTCAGAGAACAAGTAAATAAGATTGCTCAACTACCAGTAGATGTTTAAATGTAGAAATATGGTAAGTGGTCAGTGAATAGAAAAAACTGGGAAAGATATATTTTTCATATGCATTTTAAATAAGCATTCATTAAAAATACCACTTAGTTAACTGAGATTCTAAGAGACATCAACAATTATCCAACTGAAAGTTCCAGACTGTGATTTAATTTCCTCCTGAGAAACCACAAAAAGTTGTAGCCTCTACATTACTACCTCTAGTGTTGCTGAATGGATAACCATCATACATAAGCAATTTTAAACATATAAATCATAATACATGGATATGTATTTATTATATGTTATCTGTGCCCTGGCCTTTTTTTGATTTGGTGGCATTAATGTAATCCTTTGGATGTTTAAATTTAGTAAAATATGTCATCACCAGCTTTATATTTTAAAATAAAATTCAATCAAATTTTTGAACATTCTGCTCTGTCAATATTATTGGGATACTAGCATACTGAGACTTCTTATCTGAATGTCATATATATGTTTATACGTATAATGAGGACCATCTTCTCCTACTACCTGCCATTGAGGAGTATGGTACAAAAAGAATTTCCAAACACCCATTGTTGAGCTTTGACTAATATCTAAGGAGCTACTCTATATTGTTCATAGAAAAGATGTTTATAGAAAACCAGGGATCAGCCCTACCAATATGAAGTATTCAGTTACAGATAAACTTAGTATTTTTAGACATTCTTTCAACAATGTAATGAAAATATGACTAAATGTATGTAGCAGTAAAATATGACTAAATGTAGATACACTACATGTTACACTATTTCTCCTAATGTATTTAGTTTAGAAATCCAGTCCAAAAGCAGAGAAAGCAAATTGCATAGTTACCCTGATCTCATTTCAAAATAGATCAATTATGCTTAATGATTTACCTCATGTTTTATTAAAGCTGTGTATATATTACCATAATATGTACTGTGCTATAATTCTCAAAAAATGGAGTAAGCTTCTGTTTTATTTTGTTTAGGAGAAAATGTTGTCTAGGCTGACCTTGAACTCCTTCTACCTGTATTTACTACTGCTAGAATTACAGGCATGAATTATCATGCATTGTACATGTGTTTTAGTATTCTATTCTTTATAGCAAATTGCTAGGTTAATTATGATTTATATAACTATACAATGACATCACTAATAAATTTTCATTTTTCATTTGAAATACAAATTACAACAGAGCCAATTGGCTATTTGCCACCCTAAAACATATAGTGATATCCCAATAGCATATTATTTGGTATTTTCCCTTTCAAAGAAAAGAAATGGACACTACCATAATACACATACTAAGATTATAATTTTCAGGGACTTTATATTGCTGTCTGAGGATCACTTTTATAGTGACTCCATTTCCTGCAAATATTTATCTTGAATTGGCATTACACAATGGAAGCCCTGCTTTCTTGAATAAATTTTTGTTTTATTGCTAATGACTGAACAACATTCTCTATTCATCTGAGGGTCACTTTGGAGAGAATTGTTACCTAATTTATAATTTCTTTCATAAACACATTCCATTTCATTTGTTACTTGAATTGTGTATAGCAGTGGTTTTGTTTTAATCCTTTGTCCTACCAATATTTTCATGCAATTATTTTGCATAATTTTTCTTTAATTTATGTACCTTCCAAAAAGAGATCAATTTCTTTTTTTCTCCATTTTTTATTTAAATTAGAAACAAGATTGTTTTACATGTCAGTCCTAGTTCCCTTTCCTTCCAGTTCTACCCTGCCCCCCCACTAACATCCTACCTGTCCCTTATGCTTTCTGCTCCCCAGGGAGGGTGAGGCCTTCCATAGGGTGTCTTCAGAGTCTGACATATGCTTTGGGATAGGGCCTAGGCCCACCGCAAGGTGTCTAGGCTCAGGGAGTATCCATCTGTTTGGAATGGACTCCCAAAGTCCATTCCTATGCTAAGGATAAGTACTGATCTACTACAAGAGGCCCTGAAGATTTCCCAGGTCTCCTCAATGACAGACACATTCATGGGGTCTGGATCAGTTCCATGCTGGTTTCCCAGTGATCAGTCTGGGGGCCAAGAGCTCCCTCTTGTTTAAGTCAGCTGTTTATGTTGGTTTCACCAGCCACAATTTCAAATTTACCTGTTTTTCTTCAGTTTTCCATATTGTCACCAAAATGAAAATAAAAACATCCTTCTTCCCTTGGATACTTGAGGTTAAATGGTAATCAAATAAAAGGAACAAGACTATATTTCTTGCTTTAGTTGAACAATGTTTGTATCTATTCAGGCTTTGTATTTCATCCACATCCTTCAAAATATGAATACTAATCTTCACTAACTTAGTTTTGTAACTGTTAGGATTCTTTTATGTAATTGAATTGGGTCATGAGTACTGAGTGCTTCATGGGTCTTTTCTTAAATTCTCTTTACAGACATTTGGATCAAATCTATCATCAATAATGATGATTTCTTTTCTAGTCTACTATGAATTCTTTTTATGAGAATATAATGCAATGATTCTTGAGGATCTTAATTTTCTCTTCATTATCCACATAATAACTGTCACTTCCTTAAGTATCATGACTTTTTTCTTGTTACATACGCTTAGTTCAATATTATTTTAAAATGAGGTTTGCATGATTTCAACATTTTTATGTATCTTCAGCTTT
Source organism: Cricetulus griseus (assembly GCF_003668045.3). Taxonomy (NCBI): domain Eukaryota; kingdom Metazoa; phylum Chordata; class Mammalia; order Rodentia; family Cricetidae; genus Cricetulus; species Cricetulus griseus. Next base: position 22,961,284 of record NC_048604.1, on the reverse strand, counting down.
ACTTTATGTTATCACTCTTATATAAAAAACAGTATTAATCATATATGCCTTATAACTATTGTTCTGGGCTGGTGATATGCTTAAGCAGTTAAAGAGTACATACTCCTCTTGAAGAAGGTATGAGTTGAGATGTCAGTACCCACATCAAATGGCTCACAAATGTCTTGCTCTTCTCACTCTGGAGGATTAGATGCCTTCTTCTGTACTGTGTAGGAACAAGTATTCATATACAATTATCCACAAAAGACACAAACACATGCACATTATTTTAAAAATAAACATTTAAAAAAGAATTAAATCTATATAAAATCTTTTTTGTCTATATTTTTATTTGAATTAGAAACAAGATTGTTTTACATGACAATCCAGTTCTGTTCTCCCGCCCTTCCTCCTGTACCACCCCCCCCAACAAAAACCTTATCTATCACATATCCATTCTTCTATTCTTCTCCTGACTCAAACTTTCTGCTCCTTCATGACCTCTACATTCCTACTCTTCTTCCATTCTTATTCTCATAACTCCCTCCCCCCTCTTCCCATGCTCTCAATTTACTCAGGGGATCTTGACCCTTTCCCCTTCTCCAGGGGACACTGTACGTCCCTGTTACAGTCCTCCTTGTTTACTAGCTTCTCTGGCAGTGTCGAGTGTAGGCTGGTAATCCTTTACTCTATGTCGAAAATCCACATATGAGTGAGTATATATCATGTTTGCCTTTTTATGGTTGGGTTACCTCTCTCAGAATGGTTTCTTCTAGTTCCATCCATTTTCCTGAAAATTTCACGATTCCATTGTTTTTTTCCACTGAGTAGTACTCCATTGTGTAAATGTACCACATTTTTGTATCTATTCTTCAGTTGAGGGACATCTAGGTTGTTTCCAGGTTCTGGCTATTACAAATAATATTGCGATGAACATTGTTGAACAGATGTCCTTGTTGTATGAATGTGCTTCTATTGGGTATATGCCTAAGAGTGGAATTGCTGGATCTTGTGGTAGACTGATTCCCATTTTCTTGAGGAGTCGCCATACTGATTTCCAAAGTGGCTGTACAAGTTGGCACTCCCACCAGCAGTGAAAGAGTGTTCCTCTTTCTCCACATCCTCTCCAGCATAAACTGTCATTGGTGTTTTTGATTTTGGCCCTTGGAACAAGAGTAAGATAGTATCACAGAGTTGTTTTGATTTGCATTTCCCTGATGGCTAAGAATGTTGAACACTTTCTTATGTGTCTTTCAGCCAATTTAGATTCCTCTATTGAGAATTGTCTATTTAGTTCTGTACCCCACTTATTAATTGGGTTGTTTGGTGTTTTGGAGACTAGCTTCTTGAGTTCTTTGTAAATTTTGAAGTTCAGCCCTCTGTCGGATGTGGGGTTGGCGAATGTCTTTTCCCAATCTGTGGGCTGCTGTTTAGTCTTTCTGACTGTGTCCTTTGCCTTAAGGAAGCTTCTCAGTTTCAGGAGGTCCCATTTATCAATTGTTGATCTCAGTGTCTGTGCTGCTGGTGTTAAGTTCAGGAAGCAGTCTCAAGTACTGATTCATTCGAGGGTATTTCCAACTTTCTCTTTTAATAAGTTCAGTGTGGCTGGGTTTATGCTGAGATATTTGATACATTTGGACTTAAGTTTTGTGCATGGTGATAGACATGGATCTGTCTGTAGTCTTCTACATGTCAGCATTCAGTTAGGTGGGACTGCCAACTTGTACAGCCACTTTGGAAATCTGTATGATGATTGCTCATGAAAATGGAAATCAGACTACCCCAAATCCAAAAATTCTACTCTTAGGCATATACCCAAAAGAAGCACATTAATATAACAAGCACATCTGTTCAATGATGTTCATCACAGTATTATTTGTAATAGCCAGAACCTGGAAACAACCTAGATGCCCCACAACTGAAGAATGGATAGAGAAAATGTGGTACATTTACACAATGGAGTACTACTCAGCAAAAGAAAAAAATCAATGGAATCTTGAAATTAGCAGGGAAATGGTTCAACAGCCTTAGCCATCAGGCAAATGCAAATCAAAACAACTCTGAGATATCATCTTACACCTGTCAGAATGGCTAAAATCAAAAACACCAATGGCAGTTTATGTTGGAGAGGATGTGGAGAAAGGGGAACACTCCCTGACTGCTGGTGGGAGTGCTAAGTCCTTCAGCCACTTTGGAAATCTGTTCAAAATTCTTAAAGTACAATATTATAAAAATATCAAGTAGCAATCAGGAAAACCCTTGAGCAAATATGTAAATAAACTTTATATCTAAATGAAAATTAAGCATATAAAATACACTTAAAAACACACTATCTCAACTATGTTTCTGAGAGTTTAAATTATATAATTTAAGAGCAATGGATAACAGAATCTGTAGAAAAATAAATAAACTGTTTAATAAGCACACAAAAATAATATTGAAAATTAAAATAATAATAAATAGAACAACAGAAAGCCATTCATTCTGATGGTGATATAAATAATACCCGCAATTCAGAAAATCATTTTGCAATTTTTTAAAAGATTAAGTAATATGATACAACAACTTCACTATTGATATATATAATATATATCTGATTTGAAAATAAATGCTCAGCAAAAAGCTTCACATGAGCTTTATAACAAATGTATTCCTAATCACCCAAACTGTAAACCCTCCAAAAGGCATTTTAACACATATATGAAAACACAGACAGTGGTGTATCAAAACAGTAGAATATTATTCAGGGCTTAAAAAATAGCATGAATCTCCAAAGACAATTAGATATGTTAAGTATGGAAGGCTAGTGAAAGCTATCAGTCACCAAAGGCCAAATATTGTACAATTCCACCAATATGTATAATATGTGTTCCTCAGCTTGCAACTTGGTTATGTTATGATAAATCTGTAATTTGAAAATAATACAGAATCAAACACTAAATTTTAACCATACTTACTTCTATAGCCTTCCTCACCACCCCATCTTTTTGTCTCAACTGCCAACTCCCTCATATACTCCCTGGAAACCTGCTGTCTACCAAGTGAGGAAATCAGGTGTATATCCTCATTCTCTCTGCTCATATCCAATTCAAATCCCTCAGTCTTAACCCACATCCTGTAGCAGAAATCTTGCTGTGGCCTCAACTTCCTTTCTGCCCCCATCCCCAGGGGATCACAAAGGTCTCTTATAATCTTCAATCACCCCATTCCGATGTCTCAATCCTTAATTCCTGGAGGTACTCCTTGAAAGAACCAGCATCCAGGTGGTCTTCACTTTTCCTCCTCTCCTCCAGTTCTAATCCCCAGTTTTGCAGCAAGTCACCACCTGTACTCTCTCCTTCCTCTCTGCTCCTATTCCCATGGGTCTACAAAGATTCTTGTTGTACACCTGCTTTCCTCCTTCCAGTGGTTTTGCTCAGCTTCCCTCTCCCTTCTAACCCAGCTCCATAACCCAGTGTTAGCTTCTAATACCTGAAAACACTTTTTATCTGGAACCTCCTGTTGCCACACCTGCCAGGATCTCAGAAGCATTCTTTACCAGGCAACTTATAACCACCACCCTTAAGTAAGTACCAGGGAGGGCAAGAGGAACCAGGGAATGGAACATGTACCACACATAGACAAGGATAGATATCAGCACCTATAATTATAATCAGCCCAAAGCCTAAACTATATACATATATAGAGGCAATCTAAATGAAATTGTCTAATAACAGGAGAAACAGAAAGCTTATTGTAAATCTAGAATCAGCAAATGATGCTTCTAGCACTAGGAATGGATTACATCTAATTCAGTTGTTGATCAAAGTGAACTCCCCACAATCCAGACTATTGCCAAAGCTACTGGTTGTTTTCCCCAAACTAAGGGCAATGTCCTATGGCTGAAGACAAGACATAAATTGAAACTGGAGTTGAGCTTTTGCCAACCTAGAGCCTTCATCCCTGTGGACTAGTGTTCATGGTACTAAAAGGTACTTTTCTAGCTACCAAATTATAAAGGTAATCACCAACCCACCTTCAAACCCTCTCATCTACAATAATGACCTGGCTGTAAGATACAGTGGTGCAACAGTGACTCAAAGCTTGTGGGAATAAACAACCAATGTCTGATTGGATACATTGTACCCTCCATGAGATGGAACCCGTACCTGACACTGCTTGGGTGGACAAGAACCTGAGACTAGATAGGCCAGGGACTTAGGGAAAACCAAATATTAATTTTTTGAAGCAATTTAGCAATAAAATGACTCCTATTGCATTCCTGTATTGGTAATGAAATCATGTTATAGCAGACCAAAGAAAATAATCCCAAATAGAAAAAAAGTTTATTTCACACTTTTACAGAAGTATATGAAAACCAATGTATGCATCTAGGTTTAACTTATTGTGAAAAAATCCATGCCATGATATAACCAAATGTAGACTTTTAATTTATTAGCAAGAAAGAGTAACTGATTAATACCACTTGTTGAGAAAAATGGATTACTGGAAAATACAAAGTGGGAAAGACTTGAAGATAATTATTTAGATAATTTCATGTGCAACTTATAGTAGTATTCTTTTTTGAGTCAAGTTCTTTCTGTGAACTTGAGGGTTGGATTCTCTCAGCTATGCTAGAAGTCAGAAAGCCCAAATTTTCCTTCTGTCTCTGCATCCTCAAAACTGGAGAATAAGGGGCTGTGCACGAATAGTTATTAGTTCACATGGAGAAGAAGAGTACCCAAATTTCCTGAGCTGTATTTCAAAAGTAATTGTTTCCCAGGAATATGCATGGGAAGTAAGATGAATGAGTAAGGACTGGTTAACATTAGGATAAAACTTCAGAGAAAGTTTTGCATATTCTTGTTCATGAACTACTTTTATGTTCACTCTATACCAAACATTATTCTTCTCTTGATTTTTCTTAGTGTAACTACTTTCATGAACTGGAGGACTGTTGATTAAATCTGTTGCTTTTCAACCTGCCACTCTTTGACATTCAGTATACACAATGAATTTCAAAGTAACCTTTAAAAATTCCCCCAAGGAAGAAATTAAATACTGTTTTCTATCTAAATTGAGAATGCAGTCACTGGTGTACTTACCCTGAAAGTAAGCTTTGGAAATACAATCATGGATATCAGCTAGAATGTGTGTTTTAATTTCACAAAACTAATAAGATCTTGGAGTCTTGAATTACACTGCCAAAATAATCAGTAGTAACATTTTTCATCATATACTAAATGTATGACCAATCCCCTTGGTGTTTTCACAATAGTTTTTAATTGTATTACAGAAAATTATGGATCATAGGGAACTCCCAATTTTTGCCAAACCAAGATAATTGGTCATTTTGAATTAAAAAAGAAAAATATATGAAACAAATTAAAGTGTGACTGCTTGAACTCCTAATTGACGATGAGTATATGCAATGGTTACTGATGTAGAATAATTTGTATTTATATATCATCTATTTTGATTGATGTGTATTGCAAGTTTTAGCTCTCTTTGGATGCTGAGCAATGCTAATGCCTTGTCTTAGAACTTTTGCAACTTCTAAACTGTGAGAAATAAATCTATACTCTTTTTTATTCATGCAGCCTCAAATCATCTTTTAGTGCAACACAAAAAGTACTAAGCATGTTGCATTAGCATGCACTTTACCAAATTCCTTAAATGTAAATAATCTATGCATACCATGATAAGAGTTACATGTAGTATATATGCTGATAATAGGATAATGTAAAGCTCAAATAGCAGGGGAAAAGTTATATCAATAAGCACCATCATTTCTGCTATTGATAATTTGTAAGAAAATTTCAAGATAATTTTTTTTTTCGAGACAGGGGTTCTTTGTATTGTTTTGGAGCCTGCCCTGGAACTTGCTATGTAGACCAGGCTGGCCTGGAACTCACAGAGATCTGCCTGTCTCTGCCTCCCGAGTGCTGGGATTAAAGGCGTGCATCACCAGCACCCGGCAATATAAAAATTTAAAATGGGCCGGGCATTGGTGGCATATGCCTTTAATCCCAGCACTCAGGAGGCAGAAGCAGGCAGATCTCTGTGAGTTCAAGTCCAGCCTGGTCTCCAGAGCAAGTGCCAGGATAGGCTCCAAAGCTACACAGAGAAACCCTGTTTCGAAAAAACAAAACAAAACAAAACAAAACAAAAAACCAAAAAACAAAAACAAAAACCAAAACCAAAAACAAATAAAATGGAAAAAATCATGCATTTATATTTGAGAATCATAATAATTTTGTCAGATTTTAAGGGTTGGCTGTTTGAATACCTACATTGAGAAATGTTCTGGTATGCCTAGTGGATCAACTAGCAAGGATCAAGAAGCAAATTTGCATGAGCCACCAGCTTATCTGAGAACCTTTATGAAGAAAGTCAAGGAAACAACTGTAGGGGAAGCTGTAGCCACGCCTTCTTAGGGGCTGGCAGCAATCCCTGGACACACTGGAAAGAAAATGGGCCACACCTCCTCGACTGCACTGGATCCAACTTGCTCCTTTTCAACTGACATTCCGGCCAGAGGTTCGGGTACTGACTTCAATCAAGTTGAGGATTTCAAGCGAGATCTTCAATCAAGTGAATCCCATCTAACATGGACTGGATACTAACATTTTCTTCCTACAGGACCCCACATGACTATCATCGTCCCATTTCAGCAGGAAGTAACTTGGACAATGCTACGCATTGTTGTCACTTAGGATAGTGTATATACCTAGTTAGGAATAGCTTCCTATTGTTTATGGTTGGGATTGGAAGGAGGTGTTCAGGCTTGGACACCTCTTTTAGATGACTTTAGGGTTTAGTTAAAATAGATAGTTAGGATGTGACATAAGCAGATTGTTGTATCTTCTTATATTTTACCTTTATGATTGTTAATTTTGGATACTTTATACTGTTAAGTTTTAATCCTCTTTTAGACTAAAAGGGGAATTGTAGGGGAAACTGTAGCCACGCCTTCTTAGGGGCTGGCTACAGGTGTGCCTGTCCACGCTTGTGAGGGCGTGGTCAGAGTGACGTAGTGTGATTGCATTTGCGCTTTCGGTTTCTCTTTGCTTCTTGCTGTACAGGCTGCTGACACACGGGCTGGCTAGGCCGCTCTGTAAATAAGGCTTTTCCCTATTAAATACCCTTATATTTCTACCTGACTCCGTATTGGTAATTTCCCACTATAAACAACCATAAGCAAACTTACAACATTGACATGGTAAAAGAAAATTGTATGTTTCTATGAAAAATACAGTACCTGTTTAGTATGTTACCCCACCCAGTGTTATAACAGCCTGACTTTTTGGGAAAGGAAGTATATTGAGAAATAAGATAGTCAATAAAATTTGAAAACAATGTCATTAATAAATCATATAATAAAATAGAAATTGTAAACTGACAAATTTCAGGGCAAACATAGACCACATACATACTTGGTTTGGTCCCTACCTGATTTTATTAGATACTTATTAGATGAACAAAGTGAAGGGTCATGGTTGTTAGAAGAATTTTCTGTTTTGACCAAAGTGGTCGTTACAGCACTCTAGATATGTGAGAAAATTACATCAAAATAAATAGAAATACACAAGAAGTGAATGAATGCTTGCAAAGTTTGTATTTTTATAAATAAGCTTGTAAATTTAACCATTAGCAATATTTTGGCTATTATGATTATTCAAACTGTGAATATTCACTATATAGTTATAGTTATTTAATATATATATAATTAAATGTCACGTTCTGGAAAAAAATAAGTAATTGAAATAGAATTTATTGTTTTTAGGCTCCTGGTCATTTAATTTAAATACTTTTCAAAATGCTGTAACAGACTAACTGACAAAAAACAGTTAAATGAAGTATTTATTTTGGTTCATAGATTAATGAGGGTTATAGTTCATGATGGCAAGAAAGTCATGGCAATAGAAGAACAAGACACTTCACACATTGGATCTGAACTAAGGAAGAAGAGAAAATGTATGTTGGTGTTTAGTTCCTTCTTTTATTTGCCACAAGACTCCAGCCTATGGAATATTATCACTATATTTATAATAGGTCTTCTCCCCTCAGTTAATCTAATAGAGACAATCCCTCACATAGATGACCATAGTTGAATTTACGTGGTGATTTGAAATTCTATCAAATTGATAATGAAGTTTCATCTTCTCCAAGGGCCTTTTTGCTACTATTGAATGAGAGTTGAATAAATCAGCAGAAAAACAAATGAAATATACAAAAAAATCAAGTTTTAAATTCAAACATCACTGGGCTTGGAGAAAGTTGTTCATATGTTTATTTATCTAATCTATTCTCCTAATGACTAGATAATAGCCATCCCAAATTTGAAAAAAAAAAGATTCAAGTACCATATGGAGAAGTAAATATGAAACAAAAATGATAAACTTCAAACAGCCAACTGGTTATTACTGACCTGTTCAGGACTATACAAAGAAAGTTATTCAGTGTCCCATTATTAATTTGGTACTGTCTCATTAAGACCATATATCAATGGGGTCTAAAATGAGGATTATGTTCCTCTTTTATCTAATAAATTTTAATCTCCTGCCTTTCAAAGGAATAACATAGCACTAAGAATAGTTCTTTCAGCTGGGTAGTGGTGGTGTATTCTTTAAATCCTAGCACTCAGGAGGCAGGTACAGGTTGGTCTCTGAGAGTTTGAGGCCAGCCTGATCTGCAGAGTGAGTTTTAGGACAGGATTGCCAGGACTACACACAGGGAACCTATCTCAAAAAATAAAAATAAAAAGGAAAAGTTTTAATTCTCTCTATGTTTAAATTATGAATTGAATCTTTTTATCTTATTTATTTGTATGCATGCATATATTAGTATGCCATAGAAAATTTTGGAGGTCAGACTAAAAACTAGGGGAGGGTGGTTGTTCTCTTCTTCTATCATATAATTCCAGCGGTGAAACTCAGAAACTCAATCCTGGCAGCAGACACATTTACCCAGTGTGCCCCCTTCTTGCCTACAAGAAAGGGGGTCTTCATATAACTTGGAAAACTACAAACATATACAATGTTTGTCTTCTTCATTAAAGAATATATTTATTGTAAAGAGAAAGGAAGATTTTCAGATCACCAAAACTAATATTTGTCAGTCAGATAAAGAAAAAATCCCACCTGATATTTACCAATTCCATTTACCAGGGAGAAACAAATCTGGCATATTAAAGACAAGGTTTAAAAGTAAATTATTTTATTCAAAATATTATTTATGAACTATGATCTAGCAGGCCCTATTCTAGAGCACTGACAAAAACTCAGACAACAAAACGTGATAAAACTCCCCCCCTGGTCCTTACATTTTGATACATATGTGGCTAAAAGGAGAATGGATAGTTATTAAACAAATTGTAAGATACAGAGCACATTAAATTGTGATAAAGGTTTCCTAAGTTTTTCAATTCTAAAGGGAGATAGGATGTATTTAGAAAATGATAACAATGAAGGCAGGGTTTACATTTAATATAAGTTGTCTCTGCATAGCAAACAGTATGGGCATTTCATATTAAAGCAATATTTATATAAAAAAGAGGATAAAAAAGAGGATAAGAGAGTGAGACAGGATCCTTTCATGGGGAAATGGCATTTCTGATCATCTTGATTTTCCAGACTATTTTTCATTTTTGTATCCTTTACCTTCGCTAGTGAACTATATTATTAGCTTGACAATTTCTAAATTTATCAAGTTTCAGTGCGTTGAATCTGTAGATCAACTTGGCAATAGTTACAACTTTAAAACTACTAATCTTCCTAAAAGTAAATACTGGACAATTAAAACTCATGTTTCTTTTAATTTCTTTAGAAAAACAAACTATTTTTTCTAGAATTGTGTATTTTTCCTTAACCTCTCAACAACATTGCTATTTACATAAATATAAATATTTTAATTGAACCTTTTTTATGAACTCTGAAAGTAGTTTACTCCAATTCTTAACATTTAAATAAAGATTTCTTTTTTATAAATTTTATACAGCTATTTGACGTTTTCATACACACATAAAATGCATTGAGTTTATTACATCTCTCGTCACTGCAATCTGCTTCCCACTCCTAACTGTTCTCTTCCATGTCTTGTTTGAAAATCAGAGTATAGCCATATCAGATGCAAGAATAAATAATTTGGGTTTTGATATTTCCAATTTCTGCAATTTTAACTCGGTTTCCAAGCCAAATTTCTCTGAATAAAAGCTTGCTACAGCTAAGAATGAAAGTAAGAAGAGCAAGCTGGGCGTTGGTGGCACTCGAGAGGCATAGGCAGGTCGGTCCCAGAGCAAGTTCCAGGATGGACTCCAAAGCTACACAGAGAAACCCTGCCTCAAAAAAAAAAATAAAAAAGAATAGCAAATAGCCATATTTTACTGGGAAAGTTTTCAGTGTTCCTCATGGAACAATTTGATATGTATATATTATAGTTCATCACTATCAACTTAAGGAATATTCCTGTGATACCTAGTGTGTGTATGTGTGTGTCAATGTATTCATCACTAAACAGTTCAATATTATATCACATGCTTTATAATGTCATTAATCATACAGTGTTTATTTTGTCAAATTGTTTTCAAAGCATGTAAATGTTACAATGATACATATTTATAGCACTTCATATTTACCTATATAACCCTCACTTATTGTGTATTTGCACTTTGGCTGAAGGACTTCATTTAATGTGTCTTATAAAGTTGTTCACAAATGTAATATTTGTTATTTGTAACTATGTTAATTTTGTATAAAAAGAAAGTTTATATCAATGCAAAATATTAATTTTTCAGCAGTTTGCATGTACCTTGCCATCTTTCATTTCCATAATATCCGATTACTAAAACCTGCTTATATACTTAGGAACTGCTTCATGCAATAGTGTTTAATATTGCACAGTATTTAATTTAAAACTATTAATAATATTTAATAGTTTCTGCTTTCAATGATTTGTTTTAGTCTGTAACTTTTATAAACTTACTTACTGTGTGGAGAATTTGAATTTTGAGTACTTAGACATACTTAACATTGAGTGAATAACTGAAATGTCTCATAAAATTTATGTTTTAAAAGTTATCTATTCATTTTCTGTCATTTCAGTTTATCTTTATGTTGATTTTTATCCATGGCACAGAGGCTATACCTGATCCTATCATTCCCTCAGCTTCTTACTGGGCCTCCAGCAGCTCCTGTGGCCTCACTGCTGAGACTGTGCCCTGTGGGAGCCATCCTGTCCCAACTTTGCCACATCAGCTGCCTCCACTAGGGAGGCAAATGTTGTTTTAAGTAAATCTGTATCTTTTTATTTTACCAAAAAAGACTCAAGAGTCAGATGCTGCAGTGAAAACCTACTAGCTCAAAGTACAGAGAAAACACCTGGCTGACCTTCCTCCCCTGTCATCTCATAAAGAGAATTTTTTCCTAACTCATCTGAAACAAAAATTCCAATGAGATAACCCTTGCTTCTACTTCTTGTGCCCCTTTCTCTCCAACCTCCTGACTTTCCCTCAACTCTATGGCTACTTTAAGTCAACTGGTTGTTTGCTCTACCTCTTCACCTATGGTTGATTTTATTTAAATAATGCAATCTCAGCAGTCACAATGTGATCAAATGTCCCACAATATATTTCTTCATAGAACTGTATTTTAACACATAAAGTTGAAATTCAACTAATTTGTCTTTTTTTATTTCTACTTTGCTTCTTAGATCGCATCATGTCAATTAATGTTCACATTTGCACATTCTCCCTTATTTATTTTCCTTGAAACCCATCTAACTAAACTTAATTCAACCTCAGAATTTCGGTATGATTTTTCATTTATAGTGTATAACTCTTTATTTGTATTTGATTTTGTAGCAAATTATTCTCAAAATTTCCTTAAACTCCTAAGTCATAGTTTATGTTTGTCCTTTAAAATTATTTTGAATATCCTGCATAAAATTTCTGCACAGTATAAAGTCTTGGGATGCTAAGATACTTTATTTTGTTAGATGGTCTTTCACATTTTGTTTGAAATCTGACACTTTAGATACCTTATTGTAAAATAACTACTACAAGATTATTCCAACTCCAAATAGCTTGCTATTAGTGCTTAAATAATGTTGTAATCTTAATGCAGTAAGTGTATCCTTGAAAACGTTTAGCCACTGAGTACTCTGTCAGTGTTTTCACATTCTTATTTCATTGGTTAATCTGCTTCTACATGCAGATTATACATGGTATAATTGCCATTATAATTTAGTGGTCTGCCAAAGATTTTCTTAAATAACTTCTTATATCCTACACCTGTGTTCCAATGGTATATATGTACAAAAGTGTAATTTCAAACTTGAGAGTTAGGCAAAGATCCATAGCTTCCTTGTTCTTTCACTGGGTTGTGTGGTCATCTAGGGTGACTAACCAGGACTTTCTATTTCTAAATCATTTGGGGGTAAGTGCATGACTTTCTACGGTTATGAATCCTGGCACCAATATATCATAGCTTTCCAAAACACAGTATTATCATGCAGTTTTCCAATGTATTCTTGAATTACAGACCAGCTTCTTATCTGTTTCATTTTAACTGCCTTATTAGCTACTAACATGCTTTACTTTGCTATTGTTTAAGTAACTGAGCCAAGCATCATTATAACTAAATTTGAAAAATAGTGATTGTTTCAAGAACTGGCAGGTTTTTGTAAAATATTAAGTGTCCTCATGGATAATGCTTTTAATAGAAGTACAAACATGCTACCTGAGACTCCGAAGAAACTGGTGATTCAGCATTGTAGCATGAATAATAAAAACCCAGAGATACATATTGGGGTTAAAGCTGAAGTTCAGAGAAACAAAGGTGCTAGCCACTAGCTTTTACCTCTACTTCAGACTGATAGGACAATCCTGGCCTCACTGTGACTGGAAACTGAACACCAGCTATGATACCCTGTTTCTGTCTTTTTTTTTTTCTTTTTGGTTTTTCGAGACAGGGTTTCTCTGTGTAGTTTTGGAGCCTATCCTGGCACTCGCTCTGGAGACCAGGCTGGCCTTGAACTCACAGACATCTGCCTGCCTCTGCCTCCCAAGTGCTGGGATTAAAGGTGTTTGCCACCAACGCCCAGCTCTGTTTCCGTCTTATATAGCTCTGTAGTGCTTGGATTAAAGTGTATACCACCACTGCTTGGCCTCTACAGCTGTGTGTACCTTTGGATTCTGATCTCAAGGCAAGCATTATTAGATCATAAACAATATATATCACTATACTACATGATGCTAGATTTTGAATCACAAAAATATATTTTTAATATTTTAGTTATAAAATATTTACACATGATGACATTTCAAAGGCCACAAAAGACCACAGACAACTAAATGTCCTCACTTTCAAAATGCCTCTTAGTTCTACATACAATATAGAGAGTTCTTAAGTAATTTAGTGTTTAAGGTAAATGCACTACATTTATCTAGTCACAACCAGCAAAGAAATTTTTTAAAAAGTTTCAAAGATATGCTTTTGTGTTTTAACATTAACCATTTGATAAATATTTAGTCAGTTATAAATAGTTTGATTTTTCATTGTTATATACAGCAAATCAGTAATGAGCACTACCATAGAACAATTACATATGCTATAATTTATATTTTCCTGATATAAATTATCAGAAGGCTCTTTATGTAAATATAGATAAAGATATCAGTTGATTCATACTTTTCTAATGTCACCAATGAGGCTTCTGACTTAGCTGAATGGAATCCTTAAAACTTGAGTGTATCAAATCAAATCAGAATCCATTATTATCAACATCACCATATGAACATTTTGAAAAAAAACAGCCATATGAATATTGAATAGACATAGGATGCAAATTATATTTTGGGATTGCTGGAGTAGATAATGCTATTGTCTAAACAGGACTAAATACTTTAAACATGCTTATAATCAGCTTTCCCTAAACCCTGTTAAATATCATACACTCATGTCAGAGTAGTTTGATGGCTAATAGATGTTTTCTTGGAAAAGTAGTGTGCATCTGTGCATGTATTATTGAGTATGCATAATGGTCCTTATAATATTGTGGCTTTAGTCCAGTCAGCTAATAATCCACTCAGAAATTTATGGGATTCTCCTCCACTAAACTATATAACCTACGTTAAAGCTTGACCAGTAACTCAACTGCTTTCAGGAGAGACAGATAATTTACTCAATTTCCTCAGTTTTGCATTTCTCTGGGATCCTTGTATGATCAGTATTATAATTTGTCTATGCTTTTGGTAAAATAAAGATGTCAAAAAGGGGAAGAACAAAAAACTTTGTTTCTTCTTCAATTCAATGAACAAAACAATATTTTTCTTCTCTTAACCATTTATATTATTTTTATATTTATTTGTACTTGTTTATTCAAGTACAAATTATTTTATCTTTTGAGTCAAAACTAAGTACACTAGACCAGTGCTATGATATTTGAGAAAATAACTAGATAATTTCCCTTCGATAAACCAGTAGTTTATATCTATTTGTATATAAAATAAAATCTAAAGTATCCAAAGAAATTTAAACATACCCACAGGGACCACCTACAATTACTATGTAATTAGATTGAAACAATTTGATTTCATATGTACAACAAAAATATTAAGGTGATATGAGAGCAAACTCAGCAATAATATTTACATTGGACTCAATGTTCAAAATGTACAATGTTGGCTATTCATTATTTATAAAATATTTACTCATATCTCAAATTATCTTATTTATACTACACAATGCAAAGCTGTAGCCTGTCCTAATAAAGCTCATTTTCTACAATTTATTGTACAGTATAGTGACTATTATAATAACTAGTTAATGACAGATTAAAGAATGTTTAGACAATCCAGAAGAAAGTGTATTCAATGCTCTGGCCAAATATAATTGTTAAATATTTGAGAAAGGAGGTTATATGTGTGTTTATGAAATAATTTGTAGATCATTCCATGTAAATGTGTCTTGACATATCACATTGCAACTCATACTTGTTATTTGTTAGTGTAAAATTATTAAAAGTGTAATTATTAGTGTAAAAGTTTAGCCTCTTACTATAATTGAAATAATAAGCATGACTCACATGTGTTCTGCCAGAGGGGAGAGGCAGCCTTAAAGCTACTGTGAATAGATTTTGCTGGAAAGTCCCTGGAAATTAGATGACATTGTTCATTCTAAAATGATTCTGAAAGCAGTTAAACAAACTTTCCTAAATTCCATACCCAATGAGGATACCTGAAAAAAACCGAGCCAACTGTCTTCTTGAACTCCCAAGATGTATTTGTACAACCAATACCTTGGCTCATATTGTTTAAAAACACATGGGAATCTACATGGTATACTGTTAATTGAAATAAGTCTTGTATAGAGTGAAAAGCACTTTGTGCTTTCAATTTATTTTGGGGTATCACAGATGTAAACAATGGTTATCAAAGCATGAGCAGGGTGTGGCAGCTATGTAAAGTGGATAGTTAATTTGCATAGGGGAAGTTAGAAAGAATAATTTCAAATACTTCATAGTAGCGTTATGCAACTAAATGCCAGAAAGAAGACCACAAACCACAAAGAGTTGAATAAAACAAGAAAAGTAATCCAATCTATGATAAAGAGATAGAATCTCTGAGAAGAAGCCAAAATGAAATAAAATTTGAAATGAAAAATTCAGGATTTCACATAAAAAAATTGGAAGAAGGCCATACCAGTAAGTTATGTGAAACACAGGAGAGAATACTTGGATTTGAAGACAAGATAGAAGAATTAGATCACTCAGCCAAAGAAAGCATCAAATACAAAACAAAATCAAATAGTGCAAGACATATAGTATACCTGGGACACTGTAAAAATACTAAACTTATGTGTAGTTGACTTTACTACTCTTTAGTCCTTGGGGATCTGCCACCAAGCTTCCAAATAAAATCACTGAGACTTGTTACTGACAAATGTCTGGCCTTAGCTTGGCTTGTTACTATATAACTTTTCTAACTAAAATTATCCTGTCTGCCTTTTGCCTTTGGGCTTTTACATTTCTCTGTTCTGTATTCCTTTCTTTACTTCTTACGCCATTGCTAGCTGTGCGGCTGGGGAGCTGGCACCTGGCATCCTCTCTCCTCTCCTCTCTCCTGCTCTCTCTTCTTCCTTTTATTCTCTCTACCTGCCAGCCCCACCTATTTCTCCTGCACCTATTGGGATTCATAGGATTTGGCAGGGAAAACAAGAACCAAGGGAAGACAGAAAAGTCTAAGTCCAAGTTGATTCAGTACTCCTCAAAGGTAACTGCATTTTATTGTTGGAAATTATAAGAACAAATGGAATATATATCCAAATGTTTGCTGCCATAGTAGCAGTGCCAACAGGAACATTTGAGAAAACAAGATTGAAAAGCAAATATTTCCATTATTTCTTCATTAAATATCTTTGTTGCACAAGTATACTTAGAATATTCTATTCTATGCCATAAATAATCTTAGCAGGTTTTAGGCAACGTATTTTTAGATGAAAATTAAAGTATATGAGCAACGAATTTTAAGCTAGGTCTATAAACTCTGAATAAATGAATGCTATTGTTAAAAGTAAAAGAAATACTTTAAAGTTTGCTGTAAATTTGACAAAATTTAAAGTTTGCAGCAGGAATGCCTGTCCAATCAAGAACACCAAATCAGAAACTCATATAGAAGTAAAAATGGCTAAAGATAATAAGATGATTTTGAACAAAACAGAATATTCTATGATTTACTGATTGCCAGTTCATATAATACTGATAAAATTATTTAAACATGCTGATCTTGGATTGATTAGTGTAAATTAGAAAACAAAACTGAAGCACACAACATTATTTTGAAGACGGCATATAAGTTCTTTCTATAAGTTCTTTCAAATCAGTACTTATATCCATAGATATTGTGAGACAACTTTTTCAAAAATACAATGAAATCTACTTTGTGGAACACGTACCATAATAAATTTCAGATTCAAATCCTAAATTTAAATGAGAATTGTGTCAACAATAAGAAAGCATGAAACTACAGAGCATGTAACCTTCTAAATTCCTGTCTCAGTAACAATAGATTCACATCCCATTTCCAGACCATAGACTTGAATGTCTGTGAACATCAGAAGAAGAAAAATTACTCAGTGAGGTCTAATGGAACATATTTAACTTTGAATAATTACATATTTTTCTAAGTCATTTAACTTTCAAATATCTTATGGAAAATCTTTTAGATAATTAGAAGCAGCATACAGGCACTATGAATAAGAAATAACTATCTTCTGGTTTTTCAGGGAAAAACAACTGGCTATCCAATATCAAACAATCAACCCTGAAAACATACAAGTAAAATTATACAGGTCATGAATTTGAAGGAGAGCAAGGAGGAATATATGGGAGTGTTTTAGAGTGAAAGCACACTGTGTCAAAATACATTATAAAACAATAAGGGCATAGACCATTAGGTAAATTGCCCACTATAAATTACAACAAATGAAAAATAAGATTTATGGGACTGAGTAAATATTACCTGTGCTGAAACCATGAAGAAGAAATCTATAGCATTTATTAACATGGCTTTCTTGAATCTTCCCAAAACTAATAATGAGATCCCAGAAGGAAGAATCTATAATAATAGTTATTATTATGTAGCTATATCAAAGGTGAATTCTCTGACATATCAAACAGTTATTAATAATATTGTAATATAATTGATAATATTGATACTTATTATGGAACAACTAGTAGTTTTCAAAACCATGTAAACATTTTCAAATTGGGAATGATGATGTTAGCATGTTTAGTGGAGAATAATATAATTATTTCAAGATGCAAGTAATGATACATTTAAATGGAAATTTTAGACAAAAACTTTAAAACATATTTTAAGCATCACATCTGAATACTGGACTGAAATAAGCTATGAAAACAATAGCTACATAAGGCCAGAAAATTTTCTTGACCATCAATATCCCAAGGAAAGGGAAGGAGCTCACAAGGCCTAGGTCCACCCTAAAATGTAAGCACAATTAGCTGTTGCTAGGGAGAATTGTCTCATGAAGTCCCACCATCCCCTGAGGTAGTTAATGGTTATTATGAGGCTTCACCCTGTCAGAGGATTTATAGTTCATTGGGTTGCTAAGGCATGGCTCATGAGCTTCTATACTCTGATCCCCCATACTCCATTGGCAGTACGTTTTTGCTGAGAGAGATAGAGACATTTTCATCAGTGATATACCACTGATATTTTGTCCATTGCCTTACATATAATCTCTCTCCCAAGGTATCATAGCATTCACCATGAAACTCATTAAGTCAACAACAACAAAGTGAAGGATAAAGATATTTGGGGACAGGAAGGGGATCAGTGAGAGTAGGAAGGAGACAAGAGATGAATAGGATAATGGATATTTTCAAAAGTAATATATATTCATATAGATAAAATATTGGCAAATTAGTAACTATAAATGTTGATAATACATTTCTAAAGGTCATTATTTTCTATCTCGTGAGAATCTTTATGGTGAATTTATGCCCATCTTAGGTATATTAGAGAAATCTACTCATTGATTTGCTCTGAATAATTAACAAGAGACTTGAAAAGTGGGTAGATTAATTTTATTGTAATTAGAATCTCAAAAGCCTTATTTGTAAAGATAGATATAATGTCTATAATTTGAATCAACACTGTGGAAGAACTTCATGTCAACAATTCTACTAATAATAGCATGGATTATGTATACGGTGTGAAACCTTAAAGAAGTACAGTATATGCACACACAGTGAAAACTATATATAGAAATTACATCATGAAACATTTTCAGAAGTCAAAACATTCTGTGTAAACTTCTCAGAGACAAAAAGAAGTAACTCTGGGAACAATTCCAGGGTTTAGTCTCAATTCTCCAAACTTTTTTGGCGTCTTTCTGCTTCAATTCCCCTGTCTTGGCTATTATTGAACTATATACATACTTCTTGTTCAGCTGTTAGACAGCTGGCTGCCTCTCCGCCTGTCCATTCTAATTGTTACCATTTTTACACTTCTGCCTCAGCTATTACTCTGGTTTCTCTTTATCATCAACACAGTCCACACTACTGAATGTAAGCAATAACTAACCGTTCAAGAGGTATATTTTGAATAGTCCAAAATACTGCATCACTGAAGAGGTAACATAGGAGAGTATCTCATAGCTGACTAATGAAGTAAACCTGATCAAGCTACTTAGTGTCCCCCAAAGAGATCACTTCTTTAGCACAGTTCATAGCAGTTAACATGATAAGCCAAATATACCTCTTTGGCCTAGCTGAAAATAGTTTCAAAGTCATCTAGAATTCATGGAATTTGTGATAACAAAAAGCCTGATACAATGTGTTTCAAACAGCCTTGGCTCAGGAAACAGGTCAATCAAAAGTGATCATTATGTGGTTTTCTCAAATCATCTGTGACACTTTGAAGATGGCTGGTGCTGACATAAGGGTTCTCCAGCTGGCTATTTGACTGACAGTCCTTTATGCAAGTCAGGCAGGCAGGAAAATGTCCAACAACTGCTAGATATGGAGTAAAACTGCCCTATTCCCTAGCATCTTTGCTGTGATAAAGTGAATGTCGTAACAATTTTAATTACAATAAGATCTTAAACTTTAACAGTGATTTTAACAGTGTTTTAAACAGTGCCTAAAAGCTTCCCAGTGTCTCATTGAGAAGTGGTTTTCTTCATCTGTTGCATTTGAATCATAAATAGATTTCTGTGAATAGACCAATTGGCCATTCTTATTACAGGACAGATTTGAATGATTTTTAGAAGACACATTTTGTGTAAGAGTAAAAGGCAAAATATGAATTTTTAATTACCACATAGACAAAAAGTTATAACTTATTTATTAATTGAGTTTTGGGATCACAGTTCATCTATTCCAGGCTATGATCAAATCAGCTATGAAGCTTGAAAGGAAATTCTGAATTTCTTCTTTCAGTAGAAGTAATGCTAATGCATTTTAAATATTCTATTGTTTGGTACACAGAGATAAAAATATCATTTTAGTTAATTCATCGCTGTGGTGTATTTCTCCTCCTCCTCCTCCTCCTCCCCCCCCTCTCTCTCTCTCTCTCTCTCTCTCTCTCTCTCTCTCTGTGTGTATGTGTATGTGTATATGTATGTTTCTGCTAAGTCTCCTGTGACTGTGTCAAATATTAATATAGTTGTCTTAGCTAATTTTCTATTGCTGTGACTAAAAATAAAGGTGAAGATAACTGTTAAAAGAATGTTTAACAGGAATTATAGTTTCAAAGGATTCAGAGTCTTTTCTGTTGAGGTAGCATGCCAACAAGCAGCATGCATGATGGCTGGAACAGCTGAAACCTCACACCTTGTTCTGCAAGTAGAAGGCAGACAAAAACAGAATGGGAATGGAATGATTCTTTTGAACCCACACAGTTGGTCCCAATGACACACCTCCTCCAACAAGACCATGCATCTTAATCCTTTTCAAACAGTTCCACCAAGTGGGCACCAAGCAGTCAAATATAAGAGCCTACTAGAGTCATTCTTATTTAAACCACTACAATGGGCACTCCATTTTTAATTTGATAAATGCAGACAGAGATTGTTATTTCTTATATTAGGTATTAATTCAATTCTAAAATTATATTTAACATTAATTTTGAAGAACGAAAAATGCAATGTATTTTTATACATTCGATCAATCTGTCATGACTTGGTTCATTTACAATACTTAAATTTATTGCTATTGTTGCTTTATTGTAACATATACATGCTATTTCATTACTAACTCTGCGTTCCTCCTTTATTTTGGTCCTTGGGTTTTGTTTTTTTGTTTCCTAATGTTTTTCTATTTCCTAATATAACAAATAACTGCAAATCACGCATTTATTAGCTTAAAATAAAACATTGCATTGAGACACATTTCTGGAATTATGAAATTGTTTATAATGGGGTTGTTCCAGATGTTTCTATTATATAATAACATATGACTAAATATAAGCTATATGATGCATTCATGTAGTACAGTTTATATACTGCCACAAAGGTATACAAAATACACATAGTTTCTCTTGTATGAAATATGTCATTTATATCTATACATATACATACATATACAAATATATAAGTGTTTGGAACAGAATTTCATTTTTCTGATATTTCAGCAACAAAATACAGAGCTTCATGCATACTAAGCACACACTGAGCTAAACATTTTGACTCTGATATCTTAATCAGAAGATTTAAATATAATTCTTCCATTAATTATGCTTAAATATGTTATTTTATCAATTTATGAAAATACATTGAAATATATTATATGCCATTTTTTTAAAACTATCTTTACATGTGGTGGAATTTTCAGATTCAACTATTGATTATATATTTTTCTGGTAACAAGGCCTGAGTTATTTGTCAGATTTTTAGTTTTTCAGATTTTTAGTTAATTCCTTGATACTTTAATTTGTATGTGTGTGGTGTATGTATGGAGAATTTTTGAGTGATTTTTTTTCTATTTAACTGTTACAGACAAGTAGATCTAGGACAGTACAAAAATAATCTCTCCTTTGCCATCTGTTTCAAACACAGGCAGCTTTGGAAAATTTTGCTCCTTTCTGTGGAACCAACGTGTTTGCTTAAAAAGCCAATCATCAATTGATGAGATCTGTTCTGATCATTCTGCAAAGAAGAGATTTATGCTTTTGCAGCTCATCTGTGCCCCTTAACCTTGGAGATGCATACTGTAGCTATTTCTGACATCAGCAGCAATGAGAATTTTTTAAGCTGCTTCTTCCTCGACTTCATTTTGAGCTCTCCTACTTTAGCAATGTTTTAGACCTTTTGTGCTTATATTAGCCTACATTTCTTTGTTATTTCTTAGTGAGTTTTAAGAAAAGCTGAATATTTTTTCATGATATCAACATGTTTACATTAATATCCTAACTCTAGTATGCTATCTTCCCCCAAATTATTCAGTATTTAATATTTCAGAATAGATTCAAGCTTCCCAAAATGATGATAATGGAGTGAACCTCTGGAACTCTAAGCAAACCCCTCAATTAAATGTTATATTTTGTAAGAGTTGTCATAGTCTTGGAATCTCTACACAGGAAGAAAAACCCTAACTAAGACATATCCACCAACTAAGATTCCTCTCCAAACCTAGTGAAAAATTTAAAGAACTATTTGTCCATACTATATTTGACAGTTACTAAATTTTTCTTTATTATCCTCAGCAAAATTTTTCTGGTGTTCTATAAGCACTAGGTCTGATTTAATGAACCACATTCCAAACATATTTTGTTGTTTTCTTACTGGAGTTTCTGTTTCCTTCTCCTAAGAAATTCCACTTTGCTGATGCTTACATATAGGCAAACACTTCCATACATAAAAAGATAAAAATAAAATAAAACTTTTTAAATGTGGTACTATATTAGCTCAGCAGTTAAGAGTGTTTATCCAGGTGTGGTTTCTGACACCCATATCTGTGGCTTACAACTGTTGCAATGTCAGTATAAGGGATCTGATGTTCTCTTCTTCCCTCTGTAGGCATCAGGCACACACATGGTCCACATACGTACATGTAGGGTAACACTCATAAAAAATGAAAATAAATAAGAAAAAATCCTTTCTTCTGTTTTCTTAAAAGAAGTTGTTTAGGGCCTGGCATTGATGGTACACGACTTTAATCCCAGCACTCAAGAGGCAGAGGCAGGTTGATTTCTGTGAGTTCTAGGCCTAGGCGCCAAAGCTACACAGAGAAACCATATCTCAAAAAACCCCCAAAGAAAATGTTAAGCACTGTTATGTTCCCTCCTGTTCTAAATAACCACATCTGATATATAATGTATATGCGCATGTAATGTATATGTTTATATGCATCATAGTTTCCACCAAAAACATGGATTTCTTTCAACTAATATTTTTAGAAAGTTTACCTTTCTTTTCTGGACAATAAAATAATATAAAAATGGAACTGAGTTTTTAAGCCAGAGTTTCATAAATAATAGTAATATCAGCTTTAAAAAAGCAGTCTTGAATCTATCATACATATATCCCTGAATTATTGCATACTTTTCTGTTTTTTAAACACCTTATGAAACAATTTGAATTACCTTTAAAGGTCATCATATGCACTTGATTTTTTTCAGCCTCATTTCTATTATGTAATATGAAACAGGTTTTCTGTGACAAAAAATGGAAGAAAACTGTTAATTAGAAAGGGTTTCATATCTCTTAATATTCTACCATTAACTCCATTGATTAGGTGCATTTCCTGTTGAATGATTTTGTGAGTAGAGAGCATACAATGAGATACCAGTTTTCCTCCTTAATAAGGATTGCCATTATATAATAGCCTGCATAGCACACAGCTACAGATTCCTGTGTTGAAGATCTGAGGGAAAAAATGTTTTCAAAAATAAAATATATTTCAAAGTCATTAAATTCAAGTATCATGGTTTTGTAAACTTTGAGAAGCATTTCCTCTTTGTACTTAATATACCTAACACTCAATGTGAATTATCATAATTAAGAATTTAATATAATGTGGACAGTGGTTTATCTAGTGCAAACAGACACTAGAACAAATCACACAGAAATTTAATTCAGTACTATATGAGTCAGGAAGGCAATTCATTGCAATGTACGGAATGTACAATGTAATGGGAATACTTTCTAGTTTAACATAGCCAGATCTCTAGATCCTTATTAAGTAAGAGAAATAGATTTAAACACGTACAAAAATAAGATAATATAAAACTTAATCTAATTATATTAAAATTAAATCACTATAAATTAAAAATAATGCTCAATCCTGAATTTTATATTACTAAAATAGATTGTATTATATAATGGAGGAAAACAAAACGTATAAAAACATTATTCATATTTTTCACCAATTAATACTTATGTTAGTAGCAAATTTGTTATATATCATTTTGCAACTATTTGTAGATATGTGCACACCTGGGTTTATGCATTGTATATTTGGTTGCATAACATACATTAACACAGTTCAAGATAAAAGAACCATGCGAAAAATACCAGGTCTATAAAATACCTAATATGGGTATGTAAACATGTACAAGTACTTTTGATGGTAAATGAGAAAAAATGTGAAGTATAATTACACCTTATATCCAAATTAAAAATATTAATAAAAAACAAATTCAACCTTTTTAAACCACCAAGAAAGCTGATCCTAGATTCCACAGTTGTATTAGCTATTTTCATTGTTGCAATAAAATTCTATGACCTAGACCAATTCATGAGAAAAAAAGTCTTACAGTTTTGAAGGTTTAGAATCCATAATTTTCAGGACAGCCTGGCAGCATGTGCTCAGTGGAGAAAGCTAGGTGATAAAATTTCAATAGCACACCAGGAAAATAGAAAGTGCAAGTGGAATAGAATTAATAAATATTCAAAATGTGTCACCAGTGATATTCTTCCTCCAGTAAGACTGCAAATTTCCCTAGGTGGTGGTAGAGCATGCCTTTAATCCCAGCACTCGGGAGGCAGAGGCAGGCAGTTCTCAGTGAGTTCGAGGCTTGCCTGGTCAGTCCAGGATAGTTTCCAAAGCTACACAGAGAAACCCTGTCTTGAACCCCCCCCCCAAAAAAAGACTGCAACTTTCTAGGCTCTCTGACACCAGCTAGATTCCAAGTGGTCAAATATCTGCACCTATGGGCAGATTTCTTATTCAAACCACTAAACTTAGCCCGTTGGCCCCTTTAACCACCCCATGATGTAAAATGCATTTAATCTAATTTCAAAAGTTTCATGGATTTGAACAATCCCAATACTGCTCAAACATCTAGTCTCTTCTATTAATCATGGGGATCTCTTTAATGTGAACTCCTATTAAATAAATAGAATTATATACTTCCAACACAATACATCATAGGATATATGTTTCCATCCCAAAGAAATGAAAGGCAATGGAAAAGAAATGCTGGAACAATGCAAGATAGAAACCCAGCAAGGAAGGCCAAATCCTACACCTCAAAGTCTGGTATATAGACCATTATTTTAAGGGATTCAGATAGTTCCACATATGTGTCTTGCTCTTGACTGGTTCTACTCCCTATGTGTAGCTCTCCATGACAAATTTCTAATGATCCAACAACTGTAGATCTTCACTGAATCCCAGTTTCATTTTTTCAAAGCTTCATGCAACTGTTCCCATGGGTCTTCTGGACTCTCGTGACCTTCTCATATTGACTCCAGCACTGTTGCTTACCAGTTGCCTGTCCTCAATGGCTGTCTGAAAGCAGGAGTGAAAAGAACCATGATCCTGCCTGCCACTTTTGCATATTTCAAATCTTCCAAACTGATATCAATAGGTTAACACTGCCAAGTTTAGCAGCCAGCTTGGGATGGACCATCATCCCCTTTGACATTAGCAGTGGTTTTGTGTGTTGAAACAACTGCTTTTTTAGGAAGTGGTAACCAGTTTGGATTTCTCCTTTCAGGGTTTGGAAGCAAAGATGTATGTGATTTTATCTTGAAGGCACCTTTCCATTGTTCCAGTGCGGTGCAGCAGACTTCTCTTTAACGGCACTAATCTTAAGAATTACTGTTTCTTCAGTATGTTTCCTGGATGTAACAGTAAACTTCCTAGTGTTGCTTTGCTCTCCAAAAAAGTATATTTTGTATTTCTTACTGCCCTACTTGATGTTTTTCATTGTATGCCTGCACAATATTTATAAGCAGTAACTATGGAACAGGCTCAAACTTATGCTGTTCTGACACTACCATCAAAAAAAAAATGATGCACTGTTTAATTAGTCTCATGTAAGTTCTTAGGCCACAGACAGAAAACTGATTCTTTTTTTTGCTAAAAGTATTATGCACATGGTGTCTAGCCTAGCTGCTAATATTGGTACCATCTGAAAATTCTTGTACCATAACTCTATTATGTGAATTATTTTTCAGTACTTTTATCTTCTAAGTTCCCAACAGAAAGACGCAGGAAGTAGGCTCTGCTTGCAGTATTAACTTTTTTTGGTCTAAAGTTCCAAAGTTTCCCACATTCTAAATAAAAGATCAGATTCTTCACAGCAATACCCAACTCAGTGGCACCTACTTTTCTATTCATTTCTTTTTGCTGCTGCAACTTGTGGAAGAAAGAGCTTGTTTGAGCTCTGGTTCCAGAGGGTTAGAGTCCATAATTGCTGGGATGCCCTGGCAGCAGGAAGTCAGAACAGGAAGCTGGTCATATGTCCTCAGTACACCAGGAAATCAGAGAAACGAAAGTCAGCAAGGCTATAAATACCCAAAACCCACTCCTATTTGAATATGTTTATGAAGAAAAACACAGCACCCACTTCAAACAAAGGTTATTCTAGAGCCAAACATGAGTGGTTGCAGCTGGGGAAGATGGAAATAGGTACCCCAGGGTCAATGTTCCATCTGAAACTCTTTCAAAGTTTTTTTTTTTTATAACAGAACAAAGAATATCATAAATCAAGAACTTTTCAAAATCTGTTAATGAAATCATTAAATAGGCATTTATAGCAGAAAGATCAATCTCAACTATAGGCTGCAGATGCTGTACCAGAGCATTCTCAGAATTTCCGTTGCTGGAAAATAGGGTTTCTTAAATTATTACCATTCAAAGAGTTTTACGTGTATCAAGATTTTAGGTCTAATATTGAGGTAGGCATGGGGTGGCTTTGGGGGCATTAAGACAGCTCAAAAGAAATATTAAATAGTCTATGTGATCAGCATCTTTCTATAAACTCCATAGTCATTGAAGTTTTTATCAGTAGCCCAGCCTATGCAGATAAATAGCTACTTTCCAGAAATTCTCCTTTACACATACTTCTGTTACTTGAATTTAGGGGTCCAAACCTGTACCCCAACAAGTCAGATTCACTTACCAATCTTCACTAAGCCAGCTAATGAATCAAATTTAATAGGGAAGAACAGATAATGGAGATTTATTCCATGTAGTCACGTCAGAAATGGCAACACATAGATCCAGAATCTCTGCCCAATTCTATTTCCAGGAGTCCTGAAATGAGGCTAGGATTTAAATATGAAAGAGATATGCATAACTAAAGAGTTCAGGAAGGTGTGATCACTTGTCTACCTTGTCTCAATTCTTTCTTTCCTGCAAGTTCAGTCTGTCGTGCAAGTTTATCTGACAAGATATACACTATTTTCTAGGAGACAAATTCCTTCTCTGGATGCCCACAGGGCTTCAGCTATTTCCTCTACTAGCAGGAGATTCCTTGACAAATACTAAGTTCTTGTGGTCTGTTATTTTAATAGTCTGATGAACAAAGAAGTGATCACAAGTTTTATATAATATAGATATAGATAGATATTGCTGCTATTCAGGTTAATTACAATTTTTCTAACAAGTTTGTACCTCTAAGGGGTTCTTAATCTTTCTAAACATCGCCACTAACAAGGAAGCAGGTGTTCAAATGCCTGAGATCATAGTAGACATTTCTCATTCAAGCTACCAATTAATAATGTATTTAGTAGTGTTCTTAGAATGTAGCTTGGTGTTTCCTATAATCTTTTATAATACTTGCTGTTTTTGTCTATTTTTAAAGATTTATACTATAAAATGTTTAGATGAAAATAACCAGAATGATATACATAAGAGTTTCCTTGACTACTAGGTCAAAACTTACATACAGAATTTTCTCCTAATATTTTCAATGATTTGAAATTATCTATGAAAAATTTGGGATATTTTATTAATAGTTTTACCACTCTTCAGAAAGTTGTATTTCATTTTAAACAAAACTATTTTTCCTTGCCATTTTTCCAATGACATTTTAATAAAGTATTTACATAAATAACCCTAAAATACTCACATCAAATACCTGAACTGTTATCCAGAACTCTTATAATTATAAACAACAAGGAACATTTTCCCATTTTATATGGCAAATAGTATTTAACAAATATTAAATTTATATCAAGTGAATGTTTAAGCATATTTTGTATTTTAGAGGGAGTGACACTTGTTTGCAAGACCATGAAATAGAACTAAAAATAATTAACAGTGGAGCTAAAAGATGGCAAATATCAAAGAGATCATGATAAAACATAGGATGATGCTAATAAAATGTTCAGAAAACAGCACCAGATAATAAAGCTCTTAGCACAATACTTTCCTTCAATTATATTTTGGCATGTTTTTGAAAGTACCTCTAATTGATTTTTCCATCAAGTACTTGAAGCTTCTGAATTTAAATTATAGAATTAATTTGAATAAAACATAAAATACTTGCTCTTAAAATCATGTGTGATTCTTTAAGTAGTTTATTTTTTCTTGGAGATTTTCATATAATATATTTGGATCATATTGTTTTCCCAAGTGCTAATTCCTCCCAGATCTTCCCCACCTCCTATCCACCTAAACTTTATACTGTTTCCTAAAAACAAACAATAGAAACATGGAGTTAAATGTATGTAGCCTAACTACCCCTAAGCTTGAGGCCTGCACTGGAGTGTGGTTGATAAACCCAGTGTCACTTCTTTGTGAAAACTGATTTTCTCTCTCCTAGCAGCTATTAATTGCTGATTGTTTCTTCCCTAAGTTTGGGAAGCTGTGTTCACTTTACCTCTTCCATACTGGGATTCTGTCTGGTTTGAGCTTACACAGGTCTTGGGTATCCCTTCACTATTGCCATGAGTTATTATGTGCATCTGTCTTCTTGCTTCTAGAAAGCACTGTTCCCTTGAATTTCTCTCCAAACTCTGGTTCTTAACATCTTTCTGTTTTTTGTTCTTCATAGAACCCTGAGCCTTCTAGAAAGAGATGTGATATAGGCATCCCATTTAGATCTAAGTATTCCAAATTCTCTTACTCTGTGAATGTTGCCTAGAATGGTTTTGTGTGTTCATTGCCATGTACTACAAAAAGAATGTGTTCAGTTCCCAAATAACCACTAAGGGGCTTATATTAATTACAAAAGCTTGGCCGATATCTTGGGCTTATTATTAACTAGCTGTTAGATTTAAATTAACCCATTTCTATTAATCCAGGTATCACTATATGGCTCACAGCTTTACCTGTCCTCTAGCATCTTGCTTCCCCACTGGCAGGCTATTGTCCCTCTTGACTGCCTTTGCTTTTCCCTCCTCCCCTAGTTAGGTTTTTCTGCCTAAGCTTATCCTGCCATTTAGCTTTTTTCCTAAACCAATCAGAGTATAATTTACAAAATATATAGGAGTGTTTGACAGTACTACAGTCATAACAGGAAGGAGCCTCAGTAGAGGAAATGTCTCCATGAGACAACTGTGAAGCATTTTCTCAATTAGTGATCAATGGGTGGTGCCATCCCTGGGCTGGTGGTCCTGGGTCCTATAAAAAAGCAGGTTGATCAAGCCAGGGGAAGCAAGCCAGTAAGCAGCTGCTTTTGATGTCCTCTGCACCAGCTCCTGTCCCCAGGTTCTTGCCCTGTTTTGAGTTGCTGTCCTGACTTCTTTCAGTGATAAGCAGCAATGTCGAAGTGTAAGCCAAATAAAACCTTTCCTCCCAAACCAGCTTTTTGGTCATGGCGTTCCATGACCTAAGCAATAGAAACCATAACTAAGACAGATATTGAGTGGAAGTAATCAATTTTTCTTTTAAAGCAAACGAATAAAATGTATTCTCTTTATAAATGGGTAGCTTCCATTTAAATTTGTTTACCATTTAAGGTAAAACAATTGTTTATGAACTGATTCATTACAAGGTTTTTAGTCAAAGTTGAAACAACTCTATAATAGACTTTGCAAAACACCAATAGCTTACATAAGGTTAGTAGGATTTTCTAGTTGTAACCAAGTGCAAGAGATAGATAATTTAAGGGAGGGTGGGTTTATTTTTGCTCAGTGTCAGAGGTAGTGACATGGTGACATAGACTTCCTGTTTCTGCCCCTTTGGTGTGGCAAAGCATCATGTGGAACTTGGAGGGGGAGAGGAAGGTGACAGCTACGTGCATACAGGAGGTAAATATAGCTAAAAAGGAATTTGGGTAAAGTATGATTAATAGCACACATCGGCCATTCCCTTCTTCCTCTAAGTAGGTAACACCTCCTATTTTCCAACACCTCCAGATAACAGCATAGAATTGTTAAATCATTAAGGGCTTGAACTATTCATTAGGTAGGAACTTTTAGATATCAGTTACTTCAAAAATATACCAGCTTTCAACTAAACCCCAACCTGAGCCTCCAAGGAACATAGGAATTTTATTATATACATTTTCTCAACAGTTAAAAGTGATTCCCAAGATAATAGGCACTAAAAGTATTAATTAATATCCCATTTACCTTAACAAACATTTATTTCACTATTAAAAATAATTATTTCCCCGTAGGGAGACAAGACTATTTTTCAAGTTGTATTTATTCCAATGTTTAACTCTGATTTTGGATTATGTCTAAAATAAACAATTTTAAAATGATTTTATGTAAATGTCCATTAGAAAATCATTATCTTTATTCACCTCCATATGTAGATATGATTTAGTAAGTTTTCTGAAGTGCACTCACAGTGCCTCAGTGTACTAAGGCACTAACTGCCAAGCTTGACCACCTGAGTTTGATTCTCAGGCCCCACATAGTGGAAGAAGACAACTGACTTTTACAGATTGTCTTCTGACCTCCACATATGCGCAGTGATGTGCACACACATACTAACATACATAAACACTCAATGAAATAGGAACATAAAAAATAAACCTAATGAAAATTATGTGAATTCAAACAAATAGTTTTAGACTAAGAAATTTAGCTATATTCTTTTTAGGATTCTACATAAATGATTTTCAAAGTAGCTGCACCAATTCACTTTCCCACCAAGATCAGATGAGGGTTTGTTCCTCTTTCTCCACCACCTCTTCATTATTTGTTGTCAATTTGTTTATGTTGATTTTAGCCATTCTGACTGGGGTGAGATGCAAAAGTTTTTTTGTTTTGGTGTCTGTGTGTGTGTGTGTGTGTGTGTGTGTGTGTGTGTGTGTGTGTGTGTGTTTGCAATTTCCTAATTGCTAAGAGTCATCAACATTTTTGAGGTATTTCTTGTGGGTTATTATTTCTTCTACTTTGAACTCTGTTTATAGAAGCCTAGCCCATTTTCTATGTGGGCCACTTGTTTCCTGTACTTGAATTTCTTGTATAAATTATACACTAATCCTCTATTATATCTCCTATTCTGTAGGCTTCTTTTCACTCAATTTTTTCCTTAGATGTATAGCAGATTTTTAGTTTTATGAGGTCCTACTTACCAATTGTTGGCCTTCATTCCTGGGCAAATGCAGTCCTATTCAGAAAGTCTTTCCTGTACCTGTATCTTGTAGGGTATTGTTTGTGTTGTTTTCTTCCAGAAGTTTCAATGTTTCATGTTTCAAATTGAATTTTTTGATCCTCTTGAATCTAATAATTCTTGTATATGCGTGTCACAGCTCCTGGCTCTGTAGCTCATAGAAAGGGTGCTTGAAAGAATGTAAGAGCCAGATGTCTT
Source organism: Cricetulus griseus (assembly GCF_003668045.3). Taxonomy (NCBI): domain Eukaryota; kingdom Metazoa; phylum Chordata; class Mammalia; order Rodentia; family Cricetidae; genus Cricetulus; species Cricetulus griseus. The sequence goes on along the minus strand of NC_048604.1, from coordinate 22,929,862 downwards.
GAAGTTTCTGGCTTCGAGAACACAGGAAGTCTGTTATGAAGCAGTGTATCCTAGAAATGGCTGCATAGACAAGACCAAAACAATGGCAATATCAGTGGATATGCTTCCGTAGAAGGAAGACAATTTTGTGGTGTTCTACACCTACACAAAGAACAACCACCAACTAATGACTGCTGGGAGGAGAATGGCCTCTCCCATGAATGAGTCCATTACTGGCTGTAAAATACAAAGAGGTGAGACATGAAACCATGTGCACTAACAATAAAAATATTGGACTCAAAATATTGTGTTTATATATTTTTGTATGCACATGTGTGTACATGTGAACATGCACACACATATAAAACAAAAACAAAGAAAAAGAGGCTATTGTCTTGGAGGTACATGAGATGGGCTGGAGGGAGGTTATTTGGGAGGGGCTTTAGGGAGGAAAGTGAGGGGTGGAATTGATGTAATTTTATTTTTATTAAATATAAATTTTAAAATATGTGAGTAAATAATCAAGCTTTTTAAAACAAGTTTAATTACATAATAAAAAGGATATATTTTAACTTTTTATAAAATTATATTAACATGTTGCTTAATTATAAGACTATCTAACATTCAAAATGATACACATAAAAATTGAATAGGCATCTCTATGTTTACCCATAGCCCATCCACAGGGTCATCCCTAGCACTGGAACAGAACACCAGCTGCAGCATCCCTGCTGCCCAGTCCAAGCCTCTTGTGGATCCCCTATACCATCCTGCCCTGGCCTCTCTTGCCCCCTTATCACTGGGTCCCAGCCCACCACTCAGGCAGACACCCTTTGCTCAACCATAGGAAAAGTCTGTCGGAAGACCTGCCCTTGGACCTTCTCTACTCTCTCTGTTCCTCCAGATCCATTCATCAAGGTTGTCCCCAGGTCTACAACAGAACAGTTGCTGAAGCCTACCTTCCCTACTTTCCATGCCTCCTGTGGGTCCCACAGATTATCACCCCTAGACTCCCCTTCCCTCAGCCTCCTACAACAGCAAGTTAATTCCATGAACACACTGGCCAAGCAGACCAGAAAAACAGGCAACACATAGCCAATATAATCTCTGATAATTTAGAAAGGAAACAAAAAAAAAACAAGGAATAAAACACTTACCCCAAAAAGACAAACTGAGAAATCTGCACATAGACCTATAATCACCACAAACCCAGCTACTTAGATTCTAGCATTAAAATGCAATCAATAATATTAAGAACTATATGCCTCCAACAGAGCCCAGCTACTATACAACACTAGGCCCTGAATGTTCCAACATAACTCAAGCACAAGCAAAACAACTTAAAACCAACTTTATGAAGATGATAGGCATCCTTACAGAGGAAATGTATAAATTCCTTAAAGAAACCCAGGAAATCCTGGCAGTGATGGCATATGCATTTAATCCCAGCCCTCAGGAGGCAGGCAGATCTCTGAGAGTTCAAGACCAGCCTGTTCTAGAGAGTGAGTTCCAGGACACCCGGGCTACAGAGAGAAATCCTGTCTCTGAAATCCAAAAGGAAAAAAAAGAAATTGAGGAAAACAAAATCAATTGCAGGAATGTTTAAATCCATTAAGCAAAGCCCAGGGAAAAAACAGTTAATGACAAGAAAGAAAACTGTTTAAGGACTGAAAATAGACATAGAATCGAAAAGAAAACACAAACTGAGAGAATTTTTGTATTGGAAAATTTATAATGTGAACAGGAATGTCAGAGGCAAGCTTCCCCAACAAAATAGAAGGGGTGGAAGACAGAATTTCAAGAACTGAAGGTATAATAGAAGAAATGGACACATCCGTCAAATAAAATTTTAAATCTAAAATAACTTCTGACACAAAACATCCAGAAAATCTGGGACACCATGAAAAGATCAAACCTAAGAATAATAGGAGTAGAGTAAGGAAAAAAATAAATACCAGCTCAAAGGCCCAGGAATTATTTTCAACAAATTCATAGCAGAATTTTTCCTAACCTAAAGGAAATGCTTGTAAAGATACAAGAAGCACAGAACACCAAATAGACTGGAACAGAAAACACTAAACATACAGAACAAACACTATTAAAACCTGCAGAGGAACAAATAATATTAAAAGCTTCAAAGGAAAAGGACAAATAACATATAAAGGCAGTCCTAATATAATCACACCTTTTTTTTCTCAAATTTCCTAAAAACCAAAAGGGTTTGGATAGATATGCTATGGACTCTAAGATACCACAGAGGCTAGTCCGGATTACTATACCCAGCCAAACTTTCAATTACCATAGATGAAGCAAATAAGATATACCATGAAAAAGTCAAATTTAAACAATATCTACAAATCCATAACTACAGAAGATACTAGGTGGAAAACATCAATCCAAGGGGATTAACTATACCCATGAAAAGATGGGAAATAAATAAACTTACACCAGCAAATCCAAAGAAATGGAAGCATATATGTGCACACACACATACACAAAACACACGACTATTAACAAAAAATATCATTGAGTGTTGACATCACTCAAAATAAATGGCCTCAATTCCACAGTAAAAAAGACACAGACTAACAGAATGGATATGAAAACAGGATCCATCATTCTGCTCCATACAAGAAATATATGCCTCAATAGCAAAGATAGACCTATGTCATAGTAAATAGTTGGGAAAAGATACTCCAAGCAAATAGACTTAAGAAGCAAGGTGTTTAGCCACTTGCTTATCTAAAATCCAACAAAATATACTTCAATCCAAAAGTAATCAAAGGAGATAGGGAAGTATACTGTTTACCCCTCAAAGTAAAAATCCATTAAAATGGCATTTCCATTCTTAACAACTCTGCCCCAACACAATGGCACCTACTTTTGTAAAAGCAACACTACCATAGCATAAATCACATGTTGACCATCACATACTGATAGTGGGAGACCTCAATACCACATTTGTACCAACATATAGGTTATCCAGATAAAAACTAAACAGAGAGGAATGCTGGAACTAACAGACATTATAGCCAAAATGGTCCTAACAGATAATTCAGAACATTTTTCCATAACACACACACATACACACACACACACACACACACACACAACACACACACACACACACACACACACACACACACAGATATGCCCTCTTCTCAGCATCACACAAAACATTCCACAAAATTGACCACATGCTTGGAGGCAAAATTTGTCTCAGTACACAGCATAAAATTGAAATAACTCCCTTCATCCTATCAGACCACCATGGACTAAAATTTTATATCAACAACAAAAGAAACAACAGAATGCTTCCAAACTCTTAGAAACTGAAAAAAATCTAATGAATGAAAAATTGATCAAGACAAAAATAAAATAAATAAATTCACAACATATCAAAACGTATGGGACACAATGAAAGCAGTAACTAAAATAAAAGGAAAAAATGGAGAGATCTCATACTAGAACTTAACATCACACCTGAAAGCTCTAGAACAAAAAGAAGTAATACTACCAAGAGGAGTAAATGGCAAGAAATAAACTGACTGCTGAAATCAATAAAATAGAAACAAAGAATCAATGATGCAGTTGCTTTCTTTTCTAAAATCAACAAGATAGGCAAACCCTTATACAAACAAACTAAAACACAGAGAGAAAATATCCAAAATAATGAAATCAAAACTAAAAAGGGGACATAACAAATTCCAAGGAAATCTAGAGAATAATAGGGAGACATTTTAAAATTTGTACTGAAAAAAATGGAAAAATCTAAAAGAAATGGTATCACTTTCCAAAGTTAAATCAAGATCCAATATCCAATTGAAATACACCAATACCCCAATAGAAGCATTCAATAAACATATCCCAACAAATAACGTCCAGTGCCAGATATATTTAGTGTAAAATTAAAAAGAATTAACATTAATATACCTCAATTTTTTCACAAAATAGAAAGATAAGGAACATTGTCCAATGCATTTTATGAGTACACAGTTACCCTGATACACAAACCACATAAAGCCCAGATGAAAGAGAATTACACATCAATTTTCCTTATGAACATAGATGTAAAATAGGCAATGAAATACTTTCAACAGAATCCAAAAACACATAAAAAAGATTATCCACCATGATCCAGTAGGCTTCCTCCCAGAGATTCAGGGATGTGTCAACACATGAAGATCAGTACATGAAATCCACATGTAAATAAAATGAAAGAACAAAAACAAATAGTTATCTCAAAAGATGCTAAAAAAAAGCCTCTGACAAAATCAACACACCTTCATGATAAAATTCATGGAAAGATTAGGGATACAAACGACTTACCTAAACATAATAAAGGCAATTAACAGCAAGCCTAAGCCAACAGCAAATTAAATGGAGGGAAACTCAAAGCAATTTAAAGTCAGAAACAAAACAAGGAGGGCCACTGTCTCCATATATATTCATTGTAGTACTTGGAGGACAATGGGATACAAACTAGAAAGGAAGAAGTCAAAGTATCTTTATTTACAGATGGTATGATAGTATACATCAGTGACACTAAAAATTCCACCAGGGAACTTTCAGCAAATTGGCTCGATAAAAATAATCTAACTTATAAGATCAGATATAACTTGGCATAAGGGAAACTCCCCAAAGATAGAGTTGGGGCAGGATTTTGTTTATGTGTCCCCAAGAGAATGAAGGCATCCAAATAAGGAATCTGAAGAGCACTGGACAAATGAGATATTTTCCCCCAAAACTGACAGTGGGGCCCCATTGCCAAGGACATCAACCACTCAAATCATTGAAAGTGGATAGATGGAGCTGGTGCCTTCATGGAGACTTCACCTTCATGTTCTAGTCTCTATGGTACAGGAAGGTACTCTGAAGGCTACTGAAAGAGAAAACTTGGCACCAACCTCATCACTAAGTCTTCAACCTCCTACTATATGTCCTGCCTGTAAGATATGCTGAGGCAATGGTGTCATGCAACATACTGGGGTGGCCAACCAATGTCTGATTTAACTTGAGGCACACATTACAAGAGAGATCCCATGCCCCACACTGCATGGCTGTCCAAGAAACAGACACTAGATATCCGAGAAACCCAGAATCAGTACCTTGTCCAGTTATCATCAGAGAGGCTTCTTTGACAGCAGGTGGGAGTTGGTGCACTGACCCACATGCAGACATTATGAGGAAGAATGTCTGTCTACATTAGAGGTCTTTGTAGTGTCCTTCCCCTTGGAAATCGAGAAATTCTGAAGAAGAGGGAAAGGAAAGATTTTAGGAGTCAGAGGGCATGGAGGACACGAGAAGAACACAGCCCACTGAATCAACTATGCTGGCCTCATATGGGTTCACAGAGACTGGAACAGCAAACATTGGGCCTTCATGGGTCGCCATCAGGTCCTCTACAAATGTTAGAGGTGTTTACTTGGTGCTTTCCTGGAAGTCCTAACATTGGGAAAAGGTGTGCCTCTGCCTCTTTTGCCTGCTTTTGAGATTATTTTCCTCCTACTGGGTTGCCTTGTATATCCTAGATATGAAGTCTTGTGATGATTTGAGAGAAAAAGGCCCTCAAAAGAGAGTGGCACTACTAGGAGGTGTGGCCTCATGGGAGTAGGTTAGATCTTGATGGAAGAAGTGTGTTACTATGGGGGCAGGCTATGAGGTCTCTTTTCTCCAGCTTCACTCAGTTTGATATACAGTTGACTTCTTGCTGTTTTCTGATCAAGATGTAGCCAGCACCACATCTGCCTGCATGCCGCCATGCTTTTCATCATGATGGTACTGGACTGCACTGAAACTGTAAGCTTCCATCTCATTTAATTGTTTTCTCTGTAATTATTGCCATGGTGATGGTGTCTCTTCACAGCAATAGAAAGCCTAACTAAGACAGGGATTTTGCCTTGTTTTGTTGTGTCTTATTTTGTTGAGTTTGGTTATTGTGTGTCTCTTGGAGGCCTGCCCTTTTCTGAAAGGTGACACAGAAAAAAATTTATGTATGTCTGAGGGGAGCTGGGAGGGACACTGGGACAAGTGGAGAGAAAATTGTGGTCAGGGCGTATTGAGAGAGAAAAAAATCTGTTCTCAATAAAAAATTAAAATGTTCCAATTAACAAAAATGTGCCTTAAAATAACTGATTTCCATATCACATATGCCCCACACCCAGGCTTAGGGATCATAATTGAAGAGGTTTACAATAGCCAGAAATCTGGAAGGACTGGAGCAAAACAGTGTGTTCCCATCATGACAGGGCCACTACATTTACAAACTCACAACAGCTGCGGTTGCCTACCCAGGACCTGGAGAAGATGAAGCAAATCAGAATTCCAGTATGGAGGGTGTAAAAGCTCATGAGTCTCCACCCTAACTGGGGACCTATGGAGATTTGATAGCTGTTGATGGAGGGTCAGTTTTATTCAGTAATGTAGTCCCTGAGAGGTTGTTCATGTTCCAGTGAATATCTCTATACCTGTTATTATATCCATAGTACAACCTGTAATCATTGGGTCATCGCAAAAAAACATGTGGTTTAGTTGGAGGTAGAACTTGAGAGTAGTTATAAGAGAAATTAGGTATTAATATGAGCAATATTGTATGCAAGCATGAAATCTCAAAGAACTAATATTATGTTAAAAACTGGTTTCACTGGCTTTTCATGTTTTAGATATGAAAGAAAGTAACCAAAACAAAGATGTATTATGAGATTATTCCAGAAGAGTAATGTGATTTGCCACAGATAGTGAAAATCCCATTAATACAGAGCTAAATATCACACCTAGCAATGTGGAGGTAGAATTGAATATTGTATGTGGAAGTAGTAAACTCAGTTTCTATAACTATTTTAGAAAGCTCACATATTTTATTACATATAATGAAAAATAGTTTTCTCTTAAGCTTTGATGATTGGTTACTTGTCTTATCTATCAGACCTGCACAGAATCTCCCTATGTATCCCAGCAGCCTCAAACTCACGACCTTCCTACCTCAGGCTTCTTAGTTCTGGGATTATAGACTTATCCCACCACACTGAGACCTGTCCTTGATATTTTATCTCTCAGATACTTCTGAGTTTTTCACTTTTACAAATATTTAGTTGATAATAGTATATTTATTATACTATGTTTAAGACTCAAACCACCTACATCCTTTAAATGTTTTGTGTTTTTGTCTTATTTTTCACTATTTTTAGAAAAATTTCATCTTCCTATATAGTCCCCAAATATCACAGGATACACATTTTTCTTATAATATGTGTTTGCATTCTTTGGTAACTGGAGGAATGTGCCATCAACTGGGTTATTCATGCAACAAAAATTTAATTACTCATTTTTCTTAAGGCTACAAATTGCAGATAAAGATGATGTCGGGATTTACTTCTAATAGGATATCCCTTATTGGCTTTCAGATCACGGTTTCCTGCATGTCTTCATAAGGTGAACTCTCTGTATGTGTGTGTAATAATTGTCTGCTGAAAAGACCAAACATTGGATTAAAGTCCACCCTAATGATATCAGTAAAATTTTAATTTCCATGTTAAAGTTCATGACTTAAAAATACACGAATTTTTAGGTATTTTGATTATTTTGTTTGAGGAGAAATGTTTTGGCCTGTAACAGTGTCTTTAAATTCATACTTTTTGAGTACACAAATAATATACATATTTGAAACAAATTGGCAGGAGCAAAGTAAGAAGATAAATGACAAACAAGGAGGATGATTGCAGTTTATATCAAATGCAAAGTGCCTATTTTACTAATGCAAGGAAACTCTGCTAGTCTACCTACATGATAATAGTAGATTCATTTCTAATGACAACAATGTCACTAGCTGTGAGAAGCTGGCTAGGTTTTCAGAACAAGGAAGATGCCCATCCTACTGAGTGATTTTTAAGTCCAATTAGACAGCTCTTCAGTACCACCAACACGTGATTGCCACCTATTGCACCTTCACGTATATCTTGTCATACTGCTATTTTCTATGATTCATAAATGTTACAGCTTGTTAGGACAGTTTAATTGCTTCTATCCTTTGGCATCTTGTATATTATATTATGGTAACATGGAAGCTAGTCCAGAGACAGAGGCTCTCAGGTGAGATCTATCTCAAATTATGAGTCTTGTATCCTAACTATGCAGTAGCATCAGCAATAGGTGTCCTCCCTCAACCACTGAGAGGAGAACAATGCCTATATATACACACACTGAATTATTTTTGGAGACACCATTCAACCAACTATTTGGAAAAAAATGTTTTCCCTTACATCTAATATCCACTTATCCATGAGCACATACCATGTTTGTCTTTCTGGGTCTGGGTTACCCCACTCAGGATGAGTTTTTTTTTTTTCTAGCTCCATCCACTTGCATGCACACTTCATGATATCATTGTTTTTAACAGCTGAGTAATGCTCCATTGTATAAATGTACCACGTTTTGTTTATCCAATCTTTAGTTGAAGGGACATCTAGATTGTTTCCAGGTTCTAAGTATTACAAATAACGTTGCTATGAACATAGTTGAGCAAGTGTCCTTGTGGTAAGATTGAGCATCCTTTGGACATATGCTGAAAAGTAATATAGCTGGGTCTTGAGATCCATTGATTCCACATTTTCTGCGCAATCCCCATATTGGTTTCCTGAGTCACTATAAAAGTTTACAATCCCACCAGCAATGGAGGAGTGTTTTCCTTGCCCCACATCCTTGTCAGCATAAACTGTCACTTGTGTTGTTGATCTTAGCCACTATGAAAGGTATAAGATGGAATTTCAGATTTTTTTATTTACATTTCCCTGATGGATAAAGATGTCAAACACTTCTTTGTTTCTCAACCATTTGAGATTCTTGTGTTGAGTATTCTCTGTTTAGATCTGCATCCAATTTTTAAATCAGATTATTCGGCTTGTTGATGACTAGTTCTTTTGAGATTTTTTTTATATTCTGTGTAAATGAGCCATGTGTGAAATGTTCTGTTGGTGAAGATCTTTTACCATTCTGTAGGCTGCAGTTTTGTCCTCTTGATGGTGTCCTTTGGCTTAAAGAAACTATTCAGTTTCATGAGGTCCCATTTATTGATTGTTGATCTCAGTGTCTGCAATACTGGTGTTCTATTCAGGAAGTTGTCTCCTGAGGTAATACTTCAAGACTATTTGCCACTTTCTCTTTTATCAAGTTAAGTGTATCTGGATTTCAGGCTCAGAGAAGCTAGGCAACTAAGAGGGTTCAAGAGGGGCATGCTCAGATTTCCCTGGGAATCAAATAGAAGAGATTTCAAGAGCGGACTGGTAATGCAGATGGGGATGGGAACATGGGGGATCTGGTTGAGGATTCAGGGGGAGAATACTATAAGAGATGACTGCAAAGTGAGGGTTATTTTGAGGTCATATACAAACATGGTGCAAGGGAAACTCCCAAGAATCTACAAGGCAAACACCAGCTAAGACTATTAGCAATTGAAGAAATCTAGCTCAAACTGGCAATCTCTTTTAACCAGGCAAGACTTGAAGTGGAGGTACTGGGACACCAACCCAGCCACATAAACTTCAACCCACAGTCTGTTCTGTCCATAGGATGTGCTGTGATAAAGGTGGTGTAGATACTGTGGGAATAGTCAACTAATGACTGGCACATTGTGAGACCCATGGTAAAAGCGTTGTTCAACACCTGACACTGCCTGGAGTGTCACAACCAAGAGGCTGGATAGCCACCCAGAGATCTAGGATAGAACCAAACATGACTGGAGAAAATAAAAGGTTAATGTCGCGATGCCTAAGAATATTCTGCTACACTCATAGTCTGGTGCATAGCCCAATTGTCATCAGAGAGGCTTCATCTAGCAACTGAGGGAAACAGCTGCAGAAAACCACAGTCAAACATTAAGCTGAGCTTGGGGAATCCTGCTGAGGAGAGGAAAGCAATGTAGGATCCAGAAGGGTCAAGGACACGACAAGAAACTTCACATAATCAACAATCCTGGGATCATAGGGGGGCTAACAGTCTGTATTGACAACCAGGGAGCTTGCATGGGAATGACCTAGGATAACTGCATGTGTTAAAGTTGTGTAGCTTAGTCTTCTGGTGAGACTCCTAATAGGGGTAGCATGGGCTGTCTCTGTTTTGCTGGTTTGGGGTCAATATTCCTCATACTGGGTTGCCTTGCCTAGCCTTAATAGAGGGGGAGGTACATAGTCTTACTGCATTTTGACATGCCATGTTTTACTGATGTGCATATGAGGCCTTTCTTTTTCTGAATAGAAATGAAGGAAAAGTGAATTGGATGGGGGCAGGGGAGAATTGAGGGAGGTAATGGGGGCATAGGATGGGAGAACTGCAATCAGGATGTAAAATAAATTCAAGTATTTTTTAAAGTAGTACAAAAGGTTTTTTCTTTCTTGCTCCTGGGTTTTTTGTTAATATATGGTTCTTATGGGGAGCATTGTTAGACCAAGTGGCTCACCTGTGTGTGTGTGTGTGTGTGTGTGTGTGTGTGTGTGTGTGTGTGTGTGTATTTTAACTGTGTGCTACCTACATACATACATTTATATGAGTTATGTGTAATTATAGGCATATATAAAATGATTCCTTGAGGCTTTAGCAAACAATCATCATTTTAGTTTTCCTTTCTTCTTCTTCTGTATCTACCTCCCTCCTTCTGCCCCAGATTGCTCCCTCCCTTTGTTTCAATTTTCTAATACATATCACCTGTAAACTGTATTCCTTTCTCCTCTCAAGCCTCCTCCTACCTCCAGAGCTGCTTTATATTTCCCTGGATACTACATTCTAAATCTTATCCCATAGATAGACAGGGGTTACAGCAAATGAAGAACATCACAGGAAACCACAGCGAGATGCATGGCAGATCTCAATGGATAGTGTGGAGCTCAGTCTTAACTGACACATTCATATCACACCTCTCAAATCTATGTCGTAGGGAGCATCACCGAAACTGGGAAGCAACAGTGTAAAAGCCACATTAGCAGGAGGTCTATTATGAAGTAAGCTCTCCTAGAAATGGCCGCATAAACAACACTAGACCAATGACAATATTGATGAGCTCCTTAACATGAAATGGGGGAATTTCATGGGGCCCCACCCATAAACAAAAACTACAACTAATAAACCTCATGACTGTTGGGAGAAAGACAATGTAGCCTCGCCCATGGATGTACCTCTCTATTGGTTGTCCAATGAGAATAGACAGCCCTGAAACCATATACACACAAAAAACAAAATTGGATTCAGCTTGTTTTTATATATCTGTACACATATACATATATGCATATGTGTGCATAAAAATAATCACTGATCTATTAGTATTGTAAAGCATCCAATTAGGAATCATTTTATTGTTATGCCCGTTTAGCAGAACAATACTATTTGATTTTCTCCAAAGGCAAAAGGCCTGTCCATTGTCAGGTTCTTGGTTACCTGAACAGTGTAAGGCATGGCATCCATCTCATGGAGTAGGCTTTAAGCCCATCCAATGTGTGTGTAGTGACTCCCACATTTACGGCACTGTTGCAGCAGCATTATCATGCAAGCAGGTCACTGTTGTATAACACAGGGTTTATAGCTGGGTGAGTGGTTACTTTTCTCTTCTGGTGGCATTCAGAGTAGCTTTTAGTACCATAAACACTAATCAGTAGGGGTTAGGACTCTGGTTAGACATCTGCTAATTATCACAAATCATTTTAAATAGAAGCCAATCACTTGAGTTCTCAGCTCCACCTTTCCTTTGGAGAAAATAATTGTGTCCTTTGGGAAGTATTCTTTCTAATTACACTGTTAATTGCACACTCAACAACAGATAATTTTTAGATAATAATAAAAATATGGACCCAAATTGCAAGATAATTTTACTCTCTTTTTATGCAAAGTGGGAATCACTGATGTTAAATTCAGGGTACTTTGTAAGAACTGCAAAATTGTTTTATTATTTTTCCATCATTCTTTGATTGCTCAGTTTGTTCACATCTGTAGCAATACATTAGAACATCCATATATGCTCATTGTCAACAGCTTATAGATTAAGATAAGCATACAAGTCATTCCCTTTGTATTTTTGGTTTTTGTTTTATTTTGTTTTTGAGACAGGGTTTCTCTGTGTAGCTTTGGAGCCTGTCCTGGAACTATCTCTTATAGGACAGTCTGGACTCTAAGAGATATGCCTGCCTCTGCATCCCTAGTGCTGGAATTGAAGGGGTGTTCTACCACCACCTGGCTTGTATATTAGTTTATGTTTTACAGTTTTACCTAGGCTGATTTCTGGATAGACCCTTAAATATCTTTCTCTTGAAAAACAGTCACTAGATTACCAAAGTTTTTTTTTTCAATTGCTTTTCACAACTAAATAATTTAATTTAATTTATAGCAAAATGTTATTTTCCTTTGCAAAGACCATGTTAGACCTTTTATGTTGTGTAATATTACTTTAACTCAGCAAAAATGCTACATTTGTTTATGCTGCAGAATATTATTTTAACTATGTGAACATGTGTTACATTTGTTTATGCTGCACTTGGTTAGTTATGTGAAGATGTGTTGCTGTTTCATCTTGCCTGCCTAAGGCAGCTGATTGGTCTAATGAAAAGCTGAATGACAGCCAGGTGTGGGTGGCACATTTCTTTAATCCCAGCAATCGGGAGGCAGAGGCAGGTGGATCTCTGTGAGTTCGATGCTAGCCTGGTCTCCAGAGTGAGTGTCAGGACAGCCTCCAATGCTACACAGAGAAACCCTGTCTTGAAAAAAAACAAAAAGAAAGAATGGCTAGTAGCTAGGCAGTACAGGGATAGGAGGGGCTGGCTGGCAGAGAGAACAAGCAGGAAGTGGTATCTAGGCTCAAAGAAGAGGCAGAGAGAATGATACACACCTTTAATCCCAGCAGCCATACTAGTCATCCATAGAGGCTAGAGACAGTGTTGGTACACACCTTTATTAGAAGCACTAGGGAGACAGAGGCAGAGAAATCTGTTTGTTCAAGTCTACCCTGGGATACACAAAAATGATCCAGTCTAAAAGAGAAACAGCTCATACAAAGGTGATACCAGCACTTGGAATGACTTCCTTTAATCCCAGCAGTAGGGAGGTAGAGACAGGAGTGATATGGCTGGACAGAGAGAGAAATATAAAGTGGGAGGAGACAGGAGCTCAGAGCAGTCTGAGAGGCAGTTAATCTGAAGCAGTCTGAGGCTGCAGTCTGAAAAGGCAGTCTGAGCACAGGATTGCACCTTTGGTCTGAGGTAGATGTAAGAGCTAGTGGATGGCTACTTTGTGTCTCTGATCTTTCAGGTTTTACTCCCTGATAGTTGACTCCGAGATTTTAATATTAATAGCAATTAGAATTAGTGCTACAATCTGAATCCTCAAAGCCTAACCCCAGTAATACACTTCCTCCATAAAATCCCACCTACTTCAACAAGGACACACCTCCTAATAGTGCCAACCCCTACAAGCCTATGTGGGCCACTTCAAATAAAAATGTTTGGTTTTAGCGTACCATGGGCAGAATGCAGAATATCTTCCATGAAGTTGTTGGTTAGAGAAATCTTAGTGCCCCACAAAACAATGCAAACTGTTATTGCTCTTTGTTGTCCATAAGAACTTCATAATACAGCTCTATTGCTGAAGACATGACACATTTTGGTTCAGAGGGCATGGAGAAATGTAGATCAATTTGTCCAGAATTTTCCTCCCTGCCATCAAGTTTTCAAAATACTTTAAGTTACTATGCAACCTTCTGGTATAGAAAAGTTATCAACAATCTTATACAGCTATGAGATTCACCTGCCATAATACTGACCAGCCTGACATATTATTTTACCCACATTCTTACTGATTGTAAAGGCTAATCTTTAAATATTCAATCCTAAAACTTGTAAGCCTAATAATTTCTTTATAAAGTACACAGCCTTAGGTACCCTGGTAAAGCAAAATATACTTGTCTAATTCAAACACTATGAACACATTGAACTCCACTCTTCCAACTGCCCTTGGCAAGTACAAGAATCTGATCTATGAACCTATTATCGCATGATTTATGATTGCTTTTAGTCTTTTTCTTTTTAGTATATATTAATTATACAAGGTAATATGTTTCATTATAATATATCTGAATCTATATACCATGTACATCAACAATATTTGTCTCCATTATATTTACTCATTTGTGCCTTTCCCCTTACTCATTGCCATGGAGCAATTATGCTTTCCACTCTGTTTCATATCCTTTATCCTTTGGATTCAACATTTCAAAAGAAAATGCCACATGTGTGCTTTTGTAAGAGCAGTGATTTCCCTTAATACTGTCATCTCCAGTTGCATCTATTTCCCATGACAGTCCATTCTTCCTGTGATTGACTAAAATTTCAGTGTGTTTATAGATCACATTTTCTTTATCAATTCATCTATTGATTAATTCCTTGGCTGATTTTTTTTGCTTGGATATTATGAAATTCTACAATTATATATACATTGCTTTATCAGATACATATACATTCCATGACAAAATACTGTCTGATAGATTAAAGACACTGCAATTTATAATACTCTATAAATGTTTTTGGTCTCCTTGAGGTGTTCAGAGTTCCCACTAGTCTCAATCCTGACATTGCAGTTTTTAAGAACTTGCAACAGACCTAAAACTTTTTAAGGTTTTACTCAAACTTTTGGCATTCAACTTAGAAGACTACAAAAGCTGAAGTCTTGGCAAGCCTCTCTACAGGTATTTCTCCCAGCCCTATATTTATACAATTTCCTATTTTGTCTGATTTCAAAATATGGAAGGAAAATCTTTCACTTTCTTAAAGTCCAGAAACAAAATAGTACTAATCCTGTGATAATCTTTGGTTTTAAAAAAATCAAAAGACCATAGGAGGCACACAGAATTTAAATAGACTACCTTTCATTTTTGTATGTGGCATGAACTTGCAGAAACTGAAGGAATTGTTCAAGATTGCCAGAATAAATGCATCATTTTATGTAGAATCCTGCTCAATAGATTCCAGACTTCATCCTTGAGGCTGTTTTCAAGATGTATTGTGAATGCTTATCTCTAACATGCTAACTAGAATAAAATTCACTATAATTCTTAAATAATCAGCATTTGTGACATTTCACTCCATCCAAAACATGCTAACAGAAATATAATATTTTGAGTACAATATAACTCTTAGGCAAATTTCAAAGGAAACTCTTAATTTAGTTCAGAAGTATCTTAGTTTTCTATATTCTTAACATGTGAGCCTAAGTACACTATAAATAGCTCTAGTCACAGTGGACCCTGAAGTGACTTTAGGATTTTCAGAGAGACATCCTATTAAGCTCATTTTACTATACACAGCATAAAGTCCAAAAGTGGGAATAGGCACTTTTTAAATCATTAAATGTGAAATGCAAACAAAGTAAGTTTCTTTTCTCAATTGTCATTGAAGCAGAACATTAAAACAATGTCTACTTCTTAAGAATCATTAATCAGCTTTAATATAGTTTCTGAGCTCTACAATTTAAAATGGGTTCTATTCAAAGTGTTTTATGTATTATAGAATCTTAAATATGACTTGGAGATACAATAAACTAAAGGATTTCAAGAGAATATTTTTAACACTTAGAGGGATGAGGCAGATAAAATCATAATTGAATCCAATTGAAGGAAAATTAAATTGATCTGAGTGGAGGAACAATTCTATACACTGAAAAGAATCCTTTATTCAGGACATAATACAAAATGAAATAATTTCAATTCAAATACACTGAAATAAGCAGTATTGCGCCATCAAATTTCAACAAATTTTGATAACTGTTTTCTCTTGATACTTACTGCAAATAATTAAAAGGCATTGAAATATTTTTGGTAGGTTTCTACACTTCACTTTGAAAGTTTTAAAACAGCTAATGCCTTCCTATTTTAAACTCTTTATCTTGATATTTCAACTTTAATTGATAAAAGAAACAGCTAACTCATGGGATTTGTGTGTTTCAGAAAAAAATCCTTCCTTGAAGAAAAATACACATATAACTTCATATAAAATGGTTTCTGTTCTAGCTGGATATAGTTACACCTGATAGAATCTCAGTATGTTAGGGCTGAAGCAGAAAGATAACAAATTACAAGACTGTTTAGGATACATGCTTACTTTTTTGCCACTCTAGGCTGCATAGGAAGAATTGTCTTAGAAAATAAACAGAAGTTTGTCTTACATATTTTTATGCTTAAGAAGTGTAATTTTACATTACTGTGCATGAGAAAGAGGAACGAGATAACAATGGGAAAATAAATAAATATACAGATACAGCAACTGTCTCATAGATTTGAATTAAGAATTTGCAGACTGAAGTTTGATTTTTCTCAGATATTTTTAGCTTGAAAAAATACTCCTGAAAACAGCCCTAGCTGGAAACATTTTCCTCAGATTGTCCTATTTAAGCAAATACTCCCAAAGATTTGCTGTGCTGCCCCTTGACTCTCAGTAGAAGTTGACATTTTTCATGATGATAGCTTTTTACTGAAAAAGGACATGATTTCCTGTATTGATTAGAAGTAAGTATGAGTTTTATTTCCTCTCAGAAGTCACTCATGCAAAACACCCTATGTCCTCATTTGTCTAGCTGTGTACTATTGATTGACTTTAAATTTTTATTAAGTATTTTCATCTCTAAGCCATAGTTCGTCGGTTTATCTTGTTTTTCCAACTTGTTTCGTAATCCATTCTTTATGCTGTGAATTTTATAAGCACAAATGAGAATACATAGCAATATATACAGGAACTTCTATTTGTATTTTATCTTCCATCTGCCTGTTGTTTGTATGTAAGTTCTAATAAAGACAACATTTAGCAGAGTGCTTTCAGGAATGACAGAAAGTCCACGTGTAAAACTGGTCATATATTTAAAAATCATTAAATTCTGGTGGGTACCTTCAAAATGATCTTTGTCTAGTTTGTGGGATTGAATATGCATAGAATTACTCAGCTCAGATGTAAAATACTAGAATGTTGTGAATCATCATTTTGTGCACTGTGAAGCGATGTCTCTGCTAAAGTATCTTCTGATTGGCTTAATAAAGAACTGAATGGCCAATAGCTAGGCATGCGAGGATGGGCATGACTTCCTGGGAGAGAGGGGATCTTGGAGGAAGAATCAGAGAGGCATAGATTCACCAGCAAGACTTGGAAGAAGTAAGACTTTCTATATTAAAGAAAGAAAATGATCCATGTGGCAAAATGCAGATTAATATAACCTGGTTAATTTAAGTTTTAAAAGCTAGTTATGAACAAGCTTAAGCTAGGGTCAATCTTTCATAAATAATAAGAAATCTCTGTGTCATTATTTGAGAGCTAGCAGTCGAGGGAAATTCCAAATACATCACATGGTTTTCCTCATATGTGAAACAATAAGATTAGATAATTGGTGATGGAACTCACCTTTAATACTAGCACTTCAGAGACAGACATATAGGTGGATCTCTGAGTTCTGAGTTTGAGGCCAACCTGGTCTACAGAGTGAGTACTAGGGCAGTCAGGGCTTCACAGAGAAACTCTGTCTTGAGAAACAAAAGCAAACAAACAAAAACAATAAGAAGATAGAAATGATGGTTATCTTGTTTTGATAATTACTAGTATTACTATTAATTTGCAGTATTAATGACATTAGTAGTCATTAAACTGAACAGAAAATGATTCATAGTGATTTCTTTGATGCATTAAACTAATTTCAAATGCTTTTCTCAGACATATAATCCAAAAGGATATTTTGCTCTACAAGTTTGTTTTGGTCAGATGTCTAATATCACAGCAATTTGGAAACCTGAGATGAGATTTCCTTCTATTTTGATTTTATTTCTGTGTCTTTAAGGGATGCAATGTATGAATAAAGGACTGTCTGATAACAGTCCATCATTGATTGAATCCAAGGCTAGGATTCATGCAAGACTGAAACCTAGAAGCAGAAACTATAATAGAAATCATGGAAGTGCTATTTACTCTCTTATCCCCCATGAATTGCTCAGCCCATTTTCTTATACCACCAAGGACCACCTGCCTAGGGATGCTCCATCCACAGTTATCTGGGCTCTTCCATGTCATTATTAATCACAATCTTTCCCCAACATACTTGTCTAAACTAATCTGATGGCAACATTTTATGAATTAAGATTTCTCACCCAAGCGGAGTTCAGCTAGTATCAAGTTGACAAAACCTAACAAGGGTTTTCATTGATCCTCATTGACAATATATTAAGCATTATTTAGATAAAAGTAAATGTAACTTGCTCTATGTACTGGTCCAAATTGCCATTAATGGATCCAATGATGCGTATTTTCTTCAATAATTATGTGCCCAATAATCTAGTCCAGAAAGCTACTTACATATCTCCTAAAAGCATATAACAGTAATTATGTAAAATTTGGAACTGAGCAAAATGATTCTTCAATCCTTTCTACTATTTATAGTTTCTGAATCTTTTTATCTTTCATATTATAATTTAATTATAACATGTATATCTTCCATTTTCTCTCTCCAAACTCTCCCATAAACCTCTCCACATTCTCTTTAAAATTCCTGGCCACTATTGTATAGCCTTCATCCAGCAGCTGGTGGAAGCAGAAGCAGACACCCACAGACAAACCTTGAACTGAACTGAAATCCAGATGCAGAGAAGGAGGACTGATGAACAAAGTGGTCCATACCAGGCTGGTGAAACCCACAGAAACAGCTGACTTGAACAATGGAAAACTCTTGTTCCCAGATGGATACCTGGGAAACTAGCATGGGACTGTTCCAGACCCCCTGAATGTGGGTGTCAGTGAGGAGACCTTGGAACTCTATGGGGCCTCTTGTAGTGGATCAGTACTTATCGCTACCATATGAATGGACTTTAGGAGCCCATCCCTCATGGAGGGATACTCCCTGAGCCTAGACACAAGGGGGTTGGCCTAGGCCTTATCCCAAAGAATATGACAGACTCTTAAGACCCCCTACGGAAGGCCTCACTCTCCCTTGGGAGCAGAAAGGGTATGGGATAGGTAGGGAGTTAGTTGGGGGGGCCAGGGGAGGAGGGGAGGGAGAGGGACTTGGGATTGACATGTAAAATAATTTTCTTTGTAATTAAAAGAGGAAAAAAAGTTCCTGGCCACTTACTCACTAATAGTTACTGCATGTACATATGTATTTGAATATACATATGTATTTCTAAACATAAACTGTTGAGTCCATATAATATTACTTGTATGTTTTCAGTGCTGACCATTTGTCACTGGATGACCAATTGGTGTGCTCTTCCATAGGGAAGATTATTTCTTCTGCTCACAGAATTTCTGTTTCCCTGTAGTTCTTCATGCAGGGTTTGGGGCTTTTCAGCATTTCCATATCCACTTGGTCTATCATTGCTCAAATCACATTTAGATAGTCAAATTAGTAAGACTTTTTGGGTATAGTTTATGTCATTATTAGGAGACAGCATCTCAAAGCAAACCCCTGTTTCTTCTGACTCTTACAATCATTTTTGCACCCTCTTCTGCAAAGTTCCCTTAGCCTTCAGTGTGGGAGTGCTATGTAGATATATCCATCAGGACTGGACTCCAACACTCTGCATCTTGATTAACAGTAAGTTTTGTATAGTGGACTCCATCTAGTGCAAAAGTTGTTTCCTTGCAAAGGGGTGAGGTCTAAAATTACATGTGTCTATGAGACAAATGTTTAGATTGTTGTAAAGGATTACACATTAGTAAAATAGTGGTTGAAGATTTTGCTCCAATAACCATGATTTCAGCAGCAGTGAGGAGTTAGCTCGATTTCCAGTACAAGGAACAGTTTTTCTTTTGTTGGGTCGGCCTTTAGTCCATTTAAAGAACTTTTGGTTACCCCCAAGGCTTGTGTGCCATTAGTCATCTTTAGGGTTATTATGCCATAGATGTAATTCATAGTTATCATAGCTTAGTAGGACTATGTTTTGCCTCCCTCCTTCCTTTGGAATCGTTCATGGGACCTTCTGCCATGAAAGCTAGTCCTCAGTAAGAGGGCATGAAGGAAATACAGAGAAAAAAAACTCCTGTTCACTATTTATGAGATTTCAAATTGATCCATTCCTAAAGAGAAACAGCCCACACAAAAATGATCTTACTGCTTGGGATCACACACCTTTAATCCCAGAACTAGGCAGGTATAAAAAGCAAAGGATCTCATGTGGATGTAGATTCCCAGCCTTACTGAGGAGAGGCAGCAGTCTGAGGCTTAGTGGAGAGCTCCTGGAAAGAGGATCGGCCATTTAAGCTTGGTAGACACAAGATCTACTGGATTGGCTGCTTTGCTTCTCTGGTCTTCAGCTTAAAGCTTGAACCTCGATATCTGTCTCTGGGTTTTTACTTTTCGTGTTACATCCTATTGCATAGATACTTGGTCAGCCATGTTCATTGCTGCTCCATTCTCAAAGGTGGAAAATGGAAAGAACTTAAATGTCCTATAATCAATAAATGGATAATGAAAATATTGTATATATACATTGTTGAACATTATTCAGCTGTAAAGAAAAATGAAATCATGAACTTTTGCAGATAAACAGATGGAACTAAAAAGGATCATATATGAGTGAGGTAACATAAACCCAGAAAGAAAAACACTGCATGTTCTCTTATTGGAGGCTCTAGGGTCTAAATTTTCAGATATGAGTGTATAGCATGTGGTGACTACAAAGACAAGGAAGCAAGACAGGAACATTGCCAGGATAGGGGAGTTGGGGAAAAACAGAGAAGGGACTAGTATGGTATAAGTAATATGACTAGGGAACTGGAGAAGAGGGGGCCCTTTAGAGAGAGAGGGGGAGTAAATAAAGAATAAATTAGAAGGAAGGCAAAAGAGAATGGCAGATTATAAGTGATCTGATAGGGGAAATGGGAAAGGGGGGTTCTTAGGGAAGGAGATAAATACAAGTGGAGGGAGGTCGGTAAAATAATGATGATTTCTAAATAACACACACCAGGAATTACACTATTAACTATATATCCCCCAAACCCTATAATGTCCATAATTCTTTCTATAAATATACATACATAGTAGTTTAAATGAACTTTTCTCATCTGAGCTAATCGATGGACCTCACTCCAAGAGTCAAAGTCCACCTGACAAAACCCCAATATAAGCCCTCCTTTAAGTTATTGGCCAGAGCTGTCTAAGAGACTCTAAAAAAAAACTCAGCCTGCTGTTCTTGCACTTGGTTACCCATCAGTTGATGAAGGTAAGTCCCTATTGCTAAAGACACCATGAGCTACAGAACAGGGTCCAGATCTCCTGAGTTAGAACAGATTTGAATCCTTTTAATGTAAAAAGCCATTGTATAAACATACTAATCAAATGTATGGGAAAATTTTTAAGCAAAACTTAATACTTTTGTGTAAATCATTATGAGGTTTAATCAAACAGTAAATTTGGTTTACAAATTCCTAGGAAGTAACAGTCAAAATTTGAATGAGAATAAACTGATGTCTTTATAAAGTATGCTGCTGAGTGAGAAAAGAAGACATTACTGAAATAAATTTTAATAGGTATATATTTGGATGGTAAGAAGTTTTATAAAGCAAAGCTGCATGATCCTGAAAACTTAGAGACATGTTTATTTCCATTATTCTTAGTATGGTTGTCTTAACAATAGCAGTTATCAATGCATTGTTTTATAAGTACTATATTGTGATGAGTTATATTGCTTATGATCACATGAAGAATAGCACTGGCACAGAAGACTAAATGGTAACAAAATCCATAAACTTTGCAATCAAAAATGCTAGAAGTTTAGGAAAGTACAGGAAATTTTAATCTTTCACTATTATGAAGTGGAAAAAAATGACATAAAAACAGTTCTGTCAAAAAAAAGTTCTGTCCTCTGAGAAAGTACATGTATATTCAAAGAAGTCAAGCATTTAAATAAAAATTATCTGGTGTATTAGTGATATAAATCATTATAATAAAGAGCAAATCAAAAATTGAAGCATTCCTTTTATAGGTTGAAACAGAAGGTGGGCTGTGTTGCATGCATGCCAAATCATTTAGAAATCTAGTTACAAGACAATGTCACTTGATGGCAGCTTTCAGCAGATGGATACCAACATATGTGCAGAATTGAAAATCATTAATTGAATGACCTAGGATTAGGATTCTCAGAAAGAAAAAAATATATAATAAACTTCAGTGAGTGAAAGGAGATCTGTTAAATCTCATGGCTTGCCAAATTTAAAGCTTTTAATCTTTCTTTAAGTACTATTAGTTACACAAATCATACTTCAAGGACACACAAGCTGTTGTGGTTAGTAGTAAGTGGTTCAGTGAGTTTGTAAATTAACTTCCTAGAAAATTGCAGATTTAACACCTAGAACTGAAAAGGTATACATACCCAATTTACTCACCATTCATATACGTATAAAGGATAGCACATTAAGGACAAAACAGGGGACATGTTTCTTTCATTGTCAGAGGAAATAATATGTGTCGCCAGAGTTTTCTTTACAATATTACAAAAAAGAGCACTACTTTCATTCCCAGCCAAAGCTCCATAGTAGTAGCATATGCGATTGTATGAACATGTTAGTGGAAAGAAAAGGCTGTGGTGAGGTAACTTTATCTCCACATGAATATAAGAATGATAAGATGCTTTTTTGTATGTGCTTTACTTCCATTAAATGTACAGAAATCAAATCATGAATTAAAAACAAAGCATATCTTACCATATTATCAAAATCTAAATAAATGTTATTGTATGTCCAATGCTTGATATTCTTGGTTTTACTTTGTAAAATGCTAGAAATACCCATTATTTTGAAGCTATAAGATAACAATAGTGTGAGCCAATTTTATATACTTACTTCTTTAAGCCATAGACATTTCATGCAATATTTTAAGTTTTCTATTTCATAAATTAATACAATGTATATTTATTATAGGTGGTTGATGGAGCTGAAAAATATAATATATACATTCTGATGCTTGTATTATATAAAACACAATATTATTAGGAAACAGACTTTACCTCAAAGGAGAGAAAATTACACATTTGTCTAATGTCAAAATAAATAAAAATATTACTACACTTAATTAGATGACTTTTAATGTTATGTAGGAGTTGAGGTATAATGTATGATCAAGAGTATATAGAAGAGTGAGTTGGCCCCTAACTACCAAGCAACACTGAGTCTGCTGAGATCCCTGGGCTACTCCAGCCCCCACTCAGGGCAGAGGTCACAGGTGAGGTGCTTCAGCCCCTGTCTTGGGTCCAACTTCTGCCTGCCCACTCTGGGAACTACTGTCTGGTGGTCTGAAGGCATGTTGACTCAGCCCCTGAGGACCAAGCAACCCAGAGTCTTTTAACATCTCTGTGCTAGTCCAGCTCCAACCCACATGGAAAGGGAGTGCCTCAGATTTGCCTGCATCCACCTTGAGACCCATGAAAGCATCAGACCCTCTTGCACCCACCAGAAGAGAACCTTGGACCCCTAAACACCAGTAAAGGAAGAAACACCATCCTGCACCCACTAGAAGAAGAGATGGGAAGATAACAGTATAAGAACACATCCAACAACAGAAAAAACAATATTATGCTACCAGAGTCTAGGGACTCTATGCCAGCAAGACCTGAACAACCCAACACAGATGAAGCAGAAGACAGCAACCTTAAAAACAAATTCATGCAGGTGATAGAGACCCTAAGGCAGGAAATGAAAAAAAATCCTTAATATAAATGGAAGAAAAGACAAACCAAAAGATGCAAGAAATCGGCAAATCTTTTAAGGAAAGCCAGGAAAATACAATCAAACAGCCGAAGGAAACAATTAAGACAGTTCAAGACCTGAAAACTGAAATAGAGACAATAAAGAAAACACAAACTGAGGGAATTCTGGAAATAGGAAAGCTGAGTAAACAATCAGGAACCACAGATGCAAGCATAACCAACAGAATACAAGAGATGGAAGACAGAATCTAAGATGGTGAAGATAAACTAGAGGAAACAGATTCATCAACCAAAGAAAATCTTAAGTCCAAAAAATTCCTTAACACAAAATATCCAGGAAATATGGGACACTGTCAAAGGACCAAACCTAAGGATAATAGATATAGAAGAAGTTAAATAAACCCAACTCAAAGGTGCAGAAAACATATTCAACAAAATAATAGAAGAAAACTTTCCCAACCTAAAGAAAGACATGCCAATGAAAGTACAAGAAGCCTACAGAACACCAAATAGAGTGGAACACAAAAAAGTCCCCTCATCACATAATAATTAAAACACCAAGCATACAGAAAAAAAACAAAGAATATTAAGAACAGCAAAGGAGAAAGGCCAGGTAACATATAAAGGCAAAATTATCAGAATTACACCAGACTTCTCCATGGAAACTCTGAAAGCCAGAAGGACCTGGATAGATATTCTACCAAATCTAAGAGAACACAGATGCCAGCCCATACTACTATACCCAGAAAAGCTTTCAATCAGTATAAATGGAGAAAACAATATATTCCACGACAAAACCTGATTTAAACAATAAGTAATTCAGCCATACAGAAAGTACTGGAAGGAAAACTCCAGCCTAAGGAAGTTAACCACACTCACAAAAACATAGGCAATAGACAACCCCACTTTACCAAAAGCCAAAAGAAAAGGCAGGATAAATCTACACACAATAACACTACCAACAAAAAATTAAAAACAAATAAGAATAAGCAATAAATGGTCCTTAATTTCCCTCAATATTAATGATCTTAACTCACCTATAAAAAGACATAAGCTAAAAGAAAGGATAGAAAGACAGAATCCACCATTCTCTGCTGCATACAAGAAACACACCTCAACTTCAAAGACAGGCATTACCTCAAAGGTTTGGGATGAGATATTCCAATCAAATGGACACAAGAAACAAGCTGGGGTAGTATCCTAGTATCTAACAAATTAGAGTTCAAACTAAAATCAATCAAGAAGAAGGTCATTTTATATTCAGGAAAAATCCATCAGGAAGAAGTCTCAATTCTAAACATCTATGCCCCAAATACAAAGGCACCAACTTTCATAAAAGAAATGTTATTAAAACTCAAATCACAAATAAGATCTCACACAGTTATCATGGGAGACTTCAACATCACACTATCTCCACTGGACAAGCCCACCAGACAGAAACTTAACAAAGAGACAAAGGAACTAACAGAATTTATGACCCAATTGGGATTAACAGACATCTATAGAACATTCCATCCAAACACAAAAGAATATACCTTCTTTTCAGCACCACAAGGAACATTCTGTAAAATTGACTACATACTCAGCAACAACATAGCAAACCTCAACAGGTACAAAAAAATTGGAATAACTCCCTGTGTCTTATCAGACCACCATGCTTTAAAGTTGAATTCACGAACAACACAAATTGCAGAAAACCTAACAAATAATGGAAATTGAAAAATGGGCAATTGCACCATTCCTGGGTCAAGAAAGAAATTAAAGACTTCCTAGAATTCAAAAAAAAATGAAGACACAACATACGCAAACTTATGGGACACTTTGAAAGCAGTATTAAGAGGAAAGTTCATAGCTCTAAGTGCTCACATGAAGAAACTAGAGAATAGTCACACCAGAGAGTTGATATCACAACTGAAAGCTCTACAACAAATGGAAGCAAATTCACTCTAGAGGAGTAGACGCCAGGAAATAATCTAAGTGAGGGTTGAAATTGATAAAGTCGAAACAAAGTAAACAATTCAAAGAACCAATGTAACAAAGAGTTGGGTCTTCCAGAAAATCAACAAGAAGACAAACCTTTATCCAATCTAACCAAGAGGCAGAGAGAGAACATGCAAATTAACAAAGTCAGAAATGAAGAGGAGGACATAACAATGGACACTGAGGAAATCTAGAGTATATTCACGTCATATTTTGAAAATCTGTACTACACAAAATTGGAAAAATGTAAAGGTAATGGACAATTTCTGGAGAGACATCATTTACCAAAATTGAATCAAGAACAGATAAGCAACTTAAACAGATCTATAACCCCTAAGAAAACATAAAGCAGTCATCAAAAGTCTCCCAACCAAAAAAAAAAAAAAAAGCCCAGGGCCAGATGACTTTAGTGCAGAATTCTACCAGAAATTCAAAGAAGAGCTAATACCAATGCTCCTCAACTTATTCCACACAATAGAAGCAGAAGGTTCATAGCCAAACTCTTTTTACGATGATACAATTGCCGTGGTACCTAAATCACACAAAGACACAACTAAGAAAGAGAACTACAGACCAATACCCTCATGAATATTGATGCAAAAGTACACAATAAAATACTGGCAAACTGAATCTAAGAACATATCAGAAAAATCATCCAACATAATCAAGTAGGCTTTATCCCAGGGATGCAGGTAAGGTTCAACATATGAAAATCCATCAATGTAATACACCATATAAACAAACTGAAAAAGAAAATCCACATGACCATCTCACTAGATGCTGAGAAAGCCTTTGACAAAATCCAACACTCCTTCATGATAAAGGTCCTGGAGAGATCGGTGATAACAGGAATATACCTGGACATAATAAAAAGAATATACAGTAAACTGACAGACAACATCTAACTAAATTGAGAGAAAATCAATGCGATTCCTCTAAGATCAGGAACAAGAGAAGGCTTTCCAATCTCTCCATATCTCTTCAATATTGTCCTTGAAGTTCTAGCTAGAGCAATAAGAAAACAAAAGGACATCAAGGGGATACAAATCAGAAAGGAAGAAGTCAAACTTTCACTGTTTGCAGACGATATGATAGTTTATATAAGTGACCCGAAAAACTACCAGGGAGCTCCTACAGCTGATAAACACACACACCAAAGTGGCAGGATACAAGACTAACTCAAAAATTCAGTAGCCCTACTATATACAGATGATAAGAGGGCTTAGAAAGAAATCAGAGAAACATCACGGTTTACAATAGCTAAAAACAACATAAAATATCTTGGGGTAACACTAACCAAACAAGTTAAATACCTGTATAGCAAGAACTTTGAGACTTTAAAGAAAGAAATTAGGAAGATAGCAGAAAATGGAAGGATCTCCCATGCTCTAGGACAGATAGGATCAACAAAGTAAAAATGGCAATCTTGCCAAAAGCATTCTACAGATTCAATGCAATTCCCATCAAAATACCGGCACAATTCTTCACAGACCTTGAAAGAACAGTACTCAACTTTATAT
Source organism: Cricetulus griseus (assembly GCF_003668045.3). Classification (NCBI taxonomy): domain Eukaryota; kingdom Metazoa; phylum Chordata; class Mammalia; order Rodentia; family Cricetidae; genus Cricetulus; species Cricetulus griseus. The sequence goes on along the minus strand of NC_048604.1, from coordinate 22,902,685 downwards.
GGACAAACAAAAGACCCAGGATAGCAAAAACAACCACATACAATAAAGGAACTTCCTAAGTCATAACCATCCCTGACTTCAAGCTCTAGTATAGAGCTATAGTCCTGAAAACACCTTGGAATTGGCACAAAATTAGACAGGTAGATGAACAGAATGGAATTAAAAACCCTGATATTAACCCACATACCTACAAACACCTGATTTTTCCCCCTGGATATTTTTTTATTAAATTATTAATATTTTCACATGTACTTTCCCTCTCCCTCTCCCTCTCCCTCCCCCCACCCCCATTCCTTCTCCCCCACCTCCAACCTACCCCCCACCCCATCCACCCGCCACTCCCCAGGCAGGGTAGGGCCCAGCTAAAGATACACAATGGAATAAAGAAAGCATCTTCAACAAATGGTACTGGCATAACTGGATGATGATATGTAGAAGACTGCAGATAGATACATGTCTATCACCCTGCACAAAACTTAAGTCCAAATGGATCAAAGACCTCAACATAAATCCTGCCACACTGAACCTTTAGAAGAGAAATTGGAATGTGCCCTTAAATGAATTGGTACAGGAGACAGCTTTCTGAACATTATACCTGTAGCACAGACACTGAGATCGACAATTAATAAATGGGACCTCTTGATTCTGAGAAGCTTCTTTAAGGCAAAGGACACTGGCAGCAAGACAAAATGGCAGCCCACAGACTGAGAAAAGATATTCACCAACCCCATATCTGACAGAAGACTGATCTCCAAAATTTACAAAGAACTCAAGAAGCTAGTTTCCAAAACACCAAACAATTCAATTAAAAAGTTGGGTTCAGAACTTAATGGAGAATTCTCAATAGAGGAATCTAAAATGGATGAAAGACACTTGAGGAAGTGCTCAACATCCTTATCCATCAGGGATATGCAAATCAAAACAAATTTGAGATACCATTACTCCCCTCAAAATGTCTAAAATCAAAAACACCAATGACAGTTAATGCTGGAGAGGATGCGGAGAAAGGGGAACACTCCTCCACTGCTGGTGGGAGTACCAACCCTTACACCAATTTGGAAATCAGTATGGCGATTCCTCAGGAAAATCGCTATCAGTCTACCAGAAGATCCAGCAATTCCACTCTTAGGCCTATACCCAAAGGAACCAAATTCATACGACAAGGGCACATATTCAGCTATGTTCATGGCAGCATTATTTGTAATAGCCAGTACCTGGAAGCAACCTAGATGCCCCTCAACTGAATGGGTAGAGAAAATGGTAGTACATTTATACAATGGAGTATTACTCAGTGGGGAAAAAAAAACAAAAAAAACAATGTGATCTTGAATTTCGCAGGCAAATGGATGGATCTAGAAAAAAACCATTCTGGGTGAAGTAACCCAGTCACAAAAAGACAAACATGGTATGCACTCACTCATATATCGATTTTACACATAGCACAAAGGATTATCACCCAACAATCTACACCACTAGAGAAGCTAGGAAGCAAGGAGGACTCTATGAAAGGCAGACCTACATGGTCCCCCGGAGAAGGGGAAAGGGACAACTTCTCCCGTGCAAATTGGGAGCATGGGGGAGGGGAAAGTGAGCTATGAGAATGAGAAGGGGAGAAGAGGAGGGGTGAGGAGGACATGAGAGAGCAGGAAGGTTGTGTAGGGGGAAGATTAGAGAAATATAAGTGATACCATCAGAGAGGGAGCCATTATATGTTTAAAAAGAAATAAGGTAAAAGGAAATGTCCAGAAATCTACAAGGATGACACCAACTAACCATCTCAGCAACAGTGGAGGGGCTACCTCAAATGCCCTCCCCTGATAATGAGATTGATGACTAACTTATAAACCATCCTAGAGATTTCATCCAGCAGCTGATGGAAGCAGAAGCAGATACTGAAGCAGTACAGCTAAATACTGAACTGAACTGGAATCCAGTTGCAGAGAAGAAGGAGCAATGAGCAAAGGGGTCAATCCCAGGCTGGTGAAACCCACAGAAACAGCTGACCTGAACAAGTGGGAGCTCTTGGCCCCGAGACTGATCACTGGGAAATCAGCATGGAACTGATCCAGACCCCATGAATGTGAGTGTCAGTGAGGAGACCTCGGAAATCTATGGGTCCTCTTGTAGTAGATCAGTACTTATCCCCAGCATAGGAATTGACTTTGGGAGCCCATTTCAGATAGAGGGATACTCCCTGAGCCTAGACACACAGGAAGGGCCTAGGCCGTATCCCAAAGGATATGACAGATGCTGAACACCCCTCATGGAAGGAGTCACTGTCCCTGGGGAGCAGAAATGGTATGTGATAGGTAGGGTGTTAGTGGGGGAAGGGGAGTAGAGGAGGGAGAGGGAACTGGGATTGACATGTAAAACAATCTTGTTGCTAATTTAAATAAAAAACAGAGAAAAAAAAGAGTATACAGAATCACTATTAATAACAGTTCCAAAAATGAAGTGATATGTTTAATCAAATGCAGATGTGGCATACATCAACAGTAACCTTAGCAGTTGTAAATAAGGAACAGAAAATCATATTAAATGAAAGCACAAATATAAATACATCTCAGTAGTATTATGGAAAACTGTTTACCAAATACCAGTTGTAGTCTACAGACTCTATTATAAAACAGTTAGTTGGTACTTATCCTTGTAGTTTCTGTTTCAATAGGAGTTTTTCAAATTAGCAGCAAGACCCTTGCTTCTAGATGCATCTGCCTGGTAAACATTCACACCATAACATATTACAATTTAGAGTAGAAAGTGATTTAGGTGCAACCTTTTAAACTCTCCAAGATTGGATAGATATGGGGTATTTTCTTTGAGTTTGTCAATTGTTAATGGACTAGAAAATTGTTGATGTATTTATTGCCTGTATATTTTGTACATATTGTACTTACTGTAAATATTTTATATTAGTTATAACATTTTTATTTTTGATAAAAAGGGGAAATGCTGTGATATCTTGTTTGTATATATAAAACTTGCCTGAAGATCAGAGGCAAGTAGCCACTAGCTAATTATAGAGGTCGGGAGGTCTGTACAGATAGATGAGACGTGAGATGGCTGGCCGGAGAGAGAAATATAGGTGGGGGGGACAGGAACTAGGTCTCTTTTTAATCTGAGGATTTCATAGATGTAAGAGCTCTAATAGCTGGATGCTTCTCTGATTGTTCAGGTTTTCCCCCCTAATATCTGACCCTGGGATTTTATTATTAAGGCAAATTAAAAACAATGTTACAATAATGTTGTTGTGTTTTTATCCTTATTGTAGTGTTCTAGTTCCTTGCCCTTGTCAACAAGCTTTGATATAACTTTCTCTTACTTTATTCTATGGGTGAAGCTTTCCACAGAGCTTTGTATTTGATTTATGATTTTCTTTTTTTATATTTTGACTACCTGACATAAGTTTCAAATTTAAGTACATTTTGATCATCTTCTTCCCCTCCCCCAAGTCCTTCCAGATCCTATTTTCCTCTGTTCTCACACAACTTAAGTTCTTTCTCATAAAAAAACACGATATAACAACAAAATCAAGAAAACAAAATGAAAATGCTCCAACAGGCTGTTTTACACCAAACTGTAATCCAATAAAAGCACACAACACCTGTGGTGTCCATTACAGTTTGGTCAACTATGCAGGAATATGAAGCTTGCTGTGGAGTAGTTAATATACCCAGGATCACTCCATTGAAAAAAAATGATTTTTCCTCTCCCAACAGGTATAACAGTTAGGTTAACCCTTACCCATTGGCTATGTTTTCATTCATTTATTCATTCTTTTTAGAAAAATGTAACAAAATAAAATATGAGCTAAAACGGAAGCTAGCACATGATGCGGAATGCCCCTCTATATGCTGTGAATATGTTTTATTGTCAATGGTTAATAAAGAATTTGATTTCACCGATAGCCAGGCAGACTAGAACCAGGTGGGATACAAACAGAGATATAGAGAGAAAGAAGTTAGAGTCCAGAAGCCACCATGCATCCTCCTGATGAATAAAATTCCAGAACATTACTGATAATCCATGGTCACATAGCAATAAAAGATTAGTAGAAATGGGTTAATTTAGTTGTGTGAGCTAGTTAGTAATAATCCTGAGTCATTGGTCAAACAATTATAATATAAAGCCTCTGAGTGGTTATTTGGGAACTGGCAGGCAAGAGAGAAATATCCTGTTACAATCACATTAATGTTGGACAGGACAAACCCACAGAAAGAAGTGCCCAAGATAAGTGACAAGAATCAGAGTTCTGCTCATTTACACACTAGGGAATCCCATTAAAACACTAAACTTGAAGCTGTACACTAAGGACTTGGTGCAGACTCATGCAAGCACTTTGCATGCTGCTTGAGGCTCTGTGAGTTCATATGAGATTTACTTGCATTGATGTAGAGGGCCTTATTCTCCTGGTGTCCTCCATCCCCTGTGGCTCTTACATTTCTTTAGCATATTTCCCTAATCTCTGAGAGGAGGTTTTTGATAGAGGCATCACATTTATGGCTAAGTGCTTTTTCAGGGTCCCTCACTCTTTGTGTAATGTCTGATATGGGTCTCTATATTTGTTCCCATCTGCTGCAGAAGGAAGCTCCAATGGTGATGGACAAGACACTGAACTACGAGTATAGCAGAATATTATTAAGAGTAATTTTATTGCTATGGTTTTTTTTTACATTTTTTTTGCTTTGGGTTTCTTTTTTTAGAGGTTTTGGTTACTATGGCATATCTAGTCTCAAATTCTTGGTCAACCAAGCAGTGTCAGGTGTGGATTCCATTTCGTAGAGTGGGGCCATATGTCAGATCGGTAATTGGTTGGTCACTTACCCAAGCTTTGTGCCACCACCACTCTAGCATGTCTTGTAGGAAGTAAATGATTGTAGATCAAAGGATTTGGGACTGCCTTGGTGTTTGGGTTTTTCTTTGGTAGCATGCAGAATAGCATCCTATACCAAAGATGCTGGAATGTAGAGGTAAAAGCTCTATATAGGTACTGTTTCACTATCTCCATGTTGAAATTGATCTCGATTTCTTTTTGTTGTCATTGTTGTTGTTGGGTCTTTTGGGGGGTTGGGTATCTGGGTAACTGGGACCACATAAAATGAATTTGGCAATATCCCTTCTGTTTCTATTTGTGAAATAATTTGAGGATTACTGATATCAACTGTGCTTTGAAGGGCCAGTAGAATTCTGTGCTAGATCCATCTTGCCCTTGACTTTTAGAAGGGCTTGTAATTACTGTTCTATTTTACTAGGGCTTACATGTCTGTTTACACTGCTTATGAGATCTTGATTTAACTATATTGTATGGTATTTATCAAGAAAATTATCTTAGATTATCAAATTTGGTAGTGTATCATTTTTTGAAGTGTGTCCTTATGACCATCTGTATTGCCTGTCCATTGTTATGCCTTCCCTTTGGTCTCTAATTTTATAAATTTGGATCTTATCCCTCTGGCTTTTAGTTACTTTGGCAATGGTTTGTTAATATTACTGAATTTCTCAAAGAATGAACTCTTTGTTCCATTGATTCTTTATATTGTTTTGTTATGGTGATTTCTATTTTAATAACTTCTGCCTTGACTTTATTTCTTGCTCTCTACTCATTAAGGTGTTTTTTTTTTTTACCAATTTTATATGTGCCAGATAGGACATGCTTTTCATCATTGTGGGCTAACATGCATGAATCTGGATGGGCTAGAAGAGGAGGGGGCTGAGAAGGTACACAGAAGGGAGGAAAGATGGATCTTCCAGGAGAATCATTGAAGTCTCCAGGGAATAAGAGCAAAAGGGGAACACTCTGATGGCAGTTTGCTCAAGGAGTGGAGATGAGGCTGGTGAATTGGAAATAGAGGAAAATTTGAGATATATATTGAAAACCAGAAATCTGGGGCAACACAAAAGGAATTATATCAAAGAAACACAATAGACTTCCCTGGAAATATCCTTTATCTACTGAACATTCTATTAAATATGAACCCATAGAATCATGATATAATAGTCCCCATCAATATTTATCTTCACAGAATCAAAGAATGCTGTGCAAGCAATAATCTATGTAAAAATGTAAATAGAAACTTGTAAAATAATGCTGAAATGGTATATTAAGCATATTTTATCAAAAATAGTTACTAGTGAATAGATGTCCACAAACATTTTATTTATGCTTGTGAGAGGTCACAATAAATGTAGAATCAAATCCTTGCCTGACTATACTAAAATCCTTCATGTTTACTATATATGTCCCCATTTCTCACTCCCTTTTGATGCAGCAATCCTGAGGCTCCCACCCTAGCATCTTCATTTCTGACAAATGAAGATGTCCTTGATTCTCAGTTTTCTTAATATAGAAACACACAGCACACATAATGCATACACAAACACACACATATGGAAATTTCTAGCTAATCAAACTAAGTATTTCAATGAATAAACGAGAGATATTACTATTTAAACATATACCAGATAAGTCAGATATACAAGAGTACATAAAATGAAGAGAAATCTAAGAAGTTCACTGAGATAAATACTATGGATGTTTATCCACAGTAAAATTAGTCACCAGATGCTAAAGCAAGGAGTTCTGAATCCACCTTTGCTCACATGTTTTTCATGCATTTCATAAGCCTTCTGAGCCTAAGTGCCTAAATATTATGCTTGATAATGCAAAAGATTTTAAATTTTAACAGTTCAACTCTTTCCAAAATAATGTTCAAAAATTTCTTATTTGGACTCTGGTATCCACTAATCTTTCTAAGCATTCCATGTGCTTGAGAATGGATTTCAACTATATATTGTATTGCCCTGGTAATGACTGAAGAAGTAAGTAAAAAGTGCTAATTGGGAATACTTTAACATTGCCTTTTAAACATAATAAAGAGTAATTGAAAAATGAAATCTTTAAAAAGCTTCACTAAATTCATAGGTTGTTTGCAATAGGCAAAGTCTACAATGTCAGTATTATACTGAATAGATTAGCCATTGGAGATGAAAATCAGAGCATTCTATTTATTGCTCCGATATACATTGATTGATGTTGGATCAGTACAATGACAAGTATCTTGTATATTCCATGCTTTGGGCCACAACTGGGATTACTTTTAAGGAACTGTACAATAGATACAATATGGCACAATAAATCCTATATTTCAGTATATTAACATAATGTGATTTTGTTTCTTATACAAGTCCCCTAATTGCCGAAATACTTCTATCAAACACTTGTCTTTTCTCAGGGGATTCCACAGTCCAGAACCATGGAAAGTGATGTTCTGAAGTTACATTTTATGGAATAAACAAACATACTTCTGTGAAAACATTAAAAAGATAGTACAGTATAGAGATGTCTGCTTTAACTTCATTCACACAAGACTAAGGAATATAGCTTTTGGTAATATTTATTGAATAAAACAAACTACATTTTGTTTAAATTCAAAAGGGAAAAGAACTAAGTATAATCGTATGTGTAGCTGGGTGGAGAATTCAAATGTTAACAATCTGAGTGGAGATTATAATATTATTTTCTTACAGTACTCAAATATGGCAATTACTTCATGTGATTATTGTCTCACAGGAATGAGTGGAAAGCTGCACATTTGGCCATGTGTGACATATAAATTTAATGCAGTGACAGTGTCCAATATCAATCCCACACCTGATATACTTCTGAGAATCTCACCGACTTATGCTTCTGTTTCAGAAGCTACCAAGTAATTACCTCTTCTGATCAGTAGAAAAAGTACTTCTTTAGTAGTTCTTTGATTGGTCTTCACATCTATTTCTGTCTCTATGAGGAATGATTTTTTTAGTATGTATTTCCTAGAAGAAATTATATGATAATTATATACTTATTTTGATAAATATATTATCGTATATTATCTCAGATTTTCATATAAAAATTATAAAGCTCAGAGAGCTTAAAATGGGCAATTTATACACGTTAGTATATCAAATAAGTGGGAGAGCTATAATTTGATGAGTATTCTGACTGCTTCCAAACTTCAAAATTAAAACTAAATGCATTGCTTGCGGAATGGAGTGGCAGGCATCACATGGAAAGCTTATAGTCTATGGAAATCCCAGTAGAGCAAATGTTGTATTAGTCATCAAGGCTCTGTGGTCATAAAACAATCCCATATATTCTATGCTCTCCTCTCTTTCTTTTCAGATCCATAGAAGGACATTAGTATTTTCTATACTTAGCAGGATGTCAGTAAAGAAAATAGTGCTCCTGTCCAAGACAAAAACCTAAATATTTAGTGCATGCTATGATCTGTTATTTTCATATATTATAGTGTCCAAGACTATTCCAGTTGGTTGCTGATGCAATACAGTGAGTTCCAGAATGGGCAAGACAGTAACATACTGCATAGACAAACCTAAAGTTTAGGTGCAGGATAAACTAATTTATCTTGAATTGTACAGAGACCTAAACTTTCAGTACTGACTTTGATGCTAACTTCTGAGAACTTGGGCAGAACACTACGGCATTGTAGGCTTCAAATAATAAAAAGGTTAATATAAAATAGTATAATGTTGTAAATAAAGGTATTTTGAAGGACATAAATAACATCATAGTCTACAACTTAAACTATATGCTGTTTTCAAACAAATGTTTGGAAATTCATGTATTGTCCATATCAATTTTTTATTTATAATGCACACCTATAACTATGGTACATTTCCTATACAGTTGAGAATTATTGGCACAATGTATTTTTATTAAAGTTTACTCATTGGGTGATATATATACAATCAGTGCATAGCTATAAAATTTGAATTAAATATATTTGTAGTGTTTTCTCTAATATCCTATCAGTTATCACAAGAACAAACTTTATTTTGTTTTCTGGATTAAAATATATACCGACAATTTCCATCATATTATATGTACAATTAATGTAAGAAATATTTATAAAAATAATAGTTTTATGATTCAATGTACTATACTTACTATAATAGAAATATCATAGCAATTTTATCACAAAAATTATCACTTTAAAAAGAGCTTTGATGCTCTGATTCCTTATTCTTTATTTTTGAATTGATTCTTTCTGATCAATTTATATTTTACATTAATATATCATTCTTAAAATATTTTGCTGATTCTTTTATCCCATTTTTCTACAAAAATAATGTGTGATCATGTACAAAGGCATGAATTGGCTATCAATTTTACTTATACATTGAGGCATTGTTTACCAATTTCTTCTACATATTATTCCTGAGAATTACAAATATTGACAGAGAATTGAACCATATCAAATCCAATGTCACAGAGAAATCACTGTAGGTAATAAAATATATTTTTTATTACTATGCTCTAAAAATCTAGTTGTAAGATGAAAAATATAGGAGCTTACTAGGGGTATTACAATGATTCAAGGTGTAGCTACATTTTTATCACCATCTGCATCTGTGTAGTTTTGAAAAATGTGTATACAATGAATACATATACTGTAACATAATTGATTTAAATTCTGATATACTACCAAGGCTCTGAAATACAGCATGGAAATTTCCGCAAATCATTTATCATATCTGTCTCAGTACTGTGAATTTTTTAGACAAAAATCATAAATGAAAGTCTCTTGCTTACAATAAGCACAAATTTTGTCAATGGGTTCATTACATTCTAAGACAAAACAGTCCATAGCACCGCTCAGGGTTTCTTATTATGCTTAATGATTATTAGAACAATAATTGTCATTTTGTATGGATTTCATAATATGATATACAAATATAGGTTCTTTTCTAATCAGTAATTTAAATGACTGAAATTTAAAGGTAACTATATTAATAAGCATAATAATCTCAGGTTTAGAGAAGGTTTTTGCTGAGACACCAAAATGATCCTTGATAGGATGCGTTGCATGCAGATTTCTACTTATCTTGTAACCTTAGAAACTAAAGATACAGGGAATAAAAAACTGTATATTCTCCAGGTGGTAATAATGCTTCAAATTTATTTCACCAAATTAAATTATTTTAAGAAGATAAAAGCTCTTATGAATTCTATAACAAGCTGTCCAATATTTAAATAGTAGAAAGTTTTTACTGTTCATAAAATGTTGTATTAAGTTTTTGAAAATTCCATTCAATGTATTTTCAACATTTTCACCACCTCAATTCCTCCCATTACCACTCTCTTCATCCATTCAGCCATGCAAAAGTACTTAGCAAATAAATTAGGGTGCTAGGTCAATTATCAATTTTAAATCATCATTCGAGTATTTTAAACAACACAAACATTAAGTCATCATCTGTCCATTAAGTCCACAAAACTGCAAAAAGCTGATGAGTATTGAAGGTCTAAAATTGTTGTTGCTAGTAGCTTTGGAGTTACTACATACTGAAATCAGAAAGATAAAGCTTCCGATATGAGACTGCAAAGACAGAACTACTAGTGAAATCTATGTGGGTATGTTAAGACCAAGGCTCTGGAAGAAAGGTTAAGACAGTAGAAATGACATATTGGAACTTCTACAATCTCTGTTTGACACCCCATCTGTCAAAGCTTATCTTCAATAATGATGTGTGCTGCTTCACCTGTGCCTCAGAAATTAAATGAAAATTCCTTCTGAAAAATTATTTAAAGGAGGCATCTATTTAATATTATTATAGTTTTGCTTTGCTCTAGTCCATACTGTTCACTGATTAACTTTAAAATACCTCTGTACACTTGGCTTCAAGTTCATTATTTTCTTGATTCTGTGGAATTTATTTTGCTTTTGACCTTATAAAAATGTTTATTGTTGCAAATAGAAAATTTCAGTGCAATATATTTAGGAGTTTCCACATGGCTCCTGTCATATCACATCTCTTGTACAATTTTCTCCATCTTTTATGGAAAGTCAATGCTAGGTATTAATAGTGTTTCTGCAGAATTAGTATATTGATTAGAATATTGTGACATGCAGGTGTATCATTTTGATTTTTATTGTTTTGTTATCTGTGGTTTAAAGTTTCCTACTTGCAATATGTCTGTTATGTTTGGATCCTTTGCTGGGTTTGATGATACTAGATAATGAAATATGGCATTCAAGTTTGGTGTTCATATTTTTTCATCAAGACATTGCAAGCTATAGTTTGTTTCATAAATATGTTAATGATCTTTTGGATTCAGCAAATGTGTTTTGAGTAGTGAATGTCCAGGTTGCTTCTGTGGATAGATCATGAGCATTTGTTTTCAATGGCACTTACTTTATTCATTATAACTATTGCCTCAGATGAAAAGTCATGTTTTAACTTCCCATCTCCAGTAAGACTCTAAAAATATAAGCACAAATACATTCCCAAATTCTATGAGTTCTTTACCTGACTTCAACACCTATTTAAACTGTTCCTCAGACAAATTGTCATTGTGGAACAGCGACTGGAAATAGTATCTGGCTGAGGACGTTATTTTTGTCTATGGTAATCACGATCCTACATTGTAGGACCTCTACTCTTGTCTAATCTCCTATGTCTTTCCATTTACTGTGTGCCTACTGGCCCTACTGCCTGGGCTTATCCAGTCAGTCACATACTTGATTAAGGCCATATTTTAAATGATTGAAAGAAATCATTGATAATTATCTAGAAATGACCACTATTTCTATGGAACTTAATTTGTTACAGGACATTTTGCCATTTGATAGCTACAAATATATTATTAGACTCTCAGTCCCTTATTCTTTTTTCCAAAACTAAAAAAGGATTTGGTATACTTTCATAACATAAACAAAAACAGCATTCCAATTTATGCTTTCCAGATTGGTGTCCAAATTGAACAGAATAGTAACCTGTAAAATATAAGCATAAAGGTCAACATGATGAAATAAAACAGATGACATATTTGGCTATCAATTATTGTATACATTGTCAACGTGGCAACAATGTACAAAATAACTGTTTGGAAATGCTGTGTAAAAGAAAGAAAACCCTTGAAATGTCTAAGGAAACAGTCCGACTATGCTTGAATGAAAGATGCCAAAATTTTAAAGGTTACAACATGAAAAAAATAAACAAGCACACTTTACTCTAAAATTTGAATTTATGAAGTCATTTCTAATACAGAAACAACAAAACATCACATGTTCTTTTTATAATCAGTAGTGCTAAAATTAATTACAAAAATATTGCAAATACAGTAGCTTAATCATAGTATCAAATATTCTGTATAAATATTGGAAAATATAGCTGAGTTTATAATTTGATTGTTTTTACAACTAAAAATGCCAAGTGATTTACCATGTTAGAAATTTAAAATAGAGCAAGTAACTTGCATTTATATTAGCAAAAATTCAGTTGAAAACATAAATGCAAAAATAACTAATGCATATTGATGTCAAAATTATGACACTAAAAATTAATCTTAATGGTGAAATTTGATTTTCTATATGAAATAATAATAATAACTTAAGAACACACAATCATGAAGGTTTGAAGACATTCCATAATCTTGAAAAGGAAGACTGACTATAGAGTTATCATTTCCTATATTAGGAGTAGAATTTTAAAATTAATACAAAATAACCTGTTTCATATGACTATATAATTGAAAACTGATACTGGAAAAAAGAGCAAAGGCAACTGCAAGAAGGAGGAAAAGACAATTGAATATACAGTCCTGCAAGATTTGGACATGTGCATTAAAAATCCAGTAAGATTCATATATCTTACCATATAAATAATGTAAAGCCAAAAATACAATTTAAGTTGAAATATGAAATGAAAACTAATGGATATTCTTAAGGACATTAGATTTAGATTTAGATATTTAAGATACAGAAACAAAACAGAATCTAATGATGATGATAATCTGCTTTCACTAACACTTCTATTCTTTGAAATGTATGATTAGGTGAAGTAAGAGACACATTACATTTGTGCTCTAAGGTTAAACACTGGCTCCACTGTTAGAAGACCCATAGACTTTCTTGGCCTCCTAGCTGGCACCCACATCAGAGGGCTTGGTTAAGTCCAATGCTGTTTCCCCAACTTTATGACAAGGGTCTCCATGCAACTAGGTCAGGTCAACTGTTTCTGCGGGTTTCTGCAGCACCATCTTGGCTCCTTTGCTTATCTCTCCTTCTTCTCCACAACTAGATTCCAGGAGTATGGTTCAGTTTTTCTCTGTGGGTACCTGTTTCTGCTTTGAACAGCTACTGGATGAAGGCTCTAGGAATGGTAACCAAGGTAGACATCAATCTCATTATAGGGGAAAAGCATCAATGGCATCTTCTCCACCACTGCCTGGATTCTTAGTTTGGGTCATCCCTGTGGATCCCCTAACATTTCCCCTGTGCCAGACCTCTCTCCATACCTATACTGTCTCCCTCTATCAAGGCATCTCCTTCCTTGCCCTCCTCTATCCCTCCCCTGACTCAGTCCTCTTGTTCTCCTCCCCGCTTCCCTTCTTCCTTTCCCACATCCTTCCTTCCCATCCCCATGTCCCACTTTGTTCAGGTGTTCTTGTCCCCCTCCCCTTCTTTTTGGGACTATGCAATCTTCTCTTGGGGTCCTCCTTGTTTCCTAGCTCCTCTGGCAGTGTGGATTTTGGACTGGTCATCCTTTGTTTATGTCTAAAACTCATACATGAATGAGTACATACCAAGTTTATCTTTTTGTGACTGAGTTACCTCACTCAGGATGGTTTCTTCTAGTTCTACCCGTTTGCCTGTGAATTTCAAGATTCCATTGTTTTTCTGCTACTAGTAGTACTCCATTGTGTAAATGTACCACACTTGTCTATGCTTTCTTCAGTTGAGGGGCATCTAGGTTACTTCCAGGTTCTGGCTATTACAAATGATGCTGCTATGAAGATAGTTAAACATATGTCCCTATTTTATGAACGTGCATTCTTTGGTGTGTATGCCCAAGAGAGGAATTGCTGGATCTTGAGGTAGACTGATTCCCATTTTCTAGAGAAACCACCATACTGACTTCCAAAGTGCTTGTACAAGTTTGCACTCCCATGAGCAATTTAGGAGTATTGCTCTTTCTCCAATCCTCTCCAGCATAGACTGTCATTGGTGTTATTGATTTTAGCCATTCTGACAGGTGTAAGATGTTATCTCAGAGTGGTTTGGAGCTGTATTTCCCTGATGGCTAAGCATGTTGAGCATTTTCTCAAGTGTCTTTCAGCCATTTTAGATTTCTCTGTTGAGAATTCTCTATTTAGTTCTGCACCCTGCATTTTAATTGCATTGTTCAGTGTTTTGGTGGCTAGCTTCTTGAGTTCATTGTATATTTTGGTGACCAGACATCTGTCAGATGTGGGGTTGGTAAGAGGTATGATACATACATGAAGCATAGGAGGATTTTAGTATAGAGAAAATATTTTGTTGAAGTTGTGGTATTTGTATACAGGTGTCATGCCATGGGCAGCCTGGGTGATCAACAAGTACCAGGGAGTGTGCAAGGAGTAGGCAAAGGAGTACTGAGTCAGGCCCAGTGATCAGGAAAAGCTTCTGTGTAGGGCACAGGTAACTCCAGAAAAATCTGACTTTGTTGCTGCTTATGCCATGCAACTGCCTGAGTGTATATTTGGAAAACTCTTATACTTTGTTCTTATTATCCTGTTCATAAATATGGAGGCAGGTATTTCAAGAATATGTCAAAGAATCAAAGAGATCTCTGGCATCTTTACATGTGTCACATCCTTCAGGGTACAAGGAAGAACTTCAAGTAGATAAGGCTATCTCCCTAAATGTGGGCGGGGTTGTATGCTCAGGACTTTCCTGGGGAAGCTTAGAAGCAGTACTTCTGGGAGAAGCCACAAATGATTCATAAGAAATATTCCATGAATTCAATATCCCCAAGTTGTACATATATTAAAAGCCCTCTATGGATGAAACATTTGGAAATCAAAACCAATAGGGAATTATAATCATAATTGCAATCATGTGCCTCAGCTTTACTAGATATTCATGAAGCTGCTGTGCTTGCTTTATGACTTTTGCTGTTCTCATAATATATGGCTGCACCTGATGGGGAATGTTCTTCTGTGTATAGGTTTCTCTCATTGGTTAATGAATAAAACACTGATTGGATGATTGGCCAGACAGGAAGTGACATAGCTTGGCAGAATGAGATATAAGCAGGGACAAACAGGAAATTGCTCTCCTTTCTGCTGGGACACTAAGCAATCATCATGTAGCAGGAAAAGGAGTTTCAGGACTGGCATTCCCCAGTAAGATAAAATACATGGATTAGTAGTTATGGATTAATAAGTAAGACAGAGCTAGTCAATACAAAGCCCTAGCCATGCTCAACAGTTTCATAATTAACATAGCATCTGTGTGTTTCTTTGGGGCAGAGAAGGGTGGCAGGACCTGCTGGGCCAAAAAAACCTCATGTTTCATGCAGCAGTATCAAAATAAATATAATGAACAGCACAAAGAACAAATCTGGAAATACTGAATCTGTGTGTGTGTGTGTGTGTGTGTGTGTGTGTGTGTGTGTGTGTAGGGGATCTGTGTTCAACTGGTGGGAAGTACAGGTAAAGAAACCTTAAGTAAACTATCTGCATTTTGTTCAATTTTTCTTAAAATTTGAAAATGCCCCTAACATAAAATCTGAGTTAAAAAACAATATACTGGTGAGAAAAAATTTCATCAAATAATATATATCATAATAACAATGAAAATATACCAAATAAACAAAATTAAGAATACAGAAGTAGATACCTCTATGGCATAATCATAGATGACAAATAGATTTCAATGATAAATGACAAACAAAATACAGTATTTTAACATGCCTTCTAAGCCTACTGCTATTTCTTAAGGAAAAATTTTTGGCACTGGAAAATCAATGCTACCCATATTCAATTACAAGTAATAAGCATAAGAAGTTGGTAAATGAATTCTGTGACCAAATTTTGTAAGTAAGTCATGAGATAGAACTTAAAAAAATGATTAAAACTATAATTCAAAAGAACCAATTTGACACACTTAAAATCTGAAATTTATATATAAAAGCTATGGAACAAATGGCCATGAAAATTACATGTATATGGATATTTGTATATTATGGTAATGATGGTGTTATCATAACTGAATCTAAACCTAGCACAATTGGTGTGGAAGAAAAGGAAACACTTAATGGGAAATTGTGTGCTAATGACTGTTATAAGAAAGGGAATTTAGCCCATCTAGAATTTAGTATGTTTATAGTATCTTAATTTTGTTCAAATTAGATTTTTCAACTGTTTTTTTTTTTTGGTTTTTCAAGACAGGGTTTCTCTGTGTAGCTTTGGAGGCTATCCTGACACTTGCACTGGAGACCAGGCTGGCATCAAACTCATAGAGATCTGCCTGCCTCTGTCTCCCAAGTGCTGGGATTAAAGGCGTGCACCACCAACGCCCGGCTAGATTTCTCAACTTTTACAATAGTTGCATTCATAATTTTCTTGGCTGTATTCCTAGTTGAGTTCAAGTTTTCTCCTATGTTGGACTATTATGTCCTCCACTACCATACTCTATATTAAGCCTTAATGAATTTAACAGAATTCAGAAATCTGATTATTTTTTACCACGTATTATACTGTACAAGATAAGGTATTCCAGTTTAATAGTCTGATCTTAGTGTTTATCTTAAAAGCAACAGTGATTCAATTTGAATAGTCCTTTTATAGCAGTGACTGAATTTGTGGTACTTCATGTAGAATAGAACAAAGTAGAATCATGGGAAAATACTTTTAGAATTATGCTTAAAACATTTTTGTTTATTTTTTAAAATCTTTTTATTTCAGAATTTTATAGATGTATGCCATGCATTTTGATAATGTATACCCTTTGTTAGGCCAATTCTACTCATCCCAAACACCTTTTCCCTAAATTACCCTACTGCTCCCTATAGCTTCATGTCCTCTTCAAATTTATATTACCATTGGGTATAGTGTTGCCAGTATGTATATGTGGGCTGAGGACTATCCACTATAATGTGGGAAACCTCAGAGTCCACAGCCTTCGAGAAAATGGCCCTTCTGTCTTAGTGCCATCAACTACCAATGACTCCTCAGCTAGGAATAGAGTCTTGTGTGCCCCATCCCTAGTCATTCTAGAAGATGTGATCTTGTATAGGACTTGTACATGTGACCACAGCTTCTGTGAGCTCATGCAATCTTCTTATGTCCAGAATACAGTGTTTCATTCTAGTCTTCCATTACTTCCAGCTCATGTATTCTTCCTCATGTTACCTGAGACTTGTGGGGAACAGGTATAACATAGATATTCCATTGAGGGCTGGGCTCTCCATAGTCACTTATTTTCTGTACTTTTATCATTTGCGGGTATCTGTATTAAGCTTGATCTACAGAAAATAAAAACATCTCTGATAACAACTGAGATAGAAAATGATATAGGTATTAACCTTTTAATATAGGTGCACCAGAACAACAAGTGTACCATTCTGGAAAAGAGTAAGTGTAACAGAGGAAGATATAGGTATGACGAGGGGAGGCTTATATATGAGGTGTCTCTACAACTTCCTCTAACTTTTAATATGAACAGGTAAACAGTGTCTATACTATTCTAAAGAACTGATGGATATCTATATTCAATGTCACTTAATGAATGAGAATCTTTTGAATCTAATTTGGTTTGACTTCAATATCTGTTATACTGGATGCTGATGCTTAGATCAATTGTGATAACAACCTCTGCAAACATCTTGTAATATGCTATCATCACAAATACCAAAATCCATAAAGATCAAAATCCATAATGCCTAAAATTCTTGAAGTCTAAATTAAAAACAAAACAAAAATTGTAGCACAAATTCTAATTATTATCAATAATAAAAACTTGGGGTCAGCTATCAGGGAGTGAAAGCTGAAAGATCAGAGAAGCCAGCCACTAGAGAGGTCTTACCTCTACCAGTGCTCAGCCCAAAGGGGTGATCCTATGGCCATGAAAACTCAGATTGACTCATCAGATTGACTGCTCAGACTGCTTCCTCAGACTAAATGCTCAGAATGCATTGAGTTCCTGACTACTCACACATTATATTCCTCTCTCTGCCCAGCCATATCACTCCTGTCTCCACCTCCCTCATGCTGGGATTAAAGGCATATGATCCTAAATTCTGGGATCACCTTTGTGTGAGCTCTGTTTCTCTTTTAGAGAGACTCAATCTGTGTGCCACTACTCCCTGTCCTCTCTGGGTAGCTAGTAGTTTAACTCTGTACTTTTATCTTCAGACAGGGTTTATTTGTTAGATCACAAAATATCACCAAAGAATCCAACTAAAACTACAGAAAAAACTAACTAATGATGTCTGTGAAATACTTCCATAATTAAAATATTAAAACACAAAAGAAAGAAAATGGGGAAGACACTCAAAACTAGAAAGGCATATATATATATATATATATATATATATATATATATATATGTATGTATATATATGCATCAATAGAATCAATATTATAATGATATGGCTCTTCAAATTCAATGCAATCACAATCAAAATTTCAGTGACAGTCATAACATAATGTAAAAATAACAAACCCCATATTAGCATAGGAGACCCCAGATTACCTAAGCAAGGCTTCAAAAACATGGCAGAAGGTATCAACATATCTGACTACATGTTATGCTATGAGGAAATATAAACAGTATGATGCTGGTATAAAACGAGACACACAGATCAATGGAATAAAATGAGGATCCATTTCCAAGGCCATATGACTAGACCATCTGATCTTCAATAAATATGTCAAAAATACACACTGGAGAAAATACAGCATCATCAACAAATGGTTCTGGGAAAATTGAATGTCTACATGTGGAAGAATGAAATTAAATATTTATCTATCAATGTGCACATAAATCAATGCCAAATAGATCAAGGATCTCAACATAAGAATTTAAATTCTGAAACTGTTAGAGGAATAAGAGATAAATACACTTCAGATCTAGGAATATACAAAGTCTGTATGAATAGGACTCTGATCACACAGAATATAAGGCCAATAATTAATAAAAGATATATTATGAAATTAAAAATGAAACTCAGTAAAATGAAATAAAACACTACACAACAGGAGAAAGAATGGCAGAAAATCCTTGACAACTATAAATCTGAGGGAAGATCTGTATCTAGAGCATATGAAATATTCAAGAAAATAAGCATCAAGAAAATAGAGAGTTGGAGATATTCAGAGTACCTGACTTCAGTTCCCAGCAGTGAAAGGGACACTGGGTTACTCACAACAGCTTGTAATTGTCCACTCTGTGGGTACTCACACATGGCAAAACTCTCTCTAACTCTTTCTCTCTCCAACAATCTCTCAAACACACACTAAAATAGAAAATATAGACATAAACTAGCAAAATAACACTTGGACATGAAACGGAACAGAGATTTCCAAAAGACTGAATATATACGACTGATACTTTAATGTGTTCAATATTATGTTCAATGAAGGAAATTATGGGGATGATATGTGGAAACAGGAATACTTATTCACTTTTAGTGGAGGTATAAATTGATACCACCAATATTGAAGTCATTATTGATATCTCTAAAATATCTAAAAATAGAACTATCATGTTATGCATCTATATCCCTCCTGGACAATCTATTGAAAGGACTCTCAAAGGAAAAATCAGACCTCCATGTTCATTGCTGCTTTACTCAAAATAGCTTGGAAATTGAATCAGCCAATATAGCCCTCCACTGTTGAATGAATAATTTAAAATATTTGTAGAGACACTGTAGAATTTTATTTATTTTTGAAGATAAAGGAAATTAGGAAATGTTCAGAAAAACGGTGAAACTGAAAATTATTGTTCTAAGAAAGGTCATCCTGGCCCATTTTGGAAATCAGTGTGGTGGTTCCTCAGGAAGATGGGAATTAGTCTACCACAAGATCTAGCAATTCTGCTCTTAGGCATATACCCAAAAGATGCACATTCATACAACAAGGACATCTGTTCAACTATGTTCATAGCAGCATTATTTCTAATAGCCAGAACCTGAAAGCAACCTAGATGTCCCTCAAGTAAAGAATTGATAAAGAAAATGTGGTACATTTACACAATGGAGTACTACTCAGCAGGGGAAAACAAACAAACAAACAAACAATGGAATCTTGAAATTTTCAGGCAAATGAACGGAACTAAAATGATCCTGAGTGTGGTAACATAGTCACAAAAAGACAAACATGGTATGTACTCACTCATATATGGGTATTAGAAATAGAGCAAATGATTAACAGCTTACAATCGACACTGCCATAGAAGCTAGGAATCAAGGAGGACCCTAAGAGAAACACACATGGGCCCCCAGAAAAGGGGAAAGAGACAAGATCATCTGAGCTAATTGGGAACATGGGGGAGGGGAGAAGGAGTTAGGAGAAAGAGAAGGGGAGAACAGGAGGGGAGAGGAGGACATGAGGGAGCAGGAAGATTGAGTCGAGGAAGAATTGAGGAGATCAAGGAAAGAGATATAATAATAGAGGGAGCCATCATAGGTTTAAAGAGAAATCTGTCACTAGGGAAATATCTGGAGATTTACAAGGATGAACCCAACTAACAATCTAAGCAATAGTGGAGAGGCTACCTTAAATGCCCTTCTCTGATAATGAGATTTGACTACCTTATATGCCATCCTAGAGCATTCATTCAGTAGCTGATGGAAGCAGAATCAGATACCCACAGCTAAACACAATGCTGACCTCTGGAATCCCGTTGCAGAGTGGGAGGAGTGATGAGCAAAGGGGTCAGGACCAGGGTGGAGAAACTCACAGAATCTTCTGACCTGAACAAGGGGGAGCTCATGGACCCCAGATTGATATCTGGGAAACCAGCATAGGACTGATCCAGACCCCCTGAAAATGTGTGTCAGTCAGGAGACCTTGGCAATCTATGGGGCCTCTAGTACTGTATCAGTATTTATCACTAGTATACAAATGGACTTTGGGAACCCATTCCACACAGAGGTATACTCTCTCAGCCTAGACACACAGGGGAGGGCCTTGGGCCTGCTTCAAATGATGACAGACTTTGAAGATTCCCCCATGGAAGGGCTCACGCTCCCTGGGTGAGCAGAAGGGATGGGATAAGGGGTCTTGGGCAGGGGAGGAGGGGAGGGAGAGGGAACTGGGATTGACATGTAAAACAAGCTTGTTTCTAATTTAAATAAAAAAGAAAAATTTAAGGAAAAAAAAACCCAAAACAATACCCTACATGTTCTTCCTCATTTATGGATCAAATCTTTGACGTTTTAAACCTGTGTACTTAATTTTGCAGTATCTAAAGTTCCAATGACAAGGAGAAGGAAAGAAGACTTGAGAGGAGAAGGAATAATACAACACATGTAATATGAAGGTGTATGCTGTGGAAAACTTGGAATTAAAAAGTGTAAGCAGTCAAGGAAGAGGGAATTAAGGGACTAGGAGGAGATGTGGTAGGGTAACCCAAACTAAATATGTAGGGGAAACTTCTATGGAAACTTATTATGTTGGGAGCAGTAATCCGTTTTATGAACAAGATTATAAAGTGGAAGGGGTTTGATCACAAACACCCTCCATTAATGGACAAAGATTCTCACAAAAGACATGGGTTATCAAATGAAAAGCTCAGTACTGTGAGATGTTATATGTCCCCTGTTCTTCCTTACCCTTCTGAACTAACTTCCCTCACACCACCCCAGTTGATACCCCCTTTCCTGGCTACTTCATTTCTCACTTCATATCACATGTATCCTTCTATTCTCCTCCCAAGTCTACCCTGCCTCCTATGCTCCTTTATATTTTACTGGATTCATTGGTAATTCCATGTTGTATACACACATCTGAGGACTTGGATCTAGGAACCACAGATGACAAAGAACACATGGCATTTGTCTTTTGGTGTGTGTGTTATCTCAATATAACCTTTCCCAGGTCCATCCATTTACTAATAAATTTCCTGTCTTCATTTTTCTTTCTACCTAGATAGAAATCCATTGTTTCTAAATACTACATTTTCTTTATGCACTCCTCTGTCAAGGATATTTAGGTTGTTTCCATTAGTTTCTGGCTGCTATGAATAGAGTGACAAGGAGCATGACTAAGCAAGTATCCATGATGTAAATCATAAAGTCTTTGAGCATTCAGCAAGGAATGGTATACCTGGGTCATGACTGGTAGATGTTTTGTAGTGTTTTTCAGATTCCCCACACTCATTTCCAGAGTACTGTATCAGTTTTCATTCCCACCGACCTAGAGATGGCAGCACTAAGAAACCCAGAACAATGGCAGTATCAACACACACACGTGAATGTGGATGGGGGAAGTTTTCATGGAGTTCTACCCCTTGAAAAAAGAAATACAGGAAACTAGTGATTGCTGAGAGAAGTTAACCTTTCCCAGGGATGAAGTTCCATATTGGTTGTCCAAAGCAAACTGGCAAAGAAGTCATCCTTGAAACCATATAAATACCCCCAACAAATACAGACTCATTGGGTCCTGTGTGTGTGTGTGTGTGTGTGTGTGTGTGTGTGTGTGTGTACTATGCATACATGTATATATGTGACAATAAGAATCAAAATAAGGAGGGTATGAACTTGAAAGTTGGGGATATAGGCAGGGTTAAGGAGGAAAGGGAAGGAGAAAGTTTTCCAACTCTATTTCAATTTAAAGCATATTATTTTATTTAAAAAAATCTCAATAACAGGAATGGAAATCCTCCGTATGATTTTTGAAGAGGGGTGCCACAGAGGCATGCAAATCCACATAAGCTATTGTCATTGATAGTAAAACCATATTGCTGATTGTCAAACTAGATTGTAAAACTATATTGCTGAAAACAAAACACACTTGTGTTCCAAGACATTATAATAAGATAAAGTTGAAACTGACCTGAGAATTTCCTTCCACTGATTTCTTTCATAGTGCTGTAAGTTGCTGTGCAGGCCAGTTTGGGGGAAGAAAGACATAAATTTTGTCTCTTTACCAAACCCTGCAGATGCAATATTTACCTGACAGGGAAATGGGGCCTAAAGAGGAAACAGTGGAATGAAGGTTTGAAATGCAGGTAAGAAACTGTTTGGACATTTGATTTCTGGTCTGCTCCACAGGCAGGAATTCAGGCCTGGACCCGTAAATTTCATTTCAACCCCATGAATTGGGAGACCACAGGCCCTAGGGCAAGACCTAATGCAAGTTTTTGTTTTTATTTTGTTGATTTGTTTTGTAGTGTATAGTTTTGCTAAAACTGTCTTCTAAACATTTAAGCTTATAACAAGAAATCTCAACTGCCCTAACCCTTGGCCAGAAATGGTTCTCTTTCCAGTGATCATCTGCTAATGTAAAGAACTATAGCTCATCTGAATTCTAAAAGTAAGTGTTGACTAATCCTTCAGTCCTTAAACAAACTTAGTTATTTTTGTTATACTGTATTACATGTTTCTAATTCTTGTTTAGATATTTGTTACAAAATTTGTCAATATAATCCACCGTATAAATAAAATGAGAAAAAAACACATGGTCTCATTAGATGCTAAAAAAGCCTTTGAGAAAACCAGCACCCCTTCATGATGAAAGTCTTGGAAGGATCAGGGATATAAGAAATATACCTAAATGCAATAAAAGTAATATACAGCAAGCCAAATCATACATCTAATTAAATGGAGAGAAATTCAAAGAAATTCCACTAAAACCATGAACAAAACAAGGCTATCCACTCTCTCTGTATCTATTCAATATTAAAGTGCTAGTTAGAACAATAAGACAACAAAAGGAGATCAAAGGGACACAAATTGGAAAAGAAAAAGTGAAAGTATTGCTATTTGCAGATGACATGATAGTATACATAAGGGACCCCAAAAATTCAACCAAGGAACTTCTTGAGATGATAAACAACTTAAGTTAAATGTATGAAGACAGATTAACTCAAAAATATTAGTAGCCATCCCATATGCAAATGATAAAAGGAGCTAAATAAAATTCAGTGAAACAAAACCCTTCACAACAGTCACAAACAATATAAAACATCTCAGGTAACTCTAACCAAGCAAATCAAAGACATATATGAGAAGAACATGATGTCTTTGAAAAAAGGAAATTGGAGAAGATATCAGAAGATGGAAACTTCTCCCTATGCTCATGGATTGTTAGAATCAACATAGTTAAAATGGCCATCTTATCAAAAGCAATCAATAGAGGACTGATATCCAAAATATATGTATTCACTCATATATGGATTTTAGACATAGAACAAAGTAGTATCAGCCTACAATCCACACTTCCAGAAAAGCTAGGAAAAAAGAGATATACATGGTCCCCCTGATTAGGGGAAAGGGATGAGATCTCCTGGAATAATTGGGAGCATGTGGGGAGGTTAGAGGGAGCTACAAGAAAGAGAAGGGGAGAAGAGGAGGGGAGAGAAGGAGAGCAGGGAGATTTTAGTCAGGGGAAGAATAGAGGAGAGCAAGAAAAGAGATACCATAATAGAGGGGGCATTATAGGTTTAAAGAGAATTCTTGCATTAGGGAAATGTCCAGTGATCTAAAGTTTGACCCAAACTAACAATCTAAGCAATAGTGGAGAGGCTACATTAAATGCCCTTCTCCAATAATGAGATTGATGACTACCTTATATGCCATCCTAGAGCCTTCATCCAGTAGCTGATGGAAGCAGAATCAGATACCCACAGCTAAACACAGAGCTGAAGTCTGGAATCCAGTTGCAGAGAGGGAGGAGTGATGAGCAAAGTGGTCAAGACCAGGCTGGAGAAACCCACAGAAACAGCTGACCTGAACAAGGGGTTGCTCATGGACCCCAGACTGATAGCTGGGAAACCAGCATAGGACTGTTCCAGACCCCTTGAATGAGGTTGTTAGTTTGGAGGTCTGGGCAATCTATGGGGCCTCTGGTAGTGGATCAGTATTTATCTCTAGTACACGAATGAAATTTGGGAACCCACTCCACATAAAGGGATATGCTCTCAGCCTAGACACACTGGGGAGAGGGTCTAGGCCCTGCTCCAAATGATATGA
This sequence comes from Cricetulus griseus, assembly GCF_003668045.3. Lineage (NCBI taxonomy): Eukaryota > Metazoa > Chordata > Mammalia > Rodentia > Cricetidae > Cricetulus > Cricetulus griseus. The sequence goes on along the minus strand of NC_048604.1, from coordinate 22,877,716 downwards.
CAGACTTTTATGATCCCCCATGGAAGGCTTCATCCTTCTTGGGGAGCAGAAAGGGGATGGGATAGGGGTCAGTGGGAGGCAGTGGAGGAGGGGAGGGAGAGGGAACTGAGATTGACATGTAAAAGAAGCTTGTTTCTAATTTAAAATTGGTCTAATTAAAATTACTCAGTCTCCATAGTTATATCCAGGATTCTCTCCAAATTACCAGTTTTCCTATAATTCATATCTCAAGAACAGTTCAATCCCTTCATCTACAGGGGTTATTCAAAAAGGCAGCTCTTTTCTCAGAGGCATCTACTGGAGTGGAAGAATCAACTTGTTTATACCATTGGAAAAAACCCTGCCATGAAGACTAATGAAAGCAACTGACAGAGCACCCTCACTCAGGCATGAGTGTGCACTGACTGCTCATGGGTGGGATTTGCTGTGTTTAAGCGTTCACAGATTAAAAAATAAATGACAATGTCATTAAAAAGGAATGATGCTTTCTGAGTAGATACTGATAAAACAGAAAATGCATAATTATATTTACATACCAACTGTGACACTTATGTGAGTAAAACATGTTCATATCTGTAGCTATAAGTCAGAATCATGTGCCCATATACTATATATGCACATACTATGCATGTATATTACACAGAAAACATCTGGGTTTGATTTATAAATGTATGGAATAGATTCTGAAGTTGTTTTAACACTGATACGAATTCAAATAAAAAAAGTTTTCACAACTTATTTTACTTAAAATAAATAAAATAAATATATAAAAATAAAAAGAACTCAAGAAACTAGACATAAAATGCAAAATAATCCCATTTTTAAAACAGGGTACTGATTTAAACAGAGAATTCTCAACAGAAGAATCTCAAATTGATGAGATACACTTAAAGAAGTGTTCAACATCCTTAGCTCTCAGAGAAATGTAAATTAAAGTGACTCTGAGATTCCATCTTATATCTCAAGACCCAGCTATACGTCGTTGGCATATACTCAAAGGATGCTCAGTCATACAAGGACACTTGCTCAACTATGTTCATAGCAGCATTATTTGTAGTTGTCAGAACATGGAAACAACCTGAATGCTTCTCAACCAAAGAATGGTTAAAGAAAACATGGCACATTTTCACAATGGAATATTACTCAGCTGTTAAGAACAATTACATCACGAAATTGCAGCAAATGGATGGGACTATAAAAAAATTATCCTGACTGAGATGACCCACACAGGGAAAGATAAGCATTGTATGCACTCACTCATACAATGGATATTGCCTATAACTAAAGAAAAAACATGCTATAATTCACAGACTGAGAGAGGCTAGGTAACAAGAATGGCCCAAGGGATCTTCCTAGGAAAGGGAAATAGTAGAGATTTCTTTGGTGGACTGGGGATGGGATGGTTGGAGATCAGAACATGAGGGATCAAGTTGGGAGTAGAATGGATGGGCAAGTACTGAAAGAGATTACTGGAAAGGGGGGGGGGCAATTTGGAGTCAGGTAGAAACCTGATATAAGGGAAAACAAGGATGACTCCAGGGAAGCTTCTATCCATAGTGGATACATCGCCAATCCACCTCCTGTGATCAGACTGGTGACTAGCCCAATTGTCATGGAAGCACATGAAGAAACCCAGAGTCAAACATTAGCCAAACCTTGTGGAATACTACTGAAGAGAGGGAGAAAGGAGTGTAGGAGCCCGAGAGGTTAACATCAAGGATATCACAAGAAAATCCACAGGAATCACTAAGCCCCCTGAATGAAGGTGTCAGTTATGATACCTAGACAATCTATGGGGCCTCTGGTAGTGGATCAGTATTTATCCCTAGTATATGAATGGACTTTGGGAGCCCATTCCCCATAGAGAGATACTCTCTCAGCCTAGATACAAGGGGGAGGACCTAGGTCCTGCTCCAAATGCTGTGACTGTCTGATCATCCCCCATGAAAGGCCTCACCCTCCTTGGGGAGAGGATGGGGGTGGGATGGGAAGTTGGTGGGTAGAATGGGAGAATAGGAGGGAGAGGAAGCTGGGATTGATATGTAAAATTAGCTTGTTTGTAAATAAATATTATATATAAAGAACATTTATATTAAAAGGAAGATAAATTATTCATTGTGATGTAAATTTCCAAATATACAAATGATTGTAAAAGTCAGATCACTCTTAAACAATATTTTTAATGTTTGTGGGTATTTGCATGTAGGACAGTGGTTCTCAAACCTTCCTGATTCTGTGAACCTTTAATATAGTTCCTTATGTTGCTGTATCCCTCCCAACCATAAAATTTTTATTGCTATTTCATAACTGTAATTTTGCTACTGTCCTGAGTCATAATATAAATATTTTGTGTTTTCTGATAGTCTTTGGCAACCCCAGTGAAAATGATTGTTTGACTCATAAAGGGGTCATGACTCAAGGTTGAGAACCAATTATGTAGAGGGGTGTGTGTACACATGAGTACCAGTGCTCAAGAAGGCTGGAGTTGTCAGATTTCTCCTGGAATTCCAGAGAAATGTGGTTTTTAAACTCCCTGTATTGGTGATGGTAACTGAACTCAGGTCTACTGCAAGAAGAATAAGCACTTTTCATGACTAAGATATCTCTTCAGCACTTAGTCTACTCTAAGAGCCTAACCTATTAGCAACTGACCAGTGTACTCCTTTTCAATATTTTCTTTCATTTCTTTTAAAAATGTTTATTCTATCTTAAGTTTTCAGTCACTATTTTTAGAATTCACTTTATTTTTGTACAATTTCTAATACCAGTGCTAAAGATATTAGAGATATTAAAATTCTTAGCAATGAGATTCAGGAAATTATAAACACTAGCTGGGCATGGTGGTTCACAGTTTTGATTCCAATAAATGTGAAATAGAAGCAAATGGATGTTTGTGATTTCAAAACCTGATCTACACAGATAATTAAAGGTCAACTAGGACTACACGCTGAATCATTGTCTACAATTTAAAAAAAGAAAGAAAATATTATAAATAAACACTAATTCTACTAAATTGGAAAATACAAAAGAAATGAATGAATTTCCAGATACATAACCACATGTGGTGTCTTGAATGAAAATAGTCCCCCATAAGCTCTTAGGGCGTGGCATTATTGGAGGGGTGGCCTTGTTGGAGTAGGTGTGGTATTGTGGGATGAAGTGTGTCACTGTGGGTGGGCTTTGAGTTTTCAGAACCCCAAGCCAGGTCTAGTGGCTCACTGTCTCTTCTGGCTGCCTGTTGATCCAGATGTCGAACTCTCAGCTCCTCTAGAAGCCTGCATGCCACAATGCTTCCCACCATGACAATAATGGATTAAACCCTCTGAACTGTAAGCCAAACCCAGTTAAATATTTTTCTTTATAAGAGTTGTTATGGTTATGGTATCTCTGACAGCAATAAAACCCTAAGACACATCAGTAACTAGAAGAATAAAAAAAGGCCACATGCTGGGTAGAGAATAGTTATAGGATATGGTTGATATGAAGGAGAAAATGGTAAGTGTTGGAAAGAGGCCCTAATAATGCAGGGAGAAGGCTATCAGTACACACAGAGTGGGAGTAAGGACAAAGTACACCAAGGGCATATGTCTGATAAAAATCTTAAGAAATGATATTATCTCACATTTACCTAAAATTGAGTGTGTGTGTGTGTGAAGTTTTGCCGCTTAGAAAATACTACCCACACACAAAAAACGTAGACTAATAAAATCCCCACCAATAAGCATGAAAAGCATTCTTTGGAGTTGTTGGTTAGTGTGACTAAAATGGCTTCCAAAACAGTGTAGGCTCTTGTTGCCTTTTGGTTGCCTTCTACCGTTGAAGTTAAGATTTTATTGCTGAAGATATCATGCAATTCAAACATAGGATTTGGACTGAAATATAGGATTCAATCTGAAAGCCTTCTTCCTGGAGTCTAGCTTTCATATTATCAGAAAGTATCAAACAAGCCACCAAGGGAAGGAATAAATCAGCAAGCAGTCCCATACAGCTGTGACAACTATGAACCAGAACAGTTGCAATGCAATCTTGGCAGCAACCAATACCTGTCTAATTGGACTTAAAGCCCACTTGCCAGAAGTAAAATCATGCCCACTTACCAGAAGTAAAATAATGCCTAGTAATAAAAATCTAGCCAACTGCCCAGGGATAGTTACCTCACATATCTTAGAAGATAAAGTACTACCTACCACTTTACTAAGGGTGGAAAATAATTCCAAATTGCATTCTAAATCTTATCTTTGTAACCACAAATGAACATAGCTCTCACCCCTCATTAGAGAAACTCCTCTCTATAGCAAATGAATGAAAGAGAGGCTATTACAGAAAACTGAAACTAGTGATACTACAGCATGTTGGGAGTCAAAATCCAAAGAATACATCTACAACACAACACAACTCCTGCACTCTGTATTCAGGAAACATCACAAAAGAAACAAATATATTAAGATCCAGAAGAAAAGAAAAACTACTGTGAGATTGAGTCTCTTAAAAATGAAAAGGAAGATATTCACTAACATGGCAACAGTATCGCTGCCAAAATCAGACCAGAACAATAATGGTAATAAATAAACATATTAGTGCCTAAGGGGAAAATAGAACAGTGTTATACCCCTAGATAAGAACTATAGGCAACTAATGACTGCTGAAAGAAGGATAATTAACATCTCAATAAATGGAACTCCCTACCTAGCTCCCCAATGCAAAGAGGTCAGTCCTGAGATTAAAAACAAGACTCATCAGCATATTAAATATATATAAACAATAATAAAAAGAGAAAATCAATTTAGAGAGGATGTAGGGTATTAAAAGAGAAAGATGCAGTGATCTAATTATATTATTAAAAATTTATAAAATTAAACATATTTTGAACTTTCATGTTACCTCAGTCAGAATTTATTAAAATAAATCACCAGAAATCATCATTTGGATGTAAAGAAAGGGGGATACTTACATTTTGTGGCAATGCAACATAGTATGGCCACCATGGAAATCAATATGGAGGCTTCACAAAAATTTAGAAACAGAAATACGGTATGAGCTCTGTTTCTAAATCTTGAATATATACTGAAGAGTTTCTTCTCCTATTACAGAGATACTTGTGCATCCATTTTTACTGCAGCTCTAACTCACAAAACAAAATTGACTCAACCTCTATGCCCATCATCGGAAGAAAGGTTAAAGAGAAACTGTGCCACATATATACAATGAAATATTATTAACCCCCCAAAATTGTAATCATGGAATTTATTCTTAAATATATAAAACTGGTCAAAATTTACCCCGAGTAATACAAGCAAGATCAGAAAGACATATGCCTTCTTCTCTCTTAGATGTGGATGTTTACCTTTAAATTTTTTACATGTATGATGAGCCTGGAGTTTATGTAGAACCTAGGTACATACGAAATAAGCCCTTTGGAGGGAGATACATTAAGGGAAGGGAGATATTAAAACATCAATAAAGTGGGAAATACTGGTTGCAGAAAGAATTAAAACACTGAAAGCAGTAGGGCGAGGAAATGAAGATGTGGTCGAATGCCTAATGAAAATGCAGGGTGTCTTTAATGCCATACAGAAACCTAGGAAATTGCCACCTGTGTAAAAGCACTGTCTGAGTGGATTGGGAAATAATTGGTTGGGATAATTCTGATGATATAGACATATGCAGAAGTTTGTAAGCTAATTAGAAATATAACATATATTGAAAAGGGTTTGGACAGAAGGTCTCTCCACATGTGGACAATGATGCTTTCAGAAGGGGTGAGTCAGTAAGTGAAAACATGTGCCCAGCATAGATACCTCCCTATAAGTTTTGGTCAGAGAGGCCACAGAATAACTCAAAACAACCCAGGCCATTGCCACTGCTCTTATTTGTGAACCATAACTAGACGATGAAACTTTTTGAAAACACTACTCAACTTCCTTCTAGCTAGCTGACATGGTTCCAGAAGGTGCAATGGAAGCAACAGAGGGGAAAAGACAAAACTTGTCTTCCCTGCTGCTAGATCCTGCATGCTACAATATTGGCCTGACTGGGAAATTTGCCCACTGGTATCAACAATGACATGAGAGTTATGGGGTAACCAAGAACCTGTTAATTGAATATGAAGCCTACTCTACAGGAGGAGTTTCATACTTGTGAAGCCAAAACCCCTAACTGGGGAAATCACAGCCGCTAGTTGTGAACACACTGTTATTGTTATATTTAATCCAATCTGCCTTCTGAGTATTTTTGTTTATACCATAGGGTTGTGTTTTCTCATCTTTGGTCAAAGAAGCTTCCTTTTCATTGTGTTTTAGTGGTTCAGACAAAGACTCATGTTATAAGGAATTGAGTGCTCAACTGTGGATGAATCTGCTATATAAACCTTCACTCACCAAAGGTTATGAGGATATTTCAGGAGAACATGCAGAAAGAATGTAGGAGACAACTAATTCAGAGATTAAAATGCAGACTTCTGTAAATAACATAACTGCTGCATACTTCAATTAACAGCACCTTCATTGACACTCTCAAGATCAAACTCATCAAAGTTTATGAATTATGAAGGATGTGTCTAAAGTTACCTAATTGGAGGATCTATGAGCAACATATAGTTGATGAGAAATGAAAAGTCACTCATTTTGGAGAAAGGGACGCTGGTAGCCTGTCCAAGCTCCAGTGGGTGGACTCACAGTAGGCTGATTCTTAACAATTGACACTTTTTTTTCCCATTGGCAACACAAGGGCAGGAAAGATGGATATCAACTTCATATTGAGGCTTAAGAAGTACCACAGCAACCAAGGTGACTTCCAGACCAACAGAGATACCCAGGTAACTCTGGTCTTCAACATCAACATGGACATCAGCACACATGGATTAATGACTTCAGCTTGTTTGCAGGAGGCAGCATGTATCATGGACATCAACTTAATATCAGATGGTAGTTGAAATTTTGTAAATTTACATTCTCCATGTTGGTAACAAAGAACACTTACCTTAATGTGTTCATAATCGCCAGAGAGACAGGGGAAATCAACATGTTTTCCAGTGTTAACAAGTACTACTGGCAACAATATGGATTCCAGAACCAATTGGAAAAAAATGGAGCTTTCAAACATTGACAATAATTTGGTTAACACAACATGCAGAGATATTTGATTAACCATGGATGCATGAGGCACTATGTATTATGGATATAAACTAAGCCTGTAAAGTTTGATCAATCTGGTAAATTAATAGTCTACACTATGGGGGGGAAATGTATACTTTAACATGTTCATAGCCACAGAGCTGATCAAGGAACTCAACCTGATATCCAGTGGTAAGAAGATGAGAATCACCAACTTTGATTGGGAGAGCATAGCATTTCTGATCAGGGACATCCATAGGTTTAACAAAGGAATCTTGATTCATTACATAACATGGGTCCACATGGCAACATGTGGAATGGACAAAAATATGGATCCATATGTTGGTTGAGATTATGGAAAATTACATTCTTCATGTTGGCAACACAGAACACTTGCATCAGTATGGTCTCAACCTGCAGGGCAGATGATGGACATTGACATCATATGCATGGGTCAGAAACATCACTGGCATCAAAGTGGCTTCTAGATGTAGTAGGAATATCACAGTAGTTCCATTCAATAACAGACATCAATTTTGTTAACAGAGAAACACAATATCAATGACACCAACATGGTTGCAGATGTCATCATGAAGCACAGATTTCATCTTAATTTTGGATGGTGGGTTAAATCTTCAAAATTAACACCATGCAAGTTGGCAACATTGAACACTTACTTTACTGAGGTCCCAAGTGGTAGGAGACAGCTGAGAAATCAAAATGTTATGCACTCTAAGAAGGACATGACACATTTACAAGGCTTCCAGAGGTAGGACAAATAGGATATTAGAAATTATGTAGGACATGTATTTAATTGACAGTTCCATTGTGATCAATGTCTTCATAGCAGGTGACAGCAGAACTCATGAATAGCAACTTATTTACAGGTTGTAGGTTAGCTCTTCATAATGAATACTTTTTCCTCATTGCAAAACAATGGCAAGTAAGATGGACATACACTAAATTTTGAGGCTTAAGAAGGATGGCAGGCTTCAAGAATAACACAAATACCAGAGTATCTCTGGTCTTCAACATCAACATGGTAATCATAGCACATATGGATTAATGACTTCAGATTTTTTTGCAGGAGGAAGCATGCATTATGAATATCAACTTAATATCAGAAGGTAGTTGAAATCTTGTACATTTACATTCTTCACTTTGGCAACAAAGGACATTTACCTTAATGTGGTCATAATCCCCTGAAAAGACAGGGAAATCAACATGTTTTCCAGTGATAACAAGGACTACTGGAATCACTATGGCTTCCTGTACTTTCAAACGTTGACAACAATTTGGTTAACACAGAATCCTTGAAATAACCATGGATGCAGGAGGCATCATGTATTATGGATATAAACTTAGAAAGCAAAGGTTTGTTATATCTGGCAAATTAACATTCTACATATTGAAACAAAGAACATATACACTAATGTGTTCACAGTGTTAAGAAGGTAAGAATCACTAACTAAGATACCACATGTAGAAGGGAGACCATACCATTTCTGATCATGGACATCCATAGTTTTAAAAGAGGAATCGTGAATGATTTACATCAACATGGGTGCACAAGGCAACATGTGAATTGGACAGAAATATAGAGAGAGGTGTTGGTTGAGATAATGGAAAAATACATTCTTCATGTTGGCAACACAGAACACTTGCATTAACATGGTCTCAACCTGCAGGACAAATGATGGACATGGACATCATATGCATGGGTCAGAAACATCCCTGGCGTCAAAGTGGCTTCTAGATATAGTACGAATAGCAGAGTAGTTCCATCAAATTCTGGAAATCAATTTTGTTCACAGATGAATACCAGATCCTCAAAATGTCTTCCCCTTTACTTCAAATACTTAACTTTATGCTTAGAAATGCTGGCAATGAAGAAAGTAGGTGAGACCTCTTGTTTTAGAGAAAGAGTAAAGAATTCAGAGTGGTGGCAATAACTTACAATGACGGACTATCATATTTCTCCTAATTGTTATGTACCTCCCTGAGAATGATAAGATAGCTATCTTTATGGGTAAATTTCAGTACAAATTTGAACAATAGTCATGTAACTCTGGCAAGCACAGTAAGAGTCTTACTTTCATTTCTCATTCAAAATTTATAATTAAATTTCAAAAGTAAATCAAGGGTTTTATGTTTAATAAATGAAATATTTCAGAATCCAAATAACCTGGTGTTCTTGCCCCATCAACATATGCAAGAAATTACTTGGTGAGAGTCCAATAGAGAGGGCAATAGCAGCTTACAAGTGATCTGAAGAAAGACATGAAATAAACACAGACAGGAAGGGAAATAAAAAGAGAAGGACGTGGGGAAAAACACTAAGGATGTCTGAAAAGTCATAAGAAATCACATTAAATGACTACATAAATTCCTCTAATACGTGTAAGTTGGTAAGCTAATGAATATGCATGGTTTAAGTAAAATGGTCTAATTTTAATTTACATATTAAAGCCCATGTATACAATTATGTCTTTTGATTTCAACTTATGTAACATTTTCTATTTATATCTATTTTGCTTCAAATAAATGATAGGATTACATTTTTATCACAGCTGAATATTAACCAAATATGTATAATGTGTTTTCATGTGGGGGTCGTTTGATACTATATCCATTTAGCTAAAAATAATAGTAGTAATTCTCCTCTAGTGCCTTGGGACATCCCAAGCAATGGGGTTGTGGGTCTTGAATCCAATCAGAAAGAAGCTTAATTTCCCCTGACTAAAGTTACCTAGCTGATGGGTGAGTTTAAGTTAAAAAAACACAAAATAAGAACTGCAAATCCCTATTATCTGTAATGGTCTGTAGTTTTGTTGATTGAGATTTTTACACATGCATACAATGTTTTGAACAAGTCCAATGCCCATTTCCTCCATTCAATTTTCTTCTCTATCCCTCTGCCACTATCACCTCCATATTTATGTGTTCTCTTTTGTTAAATCCATGAAGTCCAGTCTATTAGCTAATTTCCTGTTGCTATAATTAAATACCATGGCTAAGGCTTCCCATACAAGGAATTCAGGCATATGCTTTTAGGAAAGAAGTCCTTCAATGGTAGGGTATGTGTTAGGAATGGTAGAAGTAGAAGTTGAGAGAACATATCTTTTATTAAACACAAAGAAGGTGACCAAATAGGAAGTAGAGTAAGGGTACATAGTCTCAAAGCCTGCTTCCAGTAATGTACTTCTTCCAGCATGTCTATAATACAATCCACTTATTATTTTATGACCTTCTTAAAAATATTAGTTTAAAAAGATATGTATTAGGACCTAAGTATTCCACTGACATTTGTCAGAGCCAGGGTTTAGAGAAGATTATTGTGAAATAGCAGGTTCTGGGCCTACAGAATTTTTGCACTCATGAATTTACAGCATCACTGTCTGCCTACAAAACCTGTACAAGATCAAAGCAGCCAACATTTTAGCATGGACAGGAAAGTGGTTCACTAACTGAGGAACTATTGGCAGTTGGTGATGGGTGGTAAAACTACCAAAGACCTCTTCAGAAGTGAGGTCTTTGGTAGTTTCTCCCATGTTCCAGTGGATGGTAATTAACTATGCACACATTGGCATCACTCTGTTGACTCATTGGGTTATAAAAATGACAGAAGCATAAATTAGGGAAGGGGACATTGTAGGGTAGATATAATAAAAATACACTGTATACATGAATGAAATTCTATAAGAATACATACAATTTTTAAGAAAAGAAGAAAATACTTATTACTACTTGTATCATTCAGGGTAACATGTGATCATTCATATTTGGGCTCAAAATGAATTATTTCTTGTCCCCTTTGAATGATAAATAAGTTTTGTGGCTCCAGAATTCTAAATCAGTTTAAATACCATCAAATCAGTGTTAAAATAAATTATACTGAATATTAGCATTAAACTGAAATATTGAAACATTAAAATCTTAAGCAGAGAGACTAAAATCAGTGTTCATAGTCAATGTACATATGTATATTCTGAAAGATAGATAGAAGGAACTTTTATGTAAACAGACAAATTCAAAGAAACATGAAAAATGAGTTAGGAAAGGCATAATGCAATGCAAGAGGAATCCACAAATGATAACTACAAATCCACAGAGATTAATTTTGTTACTGCTTTACATTTTTGTATAGATTAAGGTTGCAACACTGATAAAGAATAAAAAAGAATGTTATCAGATATAAAAACAAAAAATTATATATATGTTACAGAATTATAAAGTCATGTAACATTCACCTTAATCAACATTAAGCTAGATTTGAAAGTAATATTAATATATTTAGCAACAGATTTTCATAAACCTCAAATATTAAATACAAAATTAAGATTATTCCATTTTGACTTTAAAAAAGCAAGGGACACTGTGGATAGGACAAGGAGGCAGTCTACAGAATGGGAAAAGACTTTTACCAATTACACATTTGATAGAGATCTAATACCCAAACCAGATAAAGAACTCAATAAACTAGATGTTAAAAACCAAATAATCCAATTAAAAATGGAGTGAAGATCTAGGAGAGAAATCCTAATAGAAAAATCTCAAATGACTGAGAAACACATAAATGTTCAAGATCCTCATCCCTGAGGGAAGTGTGTATCCAAACTACTTTGAGATTCCATCTTGTTAGTGTTCAGGCAACTGGCCTGTCCTTGGGGTTCTGACAGGACACACCCTCAGCTGCAGCCAATAAGAGCACCACCTGTGCATATTCACTATGTTCCCTTTTAAAAGGGACCCACCGACTTCTCACCCTCCTCTCTTGTTTTCTTTTCTCCCCCTCATTCTATTCTGCTCTCTCCATCTCCCTCACTCCCCATCTTTCCTCATTCCTACTGCTCCTGTCTCCAGAGGCTGGTCTTCCCCCATACCCTTTCCCATTTTGTGATTCCTTTCCCTAATTAAAAAAAAAAAAAAACCTTTGCTTGAACCCTGTCTCATGGTATCTCACTCGAGCACTGTTTTTCTTAACTTACAACACATCTTACACCTGTCAGAATAGCTAAGATGAATAATGCAAATGTCAGCTCATGCTGATGAGGAGGTGAAACAAGAGGAACACTCTTCCATTGGTGGTGGGAGTGCAAATTTGTACAGGTACTATGGAAATCAGTATGGTGGTTCCTATGAAAGTGGGGAATTATCAACCTCTAAACCCAGCTCTACTACTGCTCTTGGACATGTATGAAAAGAATACTCCATACTACCACAAGGACATTTGCTCAACTATGTTCATAGCAGCTTTATTCATAATTGACAAAAAACTGGAAACAACCTAGATGTCCCTCAACTGAAGAATGGCTAAACAAAATGTGGTATATTTAAACAATGGAGTATCCCTCAGAGGTTAAAAGAATGACATCATGAAATTCAGGCAAATGAATGACAGTAGAAAAAACTCTTCCCGAGTGAGGTAACCCAGACTTCAAGGATACAGGATAGATTCTGTGGGTGTAATGGTGGAGGGGAAGGGGAAGGAGCAAGAGAGATCAGATTGTGGGCAGATGAAGGTATAGTGTGTGATGAGAGACAGCTAGAACTGGGGGGATGCATTTGAGAGTCAATGGGGAAACCTAATGCACTGGAAATTTCCTGGAATCTATGAAGATGAGCCTAGAGAAAACTCCTAGTGATGAAGCATAAGGGTTCTGAACTGATCATCTTTCACAGTCCTACAAGGTTTCCAGTGTTAGCACGGGGTTACATTTGGCTGAGCTGTTGACCGAGAAAGGCCCTGTGGTTATCATGGTAGGACAGAAGGCCACACTCAGAAAACTCTTGGCACGTCCTCATTATCAAGGACAACTTCCACAGAGATCATTAAACTGGTAGAAGTTGAGCTGGTGCTTTGAGCCTTCATCTCTTCATTCTAGTACCTTTGGTGTGAGAAGGTACTCTTCAGGGTATGCAAAGAGAAACCTAGACACTAACCCAGCCACAAACCCTTCCATCAAAAACTTGCACTGCCTGTAAAATGTGCTGGAGCAATCGTGGTGCAGAACTTGCAGGAGTGTCCAGCCAAATGTGTGTTTTAACTTGAGCCCCACTGCAGAGGGGACCCAGGCTCTACACTACCTGGATCTAAGTTTATGAATATGATAAATTATAGGTAATCTTTTCTCAACAGTTTTTAAATTACATTTAAATATTAATTGTAATTGATACTAGTTGATTTTCTTAAAATTGTGATAACTCGTGAATTTAAATGGTTCCATGATGGCAAAGCATTTATGAGAGAAATAGCACATGGTAAGTAAAATTTTGTTATTTGTCCTAAAAAATTGAGTTGGCAACTGAGATGAAAACATAATTTCCCTATTTAAAACACACACCATCCTTCAAAGGATGATAAAGTCTTTTTAAAAGTCCAATATATGTTCTCCACTATTGAAATGATAAATTCTATAAGTGTTAAAAATTCAATACAAAGTTACAAATTATTTAATTGGTGCATTTGAATTATAGCACTTGAATAATAGTGACTGTAATTAGAATGGATCTAAATACAACGATTGCATCATGAATTCCAGGAAAAAGAACTTAAGACTGCTAACTGAATGAAAAAGCAGTTATTATAGACAACATAGCAATTAACACCTAAAACAACAATGACAGAAGTGACAGGTATGTGATACTTTTCTGTATTTACAATGAGAAATAACTTTCACAAAATAAAAATGTAAATAACTAGCTAATGATAAATATTTGTGTTGGGTAAATGTAAAAATTAAAATGAAGAATTTTGTTTCTTTCAAAGTTTAGATCATATTTATTTGATATTAAAAGTAACCCATGATAGCTTAAGTTAGCCAAATCAACAATGTAATAAAGACTGTAAGATAACCATTTATCTCCCAACACAGCACTGAAAACCACGATTTTTAAGATTTATTTTTCATACATTTATCTATCTAAATAGATATTGTGGGCCGGGCATTGGTGGCATATGCCTTTAATCCCAGCACTCAGGAGGCAGAGGCAGGCTGATCTCTGTGAGTTCAAGGCCAGCCTGGTCTTTAGAGCGAGTGCCAAGATAGGCTCCAAAGCTACACAGAGAAACCCTGTCTCGAAAAACAAACAAACAAAAAAGAGATATTGTCATTACCAGCATGACCCCTTCCCTAATGTTATAGTTTCCTTATCATTATGCATAACAGTCAACTTGATTTGTATAGCTCTAACATCTAAACATGTACATTCAAATGGATATTTATTACATTAAATGTAATTATTTTACATTATTAAAAACTTACAGAAATGCCACTGGCAGTGTATCTGAAGGACTCTCACCAAAAAAATATGACAATGAGAAACAAGTATATGAAGTAATACATACGTTAATTATCTTTATTTGAACATTCCATAACACACATATATGTGTATATATGCATGAATGCTCAGCCCTAAGTGGGATACAGGTATCGTATTCCCTACAATACGATACAGGAAACATGTCAAAAGAGAACGTAATATACTGTCATTGGTGTTTTTGATTTTGGCTATTCTGACAGGAGTAAGATGGTATCTCAGAGTTGTTTTGATTTGCATTTCCATGATGTCTAAGGAGATTGAGCACTTTCTTATGTGTCTTTCAGCCATTTTAGATTCCTCTAGTGAGAATTTTCTATTTAGTTCTGTATGCCACTTTTTAATTGGATTATTTGGTGTTTTGGGGACTAGATTCTTGAGTTCATTGTATATTTTGGAGAACAGCCCTCTGTCAGATGTGAGGTTGGTGAATATCCCAGTCTGTGGGCTGCCATTTTGTCTTGTTGACTGTGTTCTTTGCCTTACAGAAGCTTTTCAGTTTCAGGAGGTCCTATTTATCAATTGTTGATCTCAGTGTCTGTTCAGGAGGTGGAGTAAAGGATCACCAGCCTACAATCCACACTGCCAGAGAAGGTAGTAAACCAGGAGGACCCCAAGAGAGACATACATGGTCCCCTGGAGAAGGGGAAAGGGTCAATATCCCCTGAGCAAATTGAGAACATGGGAAGAGGGGGGAGGGAGCTATGAGAATGAGAAGGGAAGAAGAGGAAGGATGCAGAGGTCATGAGGGAGCAGAAAGGTTGAGTCAGGGGAAGAATAGAAAAAAGGGTATGTCATAGGTAGGGTCTTAGTTGGGGGTGGTAGGGGAGGATGGAAGGGAGAAGGGAACTGGGATTGTCATATAAATCAATCTTGTTTGTAATTCAAATAAAAATGATTTAAAAAAGAGAACCTAATAAACCTAAAATCTGTAGGACTGATAGGAGTACTATGACTTTTGGACCTGACATGCCTATTGAACTTATGATCTCACAGAATCTGTGAATACCTACAGGAGACCTATACTAGATCAAGTCTGTTATTGAGACAATCAAGGCAGGAACTCAAGTCATGAACATGAAAGCAGGCCGACTTATACAGTATTCCCTCTGGCAGGGAGCTTACTCCCAGCCAATGAAGTACAGTAGAAACCATGAATGAAGAGTGCTTTCTGATTGGAACTCTAGCTCTCACACCTATCTTCCTTATAAGCCCAGGATTATTATAAGCCAGTATTACTCATGGAGTGTTACCACAGTGGAGTTCACAGAAAATGAGAGAAATATTTATCTAACATCAGGCCACACAAGTAATTGTTTGATAAATTATCAGGGCATCATTGTATTTTTCTTAATATGTACAAATATATGACTACCAAGAATTAGGTTAGAAACAAGAGTGAAGAATTATACCTTACAACTATACCACATATGCTATATTGAAGTGTATTTCTTTTAATTATATACATCAAAAGAAAATTTATTTCTAAAATATCTACCAGAATTGTTTTAAAGAGAATCTAGAAAACATTTTCAGAAAGTATAGTTTCCATTTTTTGTTCATTCATAATAATATACATGTTTTTTTGCCTTTGAACTTTATTCAACATTCTGTCTAAATTCACCAGTTAATTATAAATTTACTTGTGGTTTATTTCATTTTTTGCATATTAATAAGATAGCCAACTTCCATTCTTTTTTTGTTATATCATTTTTCTTTGATCATTTACTATCCTATCCTCCATAAGAACATCCTCAAAATATTGAATTTCTATACACACTTTTCTCAATGACAAAAAGATATGGAATATCAAAATGTCTGACCATTTATTCTAAGGTGGGATCAAATATTTGCTTCAGATCTTGATTTACAGCTTCTTTGTGAAACCATACTGAATTGGGTTTCTAATTGAAACCTGAATACATCTTTTATCTCATTGTCCTCCCATTTCCCAGGTACCCTTTCTCCTAAGACAAATGCCCAGTAAACTAAAACTGGTATTCAGGACTCTGTTTTTCAAGAACCCCTTTCAAAGCAATTTAATATACTACTTATAAGTTCAGACTCCATCATTCTATTACAATCACTATGTAGAAATTATGCCATTTTTCCTGATTTTCCACATTTCACTATGATACTAAACAACACTCTATTCCAGAATTTTGTGTGCTTTAAAAATTTATATAAATGGGACTAGTGTATTAGTATCCCCTACAGGTAAATATTCCTGCTCAAGATTCCATGTTATAGCCAGGTATTGGTGGCACACAACTTTAATCCCAGCACACAGGAGGCAGAGGCAGGTGGATCTCTGTGAGTTTGAGACCAGCCTGGTCTGCAGAGCAAGTGCCTGGATAGGCTCCAAAGCTACACAGAGAAACCCTGTCTACAGACAGGCAAATTCATACCAAATATATAGATTTGCTTTGCTTTCAATATTATGTAATGCTTTTCATTATGCATTAGAATGTATTATTCAATTTGTTGGAAAACATTTTGTTGGAGAAGCATTGATTACTTCCATTTTTCTATCACAATGTGATGAATATTCATACATTCATCTCAGTATACAAACATGAAATTTTCCTTTAGTGAAGAAACTTAGATGAACGATCATGTCATCATAGGATAGTAAACATTTTAGTTTCATGATGTAATTCCAAATTATCTAAAACTAACTGAACTAATTAAACTCATAAAAACAAAGAATACTCTTTTCCACATAATTGGCAGTACTTAGTGTTACAATAACTTCTATATGAGAAATTTGCCAAATTAGCTTATATGAAATTGTATATCATACTTTTAATTCCAACTTCCTTAGTTATTAATAGTATTTGATAATTTTACATGTATTGGTATCACATTTGTCAGTTTTGATACCTTTGAAATGCTTATTTTCATTGCATTTCCTGTTCAATTATTCATAAGTCCTTTGCTGATATATTTTCATGGTTCCACTCTGTGGAAGCCAAAGGGGGGCCTTTAGTGAGGGGAAATATTAAGAGTGTCAGACTTTGGTGATTGGAAAGTCTTAGGTAGGTAAGAACATGGAAATATGAACTTAATTTGGGATTAGGGACAGAACCCAAGGAAAGGGTGGATGAAACCCTTATCAAAGCCAATGGTCCCATGAACTAATTAATATATAATTAGGGAGAGAGTAAAATTCATGTGATATGAAACTACATGATGTATAAGTAAGTTAAAAGATTAATGGGGAGGCCAAGGATATGAGGAAGAAGAGGGAATTGTGTGATGGGTTTGAAAAACTATGAATGTATTAAATGCACTTTATGGGAACTCACATCTTAAATGATTTCCAAATACAATTTAAACAAAAAGTACAAACAGAATCACCCAACATGTATCGACAATTTCACTCTTGAAAAACATGGGTTATTCCATGAAAATCACAGTCTAAGAAATAAAGCACCTCACCTTGAAGTACTGGCTAGGGAGGCCTCAACAGTGATGCAAAATAATAAATACCTTTGCCACTGTCCTTGGTTACCCACCACAACCTCCTGATAAAACCCTAGTCCCACACACTAGAGACACAGAGAAATACATCTCGAAATTACTGGAAAACTAGCTTCCTGCTGGCTACCCATATAGTGACAGAATGTGCTTGGGAATAAAAGGTATCCACGGTTTTATCCAGTGCTGGAAACTGCTTGCTCTAACATAAGGGAATTTTATGTTTAGTACTGCAATCATATTGAAAGGCTCATGGCTGGGGAGTTCATAGGTCATAGGATAAAACCTGCTTTTGGAATTTTGTTGAAAAGTGATAGTGCCTTCTAAATATTTCTGTTCATACACATAGATTTTTATACCTTGGTCAAAAAATAAAAACAAAACAGAAAACTAACTTCTTTTTGAAGTGGGCAATAATCACTACAAAGACCAACAATTTGCCAATGTGCAGCAGTGAAAGCAAAATCCCAAAGGGGACAACAATGTCACCCCCATACACGCTAAATCTCAGAGAAGGTCACTGAAAGAGGAAGAAACAAGAATGTAAGAGACAGAAAATAAGGAGTGCTCTAACATGCTGTCTTCTGGACAGGATATGGGTATTGAACCCATGAACTCACAGCAACTGTGATTATGTAGATACTCATATAAGAGCAAGGCATCCAGAATTTTGGCATAGACAAGGGAGTATGTTCTTCACGCTCCAATTCTTATGAGGACCAAATTAGTTGGCAGCTGTTAGAGGAGGATGTTCTGTTAGGATTTTATCTGCTCCAGTGGATAGCCTCACATCCAAGCTCGTATGAGCAGCACCCATCCAAGTTCATACAAACAGCACTAACTGGACTTAATGAATTACCACATAATAAAGACATGCAGTTGGAAGGGGGGCATATTGGAGATGAAATGGGTGGTGTTTAAGGAATGGAAGAGCTGAAAGATACGATCATTTTTCACTATATGCACACATGAAATTCTCAAGAATAAAAAAAAAATATACTAAAAAGTACAATACCGCATGGCCCTGACACTATGAACTCATGAAATAATCATTATCTTGATTAAAAAGAGTAGTAGACAATATTGTTGCTGTAAATTTTGGATTATTATCTCTTAAAATACCTGCACTAAAGGCTTATTTCCCCATGGCTGAATTGGGAGGACTTGCACCTAATAAGAGCCTATAGGTTAAGTGGGTTATGCCCTTGAAAAGCATCTCATGTACTCATTTATTGTTGTGATCAAATACTATGCAACATCCTTTAACTTTCTTTGTTTTTAAGAAAAAGCTTATTGTGTTGTTAAAATCATATATTTTGTACCACTCTCCAAGTTTGGATTTGGAGCTTTTAATAAAAATGATTAAAATTACATACAAAAATGTGCAGATTATACTTATACACTGTTTTAGTTTCCTTTATATTGTTGTTATTAAAAGAGATGGCCAAAAACAATCTGTGGAGGGAAGGGTTTACCTCACCATATAGCTTATAGTCTTATCATGAGGGAAGTCAAGGCAGAAAATTAAAAAGAACAAAGACAACAACAAAAAAACTTGGATGAATGCTTCTTCTGTGCTTGCTCTCTCCTCAGCTTCTTCAGTTTGCTTTCTATGCAATACAGAGGTGACACCACCCATAATAGGATGGCCACTGCCACATGAATCGCCAATTAACAAAATGACCTAGAGACTTACCTATAGGCCAATCTGATAGAGGCAATTCCTCAAAGGAGGCTTCTTTACAACAAGCCCATTTTGTGTTAAGTTGACAAAAATAAAAGAATCAGCACAACAGACTAATGTGTTAAATCAACTAAAAACCTACTAGCACTTTGAAGCTCCTGATAAAGTACTATTTCCCTACCAGGGAGAAACATCTCATCAGAATTCATTTTCATCTGATTTATATTGTGTGTTACTTCCTTCAGATTGTATTCTCAAGATTCTGAAACTGAGGAATTTTATGTTTTAATTATCTTTTTTAAAATTTATCGTTTTAAGATATAATAATTTGCTAAAAAATATTATATATTATATACTCCTCTCCAAGTTTGGGGCCTGGGTTTTAAATAAAATCTGACCTATACATACAAAAATGTGCTTTGTTCGTATGAACACTCTAACCCTGTAGAAAAATAAATCATTTGGGCCAAGAAACAGAATACCTTAAATTGCAGCATGAACATATAATAGAATGCTTTCAAGCTGTGGGACTCACTTAAAACTGGCTTCCATTTGTGAAAAAGAAAAACAGTATTGGAGCAGCATCAACTGTGGAATACAGTGATTTCAAAACCTTAACAGACTTATCTGGCATTATGCTTAGTTCTTTGTGGTGGGAATTACAGCAGACAATAATTTGTTCTTTAAGAGATCCCCAGCATTTTGTGAGTCCTTCAATTGCCAAAACTGAATATGAATCAAGCCATTGGTAAGGTTTATCTATTATCCTCTTGAACACACTTATTTATCAGGGTATCTATTATACATGCCATATCTTCTCCATGTAGTTCAATTAACCACGGCATTATTAGAGTGAACAAATATTGATCATATTATCTAAATTATGTATGGAAAGATCAGATACCTTTAGACAAATTACAGAGAGTAACAATATTCACATGACTTCATAGTTTTATGAAGTTTTACAACTTTTAACATGATTTGGGGATACATATAAATTTAAACACACTGAATACATAGGTGCCATCAAACCATATACTTAAGACCTTCTGAAATTGTTTAAGAAAGAAGCAGCATCTATTATAACTGATGTAACATATTTAAATTTACAGTAGTCTACTATCATTATGACGGATTACCTTTTATAAGCTTTAAATAGTAAATTAAATGATTACCACTGCAGCAGCAGTCTATAGTCCTATCAGGGTAGCAATAATCTGAGGCCTATTTCTGCATTATGCTCTACAGTTTCTAATTAACTTATTTTTAGATGGAAGTCAATATAATGTGTTAACAAATATTAAATGCTAGGATATATTGGCTGCTCTCATGTAATTTTTCCTGTGGAGATGAACCAACATTTCACTTCTGATAGATCATCAAGCAGAGACCACAGAAACAAATTAACTCAAGTATACCTTGACAAAAGAATGAGGTAATTAGAATTACTTACAGGAATCTAGGTGAGAGGTCACTTTAAGGAGAACCAGCAATGTATTGTTGGTTACACCACTGAAGATGAAAACCATTACTTCCTCAGCAACAATTAACTCTCTCTTTATACCCTTGGAGACAGTGTATCCTTATAAGACCTCTCTTCTAGCAATCATTAACTCTCTTTGAACACTCAGAAGAGCATGGCTTCATGACACTCTCATGATAGGAATTTAATTTTTTAAACCTCAGAGCCGTAAATTCTTACACACACACACACACACACACACACACACACACTTATTAAACTAACTTATCAACAGTTGCTAGTTGTCTCATACCCAAGAGTTTTAGAACCCTATTGTTGCTTGGTCCTTAAGACCTCAGAAATGGCAGTCGTTGCACAGTGTCTGCCTTATATCAGAAAGGCCAACAATTGTTGCCTCAGCAGTCTCAATCTGCTGCAGGAAACCTTGAAGTCTCTCAGGGAACTGCTGTTTCTTAGCCAGTGGTAGAAACTTGAAAATACTTGTTCTGATACCAGTGAAGCCAAAAGAAAAAACAGTATCAGCAAGAGGGTAACTAAACTTGGCAGCAAGAAGAAAGTTGAACTGCTCACGAGACAAAGGCCAAACAAGCAAAATGTGAATAATTTTCCTTCTGCCATGAATTTTCTAATCTGGGCTGCTACCTGAAGGTGTGGGTATTCCTATATCAGTTAACACAAACAGGACAATTCTGTTGAGCTTCCTTCTCATGAGACTCAAATTTGTGGCAAGTTGCCATTAATACCAACCATCAGGAATGTATTTTCAGAATTATACTTAGTTGACTACAATTTCTTTCTATTTCTTAGCATTGTATAAAGATACTTCTCTTGTATAAGCATGGATGTGTCAAACAGTAAACATAAGCATTCCTGCATATTTAACAGCCAAAATAAAGTTGTTTTAAAATATTTTTAGTTTCATTGTTTATGTCATTCATCACACTGTTACATTTACACATTTCCATATAAGTAGATAATGTACATTGTGATTTTTCCACATGACACTTGGCACATGGAAGGAAACGTTGCACACACTGAAGAAGTACTTGCTCCAACATAAACAACTTTAAAGCACTCAAAGTAAAATTAATCCTCTCAAACTAAAAAGAGTGACAAAAATCTGAGGCTTGCTCTACAACCAGAAATGCTTCTCTTACATACTTCTCTCTGGTCAAGTGGGTTGCTTTGGAAATGAGAAGTTGGTTTTTGTGTGTTCTTAGAGTAAACTTCATCTCTATTCAAACATTCAAACATAGTCACCTACTTTGGCAGGAAACTTGGAGATCACTTCCCTATTGGACTTCCTCAGAACATGAGGAAAGTCTTGATACACTGTATTGTATAGCAGTCATGTTTTAGGCTCTTATTGCTTGACTTGACGCTCAGTGTATGTAATATCTGTCATCCAAGGGAAATGGGGAGCTTACAATTAGAAATATGTTTGGCTTACACATAGAACTAAACTTCTCTAAAAGTGAAAATTGTGACTTTGGAAAAACACTTTTATGCTCTCACACTGGTTGCCTTCATTCAAAGCCTTTATTTTATTTCATTTTATCTTATCTTTTAATTTGACTTTAAGTTAGGTTTAATTGTGGAGTTTTTAAAAGAATTATTAATTTTAATTGTATGAATGTGTGGGTATCAGTATAGCACTGTATGCATATGAGTTGGGGTACCTGAAGGGGTCAGAATAGGGCAGCAGATACTTTGGAGAAGTGGTTCTCCACCTGTGGCTCATGACCTTTCATAGGGTTGGCCTAAGACTACTGGAACACGGGTATTTACAATTCATAACAGTAGCAAAACTACAGTTATGAAATGACAACAAAAATTTTATGGTTGGGGGTCACCACAATGTGAGGAACATTGGGAAATCTGAGAACCACGCCTTTGAGCTACATCTGAAGGAGCTACATGACATGGGTACTGGGAATGAAACTCTGGTACTTAACAAAAACAACACTTTTAACCTCCGAGTCATCTATCTTTCTTGGCCTGATTTATGACTTCTTCCTTGGCATTCAGGACATACTACTCCCCTCTACACACACACACACACACACACACACACACACACACACACACACACCATCGTTATCCCCATCTACACTAAAACTGATCTACACCAAGTACTCCCTTTCCAACTTACTCCTCTTCAAGCTTCTCTTTTGCTCTCTCTTGGGGCTCTTTGGTAGTTTCCTGCCATTTAGACACAGCAGATGTGATTACACACAGAAGACCTGTACAAGATTAGGCTCATTAGCATTCCATAAAGGAGAGAGGCACTTGTGTGGCCTCCACCTCCCCTGGCAGACAGTTAATATTTGCTGGGAGGGAGAGAGGTTTGCATAAGTCTGCCAACTGCTCCATGAGGATGCATAGGCAGTTTACAGTAGTGAGGATGAAGGGGTTTATGAAGTTCCCCTGCTCACGGATGACTTTCCATGGCTGTTGATGAGGGAGAGGAATATATTTTCTTAAGGATCTTAACCACTGCCAAAGTGTCCATGACCCTGTAGATAACTCCTCTACCCTGCTCCTGTAAGCAGACCTGACTAAATGCATTAGGTCACCAAAGAACAAAGAATCAAAAATCCATGAATGAAGAATAAGCCCAGTCAGGAAAAGGGAGGTGATCATCAGGAGACATACACACATGATGGGCCACGATAGGCTCATAAATATGATCAAAATATATTACATACCTGTGTGAAAATGACATAATTGAGCCTATTTTATGTATAATTAATGCTAACTAAAATAAGTGACAAGTATCATTGAAGGAAGTATCATAAAAAGGAAGTATCATTGAATTTTTGAGTACATTCTTTAAGATTTTGTAACATTAAACTTAAATGGGAGACATTGTAAGTGTTGCTAATTTTTTGTTGTTAATGTTTTTAATTATTAGTCCTTTGAGAATTACATATAATGTATCTTGACCATATTCAGTCTGATCCTCTAACTCTTCCCAGATTCATCCACCTTCCTTCCCCACCCAACTTTGTGTCTTTTTTATCCCTATCAAGTCAATTTTTTTGCCACTCCTACCCTCCAAGCATTGATAGTTTTCCTAAAAGACTAATTTTCAACAGGCATTGACAACTTAAGAATGCAATTTTCTTTGACTATAGACTGGAGTTTCCATCAAGATGAAATTGTTTTGTGGAGAGATGGAGACATGGATCATTGTTGAAACATAAGCTTACACGGGTCTTTATAAAATATATATTTCCTGTGTCTCTTTAGGGAAGTTCCCAGAGACCTTAAATTCTTGTTCATTTTTTCTACAGCTTTGTCTATTTCATTAAAATTGCACTGATATTTATAGTCCTCTCAGAAATCTAACTTATACAGATGAATTATTTTTAAGATTATTATCTATATCAGTTAGAACAAACCCAGAGAAAAAGAACCAATAGTTTAAGAAAATAAACAGGTAGTTTTCAAAGCCAAGGAGTCCTGCAATCTCCTTATTATCTATAGGCTAGCAAACCAGGAAATATGACAATTAAATCCAAGTCTGAAAGTTAGAGAACCAAGAAACTGATACTGTTAGTCCTGATCTATAAAGCTGGATGCCAGGAGTTGAAGTGATGTTTGGTATGAGAAGAAGAAGTATATAGCAGCCAAATAAAAAAAATTGCCCTTTGTAGGGAGTAACCCTGATTAGGAGGTACTGATGACCACACCCAGGCAGGTGTGGTCAAACCGATGAAACAAGGGTTTAAGTAGGAGGGAGGCACTGGAGGCAGGTCCCTTTGCTCTCTTTCACCTGGCTGAGGCCACTAGGAAGCATCTTGTGGGTCCTTCCTGCTCTGGTGCAAACCTGGTCACTGGCTCCTTTACATGAGTACTATTTCCTTAATAAACTACCCGTTATCAATCTATTTCTGACTTCACTTTGTAAACCTCACTAATTGGTGTGAGAAGTGATAGGATTCCATTACAGTGGTAATAAAATATAAAATATATTGAAAATACAGTTGAAGTTTATGTAGGTTAATTTTTTTTAAATATACCATGGAAGAATTTATAACAAACAAAATTGAGTGTCATCATGAACACTTTAGTAATAATGATAAATTATTGAAAAAGAGTATCTAATATTGCAATGGCAATATTTATAATTTTATACTCTCAGCGAATATGTGAATTATTACTTAGTTTTAGCACTAAAAAACTTTTGGAAACTAAAAATTACTATGGATTAACATAAGTATATCAATGATAAGAAATAATGGTATGAAGCCATTGTCCTATTCAACACAGTCCTTTATTTTTGTCTTTGACACAAAAATTCAAACTATGTTTTTGTTTTTTGAAAACTGAAATTTGTGTGGTGGTTGCTCCAAAACCTAAACATAGTGCTACCATATAACATCTATACTACTACTAAATATATACCTGAAGAACTCTGAATTATACACCAGAGATAGTTGCATGCCCATATTTATTGCAACACTATTCACAAGACCAGGGTTATACACTAAGACTAGGTACCTATGAACTGACAAATATAAAAAGAAATCTGGTACATATTTACAATGGACTTCTGTTCAGCCATAAAGAATGAAATTATATCATAAGAAAATGATTCAACTAGCGATATTAAGCAAAATAACTCAAAGACTGAGAAAGACAAATATCATAAAGTCCCCATTTTGTAGATTCGAGATTTTGCATATGTACATAAAATTCTTTATAAATGAATATATAACAGGAAAATAGATGCAAGATTTCCTGGAAGGATAGGTTTTATTGAGAGTTAGAGTAGGGAAAAAGAAGGATGTATACAAATGAATTTCAAAATATATGGTATGCTGGAAATAAAATATTTTATTAATATCACCAATCTGTATAATCAATATACATAAATACTAATAACAATACAAATAAATACCAGTCATGTAAAAATTTCTCAAGGATCAAGTCTAAATATTGGCCTCTAAGTAAATAGAGTTAGAAACTTTCTTGCTATTGACTCAAAGGTAATGTTGATTTTGTTCATTTTTGTTTCTGTATGAGAGAGAGAGAGAGAGAGAGAGAGAGAGAGAGAGAGGTATGGAGCTGGATGGGAGGGGAGTTAGGGATGGTATAGGAAATAAGGAAGAAAAACTTGATCCAAATATAATGCATGAAAAACATTTTCAATAAAAAACAATCTACATTTCATTTTAGGGTCTGTATGTCTATCAAATATATCTATTTGGAATATACTGAAAAAGTTACTATCATTCTCTCTTCCAAATCATGCTGAGTGATCACTATATTTATCCTGACTACTAAAGCCTTAGTCAAGACTGTGTCTAAAGTTTAGATACTGTTGAAGTGCTGAACTTTTTTAAAAAATGCACACTCACTTTAACCTCATTTTGAATTGTTTTTCATATACAATATCTCCAGCATCCTGCCCTTCAGATTAAGCAGTATTTACAATGAATGCCTAGGGAGAACACAGGAATGAAGTTACTGGGTGGAATAAATGACCATCTGTAATGACTAGCAATATATTTATGCTATATAATCCTAGAAAGTGGTGAACTATTTCTGGGAGTTTACAGTATTCCAAGCCAAAGTTCCCTTCACAATTTCTAGCTATCGATCCTTATCAGTAGAAGTTATGAAGTTTGGCTTAATTAGCTAAATGATCAGAGGCTTCCATATTTGTCTTACCATCCTCAATTATAAGAACTTGCAACTATAACCAAGAAAGTCTATTAACCAACTTCATACATTTCTGTTTCCATAACTTCAGACTTCTTACACTTGTGAAGCACAACAGAACTGGGAGCTTGGGGTTTTGTTCTTGTTTTTGTTTCATTGGTTTTACTATCAGATTCTTTGTATCTTTCAATGCAACATATACATGCATTCAAGAAGTATGTTTGATAAGGTCCATATAGTCAGAGCAACTCAGATGGAAATTACTGTGCACAGAAGTTGAGCAAATTCAGGAACCAAGGTGAAATGTCCTGAGATAATATTTGCATTGCTAACATTTATTGATTGTTTTTATAATTAAAATACTTTTCAGATTTAAAAAAATACCCTGTTTTTCACTGGTAATCTAATTTCATGACTTTTACAAACATCTATTTGAAACTATTGAGCATAACCACTTTCAAGAGAGGTGACAACCACGATCTTACACCACTTGCTGTCTTAGTCACAGCTTTAAAGCACTCAACTACATCATTTAAGCTAAATATTGCACTGATCACATAGGTACACTTCCAACTAGATAATATGTCCCCCTATTTAACAGGCATCTCAAACACACATAAATAATTTTAGAGCTATACTATTAATTGTATAAATGCCAACGTAGTACTGGTTATATGATTTAATATACACTACAATATATAAGGAACTATACAATCATTTGAACTGCTGAAATAAATTCAGAAATAACTTGTCAAGTACTATCTTGTCAACTCACATGATAAAATAAATCAATCCCTGAAAGCCAGCTGCACTCCTACATCTACAAAATGAACAAAATTCTATGAATTATGGGTCACAGCTTTGTCTATTGTCTTTAAAAGAAATAGAAACTATATTCAAAAATAATTTTATTCCTTTTGTGAAGCCATGGAAGTAAAATATTGCTTCAAAGAGGATTCACAGCATAAACATTTTAAGGTTAGGGTGTTCCACATGCCAGGAAATATTCACAAGTGGAAAACTCTCAAGGAGGCTTCGGATCTTTGTTTTAAAACCACATCTTATTATCTGATTGTTCAGATCCTTGTTTTATAATGGCATCGTATTATATGATTGTTCTATTACTAAAATATGGAATTTTTATCATTTCATTTGCTAAATTCAATGTATTTTAGTTATTTTCAAGTGTGAGCATTATGATTAAAACTTTGTACCTCTAGTTTTTTTTATTATTGAGACACACAAGCTTAAACGTGCCTATAATATAGCCAATAAAGGCTTTTAAAAGTAATTAGCAATTATTGAGTCCGTATTCTCACAGCATATTTCCTTATGCATTTAAATGTAGCATCACTTTATTAGTAAAAAATCAGTAGTTGTTATATTTTGGATGAAGACATTATTTATTTATTTATTTATTTATTTATTTAGTTAGTTAGTTAGTTATTAACATTGTTGAATGAGATCCAAGGAGTTCTGCATAACAGATGAGAATTCTATCACAGAGATGCATTTCTGTATGCCACAGGACACGTTTCACTTATTAAAGAAACATTTCATTACCTTTAAAATAAAAGAAATAGAAATTAATACTAAGTAATACATACTATAAGAATAAATACAACTTTAAAATGTATTTGAATTTGTTTGTATGTCATCTGTATAAAATTCATTTTTTCCAGTTGCATGCATATGCTTGTTTTCAGGATCAATTTAGAAGGAGATTGAATAATGGATACTTATATATTCAGTGTCAATGGATACCAAGTATATTTATACAAAAATAAGGTCAAACTTTTTCTAAGAAAATAAAGTATCCTGTTTCTAAGAGAGATTGTTTCACAGCAGACTTCCAAGGTATTCTGATGCTTATAGTCATTTTGCCCCCACTACTTTAATGTTCTTGAGCCACAGATACAGGACATGTGATGTAGATGTAGGAACTGGAGCAGGGCTCCTCAAGATACACTGGTCTCTGCATTGTGGTCAGCTGTGGATTTCTACAATGGCCTCCATTTGCAATAAAGCGAATCCACTTTGATGATGTTGGTGGCTATATTTATCTATGAGAATAAGAATAAGATTTAGAAGGTAGTAAAATATTATGCTGACTTAATAAGGAAGTGATACTAAATTCTTTCCTCGGGTTCATGATATCACTCACCCTGGGAAGCTAGCTAGATTTTCAGTGCTACACATAATTTCTGTCTTATTTAGTGGGCCTTAAGTCTAATTAGACAGCTACTAGTTATCAACAACATGTGAACACCACTTACTGCATCTTTATGAATATTTTCCCACTGTGTCTATTGCCTGGACAAGGAAAACAGGAAGCTAATGATTGCTGAGGAGGTAGAGGGGGATGGAGAGTTAGCCTCTACTAGGCATGAGTTCCCTAAATGCTTGTTCAATAACAACCTGTCAGCCTTGAAACCATATACACACAAATAATAAAAATAGACTCAGCAGGTTGCATTTATATATTTGTGTGTATATATATTCATTAAACACACACACACATAGACGTGTGTGTGTGTGTGTGTGTGTGCGCGCGTGCACGCTTGGAGACCACAGCTTGATGTCATATGTCTTTGTCAGTTGTTATCCACTTTCTATATTTAATCTAGAGGTCACTGATTTAAGTAGTCTAACTAGCCAGTTTCCCAGGGCATCCTGTGTGATTTCAGGAATGACACACATATTTTGGTATTTACATGGGTGCTAGGATCTGAAATTTATTCCTCACATGTAGATAGTAAAACTGGATCTCATGGAGGCATTTTCTCAACTGAGGCTTCTTCCTTTCTGATGACTCTAGCTTATGTCAAGTTAACAAATAAAAAAAAAAAAAACCAAAACAAAGGACCCTTTGTCAACTTGACACACAAACAGATCACAATTAAGGCACAACCCTTCCTTTCTTATTCATCCCCCAAACTTCACATTAAAAACATCAATAACAGCCTGGTGGTGGTGGAGTATACCTTTAATCCCAGCACTCAGGGGGCAGAGACAGGTAGAACTCTGTGAGTTCAAGGCCAGTATGTTCCACAGAGCAAGTTCCAGGACAGACTCCAAAACTACAGTGAAATCCTATCTCAAAAAAACAAAAACTAATTCCAGCCCCCACAGAGTGCAGAGAGTGCAGAGGGGAGCTGCTTCAGCCCCTGCCTTGGGCTCAACTTCCATCTGCCCACCCTGGCAAACCCTGCCCAGGGATCTTTGACAGGACAACTCAACCACTGAAGACCAAGCAACCCAGAGTCTGCTGACATTGGTGTGCCAGTGCTGTTCTCACCCACCTGGAGAGCAAGTGCCTCAGACCTGCCTGCACCCAACTTGAAACCCATCAGAGTATCAAAGTCAATTGCACACACCTGAAGAGAACACTGGACCCATACACACCAGGAAAGGAAGTGATACCACCTATACCCACTGGAACAAGAGATGGGAAGACGACAATATAAGAACACATCCAACAACAGGAAAACCAATTTGACACCTCCAGGGTCTAGGGACTCTACACCAGCAAGATATGAACATCCCAACACAGAAGAAGCAGAAGAGAGCAACCTTAAAAACAACTTCAGGCAGATAATAGAGAACCTAAGAGAGGAAATCAGAAAATCCTTCAGAGAAATGGAAGAAAAGACAAACCAAAAGATGCAAGAAATCAAGGAAAGCCAAAAAAGCCAAGAAAATACAATTAAACAGCTGAAGGAAACAGTTCAGGACCTGAAAACTGAATTAGAGACAATAAAGAAAACACAAACTGAGGGAATGCTGGAAGTGGAAAAGCTGAGTAAACAATCAGGAACCACAGATGCAAGTATACCCAATAGAATACAAGAGATGGAAGACAGAATCTCAGACGCTGAAGACAAACTAGAGGAAATAAACTCGTCAAGCAAAGAAAATCTGAAGTCTAACAAATCCATAACACAAAATATCCAGGAAATATGGGACACAGAGAAAAGACCGAACCTAAGGAATAGGTATAGAAGAAGGTGAAGAAACCCAACTCAAAAGTGCAGAAAACATATTCATCAAAATCATAGAAGAAAACTTTCCCAACCTAAAGAAAGACATGCCAATGAACATACAAGAAGCCTACAGAATGCCAAATAGAGTGGACCACAAAAGAAAGTCCCCTCATCACATAATAATTAAAACACCAAATGTACAGAATAAAGAAAAAAATATTAAGAGCAGCAAGGGAAAAAGGCCAAGTAACATATAAAGGCAAACCTATCAGAATTACACCAGACTTCTACATGGAAACTCTGAAAGCTAGAAGGACCTGGATAGATATTTTACAAACTCTGAGAGAGCATGGATGCCAGCCCAGACTACTATACCCAGCAAAGCTTTCAATCACTATAAACGGAGAAAACAAGATATTCCACGACAAAACCAGATTTAAACAATATGTAACCACTAATCCAGCCCCTACAGAAAGTACTGGAAGGAAAACTCCAACCTAAGGAAGTTAGCTACACTCGAATAAATATAGGCAATAGATAATCCCACTCTACAAAAACACAAAATAAAAGGCAGGGTAAATCCACATACAATACCAGTACCAACAACAAACCCAAATAAACAAGAATAAACACTCAATGGATCTTAATTTCCCTCAATATTAATGGTCTTAACTCACCTATAAAAAGACACAGGCCAACAGATTGGATACGAAGACAGAATCCATCCTTCCACTGCATACAAGAAACACACCTCGAATTCAAAGACAGACATTACCTCAGAGAAAAGGGTTGGGATAAGATACTCCAATCAAATGGACCCAAGAAAAGAGCTGGGGTAGCTACCTTAGTATCTAACAAGATAGACTTCGGACTAAAATCAATCAAAAGAGATGAAGAAGGTCATTTCATATTCATCACAGGAAAAATCCATCAGGAAGAAGTTTCAATTCTAAACATCTATGCCCCAAACACAAAGGCAAAAACATTAGTAAAAGAAACATTAAAACTCAAATCACAAATAAGGCCCCACACAGTTATAGTGGGAGACTTCAACACCCCACTCTCACCTCTGGACAGGACCACCAGACAGAATCTTAACAAAGAGACAAAGGAAATAAGAGAAGTTATGACCCAATTGGGATTAACAGACATCTATAGAAAATTCTATCCAAACACAAAAGAATATACGTTCTTTTCAGCATCATATGGAACCTGCTAAAAAAAATCAACCACATTCTCAGCAAAATGGCAAACCTCAACAGGTACAAAAAATGGGAATAATCCCCTGTGTCTAATCAGACCACCATGCTTTAAAGTTAGAAATCAAAAACAAATCAAAGTACAAAAAACCTACCAACTTATGGAAATTGAACAACACACAATTGCAACATTCCTGGGTCAAGGAAGAAATAAAGAAATTAAAGACTTCCTAGAATTCAATGAAAATGTTGACACAACATACCCAAACTTATGGGACAATTTGAAGGCAGTACTAAGAGGAAAGTTCATAGCTCTAAGTGCTCACATGAAGAAACAAGAGAATAGCCACACCAGAGATTTGACATCACAGCTGAAAGCTCTAGAAAAAATGGAAGCAAATTCACCCCAGAGGAGCAGATGCCAGGAAATAATCACACTGAGGGCAGAAATCAGTAACTTGAAACAAAGAAAACAATTCAAAGAATCAATATAACAAAGAGATGGTTCTTCAAGAAAATCAACAAGATACACAAACCGTTATTCAAACTAACCAAAAGGCAGAGAGAGATCATGCAAATTAACAAAATCAGAAATGAAAAGGGGGATATAACAATGGACACTGAGTAAACCAGAGAATCTTCAGGTCATACTTTGAAAACCTCTAATCCACAAAATTTGAAAATTTAAAGGAAATGGACAATTTTCTGGACAGTTATCACTTACCAAAATTGAATCAAGAACAGATAAGCAACTTAAACAGACCTATAACCTCTAAGGAAATAGAAGCAGTCATCAAAAGTCTCCCAACCAAAAAAAGCCCAGGGCCAGATGGATTCACTGCAGAATACTACCAGAAATTCAAAGAAGTGCTAAAACCAATACTCCTCAAATTGTTCAACAAAATAGAAGCAGAAGGGGCATTGCCAAACTCTTTTTACAAAGCTACAATAACCTTGATATCCATGCCACACAAAGACACAACTAAGAAAGAGAACTACAGACCAATATCCCTCATGAACATTGATGCAAAAATTCTCAATAAAATCCTGGCAAATCGAATACAAAATCGAATACAAGCTCATATCAGAGAAGTCATCCACCATGATCAAGTAGGCTTCATCCCAGGGATGCAAGAAGGGTTCAACATACAAAAATCCATCAATGTAATCCACCATATAAACAGACTGAGGAAAAAAAACACATGATCATCTCACTAGATGCCAAAAAAAGCCTTTGACAAAATCCAACACCCCTTCATGATAAAGGTCTTGGAGAAATCAGGGATAACAGGGACATACCTCAACATAATAAAAGCAATATACAGCAAGCCAACAGCCAACATCAAACTAAATGGAGAGAAAGTCTATCCAATTCCTCTAAAATCGGGGACAAGACAAGGCTGTCCACTCTCTCCAAACATCTTCAATATTGTCCTTGAAGTCCCAGCTAGAGCAATAAGACAACAAAAGGAGATCAAGGGAATACAAATCAGAAAAGAAGAAGTCAAACTCTTACTATTTGCAGATGATATGTCTACATTAGTGACCTGAAAACCTCTACCAGGGAACTCCTGCAACTGATAAACACCTTCAGCAAAGTGGCAGGATACAAGATTAACTCAAAAAAATCTATAGCGCTACTAAATACCGATGACACATTGGTGGAGAAAGAAATGAGAGAAACATCACCCTTTACAATTCCCACAAACGACATAAAATACTATGGGGTAACACTAATCAAAAAACGTGAAAGACCTGTACCATAAGAATTTTGAGTCTCTAAAGAAAGAAATTAAAGAAGATACCAGAAAATGGAAAGATCTCCCATGCTCTTGGATAGGTAGGATCAACATAGTAAAAATGGCAATCTTGCCAAAAGCAATCTACAGATTCAATGCAATCCCCATCAAAATCCCAACACAGTTCTTCACAGACCTTGAAAGAACAATTCTCAACTTTATATGGAGAAACAAAAGACATAGGATAGCCAAACATCCCTATACAATAAAGGAACTTCTGGAGGCATCACCATCCCTTACTTTAAGCTCTATTACAGAGCTATAATCCTGAAAACAGCTTGGTATTGGCACAAAAATAGACTGGCAGACCAATGGAATAGAATTCAAGACCCTGTTATTAACCCACACACCTATGAACACCTGATTTTTGACAAACAATCCAAATTTATACGATGGAACAAAGAACAACTTCAACAAATGGTGCTGGCATAACTGGTTGCAGACATGTAGAAGACTGCAGTTAGACCCAAGCCTATAGCCTTGCACAAAACTTAAGTCAAAATGGATCAAAGATCTCAACATAAATCCATCTACACTGAACCTATTAGAAGACAAAGTGAGAAATACCCTTGAATTAATTGGTACAGGAGACTGCTTTCTGAACATTACACCAGTAGCACAGACACTGATGTCAACAATTGGTAAATGGGACCTCCTGAAACTGAGAAGCTTCTGTAAAGCAAAGGAGACAGTCAGCCTGACAAAATGGCAGCCCACAGACTGGGAAAAGATATTCACCAACCCAATCTGACAGAGGGCTGATCTCCAAAATATACAAAGAATTCAAGAAGCTAGTCCCCCAAACACCAAACAATCCAATTAAAAAGTGGGGTATAGAACTAAATAGAAAATTCTCAATCGGGAATCTAAAATGGCTGAAAGACACATAAGAAAGTGTTCCCGGATTGCCATCAGGGAAATGCAAATCAAAACAACTCTGAGATACCATCTTATTCCTGTCAGAGTGGCCAAAATCAAAAACACCAATGACAGTTCATGTTGGAGAGGATGTGGAGAAAGGGGAACACTTCTCCACTGCTGGTGGGAGTGCCAACTTGTACAGACAATTTGGAAATCAGTATGGTGACTCCTCAAAAAAATGGGAATCAGTCTACCACAAGATCCAGCAATTCCATTCTTAGGCATATACCCAAAAGAAGCACATTAACACAACAAGGACATATGTTCAATGATGTTCATAGCAACACTATTTGTAATAGCCAGAAACTGGAAGCAGCCTAGATGCCCCTCAACCGAAGAATGGATAGATAAAATGTGGTACATTTACACAACGGAATACTACTCAGTGGAAAAAAACAATGGAATCTTGAAATTTGCAGAAAAATGCATGGATCTAGAAGAAACCATTCTGAGCGAGGTAACCCAATCGCAAAACGAAAAACATGGTATGTACTCACTCATATACGGATTTTAGACATAGAGTAAAGGACTACCAGGCTACAATCCACACTGCCAAAGAAGCTAATAAACAAGGAGGTCCCTAAGAGAGACATACATGGTCCCCTTGAGAAAGGGAGAGGTTCAAGATCTGCTGAGCAAATTGGGAGCATGGGAAGAGGGGGGAGGGAGCTAGGAGAATGAGAAGGGGGAAGAAGAGGGATGCCGAGGACATGAGGGAGCAGAAAGTATGAGACAGGGGAAGAATACACGATAACAAGAATGGAGATATCATAATAGAGGGAGACATTTTTGGTTTACAGAGAAATCAGGCACTAGGGAAATGTCTGGAGATCTACAAAGATGACATCAGCTAACTATCTCAGCAACAGAGGAGAGGCTACCTTAAATGTCCTCCCCTGATTATGAGATTGATGACTGACTTATATGCCTTCATACAGCAGCTGGTGGAAGTAGACGCAGACACCCTTAACTAATCACCGATCTGAACTGGAACCCAGATTCAGAGAAGGACCAGTGAAGAGTACAGACTCCAGACCAGGCTGGTGAAACACACAGAAACAGCTGACCTGAACATCCAGGAACTCTTGCTCCCCAGTCTGATAGCTGGAATACCAGCATGGGACTGATCCAGACCCCAGGAATATGGGTTTCTGTGAAGAAACCCCATAAATCTATGGGACCTCCTGTAGAAGCCCAGTATTTATCCCTAGCAGAAGTGTGGACTTTGGGAGCCCATTCCATATAGAGGAATACTCCCTGAGCCAAGACACACGGGGGTGGGCCTAGGCCCTATCCCAAAGGATACTAAAGACTCTGATGACACCCTATGGAAGGCCTCACCATTGAGGGGAGCAGAAAAGATATGTGACAGATAAGATTTTAGTTGGAGGGGTAGGGGAATATGGGTGGGAGAAGGGAACTGTGATTGCCATGTAAAACAATCCTGTTTCTAATTCAAATAAAAAATGTTGGTAAAAAAAAAAAAAACAAAACTAGATAAACGAATAAAGTTCCACACTCTTTACAAATTCAAGCACATTAAATTTTCATTTCCTTTACAACAGGCAATCTCCTTCATTCCAAATTATTTAAAATCCAAAGTCTCAACTGTGGGCTCCAGTAAAACACTTTCTTACTTCAAGAAGGAATAAATCAGGGCACAATTGCAATCAGCCAATGGCTGGAATCCACTCAGGAACTTCTGGACTCATACAAAGGATTTGGGTGACTTCACTATCTCTGTCCTCTCCAGCACACAGAGATTTTCTTCTAGGCAACAGTTGGCTCCACTCCACTGCTTCTGTTCTTGGTGGTCCTCCAATGGTACCAACATCTCCGACACACCAGGGTCTTCTGCTGCAACTGGCTACACTTCCATTAATAAACAGCCTTTTAGGCTGTCTTCATGATGCCAAACCCCAACTTCTTTGCATGACCCCTTTGGTTCTGGGCCTTCAACTACCACTAAGAATGCTACTTCACCATCTTCTCCTGGGCTCTAACAGTGCCATGCCTCAGCTGTTCTCCATCAACCAACCCCCTTTATGCTTTCAAAACTAGTACCACCTGGGTGACTCTTAAAAATTACCAAGTCTGGCTGCCAGCACACAAAAAAATGCACCTGTGGAGCATAGCTTCTCTGTATTCTCAGAAAACCCTTCCCAGATTTAACCTCAGTGATACTGGTCTCTCTGTCTCTCTGTCTCTCTGTCTCTCTGTCTCTCTCTCTCTCTCTCTCTCTCTCTCTCTTCTCTCTCTCTCTCTCTCCCTCTGGTTTTTCAAGACAGGGTTTCTCTATGTAGCTTTGGAGCCTATCCTGGCAGTCCCTCTGGAGACCAGGCTGGCCTCAAACTCACAGAGATCCTCCTGCCTCTGCCTCCTGAGTGCTGGAATTAAAGGCATGCACCACCAATGCCCAGATACAGGTCTCTCTTTAATCACTGCTAATTTCTTTGTTCCAACTAATAAGCATCAAGTATCCCAGCAAAGCAAAGTTTTGCCTTAGTAGGTCTGGTATC
Organism: Cricetulus griseus; assembly: GCF_003668045.3. NCBI lineage: Eukaryota > Metazoa > Chordata > Mammalia > Rodentia > Cricetidae > Cricetulus > Cricetulus griseus. The sequence continues at coordinate 22,840,546 of NC_048604.1, read as the reverse complement.
TTATTAATCGCAGATGCTTCTTCAATGCCAGCTAACCAGAATCACAGAAAATTAATTCAAAATAGTAAATGGCCCTGGTAGAGTCTTTCAATTTCCTTCTGAAACCTCACAAGCCAAACCTCCATCTTCTGCACTTTCCTGGACACTCTTATCTTCCAGACTCCTAAAGAATGTCCCACTGTGCTCTTTACACTCAATGGCTTTTCTAACCCAAAGTCCCCATGTCCTTCCACAATCCAACCAAAATCATAGGCAGGTCTGTCACAGCAATACCCAACTATACTAGTTTTTTTTTTTTTCCCGTTTCTATTGCTACAATGAAACAGCATGACCAAAAAGCAAATTGAAGAGGAAAGGGTGTGTTTGACTTACATATCCATATTGATGTTCATTGTTGAAGGAAGTCAGGACAGGAACTCAAGCAGGGCAGGGTCCTGGAGGCAGGGGCTGATGCAGAAATCACGGAGAGGATTACTGGCATGCTTCTAATGGTTTGCTCAGCCTGCTTTCTTACAGAACTCAGGACTACCAGCCCAGGGATTGCACCACCCACCATTGGCTGGGCCCTCCCCCATTAATCACTAATTAAGAAAACCTTACAGCTGGATCTCAAGGAGGCAATTCCTCAACTGAGGCTCCTAAATCTCTGATGACTCTATCTTGTGTCAAGTTGGCACACCAAACCAGCCAGTACAAATGATCTCTCTGAAATTTGGGAATTAATCTACTTCAAGACCCAGCTATACCACTCTTGTGCTTTTATACCCAAAGGATTCTCAATCATAACATAAGGACACTTGCTCAACTATATCTATAGCAGCTTTGTTCCGCAAACCCAGAACCTGGAAACAACCTAAAATTACCTCAACTGAAGAATAGATAAAGAAAATGTGGTACATTTACTCAACTGTTAAAAACAATGACATCATGAAATTTAAGGCAAATGTATGAACCTAGATAAAAGTCATACTGAGTGAGGCAACCCATACCCAGAAAGACAAAGATCCTGTGTACTAACTTATAAATGGATATTAGCTACAAAGTAAAGGACAACCATGCTACTATCCAAGGATACGGACAGGTTAGGTAACAAGGAGGGCTCAAGGGGGACACTTAAGATCTCCTTGGGAAGGGAAAAGAAAAGAGAATTCATGAATAGACTGAGGATGGGAACAAGAAGAATCAGGGGGTCGGGTAGAGAGAGAGTACTGAATGAGTCAACTAGGAATGTGGTCATTTCAGGGTCAGGTAGAAACCTGGTACAAGGAAAACTCCGGGAATATATAAGTGTGACCTCAGCTAAGACTTCTAGCAATAGGGAATATGTAGCCTGAATTGTCCATACCCTGTGACCAGGCAAGACTATCACTAGAGGGACTAAGATATCAACTCAGCCATATAACCTTCAACCTATAGTCTGTTCTGCCTATGGAGTATGATAGGATAAGAGTGACCAAGACATTGTTGGAGTGGCCAAAAAATGAATGGTACAGCCTGAGACACATGTCAAAAGAGGGAGTTCCACCCCTAATACTGCTGTATGGCTCAGAAATCTAGGATACAACCAAATAGAACTGGTGAAAAACATGTCGCTGTAATAATGACTAAAGATATTCTGCTACAATCATAGATTGGTGACTACCCCTTTTGTCATCAGAGAGGCTTAATCTGTAGGGGAAGCTGTAGCCACGCCTTCTTAGGGGCTGGCTACAGCTTCCCCTACAATTCCCCTTTAGGCGTGGGTTCGTATCCCACTTCTGACAACCAGATATAGTAAGAAATTACCAATACGGAGTCAGGTAGAAATATAAGGGTATTTAATAGGGAAAAGCCTTACTTACAGAGCGATCCAGCCAGCCGGTGGTAGTCTGTACAGCAAGAAGCAAAGCGAGAGACCGAAACCGAAACTGAAACGCAGACCCCCTACTCACTCTCACCACGCCCTCACCAGCCTGCTCAGGTACCCCTGTAGCCAGCCCCTAAGAAGGCGTGGCTACATTAATCCATCTCCTGGTGTAAACAGAATCAGAGATCCACAGTCAAATATTAGGCAGACCTCCAGGAATCCTTCTGAAGAGGGGAGGAATGATAGTAGAAGCCAGAGTATCAAGGGCATCAGAAGAATCACAGAATCGACGTGGCCTCGTAGGAGCTCACAAAGACTGAACAGACCACCAGTGATCCTGTATGGAACTGAATTAGGCCCCCTACATATATGTGACAATTGTGTGGCTTGGTCTTCTTATGGGACTCTTAACAGAAGGAGCATGGGCTGTCTGACTATTTTGCTAACATTTGAGTCCCCTATTCCTCATATGGTGTTCCCTTGCCCAGCTTTAATACAAGGTGTGGCGCTTAGTCTTAAGGCAACTTGATACGCCATTATTTTGTCAATTATCTATGGGAGGTCTGCCCTTTGCCGAATAGAAATGTAGGAGGAGTGGATGAGGATAGAGAGGAGGTATGGAGAAGGGAGTGGGAAGACAGGAGGTAGGGAAACTGTTGTATGGTTTGTAAAATAAAAAAAAAATGTTGGATATCAACTAAAACAGAAACAAGAGAAAGCTTACATTTTCATGGAAGAACAATTTTCCACTGAATGAAAAATGGGTCAAAGCAGAAATTAAATAGTTTATACAATTCAATAAAATGAATGCACAATATATATAAATTTATGGAACACAATGAAAACTGTTCTGAAGGGTAAGTTCAAAGTACTAAGGTCCTACATAAAAGATAAGGAGAATCTATACTAGCAACTTAGCAGAACAACTGAAATCTCTAGAAAAAAAAAAAACAAGAAATCACACACAAAAGAGTAGATGACAAGAAATATCAAACTAGGGGCTGAAATCATTAGAAACAAAACAACACAAAGAATCAATGAAACAAGAACTTCGTTGTTTGAGAAAATAAGTAAGGTTAACAAACACTTATGCAAAAAACAAAAATGCTGAGAGATAATATCCAAGTTAACAAAATAATAAATGAAAAGGGGGACATAAAGACATACACCAAAGAAAACCATAGAACCATAAAGACATACTGTAAAAGCCTGTACTCAACCAAATTGGAATTTTTCAAAAATGGATAATTTGACAGGTAATACTTACCAAAGTTAAATCAAAATTATGTAAAGCAATTAAAACAGATATAACCACTAGTGAAATAGAAGCAGTCACTAAAATTGTACCATCTAAAGAACGCCCAAGGCCAAATCGTTTTAATACAGGTTTCTACCACACATTAATAGACCAGCTAATGCCAGAACTCCTTGAATTATTCCACAAAATAAAAAGGGAATGAACATTACCCAATGTGTTTTATGAAGCCACAGATACCCTGATACCCAAACTACATAAAGACTCAACAAAGAAAGAACTGCAAATTTCCCTTATGAATATACATGCGAAAATAATCAATATTTGTAAACTGAATCAAAGAACCCATCAAAAAGATCATTCAACATGATCAAGTAGGCTTCATCTCAGAGAGGCAGGAGTAGTTCAACAGATATCAATCAATACATGTAATTCATCATATAAGCAAATAGAAAGAGAAAAACCACATTATCATATCATTACATGCAGAAAAGACTCTTGACAAAAATCAAACAAATCTTCTGAAGAGATTAATGATACAAGGAACATACGTAAACATAATAAAGAGGTTTACAGAAAGACCACAGCCATCATCAACCTCAATGGAGAGAAATTGAAAGCAATTTCACTAAAATTGGAAACAAGACAATGTTTTCCACTCTCTCCTTACATACTCAATATAGTATTTGAAGACTTAGAGCAATAAGACAACTGAAGAAGATAAAGATAATACAAATTGGAAATTATCCTCTCAAGGTATCTTTAAATGTGAACGATATGGCTGTATACAAAGAAACCTTGAAAATTCCACTGAAAAATTCTTACAGGTGATAAACACTTTCAGCAAAGTGGCTGACCAAAATTAACTCCTGCAAAAAATTAGTAGCCCTCCTATATAAAAATGATAGGCTGAGAAAGAAGTTGGGAAACAACATCTTTCATAACAATCTCAAATAATGTAAAATATCTTGGCATAACTCTATCCAAGCAATTGAAAGACTTGTATGATTAAAAAATTTAAGTCTGTGAATAAGGAAATTGGAGAATGTATGAGAAGATGGAAAGATCTCTTATGACCATGGATTGGTAGGATTAACATACTAGAAATGGGCATCATACTAAAGACAATCTATAGAGTCAATGAAATCCCCATAAAAAAAATTCAACACAATTTTTCACAGATCTTGAAAGACAATTCTCAGCTTCAAACAGAAATGTGCGTACGCACGTGTGAACCCCCCCCACACACACACACATACGGAAAAGCAAACAAACAAACAAATGGGATGACTAAAACAATCCTCAACAATAAAAGAACTGTGGAAGGTCTCACTATTCCCTATTTCAAGTCATACTGCAAAGCTCTAGTAATAAAAACTGCATGGTATTGGCATTAAAAACAGATGCAATGGTCAATGGTGTTGAATCGAAGACCCAGACATAAACCCACCCACTTATGGAAACCTACTTTTTTAAAAAAGAAGTCAGAAATACACACTGGAGAAAAAGACAGCGTCTCTATCAAATGGTGCTGGACAAACTGAATTCTTGCATACATTAAAATGCAAATTGATTTATATGTATGACACTGCACAAACCACCACCAAGTGAATCAAAGATCTAAATGGAAAATGAAGTACACTAAATCTGATAGAAAAGAAAATGAGGAATAGCCTTGGAACAGGAAACAACTTTCTGAAAAGAACACCATTAAAATAGGCAATAAGACCAATGATTAATAAGTGGGGCCTCATGAAGCTGAAAATTTCCTGTAAGGCCAAGGATGCTGTCAATCAGAAAAAACATCAGGTACAGAATGGAAAAATATCTTAATCAACTCCACATCTGACAAAGGGCTGATCTCTAAAATATACAAAAACTCAAGAAAGTAGATATCAAAATACGATAATACAATTTTTAAAAGGGGTATAGTTCTAAACAGAACACCAAATAGTATAAATTCAAATGTTTGAGAAACTCTTAAAAAATGTTCAAAATCCTTAGCCATCCAGAAAATGCAAATTAAAATGACTCTGCTATTCCATAACACCTGTCAGAATGGCTAAGATCAATAACACAAGTGACAGTTCATATTGGTGAGCATATTCAACAAGAACATTCCTCCATTACTGGTGGGAGTGAAAACTAGTACAGCCATTATGGAAATCAATATGGTGGTTCCTCAGAATGTTGGGAATAGTTCCACCACAAGATCCAGCTACACCACTCTTAAGCATATACACAAAGGACATTTTACTCTACCACACAGACATTTGCTCAATCTTCTTTGTTGCTACTCTATTCACAACAGTCAGAAATTGGAAGCAACTTAGATGTCCCTCAAAAGAAAAATGGATAGAAAAACAGTAGTACATTTACAAAATGTAGTATCACGCAGCTGTTAAAAAAGATGACATAATGAAATTTTCAGGCTATAGGATGAAACCAGAAAAATTCATCTTAAGTGATTTACCCGAGACATAGAAGCATAAATATGGTTTATATTTACTTACTTGTGGATACTGGTCATTAAGGAAATGACAACCAAGCTATAATCCATAGATCCAGAGAAGTTAGGGATACAGGAAAGGACTACAGAAGACACATGGATTACCCTGGGAGGGAGAAATACAATAGTTTTATAAGTGGACTGGGTTCAGGGTGGGGCTGGAACTAGAGGAAATTGGACAATGGGAAGGAAATTGAGTTGAGGGAGGAATGTGTGGAGAGCCAGTTACCATGATAGACATTTGAGAAGTGACATGTAAACCCAGAGCAGTTGAAAACGTAGAGTAGTCAAAACTTTCTAAAATATATGAAGGTGATCCTAATGAAGTTAACAAATAGGAAGAGAGAGTCCCAGGTGGTCATATTTGTCAGCAAATGAAGGTTCCAATATGGGGAATAAACTACATCCAGTTGAATGGTTGGCCAAAGGGGTCCCATGAGAATCCCCAAATAACCCAGGCTTTTGGCAATACAATAGGTTTCTCTCCACAACCTGACAGCAAGACCCCATTGCTGAAGACAACTACCATACAACTCATTTAAGATGGGAAGTTCAAGATGATGCCTACATAAAACCTTCACCCATACATTTTAGTATCTTTGTTATTCTGCAGGCTACCAAAATTGATATGTAAACTTCAACCCAACCACAAACCTTTGATCTACAATGTCGTCCTTCCTGCCTTTTTCAGCCATCATCAGAGAAGTTACTTCCTGCAGCATATATGAACAAATACAGAGACCCACAGTTAGATATTACACAGAGACAGACATTGAAACAAAGCTCTAAATGGGATGCCAAATCCCTCCCTGCAGAGTTCCAAGAATCCCACAGAAGAGGAGGCAGAATAAGTGGAAGAGCCAAAGGAGATGGAGGACAACAGGAGTACAAGGTACCTTAAGTCAACTAATCAAGACTCATATGAATTCATAGAGACTGAAATAGCAAGCATAGGTTCTGCACAGTCTTGCACCAGGTCTTCCCTCCTGTATATATATTATAGCTTTCGGTTTAGTATTTTTATGGGACTCCTGAGAAGTGAATGAGTGGGTCTTTGATTCTTGTGCCTTCTCATGGGGCTCTTTCTCTTCTGTTAGTTTTTCTTGTGTATCTTGGATGTAATGATTTTTGTTTTACCTTATTACATTGTATTTTGTCACCTTTTAGAAGCCTGTTCATTTCTAATGAGAGACAGAAAGAAAGTGAATCCAGATTGGAATGGAGGTGAGGAGAAACTGGGCGAAGTAGAAAGAGGAAACTCTAATAAGGATATATTCTATGAAAAACTAATATATTCTCATTAAAATGGGGGGTGATCAGCCTAGGTGTCCATAAACTGATAAATGGACAATGAAAAATGGTCATCTGTGAGACTCCATCATGGGTGAGAGACCTGTTGGCAGACTGTACCACCATTGATACCACCCACTGGACTCTGTACCCCCAAGACCCACTCCATCACCAATCCCCACCTACCCCAGAAACCTCCCTGTGGATATCTCTCTCCTGCAACATCAGAAGACCCTCTAGGCACAAGCACTACCCACACCAACTGTAAGTACAGCAGCCCTTGTAGGCATAATCACCACCTACACCAGTTGGAAGTACAGATGGGTAAACACCAGTTGGAAGTACAGATGGGTAAACACCAGTGTAAGAATACATTCAGCAACGTCAAGGGCAATATGGCACCACAAGATCCCAGTGCTCTGACAACAAGGCATGAACATACCAACGAGATAAAGGAGAAGAAAATGGCCTTAAAATAAGTTTATGAAGATAGAGGCTCTTAAACATGAAATGAAAAATTCCCTTAGGGAAATCAAGGAAAAGAAAACCAAAAAGGGAAGAAATTAATAATAAATTCCATAAAGAACGATAAGAAAAAATAAGAATCAAACAAGTGAAGGAAATAGTTCAAGACTTGAAAATTGGCCTGCGGATCCCATCCCGGTGGGGTCCAGACCACCCAGAGATTGCCAGCCAGCACCATAGACCCTTTCTCTGCACAAGGGATGAGCTAAGCCTGGGGTGGTTCCGGCCCACCCTCTGGTACCCTGCTCAGAGCCACTTGAGGCCTGGGGACTGTGGATCCCATCCCATCAGGGTCCAGCCCAGGCAGAGACTGCCAGCCAGTGCCCTAGTCCCTTTCTCTGCCCACGGGACTAGGAAGAGGAGAGCCATCTAGAGCAGTGGCCTTGCTTGCACCAACCAGAAGGGAACCTAGGTCCCACACCTACCAGGAGAGGAAGAGACTCCTTCTGCAACCACTGGAAGAAGGGATGGGAAGAAAACAATATAAAAACACATTCAACAACAGAAAAACCAATATGACACCACCGGAGTCTAGGGACTCTACATCAACAAGACCTAAACATCCCAACACAAATGAAGCAGAAAAAAATGACCTTAAAAACAACTTCATGAAAATGATAGAGGCCCTCAAAGAGGATATGAGAAAATACCTTAAAGAAACGAAGAAAAAGCAAACCAAAAAATACAAGAAAGAAATGAACAAATCTCTTAAAGAAGGCAAGGAAAGCCAAGAAAAAACAATCAAACAGATGAAGGAAATAATTCAAACAGTTCAAGACATGAAAACTGAAGTAGAGAAAATAAAGAAAATGCAAACTGAGAGAATGCTGGAAATAGAAAACCCGAGTAAATGATCAGGAACTACAGATGCAATGTAGCCAACAGAAGACAAGAGATGGAAGAGAGAATCTCAGGAGTTGAAGATCCACTAGTGGAAATAGATTCGTCAACCAAAGAAAATCTTAAGTCCAACAAATACCTAACAAAAAAATATCCAGGAAATGTGGGTTACTGTGAAAAGACCAAACCTAAGACAAGACTTGAAAATTTAAATGCATGCAATAAAGAAAACAAAACAAACACAGGGAAATCTAGAAGTGGAAAATCTGGATGAGCAAACAGGATTTAGAGATGCAAGCATCTCCAACAGCATATAAGAGAGAATCTCAAGTTTTGAAGTTATGATAGATGATATAGATTCATCAGTCAAAGGAAATATTAAATCCAGAAATAAATTAACACAAAACATCCAAGAAATCTGAGATAACATAAAAAGACAAAATCTAAAAATAGCAGAGATAGAAGGAGAAGAATTACAGGCTGAAGGCACAAAAAATATATTTAACAAAATCATAGAAGAAAAATTTCCCAACCTAAAGAAGGACATGCCCATAAAGGTACAAGAAGCTTACATAACATTAATTAGAATGAACCAGAAAAAAAAATGTTCCCTCGCCACATATTAATCAAAACACTAAATATATAGAAGAAAGAAAGACTATTAAGAGCTTCAAAGTCAAAAGACAAAGTAATAGATAAAGGCATCCCTATCAGAATTACACCCAACTTCTCAATGGATGCTGAAAGCCAGAAGATCCTGGACAGATGTTTTTCAGACATCAAGAGATCATGGATGCCAACCCAGACTATTATACCCAGCAAAACTTTCAACCACCATAGATGGAGAATACAAGATATTACATGATAAAACAAGATTTAAACAATACCTGCCCTCAAATCCACCCCTACAGAAAGTATAATAAGGAAAACTCCAACCCAAGATTTTAACTGCTTCCACACAAAACACAGGCAACAGACAACCTCACACCAGCAAACCCCAATGAAGGGAAACACACACTACCACCACTACAACGAAAGCCAAAAAGTAACAGGAATTAACAAACACTAGTCATTAATATCACTGGACTCAACCCACATATAAAAAGACACAGACTAACAGAATGGATATGAAAACAGGATCCATCCTTCTGGTGGGTTAGTTTGTTAAACACTTTTTCACCACTGTACATTCCAATGGCCCCTACAGACAGGTCTTCTAGACAGAAACTTAATACAGAAATGAGGGGACTAACAGATGTTATGAATGAAATGAACTTAACAGACATCTACAGAACATTTCACCCAAATACAAAAGAATACACATTCCTCTCAGAACCTCATGAAGCCTTTTCTCAAATTGACCACATACTTGGTCACAAAGCAAATCTCAACAGATAAAAAGTATTGGAATAACCCCCTGTTTCTTATTAGTGCACCTTGACTTAAGGTTAGAATTCAACAACACAATCTGCAGAAAGCCTACAAACTCTTAAATACTGAACAAGTCTCAACTAAACTACCACTCGGCCAAGGAAGAAATAGATAGAAATTAAAGACTTTCTAGATTTAAATGAAATACATACACAGCATATCCAAACTTATGGGACACTATGAAAACAGTGCCAAAAGGAAAATAAATAGCACTAAAAGCCTACATAAAGAATTTGGAGAAGTTTCATGCTAGTGACTTAAAAGCACAAATTAAAGCTCTAGAACAAAAAGAAACAAACTCAAAGAGGAGGAGTAGATGGCAGGACATAGTCAAAATCAGGGCTGAAATCAAGAAAATGGAAACAAAGCACAATACAAAGAATCGATGAAACAAGTAGTAGGTTCTTTGAGAAAATCAACAAGATAGACAAACCAAAATGCAGAGAGAGAATATTCACATTAACAAAATCAGAAACAAAAAGGGGTACATAACAATAGAAATCAGAAAGCAACAAGTCAAAGTTTAGCTATTTGCAGATGATGTGATTGTATACATAAGTGACCATAAAAATTCTACCAGGGAACTCCTAAAGATGAGAAACACCTTCAGTAATGTGTCAGGATACAAAATTAACTAAAAACATCAGCAGCTCTCTTATACAAATGAAAGACAGGCTGAGAAAGAAATGAGAGAAACACCACCTTTTACAATAGCCATAAATGATACAAAATATCTTGGGGTAACTCTAACCAAACAAGTGAAGATCCATATGACAAAAACTTCAAGTCTTTGAAGAAAAAAATTGAAGATATCAGAAAATGGAAAGATCTCCCATGCTCTTGGATAGGAGGATTAACATAGTAAAAATGGCAATCTTACCAAAAGCAATCTACACATTCAAAGCAATCCCCATCAAAATACCAACACAATTCTTCACAGACCTCAAAAGAGAAATAGTGAACTTCATATAGAAAAACAAAAACCCAGTATGGCTAAAACAATCCTGTACAATAAAGGGAGTCCCAGTATCACCATCTCTGCATTCAAGCTCTACTATAGAGCTACTATAATAAAAAACCAGCTTGGTATTACTATAAAAACAGACACGTGAATCTAAAGAATTGCGTCAAAGACCCTGACATAAATAAGCACACCTATGAACACCTGTTTTTGGCAAAGAAGCCAAAATTATACAATGAAAAAAGAAAGCATCTTCAGCAAATTGTGCTGGCGTAACTGGATGGCAGCAAGTAGAAGAATGCAAATAAATCCATATCTTTCACTCTACACAAAACTCAAGTCCAAGTCTGTCAAAGACCTCAACTTGATGTGCCAAACTTTGTGCAGTCCCATGGGAGGTCTGTCCCTTTCTGAATGGAGATGGAGGATGAATGGGTGGGGAGGGAGGTAGAGAGCAGTCAGAGGGTATGGGGGGACAGAAGGAGAATAGGGAGGAGAAACTGTGGTCAGTATGTAAAATAAATGAAAATACATTAATAAAATTAAATTTATTTGTTTTTCCTTTTTTCATCTTTTATTTTGTTTTAATATTTTTGAGACAGGGTTTCTCTGAGTAGCCCCGACTGTCCTAAAATTAAATTTAAAACAAGAAAAAATATTCATCTGTGAAGAAATTGAAGTTCATAAGTGAAAAATTACAGAGGAAAGTAATCTATACCCTGACAATCAAACACAGTATGTTCCCTTTCCCATTTGTCTCCTAGTTTTGCAATTTTACCTTTACATCCTTAATGTAGAGTACATGTGGTATCCATGTATCTACAAAGGGCCTATTAATAGGATGTATTAAATACAAGGGTATACAATACAACAATATGAAAGTAGAGAAGGGTTATTGTTGAACATAGTAACTTGAATAAGAGTGGAGGAATACTGGGATTAAAAATTAAAGCAGGCAGTGAGGTAGGGTGTGCAGTGGAGGGTTAACAGTGATGAAGGTATATGTGGAATCCAGGTAGAAACCAATTACCTCATAACTCAACTAAAATATTATTTAAACATATTAGTTAGAATGGAAATGCCCTGCATGGCTGGGTAATATTGTTTCTAGAAGACATGGGTTACTAAACAATAACCTTATTAGAGAATGAAGGATGTTTCTTTATAAGATGTTAATAACCTTAGAGGTCACCCAAACAAGGTGGGCTCTTGTCATTTCTCTTGGTTGATGATTTACTTAATTTCCAATACTATAATAAAATACCCTCCTTAAAAAACAACTTATGGGATTGTTCTACAACCACACATGTATGAGTAGCACCACTGAGACTTAGTGTGTTGCTAAAACAATAAAACAAAGATGACATAAACTTGTGTATTAGGGGAAGATCAACAAGGACTTCAAAGAAGTAACAGGGATGAATATTATCATATTTCATTACATACATGTAGGCATTCTCAATAAAAATAATAACACTTCTAACCATCACAGTCTCCCACCAAAACTAGATAAAGCCCTAATTGTGATGACACCATATACCTTGGCTGCAAGATACAGAAAGATAAATCTGGAACCCTTCTTCCCTTGTGGCTAATATTCATCATTGTTGAAGGTGCTACAGAAGCTATGGAGGGAGGAAAGTAGCCAAGAGGTATCCAGCTTGTGATTCCTATGAACTTCTATACCAATATATCAAAGCAAGATGTACCTATTTTACCATAGTGACAAAAATGTTATGGTCTGTTCTCTGACTGAATTTGAGATCTCTCCACAGTGTAACCCACTCAACACAAGTGGATGAGGATGTCATAAGCCCTAGGTGGGATTACTACTGTTGTGAAGTTAAACTGACACAGCATCAAACTGCCTTCAAAACATCTTTGTTTCTATGGATAGATACTTGGTATTCTCTCTTTTTATAAGGAAAACCTGTTTTTGTAGTGAAGGGTTGTCAATGTAGAGACTCATAGATACATATGAGAACCAGCGGTAGTTGAGTGCTTACCCACAACAAGACATTTGTATCACTCCCTCCAAGGCTACATTACTACACTTATGGCACATCACTGAAGAGGAGGCAGAAAAACATGTAATATCCAAAAGATAGGGAGCTACAAAATGTCATCATGTGGGCATGATAAAGGCACCGAAAACCTGAACTCACTGCAGTTATGGTTACACGCACGGGGCCTGAACAAGACAGGGCCTGTCATAATCAGTCACGATTCAGGAGGAGCACATGGGGTCCCAACCCTCCATGCTAAAGTATTGCTGACTAAAAAGTTGCTGATAGAGGATAAGTCATTGTTTGCAGTTGTGTCCACATGGGTGAGCACAAGCCCCAATCTCATGAGAACACACGCAAAATTATTAAATTTAATGGATCACTCACATAAACAAAAAAAGCCATTAATGTGGGAATCAATTTATAGGAAGTAGGGAACATTCACAGAAGTGAAATGGAGAGAACAGGAAATATATATATATATATATATATATATATATATATATATATATATATATCACTGAAACTTTAATAAAAATAATATAGAGTAAATCTCTATAAAGTTTAAAAGGTTGAAGATAGTGGACATTATAACAACAATTAAGTGCGATATCATATTTGTTAGCAATCTAAACCACTATGTATTGTGCCCTAGGTGGTGATATGCTGTTGCAATTGAAAAATTGAACAGAATTTCAAGGTCACCCTTGGCTATATAGTAATATTAATGCCAGCATGAGCAACAGGAGACCATCTCAATAACAAAAAAGTAGAATAAGAAGTATATGCCAAATTCACATATATATGTACACAAATAGTTACATGTATATATGTATATATGTAATTTTACACACCTACATATAATATATGGATAAAATGTGTATAATTTATAATTTATATAAATATGTGTATCATATTTATAAGAATACTTAGTATTTTATATACTACATTTAATGTCTATAAAAATGTACATAATATGTATAAGAATACTTTGTATTTGATATGCTATACTTTAGTATATAGTATAGTTTCAGAGTTGTTACTATACTACATACTATGTGTTATAATATAATATGTGCAATACTGCTAACATTAATGCTGTATATTATATATTTTATTAAAAGTGAGGTACAGAACTAAATAGAGGATTCTCAACAGAGGAATCTAAAATGAAAGAAAGCCACATAGGAAAGTGCTCAACATCCTTAGCCATCAGGGAAATGCAAATCAAAACAACTCTAAGATACCATCATATAGTTGTCAGAATGGCTAAAATAAAAAACGACAGTTTATGCTGGAGAGGATGTGAAGAAAGAGGAACACTCCTCCACTGCTGGTGAGAGTGCCAAGTGGTACAGCCACTTTGGAAATCAGTATGGCAGTTCCTCGAGAAAATGGGAATCAATCTACCACAAGATCCAGCAATTCCACTCTTGGGCATATACCAAGAAGATGCACATTCATACAACAAGGACATCTGTTCAACCATGTTCATAGCATCATTATTTGTAATAGCCCAAAACTGGAAGAAACCTAGATGCCTCTCAACCAAAGAATGGATAGAGAAAATGTGGTACATTTACACAATATTCCTCAACTGAGGAATAAATGGAGAAATTGTAGTACATTAACACAATGGAGTACTACTCAGTGGAATAAAAAACAATGGAATATTGAAAATCACAGGCAAATGGATGGAACTAGAAGAAACCACCCTAAGTGAGGTAACCCAGTCGCAAAAAGACAAAAATGGTATGTACTCACTCATGTATGGATTTTAGATCTAGAGCAAAGAAGTAATAGCCTACAATCCACACTGCCACAGAAGCTAGGAAAGAAGGAGGACCCTAAGAAAGACATAAATGGTCCCCTGGAGAAGAGGAAAGGGACAAGATCTCCTAAGCTAATGGGGATCAAGGGGAGGGGAGAGGGAGTTAGAAGAAAGAGAAGGGGAGAAGGGGAGGAGAGAGGACACGAGGGAGCAGGAAGATCTAGTCGGGGAGAAATGGAGGAGAGCAAGAAAAGGGATATCAACATAGAAGTAGCTATTATACTTTTAAAGACAATTCTGGCACTAGGGAAATGTCCAGAGATCTACAACTTGGACCCCAACTAACTAAGCAATAGTGGAGAGGCTACTTTAAAAGCCCTTCTCCAATAATGAGGTTGATGACTACATTACATGCCATCCTAGTACCTATATCTAGTAGCTGATGGAAGCAGACACAGACACTCACCACTAAACACTGAGCTAAAGCCTGGAATCCAGTTGCAGAGAGGGAGCGGTGATGAGTAAAGGGGTCAAGATTAGGCTGGAGAAAGCCACAGAAACAACTGACCTGAACAGGGGGTTGCTCATGGACCCCAGACTGATAGCTGTGAAACCAGCATAAGACTGTTCCAGACCCCCTGAAGGAGGAAGTCAGTTTGGATGTCTGGACAATCTACAGGGCCACTGGTAGTGGATAAGTATTTACCCCTGGTGTACAAATGAACTTTGGGAGCCCTCTCCTCATAGAGGGATACTCTCGAAACCTAGACACACTAGGGAGGGTTTAGGCCCTGCTCCAAATGATATAACAGACTTTGAATATCCCCAAAGGAAGGCCTCATCTTCCCTGGGGAGCAGAAAGAGTTTGGGATGGGGGGACAAGTGGGGGGCAGGGGAAGAGGGGAGTTAGAGGGTACTGATATTGAAATGTAAAAGAAGCTTGTTTCTAATTTAAATAAAAATGTATAAACATTTTATATTACATAATACATATTCAAAATTTTCTATGTTGAAATTGTATTTTTACTTTTACATTTATTGAAAGAAGGAAGACTAGTGTCCTCCATCCATTCTGACTTCTACAGTCTTTAGTAGAAACAACTAAGCAGGGCTTACATGGACTCAGACTAAAATGGCAAGCATGGGGGATGCATGGGACTACCCCAGGTCCTCTGCATATATGTTATGGATGTTAGCTTATTGTTCTTGTGGGACTCCTAACAGTGGGAATTCTTTTGTCTGCTCTTGAGACTCTTCTTCCTATTGGGTTTTCTTGTCCAACCTTGATATGAAGGCTTTTGCCTCATCTTAATTGTATCTTGTTTTGTCCTGTCTTGACTATCTCTTGGAGACCTGCTCTTTTCCAAAGAGTAAATGGAAGGGCAGTAGATCTGGAGGACAGGGTAGGAGGGAGAAGAGCTAAGAGTGGAGGGAGTAGAAGCCTTGGTTGGGATGTATTGTTTTAGAGAAGAATCTATTTTCAAGAGGATAGATAGATGGATGGATAGATAGATACATAGATACATAGATACATAGATACATTCAGATAGATACATAGATAAATGCACAGATTGATAGATACATAGATAAGTAAGTAGATGAAACAAAAAGTAAAGACTGAATTCTGGGGCACACAACTAACTTTAGTTTATTCTAAAACTAGCCCTCTTGTTTGAGATCATAGGATACTGCAAGCTGTGATATGAGATGGCTTATCTCCAGTATTTCATCTCTCACCCAAATGAAGTGTAGTGCTGGTTCAGAAAGCCCCTCCCACCTCTTATTGTGACCACATGCTGATATTGCCATGGTGACATTATGACATAATGAGCAACTAACCCTCAAGTTGAGTCTGGACTAGGCAGAAATGAGACAACATTGATGGGCTAAGGACCTGCTGCTCTGGTGTGCTGCGAACAACTGAGGTATTTATTGTCCCCTTGGGTGGTCCAAATTTATTACTGTGAAGTTTAAAAGATCAAATCCAGTCATGTTTAGTCAAGCTGTATTAGATACTCCAGCTGTGATTTTTGACAATGGTTCTGGACTCTGTAAAGTTGGAATTTCAGGAGAGCTTGGACCCCGACACGTTATCAGCTCTGTTGTTGGTCACCCAAAATTCAACATACCATCAGCAAGAACCAATCGGAAAAGGTACTTTGTGGGAGAAGAGGCCCAGTGCATGTATGATGGCTTATATCTACACTATCCCATTGAGCGTGGATTGGTAACTAGATGGGATGACATGGAAAAACTATGGAAGGACCTTTTTGAGTGGGAGCTAGGCGTGAAACCTAGTGAACAGCCAGTTTTCATGACTGAGCCCTCCTTGAATCCACGAGAGACCCGAGAAAAAACTACAGAAATAATGTTTGAGAAATTTAATGTTCCTGCCTTGTACCTGTGCAACCATGCTGTTGGAGCTTTGTGTGCTTCAGCTTGTATTACTGGCCTGGTAGTGGACAGTGGAGATGGAGTCACTTGTACAGTTCCCATCTATGAGGGTTATGCGCTGTCGCATGCTATCACCAAGCTATATGTGGCAGGGAGAGACATCACTGAACACCTGACCCGACTCCTACTTGCTAAAGGCTACACCTTCCCCTGCATCCTCAACAAGGCAGTGGTGGATGACATTAAAGAGAAGTTATGCAGTGTCTCCTGGGGACAAGAAGACACCCGAAAGAACTGTCAGCAGGCCCTAACGGAATATCAACTACCAGATGGGAATGTCATCCAGATGAGTGATCACCTGTGTCGGGTACCTGAGGTTCTCTTTACACCTGATAATCTAGGTATTCATGATCTAGGAATCTCAAAAATGGCCTGCAGCAGCATTATGAAATGTGATACTGACATCCAGGAGACCCTGTTTGCTGATATCGTGCTGTCTGGAGGTACCACCCTGTTTCCTGGGCTGCAGGATAGACTCCTGAGAGAACTGGAAGTTCTGGCTTTTGAGGGAACCCCAATCAAGATCACAGCCTCCCCAGACAGATGCTATTCATCTTGGATTGGCGGATCTGTCATGACTTCCTTGACAACTTTCAAGCAGATGTGGGTCACCGCTGAAGACTTCAAGGAGTATGGGGCATTTGTGGTTCAACGAAAATGCTTTTAAGGACCAAAGGAGTCTTGGGCCTACTCTAAATGCCAGTTTACAGGAGTATTGGTGAAAGCAATCTCATTCATTGGCATTTAATAAAATGGTCAATAAAACTGTAACTGATTTCATGTTCCAATTATTTGTGCCTCCAAAGTAATTTTGTAAAGATTAATTTTATGTGTATTTGTGTGTACCCGAGTGTATAGATATACACTATACACATGCAATGGATTATGAAGACTCGAAGAGGTTATCAGATTCCCTAGGCTTGGGAGCTACAGGTAATTTTGACTAACTGGTTTTGGGTGCTGAAAACCAAACCCATGTCCTCTGCTCTCAAGCTCTTGAGTCATCACTTCAGTTACCCAAAGTATGTTTTTATTGGAATTTCATATCCCTTTTCTCTCTTATAGATTTCTTAAGTGTGGTGTTTAGTCAGTAAATAGTGTATAAATTGTACAAATGTGCAGGTAATAAGTATTGCTAAAAGGTTCTTGGGCCTCATGCATGGAAAATTAGCTGATTAGAGTCCTATGAATCTGTTTTAAATTGCTTTCTCGTATAGCCTAGTGCACAATACACAGACCTACACACACAAAAAAATAATTTAACCAAGAAAACAGTAGAGAACTCAGAGTAATACCACCCTACATATTCTTGTGGATAATCAAATTACTTTTTGAATTTATAACCAGTATTATTTCAAGAAGTTTGGGAAATAAATGTGGGCTCCTAAATTCCCATTTGTTTATGACTCTATAAAGAGATGAGGAACTATGCTCATAGATGATTAGTTTTTGTTTTAGTTTCAACAATATCAATTTCATAATTTTCTCAGGAAGTAAAATGCTAGAAATAGATAATGTTTTCCAATGAAGTAATTGTTAAATAAATTACATATACTTATTTTCAGTAACTATGTTTTTTTCCATAAACATTATGGAGAGATATGGTAACAATATATTTCTGTAAAGAAAATGACATTTCCTGCTATCATAAGAGAAAAATAATTATATACACATAATTTTGCTTATTTTTACATATAAATATAAATTAACACACTTCATATAAGCATTTGGAGGCAAGTTTGAAAGTGAAAGTGTTCTATTTTGTTTTCCGTTGCTGCAATAAAACAGCAAACAAACCAATTGGGGAAAGAAAGGGTTTATTATATCTTATCATCAAAGGAAGCCAAGGCAAGAGTGCAAGACAGAAGCCTGGAGCCAGGAAATGAAGCATACACCAAAGAGAAGCACTACTTACTGGCTTGCTGTCTGGCCTTCTGAGATATTCCCTTTATATGATACAAGACTACCTGCTTAGGAATGTCATTACCACAGTGGTCTGGACTCCCTTACAGAAATTAACAATTACTAAAATGCCCCACCAACATACCCACAAACCAATCTGATGGATGCAGCTACTCAGTTCCTTTTCTTAGGTTTGTCAAGTTGCCAACTGAAGCTAAATATGAGTATAAACATCATATGTTTACACAAATTATTGGTGAAAAGATTTTTTTAAATACAGGATAGCTCTTTTTCCAGTCTCAGCTTCTTCTACAGGTTTATAGCACTAGGTACAAATTTGTTCCCATAAATTAGACCTTAAATTAGAAAGCTCTTGGCTTACCCCCATGGCCTTCATTGCCACCATTGCACCAATGGGCATATCTTTTCAGACCAGGATTTATTGGAGCTCACAAGGTTACAGCTGAATATGCCTGTTATGGATTTTTTCCTTTAACAGCCTGTAGATCAGCTTCTGGAACTATGAAAACTAGTCACCAGGAAGAAAGTTCCTGGGTCAGTACCAATTTAATTTTTCCTGTGCTATTTGTGTGGTGTCCTCAGCAGTAAGATCTTAGTATCAACATCAGGTATATAATGCTGAATAACTATCCACGGAATCCTTCACTGATATAGAACTACTATTATTTTGCTAAATTGGCATAATGGCAAATAGCCTTCTAAATAATTATCCTTTTATAGATGCTTCAAAGCTCTTATCTTTCATTAGAGAAAATTTGCTTCATAGTAGATTGTGGCTAATACAGAGACCCATAACTGGTCAAAGTATTGTGAGTCAATATACCATAGAGAACTAACAAATTTATAACACCTTTAATACCCAAGGATCATGAAGCATCTCAGAGGAGGTGATATAAATATATTAAGGTCTAACAGACAGGAAGGGATGTTGTGAAATAATGTTTTCTGAAAATTATAGAGCCATTGAACTCAACACAGCTGTGGTACCCTGTAGTCAACATTCCAGTGTGGGTAGGGCAGGGTCTCATGAGAACCCATCACTAAATGAAAAATAATGGCAGTTGATAAGTTCTGGTGGAGAGAAAGTAAGTTTTCTTCAGGAGTGCGGCCTCTCTATGCTGCCCATGTGCCAGTGATCACCTTTGCCTGCAAGTGTATGGGTATCACCAATTAGATTCAGTAGGTTATAAAAAAAAACAGCATGAAGAGAAAACTGTGAAGACAAGCAAGTACATTGTGAGCAAAAGTAGAGGAACCAGAAAGATTTTAAGAGCCAGAGGGGATGGATGGCACCAAGAAAACAGTGTCTTTCAGATACATCAGGACTGACACACATATGAACTTAGACATTGTCACAATACACACAAGACAAGGACAAGTTAAAGAAATATGGGGTTATGGAACTGAGAGGATGAAATGGACACGAGCTCCCATCCCTAACCAAGGAGCTAACTCCAATTGACATCTCCTTGAAAAGGAAAAATTAATTTCTCCAATAGTGTCTCACTGGGTACAGAAGACACACTTAAGGGCAGGCCCCACGTACAGTAGTAGATGGCCAACACAAAATGAACTCATTAGTATAATTGGAGGTTTTTTTGTCTTATAATGCTTTGTTTAGGCAGCTTTTTAAAATATTACTGGTCTTTTGTTTATTATGATTTCTGATTTCGTGTTTTTATAGTCTGGAGTTGCGTGTGTATGTGTGTGTTTATTATTTTTTTAACTCTGTTTCTTTAGTTTGGGTTTTTTGTTTGTGTTTCCTGTTTTCTAAATATAGGAAGAGAAAGGAGGCATGGAGGTGGACAGGCGAGGTGGCAAAGAGGGTCTGGGTGTAGATGAATAGGGAGGGGAAACCGTGATCAGAATATATTATATTAAAAACTTTATTTCAAGTAAAATAATGTTCTAAAACAAAACAAAAATAAATGTAAGCACCAGAAGATAAGGAGGAGTGCTGTGAACATGTGTCCTGTACACTTGAATTGACTGGTGGACATATGAACCCACAGAAGCTGAAATTACACAAAAGATATTGTACAAAGGCACAACAGTCAATATTCCAGCATGAAGGAAGAGAAGTCCATGGACTCCCCTCACCACTGCCCCTATCTGAGGAAATATTGGCAATTGGTAGCTAAGGGAAGACGGAGTGTTGCTTTTCTATAGGCATGTGGCCAGGAACTGCTAGGTTCCCCATGTTTCAGTGGATAACCCTCTAGCCATACACAAATGGAGAACACTGGTTGAAGTCTTTGGTGACTTAAAAAAGATCATGAAGTAAGGAAGGAGACATTTGGTAGATATGATCATACTGTAAACATATGAAGCTTTCAAATAATAGAAAAATTACAGCCCAGCGTTGGTGGCACAAGCCTTTAATCCCAGCACTCGGGAGGCAGAGGCAAGCAGATCTCTATGAGTTCAAGGCCAGCCTGGTCTCCAGAGCGAGTGCCAGGATAGGCTCCAAAGCTACACAGAGAAACCCTGTCTCAAAAACCAACACAAAAAAACAAAGAAAATTACAATATTTTCAAATTAAAGAATGATTGATGCATTGGTGACAATTGATTTACTTGTAACCAGACAGTTCTCTCCCACCTGTCAGTACCTGAATAACCACTCTGATGTTTAATATTAATTATAATTGTTTGGCCAATGGCTCAGGCCAAACTACCTAGCTCTCACAATTAAATTAATTCATTTATACTAATCTGTGTATTGCCACATAGCCATGGTTACTGGTAATGCTCTGGAACCTTACTCCTCTGGGGGCTACATGTCATCTCACTGACTCCACCTTCTTTTTCTCCCAATTTCTGCTTGGATTATCCATCTGGATCTATTCTGCCTGGCTATTGTACAAGTCAGCTTCTTTATTAACCAATGGTAATAAAACATATTCACAGCATACAGGAGGGCATCCCATATCATCTCCCCTTTTCTTTCAAATTAAAAAGGAAAGTTTTAACTTTAACATTGCAAAATTACATATCACAAAACGGGTATCAAGCAAAAATTATACTTAAAAAATTTAGGATGTTTTGCCACATTTTAATAAGACATTCTATACTCTATCCTATCTTTGTGAGTCTAAAGTTTTGTATCTAATTTATCTTTTATCTCAACTAAGGAAAACTATAACTATCTAGTCTTCAGCTCCATCAAATATCCCAGAAGGATTTAATAGTATCTGAGTAAAGAGGAGTGCATTGTAAGTAATTTCCAAAACTCTAGCAATTTACTAGCAATTATTTGTCATGAAAAGTAAGATCTTACATGGAGGAAGGCCTAGGCCCTCCCCCAAATGTTGCCACAGACATTGTTGATCCCCCATGGAAGGCCTCACCATCCTTGGGGAGCGTGTGGGGGTGGGTTGGGGGCTTGGTAGGGGACATGGGAGGATGGGAGGCATAGGGAATCGGGGGTGATATGTAAAATTATTTTTTCTAAATAAAAAAAGGTAATGAAAAAAAAGAAAGAAAAGTAAGATCTTAAAGTGTATGTAGTAAGTGAGTAAGCAGTATGACTTTGGAAAACAGCACCATTTCCCATTGCTGGTGTAATATCAATGTATTAAACCATTATATCAGCATCATCAAATTGTGGATCTCTGCTATTCTGTTTTTATAAATAACGATGAACTGAAAAGCAACCATGTCTTTATAATTATTTAATGTGTATGGCTGTTTTAATTTCACCCCAATCAAGTTTAGTGGTTACAACAAAGACGTTATCCATGAAAATGTAAACTATTTGTTGGCTGTATCAGTAAGGAAAGTTCACCAAATGTGGTTCTGTAATAAATTATTGGAATTTGTATTTACATGTGAACAGTTGGATGAATCACAATACATGTATGTAGTCATGTATAGTTGGTGGGTGTTAAGGGAATTAAGAATGTTTTAAACTATTTGCAAAATTTACTTCTTAATCTATTTTTATAAAATGAAATAGTAATTTTTAAATATTGATTTTTGTTGAAATAGATTATATAGAATAAAAAGTGAATATAATTCCAGTCATCATCATGTCTGGTGTTGAATAAAAGTGGTAAACAAGAACTTTACAACATCAGGGGATGGTATGCTTTTATGACTCAATTTTGCACTCTAGCCATTTACATGTATTATCCATACCAATGTGTAATTAAATTGAAATTGAAAATAAAATTAAACAAAATAAAACATAAGGATGAAAATAAAATGAAATTTGAAACCTAGCATTTACAATGACATCTTAAAGTCTTGAAAGTAATTATTGTTATAGATGTTTTATGAAGATTTTAAAATAATTTTGAAAATTATTGAAGAGGAGACAAAGGAATGGTAACTCTACCATGGTCATCAATATATCTATGCTAAATTATAAAGATAATATTTCCCCTGTAAAATATGTAGGTTTACGAAATTATCATTACAATGCAAATAAAATTATATGACAAAATTAGCATATCTTAAATTTCTAAGATCAAAGCAAAACTATTAGCACAGTGCAGAAATGATACTGTGATATTGAAGTTGATATGGAATATTAAGAATCTTTATAATTAAGATACCGTGATAATGACTCACAGAGACAAGCAGATGCATATTAAAAGAAAGTGACTACCAAAATGAAAACAGAGCTACTGCACACATCTTGGAAGAACTATACAGTAAGGAAAGATAGAATAATGTAGAAGGTCTGATCTTTACTACAAAGGAAGGGAAAACACAGGGTAACTTATTCAGGTGGGGACATTAATAAAGATCCAGTCCAGGGAACTATGATAATCAGAATCTTCCAACTTTCAACTGATTATAATTTGGAAAATCTGTAAAAGAAAAAATGGATAAGCCTCTCACAGGCTGTCTCATTTGATTGTGAAATATAGTGGAGATGGAATCAATACAAGTGCTATGGATGCAGAGAAACATAGTAATATAACTCCCCATTCATACTGAAGACACAAGTTACAAGATATGAAACTATAAGGGAAATTGGTCACTGATAAATTAATTTATACAATCCACTTAGTTATAACAGGCTCATTTCCCATGACTATCAGGTGACTAGAGGACAATCGAGGAAGGATAAGCATTATAAAGGAAATTGGGCATGAAAGAGGTGGTGTTTGATTGAGCTCATTGGACCATGTAAGACTCTTATCACTGGAAAGTTAATGGGTTGACTCAGCAGGAACCAAAGGACTGGCATGAAGCAGTAGTGGATTCCCTGAGCACCATGGTAAGAGATATTTACCAAGTAGAGGAGACTCTAGCCTTGCATGAAGTACGGTTCCTTAAGAAATAAAGCAATTATCGAGTGATTTGAAAAGGAAAATACAGATGTGAAGATGTCTGTCTTTGTCACTCAAAGCAAATGTGGCAAGACTAGTGCTGAGTCAGGGTTACTAAGTAAAGAAAAAAGTGTTGCAAAGTCAAATTTAGTGTTTGCGAGCTTCTGGCCATAAAGCTCAAGCAAAAACTTAAGAAATCTGTAAATGATAGTGATATATGTAAAAAAAAAAAAGCCTTTGCTCAATTCAGTGATGACCAGTTATGCCCAATGACTAACTTTGTATATTTTTCTTCTGTACAATGAAAATGGAATTTGTATAACTCAATCAGGTCCTACATTGCTTTCAGATGTGGCTAATTGAGAAACAATAGCATGACACAGTATATGCCAAGGAAATGTCAAGTCCAGGGAGCCATCTATGAGTATAATAGATGACATCATGGCCATCCACCTCCTTGTCCACAGACAATTCAGAACAACGAGCATCATTCCAGGCCACACTAAAAGTATTAGATGTGGAGGGATACATGGATACATGGCAGTCCTATTGCAGCAACTCAGGATCAAGAAGCAGAGAATAAATATAGAAGGTAGATGGAGAACTAATAAAGGTAGCATCTTCCATCCATGATGCTGACCTAACACACTGGCTTTTGGAAGGATCAATTGATACAAAGTATGCTAGTTGTTCATGGTGTACTGAACTTCACTAACACTTTTCTGAAGTAACACTTTCAACTACAGATGTCTCACATCAACTGGCATGGACTTGACTGGGTTGGGGCCTCACATACCATCTTTCTTTGCAAAAATATTCCATTTCATAGGTATATTATGCTAGCTTGTTAACTGTTTACAGATTAAAAAAAATATTGGAATGCCACGAGTGCACAACTAAAAGAGTGTGGATGGAAAATTAGTTCAGATTGGTTCAGAGACCAGCTACAACTGTGGAATCTTCACAACTTCAAAGGTGGGAAAGGCACAGATGACATCCAACAAGGTGACAAAACCACCTATGGGTAGGAACATTAATAAATGTTTAAGGGGTTTGAATAAATGTACCCTGTATGCATAGGAAACGATTCTATCAGAAGGAAAGCATTTATTAAGTAAAACTCCTGGGACAAGACTGGTCTACTTCCATAGGAGTTGGTGGTGGTGGAGGCTTCTGAGGCACTTAAATAATACAGGATGTTGCTACTTCTGCTGATTGCCCTAAGAAGTAAATTGTAAGACTGTATAGCTGAAAATATGATACAATTTTATTGAAAGACATGAAGAGATTGCACTCTGGCTAAGCTGTATAACTCACCCCTGCTGCCCAGCTTTGAAAGTGTCAGAACTAATTACTGCCTTGCTATTTTCATCAGCAGTCTGACTCACCTCTAGACCCTGACGACTACACCATCAACACGCCAGGTAAGATGCATCTGCTGGTGAAAGAGTAACATAACTATTAGGCATGTAGCAAGGAAATTTATGATTGAATTTAAGGTTGAAGTTCCGCTTCACAAGAGAGAATTCACATCTGGTACCCTAAGTATAAGGACTCAGGAATTATGCTGGCCTGCCCCTGCCACCTGGCAGAATGCACTCAGGCAGTACCCTGGTCAGCCAGGTGCAAAGGACCCCTTTCAAAGAAAGACCTCTGCCAACTTTTGCTCTTCCCACTCTCTTTCCTGCTGTTCCCCTGGGGAAGACAGGACTTTTCCTGTCTCTCTCTTGTCTGTCCTCTCTCTGTGTCTCTTTACCTCTTTTCTCTTTCCCCTCCCTTTCCTTTCTTATAAAGCTTCTCACTTCATCTGTCTGCCTGGCATGTTTGTCCCTCTGTCTCAGTCACCCTCGCCTGTCATGGAATCTTCGAAGGTCCCCCACACAAGCTCCCCCACGAGCTTTATCATAGCATTGGTGTTGTGACTCATCTTAGATTCCTCCTCCTGCAAAGTACTGGGACCTAAGAAATTTTTTCTTAAACTTACCCACGTCCTCTGCTCTACCAGCATCTTGTCAGGACCAATAGGTGCTAAAGTGTTCCATACATCCTGGAATGTGATGAAACAGTAAGCTACTCCAGGACATGGCAGCTTACCAGCTTTCTTAGGTCCCGCAAAGATGGTTGATGCCTCCCAGATCAGCAGGATGTAGTCCTGAGAACTCAAAACCCTTATTCCCTCACCTGCCATGCCTAACTCCTCACCTTTTTAATAATAAATAAAGGTAAGATGTTCACTCTCTGGCATTTGGATAAAGGTTTGTCTATCTTGTTGATTTTCTCGAAGAACCAACCCTTCCTTATATTGATTCTTTGTATTGTTCTCCTAGTTTCTACTTTATTGATTTCAGTCCTCAATTTGAATATTTCCTGGCATCTACTCCTCTGGGGCAGGAGTAGTTGTATTGACATATTTGTGTTCTAGAGCTCTACGGTGTGCTGTTAATTCTCTAGTGTGACTATTTTCTAATTTCTTCATGTGGGCACTTAGTGCTATGAACTTTCCTCTTAGCACAGCTTTAAAAGTATCCCATAAGTTTGGGTATGTTGTGTCCATATTCTCACTGAATTCTAGGAAATCTTTAATTTCTTTTTTATTTCTTCCTCAACCCAGGAATTGTGCAATTGGGTGTTATTCAATATCCACGAATATGTAGGTTTTCTGCAATTTGTATTGCTGTTGAATTCTAACTTTAAAGCATGGTTATCTGATAAGATACAGGGGGTTATTTTAACTTTTTGTACCTGTTGAGGTTTGCTATGTTGCTGAGCATGTGGCCGATTTTTGAGAAGGTTCCATGTGGCGCTGAGAAGAAAGTATACTCTTTTGTGTTTGTATGGAATGTTCTATAGATGTCTGTAAAATCCAATTGGGCCATGACTTCCATTACTTCCTATGTTTCTTTGTTAAGTTTCTGTCTGGTGTTCCTGTCCAGTGGTGAGAGTGGGGTATTGAAGTCTCCCACTGTAAGTGTGTATGGTTTTATGTGTGATTTGTGTGTTAGTAATGTTTCTTTTACGAACGTGGATGCCTTTGTATTGGGGGCATAAATGTTCAGAATTGAGTCTTTATCCTGATGGATTTCTCCTGTGAGGAGTAGGAAGTGGCCTCTCTTTTGATTGATTTTAGTTTAAAGTCCAGTTTGATGGATATTAGGATTGCTACCCCCCCCCCGCTTGTTTCTTGGGTCCATTTGATTGGAAAATCTTTTCCCAACCTTTAATTCTTAGGTACCATCTGTTTTTGAATTGGAGGTGTGTTTCCTGTATGCAGCAGGATAGATTCTGTCTTCTTATCCATTCTGCTAATCTGTGTCTTTTTATAGGAGAGTTAAGACCATTAATCTTGAGGGATGTTAATGACCATTGATTGTTCATTCCTGTTTGTTTTGATTTGGTGGTGGTGGTGAAATTATGTGTGGGATTCTATCTCTTTTTCCTTTTGGCTGTTGGTAAAGTGGGATTATCTATTGCCTATATTTTTCTGGTTGTAGTTCACTTCCTTGGGTTGCAGTTTTCCTTCCAGAACATTCTGTGGGGCTGGATTGGTGGAAAGTTATTATTTGAATCTGGTTTTGTCATGGAATATCTTGTTTACTCCATCTATATTGATTGAAAGCTTTGCTGGGTATAGTAGTCTGGGCTGGCATCCATGGTCTCTTAGTGTATGTAGAATATCTGTCCAGGACCTTCTGGCTTTCAGAGTTTCCATGGAAAAGTCAGGTGTAAATCTGATAGGTTTGCTTTTATATGTTACTTGTCCTTTATTCTTTGCTGCTCTTAATATTTTCCCATTATTCTGTATGTTTGGGGTTTTGATTGTTATGTGGCAAGGAGACCTTCTTTTTGGTCCAGTATATTTGGTGTTCTGTTGGATTCTTGTAATTTCATTGGCATGTCTTTCTTTAGGTTGGGAAAGTTTTCTCTTATGATTTTGTTGAATATGTTTTCTGTGCCTTTGAGTTGGATTTCTTCACCTTCTTCTATACCTATTATTCCTAGGTTTGGTCTTTTCACAGTATCCCATATTTCCTGGATAGTTTGTGTTAGAGATTTGTTGGACTTAATATTTTCTTTGGTTGATGAGTTTATTTCTTCTGCTGTATCTTCAACTCCTGAGATTTTCTCTTCTATCTCTTGTATTCTGTTGGTTATGCTTGCATCTGTAGTTCCTGATCATTTACCCAGCATTTCTATTTCCAGCATTCCCTCAGATTGTGCTTTCTTTATTGTCTCTATTTCAGTTTTTAAGTCTTGAACTGTTTCCTTGAAAGATTTGTTGATATCATGTATTTTTTGGTTTGTTATTTCTTTAAAGGAATTTCTCATATCCTCTTTGAGACCATCTATCATTTTCATGAAGATATTTTCAAGGTCATTCTCTTCTGCTTCATCTGCATTGTGATGTTCATGTCTTGCTGGTGTAGGATCCCTAGTCTCTGGTGGTTTCATGTTGGTTTTTCTATTGTTGAATGTGCTTTTATATTGTCTTCCTCCCATCCTTTCTTCCAGTGGGTGTAGCAGGAGACTATTCCTCTCCTGGTGGATACAGGACCAAGGCTCCCTTCTGGTAGATGCAAACAGTTCCAATACTCTGATATGTGTCCTCTTCTCGTGGATGGAGGCGAGACTTGTACTGGGGCCTTGGCAGTCTCTGGGTTTGTTGGATACCGCAGCAATGGGATCCCTTGAACAGCCCCCACCCCCCATCCCCACCCCGGCTTCAGATTCCCCGACCAGGTCAAGTAGCATATAAAGGCAGATCTATCAGAATCATACCTGACTTCTCAATGGAAACTCTGAAAACCAGAAGGTCCTGGATAGATGTCCTACAAACACTAAGGGAACATGGATGCCAACCCAGACTACTGTATCCAGCGAAGCTTTCAATTACTATAGATGGAGAAAACAGGATATTCCATGACAAAACCAGATTTAAACAATACATATCCACAAATCCACCAACTACAGAAAGTTATGGAGGGAAAACTCCAAGCCAACATAGATATCTACACTCAAAAAAACATAGGCAATAGATAATATAACTTTACCAAACACGAAAAGAAATAGGAGGGCAATATCCACACACAATGACATCACCAACAATAAATCTCAAAGAAACAAGAACCAACAATCAATGGACATTAATATCCCTCAATGTCAGTGGTCTTAACCTGCCTATAGAAAGATACAGGCTAACAGAATGGATATGAAGACAGAATCCATCCTTCTGCTGTATGCAAGAAACACACCTCAACTTCAGAGACAGGCTATACCTCAGAGTAAAGGGTTGGAAAAAGATTTTCCAATCAAATGGAGCCAAGAAACAAGCAGGTGTAGCAATCCTAATATCTAACAAATTAGACTTTAAAGTCAATCAAAAGAGATGAAGAAGGGCATTGTAAACCATCACAGGAACAGTTCATCAAGATGAAGTCTCAATCCTGAACATCTATGCCCCAAATACGAAGGCACCCACATTTGTAAAAGAAACATTACTAAAGCTCGAACCACACATAAAACCACATACACTTATAGTAGGAGATTTCAACACTCCCTTTTCACCACTAGACAGGACCATCAGACAGAAACTTGACAAAGAAACAAAGGATCTAACAGAAGTTATGACCCAATTGGGATTAACAGACATCTATAGAACATTCCATCCCTACACAAAAGAATATACCTTTTTCTCAGCGCCACATGGGACATTCTCTAAAACTGACCACATACTTGGCAACATAACAAACCTCCAAAGATACAAAAAAATTGAAATAACCCCCTGCATCTTATCCGACCACCACACTTTAAGATTATAATTCAATAGCAATACAATTGCAGAAAACCTACAAACTTGTGGAAATTGAATAACACCCAATTGCACCATTCCTGGGTTGAGGAAGAAATAAAAAAGAAATTAAAGACTTCCTAGAATTTAATGAGAATGTAGACACAACATACCCAAACTTATGGGACACTCTGAAAGCAGTGCTAAGAGGAAAGTTCATAGCACTAAGTGCCCACATGACGAAACTAGAGAATAGTCACACTAGAGAATTGACAGAACAACTGAAAGCTTTAGAACAAAAGGAAGCAAACTCACCACGGAGGAGTAGATGCCAGGAAACAAACTGAGGGCTGAATTAATAAAGTAGAAACTAGGAAAACATTACAAAGAATCAATGAAACAAAGAGTTGGTTCTTTGGGAAGATCAACAAGATAGACAAACCTCTATCCAAACTAATCAAAAGGCAGAGAGAGATCATGCTAATTAACAAAATCAGAAACGAAAAGGCGGATATAACAACAGACACTGTGGAAATCCAGAGAATCATTAGGTCATGCTTTGAAAACCTGTACTCCAAAAAATTCGAAAATCTAAAGGCAATGGACAATATTCTGGATAGATATCACTTACCAAAACTAAACCAAGACGTGGAAATGTATATTTTACAAGCTTGTCTGTCTCTCTGTCATCTCTCTGTCTCTCTTTCATCTCTCTCTGTCTCTCTGTCGCCTCTCTCTATCCCTCTGTCGTCTCTCTCTGTCTCCCTCTTTTGTCTGTCTCCTCTGCTGTCTCTCTCTGTCTCCCTCTGCCATCTCTCTGTCTGTCTCCCTCTGCCATCTCTCTCTCTTCCCTCTGCCATCTCTCTCTCTGTCTCCCTCTATGTCTCCCTCTGCCTTCTCTCTCTGTCTCTCTCTGCTGTCTCTCTCTCCCTCCCTCCCTCCCTCTGCCCTCTCTCCCTCCCTCCCTCCCTCTGCCATCTCTCTCTGTATCCCTCTCTATGTCTCCTTCTGCCTTCTCTCTCTGTGTGTCTCCCTCTGCTGTCTCTCTCCCTCCCTCCCTCCCTCTGCCATCTCTCTCCTTCCCTCCCTCCCTCCCTCCACCTTCTCTCTCTCCCTCCCTCTGTCTCTCCCTCTGCTGTCTCTCTCTGTGTCCTCTCTGTCCTCTCTGTGTAGTGTCTCTGTCTTCTCTATCCTCTCTCTGTGTCATGTCTCCCTCTTTCCTCTCTATCCTCTCTCTGTGTCCCCTCTATCCCCCCTCCTCTCTCTCTCTGTCCCCTCTCCTCTCTCTCTCTCTGTCCCCTCTAAACTCCCTCTTTGTCCTCTCTAAACTCTGTGTCCTCTCTATCCTCTCTCTCTGTCCTCTCTATCATCTCTGTCCTCTCTATCCTCTCTGTCCTCTCTATCCTCTGTGTCATCTCTCTCTATCCTCTCTATGTTCTCTCTCTCTCTCTTTCTCTCTCTCTCTCTCTCTCTCTTGTCTCTGTGTGCCTTTCTCATGTCTCTCTGTGTGTGTCTGTGTGTGTCTGTGTGTGCCTCTGTGTGTGTGTGCTTCTGTGTTCGTGTGTGTCACTGTGTGTGTGTGACTTTGTGTGTGTGTGTCGCTGTGTGTGTATGTGACTCTATGTATGTGACTGTGTGTATGTGACTCTGCGTGTGTGTGAGAGAGACTCTGTGTGTATGTCTCTCTCTCTCCGTGTGTGTGTGTGTGTGTGTGTGTGTGTGTGTGTGTGTGTGTGTGTCTGTGTCTGTGTGTCTGTGTGTGTCGGTCTCTCTCTGTGTCTTGGTCTCTCTGTGTCTCAGGCTCTCAGTGTCTCTCTCTCCACCTCTCAGACTCCCTCTCCATCTCTCTCTCTCTATCTCTCTATTTTTCTCTATCTATCTATCTCTCTCCCTGCCTCTGTCTCTCCATCTCTCCATCTCCATCTCTATGTCCCTGTCTCTCCCTCTGGCCATCTCTCCCTCTCCACATCTCTCCCTCTCGCTGCCTCTCACTCTCTGTCTTTCCCACTCTCTCTGTGTGTGTCTCTCTGTGTGTGTCTCTCTGTGTGTCTCTCTGTGTGTGTCTCTCTGTGTCTCTCTGTATGTCTGTCTCCCTCTGTCTCTCTCCCTCCAACTCTGTCTTCCTCTGTCTCTCCTTCTCCATCCCTCTCCTATCTGTCTCCAACTCTGTCTCCATCCCCCTCTCCATGTCTCTCTCTCTCTCCATGTCTCTCTCCCCTCTCTCTGTGTGTGTCTTTCTCCCCCTCTCTTTCTCTCTCCCCCTCTCTTGCTCTCTGTGTCTCTCTCCCACTCTCTCTCCCCCTCTCTCTTTCCCTCTCTCTCTCTCTCTCTGTCTCTCTCTCCCTCTCTCTGTGTGTGTCTCTCCCCCTCTCTGTGTGTTTCTCTCTCCCATCTCTCTGTGTGTCTCTCTCTCCCCTCTCTAGCTCTGTGTCTCTCTCCTCCCCTCTCTCTGTGTCTCTCTCTCCCTCTCTCTCTGCTCTCCTCTCCCTCTCTCTCTCCCCCTCTCTCTGTGTGTTTCTCTCCCCCCTCTGTGTGTCTCTCTCCCTCCTCTCTCTGTGTGTCTCTCTCCCCTCTTTCTCTGTGTCTCTCTCCCCCTCTCTCTGTCTCTCCCTCTGTCTGTGTGTGTCTCTCCCTCCCTCTCTTTGTCTCTCTCTGTGTGTGTCTCTTTCCCTCTGTCTGTTTGTGTCTCTCTCCATCTCTCTCTCTCCCTCCCCCTGCCATCTCTCCCTCCCTCCCTCTGCTATCTTTGTTGTGTCTTCTTTATCCTCTCTATCTGTGAGGTCTCTCTCTGTCCTCTCTATCCTCTCTCTGTGTGTCCATTCTATGCTCTCTTTCTGTCCTCTCTATCCTCTCTCTCTCTCTCTCTCTCTCTCTCTGTGTGTGTGTGTGTGTGTGTGTCCTCTCTATCCTCTCTCTCTCTCTCTCTCTCTCTCTGTGTGTGTGTGTGTGTCCTCTCTTTCCTCTCTCTCTCTCTCTCTCTCTCTCTCTCTCTCTCTCTCTCCCTCTCTCTCTAGGTCTCTGTGTGCCTCTCTTTCTGTGTGTGTCTCTCTGTGTGTGTGCCTCTGTGTGTGTGTGTGTGTGCCTCTCTCTCTCTGTGTCTCTGTGACTATGTGTGTTTCTGTGACTATGTGTGTGTTTATGTGACTATGTGTGTGTGTGATTCTATGTGTGTGTTGTGTGATTCTATGTGTGTTTGTATGTGTGACTCTGTGTGTGTGTGACTCTGTGTGTGTCTCTTTCTCTCTGTGTGTTTCTATCTCTCTCCCTCTCTCCATTTTCCTGTCTATGTCTCCCTCTTTCCCTCTCTCTCTCTCCCTCTCTCTCTGGTCTTTCTCCCTCTGTCTGTCTCTGTCTCTCTTTGTATCTGTCTGTTGTGTCTCTTTCTCTGTGTGTCACTGTCTCTGTGTGTCTCTGTCTCTCTGTGTGTATCTCTCTGTGTGTCTCTGTCTATCTCTGTCTGTGTCTCTCTCTGTGTGTCTCTCTCTGTGTACCTCTCTGTCTGTGGGTCTCTGTCTTTCTCTGTGTGTCTCTGTCTCTCTGTCTGTGTGTTTCTCTCTATGTGTCTCTGTCTGTGTGTCTCTGTCTCTCTCTGTCTGTGTGTCTCTGTGTGTGTGTCTCTCCATCTCTCCCTCTCTCCTTCTTCCTGGTCTCCCCCATCTATCTACCACTCCCTCTACCGCTCCCCCTTCCCCTCTCCCCCTCTCTCCCCCTTCCCCTCTCCCCCTCTCTCCCCCTTCCCTCTCCCCCTCTCTCCCCCTTCCCCTCTCCCCTTCTCTCCCTGCCCCCCCCAGTCTCCCCGCCTCTCCCCATCTCTCCCTCTCCCCACCTCTCCTCGTCTCTGGTCTCCCCATCTCTCCCTCTCTGTCTCTCCCTCTCTGTCTCTCCCTCTCCATCTCTGTCTCTCCCTCTCCCTCTCTCCCTCTCTCTCTCTCCATCTCTGTCTCTCCCTCTGTCTGTCTCTCTATTTCTGTTTGTGTGTGTCTGTCTCTTCATGTCTCTCTCCATCTCTCTCCATCTCTCTCCATCTC
This sequence comes from Cricetulus griseus, assembly GCF_003668045.3. NCBI lineage: Eukaryota > Metazoa > Chordata > Mammalia > Rodentia > Cricetidae > Cricetulus > Cricetulus griseus. The sequence continues at coordinate 22,806,641 of NC_048604.1, read as the reverse complement.
TCTGTCTCTCTGTGTCTCTCTCTTTCCGCCTCCCTCTCTCTCTTTCCATCTCTCTCTCTCAGTCTCTCTCCATCTCCCTCTCTCTCCATCTCTCTCTGTCTCAATCTCTCTCAGTCTCTCTCTGTCTCTGTCTCTCCATATCTCTCCATATCTCTCTGTCTCTCTGTCTCTCTGTGTGTGTCTCTCTGTGTTTCTCTCTGTCTCTGTTTCTCTCTGTGTGTCTCTGTTTCTTTCTATGTATCTCTCTCAGTGTCTCTGTCTCTCTCTCCTCCTGTCTCTCTGCCTGTCTCTTTCTGCCTCTCTGTCTCTGCCTCTCTGTCTGTCTGTCTCTCTCTGTCTCTGTCTTTCTCTGTGTGTGTGTCTCTCTCTGCCCCCCCCCCTCTCTCTCTCTCTCTCACACACACACACACACACACACACACACACACAAAGAGGAAGAGGTCATGGTCATAAAATTAAGAGTTGGAGGACAAGGAGGAGTTGCATTGGGAGAGTGTCACGTGGAAATGACACAAACACAGGACTCAGCCATAAAATTCTGAAAAAATAATAAATTACATGTTAAAAAAGAAAAAAACAAGTTCTGTAGTGACATGAATGTTATAGGGGTAGTCAATACCTTTTACATATGATGCAAAACCCATGCTACAGGAGAGAACTCAATCCTAGTACTGGAAAGACCAGAACTAAGTGGCTGGGGAGGCTATAGGCCTTAGGGGAGAACCTCCTACTATGATTTCACTAAATGTACATAATATCATACTGTCTTCTAAAACCTTTGTCAGACAATGTTCTTTCTGTAGTACAGGGTGGTTAATTAAAATACTCCATGCTATTTGAAATGCAGAAAATAGATAACTATAAAGTACTCAACCCCAAACAGGATAGCTCTGCTAACTTAGTTAGAAATGTTCAGAGAAACAATGCAGAAGAGAGGGTAGAATTACTAGAAAAGAGTTTGGGGGATACTATCACAGAACATTGTCTTCTGGACGTGCAAGACTTAGCTACTCTTGAACTCACCGGAGCCTCAGACCTATACAAGATCAACCTTCCAGCAAGGAGTGAGTGTCGGTTTTCTTCAGGGACATGGTTCCTGTTAGGTTGCCCATTTATAAATGGGCAGTACTAGGACTCAGTACATTTTAAAAATAAATTAGAAAAGGATGTGATATTTGGAGGTGCATTTGGAGGTGGGCCATGAAACAGATAGAGGGGGAGGGAGGAAAAACATTACTATATTGTATACAGGTATGAAATTCTAAGTGAATAACCAAAAATATAAAAAAAAGAAAAAGTATTCTTTGAATTTATTGTGTCTTCTTGCAACATTAGATATTATCCCACCCTGTCTGGATGACACAGATTCCTTCACCTTCTTTTCTCATTCTACTACATTCCATTTAGGACTCTTCTTCTCTTCAGAGCTTTCTTTTTGTATTTTCACTAATATGTGAAAAACTACATTTTATTTTTTCAATGACTTTAAAAATTGTGTGGTTTTATGTGCCACATGATGGGTGTGGAAGTCAGACAATAACTTACTTAGAAGAGTCACTTTTCTCTTTCCATCATGTGGCACTTCGGGATGGGCTCAGGTTATAAGTGTTGGCAGCAAGAATTTTTACTTTCCAAGACAACTGGTATGTCACAAAATACGTTTTTAATTTTATAACATATTCAAACTATAAGTCTATATTAATATTATGAGTCAATTAAAAATAAAGAATTTAAATAAAACAATAGACAACACCAGCTTGGTAAAAACTACATGGTTTCTTCAGCAAAAGGGTCTTACCATCAAGTTCTAGAAGATAACACTGAGCAACCAAAATGGCCTGTAGTGTTTCAGGGATCTATGAGACCTCTCTGGATACCAAATCCAAAAGAGAATACCCATTCCCAACACTGAATTTTTATTTGTTATTTTGTGGTTTCTAGTAGGGTCATGTTGCCTAATTATAGAGTAGCATCATTTAAAATTAATATAATATATATATATATATATATATATATATATATATATATCCTTTTATCTAATCTCAGGATCATTATGGAAGAAAGGGTAGATCTTAAGAGCCTGAAGTAGTGCATAACTACAAGGAAGCTTTTGTGAACACAGCAGAACTGTTGCACATATGAATTCACAGTGGTTTTGACAGTATTCACGAGACCTCTACAAACTCAAATCACACAGAATCCTACCATGGTGGGGAGTTGGAAAGGTTGTAAGAGACAGAAGATCAAGGATTCTGTTATGAGATTGTATCTCCTGGTAATAAAAGAAGCTATCCCCATAAAGTCTCACCAGCATGACTACCCAAACTTGAGCTGAACAAGACAATGCAAAGGACATGCTAATGTGGATGAAGAAAAGTACACTGGGCCTCAACATTACACAAAGAACTATAAATAACTGAGGAAGGCTGGGATCAGGAGAGATTCTTGCCAAGAGAAGAGCACACCTATTAGTTTTCCAGTGTCAAATAATCAGCTCTGACAGTATTATAAAAGTAACATTATATGGATAAGTAAGTTATATTTTGGAATAATATATATATGTACATATATTATATATATATTATATATATATATATATATATATATTTAGTGAAAAAAGAGGCCAAAAGTTTCAAAGAGAATGGAATTGGGTATATGGGAGGGTTTAGAGGGAGAAAAGAGAAGGGAGAGATGCTGTCATTATATTATATGTCAAAGGTTTTGCATATATATACACATATATATGTATATATATATATATATATGATATTAATCCGTAATCAAAGTATTAGCTAATACTGACTTTTCTCCTACTTTGAAAACATAGGTTGTCTCTGCAAATGCAAATGGCTAGTCCTTATCAAGTGTAACACCAAATACATCTGATGAAGAAACCTTCATTGAAAGGATATAGGTTATAATTCAGCATGGTGATATATGTGTATAATCCCAGCACTCTAGCACTTGGGATGTTAAGGAAGGAGTTTTGAAAACTCTATGTAAACTTTGGCTGGACAGAGATGTAATCTTTATTAGAAAAATGGAAGAAAATAAAGTAGACAAGAGGCCACACTAGCATCCAGATCTCCAGGCAAGCCCCCCAACTCATGTACCATCAACACTCAGGCAGTGCCTGCCCAACACACACAGAGAGTCACATACACACACAATTGCATTTTGAAGTAACAGAGCTGATGCAACCTCTCCAGAAAGCCATTCCAAGGTGGCAGCAACAGCAGTTGTCTGCATCATGGCTACACCAGCAACTGCAGCAGCAGTAGTGGCTGCAGCAACAGTGGTCACAATAGCAAGTGCAATCTCAAAATCTGTTTTTCTCGATAGAAGGTTGGGGAACCCTCGTGCTCTCATTCACCAACAATGGAATCACTCCTGGAACTGGCACCAACACCATGGAGTCTTTAGCTCCCCAGCAATAAGATCTGGAAGAACAATTGAGAGACCCTCCCTCTGGTGGTCCAATTTGTTGTTATCTTTGCCAGCCAAACTGGAGCATGCAGACCCACAGGCATCATTATTAGCAGTGCCTTTGCCAAGGTCCAGAAGATTTCTTGAGGCTAGACCTTCATCAACAGCAACAGGATGCACACAGTGCTCAGGAACCCAAACCGGGAATGGGGCATTCCTGGGAAAAATGCAGATCCCCTCAACCACACTAATACAGGGTCAGGGCCCCTCCAGATCTCCAATGAAAGCTCTTTCCATTTAACTTTCCCATAAGCCTGATGGTTACCCCACCAATGTCTACCTGCCATGGATCGATCTTGTTAATCATTAAAAAATTTAAAATATATAAAACAGTAGACAAATGTGTAAGGGGACTGGTGGTATACCCCCTTTTTGTTTTGATTAAATAATTTTTAAGTGTAGTGTGAGCTCTCTCAATAATAGCTTGGCCTTGTGGATTATAGGGAATATCAGTTTTATGAGAGATAAAAAAAATTCAGAACAAAAATTTTGAAATCCATCCCTAGTATAGGCAAGCAGGCCCATTGTCTGTTTTAATACATTTAGGAACATTCATATAAGCAAAGGCAGCCAAGAATGAGCCTTAACATCTTTAAGTTTTTCACCACTATGAGCAGAAACAAATATCATTCCTGAAAATGTATCAATGGAAACATGAACAAATTTTAATTTCCCAAAGGAATTTATATGGGTAACATCTATTTTCCAAACATCATTGGGTATCAAACCTCTGGCTTTTACCCCCACTGAAGGAGAATGAATAGGACTATTTGTCATTCCTTGAGGGAGGACCACCCAATGATATCTAGCCATGGGTTCCTTAAAATTAATAGAAGGCATACTAAGAGCAAAGCATTTGCAATCTTGTTTATAAAGAGGGATAGTAAAAAAGCAATCCTTAAGATCTATAACTATAAGAGACCAATCCTTAGGGATGGCAACAGGGGAGGGCAACCTGAGCTGGGTGGCACCCATGGGCTCCATGGTAGAGTTAATTGCTCTCAAGTCCTGCAAAAGTCTCCATTTACCTGATTTTTTCCTCATCACAAAAATGGGAGTATTCCAAGGGGAGGTGGAGGGAACAATGCGTCCTGCAGCTAGTTGTTCTTGAACCAAGGCATGGGCAGCCTCAATTTTTTCCATAGAGAGGGGCCACTGTTCAACCCACACTGGCTCATCAGATATCTAGGTAATGGAATAGGTGGAATAAGAGGCTGTACAATAGCAGCCCTTAGGATAAATTTGTATTTCCCAGACATATACGGTTTTCTGATAGTCCCACAACCTGACCCTCAGCATTAAGGCATGATGTGGGAACCTAACTATGCCTTCCAAGTCCATCTCCTGGTTTCCACTCCATTCTATTTATCATGCAGTCTACAGGACAAGCAGTCAAAACAGCACCCATACCCAGCAGCATATCATGACCCCAAAGATTAACAGGCAAATGGCTTAAAACAAAAGGTTGAAATGTCCCTTTATGACCCTCTTCATCCTAATGTCATATCCTAGTTCTTTTCCAAGGAACAGTAGAGGTTCCTATCCCATGAAGAACAGATGAAGATTGATCCAGTGGCCAGTTCTTTGGCCAATGTATCCTGGAAATAACAGAAGTATCTGCTCCTGAATCTAGGATACCCTTAATGGGTTTTCCTAGATACATATAACATCATTGTAGGTTGATCTTCGAAGGTAAAAGTCCAACAGACCAATTGGCCTGCAGAACCGAACCCTGCATTTGCTCGGGAAGGTCGGATGGTGGGATTATGAGTCCTATATTGGGGCATAAGGATAAGCTGAGCTATTCTTTCTCCTTCTAGAATGACCAAGACTCCCCTTTCTGCTGACACCATAATCTTTATCTCTCCTGTATAATCTGGAACTATAACCCCCCCAGTAAAATTCTAATGCCTCTCATACATGCACTACTTCTACCCAGAACTAGTCCTACATTATTTTTAAGAATTGGGCCCAAAACTCCCATGCCTAAGGCTTAGGGCACCATTTGAGGTGTCAGTACTGCTCTGGAGGTGGTGTACAGGTCCAAACCTGCGCTACCTGGTTTTCCCTTTGGGAGGTGTGTAACTTGTAAGGGTTGTTTTGTGGAATGAATCAAATGGGGTTGGTAACATTGTTCTTTGCTCCACACACTCTGGTTTGAGGGCTCCAGAGCCGGGCCCTTAGCCCCTTTCCTTGTTGAGAGACCGATGTCCATCTTCGATCTACAGTCATTGCCCCAATGCTAGCCCTTTTGGCACTTTGGGCAGAGACCTGGGACAAGCCTAGCTTTGTTCTTGGGGCATTCTTTTCTGAAATGGCCAGACTGACTGCATTCAAAACAACTTTTGTTATTTTATTAACTTTCTGTGTAGCAGCAGCTAAAATTTGTCCCAAAGCATGATTCCCATCAATATCCTTACAAATCCTAATAAAACCATTAAGAGACTTCTGGGGATGAGGTTGAAGAGCTTCCTTACAATAGTTATTAGCAATCTCAAAGGCTATTTGTTTTACAACAGGCATGGCAGTTTCTGAGCCAAAAAAAAAAAAAAAAGAAAGAAAGAAAACCTGCCTGCTAGCTGTAACAGGTGATCTACAAAATCTTGAAAAGGCTCAGAGGGTCCTAGTAGGACTTTGGTCAATTGTTCCCCTGAAGCCATGTAAGACAAAGCCTTCCAGGCCCTAAGTGCAGCAGTAGCAATTTGTGCATAAACAGACGGGTCATATGCTATTTGTGCTGGCAAGTTATCATAAGCGCCAGCTCCAGTAAGCATATCAACATTTCTTTGAGGAAAACTTCCTGTGCGTTCATTTTGGCCATAGTGATGCATGCCTCCTGAAATTCCCCTCACCATAACAAATAATCTCCTCCTTTAAGCGTTGCTCAAGCAAGCGGTTGCCAATCACTCGGGGTAAGATTAAGTGCTGAGAAGGACTCTATCATAGCTATTGTGAATGGAGCCAAAGGGCTATAACTGAGACAGCCTCTTTCAATTGTTTAAGCTCCTTAAAGGTAAGGGGTACAGGCTGCTCCATCAGCTGTCCTGGATTATTAGGGTCAGGGACATCTATAATGGGGAAACCCAAGGACCTCCCAAAAACTACCCCTCTGGGAGATGAAGCATTAGGATCAGGAACAGAGTAGTAAAATCCTCATAAGTGGGGGGCGGGGCGGAAGCAGGCACAGGGCAATAAGCAGGGGGTGCAGATGCAGGCAGGAGACAAGGTTTATTCTTTAAGTCTTAAATTTTTCCTTCATTCCCATCTCCCTTAACTGCTTTTGTAAATCTTTAATTTCCTCTTCCAATTCCTTTTCTTCCTCAAAATGATCCTCATCCTCATCCTCCTTATCACTGGACTCAGATCCCTTAGCAAGAGATTGACGAGAAATGTCACCTTGTGCGGTTGCAAAGGTTTTCTCTATCTCTGATATTTGTTCCTTAACCTCAACCTCGAAGTTGTTACTCAAGAGGGCATCCTTGACTAATCTCCATAAGAAACAGACTGACATAGGCACTCCACCTAGCCCTTCCTTCTGAAGTGTATTTTGTAAATCACTCTTTACTTGTTCCCAATCGGGATTGTTTAATCCCCCACTAGTCAAAAACCAGGGATTAGTCCTTTCTAACACCCCGATAAAACTGTGAACTGTCTTTGTTTTAATGTCTGTGCCTTGCTGTTTCAATAACTGAGTAAGTTGTTCTTGTAAAAGTAACGAGGAACTTGAAATCCCTATTCTGACAGTCACTTACCGATGGTAGTGCTACTTACTTTTGATTCAACACTGTCAACCCCAATGTGCTCCTCCTTGTCTTGTGGCCACAATCTTTAGGAGCAGTCCGGCAGGATGCCTCTGCTTTCTCAGATCTCAGTGGGACCTCCAATTTTCACCAGTGTCAGCACCCGTGACCAAAGAACCAGACCAGGCGAGATTCTGCAGATTAAGAAGGACACAACTCGGGTCATTCGGTAGAAGCAAATGCCATCGGTTTATTGCAGCCAGCAGTTTATATAAAAGAGGAAATGGGAAAAACATCACCCGCTAGCAGAACGCATTCCCATGCACTATCATAAACGAGGAAACCACAATCCCTGTTGAAGGCCAACAAAGCAAGAAGGAGATGGGCTCAAGGCATAATGTTTCAATAACAAGAAAGGTTCGTAACCAGATGTTAGTGGACGAGGCTTAGAAAAACAGGAAATACCTGTGGTTATGCTGGAAAACAACACACAGAAACCCTGTGGGGGCTGGGTCCCAACACTTATCTGAACCAATTAAAAGGCAGAGAGTAAATATCCAAATTGACAAAATCAGAAATGAAAGGGAGATATAACAACAGACATGAAGAAGTCCAGAGAATCATTAAGTCATACTTCAAAAATCTGTATTCCATAAAATTGGAAAATCTAAAAGAAAAGAACAAATTTCTCAGTAGATACAATCAAGATCAGATAAACAATTTAAATAGACTTATAACACCTAAGGAAACATAAAAAGTGATTGAAATCTTCCAACCAAAAGAAAATAAGCCCAGAATCAGACAGTTTGAACACAGGATTCTACCAGACATTCAAAAAAAGAGCTTATATCAATAATCCTCAAATTATCAAAAAAAAAGAAACAGAAGGAATATTACCAAATTCATTTTATGAGGCCACAGTCACCCTGATACTCCAGCCACATAAAGACTCAAAAAATAAAATGACAGACCAATACCAATCATGAACATTGATTCAAAACTTCTCAACAAAATACTGGCAAATAGAATCCAGAAACAAAAAAAGTAATCCACCACAATCATACATGCTTTGTCCCAAAGATGTGGGTATTGTTCAACATGCAAAAATCTGTCGATTTAATCCACCTTATAAACAAACTACAAGAAAAACAACCCATGCAATCATCTCATTAGATAATGAGATGCCTTTGACAAAAATCAAACATCCCTTCATGATAAAAGTCAGGGATAGATCAGGGATAGAAAGGAAGTGTCTAAACACACAAAAAAGGCAATACACAAGCCAATTGGAAACATCAAATTAAAGGGAGAGAAACTCAAAGCAATTCCACTAAAATCAGGATCAAGACAAGGCTGTCAACTTTCCATATCTATTCATTATAGTACTTGAAGTTCTAACAAGAACAATTAAAAAGAGAGATCAAGGGGATACAAATTGGAAAAGAAGTGACAGCTTCACTATTTGCAGGTGATATGATAGTACATATAAGCTACCCAAAAAATTCTATCAAAGATCTCCTACAACTGATAAACACCTTCAGCAAAGTGGTTAGATAGAAGATTAACAAAAAAAAAAAAACAACAACAACCAATAGCCCTCCTATATACAAAGGATAAATGTGCTGAAAAAGAAATGAGGGGAAAAAACATCCTACATAATAGCTACAAATATAAAACAATTTGGGATAACTCTAACGAAGCAAGTGAGAAAAGCTGTATGAGATAAGCTTCAAGTCTTTGAAGAAAGAAATTGAAGAAGATATGAGGATATGGAAAGATAATTTATAATAAAAATGGTCATCTAACCAAAAGCAATCTACAAATTCAATGTAATCTCCGTTGAAATTCCAACACAATTCTTTACAGACCTTGAGGAACAATACTCAACTTCATATGGAGAAAAATATACAGGATAGCTTAAACAATCCCGTACAATAAAAACTTCCAGAGCTATCACTATCACTGATTCCAAACTCTACTATAGAGCTTTATGAGTAAAGGCTGCATGGGCGTGGCATAAAAAGACATGTGTGTCAATGGAACTCATGAAACCAGTCATCAAAAAAAAACCCAAATTATTCAATTAAAATGGGGTACAGATCTAAATAAAATTCTCAATAGAAAAATCTCAAATGGCAAAGAAACACTTAAATGTTCAAAATCCTTAGCCATAATGGACACCAGAATCTCCCTGGAAAGGGGGGAATAGAATAGATTTCATAGGTTATCTGAGGACAAATGTGGATGGGAACATGAGGATTCAGGTGGAGCAGGAGAGTACTGAAAGAGACAAGTGGTAAAGGGGGCCACTGCAGGGTGAGTTTGAAACCTAGTTCAAGGAAACTCTCAAGAATCTCCAATGATGACACCAGCTAAGACTGCTAGAAATAGGGGATTTGTGGTCTTAATTGGCCATCTCCTGTAAAAAGTCAAGACACCCAGTGGAAAGTTTTGAACACTAACCCAGCCATAGAACCTTAGACATACAATTTGTCCTGCCTACAAGATGTGCTGGTGTAATGTTGGTGCAGAAATTGTGGGAATAGCAACCAATGACTGGTCCAGCCTATGCCATGACAGTGAGCCCATCCCTAACACTTCCTGGATCCCAGAAGTCAGAGGTTGGTGCCCAGAGACCTAGGATACAACTAAATATGATTGAAGAAATAAATAACAATGTAATGACGACACCTAATGGTATTCTGTTATACTCTGATTGATGACTACCTGATTTGTCATCAGAGAGGTTTTATTCAGCAACAGGTGGAAACTGATGCAAAACTTTAGGCAGGCCTTGGGGAATCCTGTCAAAGTGGAAAGGAAGGATTGTGTAGGAGTTAGAGGGAATAAGGGCTTCCCAAGAAAACCCAAAGAATCAACTAACTTGGCTTATAGAATATCACAGAGACTGACTGAATCTACAACCAGGAAGGCTGCTCGGGACTGATCTAGGCTCTATGCATATATGTGAAAGTTGTATAACTTGGTCTTCTTGTGGGACTCCTTACAGTGGGAGCAGGGGCTGTCTCTGACTCTTTTCATGGCTTTTAGGACCCTATTCCTCATACTGGGGTGCCTTGTCCAGTCTTAATATGAGGGAAGCTGCTTAGTCTTACTGCAATTTGATATGCCATGTTTTGTTGATATGCATTGAAGTCCTATTATTTTCTGAATAGAAATGGAGGAGTGAATGGGGGAGGGGCAAAAAGGGGGTATGAGGAGGGACTTAGAGGATAGGAGGGAGGGGAAACTTCGATCAGGATATAAAAAGAAAGAAAAGAATAAAGGAAGGAAGAAAACAAACACAGAAACAGACAGACAAAAACAGAAACAAAGATACACAAAAAAGAAACAGCGTAACCAAATTGAAATAGGAGAGTTCAGAGTTCAGAATTGTTTACTCCTAGAAAAAGAAAGAAAGTAGATATTATGAAAGTTCAGTAAAAATTATTCATTGGGAACAAAGCAAAAGAATAAAGAGAATAAAAATTAGAAAATATGGTACATATTTAAGCATATAAATGCATAATAAGAATATTACAGGGAAAGGAAAACAGCAAGGTAAAAATAAAGTGATGAAATCTCAGCTAAAGTGTTTCCAATTTTCCTAGACTACATTAATCTATACATTCAAAAAATCCAAGGGGTCCCAAAATAGAAATAAAAAAATTGTTAGAGCCTTACTCAGACATGTCATTATATTATAATGTCAAAACCTTTATAAAACATTGTGTACAATACATATTGGCTACAAAACATTTAAAGAGATGAAGGCATTGACTAATGATATTAAAGAAATTCAATGTAAAGAGAATACTGTGAATAATCAGACAAAAAAGATAAATTAGTTTAAGTGTAGAAATCTCAATGAAGACACAAACTACCCAAAATGAATCAGAATGAAATATAAATATACTTATAACAAATGAGATGTGTATGTTAGCAATCTCAAAAAAAATTAAAGAAAGTGTAGGGTTATCTGGCTTAACTGGTGAACATTAGCACATATTAATGAAGAAACAGTGGTAGTTTCATAAACACCTAAATTAATGGAATAGACTTGAAAATCCAGAAATTAAACCTTATGCTCATGAATAGCTGAATTTGAAATTTGGGTGCCAAGAGAATTCAATAGGAAAATTTTTATTTTCAACAAAATTGATAGGTCAATTGAATATCTACATGCAAAACTAAAATCAGTCTCCTACATTACATTTGTGCACAGACTGCAAAGATTAATTTTTCTGTTTTATTCATTCAAATATATCATGGAAAACCACAGTGACAAAATTGCAATGCCTCATAAAAATGTTTTGAGGAAATAAAATGCAAATGTGGCTTCTTTTCATGAGAAATTGCCTCAGACCTACTGGCTAATAAGGCTAAGTATTCTGGGTATAAAAGGAAAACAAACTAGTACTTTGGGACCCTGTTTCACAACAATGTGCTAAACTAAATAAAATAAAAAGTGACAGCAAGAAACAATATTGACATGGGTTAACTAAATGATCCCACATTTTAAAGATATTTACCAAAGATCAGCTGACACAGGTGATTGATTTGCCTAAGGAACATGCATTCCAAATTCACTAAAACTAGAAAAGAAGAATAAAATGTATATTGCTTAAAAAACAAAACATAAAACTTTTATTGGAATGTTTATAGTCTTATTCTTAATAACTAATTATAAAAGGAATCCAGAGTCTACCAACATATTAATGGTTAAACAAATTGGAGCATGTCCATACAAATAACCAGTTATTTGGTAATTAAAATATAGTAAAGCTTGCTGTGTAGATGAAATTTGAGACAGTACCCAAAGTGAAATAAGTCCAATAAAAAGGTCTGCATATTCATGACACTATATAAATGAAATGTCAAAATTGGGCAACTGAGATTGGCAATAGAACCAACAGAATTTATGAATGTTTGAGGAGAGATGTCTCAAACCTGATTTGAACATTATAAGGTATGCACCAAAACATCATATTATTTATTCCATTATTATGTATATTCCTATATTTTATACCAATTAAATATTAAGAAAAATAAAATAATGGGGAGAGAGAGAGTTCAGCAGTTACAAGCACTTCCCGATCCTCTAGAAGGCCAGGGTTTGGTCCCTAGTACCAATATTGTGGCTCAGTACCATCTGTAACTTCAGTTGCAGAGGATCTGATGCCCACTTTGGATCTCCTCCTGCACTGCAGGCCACTATGCACTGACAAACACAGAGGCAAAACACCAAAACATATAAAGTTTTAAAATTAAGATTAAGAAAAATATTTGATCACTTTCAAAATAGTATATCTGAACAGAATATTAATATTCTGTGAAGTCTTTGGACAGATAAGCTTGTCCTCTTATCAGACAAGCATCTTTTCTTTAAAAAGACCTCAGTATTTTATTTTTAGTAGTAAAACAATTGTTTACACTTCCATGTTTTCATAACCAAATCAGATATTATTTTGCAGCATTCCGTTTCTTTTTTTTTCTTGCTCTAACACAGTATTTGCCCTGAAGCATTAGCCAATCATGAGTCATATTGTTCCACATCTTAATAAAATCCAAGAATTTATAGGAGCCTCACAAAAGTCCTATCAATTGAAGCTTAAAAATGTTATACTATGCCTTACTGTTTTAAATCAAAATCTTAAAGACAATGTACAGGTTTTACAATGTTACTTTCAGGTACACCTTTGAAGCAAATCAAAATGAGAATTGCACCATTAGTCTGAAATTTGTAGGGTATTCATTGGAGGCAGATTCATGTTACCCTAGTGAGGTTTGATCAGGATTCACCATGGAAGATCTTGAAGAATTGCTTCAAACAGATTGGCCTGTACTCATATCTGTGATAGACTTCCTGATCTTTGATTGGTGGGAGAGTTCAGACCATGTGTGAGCAGCAGCATGTACCTAGACCAGAGATTTATAAGAAGGCTAGCTGAACATGAGCCACTGAACAAGCCAACTCGTAGCATTCCCTCATGATTTAGGGTTTAGTTCCTGCTTGAGTTTTTGCCCTGACTTTCTTTAATCATGGAACATGTCATGAAGTGTAAACCAAACAAATCCTTTCCTCCTGTAATTGATTTTCCGCATGGTGTTATAATTACAACAGAAGAACAAACTAGAACACATATTTAACAGTGTTTTTAGGCAAAAATAATGATAAAAGCATAAATGTTTATAAAACTAGTACTTAAATAAACCCATTAAACAATATTATATCTATACCCTGTTTGTTCACCTACATGCCAAACTTTTAGCAGACTATATTTTATGCAGTAATGGAGATGAATAGGAATGAAATTTGTTGTATAGAATACACATGGGAAAATATTTGAATGAAGCCCACTATTTTGTATAATTAATGTATGCTAATGATACCTAACTATGTGTCGCTAATAAAGCCAAAATCATTAGAAAAAAACTATCTAAAGGCAGCTTTTGTATCCTACTTATGGCTACACAGTTCATGAATAGTGGTGCTTTACTCTTACAATTGCCAGTTCAGCAATTGCTACAAGAAAATTAAATTTTAAAGAATCAAATTCAAATCTACTTAAAAAAATTCATCAGACATGCCAGTTTATCATTTCTGAAGACCTGTTGGCTTGATTTAAAAAAATCATTCAAAGCATTACATAATATGGTCATAAGTGCAAGAGTATAAAATCCTTCTCATGATAGAATTATATTATGACATCGACCTAGGAAACCCACATTAAAGCTTGGTAATGTTGAGGTCATGGAATCAGGAGTCTAGAAGATGACTCAATGGATAATAAAAAATTGTTCCTGGTCAACACCATCAATATTGTGAAAATACATTATTGAACATCTCGTGTAAAATAAGAAAAGGAATACAGCATTGTTAATTATGACAAATATTCTCTTAATCTACATGTCAGTTTTACAGTAAAATTTGACACAATAGAAGTGAAAAGTAGCCTTAATTTTTTATGTTCATACTGAATCCATCTAAATATCTGAATTACCATGAGGAAATTATGTCATATTAAAGTGTCTTATTAATAAGAAAATAGCCAAATAGTAACTTCTCCATATATCAACCCTTACCTTGTATGCATTCATATTATTAATAAGTTAGTATACCTAAGAAATGAGAAGTTTCTGACTCAATAGCAAAAAAGAAAATAAACAAAGAAAAGAATAACCTGATTTCCATGAGATGGCCTTGACATGTAGCTTAGTAGTGCAGGCTTGTCCAAGCTTCTGGGTCCCTTCCCAGTACTGGAAAATAATAATAAAACAAAAAATTTGATTATATATTTCCACAAATTTAAACAAGTGCCATTCAGTTATTTGAAAGGGTTCTCAAACTTACTATTAAAAGCAAGAAAGTCAAAGCCACATGAAGAATGAACGTATGCAATTTGCTGAAGAATAATTCAAAACAAATTATGGCATGCAAAGAAAGCCGAATATAGAGAGACAGATATAAAATGTTTTCTCTCATATGCAAAATCTATATTTAAATATATATAAAAATAGAAGTGGAGCTATGTGCAGATGAAAGAGGAGGACGTCGAAAAGGACAGGGGAGTGGGATAAAGCAGAGTACAATGAGAGGAAAGCCAAATATTGTGTCTTCTTGTATGTGAATTCAAGCTTCATTCTGATTATGTTCTTTGAACATGAGTGACTTTTGATTTGAAGAGAATACAGTATTCTGTTGGATGAAGAAATTTCAAGACAATAATATTTGGGCTGGAACAGAGAAATCAGTAGTAATTGTTAAAGAGATCAACAATGTTACTGAAAAGAAACCTGCTGACTGCACTAGAAAAACAGAAAAGGCATAAGGCAAAATCTCAGCTACCAAAGGCTCCAACAATAAATGCATAACTACCCTTGTAACTAGAATGGTGATTTAATTCTTGTGTGTACACTATGACCAGGCCTATGATTTAATAATAGGCATAATGCAAATTACCAATAATCTTCTAACACTAAAGTTATAAATTTAACAAAATCACTATAACAGCAAAAAACATACGGTAGCACTATAACTATGCCAATAGCATGCTAACTCTAATAATGATACCATAATATTATACTTATAACTTTTACTACTACAATACAACACTAAAACTATAAAACTAATAACTACAATAATAGCAGTACACTACACATCTGCCTTCAATTATAGCATGAGGGCCATCATGCTAGCATTTCAACCATAACACTTTAACCATAATTCTATCACTGTAAATATAATTCTAGTACTGAAATTATGATGAGAGCTGAAGAATTATAATACTAAATTCTAATATTTTAACTCAAACCATAACTCAAGAAATACAAATAAGGCTTTATAAATATATTACTGGATTACTATTAATGTCATTATAGAATAATTATAAATTTGATGGTGTCACTAAAATTATAGCTGAAAATAATTTTCTTACTAAAAATAAAGCCTTGATAAGATCATGATAGCACTAATACCATAATGACACTGATAACTATATTATAACTATTCCATTAGCACTATCAATATAATGCACTAAAAATAAAACTTAATATAACTATAGCACTATACTATAGCTATAGCATTGCATAATAAATTTTGCTCTACAATAACTAATTTCTGATAACTGAGATTATGAAATTGTGACTATTTTAGTCACTTTTCTATTACTGTGAAGAGACTCCATGACCAATGCAACTCTAATAAAGGAAAACATTTAATTGGGGTGACTTAACTTTCAGAAGTTTAATCTATTATAATGATGGCAGGGAGCACAGCAGGAGCATGAAAATACTCCTGACACCAGAGCAATAGCAGAGAGTTACAACCTGGTATATAGACAAAGAGAAAGACACTAGGCTTGTCTTGGGCTTTTGAAACCTTTCAGCCCATGCCCAGTGACATACTTCCTCCAATAAGCCACAACTTCTATTCCTTCTAATCCTCAAATAATGGCACTCCCTGAGGACTAAGCATTCAAATATATGTGTCTATGGGGGCCATTCTAATTCAAACTACAATAATGTCCCATAATTGAAAATATGACACCATAGCTATATTTTCACCCTATGAAAATATGTTACTATAACCAAAACTTACCTATATCTGCACCATTATAACATAGTTACTGATATACTAGTACTATCACTTAAAATTAAAACATAATTATCACTATAATGCTACTTTTACTTCTCTACTATATAATAACTATTACATAATGCAAATGACTACTAATATAACATTAATAAAATATTCATTGTTATGAAAACTACCATCGTGAATTTATTGCTAATATCAAAACCATAACTTCATATCAGTATAACTATTATTACTATATTATAATAGAAATATCATTACTATTACAATATATATATAATTCTCCCTGTATGTCCATGTGATTGTATATAACTCCATGCTTTTTAGGATATAATTTTCAATATAAAACTATCATTGCAACAAAAACTTAAAACTTTATTTTTTTAACTGTAACTATTATATTAATACTCTTAATGGAGAGTTATAATTATAGTTCATTATTTAGAGTTATAAAGTTATAGTGTGGTGGTATAGGTTAAAACTATCAGTATACATATAATTATAACAGCATCACTACATCTATGACATGTATTAGCATTATAACTCTAATATTAATATGAAGACTATAAGTATAATACTAGTATAGAAATGATATACTATCATTACAATAGCACTATAATAAAAACACATCTATAGCTGTAACGTATAAATCAACTGGCATTAGTGAAACTATGATTTAGTGTCCTAAGTATAATGATATTACTGTAACTGTAAATCTTTAATTATAACACTGTAACTATCACAATAATTTTGAAATTATGTCTAAAATGTGATACCACTATAAGTACCATCATATAGTTTAACACTAAGGCATAACACTGGCAGTATAACTAATACTATAATATAACTATGGCTTTAACAAAGTCACTACAATCCACTATCAATATTCCTTCAAGGGGGAGTCCTTCTGTGTATATGTTTGTGTTATTGGTTGATAAATAAAGCACTGTTGGCCAATAGGAAAGCAAGATGGGTGGGACTGGGAGAGAACGAGGATTCTGGGAAAGGTAGTAAAGAGGAGTCTCCATGTGATCAACAGGAAGACAGGACACACATGTCCAGTGTCCTCGATAAGTCTTTATAAAATATATAGATTAATGGTTATGGTTGATACTTAGGACAGAGCTAGCAAATAAGAAATCCTACTCATTGTCCAGCAGCAGTGTAAATAATATTAATCTCTGTGTGTTACTTTGGGGGTCATAATGTGGTGGCAGAACTCAGGCAGATGGCAGAAAGAGTTATCCTTACATATGGCATCCCACGTGGTTTTACAAACTTCCACATAAAAACTTCACAAAAGCTTACAAAGGGATTTTAGAAGCAAAAGAACAGAGACAAGCAAGGCTTCTTGGTAACAGCATTTTCTCGGGTGGTCTGTTTTTGTTAGAGACAAGCAGAGACTCAAGCAGCTCTCTTAGGGAAGGTTTCCTGACTCAGCATAAGCGGAAAAAAATGCAGGACTCTTTCAAGGGCCCTGCTAAACAATTGAATGGTGTGCAAGAGCAGCTGGCAGTGGCAGTGGCCACAACTCCAAGCCGGCAGCATGCTCCTTGATGACAGCATAGACCAAGGCAGTGGAGCACAGCTCTCAGTGCTGGCAGCATACCCCTACCATCTTGGAACAACAGCCGCTGGAACAGCCATGGCTTTAGTTTTAGCAATGTTGGTTAGCAGATAAAAGACCGTGTGGCCAGAAAAAGGTAAAGATTTACAGTAAAGACAGATTCAGATGAAGAAAAACCTCTAAAGGTTTACAGTGCATTTGAAAATATACATAAGCTTCTGAGAGAAAAAGAAACAGGATAAAGTGTTTTAAAAAATAAAATAAAGGAAGAAATAGGGTAGCTGGGTGTGGTGGCGCATGCCTTTAATCCCATCACTCAGGAGGCAGAGGCAGGCAGATCTCTATGATTTCCAGGCCAGCCTGGTGTACAGAGTGAGTTCAAGGACAGCCAAAGTTACACAGAGAAACCCTGTCTCATAAAAGGGGGAAAAAAAGTAAAAGAAAGAGTTGTGAAAATAAATAAATAAATAAATAAGCCAGATAAAGATTGAAAATACACAAGAGAATCTGGATACTACATGCTATATTGTTGTCTTTAAATTGTTTGATTGCCGAGGAAAGAGGTTTCTATATTTTATCATGATCCCAATGGTATGGACATCGCCCCATCCAGCAGGAAGCAGTTTGGAATGAATTATGCCCAAATTGACAAATATTGTTTATAAATGTCTGTTTTCATTTAAATGGGGTTTGTTATAAATGGTAATGATCACAGTCAATCTCTTTTTAAAGAAAAAAAGGGAATAGGATATAGAAATGAATACTTTGCATTGGTATGGATTTTCAATTATTGATACAACTTTAAGGTCAATTTTGTGATATGTATATTCATCTTCTTGTTTAGTTATTGTGTTTATATCAGTCTTTTAAAATGTAATGCATAATTAAATACAGATTGTATATAGTCAGGTATAATAGTAAAAACTTACAGATAGGTTAGTTAGGTTTTCTAGATATACAGAGATGTATTTGAGATGGATAGGTATTCTTCAAACCTTTCAAAGACCTACAGAAAAATGGAATTTAAATGGTTTAGGGTTTTTCATGACAGTGAGACACAACTGCTCCTGGCACACCAATTATGTCAGAAAGGAGGATGGGCATCAAAGAAAGTCAATATGGAGTTTGCCTTCAACATGGCAAGATTAGCCATTTGGGCAAGAATCTGCCCTTGCTTGGATTGCTTGATAAACTGGACATGCAGTACTCACAGGAAACTGACTGCTGAACTTGCAAAATAAAACAGTCCTGAATTTCTTGCTTCATGGAGAAGTCTGCCAGACACACTGTGGCTTATAGGCAGAAGATGGATGTCCCAAAGTTACAGAGGAACTTTGGGTAACTGTCCAGGTAGCGAGATGTCTCTGTCAGATCTAGAGTTTATATATTATCCTTCTGTTATCTTTGATGGAGTTGAAGACAGACTGTTATGGTTATAGTTTTCTTTAGTTATTATGAAAGATAAGCTACATATAAGACTTTAGACTCACAAAGATAGGATAGATGATAGAATATTTTCCTTAAATCTTGCTAAATGTTAATGAACTAAATATTGTAACTATAGTTCTTGCCTGATAACTCTTTCATTATATATTTTACTATATTAATGTTAAAACCCTTCTTTTTATTTAGAAAGAAAAGAGGAGATGATGGGGGAAGTCCTTCTGTGTATGTTTGTCTTATTTGTTGATAAATAAAGCACTGTTGGCCAATAGGAAAGCAAGATAGGTGGGGCTAGGATTTGAGGAGTATTCTGGGAAATGTAGTAAAGACTGGAGTAGCCATGTGATCCCCAGGTATACAGGATGCCTAAGGCCTGTGTGCTCGATAAGATACGTCTTTACAAAATATATAGATTAATGGTTGTGGTTGATACTTTGATAGTTAAGACAGAACTAGCATATAAGAAATCCTAGCCATTGGCCAGCAGCACTGTAATTAAGATAAGACTCTGTGTGCTATTTGGAGGCCCTAATGTGGCAGTGTGGAACTCAGGTGGCTGTTGGAAAGAGTTATCGCTACAATTCCTCTAATGCTATAACAATTTAAACTATAAATATATAAAAATAAATGTACCATTAAATCCATACACATTTGCCATCATAAATAAAAACACTATAACTAAAACAGGTATATAAATATAATAAAACTTTTTAATTTCCAAGTATAACATTACATCTATATGCAACTATATAGCAATAGTCATATAATTAGTATATGACAATAAGCAGTATTGTTACTATACCACAAACTTGTTGCATTAACCACCAGACAATATCAACAAAAAATTAATTTTCCTGTAACAAGACAATTACGCCATTATAATGATCAGTATAATACTATTGCTATAACATCATCAGTGAAAAACTGATACCATTACTAATTTAATCATATGTTATTATATCCTTATTATGGTTATAACTTTACTATTATACTTAAATATACAATATGATAACTCTATCAACATAGGTTTATAACTATAACAGTAGGATTATACCTTTTGGGAATAGATGAAATCTTTAACAATAGTTATTATTCCTTAACTAAAACAATGAAATTTAAACAACAACCATAACTCTTTACTGGTAACAGTGAGTTTGTAACTAAAACTCTATAACCATATACAAAATTATATCTTTATTACTGTAACAACTTAACTCTCACCATAACACTATAACTGTAGCAGTGTAACAATAATGCTACAATTATAACTGTAATATTCCTTCTATGTAAAGCCCAAGATTTCTATAACATCAGCGCTAGACTGCTACTACTATACTCATAACCTTAACACAATGTCAACACCACCACCATAATGGCAATTAAAACACTACAGCTATAATATAATCACCATAGCACTATATGCAAACTATATTAATAGTATTAAAACTATAATCTAACGTTTATCTGGAACTATAAAACTATAACTATGGCACAATACTGTAACTTTTATGCTATAATGATGATATAGCAATATGAAATAAATTTGAATCCATTAACTTATCATTGGTACAATCAAAATCCTAATTATTAGAATTAAAATGTAGCAATTACAAATGTATCAATAAATGTATAGTTATGATATGACTATAACTACAGAACTATGATTAAACTGGAGCACTATAAGTAAAATACTACAATAATAAATTTATTAATTTTACTGTTGTTTTGACAGTATTACTATACACTGTAAATATAACTAATAAGTCTTATTTCTACCAAGAAAAACTCAATAGCTGTAGGCATGGAACTGTAGCATCATAACTCTAGTACTGCATTTACAAATATTGATATATTTTTCTATTATCATATTAGTATTCTTTAGTAATTATAACAATATAATTAAGTATATTTAATAAGCACTTAATTACTAAGAGTCTGTAAGTTGAATGGTGTATCTCTAACCCTATTTTAATAGCACAAATATATCTCTGACTCTCTAACTCTAGTTCTGTAACTCTAACACTCTTAATAGTGTTACTCTAAGGTCTTTCTGTAGTGGTGTATCACTCTGTAATTCTCTCAATACTTTAATATCAAATTATAGCATTATGTAACACTTTGTATTATATGTATATACATACATGTAGCACAAAAAATAAAACCCCAGAGACAGATGTCAGGGTTCAAGCTGAAGATCAGAGAAGCAAAGCAGCCAGCCACTAGCTCTTAACCTCTACCAAGGCTGAATTGGAGATCCCATCTTCCCTGTGACTGGAAACTGAATCTCCCATGAGAGCCTTTGCTTCTTCCTTATATACCTCATCAATGCTGAGATTAAAGGCATGAGCTCTGTTAATTCTTTTAGACTGAATCATACTCTTTTAGTCCAGAGTGGTCTCAGAATCATGTAGTTCGATCTGTCTCTATCTTGAGTCCTGGGGGTTAAAGGTGTGTGCCATGCCACCACTGCCCAGCTTCTATGGGTGTGGCTACCCTTGCATTGTGATCCATTAGGCAAGCTTTATTAAATCATATGCAATACATCACCACAATACAAACATATATAGACTTATACATAGCTGTATCTGCACTCTTAACATTAGTTGAAACAATGATTGATGTCCATTAGACAAATGACTACCGAGTTTTGAAACACCTAGTATTTAAGTTAAAAATGTAAGGTATGATCATGCCAAATAGAATGATGGGAAATATTACTCAAACTTATTATAGCACATAGAGGAATTATGAAGAATAAATGGTATAGAAACACATGTTCAGTCACATGACAGAGAAAAGAATTTATTCAGGTGTGGCAGAGTAGATCTTTAATACCACCAGCATTTGGGAAATTGAAGCAGGAGGACCTTGAGTTTGAGAGGATGTGTGTGTGTGTGTGTGTGTGTGTGTGTGTGTGTGTGTGTGTGTGTGTGTGTGTGTGTTTCAAATTTTGGAACTACTTATCAAACTATATATGGATAAATTGGTATGAATTATTTCCCCTAAACTTCAGAAAAGAGAAACAAACAAAAAAATTACCAAGAGGGATTGAAGAAATGACCCAGGAGGTAAAATGATGCCTAGCATCCACATAAAAGCTACACCTTGAAACACATGACTGAAACTCAAAAGATGGGAATGGGCAAGTGGATCCCTGGGGCTCACTGGTTAGCTGTTTGGCCTGCAATAGCCAACTGATCTCAGTTCAGTGAGAAACACTGTCTTAAAAACGAATGTAGAGAGTAATAGAGGAAGATACATGTAGTTGGCCTCTGGCCTCCACTTATGCACAGCAGGTGACTGTACATGCACACACACAGATCTGCATACACACACACACACACACACACACACACACACACACACACACTTTTTTGTTATTTTTCTTAATTTATAGACTGGTAAAAACCACCATAACCTCATAATATCTTTATAGCAACATCATACATTTGTGTTTCTATTACTATTATTTTGTCAAATGTTCTTGCCAACAAACTGCCTTCTAAATATTAATATTTGGGACTAGAGAGGTAGCTCTGTGGTTTTAGCACATATTTCTCTGGCACAGAGCCTGAGTTTGGTTCTCAGCACCCACATAGAGCAGCTTACAACTGACTGTAGCTCTAGTTCCAGGTTATTTGCTGCCCCTTTTCTAGTCTCCAAGGTCAGTACATGCTCATAAACACACTGACATATACACACAATTAAAAATAATAAAAGTAAATTTTTAAATACTCACGTTTACCATCCATAGGTTATTGTGAAACATTTCATCAGAAATGTCTCTTGTAGTAGCAGGTACTGTTTAATGTAGAAACTCAAAACTAGCCAAAGTGCTGAAAATAATTAATAGTAATAGCTATATCATTCTCCCTAAGTCTCAGAGAAAATGATGTATACCCTGCAGAAGAAATGTAAGAGCCAGAAGAAGGAGAGGTGTGAAACACAATGGTATGTTCTGGACACGGCATAGTCATTATACTAGTGAACTCATTTTTTTTGTAATTATCTGCACAAGATTGGGCTATCATCAACATTTCATCACAGACAGGAGGGCTCTATGATGCCTCACCTCCAGGAGAGACTGTTGGCAGTTAATGGCTGTTGTAGGAGGGGTGTCATTTTCTTCACTGATAAAACACACTTGCTACAGTGAATAATCTCCTACCCATGCCCAGGCTCACAGAGAAAGCAGCAGTGAAATGGTTGGGGAACTCTTTGGGAGGAAAGGTGAGGAGTGAGGGAGGGGGCAGAGGGAGGGGGAATGAGAGGAGAAAATAATCAACTTCCATTATATAAATAGATTAAACTGTCAAAGAATAAAAAAATAAAATTTGGAAGATAGCATGTGAGAATATTATAATGAGTTTCATGAATATGTATTTGAATTGTGTTATTAGCAGCCACATCCACAAAAATAATTAAAGATCAAAACAGAATTGCCCCAAGATTACTTTTCCTGATCTAACTTCTGAGTACTTGCATTATATGCCGTGATACTAGGCTCTTGTGTATTATTTGGTTATAACTAAAATTGGGGTACTAAGTAAAGTTTATAAATTGACGTACATTAAACAACTTAGAAGAAAGGAATGAATTATTTACAAACTTTATATAACCACAAACTGAACCAAGATCAAGCCATGACATTAAGTTCACTAAAATCAAATGGAGAAAACAGTTTTTAATATAGAAGTCTCTGACACATTCAAACAATGGCATGCTTTTTGTTTTGTTTTTGTTGTTGCTTTTTGAGACAGGATTTTCTCTATGTGGCACTCGTTTTGTAAACCAGGCTGGCCTTGAACTCACAGAGATCTGTCGACATCTGCCTTCTGAGTGCTAGGATTAAAAGCATGTGCCACCACTGCCTGGTCAAACAATAGTATGAATTGAACACAGAATTTTACCAAAATAAATAATAAACAGCAAATATCCACAATTTTTCAGAAATTGGAAGAACAATGAATGATTCTTAACTCACTTGACGAATCTGGTATCATCCTTATTATGTCAAAATGAAAATTACTGTCCAGGAAATCTCTCAGGAATTCAGATATGAACTTCAACAAAATTGTAATGCCCTAAATTCAACAATTTTTTCAAGTACAAATGCTTGTCAGAGGGATCTTCAGAACCCCACAGACTTTTAGTGAAGTGAATTTCAGAGCTAGAGGAGTGAAGTCCCTAGTTTCTTGCCTGCTGTCTGTGAGAAGTCACTCAACTGTCAATCTGATCACAACTTTCTCACATGTCCCTCCTTAAGCTCTCTTACAAACTAGTTGCTCACTTTCATCAAATTCTTCAACAGAAAATATTTCTCATGATTAAAACTATTTTCATGCTCTGCATCATTCTCCTTATTGTGTTTTCCTGGACTTCAGTTTATTCCTACCCTTGTTAAATTCATTGGAGCAATTATTTCTGTTTTTGAATTCTTTCAGATGAACATGTTTATGATTGTTCTATTGTTCTTTGTCCTGTGTTTTGTTCTGACTAGAGAATATTGTGATGGGTTTAGTGATTCCCAAATATAGTGAATATTTGGACAAGTCTTGACTGAAAAAACTCTCAAAGCTCACTACAAAAGACACATAGCTTGTGATCAGACATATATTAAAAGAATGAAGTTTATAGAAAAAAATTTCTAACAAAAACAAAAGCACTTATAGGAATGCATGGTATCATTAGAAAAATCAATGCAAGTTTTCCAAAAAAATGAAAAGGAGGAATGCTCTCTATTTCCTTCTGTGAGACTAGCATTATTCTAATGGTAAAACAGTAATGATTACAATTAAAAATAAATTATACATCTCATGAACATAGAGACAAAATTCCTCAAAGAAACCTGAGGCAATCTAACCTCAAAGAACAAAAATGAGAGTAAAATTTACATTAGGAAACTGAGACTGATTGAACTTTTGAAAGTAAAAGCTCAACAACTAAAGGTGGCAGCCACCAAACCTAGTTACCTTAGTTGGATCACTTGGATTCACATGGTGGAAGGAGAAAATTAATTCCCATATGTTGTCCTCAGATTCCATATATGTGCACGCATACATGGCATGTGCATACTGTTACACAAAAATACATGCACTAATAAATAAATGTAATAAAAATAAATGAATGCAAGTTAATATAAAATGAGAGTTCTGATCATATTTGGAAATACAGAAAACTTGTTTTGATAAAAATTAAGATAATTCATGATGAAAAAAATATTTCTCAAAGAACAATGAGCAAGTGATTGCAATAGAGATGATGCTGACCTAAGTAAATTATGAACTAAGTGAAGTTTATAAGGGGAATCTGAACACTACACTCTAATAAGTATTTCAGATTAACTGTTCTAAAATCACTATGCATATACACTAGAATTAAACATATAAGTACATGAATTGAAGGACAGTTTTTCAATAGTATGAGAACTTAAAATTAAACTGGTAGAATAATGAAATAAATCAAGTGAAACAGGAAAAATCCGATATCCATATAAACTCATGTTTAACTATATAAATATAATGTTATACATACCCATGTGCATATTAACATGTATTTATGGATGCATGTTTGTACATTTAATTATACATTAATTTCTTTTCTACTTCTGACAACTGAAAGGAATTTAGAGCAATGATACCTCATGTATTTGAGATATGTTTCTATACTAGCTCTCCTTTTCACTCATAGTTAAGTATTTTTCATCAGACATTAAGTTGTCTGGTTAATACCTTAACTAGTTTTGTGAAACATGCCAAATCATTGAGAAAAAAACTTAGGACATAGATATGAGAAACCTGTAAGAAGTACAACCACTGATTTGTTAAATGTCTTGTTAGAAATGGTTCTGAGGGTTTTCCCCAAACATCCACATGATCCAAAGTAGCTCAGTCAGGCAAAAAGTTTTACTTCTGCAGGAAGGTGTGTAGCCATGTTAAATCAAGCACCCAGAAAGAGCCCAGAGAACTTTTTCTTCCTAATGCACAAAGGTGCTCTGCCTCACTCTGTGTGGTTAGAGCTGGGCCTCAACATTCTTACACAATTGGCTCATTTAAAGTGACAAAGTTGATGAGCAGCAAGGAATTTACACCAGTGAGTATAATCTTGAGCACATAGTTTGATTTCAGAAAGTTTTCTAATCTCAGTACTTCTCATCACATCTTCTTCTTAACTTCATATATGCTTTTAAAAATATATTTATTTATATATTATTTTTAATAAACTGAGTCCAATTAGTGCTATTAGTATGTACTTGGGTATGTGGTCATCCACTAGGGCATGGGAAATCTACTTGTAACCACACTCTTAAGGAAAACTGACTTCCTCCCCAACAGCCACCAACTGCCAGTAGCTCATCAACTATGGGTTGAGTATTGGATGCTCTTGCTGCTATCTTGTTACAATTTTAACTATCTTGAACTTCTAGACTGATTTGTGTTTGTAGGTAATCAGAGTTGCTATGAGCCACTGTGTAAAACAGTTATGTCATGTCTGGACAATATCATTTCAAAGCACTTCCCCCAATCCTCTGATTCTTACATTCATTCTGTCCCATGTTCTGAAATGTTCCTTGAGTTTGGTGGGGGGTGATATAGACATCTCATCTACAGCGGAGCACTCAGAGCCACTTGTTCTTAGTGCTTTTAGATGTTATGAGTCCCTGCCTTAACTGCTACTCTCTACAATGGAAAGCTTCTCTGCCCATGCTTGGGAACAACAGAAATTTATACATACAAACATAAATATGAAGAAGGCAGTTTGACAGTGGGACATTTTATTTTTTTAAAAAAGTAAGAACAGTACCAAATGGTTCTCTCTGTGTCCTATAACTCCATTAGCCATAATTTTGATCATGTTTTCAATAGCGGGCATGAATTCTCTCTTATGGATCAGGGCTCATATCCAATCAAGAAAGCAGTTAGGTACACCTATAAATAGTCATTCCATTATTGTACCAGTGGGCATATCTGGTTGGGTTGTCCAGTATTGAAATATGCATGGAACAGCACTGGATATGACCATTCGTGTCTTAACTGAACTTCATATTCCCTGTCACCCTCTACCTCCTCCAAGATAGCAATAATACTAGAAAAGCAGAGAATGCCTGGATCTTTCTCTTACTGTACCCTAATATTGCTCTTCTCTTTCTGCATTAAAGAGATGGGAATTTTTGAAAATGTGTTGCTTGGGATGTCTTCTAGAACTGAGTCATATTCTGCAAATATCATGCTAGCTTGTTGTATGGAGTGTGGGAATAGGCAGGAACTGATATCTTCCATGGAGACTTTGCTCTCTATTTCTCATGGCAGATTTAGCCTGTATCTGGCAGCATTGTTCAGCATTTCATTCCCATCTGCTTCATACAGTTGTGTTTGCTCCAGACAAATATTCAGAGCTAATCTTACCTAATATGTGACCCCTAACCCAGAGACAGTAAAAGGCTAAATTTCTGTCTCCATGAATTTGAATCATTTTGTCATTTTTTTACATATGACTGATTGCCATGCCATCTCTCTAATGGTACCTAACAACTTTCTTATGATCTTTTTAAAATTCTTTCTTTCTCCTTTCTTATTCTTCATTCATCTATTCATCCATACATTCATTCATTATTTCATTCATTTTATGCTGGGAACTGGACTGATGGCATTACACACATGAAGCAAGCATTCTATCAATAAACTACATGCCAGTCCTTCTTTTATGATTACAGTGTATGGTTAATAAAACTTAGAGTAAATAAAGACATTCAAGTGTGGAAATTAAAATAGTGAGCTTCATTTGTTTAATTCTTCTACTTCCTAAAGAATTTTTACTCCCTTTACTTCTGAGAGGGAAAAATAATGTTGGGCTCATTTTTAGATATAATGAATTAGTTTGCCTTGGCAAGTAGTACTTTATAGATTTTTGTCAAGGGAAGGAGGAGAGAGCAGGTGGCAAATTAGAGTCAAACAAAATACATTTCTATAAGTTTCAGCTCCATTCTCCATTTCAGCAATACAGCATTTAAATAGGGTCTTTCCAGAAGGTAGATGCATAAATGAGAATACAACTTCAGTGTTTAGAGAGGTTAGACTGTAGCAGATGGAACACAACAAACTAATTTCAGAAATGGTACTTTTAAAGTATTTATTTTAGTGTTCCAGGTATCTTAGAGACTCCCTGCCCCATTTGTTAGACAGCCTCTTCATGCAAAAGATGGCAACTTTTGTTGTACAGAATCTTTATTTTTGCTCAACAGTGTCCCATTTGTTAATTGTTGATCATAATTCCTGTACTACCAGAGTCCTGATCAGAAAGTCCTTTCCTGTACCTATAGGGTGAAGTATATTTCCTACATTTCTTCTATTAGATTAGGTGAGAGTGGGTCACCCACAATTATGATATTGAGTTGATGTTACACACATTTATGGTGTTGAGTTGATGTTACACACAATTATGAAGTTGAGTTGATATTAATCTGGTGTTTTATATCTACTAGTATGTCATTTATGAAGTTGCATGTGTATAAGTTTATAATTGTAACATTTTGTGGAATTTTTCTTTAATGAGCATTAAGTGACTTTATATCTTCTAATTAGTTTTGGTTTGAAGTCTATCTTGCAAATGTTAAAACAGATATGAACCTTATTTCTTGGTTCTAATGTTTTCAATACTCTTTACCACCCTTTGGCTATATGGGGTTGTCAATAATTGTGGGTGAAGTCTATTTTTTGAAAGTAGTCAAAAGATGGATGACTCTGTCCTTTTTGGCTAATTGGTTGTTTTGGGACAGGATCTCATTATGTAGCCCTGGCTGGCCTGCTATTTGAAGAAATCTACCTTCCTCTGCCTCTCTTGTACTGAGATTTAAAATGTGATTCACCAAACCCAGCAAAGTCTGTATCTTTTCACTGTGTAATTTGGTACATTAATATTGAAAGCTATTATTGAAATGTGTAAACTTTGTTGTTTTGTTGATTTTATGGTCCCCTTTTAATGAACTATTTTGACAGTTGCTTACTTATCCCCTATGACCCTTTATATCTATTTATATTTCTCTAACTGAATTTTCTGCCAATAGCTTCTATAGATATTACTGGTCACAA
This sequence comes from Cricetulus griseus, assembly GCF_003668045.3. Taxonomy (NCBI): domain Eukaryota; kingdom Metazoa; phylum Chordata; class Mammalia; order Rodentia; family Cricetidae; genus Cricetulus; species Cricetulus griseus. The sequence goes on along the minus strand of NC_048604.1, from coordinate 22,777,220 downwards.
ATTCCATTAAGCTTTTTTTTTTTAAATCATGGGAAGTTTTTTTTTTATGTGTCTCCTTCCATTTTAATAGATAGTTTTGTTGGGTATAGTAGTCAGGCTTAACTTTGTAGCCCTTCAGTATTTGGAATATATCATTTCATATCTTCTTGCTTTAAAAATTTCATCTTTAAATAGCCATTTTCTGTTGTGTGTTTGGGGATGGGGGTTATATTTTCCATTTACTGAAAAAAGATTTTTCATACAATATATTGTTTACAGCTACACCATCCCCCCAACACCTCCTTGTTCTTCCCCACCTCTCTCCCATCTGGATCCATACAATTTCTATCTCTCATTGGAAAATCAACACACATCTAAAGAAAAGATAATGTTGGAATAAGGGGGCAGCAAACAGAAGGAAAAGAACCAAGGAAAAAGCAATAAAAAGCACATATAGATGCAGAGACAGACACATTTGCACATAGGAATCCCATAAAAACATGAAACCAGAAGGCATAATATATATGAAAAGGATCTCTGAGGTTAAAACAAAACAAGCACTGACAAAGCATCAGGAGGCAAAGAACCTTTAAAGCTCTACAAATATCGTTGAATGTCTTAGACATCTACTAACGGGCATGGGGTCAGCCCCTAAGAGTTGTTTGTGTCCTCAGTGAGGCTCCATTGTAGAATATGAATTTTCATTTGTGAGTAGTTATAAATTGGAGATAGCTCCTAGGTTATAGGTGAGGGCTATATTTTTAATGTTTTAGCTATTACATACCTTATGAAGTTTATTTTCTAGTCTTCTGTAGGCTCCTTGTTCTTAGATGGTCATCTCTTTCATTAGAGTTGGGAAATTTTCTTCTATGATTTCATGGAAAATATTCTCTATGTCTTGACTTCTATGTTCTTTTTTATGCCCATAACTATATTGTTAGGTGTTTTCATGGTGCCCCCAATCTCTCCCATGTTGTATTCCTTGTGTATCAATTTCTCACCTGCTTTCACTGTATAATGTAATTCCTCTATTTTGTCTTTCAGCACTGACTCTGTTTTTCACATGATGTTTTCTGTCCATGAGTCTTTCCACAGAGATTTTTATTTAGCTTATTGAGTTTTCTATTTCAAGAATTAGTTCAGTTTGTTTTTACTGAACAATTCTGTAATATTTGTTACAGTTTTTATATTTCCACTTCCTCTTTTATTTAGAATTTCTAGTCTATCATCCATCTATTATTTATCTATCTATCTACCTTGTCTTCTTTGTGTTGCTTCAATATAGTTATTGTTAGGTCTCAAACCCTGGACAAATGGCTGAAGTGTCTATGTAACATTTCAAACTGTACCTATCATCAAGATTCTCCCAGCATCCCTTAGTTTCTACAGGGTCCTTCTAGCTGGAATATACCTTCCCTTTCCCTAAATTTCCACAGGTCAGGGTCTGGGCTGCTGTTCCCCTAGTTTTCACATCCTTATATAATCTAGCCACTTTGGTTACCCAGCCCTTTTGCACTGCCCTCTCCCCTCCTCCCTCTCCTCTCAATGCCCAGCTAAGAGTCATGCTGGACTTTCTCAGATGCCCCTTCTTCTGACTGTGCTCTCCCTTTTACCTACAATAAACTTTCTCCTCCTCCATCATACCCAGGAACAGTCATGTCTTTAGTTTTCATTTGTAATCATCATTCTTCTGAATTCTTTTGTAGAAGACCTTCAAGAGGTCAGTCTCATTAGATTTCATATCTGTGTATTGGTATATTTTTTGGAGGCAGGCCATAGTGTGTTGGGGGGGGATGCCTGCACTTGTGTGTGTGTGTGTGTGTGTGTGTGTGTGTGTGTGTGTGTGTGTGTGTGTGTGCATCTTTGTGTGCTTGTGTGAGTATCAGTATATGTCTGCATATGTGTCTGTGTGAGTATCTGTATGTGTCTCTATGTGTGTATGTGCATCTCTGTGTGTGTGTATATTTGTATCTGTGTGTGCCTGTGTGTGTGTTTCTGTGTGTCTATGTATAATTACACTACCTTTGCCTCTGTGCTAGGCCCTGCATATGTGAAGTAGTTTGCTAGCTTTGTCTTTCCTTATCCTCAAATCACCTTTCTACTTACAGTGCCAGCATATGAAATGGTCAGAAAGGGATGAAAAAACATTGTTTTATTTTGTGGAAGTTGTATTAAGAGTTGTAGTTTTGGTCTTCTGAGAGTCTACTATCTAAGGGTCAGCAAGATAGAGCAAATGCTATCTAATAGTTAGCAAGTCCTTTCCTCTGCTGCCTTCTAGTACAGCTCTTCAAGTTTAGTTGTTCTATCTTGCATAAGCTCTGTCCACACAAAGCTTAGGGACAGGAAATCTTGAGAAGCTGAGTGTAAAGTAATGAAACTAGAATATTCCGGGAAAGGAATTCCTGTAACATCAAGATTGGAGTGCTGGCAAGGGAAAGAGGAGTACCCTAGGAGCCCATTGGGCCCGATGGTGTGAAGAAGGGGAGTCCTAAAAAAGCTAGGTGTTCCTTGAGGCACTTGAAAGTGAAATCCTAAAGGAGCACTTCAGGCCTTTGGCACTGGACGGAATGAAATTAGCTTGTGGTTCACCGGACTGTATCCTAGAGCTGTCAAGCAATGCTATTGAAAAGGAAGAAGCAGATCTACTTACAGACTTGGAGAAAGGGGCTCTCAGAGCAGCCTGGCAGTTCTATGGAGGAGGAAAGAGCAGAAGACACAGTTAAAGGCACAAGGAATGGAATTCTCAGACAAACTAGATACTAGATATGGCTATGGAACAAGAAGGAGCAAGTGTAGGTGGTGACATAGAAAATGGGAATCACAAATGAGCTGGGGTGGGGATAGAGATATGAATAAGAAGGAGAGGACTCAGCAGAAAAACCTTCAAAGGGAAGATTTACTGAAGCCAAGCACTGCTGCTGGCCAGACAAACAGGAATCTCATCATAGCCGAGTAAGTCTGGCAGCACAGCAAAGGCAAGTCCCATAGGAGATGAGCAGATGGACCAGGTGGGCAGGGAAATGGAGTTTCAAAGGAGCCAAGTATTTTGGGGTGCAAACAAGAAGGCCTACCTATTGATGTGATGAAGAATAATCTTTCAGGAGCTAGGTGGGCCTGGTAGCACAGTAAAAAGAAGGCCCACATCAGCAGGGTTGGTCTGGTGGTATCTAGGAAATGGAATTAAACAGAGAATTATTAAAATAAATGTAAATGAGAATTTTTAATATTCAATATACTTAACCATTGGGAAATCCAGATTAAAACTTCTTTGAAATTTCATATTACCCTAGTCAGAATGGCTAGGATCAAAACAAGAACAACAAAAATATTGCTGGTGCAAATGTGTACAAGAAAAAGGGTACACTATTCATTATAGGTGGGATTGCATAATGTTTCAACCATTGTGGAAATCAGTGTGAAGATTCAAAAACATCCTAGAGCCTTCATCCAGTAGCTGATGGAAGCAGAAGCAGACACCCACAGTTAAACACTGAGCTGAACTCTGGAATCCAGTTGCAGAAAGGGAGGAGTAATGAACAAAGTGGTCAAGACCAGGCTGGTGAAACCCACAGAAACAGCTGACCTGAACAAGGGGGAGCTCATGGACCCCAGACGGATGAATGGAAAAACAGCATAGTACTGTTCCAGACCCCCTGAATGAGGACGTCATTTTGGAGGTCTGGACAATCTATGGGGCCATTGTTAGAGGATCAATATTTACCCCTAGCAAACAAATGGACTTTGGGAGCCCATTCCCCTTAGAGGGATACACTGGGGAGGGTCTAGGCCCTGCTCCAAATGATATGGCAGACTCTTAAGATCCCCCATGGAAGGCTTCACCCTCCCTGGGGAGCAGAAAGGGGTTGGGATATGGGGGTTGGTGGGGGGCAGGGGAGGAGGGGAGGTAGAGGGAACTGAGATTGACATGTAAAAAAAAGCTTGCTTCTAATTTAAATAAAAAAGAAAAAAACACAAAAAAACAAGAAATAAGTGATATAGCTGCACCATTACTAGGCATAATCTCCAAAGAATTCACCCAACTACAGAGATATTTTCCCATTCACATTCATTTATACTGTATTATCATTATGTGGGAAACGTGTCTTCACCAACCACACATCTGACAGAGGGCTGTTTCCAAAATATACATAGAACTCAAGAAAATAAATACCAAAAAGGGGGCTTCATTTTACAGCTTTATACAACACTGCCAACCTCAGCTACCAGCTTGAGACGAACATTGACCTCATTTAACCACAATATCATCACCATTTTTATTCAGTTGTTTTCAAGGAATGAAACACACCTTGTGCTCCTTTCACAATTGGGAAGCTTAGCTGAATCCTTCTTTCCATGAGATCTCTTTTCCCTTTATTCTGGCAGAGGGGAAGACCTCTCTAAAGCACAGCACTAAACTCACTGTCTCTTTTCACCTTGTCTGCAACATTAAGTTTCTTGGTGCTTGTTTTCTCTGTTAACTGTATATTTTGTATACTTTCTGCCCCGTTGCTTTTTTTCATTGTACACCTGCAGAAGAGGCATCAATAACAAACATGCTACAGATTAATTATTATGTTGTCTTTAAATTTCCTCTGATCAAGAACTTAGTTCATTTCTTTTTAATTTAGCTTCACATTATTTCTTAGGACATGGGCAAAATACATCCCAATTATTGGCAAAAATGTTACACAAATGGCCTCTATCCCAGTTGCTGTTAAAAATCCTTGCTCCTCTCTAAACCTTTTGAGCCAGGCCTTTGCATTCTGCATTACTCTCCACACTATAATCTTCCAGGATACTATTAGAATGGTCCACACTTTTCTAGTACAAAGTCACAAAACCATTCACATATCTGCAAAAACCAACACAGGCATGTTCTTCACAGAAAAAAAAACACATTTCATGTTGTCAAATTCTCTATTAGTTACTTTCCTGTTGGTTTGATTAAAATACCATGACCAGAAGCAACTTATAGAAGGGTTTATTTTGACTTAAGATTTCAGAGAGATAGAGAGTCTATAATAATGGGGATATATCGATTCAAGAAGGAGTTACAATGGCAGGGTCTTTACCACAAGCATGAAGCAGAAAAGCAAACTGGAAGAAGTAAGGTTTTCAACTTTCTAATCCTGCCTTCGTGAAATACTTTGTCTATCAAGGTCAAGCTTCTTAAACCTCCTGCAAAGAGAACCACTAACTGGGGACCTAGTATTCAAATCTCCCATATTATGGGAAGCGTTGTTCATTCAAACCACCATACATGATAGTACCACTGTTTTTGGTTAGCCTCTAGATCTTGATGGCATGATCCTCTTGCTGGAGATGGCACATACTTGAGACATAAGACATGGAAGAAATGAAGTTACTTCTGATTTTAAAGCTTTGTCCCTACTGACTAGCTTTCATAGTACTGGAAGGCGCTACTTATGACACTGGGAGAGAACAATTATCCAATGTCTTACCATCTGTGAACGCACAAGCTACAATAATTACTGGCCTGGCTACATATGCTCACTGGTACAATGTCACAAAGTATCAGGAGTATCCAGCCATTTCTCATTGGCTTGAAGGCCCACTGAAAAAGATGTAACTCATGCCTGCTACCTATAACTAGGTCCAAAATCCGTGGCTGACTAGATAATAGATCTTAAGTGAGAACCTAATACCACTACTCTGCTAGATGACTATAGTAATAAAAATTCTCTAAGTTCTAATTTTCATATTCATAGATTAAATGCATCCCTCAACCCTCATCAACTGATATTATTTTAGCATAGATGACAGTTAATACTAAGATCCACAAATAGTCAATATGCAGTGAACAGAGACAGAAGAATGCCCATATAGATATGGCCATATATAAATAGTCATAACATTCACTTTCCTACCAAGGATCATGCTATCAGAGAAGGGAATACAGAAAGTTTCTAAGAGCTAGAGGTAGTAGATGTGCATGCCTGTAGCAAACCAGTATTTTCTAGACATGACAGTCCAATTATACACATGAACTCACAGCAGCTGGGACTACATACACAAGATCTGCACAGGACAAAAGCCAGCTAAAAATCCCTATATTGATGGAGTAGTGGCCCATGAAATCCAATCACTAGCTGAAGAACTATTAGTAACAGATGGATGTTGGAGGATGTTGAGTTGATTTTCTTCAGAGTTGTGGCTCTTTAGAGGCAACTGGTGCTTTACAGATGGTCTTTCCCTGCACACACAGGCTTTAGCACTAAGTGCACACATAAAATTGGGAGGAAAGAATTGGGGTGGACATGACAGAGCAATCAGAAAGAAGAGAAAGTATAGTAAATTTGATAAAAATGGACGGTATTTATGCACAGTATTTTCAAACAACAATGACACTTGAAAAGGCGTTCTATTGTAACCACTGATCTAGATTTTTATACATTTTTTGAATTAAAATGTAATTGTATCATTTTCCCTTTCAATTTCCTCCCTCTAACCTGTTGGTTCTTAACATTCCTAATACTGAGACCAGTTCTTCATGTTGTGATGATCCCATCCTGTTACTTCGTAACTGTAATGAATTATAATGTAAATATCTGATATGCAAGATATTTGATAAGTGACCATTGTGAAAGGGCCTTTTGACCCTGAGGCCATCGTGACCCACAAATTGAGAAACACTGCTCAAACCCCTCCCTGTCCTCTTTGCTCCTTCTCAATTCATGGCTTCTTCAATCATTGTTGCATGCATGGATCTGTTTTTATTTCTGAATCTATATTACAGACCTTGCTTACTTTTATGGTTTGTTTTTAAAGAAAAATAGTATGATTTTAAATACTGTATGTTTACCCAAAAGCATAGAAATCAAAACACATCTGATTCTTTTACATCTGTAGAATGTAGACTTTAAATCACAGAACAAATAAAAGGCATTAGTTACTTTATAATATTACTTTATTTATATTTTATAATATTTATAATATTTATAAATATTACTTTATAATTTTACTTTATCCAAACAGTGATTTACTCTTAATTCAGGCATTAGGATAACTAAAATGAAAGTGTAACTTTTTTATAACTAACTTTGATTGTTATAATGAACACTACTGACCTCAGATTCCAGGAAGATTCTCAATTCCCACCAGATAGAACTGGAAGGACCAACACACTTGAGAATGTCAACTCTATTAACATCATAAATAAGCAAAATGAGGGCTTAGATTTTACTCTCATGTAATTCAAATTTTAGCATAATGCAGTATCTATTTTTTAAACTCTTGGTTAAGAACACTAACTTTCTGACTTCAGCATGTTTTTTCTTTAATGTTTAATATTTTCCCAATTTATTTTCAAATCTGTATATTGATCTGTGCTTTAAATCATGTATATTTACTTATGACTAGAACAGTGAATCAACCTTTCAATTGCCATGATTTGCTCAGGTTGTAAGACTCCAGAATGGCTAAGAAGTTACATAGCTCAATGAATAATGAACCATGGTAACATATGAAGTTAAGTAAATTTCCCTGAAGTGGAGTCATAAGATTCCATTAAAACATCACAAAACCATTATATAATATTGCCTTTTCAATGATAATGTATGCCATGGTAACAATGACTTATGGGTAAATCAAACAGAAGAGGTCTCATAAGATCACTAATGGAACCATTATGGAGGTAGCTCCAAATTTTGTCATGTGAGACATTGTTTCTTTCAAATTATCAATGGCCTACAGTAAAAAAGAACATTAAGGTATCAAATTACATGAAAAGAAAAGCTAAACAATGCTTTTTCTGTCTAGAATATTAAATCAGGAGTATTATTACTGTGATGATACCTTTTATTGAGTTGCACTTACATGTACTACAAAGTGCTTTTATCTATTTCCAGCTTCCTTATAACAACTTCATAAGTAGCCCAATATAGATTTATCATATAATCAATAAGAACTTAATGAGTATTTGCTGTGCATCCAACTTTGTGCTAGGTAATCTCAGTGTTATAAAGAAATACAAATATAACTCAACCTCCATAGTATTAGGAGACAGCCATTTATGTGATGCTTTGTAACTAGGAGTACATTGTAATTTACACCTGTGTCTAACCATTAGGGACCACTTTTGCTTCTGGACTGTAGGATAGAAGCATCTTTCCGGAAACTTTATAACTGTTATCAGAAAGGCAAAACTTTATGTTTACCCTCTGAAACTCCCTGGTATAGACATAAGAAGTACAATGATGTAATATAAGTTAACAGGACAAAATTCAATGACAGTTTTACTTGAAATAAAAGCCCACGTAAGGAAATTAAGACCTAAAGAGATGGCAAGACTCAACTGGTTTTTATATCAAGTTGAATAATGAGAAGAAATTGTGTGAAGTTAAATTATGTGAGAAGAAGATAAGACTTATTTTAACAGGGACTGTTTGTGTGGAATCTCACAGCTACGAAGCCCTGCTGAAGAATGTCTCATTTCTGCTGGCACAGAGAGAACATCTTTCACATGGGACTTTTTATCTCCTGTTTTCAGGAATCAAAGGGGAGATTAGAATGACCTTGCATCTGCTGTTTTTCAAGTGTCTTTAGCTCAAAACAATCTTCATACCAAGTGGCATATTTGGAGGTGTCATATTCTGCCACCTAACACTCTATAATTTAGGATAAAATCATAATTATAATTTTAGAGTAATTCAACATATTTATACACACAAACACCTGGTAATTACGTAAAAGTGGCATAAAATGGAAGAAACTATGCTGGTTCAATGTAAGCTTATTATAAGTGTTTTCTTCTAAAAGGAAGCATACTTACCTGAAAGTATATTCAAATTTATTTAATTGTAATGCAGCATGCATAGATTCTGTAGCTAAATATATTCATGATTTAGTATTAAAGAAATTTATGACAGTGTTTATTAGCAAAACCCTTCTATCTCATGATTCTCAGATACATTAACTTTTTTAAATATCAATTTTAGTGTAAGAAACAAATGACAGTGGTTCTTTCACTGAGTCACTGAAAATGAGCAGAATGTCAGTTAAGTGATAAATAAATTAAGGTGAAAGAGTATCTTGCATGTCTATCACAGTAATCTCATGACACAAACAGTACATTTTATGTCACATTAAAATAACCAGTGAAATTTAGAGATATTATGCACATTGCAACATACATATAACTGTAGTTAAAAAAGAAGAATGATTTACTTCTAAAATTTCAGAAACAATAATGTTTTTTAACTATAGTAATTGTTAACAGGATATATTTTTTTCTATATTAATGTATTCTATACATTCTCTTTAGTGTTTCCTACTATCTTCAAGGCAATATAAGAGTCTTGGAATTGTATCGTTTTAATGCCAACATCATTTTTGCAGCAATTGCAATAGGCTGTAACTGACTTAAATATGCCTATGGCCCACTTGTCACACTGCTCCTCTGATTGGTTACATGATTGTTAATTTTCATAACACTGTCTGCGGTAATTGATTTATAGAATGCTAGCCACATGATCAATATGATCATAGTTGCCGTAAAATAGAATTCTCTGAACACCCCAAAACTATGTTTATAAAGCTACATTATCTCATAGTTTGTTCTGTCTCATGTTCACTACCTCAGAGAGCCAATAGGAATGTCCATGCCACGTGAAAAAGTCCTCATTGCAATTTTGACTAACTTGTTTCATGAAAACGTTCAAACTTCTTAGTAATAAAACAGTGTTAAGGGGAAAGTGAAACCGAGTATACTCAAAGAGAAACTATAATAAATATAGCTTTTCCATTTGAGCAAAAGATAAATTTGGAAGATCCACTAGGAACAGTAGATTGGTAATAGTATAAAGGGGGTAGAATAAGAAAAAGGAATGAGAAACAGGGAGCCGAGGGAGGGCACAATGACGCTTTATCTTTACATCTGAATCCTAGAACCACATTAATATTGTTCATACTTTTCATATGATAAACATATATAGTAATTAGAACCAATCGGGCCTATAGGACATGGTGAAAAATGGAAATTGAATGCTGATAAATTAACTTACTGTAAAAATTCACACTGAAGGTATTTGTATAGAAAACAAATGATATTTTATTGTTTCTCATTGCTGCTATAAGTAGAAAAAGATATTAAGATGAAGTATAATATTGATTAAAATCAGGATTATGGCCATGCAAGCAAAAACATACATACTCACACATACGCACACATATAAATGCACAGATACACACACACACACACACACACACATATGTACAATATACATTTATACATAGGTGAGACCAAATATAGATACAATTTCATTTATATTTTATTATGTATGCACATATGTAAGCATATATTTATATACACACATAAATACGCACATATTTTTTCTAGTTTCATTCACTGAGAGAACTTAGATGTTATTATATGTCCACAACAATATGTTTGTTTAGAATGTAGATTTTTGTCTCTATGTCATGACTTCTAGGAAAAGTGGTGGCTGATCTAGGCTAGGGTCAGGGAAAACACAAGATGATACACAAATATCTAGTTTCTAGGAAGCAAGGAACTGCTAAAACCTGTAGCCTATTAAAAATATAAGAGAGAATTTTGATGTGGAAACAGAATATACATGTCTTTCTACTTCTACTAAATAAAAGTATGATTACAGTAAAAAAAATCACAATCATGAAATGTAGAAATAAAAAAGTTAGATAGGGTAAAGCTCTGAGGAATGAAGAAACATATACCACCATTATATCTTAGCAGTCCTGACCAAAGAGATTGTGATACCCACCATAGCAAAAGAATACCACTTAGTCAGTTGGATCACTGTTCCATGGGATTGAATAGGTATTTCAGATAACTAAAGACACAGAGCACAAACAGGAGGAATCAATTACTCATGAATAGGGAATAAGAGGTTAGAAGTACCACTTTTCTTGGTGGTGTGAGCCCACTCTCGAGTGTCTTGGTGCATAAGCCAAATAGGTGGCTCTGGCATTCTTGTCATGAGGGAACCTGCCATAACAAGTAGCCTGCCTGGAAAAACTTGTCTTTCTGCCTGTCCAGGGTTCCTATTATCTTACAAAGATACCAGAAAGCTCAGATGCTTTAAACATCAAGATTCTACCAATAATTCTCCAAAACTCTCATCTAAACACTGTTATTTGGTGCTTAGCTACATCCTGGTTGGATTTTAGGACCACTCCACAGGATGAAATTTATGTCTGGTTCTAAAAACTTAGTCAAAAGACCATGGCCTTTGGTGGACACAATAGGGGCAATCCAATTTGTTTGATGAAGAAGCATATTGTCAAATTGCCTTCTGAATATTTATGTTCATGTTCATAGACCTTGGCTGATACCAGCTTTGATTGGAGAAGTTTCTTTTGCTATGAGCAGAAGGCAATGTTGTTAAAGTACTGAGGGCAAGTAAGGATGAATGTTCAACCCTAAAGGGGAGATCTTTGGAATCTAGCACTCTCCTACTGCCACCACCTACATACCCTATCAAGGTTCAGGGAAACTCACAGCTCCTGGGAGAAGACAATTATTGTTTCATTCAAGATGGTCACTGATGAATTGCCCGTGCTCCAGTGGCTGGCCCAATATGCATGCACATATGAGTAGTACTAATTAGATTTAAGGGGTTATTGTCAGAAGGAAAGAGGACATGAATTTGGAAGGTGAATATGTTGGGGAGAGATATGAGACATGATGTGGGGAAGAAATGGGGGGCATGATCATAATTCATTATCTACAGGAATGAAATTTTTCAAGAAGATTTTTAAGTACACAAACCTAGAACTATACATCATCAGCACAGTTCTGAGAAGTCCTTTCCTCAGCGAAAAATGCTTATCGAGTGTTTCTAAGCAAATACTTGGCCAACAAAATACTATTGTTCCCTGCAGGGTGAAGAATCCTTTACCCTTCTAAGAAATACAAAAAAAGGCCTATGTGACACTGGCAGAGGATCAGGTTCAAGCAATTTCCTGGTCTGAGAAGTACTATTAAATCTGTGAGAAAAAACATCTTTAAGCCATTTTTAGATATTAGAACATATAAACTACACAAAGCATACAGAATTTGACAAAATAACCACCTTTTCTCTGTTCCCATAGAGTGAAGACTTTCTTCCTTGACCCAGAAGCACTTAAACTTAGGAAAAATCAATTTTTGCCATCTCAGGCTACACCAATAGAGATACAACAGAACAAGATAGAGAAAGAATAGCTACAAATGACTACAATTATTATGAAAATCAAATTCCCATTCAACTGCCAGTAAGATGACTCAGCATGTAAATGTGCTTATCATGACACCTGACAACCTAAGTTCAGTTCCCATGACCTACAATGGTGGAAGAAAAGAACATACTCTCAGAAGTTGTCTTTTGATACCCACACATGCTACATGGAACATGCCCACAAATACACACACACACACACACACACACACACACACACACACACACACACACACAAATAAATAAACACAATAATTAAAAATTAGAATGGAAACTACCACTCTTAAAGGTCCTTAACCACTATCTTAAGTCTTCACTGCCTGCTAAAACAGAACTTGAAATAAACCCTAGATCCTCCTAATAGCCAAACAATTTAGAACACAGTTTTGAAAATCACAAAGAATAACAAGAACCAGGAAATTTACAACATCAAAGAATAAAACAATAACAGTGAATACCCATAAAGCAGAGATGACTGAATTATTCAAGAAATATTTTAAAATTAGAAAAAAAATCCCACAAAGCCATTAAAAATTATTTTCAAAGAAATGAAAACATAGCAAATTTCAAGAAGAAAATAATAGGCATAAAAATAATCTAATGGAAATATTAAAACTGAAATGCTACAACTTGAATTTAAAATTCAATGAGTTATTTCAATAGCAGAAATAATTGAAGCTTTATGTGTTGTGGTTTGAATAAGAATGTCCCATAGACGCATATATTTGAATGCTTACTCAGTAATTAATGACCCTATTTGAGAAGGATTAGGAGGATTAGGAAGTATGGCCTTGTGGGAATGGGTGTGGTCTTATTGGAGGAAGTGTGTCACTGTGGGTGGGTTTTGAGTTTTAAAAAGCCCATGCCAGAGCCAGTATCTCACTCTCTACCTGTGTTTCTGGATATAGCTTTCATCTTCTTCTCCTGCACTACACTTATGGGGTGTCATGCTCCCTGCCATGAGGATACCAGATTAAGCCTCTGAAACTTTAATCAAAACCCCAATTAAATGCTTTCTTTTGTAAGAATTGCCTTGAACACAGTGTCTCTTCAAAGCAAAAGAACAGTGAGTAAGACAACCAACGTGTAGCAAACTGAAGAACAGAAGAAAAGACTACAGAATTTAAAATTTAAAAAAAAATAAACTGTAAAACCATAAATGACTAGATTTAATTAGCATGGAGTCTTTCATTGTCATGAAACAGGAACTGTGCATAAATATGTTGCAAAACACAGACAGGAAGCGACATAGCTAGGCAGAAACAGGATATAGGCAGGGATAAACAGGAAATTGCTCTCTTCTCTGTGGAGACACTTAGCAGCCATGTGAGTCACCAAAGGAGTTAGAGGTCCGGACCCTTCTCTGGTAAGATAAGCCACAGTCTCGTGGCAATACATAGATTGATAGAAATGGATTATAATTAAGACAGAGCTAGCTAATAAGAAGCTCAAGCCATTAGCCAACAGTATCATAATTAATAAAGCGATTGTGTGTTTATTTGGGGCTCCAGGGTGGCCAGACCCTGCCAGGTCAGAAAACTCATGCTTACAGATGATTACCCATGTAATGATGCAATATACTTTATTTACTTATACTTTACATTTAGAATGGGTTACCAGGATATAATCCCACTATATAATCAAGGCTCAACAACATTACATATATTTTTTTTCTGCTGTGAGATAGTGTCTTCTTTGACAGTGGAAACTTAGCCCATGAATTCACAACAATATTGCTGTCTAAGCATGGCCAGCAAATGATGATGCCAGTTGACATGCCAATATAGACATGGTAATTTTATTATTTTTTAAGACATGGTCTTATATATATAATATATATATATATATATATATATATATATATATTAAGCTGGCCTCCAAGTCACTGTGTATCCAAAGCAACTTTGGAATATTTGACCTCCCTCTTCTATTTCCCAAGTTCTGAGATTACAGGTATGTATCACCCAGTGACAAAAAAGAGAAAACATTCAAAGTATTCTATTTTTCATAATAAATTCAAATGTAACATCAATGAGGGAAAAATACAAGAAAATCCCCATATAATGAGAAATCACAGTATTTCATGAGTTAAAGGTTAACTATCAAAGAAATATATATATATTTAATATAGACTGCACATAAAACATATGACAAATGGAGAAAGTAGGGGTGAGAGGAAAAATATTTAGAATTGTAATTTATGACTATCCTCTAGATTGTTGTGTACCTTTTAGGCTGCTCCCTATTACCTAGCTTCTTTAGAGCTGTGGATTGTTATCCACAGTTGGATAACCATCTGGTTATCCTTTGCTTTACATTAAGACTACAAACTGTGTTTGTCTTTCTGAGTCCAGGTTACCTCACTCAGGATGTTATTTTCTAGTTCTATACATTTGCCTGCAAATTTCATGGGGTTATTGGTTTTTAAAGCTGAATAATAATCCATGGACCCTTGGCAATAAGACCAGAATCTAACCCTGGTTCATGAACTAGCTTGTTGGAGCCCATTCCCTATGGTGGAATGTCATGCACAGCTTTAATGCAGCAGGGAGGGGCATGGTCCTGCCTCAATTTAATGTGCCAGGCTTTGTTGACTACCCATGAGAGCCCTTACCTTTTGGGAGGAGTGGATGGGGTGTGGGTTGGGGAGGGGCAAGGGAGAGTGAGAAGAGGGTTGGTAGCAAGAACTATGTGTAAAATGAAATTTTAAAAAATAAAATAAAATTATTTATCAAGCCTGACAAAATTATTTAAATGGAGAACCAGAAGACACATAGGATCAATATCTGAACTAAAATGTATGATGTTACCACAAATCCTGTTATAATTGAAAGAACAATAAGTGAAGGCTAGCAACATCATTTAAAGGACAATAAGTGACTTCAATAAACCACATTATGTTCATAAATTCAATAAGACAAATGGACCAATTACTCCAAGATTACAAACTATCAAAATACAACCAAGATAAATAACATACTGCAGATACTTCTGTTAACATTAGTAAGTTTGAATTAATAACTATGTAAATCCTATTAATTATGTCAGAGATGTATAGAGTTTAAGTTGAGCATTATAACAATTAAAGAAAAACAAGCACTAATATTACATAAACACTTTTAGAAAAACCCACCTTCCTTTAAGATACCAATAGTAGCAGATATTTAGAGATTTTTAAGAAAGATAAAAGAACATGTTTAAATTGCATGCCAACATTTCTAAATGAAATCAATCTAATATGCTAACCAAAAGGTTAATAAAACATAGGTAAATAAAATTAATTATAGCAATGGACAAAATAATTATATACTACAAACATTGTATAATTCCAAGTATTTAATGCTGACAATCAATTAGGATAATAAAATACATCAATTTGCTACATAATTAAAATTTAATGATCTTTTAAAAAAACTCAGAAAAAGTATTTAACAAAATTTAAACCCACTTATTCATTTCAAGGTCTCAGCATTTCAGAAATACAGAGAGCTATTTCAATACAAGGATATACTATCTACAAAAATACCTAGACATGTATGTATCCTACTTAATGGTGAAGGACTGTGTGGTGGATTGAATGAGAATGTCCTTCATAGACTCATGTGTCTGAATGCTCGGTACCCAGCTAGTAGAACTACTCTGGATTAGGAGGTGTGGCCTTGTTGGAGGAATTATGTCACTGGGAGTGGGCTTCGATGTTTCAAAGCCCATGCCCTGCCTGGCTTAATTTTTCTCTCTTTTGCTTCCTCCCTCCCTCCCTCTCTCTCCCTCTTCTTCCCTCCCTGTCTCTCGGCCCTTTCTCTACGCCTCTCTCTCCCTCCCTCCCTCTCTCTTGTTCCCCCCCCCTTCCTGTCCCCCTTTCCCCCTTCCACACTGCCTTGAGATAAGGATGTGATCTCTCAGCTACTTACATAGCATCATGCTGGCCTGCCTGCTCCAGTGCTTCCTGATAACCCGTTAAAACTCTAAGCAAGCCCCCAATTAAAAACTTCCTTTTATAATACCTTCAGGCATAGAGTGTCTTCACAGCAATAAAACAGCAAGTAAAACAGCTTTTACAATGTTGCTATGAGCCAGGCATTGGTGGCACATGCCTTTAATCCCAGCACTTGGGAGGCAGAGGCAGGGGGATCTCTGTGAGTTCGAGGCAAGCCTGATTTCCAGAGCAAGTGCCAGGATAGGCTCCAAGGCTACACAGAGAAACCCTGTCTCCAAAAAACAAAACAAAACAAAAAACAGTGTTGCTATGATAGGCCTGATCATTTTATTTGTGGAGTAATAAGGAAATCTTTGGGGCTTCGGGCTAGAAAAGCAATTTAGCACTTAAGCAGGGTTTCATGGGCTGCCCCTGTAGAAATATGGAAGATAGTGCAGAGGGAAATTCAGACTGTGGGGGCCCTGCTCAACAGCTTTTAGAAGAGAGAAATATTATCTGCTGTCCTAGAGTCATTTTTCTTGATACTTGGGCAAAGGATCTGACTGCTTTTACCCCTTGTTCTAAACATCTGCCTGAGGATAAATTGGATGAATGTGTTTGGCAGAAGATATTTCAATACAGAGTAGTATGGACCATATCAGGCTCCATTAGTAATCATTCTTATACAGATCTACAATGGAAAGGAGAAAGCAGGACAAAGAGAAATACGAAATGTATGATTTGAGGAGAAAAAGCATCAGGAAATGAAAGGTTGGAGCCAAGCCCTGTGCTCAAGGAAATAAAAGATTTAAAAAGCCTGCCTCAGCTGGGCACACCTTTAATCCCAGCACTCGGGAGGCAGAGGCAGGAGGATCTCTGAGAGTTCGAGACCAGCCTGGTCTACAAGAGCTAGTTCTAGGACAGCCTCCAATGCAATACAGAGAAACCCTGTCTGGAAAACAACAACAACAAAAAAGCCTGTCTCACCCTCCCTGGGGAGCAGGAGGAGGATGGGATGGGGCATTGGGAGGGGGTAGGGGAGGAGGGGAGGGATAGAGAACTGGGATTGATATGTAAAATAAGATTGTTTCTAATTTAAATAAAAAGTCTAGAGAAAAAAAAAAAAGCTTGATGCCAAATGGAATAAAGAAAGTGGTATCCTAGGAGCCCAACCAGGTAAGCTTCCACCTAATGAAGAGGATGTAAAGGAAAATTTAAGCCACAAAGGGATCCTTCAACAATGGAAACGTTATGCAAATGTAATTCAAGGAGGAATCCAGCTTCCAACCCAAGCAAGCAGAAATTGACAGCTTTGGTCACCTGGTTCTGGTTAAGATTCAAGAAAGATACAGGAAAAGGATTATGGAAACTCCCCCCAAGATTAAGGGAAGCTGCCAACACCAGGCATGTGGCAAGGTAGTTTCTGTATGGAAGCTTATGGAGACCATTTTACAAAACTGTGAAACTCAAGCCTGTTTGTTGTTGGAGACTCCCAAGATGTTGGAGATGCCAGAGCTTTAGGATACCTGCCAAAGAGAGCTGCAAATATTAGGTACCAGCCTAAGAAAAAGAAGTATGTTACAGGCTGGAAAGCAGGGAAAACCTGTTTCTGCACCTTGCCATCAGACATAGAAATATAGGATTCTGAGTTTGCACTGCTGATTTTCAGTCTTGTTTCAATCCAGTATCTCCTTGTTATAACCCCATTCCCTACAGTTTGCAGTGGTAATGTATATTCTGTGCCCTTGACTGTTGGGAGCATGTAATCTGTTTTCTATTTTTTAATTTTGAGTATATAGGGATTTATACTTAAGAGAAAGCCTTGAGTTTCAGAAGAAACTTTTTGATATGGGCAGTCTTCTGACTGAAAGAATATGGGAGTGTTTGAAGTCACAGTCCATGCATTTTGCATTTGTATATCACTACAAGTCTATGGGGCGCAGAGTAGAATGTGGTGGTTTGAATAAGAACGGCACTTAGCTGGGCTGTGGTGGTGCATGCGTATTAATCCCAGCACTCTGGAGGCTGAAACAGGTGGATCTCTGTGGGTTCAAGGCCAGAATGATCTACAAAGTCAGTTCCAGGACAGTCAGGGCTGTTACACAGAGAAACCCTGTCTTAAAAAATCCAAACAATGACAACAAAATAATGGCTCAAATAGACTTGCTTGGTCACTAGTTATTTGAACTATTTGGGAAGGACTGGGAAGTTTGGCCTTGCTGCAAGAGGTATGTCCTTGTTGGAGGGAGTGTGACATTAGGAGTGGGCTTTGATGTTTCAAAAGCTAATGTCAGCCAGGCCCTGTCTCTATCATTATGTTTCCTGCCTGGGGTTCAGAATGTGTGTTCTCAGCTACTTCTCTAGCACCAAGCTAGCCTACCTACGGTCAAACTTCCCACCATGATGATGATGGGTCAACCCTCTTAATCTGTAGGCAAGTCTCCAATTCAATGTTTTCTTTTATAAGAGTTGCCTTGCTCATGGTGTGTCTTCACAGCAAGAGAATAGTTACTAAGGCAGACTAAATGCTTTCACAAAAATAAAATGGGATGTTTATTTTTGGAACTTTTGTATAATGTAGAATTAGAAATCTACTCACAGAAATAAGACAAAGAAATAGGACTCATGAAAATAAGGAAAGAAGAAATTAAACAATTGTTATTTAAATGTCATGATTATCTACCTAGGAAATTCCAAGTAAATTCACAGCTTTTAGAATTAAGTGATTTAATTAAAGGTATAGGATACAATACTGGCAAATATAACAATGACAATTTTAGATTCTTTCTTTGTTGTTACTTTACTGTTTTGAAAAGAATTTTGCTATGTACCATGAGTTAGTCCTGAACTCAATATGTAACTTATCCTGGTCTTGCACTTACAGTGATTCTCTTCCCTCAGACTTCTGAGTGCTGGGTTTACAGTTCGATTGCACCATGGCTGGATTCAAAATTTTGTATTCTGAAAATAAATAAGAAGAAACAAATTAAAAGCCAAGTATACAAATAAACACATTCTATCCAAAAACGTAGGATAGCTTTATGTGAAAATCTTCATTCCAAAATAACAATGAAATCAAAGAATATAAAATATGATAGCAATATTATATTAATAAATCAGAATACACAAATTCTTCCCAAACGGATGCATAGATTTAATGATGAAACTACCAACGTTTAATGGAGTTTTGTGGATAGAAAAATACCTATTTCAAAGTATATTCAAAAATGCTCAGCATTTATAATTGATAAAGTAATCTTGATGAAGAATAATAAAGTATATTATATATTAAGTATTAGTTGGTAGCTATAGTAATCAATACAGTGTGGTATTAGAATACTCATGGCAGTATAGAGGATAAACATATAGATAATTATGATAGAAAGCCAAAAACATACCTACAATATATGTTCAACATTTTTACACCAGTAAAAATTAATTTGTTGTTCTTTTGAGATATTGTCTCATGCATGATAAGCTGGCCTCAAGACAGATAACTATCCAGGGATGGTACTCCTTATCCTCTTGTCTCAACTTCACAGGTTTACAGGCCATCTACCACCACATCTGGCTAAAAATTTTAAGTTAATATAAAAAGTCTCTATGTTTTAATGTCTGGTTTTTGTTTTGAGATGAGCTTGCTATCTCACGTGCTGGGATTATACAATTACTAGCTTGAAAACTAAAAACTAAATGGTGATTCACCTTTTCACTAAATGGTATGGGACATTCCCTAATAAAAGTAATAATAAAATTAAATCTGAGCCTTCACATTGAATAAATAATTAACCCAAAACAGATCAAGTTCTTAGTCATAAAATATTAAACTATGCATGCTGATTAAAATATGAGAAAGTAGTCTACAAACAGAGTTGGATGAAAAGTTCTTAGACATGATACCAAAATAATGATCTGTGAAATGGATCTTAATTTGGATTTTATCAAGATGAATACTTCTTCTTTCTGAATGAACCTGTATAGAAAGTGAAGTGCAAATAAAATACGGAGAAGTTATTTGAAATCATATATTCATTAAAATATGTAGCACATAAATAATTCTGAACAGCAAAACTTCTCATCAGAAAAAAAGAAAATTTTAGTAGACATTT
This sequence comes from Cricetulus griseus, assembly GCF_003668045.3. NCBI lineage: Eukaryota > Metazoa > Chordata > Mammalia > Rodentia > Cricetidae > Cricetulus > Cricetulus griseus. The sequence continues at coordinate 22,757,001 of NC_048604.1, read as the reverse complement.
AAGCAATAAGTATGGTTTTAGAAATGATAAGTAAGAAAGGATTTTTAGCCAATAGACAGTAAATAAAAATGTTTAAATACTCACTTATATGTATAATATTATAATTGTAATTAACATTGTAATTGCCAAAATAGAAACAGAATCAAAACTGATGAAGAAGCAAAAGGTAGACTGCCCAAAATTGCTGTAGGAAATAGAAAATGGTGCAAGGAATGAAAGAAACTTTTCCAGATTTTTATAAGATAAAATATATCATTTCTATACAGTTTCATTCTGAAACTGAATTTTATGCTCCAGTGAAAATGAAAATTTAAGTGTATTAAAATATTCAAATGTTTCCACGTGTTTTGCTTCAGATGGTCAAAACTACAAATATCGACAGATGACTGAGCATTCTAAAATCTGAATTAGACTCAGTCATAGTATCCCACACATTCAACCAAATATTCTGCATATCTGCCAGAATGTTTCTGGATGAGATTAATATTTTTAATTAGTAAACTAAGTAAAACACATCACCATCCTTCATTTTCATTCCATGTAAACAATCAGTTGAATATTTAAATAAAACATAAGGCTGAACTTCCCATGAATAAGGTATTCTTTTTGGACTGCCTTATACAGACCAAAGAAATTATTTCCTTAAAACATACCTCCATGAAACAGTAAGTCTAATTAAGTTTACTTATAATCAGACACATGAGAAATTATTTACAGAAGCATTGGCAACTTACACGTGACTAAATCACTGTAGAATCTCTCACTCAGAAGCTTTAGCTCAGGGAGACGTGGGACCTCACAAACTCTTCCTCCAGCAACTGTTAACTGCCTACAGAACCTCAGTGAATTGAAGGGCTTTATGAGTTACCTTAGCAACCATTAATGGCTCATAACTCCTTGGTGACACGAGCAGCTCACATGGTTCAGAACATTAACTGGCTACAAATACTCATGAAAATGAGCATGGTATAGCCTTGGTAGCCCTTACCCTGTAGTATTAATAACTCTACTGTAGCAGGCTTTCTCAGACTGGTAGCCCCCAAATCACAACATGGGGACTTGTTATTAGTTATCAATGTTCTGCTTTAGCTTATGCTCATTTCTAGCTAGCTCATAAGGGGAATTAATGAGCATGAACTTGGGCAAGTCTTTTGCAGTTAATCAAGTAACTAAGAGTTCATGATACAGAAGGCCATTTCATATAGAAAACTTCTTCCAGGTTTTACATTTTTTCTACCTAACCTTCCATGGTATTCCCATGCCCTCAAGGAAGTTATACAAGAGCTCCCATTCAAAACTAATCATTCAAAAGTTACCTATTCACTAAGTACCTTGATGTCTGTAGTAACTACAATCCATTGTAAAAATAAGTATTACTGACTAAAGGTGACAGAAGCAATAAACTATACCATAAATATATATGCATTCATGTAAAGAACAAAAGTTGAATCTTCCATAGGTCCAATGATTAGACTTATAGTAATACATATGAATTTACTTCTGTGAAGGAGGCTTTAAATCCAGTTAGAAAGTAATATGTTATATTCAAAACAGTCATGACAAACGAGGTGTGCATGAGGAAGCTATATTATAGGCTCCTACAATCTTGCAAACCAAGTAACAAACACAATAAGATGTTATAACAAATGTGATAGGAAAGACTTGGGAGCGGGATACAGAGAACTAATGTTTAAGAAGGGATATGGGCAGGATCGTGGAGGAATGAAGGATGGGGAATAGTCAAAATGGGATGGACAAAGTCTTAGGAAACATAACTTGCTTATAATATAATTAAATATGCAATATATATTTGTTTTTGATGTTGCAATAGGGTCTCTCTCACTGTTTATCTTTGGCTGTCCTGGAGTTTGGTATGTAGACCAGACTGGCCTCAAACTCAGAAACTCTACCTGTCTTTGCCTCCTGGGTACAAGAACTAAAGGCAATCACCACCATGCTTAGCCTGTACAAGTTTTAAAAGGGGAAAAACTGCTGTGGAGAGACATTGGATAATAGAATAATCTATGGAAACAAATCATCCTGTATACTGTAAAGATATGCTGACCTCAGAATGGAAATGGTGATATGTGTTACATTGAGAAAGGGGTTTTGCCGTTGTTTCCAGATGAGAAGAAAAGCTGTGAATACCATCAAAATTGATAAATATTAGATTTGAATAGGAGACACCCCTTGATTAGAAGAGGCAAGAGTTAATAAAATAGCATAATAACTTTAAACAAACAAATGCTTTTCATATGATCAGATACATGCCATAAGGGAACTTCCTCAAAGTTAAGTTTGGGACAGGGTTTCATTTTGTCTTTTCAGGAGAATGAAGGCATCCAACTAAGGAAGCTGAAGACCACTGGACAAAAAAGACATGTGACAAAAAAGAAAAAATCATCCAGAAATAAAGGTCCCAAGACAAAGAGTATTTTTTTAATTTAGACAAAAAGGGGGAAATGTGGTGCTATTTTGGTTATGATCTAACAAATAAAGCTTGTGTGAACATCAGAATACAAAGCTTGCCACACTACTTAGCCATAGAGTCCAGGCAGTGGTGGCACACACCACTAATCACAGCAGCCACAATACTTAGCCATAGAGGCCAGGCAGTGATAGTATACACATTTAAACCCAGCACTCAGAAGACAGAGGCAGATGGATCTTTGTGAGTTCAAGGTTAGTTTGGACTACAGGAGATTGAATCCAGTCTAAAAGAGAAACAGAGGTCACACAAAAGTGATCCCAGCTTTTGGAGTGGTATGACTTTAATCCCAGCACTAGGGAGGTGGAGACAGGAAGGGATATGGCTAAGCAGAGAGAGGAATATAAGGTAGGAGGACACAGGAGCTCAGAGCAGTCTGAGCAGCAGTTAGTCTGAAGCAGTCTGTGGTGGCAGTCTGAGGATGCAGTCTGAGAACAGGATCACCCCCTTTGGTCAGAGCCTTGGTAGAGGTAAGAATTCTCTAGTGTCTGACCGATTTGCTTCTCTGATATTCAGCATTAACCACAATTTCTGACTCTGAGATTTTATTCTTAAGAACAAATGGAATTCATACAACACCTGTGTGCCAGAGAAGCTAAGGAAATTTGAAAAACTGATTAGAACAAATTGGTGCAGGGGAAAAGGCATAGTCAGAGTATACCCATATATTGCCTAGGCACAGGGATAGCCTGTTGCTTCTGAGGTGTTTGAGGCATAAAGCTTTTTACAGTGTGTGGTAATTAACCATAACATTCAAAATATCTCTTGGGCAGAAAATAAAGCTGGTAAAATAAAAACAATCAGTTCAAGTACACATCCTTAGTAAGATCAAACACATATTTTTCTATGTACATTGGTCAAGTACATATGGCAGTGGTGGAATTTATGAGATTTTTGATAGTTATTAACTATTATAATTTCTTCTGCACCCTTGCAATAACTATCAGAAAGCCAATCAGTTATTTTATTTTAACTTATTTTTAATCTCAAATGAGTATAATAGCTTAACCCACATTTTCCCATTAAATGTAAAATAATTATAGGAAAAGCAAGCATCTTCAAAAGCAATAAAAGAGACAGAAGAGTTAAGTAATGCAAAGTGATATTATTTATGTATAGTCATTATGGAAAGAAAAATTGGATGTGCCATCAGTGCTCATAGCAACCCAGTGAAATAGGACTCATTTCTATAGATGAAGAACTTTAAAATGTCATTAAATATGGCTTTGTTTCTACCATCCAATGCAATATCACACAATATTTCTCTACCTTCCATTTTCAGGAGACTCAGTTACTCCAAAGACTATATATGTATACTTTTACAAATATCAGTCTGTTGTCCTCAAACTAGCCTTTGTCCTCACCCTGCTTTCAAAGACTCTCTCCTATATTAAGTTGCAGATCATTTGTGGAGAATCAAAGCTTAACAGATTACTCATTGCTAATTAAATAGCCTGATTCTGTCCACTGAAGCTAATGCATTAAAGTATTTAATGTTTGTTTGGTAAACTGCTTTACTAAATGCTCCTTTGACTTTTATTGGTAATAAACATTAAGCATTTATGGACTGTGAAAGCAGCTTCCCATCCAGCTTATGCTGTTACTATTTACAGTTTGTTCATGAAACACCATTAACTTTCTTCAAATCAAAAGTTGTTGTTGTTCTCCTCTTTACTTTTTATTGTATGGCATGAAGAATAACTTGCTAAAATTTGAATTTAGTATGTTTACACTGCTCACATTTTTTCTGAAAATCAAATATTTTCCTAATCCAAATGTATTTCAGGGCTTAATAACAAGCCTCTAGTGTAAGAATGGGTCTAATTCCCCTTCCCACATTTCCAAGTATTCCAGCTGCATGATGGTCTTCCTCAGGTACATCAAAGATTCAGTAACAATATCAAAGGATTCTGACTCGCTCATTTCATAGTGATTCAGTTACCCACAATCTGAGATTGTCATTTAACTTTCCATAGGATTTTTTATTTTATTTTGCTTAGTATGTTTTCATTATACATAATAATAGGGTTGAGATTTCTTAAAATCTAATTAAGCATCATTTTAATTTATTTGAAATCACAGAAAAGGAAAGAGTGGGGAAGATTTCAGAACACAGAGCCATAGGACAGAATCCTTAAAACAAAATGCCCTCCTGAAAACTTTTGAGACATGAGAAGAAAGTATGCTTTCATTTACTGTGAGCAAGCATAGAATAGTTTTGAAAGGATAAAGCATAGCATAACAGAAACATGGTGAAACAAATGTTACTTGAATTTCTTCCCTGTTTCATTTTTAACATTTCTGCCTGTTATGTCAAAACTGGGGACACTCAAATGATTGAATTCCCTTAAATAAGGAAAAGAAGCTAATTCATCAAATGAGGTTAACTATCTTCCCAGTTACTCAAATGACAGGAGCACTGGGGCACATTCTGACCATTCAAACACTGTGACTCTAACATAAAGTACAGATACAAGAAAAGCATAGTCCCTAATGTGTGTCAGTACTTGAGAATGTCAAAAGACTTGTGAAAACAAAATGCCTTCTTCCATAATTCAGTTAATCCCACAGTTTTGAAAGGCTGGCTTTATCTATGTTAACATTATGGATCTGTAAGTGATTATTTATTTAACAGAAATATTTCATTTCAAATTTCATTTGTGTCTTTTGGGGAAAAATTAGAGGAGTTCCAAGCATTGATAGATGCTTCGAATGAATGATTTGTATGGATAAGAGAGAAGGGATGCTCTATCCTGGGAATAACAACTACCTGTTGGGTATTTACAAAATGCCTCCATCTGTCATGTGCTATTCATTTTGTAGTTAAAATGAAGCAAAAGCATTCAGATTTAGCAAAGAAAAGTCATGTATTTTCTTGTTGAACATAATTTGACTTTACAAGAAAGCTATCCTTATTTCTGTTATTCTTGAAGAAAACCTTCTTTTAGGCAGTTAGAAATAAATTATGGATGTATGTTTTGCTGTTCTTTAAATCCAAGTTAGGAGGCAAAAATCTTTTCTAGAGTTATCAATATGCATGATAAATAATTCTGAGTTAATCACCAGAATTAACAAATTTAAAATGAGAGGTCAAGGCTCTTGAAATAATTCGTGGTTAAGAGAACTTTCTGCTCTTGCAGAGAACCCAGTTTTGTTCTCTGCATAGCCTGACAGATTATTCTATCAGTACCTCTAGTTTCAAGGGGTCCAGCATCCTCTTCTGGCCCCTGTTGGGCACTGCATACATATGATAAACATGCATACACACAGACATAACACCCCTACAAATAAAATATAAACACATTTTTAAAAGTGAAAGGCAAAATGTATGTAAAGAAAGAAGACAGCACAGATCACTCTATCATTCAACGCTCATGAGAGAAGCTTTTCTTGCAGTGGGTGACAGTTAACGCAGAGACTCACATTTGGACAATATTCCAAGAATTACAATTTTGCAGAATGCTGACACCTAAAGGGGATATGTCATTGCATGCCTGCTCTCAAGGTTAAGGGAACTTAGGAAGGGAAGAGTAGTAGGTGGAAAGACTGTAGGAACCAGAGGTGTCAGATCGTGACAAGTGAATTATTTCCCGGACACACAAGAGAAACGCACATATGAACTAACAGCAACTGGAACAGCATAGCCAAGGTCTTCACAAGCTCAAGTCAGGCAAACTCACAACCTGGAGGAGGGAAAGTGATAATCAGATCCCACTCCTAACTGAAGAGCTATTGATATTTAATTGCTATGGAGAGGGAAAGTCAGTTTTTTTCAATGGAGTGACAACAGGTTTCTTGATCACACTCCAGGGAAGGCCCTGTGGCCAGGAGTAGTTTGGCCAACAACGACTGGATCCCACTGGGCAGTTGCGGGGGCAAGCATGAATGTGAGTAAGGAGGTAAGGGAAACAGCATGGAGGAATTGGCGAAGGAGAGTGAATGTGGTCAAAATAAAAACATAAAGGAAAAGACAGAAAAGAGGATCCCCACCTTCATGAAGACTAAGTACATGAAACACACGGACCAGCTCACCGAAAGAGTCACCAAAGAGGGGGTGCTGAAACGCACTGTGAGAGTGAAGAGGAGTCTGAAAGGGTGCAGTTAGAAAAAGTGAAAATGCACCAATGTAGGATCCACCAGTGCACTGCCAGCAACAAAAGGCAAAGATTAGGGCCCAAACAAAAAACAGTTGTGGTGAGGGGAAAATACACCCTGATTCATGTGGGGCTGAGACCCATGCCAGCACAGGATCCATGAGCCCCATATCTAGGTACCAGATGTTGCAGGTTACCCTACTAGAACACCTCTTGTGGGAGGGGGTAAGAAGGTGAGGCACTAATGACTCAGGCACTGTTTTTTCCTTTGTGTCGGTCTGGTACCCCAGGTGCATTAGGTAGGAACATCTACTACACTTAGGTCCGACCCACTTCCTGTTTTTGTTCTTATTCCAACAACCATAGATAGCCACTGTTAATATTTGTGTTTTATTTGCTCGTGTGAATATCATTTTAGTTACATGGCAGTACTGACTGGTTGTGCGTGTCAATTTGACACAGGCTAGAGTCATTAGAGAGGAAGGAGCCTCAGCTGATGAAATGCATCCACGACATACAGCTGTAGACAATTTCTCAATTAGAGATCAATCGGGGAAGGCCCAGCCAATTATGCAGTGGTGCCATCCCTGAGCCGGTAGGCCTGGGTTCTATAGGAAAGAAGGCTGAGAAAGCCTGGGAAATAAAGCGATAAGCAGCACTCCTCCATGGCCTCTGCATCAGCTCCTGCCTTCACCATCCTGCCATGTTTGGGTTCCTGTGCTGACTTCCTTCAGTAATGAACAGAATTGTGAAAGTGTAAGCCAAATAAAACCTTTCCCCACTCAACGCCATCGCCATGATGTTTCATTGCAGCAAATAGAAACCCTAAGACAATGACAATACACACACAGTGCTATAGTCAATTTTATTAAACATGCAGTGCTATAGTCAATTTTATTAAACATTACATCATCAACTAAATGCCAAGACAAATACAGCTATATATCATGGTTCATCTCTATCATATAATACTAATTATTTGCTTAATGACTTATATTAATGATGTAGGGTTTCTCTATTTTCATCACTGAAATCGTCTTTGTAATAAAAAGAATTGTATAATTTATATCTCTATGAGGACTCATAAAATAATGCATGTATAGAATTGTTCATTGGCAGATAAAGTTTTAGATACATTTCCTCAGCATTAGAAAAATTCTCACCATCCTCAATATTTAATAACTTTAATTTTAACTCTTTGCCAGTTATACATCTGACAGAGAATTAATATCCAAAATATAAAAAATAAACAAACTAAAGAATCCGGTCAAATGACCCAATTAAAAACTTGGCCTTGGATCTTAACAGAATTATCACACAGATCCACATGTGCGTGCACGCGCGCGCGCACGCGCACACACACACACACACACACACACACACACACACACACACACTCACTCACACACACACATTTTATTTAAAAATAAAAATAAATCTTTCAAAAACTTTACATATGAGTGTCATTACATAGATTGAGCAGGGTTTACTTAGAAATATGAATGTATACACAAATACATATATTCATATAACAACAATTTAAAAAGTAGAGGCCATGAATATGAAAAAGATAGGAAGGGTATATGGGAGAGTTTAGAGGGGGGAAAGGGAAGAAAGAAATGATATACTTATATTAAAATCTCAAAATTGAAAAAAACTACAATTATATTTTCAAAGTTTAAACTTCAGTACATGTATTTACTGACACAAAGGATAAGTTATATTAATGGTGTAATAAACAATGTTTGATACAAGGACATATTAGGCAATATCTAAATAAGTACATTTATTTCTCTTTTCAAATATTTAATCAATTCTTTGTGTTAAAAAATACTCAGAATCTTTTCTTTTAACTTTTGGAGATGTATAGTTCATTATTTTATCAAAAATTACTTTTGGTTTATTTCCCACAAACAGGTTTGTGGTCTATTGAACTTATTGAAACTATTTATCAACCTCGATACCATACACATTCTTTCTGGCCCTTACACAACTATCATACTCTCACGTTCTATGAGATGGGACCTTTTAGATTCTACATTTGGGATCATACAATGCTGTTTATTATGTGCCATATTCATTTCTCTAAATATAATAATCTCCAGTTACAAAAATGACTTTTATTATCTTGGTGTCTGGAGAATATTTGTCTGCATCTACGTGGCACATTTTCCTTATCCATTCATAATTTGATGTATGTTCTTTATCTTGTCTTACTGTTAATCCTTGTGTAATGATCATGAGAATGAAGATGCCACTAAAATATTTTGAGTGTGTTAATCAAGACACTATATAAGTTGAAGAAAATAAGCTTTGTGCTATGATTAGATGATTATCAAATTCACACATAAGTGGAATCATCACGTTGTATCTCAAAGAAGAATATTATGTATCAATTTAAAAGTCAAATTGAGCACACAAGAACTTAGAGCAGCTTTCATTACTGGCAGAAGACTGGCACAAGATTTAGTTAGCCAATTAAAACTTCTTGTATACATGGAGGAGGGGCTCCCAAGATACCACTCCTAACTGAAGAGATGTGGGCAATTAGTTGGTGACTGTTTGTTGAGGAAGAGCTCATTTTCTTCATGGGTGTGGTTTGCTGCTGAATTTCTCATTCTCTAGTGAATGGTTCATCCTATTCATTGCATAAGGATGGTCCTAAGTGAAATCAGTGAATTACTAAAAAATGAAAAAGACCTAGAGTTGAAAAATTGGGAGGTCTGTAAGAGAACATAAAGATGATAAAAGTACATTGAATACATAGATGAAATTCTCAAATAATAAATAAAAAAGAAAAATAGAACCACTAAAGTATAAATGTACTTGAAATTTATTATTTCTTCAGAAAAATAATTGGTTATATTAAAAAGTTTAAGTTTGCCAGCACACAGCTTTAATCCCAGCACTCAGGAGCCAGAGGCAGGCAGATCTCAGTGATTTTGAATCCATCCCAGTCTACATAGAGAGTTCAAGGCCAGCCTGAGCTGCCTAGTGAGACCCTGTCTTACAAATAAATTCAAATTCACTACTGTAAGATGTTAACTTGAAAGGCAATTGATGGAAACATGACTAAAAAAATTAACTCAAACAAAAAATTCACTCAGAAAAATGCCATTGGTATGACCATAAGGGACAGACCTAACAAGCTATGTAAACTATGTAACTATAAACCAATAATAACCATTATGTCTATGGTGGCTTTAATCTTCTGATACATATATACATATATTAATTTTATTTCTACATAGATATTGTTTTGCAGAAATAATTTTAGGTTGAAAGCAGTCAGTTTATAAACCACCAGTAAAACAATACCAACTCTACAGCAGTAAATATATTTTTAAATATGTAAGTTTAGTTAAATGGAGTATCTTCTTTCATACTTCTTCATTTTTATGATGAATTTTATTGTCATACTAGCTCTCATCATTGATGGAAAGATTGACATGGAACTTAGAAATGGATGCATCAATGCTATTACCATCAGAGGTTATATTAAAATATATTACAGAGGAAAATGTGACTTCTAGATCTCTTGTGACACCTATCTACATAAATGAAAACATAAATAAGCAGCAAATAGGATTATAGGCTTTTGTGTTTCTTCTTTTCCACAATGGGCCACTCTATGAATATTGAGTGATCAACTGACATATTTTGTTACTAATACCCTGCTAGCCAGTCTTTCAACTATTTAAAAGTACAGTTTAATTAATGCTTAATAACAACCAAGAGTAGCCATGTACAGATTACTTCTGGAATATAGCAAACAAAAATAAATAAATGCATGTGAATATATTCAATTCTGCATACAAACTTTAAGTAGCTAGTTTTGGTTCAAACTTGTCAAACAGTTGGTTTGGTCTAATGTTTATTTCACCAGTTTTGGTATCATGATGATTCAAAGCAGTCCATGAACTATATTATAAAAACTGATATTTGAAAAATATAATTTAGGAGGAGAACTATCAAAGGGCTCAAAATCACCCCATCAACATTATGATTTTATAATTGATGTTAACAATTATTGGAATTTTTCTTCCAATTTAATCTTATTTTGTTTTCTTCTCAGATTCAGACAATACTTATTCCTCTTCCTTCCCTCTGTTTTGCTCATAATAAAATATAAATAAGTATATAATGTCTTTTTTTCTTTTCTGTTTTTTGTTTTTTTTCGAGACAGGGTTTCTCTGTATTGTTTTGGAGGCTGTCCTGGAACTTACTCTGTAGACCAGGCTGGCCTCTAACTTAAAGAGATCTACCTGCCTCTGCCTCCTGAGTGCTGGAATTAAAGGCATGCACCACCAATGCCCAGCTAAGCACATAATTTCAGTTTATAACTTTTTGATTGATTCTAGCTACACATATTGACATCTTTGTTTGTTTTTGAGACAGACTTTCTCTGTGTAGCCTCAGTTGTCATGGAAGTCTCTCTGTAGAACAAGCTTGCCCCAGTTTTAGATATCTGCCTGTCTCTGCCTCCAGAATGCTTGGATTAAAGGCATGAATCACTACCACCCAGACAGATATTGACTTATAAACAATGATTTATTTTCCTGAAGTAATGAAACTGTATTCACCCCTCTCAATTTTGGATGAACTCCCCAAATGAACACTATTATTTCATTATATGTAGATTGTGTTCCCTAGACTAATCATGCCAAACATGGATATTTACATAGCAACATGGAAGCAAGTATTGATATAGCAGCCCAGAAAGTTAATTAAAGTGAAGCCCCTACCAATTTTATGAATTATAATCCTGTTTCCAGAAAGCCACTATTAAAATAGTAAAACAAAAAGAAACTATCTAACTAGCATTGTAAAGCATTTTCTTTGAAAAATTCCTCCTAAGATCCAGGATGTTTTAAGGATGTTTACATTATAACTGCCTCTCATTTTGTTTCTTAGGCTTGTTGAGTAATTTGTTCCATAATGTGTTTTTATAATTGAAAGAAATGAAAAGTGAAATTGATAAAGATGCATAATTGGTTTTTCTTGTTTATTGGGAGCTTCTGTTCAAAAAATTTTATGTGGTCTTCTTGTAAAATGTTAAAATTCAAAGGCTTTGCAGATGGTATTTAAAATGTTTTCCCAAAAGATGTTTCAGTCCACAATGTTTTGTTCTATGTCTCATGAAAAATAGCCTTGAGAATCAAGATGAGGATCATGTTTTTGTTGTTGTTTGAGCTTGAATAAATAGATTATAAGTAGAGATTTCTTGAAGAAAAGTACAAGAATTCTGTAATAATCAAACAATTTATTTACTCCCCAGAAATCTTTAAGTATCCGTTGCATATTCTGAAAAAGAAAGGAAGAAAATCACAAATAAGGAACAGATTTGATTTCAGAGATTTCCACGAAGAATAGATATAGGTAATAGTTTAGTTTATATGTATTAAAAATGTCAATACTTAATCTAATATGCCTGACTTTTCATTTTCAACAAAAGAAATACCTTTAGAATTTGTTTCTTACCTACTTATCAAAAAAATTCAAAGCAAAATCAGTATAAGTAAAAAGGTAATTGGAATTGAAATCAAAAGTCACTTAACATACATTTAGCTCATTGTGATCCTGGAATATATCAAAGTATCATATATATATATATATATATATATATATATATATATATGTGTGTGTTGTGTGTGTGTGTGTGTGTGTGTTGTGTGTGTGTGTGTGTGTGTGTGTGTGTGTGTATTGATGAGAGATGGAATAGACTATTGGGCAGAGGTCTCTATAGGAATAAAATTAATAATATATGAGATTTATTAGACTGTCTTACAGGATGCACTCTGGGTAGTATAACAACTTCTATCTTCATATGGGGAGGCTGAGATCCTGGTCTTGTTCAGAATCTAGTGCTGGATGCTTTAGTAGTCCTAATCTAGAGTTGAATGCAGGCAGGATACAGGATGTGAGAGAGTCGCAGGGTGGGGGAAGGGGAGAGGGGGAAAGGAGGGAAGGATGGAGTGAGTGAGGGAGAGAGGTGTAGGGAGGCAGAGAGATGCTGAAATTATTTCCATGAAAAATAAAACTATTGAGTTTTGTAATTTCCTTCTTTTGGGGGACACTAAATAACCCATACTAGTTTGTATCGCACAATATACAAATGAATGAAAATGTTAAAAATAACATCACTAGTTCAGCAGGGTGGTGAATACCTTTAATCCCAACATTAGGAAGGCAGAGCCATGGTAATCTCTTTGAGTTTGAGGCCTCCTTGTCTAGACAATGAGTTCCAAGACAGCCAGGGTTATGTAGCAAGACCCCCATCTCAAGAAACAACAGCAACTACAAAAGCAGCATTGTTTCTTCTGGACAAAATAGGAAAAAGTATCATGGGCAAATCAAGTTCATTTCCTAATTATTTAATCCAACAAATATATTTAGTTTGTAGTGTGAACTAAAAGACAAAGTAGATACATTGATATAATCAAATCTTATATTTTGGTTTTCAGGAGTTCTCATTAGTTGAAAAGAAAATTTCCCATTTATACTGGCTACAGGTTCCCCTACAACACACAGCTCAAATTCACCTAGATAAGTTAGTTAAATTACATACAAGGGTAAAATAATATAAAATATTATTCTTATGTGCTTTATTTCTCTTCTGAAAGGAAGCACAGATAATGTTTTAACACAAATAATGGAATAATAGGAAATAATGCTATCCTTTATTTTCTATTATAAATAGTTGTTTTTCCATAGTATCTTTGTATTTTGCCACATTTTCATGTAAGGAATTTTTACAATGATGAAAAATAATATCAAGTTTTGTGACCCTAATCTTACTATATTTTCTTGGTTATGATTTTAATTATTGCAAGGTAGCATTTGATGCTCTTTTGATGAGGAAAAATCACAGTTCTGTGACACTGATTGCCAGGCTGTGATGTGGAGTGAGGTGGCTTTAAACATTAGCTAGTTCTCTATAATGAATAACTGTTAAATATAGATTGGAGGACCACTGGTTTTTAAACCAAATCATACTGTTAAAAAAAAACAACAAAAAGGCAAAGCAGTAAGCTAATTGTAAGATGTGGCTAAAAGAAGCTAGTCTATTCTTAACTTCACTTCATAAGTGACAGCAAAATTAAATGGAGACAATCATGAATCGCAGGAGGATGAGAGTTGGGTAACTAATTGGTCTATTTTCTGTGCTGTCAGAATCCTCTCAAGTAATTTTCTTCAATTATAACTGCAAATCAGCATGCTATTTCCTCCACATGAACTATCCATTGCCTGAGGACTAACTTGGTATCCTGGGATAACTCATGATGAATTGTTGGAGAGTATTTTCCACTAGTGAATAATTATGGGAAGTTCACAGTGAACAGCACTGAAACTTACTGAAATTCCATCATCAGTAGGAATTCAGAGAAACAGCATTAGGTGCAAAGATATGCCTGCTTTGATCATGAACAAGCATTAGAACTAGCTAGCTCTATGAAAGAAAGCACAGGAAATGCTAAATGTTTTCCTCGCTCCAGGAAGTATGTCTTCTATTATGTGTCAACTAAATGCTAATAGCAGCATTTGACTGCAGGTAGTTTCTGTTTATGATGCACCACTTTTCTATTGTTTTAGTTTAGTTTCTTTAGTCAGTTCTATTACTCTGAGTTTTCTCTTACACCCCTCAGTTATATGTGTGACTGTGACAAGTAATCTTGTCCAGATATCAACCTGCTGATATCCTATTTTCCTAGATTTTAAAAGAGCAATACAGTTTTAGCTTGTCATGACTTGAAAGGAAGATAATTAGCTATCTGTCCTATTATCTCTAATACGTTTGTTTTTTATGTAAAAAGGGAAATTGTTTGAGAACTTCCTGAAAGAGCTTGTGAAGAAATGACCATGTGTTCTTCGACAATATAGCCACTTGAAAATAAAATGTTCAAGGGAAACTGAATTATAGTTAAGGAACTCAGATTGTGGTTTGTTGGTAGAGTACTGAGGTGTTACTGTCAGGTCATAGGTTCAATTCCCACTATATAATTAAAAAATGGGTAAATAAATGGAGTGCATATATTTGTGTAACTTATGCTTAAGTTGTAGGACTCTGGTGTTTTAATAGATTAAAGTTCAAGCATTAAAAAGAGGACTATGATGTTATATCTGTTTTATTATGACATCATAAAATTAACTGGTATTAGGCAACTAGTCCTATAACTGCACCCAAGGCATTTATTTGGAAGCTTTGCACCAAGTGAAAATTCAGTAAACTCCAATGAGAGATGGATTGTTTAAACCCACAGGCCTGCTAGGTATTTCATAGAATTTTAAAGACAAATTAAGTTACATGAGGAAAGTAAAGTTAACCCTGAACATTATGTGACTACTATTCAGAAATATTCACCCATAGTACACTAGATATTTAAACAGTTGAAATATAATTTTGAGGAGACAATAATATGTCTTTGTTCTTTAAAGAAATATGTAGGTGCTTAATGGTATGAATTAGAATATGTAAACAAATCATATATTCTCTGAAGTATTCAGGCCTTTAAATAAAGTCTCTTTTATTGCTCAGTTTGATTTGTTTTTGTTCTGAGATTAGGTTATTTGAGTTATTTTATAAAACTCAAACTATTCAGTGGGTTTTTGTAAAACAGCAAGTAATTTGTTTTCCTATGGGACAACTCAACTGTAATCATGCATATTATCTTTATATTAACATGGGACATTGTCAATAGCAACAATTTTAGAATTGTAAGTTCATAGTTGTTCAACTTTTGCCTCCTTTAATCCAATAAGACAAAGTTTCCATTTAATATGGTTGCATTTATTAATAAGATTTCTCTGTAGAATTTTGCAAAAATTAAAAATTCTAACTCCTGTATAAAGTACAGTAATTCTTTGATCCATTCCATTCAAACTTTAAGAGCTTAGAAGAGTTTTGTTGTTGCTAATTTGTCTTTTGAGAGTGGATGGCACTTTATTGTGGCGACTGTGTTCTTTTAATGTCTTAATTTCATAAGACTTGCTGACATGGACATCTTACTTTATTTGCATGTACATGCAATCTGAAGTAAGGGTGAAATATTTATTGAGAGTTTTCGGTGGTCCAAGTCATTGGTACTTTTATTTTATCTCATGTTAAACTTATAAAAAATATCAGCCTTGATGCAGGGGGAAGTAACTTGGTTCTGCCTCAACTTGACTTGCTATGCTTTGGGGATTCCCATGGGAGGCCTTACCCCATCAGAATGGAGATGGAGGAGGAGTGGATGGGGGTGTAGAAGGAGGTGGGGGAGGGAACAAAAGGAGGGGAGGGGAGGGAAACTGTGGTTGGCATGTAAAATAAATTTTAAAATGACAAATAAAAAAACATAGAATTCTCTTGATATATAGGTGAGGAAATTTTCAGGTATTGAAGAACGTTTTTACGTGTGAAAATCAAACACCTTAAAATTCAGTCACAGATAGGAGGTGGTAATATCAATTGAGGGTAACTGGAAGATAAGAAGTAATTGTCTTCAATAGTGTAGCCAATAGCGAATGTGTCACAAATGAAAACAAAACAGTGAAAGTTGGAGGTGGATTTGATGGAAAGGAGGGAGTCGGTGGGGTAGGAGTAGGAAAAAGGAAGGTAGAGTAATGACTGTGATCAGAGTATATTATATACATGTTTGAAATTATCAAAGGGAAAAAACTTAAAATGGAATAATACCTAAATTGTTTTACTAGATCATTTTCTTTGGCAGAAAACAAACATCTGAAACTGTCAAGTGTAACAATTGCTAATAAGTCATCTTTAATCATTCTTTCATGTGATCAGTGCAGATTATTTGCTTAAATGAGGTTTTAATTGACAATTTTTGATAATGATAATGTGATAATGAGCTAGTATATGGGTTAAATTTATCAGTGTTAACTAATAGATACTGGAAACGCAATCCATATCTAGCCCTAATATCTATTTGAGTTAGAGGGAACTGAAAACCAGAATTAGAATAAGAGACTAGTCAATAAACCAAGTTATAGCCAGACAGTGGTGGCACATGCCTTTAATCTCAGCATTCAGGAGGCAGAGGCAGGCAGATCTCTGTGAGTTCGAGTCCAGCCTTATCTAAAAGAGCTAGTTCCAGGACAGCCTCCAAAAGCCACAGAGAAACCCTGTCTTGAAAAAACGAACAAACAAAGAAAATAAATAAACAAAGTCATTGGAAAGTAGCACTAAATTAATAGAATCCAGAAAAATACAAATTTTATATCTAAAAGATTCAAGAATGCCTAGGATAAAACAACATATTGCAGACTCTTTTACCTTTCTGAAGCTAAATGTACATATTTGTCAGTGTGCTTATGGATCTACTTATGGTTCCTTTTGTCTTATAAATCTACTAAAAGGGAGCAGTCTCTCAAGTGGGAAGAGTATGATTTAGAGGTGAAAATTTGTAGAAAATTGCAAGGACAAAGAAGCATGTTTCAAATAACAAAGCTAGCACAAGGAGAAAGAAGAAAGATGATTGGTCACAGGAAAGCAAGCGACAGCAGACGTTTGGAAAATCTACAGGGTCAAAGTGAAAAAGGGAGGGTGCTATCTCATTGTTCAGTAAGGTGCTGCTGTAAGAAACCATTGATCTTACTATCAGCCCCAACAAAGGTCACATTGATTCTCACCCTAGGAAAGATGAAGCCCTCCCTCGAAGAAAAGGAAAGGGACAAGAACCCCTCAGCAAATTGGGAGCAAGGGGGAGGGGGGAAAGAAGAGAGGGGAGGAGAACAGGAGGACTGAGACAGGGGAGGAATAGAGGAGGGCAAGAAAGGAGATGCCTTGATAGAGGGAGACAGTATATGCATGGAGAGAGGTCTGGCACAGGGGAATCCACAGGGATGTCACCACCTAGGAATCTAAGAAGTGGTGGAGAGGCTGCCTTTGATGCCCTTCCCCTATAATGAGACTGTGACTACCTTGGTTTCCATTCCTAGAGCCTTCATTCAGTAGCTGATTGAAGCAGAAACAGATCCACAGCTAAGCACTGAACCATACTCCTGGAATCCAGTTGTGGAGAGTGAGGAAGGATGAGCAAAGGAGCCAAGACTGTGCTGGAGAAACCTTCAGAAACAGTTGACTTGACCTAGTGAGAACACGGTGACCCTAGTCATAAAGCTGGGCAACCAGAATTGGACTGAACCAAGCTCTCGGAATGTGGGTGCCAGCTAGGAGGCCAAGACAGTCTATGGGACCTCTAACAGTGGAGCCAGTGTTTATCCCTACAGCACAAATGGACTTTGGGAGCCCATGCCCTAAGGAGGGATAATATTACAGCTCGGATACAGGAAGAATGGCCTGGGCTCTCCCCCAAAATGATGTGACAGACTTTGCAGGTCTCCGGTAGAGAGCCTCACTATCCCTGGAGAGGGGTTAAAATCAGGTGGGGGATTGGTGGGGAACATGGGAGGATGGGGTGTCGAGGAGATGGGGAGATGGATCTGTAAATGAGAGTGCTTCTAAAATAAAAAAATATCAAAAAAGAGTTAACTCTGGGGATTACAGCAACAGGAAATTAGACCAATTGTTACAGCATGAAATCAAACCTCCAACTATAACATGAAAAATAAAAGACACAAAGACAGATTTGGGGGTTCTAACTTCAAGCTGAAGACCAGAGAAGCAAAGCAGCCAAGCCAGCAGATCTTACCTCTACCCAGATGAAATGCCAATTCTGTCTCCACAAATCCTCAGAGGCAAAAGGCTCTCAGATCCTGTTTCCTCCTCCTTATATTCCTTTTCCACCCAGCCATATCACTCCAGTCTCCACCTCATTAGTGCTGGGATTAAAGGCACCTGATCCCAAGGGTTGGGATCACCTATTGTGTGAGCTGTTTCTTTTAAGACTGGATCAATTTCATCTAATCAGTGTGGCCTTGAACTAATAGAGATCCATCTACCTCTTAATCCTGAGTCCTGGGATTAAAGATGTGTACCATCACTTCCTAGCTTCTATAACTAGCTAGTGTGTCTGCTTTACTATTTTTAACTCTGGTTGCTTTAATAAATCATAAACAATAATTCACCACAACAATGAACGAGAAATGTGTATTTTCCTATAATTACTATTGTTTAAAAATAAGTTTTCTACAGCTGAAAACTAGTTAATAGTACTTAATGATCTTGCAAAAGACCCAGGTTTAGATCCCAGTATCCAAAAGGTAGCTTGAAACCACCTGTAACTCCAGTTGCAGTGGAAACCAATGTCTTCTTGTGGCCTTTGAGAGCTTTTACACATACATGGTGTACACATTCTCAGGCAAGCATACACACATGCATGTATAATATAAATAAATAAAGCTTTTAATATGATTTTTCTAGGGCTTTTGTAAAGTCTATATATTTTAATGTGACTAAAACTAGTATGTAGATTGTGATTGTTATACAATCACATATGAGAAAAATAAACTATTTTATTTAAACATTATTTTTAGTCACATATTGCGTCAACAGGATACCTCTAAAATATTTACAATAAAAAATTGAGGAGCTATGTATAAGGAATATAAGAATATGCCAAGATGAAATTATTGCTCTCTGAAAAGAAAATGAATTGTGGCAATTTAAACAATTTGTAATAATTGTTTAGATTATTATATATAATAATACTATAGACAAGCTAATTTCACTATCTTTAGTTTAGGCTACTACACTAGACACTGAAACATAAGTACTGGATAGTATCAGCAGTAATGACAAAACTGGGCTAATGTAAGGGTAAATGAATAGGCCAGGCCTTTATAAAGAAAATTTATTTGTAGAGCTAGAACGTTCTCTCAAAATGTAAAGGCACATGCCACATAAGCTCGGCAACCTGAGTTTGATCCCTGTAAGCCATTTAAAGTTGGTTCGAGAAAACCTACTATATGAAGCTACCTTCTTATCTCCACACCCGCACTGTGTCATGCTTTCTCCCTCTCTCTCTCCCTCTTTCTCTCTCACACACACTCATCAAATGCAATAAAAATATAGGTATTAAAATTGATTTGCAAATGTATTTTACCTGCAGTGGTTGTTTAGGTGTAGTAAATATACTGTCACAATGGTATTGTAACTTTATTGTTTATGTTTCTGTTGGCATGAATTAATTTGAATTGAGGTTCATTTGTCATTTTTAAGAAGAAAAAAATGTTTTACTATACAATATGGTCCCTAGTTACAATAATTTTCTGTACTAGAAACTTCAACAAAAATATAAAAACATAAAGAAACTCAATACTTAATATTATCTCTCTCCATATAATATAAAATAGTCAGTCCATGAATGGGCCATTAAATGAACCATATTCATAGCACAAATTCTACCACAATAAATATTTATCTCTGACATCTTACTTGTTTTTTTTAGTTCATTGTAAATTGAAATAAAGCGAAGCAGAATACAAGGTTCAACATCTTTAGCACTCCCAGTGTTAAGTTTCTTACTTCTCATTAGAAAATATTAAAAGGCAGAGACATAGAACATTGAATTTTGGAGCAAACTCCCACACATAAAAATTGGAATGTCGCAGCTATGTAAGATCAAGGATACACTATACAGGTTCATAACGATAGGTACACACAGTAGCAATTCAGTTTTTTTAATCTATAAATGGTATCACCTTTTATTACTCTTTAGACTTGAGGTGAACATGAAGTAGACTTGACATTTATATCTATTCAGGTCAGACACTCTTTACTCTACGTGGTGCAATTCCAGGAGTCCCCCAGGAAAGACTGTTCATTCTTAATGAATGCATAGGCTTGCTTTATGTTTTCCCAAAGCTAAGGAAGGCTCAGTCTGTGCTTGGAGAATATCCAGCTTTGGAGAGCAGAGAAACATGAGATGACTATGAATATATTAATAAAAATACATCACATTGCTAGTTTTAAGGAAAGAGATAGTAGGTTAGCATTTCAAAAAGTATCCTTGGGCATGGAAGACAAATATAACCCATAGACCTAGCACTGATCAGGCAGCCCTCATTGTTCAAATATCAGAAAATATATTCAATACAATTATCTAGATGTCATAAAAACAAACATAGTACCCATTATACATACTACTTTCAGAAGTTAACACTTGGATTTTGAATAATTTGAGAACCCAAGTTTCAAGGAGCCACAATATATTTAATTAAGTAACAATGTATTAGCTCCTCTTCACTATTGGTAATTTTCCTTTCTTGGGCATTAGTTGATAACAGACAGCTGTTATAAAAAACATTCAATGAAAATTCTAGAAACAAAATATAAATTTAAATTACATGTTGTTGTGAATATCATGATGGAATCTTACATTAGACTGCACTAATTCAGCCAATTTGTGAATCATCCCTTTGTCTAATGTATTCACAACATAGAGGCTACCAGAACACTGATCCCTTAGTACCTATCTCAGGTATCAGTTCAAAGGTTAGAGTTGTACTGTGTTTGTGTTCATTATGACATATTTTCAACTAATTGATGTGATGATAAAACACTGGTGGCAATGTTTACCATTTGGATAAGTCAAAGAAAAGATATAACGTGCTTCCTTTAAGTGATAAATGAAAGATCTGAATTTAGCATACACAATCTGGTCCATACACAGAGAATAAGAGACTGCACCTTCTAAGTCTCAGGGATTAGTAGAAGAGGGAACAGAAAAATTGGAAGAGTCATATGCAGTGGGCAACACTAAGAAATCTGCTTTCTGCACACAACAGGGCAGTTGCACACATGAAGTCACAACAGTTATAATAGCATGAACAAAACCTATGCCACCATAAGTATCTGTGCCCCCATGTTGAGGAGCCATGTGTCTGGACCCACTAGCTTATCCAAGTTGGAACTTGAGAAGGGGAGTGTTAATTGAGGAAAGGAGCAGGCAAGAAAAAAGAGTTAGAGTCAGGAGGGTACCTGGTAAGGACCAGGATCAGCCCAAGATTATTGTCCAAAGATTTTTTATATCCCCCTTAAAAGAGGGAGAGAAGGTAAAAGACTTTCTTTACAATTATATAAGAAACAGAGTAATTACTGGAAGCACAAGTGTTCTGTTGTTTAGGTAGGACATACAATGACCATACCTTACACCAACAATCCTGTTGCATTCATATCTTAGGCCAGATATCCTTGGTGTTTCACCTTGGAAGGGCAAGGACAGGTAAAACCTCTCTGACCTTAATTCAAATGGGATCAGAACCACTTTTATGGGCCCTGACACACAAGTCAGACAAAACTGCTGCTTTGTGGCAGAAGGTGGTCATGAGTCTCATACCTAGCTAAGGAGCTTCTAGGAGAGAGAATAACTTACTTGAATGGTGTAAGCCCTGGTCCGTGAACCACACTGTAGGTGATGGTCCTATACATAAGAACCACAAATTGGAATTGATATGTTTAAAAGAAAAAGAAGACAAGGGTAGGAAGATTGAGGTGGATATTGAGAAAGGTGGGGTGGTGAATGTAATTAAAATGTATTCTATGAAATTCTCAAAGAACTAAAATATTAAACTACAAAAGGCATTATGAGGTTGGTAATATCTATGGTAATTTTCTTGCTAATCTCCTTAAATTATATATATATATATATATATATATATATATATATATATATATAAAATTTGTTTAAATTAAATTTTATATGTAATATAATATATTGTATAAATTTTATAAACATGGTTGCACAAGAATGAGCAAAATACACATAGGATTTGGTGCTCAATATCTACATCCACTGAGTCTTGGAATGGATATCCAATATATAAGAAATTATTATTATAATGAAATTTACATATGCCTTGAATTTTTTCAGTATTAAATTCGGTTATCCATTTCAAACCCAGGAAGCTCAACAGATGTCCAGATGGAAAGCTAGGGTATAATGGGTTAAATGATTGAGTACAAAGAAAAACAGCCTGAGAGAAACTGACATATTGAGAACCAATGAGGATATTTTAGCCTGGAAAAGAGCATTCAAAATATTCCGGTCACCAACAACATTTTGATTACAATATGAAATCTTATTGAGTTGACCATTAAGTCACTCTGTGGTTGAGCTAATCAATTTTTAATTCTTTTTTATTTTAATCTATACTTAATTGCTCAAAGGAAGTACCATGCAATTGAATTACACAAATGTGCATTGAATATCGGGTGTTACAGAACAGAAAAGCTAAGTAAAATATATTTCCCCAAAATAGAATGAGGAGATTTGAAAGGATATGTTGAGCACTGAACAAGCAAGTAATCCAGAAAAGGTAAAGGCTATCAATGAAACATATTCTAGATTGAAATAGCCTACCTGTGCTCAATATACTGACTAATTATTAAAGAAGCACTCAGCTAAAGGAACTTCAGAGTTTGGGAATGGCATGTTCTTTACTATGCATAATTATTTTCCAAACATATAGGGAAGCAAGATTTTATAGTAAGAAAAATGTTCCAGAGCTCCTTGTTTCACACTTGGAAGGAGGAGCCTCACTAAGACACTAAGGAGAACAGGTCTATATAGAAAGATGAGCATACAACATGACTAGCATTTCTTCTGGAAGGTTAAGGATATATGTTCTGTACTCATTGAAGTTGTTCTATGTATCTAAAACACAGCTCTGGACTTAAAAGAAATAGGAGTTTATCCTTAGCAAATGATAAGAGACTATAAATCAAGAGCATATATTCAGGTTGTCCCAATTGCATATTTCAATGTGGAAAGCTGTTATATAAACTTGTGAAGTTACAGATGTTAAAATTCATAAAGCAAGCTGACTTTAAACATATCGGTAGAAACATTAAGTAGGGAGGTTACAGCAAAGTGAAGATGGCCCTCTAACAGGTTTGAGATGTTATTCTTGGAGTTTGGTTTGGTGGAAGGTAATGGTCTGCTAAGATAGTACCTTCTGAAAGATTCATCTGTAACTTGAAAGGACTCAAGATAATATGGCTGTGATCTGCAACATTCTGTCGAGACCCTATTAGTCAATCAACTTGTAGAATCTTTAACATAGGTGTGGCTTTTTGGTGGTGGGGGGACACTTTGATCATGCTATTCAATCATTTTGGGTCTCAGTTTCCAGGCTTGTGTTAGGTGGTCTTTGGATACTGGAAGGAACATCATTGGCGTAGGCAGGCAGGGGAGTATTAGAGAGGGGACTATCAGGGTAGGAATGATATGAGAGGGGAAATAAGAAAAACAGGGGTCTCTAATTAGAGGAAGGAGAAGGTGATAAACACAGAAAAAGGGGGAAGGAGAGTGAAATAACAGTAAGAATGTCTGGAAAAGGTTTCATGGAATCATACTGTTAGCCATCTATCTAAAATCCCCTATAGTTGATGTAAGTGTGTATAAATATGCTTGAAGAGTTTAAATGGAATATTCTCATCTGGGCTAACATACAGTTTTATTTGCAAAGAAAATAGATCTTACTGGTACAGCATTAGAAATTGCCATAATTGATTTCCTCATCATGTTTCATTTGTTTCATGTTCGCAACTTTTTTTTTTTTTTCATGTGGGCTTCCTTTATGTTGGAAGGTTTCTGCGAAGGGTCTCACTGTGCACATCTGCATGGAATTAAATGTAAATTCCACTTCCTCATACTCTCAAGCACTGGGTTACAAATTTGCACCACTATTTCCTCTTCACAACTTTTAAGAAGACAGAGAGATTAATAGTGACCCCTTTACTTTCTTTGGGACCATTTTTTAAGTTGCAAAGGACGAGATCATTTGGAGATCATTGTGTGTTTCTTGTGCTTCATCTTTATTCATTTTATTTCACCAGTTTGCTTTCTAAAGAGAAAGCAAGAATTGCTCAGTTGGATAGGAAGGAAGGTGGGAAGGATCTGGGAGAAGATGAGGGAGGGGAACCTTGAGCAGAATATATTGTAAGAAAAAGAAGCAGTGTTATCAAGTTATTGGCCAGATCCCAACTAGCTTACACTGTTCCCTCCTTCCCTGTCCATCCTTTCTAAACAGGAACCTTAGATCTTCTCTTCAATGCCACCAATTAAAATACATCTGTTTTAAGGATTTGCTAAGTGATGTTATGCAAATTGTCAGATAACCTTCTAAGACAGAGGTGACAAATGTGTCTAATCATAGGTTAATTCAAATCTGCTCTTCTCAGAGGCACTGCATATTAGAGTCCCCTTGAAATCAGATATTCTCCTGGTGTCACCTCATTTATTATTCTCCACAATATCATTAGAATGTTCTATTTTCATTTCATGTATGTAGAAACTGAACTCTGCAGGCTTATGTACCATAACCACAGATGACTAGTATTTTAATGTATCTTGGCTCCAAAGCCATGCTTTTAAACTCTCGTAAAGATTGTTTTCAAAATCTAAGCTGGAGAGCAATTGTCATGTATGTTTCTACTATTTCTCCACTGTCTGTAATAGCTCTTGATAATTAATCTCAAAACTTCAAAAATGGCACTCTAGTCCTTCAGTGAAAATTAACAGGAATTACCATGGGAGAGGAAGAGGAAGTAGTTTTATCATATATTCCATAGTCTAGGTGCGAAATTTTCTTTTAGTTTATATGCACACACACACAATTGCTAAGACTTCTTGAGGTCTAAATAACAAACAATGCAGAAAATAATATTTATGTTTTTCTAATTTTGTTCCAATATTCCCGAGGCTCTGGATTCACCGGACATTGTGTACTTAAGGTTTTCTTCTTCTGAAGGTTTCAGAAACAAATTCATTCTCACTATGGTGATAAGGACAATGATGCTTCATGAATTGGCCCTCATTTATTAGTACCAAAGTGACCCTCTCAAATAAGGGAATAAATGATGGGTTTGAAAAAAAATCATACTGCATAGCGCCATACATAAGCATTTGACCCAAACTTAGAGGAATGAAAAATGTGGCTACGTGGGTTCAAGCTCTGCCTGTCCCAAAGTCCACAGTAAGAACCCATTGCTTGCATTGACAAATCTCTTAATTAGAAGATGGGATTCACTCTCAATTAGAGAAACGGATTGAGGTGCTCTGTTTAAAGATAAAGCCATTGAAAAGTGTGCAGCAGTCAGGTAGTGAAAAAGGCAATTAGGCATATCACCTGGAGCCTCCTTGCATTTGCAGGAGTGAATGCACAAACAAAACAATTACTCTACTCAAGAGGCACTTCTCTATGGCTCAGAGAGTGAAGGGGATGAATCAATGCTGATGAGTATTTAACAAATGTCTTCCGAGATTAATTCTCACTAAAAAAGATAATCACTCCCAAGCACACTATATCAGTGTTCTTTTCCTGAAATTCCACTGAATTTCTAAAAAAGATCACACAGAGAACCTAGAAGATAGAAGTATTTTTCTCTCTTTGAGTTCACTACTGCTAAGAATGTCTACTATTTTATTTGGATAGCTTGCTGTCATGTATAATTTCCTTAGTTAATTCTTTCAGTGAGTAGCACTTTTTAAATACAATTTTACCAAAAACATGATTACATTCAAATATGTAAAATAATAAGTCATTAGCCTCCAGGGCATTACTGGGAAGGCATTTGGTAAGCAATTCCTTAAGTAACTACAGAGGGAAAATGAAGGCTGTAAGTCTATTGCATTTTAAAATGTATACTAGAAAGCTGGTCCTTATTTCTGAACACAAGAATGCTGTGCATGGTATTTCTCAATATGTTGGAAAAATGTCATAAACACTGTGCCTTGAAAGGAGTACAGGCTTTGCATTTGAATGCTTTTTCAAGATATGGAAAGATCCAGTTACAGATCGAGACATTGTATTGTTAGATGCACTAAATATTAAATGTACAATCTGATATTTTCGCTAAAATTGATTGGTTAGTCAAGTACATAGTGAACAACACATTTTTCTTCTGAATCTTGTAGCATACTTACACATATTGCCTCTTCTATATTTCCCCTTATATAAGCTATCCTAATGTGTAGGATTATGACAATATGACTTCTGGTATTTTATAAAAATTTGTTGTTTAGAAAAATATAGATCTTCAACTGTTTGATGGTATCTACTTTGTAAGAGGAGATATTTTATAATAAAAATACATAAATGTTAAAATTAAAATCAAACAGAATGAAGGATGTAGAAATATAAATCGGTCTTTATATGCCAATTAAGCTTTCCTTAGACTCTAGAGGTGCAGCTAGCCAATGAAGCACCACAGGAAAGAGGATTCCACATTCAATAGCTAAGGGGCTCCTTTTGATTTAGTAAACCCAAGAAATGTGGTCCTAATTCCAAGGCCCAACAACAAATTTTTACTTAATTTCCTCTATTTAATATTTATAACAAATATTTTAAGGAAATATTCACCAATTTGCTGAATAAATATCTTGCTTGAATTTGTGGTTTTATTTCATTGCTCAGATATATAGACATGCATTTTGATGCTTACAAGAAAGGAATGAATATAAAATGTATCTAAGATATAGTAATTATGAACACAGAGTCAACTAATTTGGTAGTTTCTGGGCTTTATTACAGATTGTAGAAATTATAAATAAAATATAAATATCAGAGATGTTTCTACAAAAAGTTTATTTGCTATGATTAGCAAACAGTTGTCAAAAAGTACCAGCTAGTCAAAGAAGCTCACATGTACTTTTCCTTTCCTATTAACATAGGGAATACATCCAAGGCTTTATTGTTGAAAATGTATCCTGCTGGTAGATATCTTGCTATTAAAAATCAGTTCTGTCTATCGCACAATTGCAAATCTCAGAACATTAGATTCCCTTGGTAAATACTTATTAACATCAGATTTACAACTTACTCGATAATCAAAAGAAAAAAGTTTCAGTTATGTTTCCTCCTGGGTAAACATTGACTATAACAAAGTTTGCAAACTGATGCCATATGTATACATATATACGTGTGTGTGTGTGTGTGTGTGTGTGTGTGTGTGTGTGTGTGTGTGTGTGTGTTGTATTCCTTCCAAGCAAAAGAAGCAAATATGTTATGTATTCAATAACATAAATAATCTTTATACCACTCTATGATTAATTTTATTTTCTCAATTGATTTTAACTCTAGTAATCAGAAGAGCAAACATAGGAATCTGGAACTAGGTTTAATATCCAGCACTATAGGGAAAGGATATCTGACTCTGATGCTCTACATTTTACATATGTGTTCAAAATAGAAGCCTATTGTCACAAGCCTTGATTGTAATTTAAGGAGTGAGGTCCATTTTTTAAGCTTAACATTGCTGTAGGAAAAAATAACACACAATTCTTAAATTTTAGAGCTGTTTTTGTCCCAATGTCACAAATATAAATTAAAATAAATGAAGGCTGGGGTCTTGGATCAGTGTTTAGGAGCACTGACTACTCTACCAGAGGATCCAGATTCAATTCCCACTAGCCATGTTGAAAGGCTTACAGCCATCTGTAACTCCAGCTTTGAGGGACCTGACACCTTCTTCTCTGTAGACATACCCTCATACATAGTATTCATAAACATACAACAACTCAATACACACACACATACACACACACACACACACACACACACAGAGAGAGAGAGAGAGAGAGAGAGAGAGAGAGAGAGAGAGAGAGAGAGAGAGAGAGAACAAAATGCTAATGCTTAAAAAGACCCTATTACTGATGACACTACAAATTTTCAATGTAAAATACAGAGGAGTCAACATGGGAGCCATTCCAGTAGGGGATGTTTTGTGTTTGTTTTGTATCATTTTCTGTTTTTTCCCAGGCAAAAGGCATGCACCTTGTGCACAGACATACATCCAGGCACCCCCTCACACACACACACACATGAAATAATTTAAAGAATAATAGCTGCCCACATTGTCAGTTTATTAAAATTTGTTTATGATATGCTATCAGTTTCACTTTTATATGCATATAACATGAAGATGTTTGATTGGATACTTTGTACAATGATGTACTCCTGGACTCAAAATATCTCCTCTGTATCCTTTCCCTATCTTGTCATGGCCACTTATTCTCATTGTAAGCTCAGCCAGGAACCACCCCATTTTTGTACTTTAATCATCTCATCCACAGTCACCCAAGCTGGGTTAATTATCATTCTTATGGTCTCTTAGTTCTAGCTATGATCACTTCATTTCTATTACTGCTGTATGTTGAGTATACAATTATAACAGGAAAAAATAAAAGACCTAGAAACTGATATTGGGGTTCTAGCTTCATGAAGAAAATCAGAAAAGGAAAGAATCTGGCCATTAACTCTTACCTCTACCTCAGACTAAAAGGCGATCCTGGCTGCACCAAACCTCAGACTATAATCCCAGACTGCTATGCTCTCCTCAACGTGGCCAGAGAATCCTGAGACTTCTTGCCATCTCTGAGACCTTGCTCCTGTGTTATATACCTCCCTAATGCTGAGATTAAAGGCACGTGATCCCAAGTGCTGGGATCAAAGTTATAAACTCTGTTACTCTTCACTCTTGGTGGCCTTGAACTAACAGAGATCTGTCTACCATCTTAATCCTGAGTCCTGGGATTAAAGGTGTGTGTACCACCACTGCCTGAACTCTATAGCTTGAGGCTGTCTTTGCTTTCTGAATCTTCAGGCAAGCTTTAATAAATCACAAATAATATGTCACCACCATATAAGGCTAAAAATATTACAAAATTTGAAAATGTACTTTGAATTTTGAATGTTCTTTTTTTAAATGCCTCACTGAATGCACATGTACAAAATTCCAAGTCACCTGATTGCTATCTATTCATGAAGCATAACTGAAATATTTTAAACGTTTATTTCGATGAGATAACTTTGCCAAAGGCATGCTTTGTTCATATTAAAATTTTCACGCTCTTTCCCAGAAATGAAATATAGACAGACATTCAGAAATGAGATTGTGCTTAACACTCGGGGGGCTAAGGTTGAATGGAGAAAACTTACAGCATCATCTGTCAGTTAAATCATTAGAGGAGAGTATTGAATCACATCTGACAGCAAAAACATGTATGTTTTAATGACATGAAAATAATGACAAGAAATACTGGGGGTGGAAATCTTTAAGCATATATGGTGTTGATGACATGGAGAAGGTAAAGGGGTGGTAGAAATGTTAAACAAAATAAAAGTTATATAAAACAACCATATGGAAACCTACAACTCTATAAGCAAGTTTAAATTTTTAGGTTATAAAGTATTATTATTATTATTATTATTATTATTATTATTATTATTATTTTAGATCCTGTCTCCAAAAACCCAATCATCAATAGTACATGATCTGGATCTTTCTTAATTTTTAATTACCACTCATATTTACATATCCACCCCCCCATTCCTTACCCTCCCATGGTCCCCACCAACCTTCCCAACCCATCCCCTAACTCCTCCCCAGGCACAGTGAGGTCCTCCTTTAGGGACCTTCAAAGTCTTCCATATGGTTTGGGGAAGGGCCCAGGCCCTCCTTGCTGTATCTGGGCTGCAACAGTATCCCTCCATAGGGAATGGGCTCCCAAAGTCCATTTGTGCTCTAGGGTTAAAGACTGGCTCCACTGTTAGAGGTCCCATAGACAGTTTTGGCCTCCTAGCTGGCCCCCACATTCAGAGAGCTTGGTTCAGTCCAATGCTGTTTCCGCAGCTTTATGACTAGGGTCTCCATGTTATAAAGAAGTTATTTTATATAGCTTGATATAGCTTACTAAAAAAACCAAAGGTTAGAAAATAAGAACCAAGTTCCATGTGTGTATATTTTATATGAATTCTTAGTCAGGGAAGCCCCTTAGGCCGCAAGAATATAGAGTCTTTTGGCTTTCCTCTTTGTTGTCCACCAGAACTAAGGTCATATTTTTAGAGTTGTAAGGATTACTGTTGCTGTTCTTCCAAAGGACAAAATCCAATTCCAAGCAGCCATGTTGACTGACTT
Source organism: Cricetulus griseus (assembly GCF_003668045.3). Taxonomy (NCBI): domain Eukaryota; kingdom Metazoa; phylum Chordata; class Mammalia; order Rodentia; family Cricetidae; genus Cricetulus; species Cricetulus griseus. The sequence goes on along the minus strand of NC_048604.1, from coordinate 22,726,598 downwards.
ACAACCATCTGTTACTCCAAATTTGAGGGATCTGACACCTTCTTCTGATCTCTGTAGACATACCCTCACATGTGGCATACACACACACACACACACACACACACACACACACACACACACACACACACACACACACACACACAAAATACTATTTCTTAAAGACTACTACTAGTGATAGCATATACTTTCAGTGGAAGATAAAGAGAAATGAACACTTTCCTCCTTCAAAATCCTCAGTTCATACCAATGTGTGAGCATCATTTTTGACCTATTTTATGACATATATGAATTTCATATTTGATATTAATAGTTAATTTTCAACACTAAATGTCAAACTATTCAAAATTCAAGCACAGCTTTTATTATCCTTGCTAGCAGCATAAAACATATCTACTTAAACTTATGGACTCACTGGAATCTCTGCCTTTGTGCAAAGTGATATATTTCAGATATCAGATATACTCAAGAGAAACAACAGAAATATAACATATTTAACAGACTTGAGGGAAGTCACCAACTGTAATTGTTAATCATGATTGTCAAATTGATGAGATTTAGAGTCAGCATGGAAAGAAATCTCCAGTCACGTCTGTGAGAGATTATCTAGTTATGTTAATTAAAAGTAGAAAATCCACCCTAAATGTGGATGGCATCATTCTTTGGGCTACAGCCATGACCAAACAAAACAGAGCAAATGAACTAAGTGCAAGCATTCATCTCTCTGCTTCCACTGCAGACGCAATGGGAGCAGCTGCCTCAAGATCCTGCAACCATGACAGCCCTGTAGTTGTGGACTATATGCATAAACTCTGACCAAAGTAAACTTTTCCTTCCCTAAGTTTCTTTTGGTAGATATTGTGTTGCAGCAACAATACAGGTGACTAGTACTCAAACTTCATAACAGGAAGTGAACTGCTATGAGAAAAATGATCATATGCTTTTCTCATAACAGTTTATGGAAGAAAAGTAGAAGAGTGGGAAACTCTGGCTTAGCAACACCCTAGCATGTTGTAAGTAAAGATTAATGTTCCATTCTAATGAATATTTGGAAACCACAAAGATAGACAGTGGAAGCCAAACATGAATATTCTGATGTGAACTATGACTGTATCAGGAACTTGGCTAGAGGTCATCTGGGGGATACTCAAGCAAAGAATATGGCTACATTATGTCAATGTTCTGAGCACTTGAGTGAGTCTGAATATAAGTGAATGGTAGTTTCTTTGACAGCAAATTTCAAGATAAGCTAGAATTCAGGCTGTGGCATAACTACTGTTTGTAGCAATCTAAGTGTATGGAGAGAAGAAACAAAATTTTAAGCATAAAAATGTTTTTTTTAAAAAACACGCAATTTGAAGTAGCTTCCTAGGGAAGCAACTCTCCAGGGTCAGCACAGAAAAGCTAACACAACTGTGGTCCATGAGAGCCAGGTTCTCTTCCAAGCTGGCAGCAAAATTTGTCAGTATTCTCATGTGCTTTTTGCATAAACGATGCAAGATTAAAGATATCGCTGAGTCTTGCAGCATGATTCTAAATATCTGTTAATACCAAGCAATGTTTGGCAGGATCTTAATCTCTTCAAGGTCCTGGAATGCCATTCTATGAAATTATGAAAATGAAGTCTACTTTGTAATAGAGACCCTGTGATTTCGGAGATTCAAATATCCTGGAATGTCTTTTGTGGAAAACTACATGTATGAACTCAAGCTTGCTCATGAGAGAAGCAATGTTTATTGGATAACACACAGCAGGATAGATGGATGGATGGATGGATGGATGGATGGATGGATGGATGGATGGATGGATACATGGATGTGTGGATGCATGCATGGATGCATCAATGGTTGGGTGGGTCTACAATGCCTTTTGAAGTCAAGATGATTGCATTAAAAACTTTACCATTCCCAGCTTATTTTTCACTATACAGGAAGAGACAAAATTTGTCTCATGTCTCAGATGAGAAGAGCTTTTAAACAGTGTTAGAATTGTCGATGGCTATAGGGCATTTGATGCTAGACTGGATGTACCCTGCATTATGAGGTGGCCACTGAAGGTTGTCACTTAACAGGAATATATTTCGAGGCCAAAATGTCATAAGAGAGTTGTTATGGCTAGTTTCCATGGTAATTTGAATTACCATGGAAACAAATAACTGGACCAGTCTATAAGGGGCTATCTAGATTAAGCATTAGCTAGACCCCTTCATAAATGTGGTCAGTACAATTACATGAGCAGTGGTCAGTACTGACTAAAAAGAAAGAAAATATGCCCAAGCATTCATCCCATTCTGTTTCCAGGCTGAGGACACAATATTATTAACTGCTTCAAACCTCTGCCACCATGACTACTTTGCTTGGTGAATGATACCTTTGAACTGAGAGCCAAAATAAACCCTTCCTTTTGTAAGTTGCTTTTGTCAGGCATTGTGTTGTAGTAGTATATAACATGTAAGCAAATTCTGCTGTACACTAGGAAATAATATAACAGCCACTCAAGGAGCCAAAGGCACCCATGCCTGATATTTTATTTTTATTTTCTTTTTCAAGACTGCATTAGATTCTGTGGCCATCTAAGTAGCTACCCTTCCAGATAGAAGTGTAAAGTTTTAACATATATAACATATTCCTGACATAGCATGTAAAAATTGACATGAAAAGAAAGCATCTTCAAAAGGCTATCATTACACATTTACCATTCAAGAGATAATATAGGAAAGCAATATTCAGATAAAGCATTACTTTGGTGATAGCTCTGTGATGTTAGAAAATATCAAGATGTTTTCTTCATTGGATACATTGTATGTGTGATATCAGCCAAACATACTAGTCAACATCCATCATATAAGCAATCTCGATCCATCATCCATTTTGAAAACTTACTAAAAATCTTTAGGTATGATTTGGCATGAATAACAATACTTCTCTGAGGGCACTGACATATGTTTGATGCATTGACTTCAACAGAGATACAGAGCATCACTCTGTATCACTCATCAAAGAAGCCTACTGCCTTGACATCTTTCCCAATTTATTCAGTCTTAGCAGATTTTATGAAACATCATTGAAATTCTAATACATTAGATAGTACAATTAGAAGCTGTATAAACATATGCCAGTAAAACATTCAACCAATACAGTGCTACCAAAAAGGGGGCAGATATCACCTCAATAATAGAATGGCTGGATGAAAAATAAATAAGGAAGTTGAAAGCTTGCAGATATGTAAATAAGTAGACTCACTAATGTCCCCTATTTCCAATTAAAAAATCCTTAATTTTTATCTAATTTTTGGTCATCTGCAAGTGGCAAGAATTGGGGTGCATGGTATTTAAGAAGTATTTGGGGGTTGCATATAGATAAAACAAGAGTTTTTTCTTATATTCATCTATTTATTTTAGATCCCAGCTGCAGCCTCCCCACCCTCCCTCTATCCCCCTACACACTCCCAACATAGGAGTTCTTAATGTTATATTTGAAATGATATTATACCACAATTAATGACAATACAAAAGTAGATTGTAAGTGGTAGATTAATTGGTACAAGTTACCATACTGATAATTAGAAGCCCCACAAACTGACTCTCTGAAGTTGTTCTAAACCTTCAAAATATTTCCAACCAAGAACTTTTTCTTACATTCCGTTTCTATATCATACAGAATTTGCTAAATTAGTCCCACTTGAAATAATTTACGCAGAAATGTTTAAAGCAATTAGACAAGAATCATACCAAGAAAGGATTTTTTATTACATATGAACAATTTCAGACACATTAACAAAAAGGTTAAATAAGGTGATGTCACTTAGATACATCAAACTGTAAATCTTTGTAATCCTGTAAACAAATTCTCATTTATGTTCTCATAATTATTGAAAAAGTTTGTTTCTGAGTATGAAATATAAGTAGATCTAGTATTTTATGCAATCGATAATTAATATTCCTCTCTGCCTTTGATTTCTGAACAATCTGGGGGATGAAGAAATGGTAAAGCAGCTGGAGAACTAAATAGCAGCATCATTATTAATGGAACTGTTTAAGAAGTAAGGTTCAGTGTGTGTCATTGGTTAGATTTGTAATGCTCATGCACATCTATAGTGTGTGACAAACTGATTTTCCAACTACTGTGAGTAATTTGGCCTCAAAATACTTAAGGCATGCAGTTACTGGGGGAAATGTGTGGTTTATGAAGAGAGGCTAAGAGATTAAAAGAGAGAAGATTCCAATTATTTCTATTGAATTTTTCAGTTGGATAATTAGCTCTTATTCTGAGCATAAGTTCGCATGGTTAGGGGACATAGAGCCACCCCAAGTCATCTAATTGATATTTCTCTTAATACAAACCATTTAGGATAAAATATGTTTCAGATATGTCTGGCTTATACCACATCTAACACACACATTTTCCAGCAAATTTCATTCCAGTGTAAAGCAATATAGTATCTATAAATGTTAGTGTTTAAAACTCAGGCTCTGGAAGCAGATATATGATCTTAAGAGTTTTAACTCTGGAACTTACTATCTAGACGGCATAAAGCAAGTTGATCTCTGGGTTTCCATATTTTCCTCCACTATCATATCCAAAGAGTTATTTTGTGAGAGTTAAATATGTAAAATCTTTCACATAACCTGTTCTAATACATTTCCAGATCCTCCAAAAATTATTTTCATAAGAATAACATGTTAGTTAAAATCAGTTTGGGAGTTTCAGAAGACCCTTTCCTAATTTTAGCTCTTGGGAAAAGTAATCACATCCAAGATCGTGAGGACTTAGTATTGTGCTTCAATTGAAGAAGATTGGATACAAACCCATCTTAGTTTGATAAAGCGGGGTGTTTAGAGAAGTTGATGGAGAGCTGAGTTGCAAATGTTAGAAAAGTAAGGATCACTCATTTTAAAACTGTGCAATTTTATCTTTTCTGTTGTCAAGCCTTGAACTATTTCAAAACATGCAAGATACAAATGTGTGTCTAATGAAATGTCTTTGTCTGGAGTATAGTAATTTGGGGACATCTGCTTGACCCAAAATATTTCTTAACATCCTTTGAAAACAGCAAGACAGCCACTGATGATTCCTTCATGTTGAATTTTCAATGGTTTTCTTTAATATATCTATTGAATAAAATTTTTGAAAAACAAAACTCCCATGCAGTAACATAACTTTATTTAAAATAGTATGATTCTAAGCACAGATATAACTGATTTCTACTGATTCTGTTTCATATTACTTATCTTCCTAGGAACAGATCTGAATTTGATCTATGGAGGACAAAACAGAGCATTCAAAAACGGACATAAGAATCCAAACTAGAAGTTTCCTACTCCCTAATGCAATTCCTTTCTCATTTAATGACTAGCTCCTGGCTGTTCACATTTTGCCCAATTTCCATTATTTTCAACTTGTCCAAATAGCTCTTAGAAAAGAAATGCATTATTATTGTTAAATATAGACATGAAAAGGCAGAGTTAATAGTCATTTTTAATTGTACTTTCTTCAATATATTAGGCAATCCATTTTGTTTCTGATCTCTCTATGATATAATAACAAAGCCTTCACATTACCTGTACTCCTTTTAATCTCTGGCTGCTCTTGTGAGCTTGAATTCATTTCACTTTTCTGCTGCCTTTATCTTTCCCCCTAAAATTCTTAACTGATACAGCAGACTCTTATTTTATTCCATTTTCTTCTTTTCCCCCTGTTTCCAGAACAGATTTTTCTTTACCTGGAGATCTTTGAAAAGTCCTTTGGGAAGCTGCACTGAATTCGTCTTGCTCTTTACAATTTCTCTGAAAAAAGAAAACTACAATCTGTTGTGCTTTAATTATAATTTCCCTCAGGATATGCTACCCCTCTGTAGCCAGGAAGTTTAACACTTCTCCCTAGCAGAATCACCAGAATCACTCAATTGCTTAGTTCCTCCAAATCTTCAAGCATTTTGTAGTCTGAAATTCCATTTCTAACCCAATTTAAGTGCCTTTGGTCACTGGTTTCCTACTGTCTGAGTTTCCCACATTTCCAATCGATTTCCCAGGTTAAAATTGGTTTTCTTCACAGCTATGAATTGACTAAGATCCATTAGCTTAGCTGAATCTCTTACTCATACATCTAGACATATTTTACCTTTTAAAACACAAATGAATTGGAAAAAGGAAACTGGATATTAGCGAAGCCTAAGAAAAGGAACTGTTTAAACCCAATGGTTTCAATTACACTTGTATTTGAGAGAACAAATCTGTAAATCAACTCTTAAGAAATGTAGTTAGGATGGCTTGCAAAATGCCCATTCTGAGCCATTTTGAATGAATAATGTAAGAGTGATAAACACTTCTGTGTTAAATAAACACAAATAGGTAATTTGAAAAATACTGGAAAACAATATTTATGCAACTAAAAAACTAGGTATTATCACCCCTAAACACACATATTTATAAAACAGCACACATACCCAGTTTAAGTTTCTATTACTGTTTAGATATCAGAACGAATAGCCACCTATTCTATTTTAACCCTACCATGAAGATTCATTTGGCTTGCATAGCATTAATAAATACATTTGAAATTAACCTTATAATATTATTCCAGAATTATTTAATAAAAGCCAGCTCTAGTGTCCTTAAAGGCAAAGATTATGTCAATGTATATTTCTGTGACTATACATGTTTGTGATCCATCATATTAACCAACATCTAGGAATATTCATTATAAATTAAAATAAAACTGCCATGTTTCCTTCTTATATTAAAATCTAAATTGATAACACAAGAAAAGAGTAACAGAGATCTCCAAAAAGATAAAAATCTATATCATGATCCAAGCCACTTAGTCCAAGTGAGAATATTTACAATTGGGAAGGAACAGAAGTGGATTTTGGATCTTCCTTAATCATTAGTCTTGTACTGTATTTGATTAAGCCATCATCCAAAATTTTCTATTAGCAGAATACAACAGGTAAAATCACAAGCTATTTAGGAGAAACAATCAGATTTTGCAGCACACATTTGTCCAGGTTTCCTCTTATCAGAGATATTTTCTATATAATGTTTTCAGCAAACTCCCAATGACACAGGCAAAGACCCACACACAGAGAGACCCACACACACATACACATATATAAATACATTAATCAGACAAAGAAGATACCTTTGGATTATCTAGTTAAGAAAGTACATACAAAAGGTTACAAAGCAATTTAGCTGCAATCTCTCATTCTTCCCATATTCTAGGTTTTAGCTGGCAAAAGCTTTATTTATTTATTTATTTATTTATTTATTTATTTATTTATTTATTTTTGTTTTTCAAGACAGGGTTTCTCTGTATTGCTTTGGAGGTTGTCCTGGAAGTCACTCTGTAGACCAGGCTGGCCTTGAACTCACAGAGATCCTCCCGCCCCTGCCCTCCGAGTGCACCAGGCCTGTAAAAAGCTATTATGTGAGAAAATATACTAAGCAAATGAAACCTTGGGAAGTTGAGGAGCTTTGAGAAACATTAAACATCTTAAACATTTAATTTGTCTCATTCCAAACTTCAGTGATCATATAAATTTTTCTAAAATAGAAAATTTTTCTAATTCCCTGGAGATTTTCCTATACCTTTAGAAGTCTATGACTTCAAGTTTCATTAGTTTCATAGCAATGCTCTGAGTTAGAATATGAAACCCTCATGAACATAATCAGATAGGAACTTGGCGACAACATATTAGTGTGCAATATAATTTTGCCCTTGGCTTTGTTAGTCCAGTGCTTGATGGATTTGGCTGCAGTCATGCTTGTAACTGGCAAGTTGCCTAAGCCTGACCTGGTCTCCAGGTTCTGGACTTGCTCCTCGCCTCATAGTGCTTGGCAGGATTCCAGGACATTTCTGCATGAAGTGTCCAGCTGAACCATTGGACTTTCGCAGCTTGAACATAAACTGAGATTAAGGATTGTTGGACATGGTTTGTGAACTGCTACAGAGGGGCATCACACAAAAGAAGTAGCTGGCCAAGAATAATGAACCTAATGCACTAAGAAAGCCTCCTCATTAACATGAACAGCAATAATCACTGAAGTGTGGTTACCTGTCTCACCAATATTCATCTTGATAAAGAATGACAGAAAATAGATAGTATATATTTTATCCAGATGCTAAAGTGCTTGACAAAAGGGAATATAAATATATATATATATATATATATATATATATATTATATATATAAGAAAAACATATATACATATTATACATGATTTAAATGGAAAGGTTTACGTTCATATAGAATACAAAATGGGCTTTCAAACTCCTCTTTGTCTCACTATGGAAATTTTAACTGTCTGCTTTAGAGTAAAGTATTAGTGTGTACAGGTTACTACCATCAACTATTTCCAGAGAGAAAGAACATATGTGTCATAGTCATGATTTTATTATCTTAATCTTTATGCATGAAGGTATGGCATGATTGAAGATGAGACCAAAAGAGGATCAATATTCTGACGATTTTATGTACCACACTGTGACATCTTCTGCTAGAATATTGGGACCTCATTGAGTAGTCACAGTATCAAACCAAATATATTGAAGTAAACCAAAGTAATAATAGCAACAAATATATATATATATATTATATATATATATATTATATATATATATATTATATATTCCAGTTAGGCTGGAAATGAACTTGTACTACTCCTCCTGTCATAATTTCCCTAATCCTTAGAGAATTATAGGCATAAACCACCATGCCTATCAGGAAAAAGAAAACCTCTTTACTGTTCTGATGTGAATATGATTTATCTTCTCTAAAACTTTCATTGAAATTCATTTGCCATTTGAGCAATGTTGAGTGGGGTGGCCGTGTCTTTTTTTCATTTTTCATTTTACATACTAACCCGTTCCCTCCCTTCTCCCACTCCCCCACCTCTCTCTTCTCCCTTCCCCATCCATACCTCAGAGGAGGCAAGGCATTCTCTCAAGTCACCAAAGTCTGGCACATCAAGCTGAAGCCTGAACAAATTCCTCTCCCACCCCCGTGACAAGGCTAAACAACGGATCCCACCATAGGGAATGGGTTCCAAGAAGCAAGTTCATTCACCCAGGATAGGTCCTGGTCCCATTGCCAGTACCCATTTCTCACCTCCGGAACAGATCAAACCATGTAATTCTCAACCACATTCAGAGGGCCTAGTTCGAGCCCATGCATGTTCTCCAGCTATCAGTCGACAGTGTGTGAGCTCCCACTAGCTCAGGTCAACTGTCTCTGGGTTTTCCCCATCATGCTCTTGATCTCCTTTGGTCATGTGATCCCTCTTCCCTGTCTTCAACTGAACTCCAGAAGCTCAGCCCAATGCTTGGCTCTGAGCCACTGAAACTGCTTTCATCAGTTACTGGATGTAGATTTCCAGGACGTCAATTAGGGTAGTTGCTAATCTGATTAAAGGTGAAGACCCATCCAGGCACCCTCTCTACTACTAGTGCTAGGAGTCTTAGTTGGGGTCATCCTTGTGGATTCCTGAGAATTTCTCTAGCACCAGGTTTCTCCCTAAGCCCATAATGGCTCCCTCTATTAAGATATCTCTTTTATTGATCTCCCCCTCTATTCTTTCCTCCACTGGGACTTCTCATTCCCTCATGGTCCCATCCCCCATCCCTTCCCCTCTATCCCTTACCAGTTTACCTAGGAGATCTTACCTATTTTCCCTTCCTGGAGCCCTCCATATGTGTCCCTCTTAGGATCCCTCTTTTTACTTAGTTTATCTGGGGTTATGCATTGTAGCCAGTTATCCTTTGCTTTCCATCTAATATCCACTTATGAGTGAATACATACCATGTTTGTCTTTCTGAGTCTGGGTTACCTCACTCAGAATGTTTTTTTCCTAGTTCAATCCATTTGCCTGAAAACTTAAAGATGTCATTATTTTTTTGTTTTTCCACTGAGTAATACTACATTGTGTAAATGCACTACATTTTCTTTATCAGTTCTACAGTTGAGGGGCATCTAGGTTGTTTACAGGTTCTGGCTATTACACATAATGCTGCAATGAACATAGATGAACAGATGTCCTTGTGGTATGGTTGTGCATCTTTTGGTTATATGCCTAAGAGTGGTATTGCTGGGTCTCGAGGTAGATTGATTCCCAATTTTCTGAGAAACCGCCATAATGATTTCCGAAGTGGCTGTACAAGGTTGCAATCCCACCAGCAATGAAGGAGTGTTCCTCTTACTCCACATCCTCTCCAACATAAACTGTCATCAGTGTTTTTGATCTTGAGTTGGGTGACTGCCTCTTTAAGAGAGTTCATCTTCCTGATGAGACTGGATTAGAACATGCAGGAATGGATTAGCTCCTACAAGAGTAGGCATCTTTGAAATAAATTTGGCTTTTCTCTGCTCCTTACTCTTGTTTCTCTTGCACACACACACACACACACACACACACACACACACACACACACACACACACACACACACTTGCCCTCCCACCATGAAATTAATCAGGAACCAAACAAATAGCATACTATGCCATTGAATCTCCATAACTATGAAACAAAACAAACTTATTTTTCTGTATCAATTATTCAGAATCAGCTATTTTGCTTTACAACAGAAACTGAGCAATACTCAGAGTGGTCTATATGAGTCTGACACAAATGAAAGCAAAAAAATATTTGAAAATTGTTAGTCCTTCAGCTCAAAGGCTAGAGATATTTGGGGAAATGCAGGTAAGATAAAGTTCATCCCAATTAGGTTAATATCAACATTAACACTGATGGTGCTTAGTTTTGTGTAAAATGTAGGTGAAGTTGAATAAATAGTGCTCATTTTAAATACATGGACTATTCCATGCCTTTGAAATCCCAAGGAGACAATTGTCAATTACACGTGAGTGATTAGGTATTAAAGCGACTGAATGGAAACCCTTTCCAACATTAATGCATTGGAAAATATATTCTAACCCATGAGCTACTCAGCTATGTGTCAGTCCTTTTCTCCCAAACACAATTGCACAAACTAGACTATAATTCAATATTGTTATAGTCCATTTTTTAGGCAAAGCCTGTGCATCTTCCAATTTTGTATTGTCACTGATATAACTCTGTCTACTATCTCTTTAATATCCTGCTGTTTTACACTTACAAACTAAAACAAGAAGATCCAAGAAAGAAAAACACAGACTTGCCAGTTTAAACAAGCAGACAAATGAAAGACATGTAACTCTGGGGAGCACAGTATAATTATTACCCAAGATCAGAGATTCTTGATAAATTGACTTTCTGAATGTGCAGCAGCATAAATTGAATGAACATTGCCTTGAAAACTGAAGATTACAATTAGACTAAAACAGTTTCCTAGGAGCTTATACACAGGATAGATGTGGTCATCAAAAGATAGTAAATAGCCATTGCTACAGATAAGGGACTTCAATAAACATTCCTTCAGTAGCTACAGTAGCATAAGGGGTATCTTTATCCATGAATGTGAAAGCTCTTTGACTAGAATATAAAATAATAATTTAAAATTAAACAAAAGTTTAGTGTTATGCATTAAAGTAATGTGGCAAAATACTGTGCAGTAATTGAAATATTGTCAATTATTTGACCAAATAGTGGCCAGAAGTGCTGCTTAAATTTTCATAGTATTTAGATTCTTCAAAAGTATAATATGACATTCAGAGAAATGTTTACATAAGTTGATGGAATATTTGGGCCACTGGAAAATAATTTTCTATAAGATTTTTGATATTCCTATCACAAGAAAGCAAGGATCAATAAAGAATAATAAAGATCACCAAATATACCCATTATCTTTGACAAATGCTAAAAATAATTCCTTCCTATGAATCAATTCTAAATTTATAAATGTGTTACACCAATTCATGTAGAATAATGTCCATGATTGCAGAAGACACAAATCCTAAACACGTAGAAGATAATTTTTGGATATTTGTATTAGAAAGCAATTCATATAATTAGAGTTAAAGTAATCACAGAGAACTTAATACAAACTGTGATTATGGAAGTCTAATTCAGAATTAGAAAGTAAACTAAATAAAACCTTAAATCCTGAGACCTCAGGAAGATATTTAATGATATGTGAAAATTCTGATGTTTTTAATAAAAGTTTTAGTGATGTTTTATGTAATATATTTACACATATGAATACAAATCATATGAAACAACTACCCAGACTTGTTTTTTTTATTTTAATTACTTCTGTTGAAAACTGCAGTGGATGCTAAATGTCTACATTTACAATAATGATAACTCACACTAAAACAAAACAAACTTCTGATACCCATTATTTTTCTGTTTGACAACTACCAGGACTTGTAATAATATGAATGATCATCCTTTTGCATGCTTTTCTTCTTCCACCAATATTTAAAATAATTATTTTGCATATAAAAATCCTTTTGTAATGTTTCATTTATCTGTCACTCATTCATCATATCACAATATATTAACCACTGGTGCACCAAAATTTCAAATATCATAACACAATCAATAGCATTTGCTGTTTCTAGGAGCCACAATATATCATAACTCTTTGAAAATTCCCTTCCCATGCAAGCTTTCTATGTTAGTATTACATGACACTGTTATCCTGACCACATGTAATTGGAACAGGCGTGAAGTCTATATAAATTTTCACCTAACAGTTTCTCTCCTTTTATAATTTGGAATCAAAAGTGTGAGATTTTATTTCTAGCCTGACATGTCATTTGAACTGATGTGATATAAAATCAGTAACAGTGAAATTGGTGAGATTGTTCACGTGCTACCTGAACAAAGTAGGGGAAATTTTTCTGTGGTGAGAGAAAACAGAGGGAAAATTAAAGGAGAGGCAGTGATACCACGAACACTGTCAGAGTATTTGTGAGTGACATTCGTCACAAAAATAACTAATTAAACCAATTCAAAAGTTCATATGAAAGAACAACAGCAGCAAAACCAAAACAAAAGGAAAAATACCAATAGCTTAAACAATCCTGAGCAAAGGTTCATTGCTGAAGACATCATAATATCGCATTTTAACTTAGAATACTGAGAACTAATACAAAAATAGCATGATACTGGCATAATAACAAGTAAACAAATTGAATAAGAATACAGGTGCCAGAAGTAAATATACACAACTATCATTATTTGGTTCACAACAACAATGTACTATAGAAAAAGTTACTTCAGGAAATAGTATTGGGAAAACTAACTAGATGTACACATGGAAAATAATTAAACTAGAACTTTGTCTATTAATCTGCACAAACAATAATTCAAAAAATCAACAACATTAATTCTATATCAGTAAATTTGAACCTACAAGAGAAAAATTTGAGAAACACTTATGAATAGGCAATGAATTTATGAGTGGAATGCCAGTAGCTCTAGAAATAATAGCACCCATTTATAAGTGGTATTGTATCAACTGAAAATCTGAATAGAAAAAGAAGCAACCAACAGAGAGAAGAGACAGCATACAGAATGAGAGAAAACCTCACTATACATTATTATTCATTCAACAGGGGATTAGTATTTGGAATCTATTAAGAACTCCTAAAACCCGACAATTACAGAGCAAATAATCCAGCCAAAAAATAGGTAATAAATCAGGCACCTAAAAATTAATAAAAATGACCAATAAATATGTAAAGCAATATTCAACATCATTACCATAAAGTAAATGCAAATCAAAACCATCCTCTGATTCTCTTTCACAGCAGTCATGATGTCTTTCAGGATCTAGTCATATATATCTAGTCAATAAAAAGGAACAAAGTTCATTATATACATACTTTCATATCTGTGTTAATTACAAAGCTATTAACAATAGCTACGTTATGGAATAGGTGCCCATTAATGAATGAATAAATGAAGGATACATGATATATACACCAAGTAGAGATTTTTTTTCAGTCTTAACAAATAAAAGTATGTCATTTGCAAGAAAATACATGGGCCTTGAAAATAACTTGTTAAAGGAAATAAGCCAGGGTGTGTAATCAAAAACCATATTTTTCCTCACATATGGGAGCTGGGGGTAAAGGGGTCATAAAACTAAAAGGGAAAATACTCTGGATGTAGAAGAAAATGGAAGTATAGGTGAAAGACAAGAAAGAATACTAAAGGTGGTAGATACTGATCAAAATATGCTATATGCATGTTTGGAAAAGCCAAAATCAAGTCCCTTATTTTTTAAATTAATTATACTGATAATATTCCATGTAGTTTTTCAGCTCAGAAAAATTATTGCTTTTTTATTTTAAAAACATTTAAATTGTATAATATCAAACTATTCTCTAAATCTACATTTTAAAAAATATTTGACTTTTATTTTTGATATTATACTACAATTACATCCTGGCCCCTTCCATTTCCTCTCTCCAAGCCTTCCAATGTACCACTCCTTGTTGTCTTTCAAATTTGTGGATTCTTTTTTCATTAATTATTTTTAAATGCATATGTGCTCATGTATATGCATATAAGTTACTAAATACAACCTGCTCATTCTGTATAATGTTACATGTATGTATGTTTTCAGGGCTGATCATTTGCTTTTGGATAATCAATTGCTGTCCTTGTGCCTGGAGAAGGGGAATTTTCCCATTCCCAGCAGCCTTTAGGTCCCAGTTGTTCTTAGTGGAGGGTTGAGGCCTTGTGGTATTTTCCCTGTCCACTTTGTCGTGTCGATTATTGTTATCCGTGTTCAGCTCATATTTAGGCACTAATGTTGAACGAGACTTTATGGGCGTTACTTCTGCCATTACTAGGAGACAAAACTTCACAACAAATCCCCTCTATGGTTCTGCTGTTACAATGACTTCCCCCCTTCACCATGTTCTCTGAGCCTTATGTAGAGGAGTTGTTTTGTAATATATCAACTGAGACTGGGCTCCATAATTATGAAATTTGATTAGCTATAGTTTTCTGCAATAATCTCCATCTGCTACAAAAAAAAGGAGTTTCATTGATGACGGGTGAGGATTACACTGATGTGGACATAGTAATAAATATTTAACTGTGGATAAGAAATATATAAGAGTTTATTAAAGTGGTGATTTAGGTTGTCTTCCAAGATCCATGACTTCACTAGACTGGGTAAATGGTTAGGTTTTCAATACCCAGAATATTTTCTCTCTTATTTCATGTATGTTAAGTCAAATCAGAAAGTATCAGACACTTCCAAGGTAAACATGCAACTATTGCACCTCTAGTGTTATTGTGCCATGCTGGTCCTTGTGGTTCATAGGTGTCATATCTTTGTATAAATGTTGGTTGGTTCCTTCTTTGGAAGCTTGCATGCTGACTTCTGTTGCCATAAGAGCTATTCCTCAGGGAAGAGGTATTCAAGTTAGTTCCAACTCAGTAGACTGAGTCCTGTCACAAATTTGCATTTGTTCAACACTTACATAAATTTTCTGCTACAATGTTTTAGGATTTCTAATGTATAGTCCATGTCGTCAGCTAATAGGAACAATTTCACTTTATCTTCCACGATGTAGTAGTCTTTAACTCCCTGCTCTTTCCCTATTGCTTCAGCTAATAGTTCTAGCACAATATTGCCCAGGATAGGAGATAATGGGTATCTCTGTATCCTTCCTGATTTCAGTGTAATTGAGTCAGGATTTCGCAATTTAGGATGATGGTAGCTTTGGTTTCTCATATTTATTTTACTATGTTGAGGTATGGTCCCTCAAGCCCTACAATCAATCACTAGGGCTTTTTGTAATTAAACTATGTAGGATTTTGTCAAAAGCTTTTCTGCATCTATTACGATTTTTGTCTTTAAAAATATGGGTTGGTACATTTATTGACTTGAGTATGTTGAAACAACCTTGCCTTTCAGGGACAAAGCCAATTTTGTCATGGTGGATAGTCTTTTACATATACACCAGTATTTCATTTGCAAGTATTTTATTGAGTATTTTTTAGTCTGTGTTAATTAGGGATATTGGACTGGAGTTTTTTTGTTGTTGTTGTTTTTAACCTGTTTTGGGTATTATAGAGATATTGTCTCCAGAGAATAAATTTAGTGTTATCTTTCTGTTTGTGTTTTTTAAAATAGTATAAGGATTGGATGCAGATACTGTGAAAGTCTTGTAGAATTCTGCTGTGAATCCATCTGACCACAGACTTCTCTTTAGCTGGAAAGCTTTGTATTTTTATTTGAATCTCCTCATTTGTTACATGTCTGTTTAGGTTGTTGTTGGTTTAATTTTGGTGGTTTGGCTGAATGTATAAATTCATCCATTTCTTGAGTACATGTTTTTAAAGTATTACCTTATAATATTCTGAATTTCTTTGGTGTCTTGTAATACTTCCCTGTTTATTTCTGATTCTCTTCATTTAGGTCATCTGCTTTTTTTGATTAGTCGGGTCAAGGCTCGGTCTATTTTGTTTTCCTTCTCACAGCTCCTGGAATTAAAACAAAATTCTTTTCTTTGTTTCTATTTCATTGATTTCTTCTCTGGTTTTTATTACTTCTTGCAATTGACTGGTTTAGACTGTATTCTTTTTTGTTCTTTTTTATTTAAAGTCTTTAATTACTACTCATATTTGCATAACCATCTCCCCATTCCCTTGCTCTCCCATCCTCCCATGTTCCCCACCAAACCCCCCAATCCATCCCCAAACTCCTCCCCAGGAACAGTGAGACCCTCCACCAGGGACCTTCAAAGTCTGTCTCACCATTTGGGGAGGGCCTAGGCCCTCCTTGCTGTATCTGGGCTGCAATAGTATCCCTCCATAGGGAATGGGCTCCCAAAGTCCATTTGTGCTCTAGGGTTAAAGACTGGCTCCACTGTTAGAGGTCCCATAGACTGTCTTGGCCTCCTAGCTGGCACTCACATTCAGAGGGCTTGGTTCAGTCCATTGCTGATTCTGAAGCTTTATGACTAGGGTCTCCATGCTCTCACCAGGTCAGGTCAACTGTTTCTGTGGGTTTCTGTAGCACCATCTTGGGGAACAACAGGCCTGAGACAGGGGAGGAATAAAGGAGGGCAAGAAGGGAGATGCCTTGATAGAGGGAGATGGTACAGGTATGGAGAGAAGTCTAGACTGTATTCTTATTCTACTAAATTTTTAAATTACCATTAATCTTAAAATTTTGTGGGACCCTTTTCCTCCTTCTGAATTGCCAGCCTTGATGTCATGGTATGTGCCTGGTCTTATTCTAGCTTGTTATGTCATGTTTCATTGATGTCCCTCGGAGACGATATACAGAGGGGAGGAGATGGCTAGGGAATGGGAGGAAGTATGGGAGGGGAAAGTGCAGTTGGGATGTAATATATGAGAGAAAAATAAAAAATGTTGTTTTAAAACATGTAATCCTTACCCATACTATTATAAACAGTACTAATGAAACCCATCTGGTTGTAAAAGCAACACAAAAGACTTGAAAGTATGAGGGGCTAGATGAGAAGAGGGAGGAAATTAGTAGAAGTAAGGGAGGAAAACACAGGGTAAAAAAGGATGAATATGATCAACATCCATTATGTACATGTAGAGAATTTTGCAATGTGCTACTTATTATGTATAATTAATATATGCTAATAAAAATATTAAAAACCCAGCAAAAATGTCATTAAGTCATTTGCTTGTATTCTTTCTGATTTTTTTAAATTTATTTATTAGTTCAAGTTAGGGAACAAGCTTGTTTCACATGTAAGTCCCTTCTCCCTCTCCCTCCCCTCACCCCATCCCTCCTCCCCCCCATCCCATACCCCCAACTCCATCCACCCACCACTCCCCAGGCAGGGTAGGGCCCTCAACGGGGGATCTGCAGTGTCCTCTAAATCTTCCTGTACTGGGCCTGGGTCCTTCCCCATGTGTCCAGGGCCAGAGTGTATCCCTTCACGTGGGATGGGCTCTCAAAGTCCCTTCTTTCACCAGGGAAAAATACTAATTCACCACCAGAGGCTCCCTGGAGTGCAGAGGCCTCCTTATTGACATCCATGTTCAGGGGTCTGGATCAGTCTTGTACTGGTCTCCCCGACAGCATCTGGGGTCAATGTGCTCTCTTTTGTTCAGGTCAACTGTTCCTGTGGGTTTCTCCAAGCTGGTACAGACCCCTTCGCTCTTCATTCCTCCCTCTCTTCAACTAAATTCCAGATTTCAGCTCAGTGTATATCTGTGGATGTCTGCTTCTGCTTCCATCAGCCACTGCATGAGGGCTCTAGGATGGCATAAAGAGAAGTCATCAATCTCATTTTAGGTGAAGAGCTTTTAGGTTATCCTCTCCACCATGGCTTGGATTGTCAGATCGTGTCATCTTTGTAGGTCTCTGGAGATCTCCCTAGTTCCAGATCTCTTCTCGGACCTATAGTGGCTCCCTCTGATATGGTTTCTCTCATCCTGCTCTCTCTCCTCTATTCTTCCCCCAACTCAATATTTCTGCTCCTCCATTTCCTCTCCTCTACTCCTCTTCTCTTGCTCTTATTGTGGCAGCTCCCTCTACCCTACCCTCATGCTCCCAATTAGCTCAGGAGTTCATGCCACTTAAATATAGGCACTTAGAGCTATAAATTTTCCTTAGAGGGCTGCTTTTAGTGTGTCTCTGAAGTTTTTGTAGTTTTGTGTTTTCATTTTCATTTGATTCCAGATTTTTTAATTTATTTTTATTTCTTTCCTCATTTCTCCGTTGAATAATTCATCATTCAGTAATGAGTTGTTTAATCTCCATGGTTTTGTATATTTACCAGAGATTTATTTGTGGTCAATTTTAAGTTTCATTTCATTGTGGTCAGATAGGATACAAGTTGTTATTTCATCTTTATTAATTTTTAAATATTTGCTTCATGCCCTATTTTAGAAAAGATTCTGTGTGCTCCTGAATAGAAGTGTATTCTTTGGTGTTCAGAAAGAATGTTCATTAAATCCATTTGATGTATAATGTCAATTAATTCCAATTATTCTGTTTATTTATTTGTCAGGATGACTAGTCTATTGGAGAAAGAGGAATATTGAAAT
Source organism: Cricetulus griseus (assembly GCF_003668045.3). NCBI lineage: Eukaryota > Metazoa > Chordata > Mammalia > Rodentia > Cricetidae > Cricetulus > Cricetulus griseus. Next base: position 22,707,663 of record NC_048604.1, on the reverse strand, counting down.
CCCCTACTTTTAATGGATTGATGTTCATCCATGTATTTAAAAATGATAGTACTTTTTAATTAATTTTTTCACTTTAAATATCTGCTCCAGTTTCCCCTTCTCCCTCATCCCCCATCTCACTACCCATCCTCTCCTCCAAGGTGGTAAGGCCTACCTTGGGGAATCAATGAATTTTTAATTAAAAACACCAGAGTTTGGTGCATGTATGTTTAGGATACTCTTTTTGATTCACTGTTTCCTTTGTTAGAATAAAATATATCTCTATTTCTTCTGATTAACTTTAGTTTCAAATCTGTTTTGCCAGACATGTGGATTGTGACCCTTTCTTTTTTCTTGTCCCCTTGTGATGGGAATATTTTTGTTCATCCTTTTATTCTAAGACAGTTCATAATGTTAAATCCAGGATGTGCTTTTCTTGTAGACAACAAATAGATAGATACTGTTTTCCATCTTCAGACTGATGCATTCTGCTTGTAAGGCATTCCTTTGAGTTTTTTGGTTTAGCTACTAGGTTTTTTCCCAGTTCTATCTTCATTTCAACTTGAGTGCTCATAAATGTTTCTATATTTTCATTGAATTCCATTCTTAAGTTCTGGATAGTCTCTGTCATTTACTTTTAGGTGATACTTGTGTTTTATTGGGCATCACTCAGGCATTTATTCTTCCCCTTTTTCCACTGATTTCATTGAGCTGTTTATGTCTTATTTAAACTCCTTGAATTCTTTGATGAAGTTTATAATTATTCTTTTAAGTTCTGTGTCCTTAATTTCATCTAGATAATTCTCATTGTCAAACATTTCTTCAGGACTGGTAGATTTTGGAGAAAATAAACTGGCTTGATATTTTTGTAACAAAATATGGGAATGTGAATTCTTTTGTTAGTTCTAAGTCTAAAATAGACACAGTAGGTTTGGGTAGAAGACAGCATATATGGGCAGGCCTAGAGATTTGAACTGGTATGGGTGGAATGAAGTTGGGGGATGGGGGGACTGAGACTATATAGAGAATGTGCCTACTTGTCTAAGCTTGGAGTGCTGGAGTAGATCTGTCTGTATGAAAAGGTTGAATATGGCATGGAAGTTACTTATATATTCGAGGCTAGGTAGGAATGGTCTTTGTAGAACCCGAGATTTTAGTGTGGAACAGGTAGTTATGTACTTACTAGGCAGGGTGCTTGTTCTTGTAGGATGCAGAGGGTGCATAGAAAAGGATATCCAGAGATACCCTGGAGAAGGATGTGGGGGATAGATATGGATAGATATGCAGTATTCAGGGCAGAAGGAGCAAGCAAGTATTATCAGGGAGTGATGGTCCAAGTTAGACGATGGAGAAGGATGAGATAGATCTGGCTGAAGAGGTGAGATGCAACACAGAAGAAACCTGTATGGTGGCAGTCAGAGTGGATTTTGGTGGAATCATGCAGACTGAAGGGAAGGCAGGGGAGGCCAAACTAGGCCATAGAACTACACACTGGATCCAGGCTAGATCTGGAGGGCTACAAAGATGGTATGGATTAGGAGGGTCAAGAAATGTTCAGCATCCTTAGTCATCAGGGAAATGCAAATCAAAACAACTCTGAGATACCATCTTACTCCTGTCAGAATGGCTAAAATAAAAAATACCAATGACAGTTTATGCTGGAGAGGATGTGGAGAAAGAGGAACACTCCTCCACTGCTGGTGGGAGTGCCAACTTGTACAGCCACTTTGGAAATCAGTATGGCGACTCCTCAAGAAAATGGGAATGAGTCTACCACAAGATCCAGCAATTCCACTCCTAGGCATATACCCAAAAGAAGCACATTCATATAACAAGGACATCTGTTCAACCATGTTCATAGCAGCATTATTTGTAATAGCCAGAAACTGGAAGCAGCCTAGATGCCCCTCAACCGAAGAATGGATAGAGAAAATGTGGTACATTTACACAATGGAGTACTACTCAGCAGAAAAAAAAACAATGGAATCTTGAAATTTGCAGGAAAATGGATGGAACTCAAAGAAACCATTCTGAGCGAGGTAACCCAATCACAAAAAGACAAACATGATATGTACTCACTCATATGTGGACCTGCTTTATGATACATAGTAGTGACCGTGCTTTATCAGAGCTGTTTTTAATGATGTTGCTCAGAATGGTTTCCTCCCAGATGATGACTGAGAAGCTAATTTAAAAAAAAAATGGTGCCAAGTACCACAAGAGTAACAGAACTTCGCTGTTTTCCAGGATTTTGTTTTTTACTTTTTTGTTGTTGTTGTTTGTTTTTTTGGGGGGGTGTTGTTTTTTGTTTTAAATGAAGTGTGCTGGATGTCTCTACAATTTTGTTCAAATGACTGCAGAACCTGGAAATGCTGTTGCTGATATTGACGCATAACATATTGCCATTATTGCTCTCTCTCTCTCTCTCTCTCTCTATATATATATATATATATATATGTATATATATATATATGTATATATATATGCTAATTGAAACTCAAATATGTGATGAATCCAAGGTGTTTCAGTGAGTGCTCACCTGTGCATGCAAATTTTATTTCATCTTTAGTAAGTAGTAAAGTTATATGCTTGCCAAAAAAAAAAAAATAAGTGACACACTGGAAGACCAAAGTCACACAATTTCAATTGTATGTGTAACCTAGAAATGATGAACTTATGGGAACAGAGAGCAGGATTGGGGCTATTAGGCTCAATGTGGGTCTTTTAACTTTGGGGAAATGATTGGTTTAAGGATATAAAACTGCAGTTGGACAAGAGGCATGGACTTTGTGAAGTCTTGAGGTCTAATGAGAGCATGATAAATGTGGTTGATAAAAATATGCTATATTTTAAAAGTTGTGAGATAGTATACATTAAGTGTTCTCAAAACAAAAATGATGAATATGTGTGATATAACATGTTAATTGGTTTAATTTAGTCATGCCATTGTGAACATACTGTATTGTGTATCATAATTGTGCATGACTTTATTTATGAGTTAAATAAATGAATGAAAAAAAAAGAAGAATCATGCAGATCTTGGACAAGGATGCAGTAGATGTGGCTGTGTCCATGCAGCACAAAAGGGAACTCAGGATCACTAATAATATTTTTAAAAGAAGACTAGAAACATTGATAATTTCAGAAAAATACAGAATCAGCATGTCCAGTCAAAAATTTAAACAAATTCCAGAAATAGTATTTTTGGAGTTAGAAATTGATCATACCCAGGAATGACTATTATGGTGATTGAATAAGAATTACCCCCATACACTTGAATGATTAGTCACCAGGGAGTGGCACCACTTGAGAAGGATTAGGAGGTGTGGCCTTGCTATTGTAGATTTGGCCTTGTTGGAGAAGTGTGCCATTGGGGGTTGGCTTTGAGGTTTCAAAAACCCAAGTCAGTCCCAATGCTTCTCTCTTTCTGTTGTCTGCAAATCCCAGTGTAGAACTCTGAGGTAGTTTTCTAGCGCTATGTCGGCCTACAGACTACCATACTCCCTGACATGATCATGATGGACTAAATCTCTGAAACTGTAAGCAAGCCCCACTTAAGTGCTTTCTTTTATGAGAGGTGCCTTGGTTATGGCATCTTTTCACCACATTAGAACACTGACCTAGACCATTGTGAACAATTTATTCAAGAAAAATGTCTGAGTGTCAATAAGAACAGGAAGCATCATACATAGGTTTTAAGTTTTTTATATAACCCTCTCCTGAACTCTATGATTATCTTGGAAATAATAACTACTAATCTGGAATATACTTGAAGTCAGGCAAATATTAAAGAGGGTAGGTTAGATTATTTTGTCCCTTAAAACAATTTGTCACAGAATCACATTTGATTTTGTGGTTATCTGGCACATAATATAAATAAGAATATGTTTATTTGACTTAAGTTTTAGTTTTACCAGTGTAAACATTCTTTTTATATCATATGTTGAAGAAAAAAATCATTGGAAGCAACTGCTGAATATCTTGGTTTTCTAAAGTAATAAATAAGGAATGCAACAATAATATTAAGTTACTCTGTATGGAGTCAAAAATGTAAAAGATGTGCATAAGACATATAGAGAGGTTTTTAAAATCATAGTATATTGTTAGATATCTAGGAACTGACACATATGCCAAGTGCAATACATGGCCATTGATTTGTATGCATGACCAAGAAAAACCTTAGACAGTCCTAAGCTCTGGTTTCAAGCTAATCTTAAGCCTTTGTGCAAGCAAGAGGCAAAGGCTAAACCAGAGATATAAATTGGTTGGCTGAGTGCTGAAAGTATATCCAAATAACAAACCCAGAAATGCACACAGGGCAAAAATTGGGACATAAGATGGTTCTGTTTAAATACATGCATATTTCTTATTTTTCTTCATGTAACAATGATCCTCTATACTTTCAAACTCACTAAGCTTGTTTTGTAGACAATTTGAATGAATCTGTATGTTCTTGTCTGAGTTTCAAATTCTGAAGGACATACTACTCACTGTTTGATCAGTCCAGTATGGGTCAATGTCCATTTGTAATATAATCAGTCAGAATTTGGATACATATAGATAAGTAAGTCTTCCCATTTATAGAACAGGTTCTCTGAGAAGACTTTGTCAAAGAAGCCATGATTTGTTCATTTAATACACCAGCAGACTTACTACAAACTGAAACATAATATTCAAATAAACCCAAACTAATTCAAATTACATTCAGAAATCCATTATGTTTTTGAGTCAGAAAATAAATGTCTTGATTTACAAATACTAACATTAAGGATTATTTATATTATATAATTTATAAAGTCAGGCAGTTGGCATTGTACACAGATATGGCTAAAATTCTGATTAAATACTTTTAATGAAGTACAACCATGTATTGTCTAACAAGGCAGATAGATATGTTCTAAGAAATGAATTGATGGATGACTTTTCCAATGTGCAAATTTCATAGAGTGTATTCACATTGGTACTATGACTATTGTGCTACTAGGCAATATGATTTCATGGAATTATAGTTATATATATTTTTGTCTAAAGTATTATATCACACATGATCATATTCTTTATAATGTAGCTCTATACAGTAAAAGAATTTTGAATGGCAGTCTGAATTAACAAAACATTTATAAAAAATGAATCTTATAATTTCAAATAAGCACAGAAATATAAGCAAGCCAAAGGAGTACTTTGTTGTTGGTTTCTAGGGAATCTGATTTAATGTATAGATAAGAATACTTAATAAGAAGTTCTCAGAGTTTTGAATGCAAATGTGTTTAAAAAGAAATACACTTTTCCTAAGAAACTTATTTTGCTGAGCACCATAAATAATTTCCCCCTGATCATTGTTGTGTTACTCATTTGCTTAAAAATTCCTATTATTCACCTGAATGTACAATGGAGTAAGTTCCTGTGTAAATTGCTGCAAATACTATAAACCAAATTAATGAATTTTAACTGTTTATCTGATAAGATAATGAGGCATAGTGCAATTCTTAAAATATAAAAAGTGAGCATTGATAAACTACAAACACAAGCTGTTGTCTATGCATACATGATAAACTAATAATGTGTCAGGGAACAACATAGAGAAAAAGAGAGCACAAAACAGGTGTTCACTCAGTATGCATTAATGGCACTGAAACTGTCATGTTGATGTATTTCCACATCCAATGAATTTCACCCTCAAATATACAGTTGTTTTTGTATGCTTACTAGTATGTTCCATAGAAGGAAATGGAACTTTTTCTTGTCTTAATGTTTTCTCTCTATGTATAAGCATCATGTTTGAAATTTTAAAAGTCTTATTAGTAACTTCATCTAAATATTTTTCATATCAAGAATTTAGTTACTCAATTAAAAAAAGAACTTCGCCATTTAGCTGTTCCTACTACTAGTACCTTGCATGAAAGGAAATTCAAAAGTATTTTGTAGGACTAATCTTATTAGGCCCTTTACCTTGTCTTTATAGTTGCCATCAGGCCATTAGAATTTCTCCAAATCTTAGACGAGTAGCTGTTCAAAATCATTTGGATCAATTTGGCAGTAATGACTCACTGGATTCTAAAACCCTTTCATCAAATCAGGGGAGACAAGCTAGAATACTTTAGCTAGTACTGTATCTATCTTGAATGTCTTTTATTTCTCTAGTAAGAGCCAATTTCTAACAATCCATCATGCTAATTAGCAATCAACACGTTCCTCCAATAAAAGCTGTTTCTGACATTCTGCATACTAATTAGGAGAAGCCTCTGGTATTGAAAGAAGCAGAATAACAGGACTAAATGGAAACTCCATGTCTGGATTTCAGCCTTTCTGAAAGAACCTTGTAAGCCTGTGGAATGTGGATTCTCCTTGCTCCTGATATTGAAGATCACTAATTCTACTGTTTTCTCTTAACAGGTAATTGCCCTCAAAACTGATGTGATAGACACACACACACACACACACACACACACACACACACACACACACACACACACACACACACACACACACGTGTGTGTGTGTGTGTGTGTGTGTGTGTGTGTTATATGTATATGCATGCATGAAAAATAAAATAACAAACATAAATAAACAAAACTAAACATCTCATCATTTAGCTGCCACAGAAATAGTATATTGGATTAAAAAGTGGCAAGAACTCCTTTACCCAAAAAAATGGAAGCCCATTATTTAAGAAATCATCTGAGAACTCAAGTTTTGAGTGAGGATTAAGATAAGCTTAAGAAACGTCCAATTTCAAAATTCTAGTGTAAAGTCATTGCCCCCAAACAATTTCTACCTATGAAGTCTCAAACACTATATTGTCTATAGAAAGATGGTTTGGGAATTTTTCACCTTCAAATCTCATTTTGAAATTTAATTGACACTGTAACTGTTAACAGATGGGGCCACTAAGGGAGACTAGTCTCTCTCTCTCTCTCTCTCTCTCTCTCTCTCTCTCTCTCTCTCTCTCTCTCTCTCTCTCTCTCTCTCTCTGCTCTCTACTCCTCTGTTTCTCTGCCTTTGTCCTATCTATCTCTCTTGCCCTCTTGCTTGCCCTTCCTTCTTTCATTGTGTGAGCATGTAGAAAGCAATTCCTCCACAAATGCCTGCACATGGATTGTGGACTTCCTAACTTCTTCCCATGTAAGAAATACGTGTCAGACTGATTCTCAGTCTGTGGTATACTGCTATAGCAGCACAAATTGAACTAAGACATCAAATAAGCTTTCTTTTGTCGCTCTCAGTTTCCCATCCATCTACTGCATACAAGAAGGGAGAAGCCCAGCAATATTTGATCAAATATCCACTGACTCACTTACTGTTGTAGATAAAAGGCATCCTCTACAAAGGGCAGAAAGGGTTCAAGCAGTTGAATGTGCACACAGGTGGGACTCTGAAGCAAAGCCAGTTCTTGAAGCTATTCCATGTAAGTGATTTTCTAGAAACTTTTATCCACTTAATTAGATGTTCACAAAGACAGGACCAATTTCTCAATTTTCAGACCACCTGCCTAGGGAAAATCTCTTATCTCCATATTTTCCAATGGAGACACCCGATCAGCTTCTTAATATTCTGAGCTACTGTCTTGGCACATGGGTCTTAGAATTTGATAATTTTTCTTTAGAAATTTTATCGGTACTGCATTCAAAGCAAGTCCTTTATTCTGCTGTCTTCTAGTATCAAATTAGTGCCATATGCAGAAAAGCCTAGCTGACGTACACGTACATATATGCAGGAGCAGGTTGTTGCTAATAAAAAATAGCTTTTAAATTTATAATCTTCTCATGAACAACACTTCTTCCCAAGTGCATTTTAAATAATATTCCTAAATGACGATGAAGTCACAGAATGTTACTCATTATAAAGTAAGGAAATCTGCAGTGAGTACTGTATCTCAAATCTCTGCCTAGCACACAAAGTTTAAATGCTATAAAGAGATTGAAAACAGTGGGTCTGGAACATGCCTTATTGTTATGAAAGAAAGCAATAAAAATTTAAGGTACACTTGGTATATCATTAGGGCATTTTAACATGCTATGATTTTCTTCCCACCCACTTCTTTTCTTATCATTATTTTCTTCCTACCCCAACTGCACTAATTGTGAGATTATCGTTATTTCTTTCCGACATAATATTATAAAAAGATGGAAACAAAAATCTGAGGTTACAGAAATTTTCTGAAATATTCATATGCACAAACATAAAGACCTGTTCTTAGGTATGCTTTAAAAGGAACAAAAATGTCATATTTTAGTGTCAAAAATAAAAATAAAAATTATGTATTAGTAATACCTTATATAATTAACTGAACCATCCATTTTAATACTTTTATGTGGAAGTTATTATGTCCATTATGCATTTTCAGAGACTGAAGATTCACAGGTGTTACAGGATTCTGTTATTCAGCTCTCCATCACTGTAGCACAAATACTAGAAATAACTTAAATGGTGTAAGCAGTTGTTGTGGTGGCTCACAGTTTGACAAATTTCAGCTGTGGTCACTTGGTACCATTGTACCTGTGTCTATGGTGAGCATGGTAATACATAGTTGATGTGTCTGGTAGAAGAAACTGTTCACCTCATGCTAGTTTAAATATACTATGCCAGGGCAATATCCCAGGGGAAAAATAATCTTTTCAACCTGTACTTTGTATGTGAAAAGATCCATAGGCAGATGTATGATTATATGGTGTAAATAATGGGGTGAATGGAAGGGAGAAAATGGAAAGGGGAAATGCTTTAGTTATAATCTCAAACACAAAAAGAATTTCTAAAAGAAAGAAAATATGGTAAGTTTTAAGATTTCTCTGCACATCTCAGCTTCTTGATGGCTTCAAGGACATTGTTGTTAATCTTGGGCAACCTTTTGCGTAGATGCACGAAACAGTATCTTCATGATGTGATAGAATGTGTAGAAGAATGCTAGGAAAGAAATCTTTGAGTACACACCTCTCCCCAGACGTAGGGAAGGATGAACAAAATTTACAAAGCTACTAACTATAAAAGATAGTGAGGAACAAGTAGTTTTGATGTAGGATTGTGTATAATGGGCTGATTATAAAGTAGTGCACACTCCAAAACTAGAGTAGACATTTGAATGATTTAACTCAAGGAAATGCTGAATGTTTTGAGAGATGGTTATGTTTAACTGATTAAATCATTGAACAATATACTAATGTATTAAATTATGACACGGTAAATTATATATATTTATGCTTTTAAAGGAAAAAATAAAATACATTTAATTTTTACAAACCTCTCCTCATTGTCATTTAATAGTATTTTAATGTACACTTTACATGGTAATCACTAATTTGAGTTGACTCTGGAAGCCTCAGCTATAATATGCGCATGCCTTGTAGAATAATTAATGCATGAAACTTCTCTTTATTGTTGATAATATTGACCTCAGCATGCTCTCAGAAAGTTGTCACTCAGTGACTCACAGGCAAGCCCCAAGAGAACATGTGTCCACTGAGTAGAACTAGAGAAAGTGACAGAGAATACAGATTCCAGTGGAAACTTTTGAATACCCACAGAGAGGAGTGTTTTTGATGAGAAAAGAAAACAAAAAGAAAATCATAGAACTTCAACTAACCTAGAAAATTTGAAATTTTTATCAAAGACTAATGTTGCAATTAAGTGCACAAAATGTGATACTCAAAGTTACATCTTTGCAATTCCAGAAGCTTGGTCATTTCATGATATTTGCAATGAATGACCCAGGATGTCTTAAAAAGCAAAGAGCATGCATAAAACTGCTACTTTCATCCTTTCCCAGTGAGTAGGTGCTCCTGTTATTTAGGGAGTTTATGGTAATTATAGCATCATATTTGTCTGCAAATGCAATTTCTTTGTACTGACCATAATCTTATGACCGAATCAAACTATGGTATAGAACATATGCTTAAACTCACCAAGCATCTTCTTCTTATGTCACCTGACATTTCTTTTGCTTGATTATGGATGGGCTTTAAATATCTTATGAAATATTTATGACAGCAAGGGATGTATAAATCATCTGAGCAAAAGCATATACAAGCAACTAAATATTACTGACAATTACTGACAAGGCAGGATCCATAATCACACTTCATTTTCTACTTGTACATTTCTAAGTGGCTGATCTGTGGAAGATAGTGATCCCTTTAAACCCTAAACTGTACCCTGTTGAAAGACATTTGGTAGCTATTTGTAGAATGAAATGTTCAGATATAATCCAAATATAAGTAGGGTGTTATTAGAAATACCATAATTGTTTTTTAACCAGAGAAATCAAGAACATTTAGTTCTAGGAAATAATTTGATGTTTTCCTTCTGTGATTGACAGCGAATGTCAAAATGTTGGAGAAGTGAATATCAGATTCAAATCTGACAAGTAGTCCTGAAGAGAAGGAGGAAAATGCAACTTGTACTATAAGTAGATTTCAAAAAGCAGAATATGGACAGCATGCCTTAATAAAAAAAATGAATATGCTATGTGTCCCAAGCCAGCAATAAAGCTATTCAGTATTTAAATGCTCCAAAGCTATCTTGTAATTATTAAAATGCTGGTATGTTAAGATGGGGCACAGTTTGATTCACTTTGCCCATTTTCTCAGATGCCAAGACCTGTGCTTTTTATGTAGTTTTTGTTGTATATTAATTACACAAAGTCATGGGATTCATATAATATTTATGTATGGGTATTGACTGCATTTTTATCATATTTAACCCTGTAATCTCATTTTTATCCCCCTTTCTTCCTCCCCATTTTATTTTTCTACATCCTTAAATGCCGGCTTTTAATGTGCTCTGTACTTTTTCCCTAAATTCTATGCGCTACAGTGAATATGTGATACTTTTCCTCATGAAATCTCTACTTCCAACCATTTTCCTGCAGATGACAATTTATTATTTACTTATTGCTGAATAAAATTCTATTGTGAACATATAACCACATTTTTTTATCCATTCTTACCCTGATGGGCACTTAGGCTTATTCTGTATTTTGTTATTGTTAACAATGGTATAAATCATATAGGGATGCCAGTATTGGTGTGGTGTACTGACTGATTTCCTGAGATCCATTCGAAGTCTGGTACAGTTGATTCATCTGGAAGTTCTACTGTTAGGTTTTTTCAGCAACCTCCATGATGATTTCCATAAGAATTGGGCTAATTTACCCACTAGCACCAAGGTGTAAATGTTCCTTTCATCTTGTGTCCTCACCACCATTCCTTTTCAATTGGTTTTTGAATACGACTAGAAATGAGAGGTAATCTCAATGTAGTTTTGATTTGCAATTTTAATAACTGAAGAGGGTACTTTTTATCTATTTGGGGGCATTTGTAAATTGTGAAATGAAAATACCGATTCATTTTCAATACCCATTTATGGATCACATTGTTTGCTATTTAATTATTTTTCTATTTCCTCAGTTTCTTAATTATTATTGTTACATATAGCCATACATATAAATGTATATTAATACAGCCTGTTGAGTCCATTTGCTGTTGCACATATGCCTGACTTTAGGACTGAGTACTTGATACTGGATAACCACTTAGGGAGATCAACCCTGGGGAAGACCAATCTTCTCTCAGCAGTCATTAACTGTCTATTGTTCCTCACTTAATATGGGAAATGGAAAATCTCTTTGCCCACATTCAGATTTCCATTTCAACCCATGTTGTCACAGTTAAGATCTTGTGTATACTACTACATTCTTGAGATATTATCTATGTACCATCCCTGTCCAATATGGAAAACACAATCTTCCATCAGATATTCTGGTTCTCTTGCTATTACAGTATTTCTGTCCCCTCTTCTTTCTACAATGGTCCTTTAGCCTTAGGTGTAGAATTTGAGTTATGGATGTATCAATTATGGCTCAACACCCTATTATCAATTATTCATTGGATTTTTCCAATATAGTTCTCTAACTGCTGCCCAAAACAATCTTCTTTAGTAAGGGATGAGATCTGCACTTATCTATGGGGAAAAAGGGTAAGTTTTGAAAATGCAGTTAGAAAATATATTGGTTTCAGAAGTGGCAGTACTGGATTTTCTTCTAGGTCTCATGACCTCAAGAGCCATGTGTAATTGTCTAGGTTTACAGTAGGCATTGATTATCTGGTACTGAGTGGGCCTTAAGTCCAGTTACATGGTTATTGTCTATTGCCATGACATAAGTGTCACTGTTGCATCTTCGAAGATATATGGCACTGATGGTCATTGTTGTGGTTCCCAGGCATCACAGCTGGACAGAATTATTGATTGCTTTTCTCCTTTGTAAGCTTGCATGGTATCAGTTCAACTCAGTGTCATGATGGAGGTAATTGAGATGGAAAGCAGTCAAAGACAGTTATCAGTTTGACAGTTTTAAGTCAAGCTTCATCATTTCACACTTGTTCAAAGATACACAATTATTACCAAATCCTCCTAGAGTTAGAAATCTGAAGCTAACTTTGCTTTTTCATGGTGCCTTAATAAGAAGAGTCTGGAGAAGATTTCATAATACCCTGGAGACACTAAGAAAACTTGAAAAATGTGGTTATTTACTTCCTTAATTTTCAGTAATAAAATCACATTCTGTTGACAGCCATTAACCAAAGGACTTTTTGGAATCTCTACAGCAACTCTCCTTGACTCAAAGAGTACCCTTATAGGTAAGCCATGAAACCTGAATTCCACAAATATCCCATGATCATTTAGGTGGAGGAACTTTTTAAACACATGCTAACATATCTGGTGTGGTATTAACTAAAATAGCAGAAAAACAAAGCAAGACAAAAGGTAACAACAAAATAGAGATAGGGGAAATACACACAAGACCATGCACTCCAAACACACCTCTGTCAACAATGCTTATATGATTTCTATGTTCAATAATAAAGATACAAAAAAGGCATCTTTCTTAACCCGGGATGTTTACAATCTCTTGAGTTTTGTTTAGAAAAACATTAAGGAACATAAAATAATGGTGTTAAGCCGATCATCTACACCTTATATTAATAGAACGTAGGTGTTTCCCATTCGGACATGAAAACTATGCCTGCTTTCAGATTACTCAGTGATTAATTTTTTCTCCCCCTTTTGAAAAATTATTCTATCTAATAATCATTGTTGAATTGGATCAGATAAAAAATAAATGGAAGATTATTCTCTGGTAATTTGCATACATTTTTGAAAGATTTATCAATTCTATGCATTCCAATCACAGAAAACAAATGAAAATTAGAAAAACAAGATAGGACATGTTATCCCCAAGCCTTTAGAGCTGTTTACTTTGATTGGAGCACATTGTATCTGTGAGGATGTCTTTGAAAATAAGACTAAAATACAATATAGAAGGTATTTCATGACATGATGAGGAGTTAGGACTTCATTCTGAAAGCAATGGAAGAACAACAAGAAGCAGCTGTTTAATTTTCTTTACTGGCAGCAGACACACAGTCTATTAGGATCTGTGGCTGTTTTAAAAGCAAAGCCTTATTATTTTAAGTACAAGTTTCTGTTTGTCTAGTTTATATATTAACTGATGAGTTTCAGCTAGAAATGTGGCTACCTAGAGTAAGGGAATGCAAGTTTCAGTTATTTTTGAAATTCTATATGAGCATTTTGGGGCTAGAAGCAAGGGAATGCAAGTGGCATTGCTAGGTGCTCCCTTGAAGGAAGCAGGGCTATCCTTATTTGGGTGAGTCTTGGATCACGAATTGCAAAATTCACATTAGGAATACAGGAAAAAAAGATGCCAAAGCCCAAATATTTCATGACTGTAAAGTTCTTATACCACCCTTGGACTGTTACCTTCAGATTTCTTTACTCAAAAGAGAAATCAATTCTATTTTATTTCAACCAGTTTCCTTTGGATATTCACAGCCAAACCCAATTGTCACTGGCTTGACTATTAAGTTTCTCCTTAATGCAATCAAAGCTATGACCTGATTTTAAGTTATCTCTCAGGGTCAGAGGCCTCCTGGTCTGCTTTGATTGATTGCACAGTTCTTTACGAGGATAGAACAGCAAGAGGAAAGAAACCTGTCACTTGAGCACACTTCTTCATCCTTGATTCAGCTATACCCAGTGTGGACTTTAACCTACTTATAAAAGGCTGTCTTGCACTTTCCTTCTAGTTTTGCCCCAGCACAAAGCCTGGTGTCACTCAGTACAGCCTGGTTCCAGCTGAGCCATTATTGACATAGTTATTTCCTCTTGTTAGCCACTGTTCATCCCCCACTAAGTAGTTCCACTGCTTGAAGATTAGAAGACAGCAGCTAGCTTTTTTTTCTCTGCTTCTATTCCTTGAGTGTTCCTTTCTCAAGCCATAAGCAATAAAATGAGTATGTATATAATTTGCAAAAAAAATAGATTGTGCTACTCTGGTTTCTTGAATGTAACAGTCACAGTGGCTGACAACTACCTTTATTTCAGGAGTATGGTTACCTGGGGGACTAAATTACCAGCTTGGCTAGCTTTTATTCTCTCTGCTTTCCCACTCCTCTCAGTTCTCTTCCTTCCCTTTATTCTAGTGAATAACTAATTAACTATGAAAGTATTAAGCAAAACTGCATTTTAGAACTCATCCCTCCTTGAATTTTCAAAGCTAATTCTTGTCTGAGATTATGTGAAAGGGTTTGAACTTTTCTATTCCTGCAGAACACTTGAAGCATTTTCAAACATAAGAAAGCTGAAAGGCTTTAATGGTGTTTCTTCACTGAATACACAAGAATGTCGCTCTCTGCCCTCCCCTGTGTATTCATTCTCTTTACAGGTTTCCTGTCTTCTCTCACCCTATCTGAGAAGTAAAGTAATATGAATTTCTCATACTTTCACAAGGTTCTCTGGAGCTAAAATAGCAAAAGTATATATGCATCTGTTTAGAATTATCAATGTGTGATGGAAAGTTTTCAGTTTTATCAGTTGGATTTTAAATTATTGGCTCTAAAATATTACATCATTCCTTTTTTTGTCTTGTTGTTACATTCATTTCTATATCACCTTTAGAAAGATAAATATGTAGCACCAGACTTCTATATCTCATGATTTCTTTCCATGGATCTGTCTTGATTTTGGCAATCCAGAAAAGATGGCAGATAAATAAGGACCTTCTGTGGCCAAGGATACCAAGAAAATAAGAGGATCCTGATTTCAAAGTGCATGTAAGGTTTCATCATATTTTATCTAGATGTCATTAGTTATAATATGCAGCACAGTTGAACTGGTTTCCCTACAGAAAATTAGTAAACAATTTTGGCTTCCAATTTGTTACTAATTCAATTTTAGTTTAATTGGAGGAAAAAGACAACAGAATCAGATGTATTTGTTGGTTGGTAAATTTATCAGTTTTTCTCAATGAATAAAGATAGAGTACTAGAAAGCTGACATCTTAAATTTCAAATATGTATAAAAACAGTAGTCAATGCTTTCTCTTGTGTGCCTACACTAATTTGGATAGAAGCAAAAAGTCAAATTATCTCTGGAGTGCCAGTAAACCTTGTAGTCCAACAGTATAAAAAAGGTCAATATCTCCTATAGCCTTCATCCAGTAGCTGATGGAAGTAGAAGCAGACACCCACAGCTAAACCCTGAACTGAAATGGAATCCAGTTGCAGAGAAGCAAGAATGATAAGCAAAGGAGTCAAGGCCAGGCTGGTGAAATCCACAGAAACAGCTGACCTGAACAAGGGAGAGCTATTGGCCCCCAGACTGACAGCTGGGAAACCAGCATGGGACTTATCCAGACTCCAAGAATGTGGGTGTCAGTGAGGAGGCCTTGGAAATCTACAGGGACTCTTGTAATAGATCAGTACTTATTGCTAGCATAGGAATGAACTTTGGGAGCCCATTCCACATAGAGGGATACTCCCTGAGCCTAGACACATGGGGGAGAACTAGGCCCTATCCCAAAGGATATGACAGACACTGAAGACCCCCTATGGAAGGCTTCACACTCCCTGGGGAGCAGAAAGGGTATGGGATAGGTAGGGTGTTGGTGGAGGATGGGTTGGGGAGGAGGGGGGAGGGAACTGGGATTGACATGTAAAACAATGTTTCTAATTTAAATAAAAATGGAGAAAAAAGGAAGTATATTCTGCAACTCATTGAAAAAAACTATAAATAAACTAATACACAAAGGAAAAAAAGTTCAATAATCTGATAGCATTATCACTATTACTATTACTATCAAGTTAAAAAATCAGTACCACTAAAATTTTTTCTAGTCTCTTGGAAAAGCTAAGAACATAAGCATATTGGTAAATAAAATCACATAAGATTTAAATATGCTGTACAATTAGCAAACAATAAGAATCTTTATCATTTGTTGAGTGTTCTTTCTGTTTTCTGCCTTCTGATTAACCCAGTGACTCCAGAAAAAACACTTCATAGACAGCACAACTGTAAGCCTATTTCATCAAGTTGGCCTAAGCACACATTATTTTGAAACTCCTTGGATCATCTTTAAAACTCCTCCGATGAATGTGCAGAAATTTTTGTGAATCTCTGAGTCCTTGTCAGCTTTTTAATGATCAGATAACCAAAATGACAACAAACTACCATAAGGTACCTTTGGAGAACAATTTTCATTAAATAGTATATTAGAATCACCTTGTCTTAGAGTTTCTTTTGCTGTGAAGTGACACCATGACCACAGCAATTCTTATAAAGAAAAAACATTTAATTAGGGTGGCTTACATTTTTGAAGGTTTAGTTCATTATCATGATGGTATGAAATGGTGGCTTGCAGGCAGACATGGGGCTGAAGAAGGAACAGAAAGTTGTGTATCTTAACCAGCAGGCAACAGGAAGTTGTCTGAGATACTGGGAGTAGCTTGAGCAAAGGAGACCTCAAAGCCCACCTCCACAGTGATACACTTCCTCCAAAAGAGCCATGCTTCCTAATAGTGCCATTCCCTGTGAGCTTATAGGGGCCAAAGACATTCAAACTAACACATACCTCATGATTTAGCAAAACTATTTCTCAGATTTAACACAATAATGTGAACACTTAGAACCCTAATTTCTAAGAACCTCATAAATGATTCCGTAGAACAGAAATACAGGCTAATTCCTGAAGATTGTTTGCATTCTTTAGCAAGCCAGAAGTAGATATTTGATAGAGAGAATTAGATTCAATCCTCTATGGATCTCTCAATTAATCCTATGTTTAAAAATGCATGGCCTGCATGTTCAGTAGATTAGATTCAGTTGCCACTATAGAAAATCAAAAACAACAGTGTTTTAGGGACACAATTTTTATATCATATAATATAATTTGATAGGTCAATCTGTAATTTAGTTTGATAATACAATGGGACAATTCATAACCTATGAATGTTTACACATTTGTGTTTCACTGATCCTTCTCTCTATATTGAGAATATTTCATGTTTTAATGATTGTTAAAAGTTTAGATGTTGTATCCACAAGAGTCAGGAAAATGTATGGAGTTGTACAAACCACATATATTTAACTTTTGCTCCAGATTTTATTTTCTAGGAATTTCTCCAAACAAAATATGCATTTACTTCACTGTTCAGATTTTTTATAACAATACTTTTATTTTTCTTTGAAATATTCATACATTTATATAGTGAGAAATTACCAATACGGAGTCAGGTAGAAATATAAGGGTATTTAATAGGGAAAAGCCTTACTTACAGAACAACCTAGCCAGCTGGCGTGGTAGAGGTCTGTACAGCAAGCAGCAAAGAGAAACCGAAACCGAAAACGCAGTCCCACTATGTCACTCTGACCACGCCCTCACAAGCCTGGTCAGGCACACCTGTAGCCAGCCCCTAAGAAGGCGTGGCTACAGCTTTCCCTATACATTTATATGCTGCCATTTGAACATACCCATATGCATTACTTCAGTCACATAGTTGCATACACACACACACACACACACACACACACACACACACACACACACACACACACTCCAGACATATTGCATCTTGTTGTATTGCCACAGCTTACATCATCATCACCAGGTGGAAATGGATAGTGACATAGATGATAATCTTCTTAAAACACAGCCTCATTTCAGCATCAGCAGACATTCCTTCTACTTATATTCTTTTGGCTGTCACTTCGTGAATATAACCCTGTGTAATAAGCAAAACGGAGTGCAAATGCAGTCCCTCTGTTTGCCATGGAATCAAAGGAAACTGCCTTTTTATGATGTACTTCTTACAAAACAATTTTATTGATTAATATATGATGGTATCTAAAAATGGAAAAGTTGTATTGTTTGTAATAGCCAGAACCTGGAAGCAACCTAGATACCCCTCAACTGAAGAATAGGTAGAGAAAATGTGGTACATTTATACAATGGAGTACTACTCAGCAGAAAAAAAGCAATGAATCTTGAAATTCACAGGCAAATGGATGGAACTAGAAGAAACCATCCTGAGTGAGGTAACCCAGTCACAAAAAGACAAACATGGTATGTACTCACTCATATATGAATTTTAGACATAGAGCAAAGGACTACCAGCCTACAATCCTCTTCACCAAAGAAACTAGGAAACATGAAGGACTCTAGGGGATAAATGCATGGACCCCAGGAATGGGATGGGGCAGGATCTCCTGAACTAATTGGGAGCATGAGGGTAAGGGAGAGGGAGATGCCAGAATGAGAGCAGGAGAAGAGGAGAGGAGAGGAGAGGAGGAAATGGACGAGCAGAAATATTGAGTTGGGGGAAGAATAGAGGAGAGCAGAATGAGAGATACCATATTAGAGGGAGTCATTTTAGGTCCAAGGAGAGATCTGGCACTAGGGAGATTCCCAGAGACCTACAAGGATGACATGAAGGGACAATCTAGGCAATGGTGGAGAGGATAACCTAAACGCCCTTCCCCTATAATGAGACTGATGACTACTTTTTATGCCATACTAGAGCCCTCATCCAGTGGCTGATGGAAGCATAGGCAGACATCCACAGATATACACTGAACTGAACTCTGGAACTTAGTTGTAGAAAGGGAGGAATAAAGAGCAAAGGGGTCAGTACCAGGCTGGTGTAACCCATAGAAACAGCTGGCCTGAACAACTAGGAACACATCGACACTAAATGCTTTCTGGGAGGCCAGTACAGGACTGCTCCAGACCCCTGAACATGGATGTCAATGACGAGGACTCTGCACTCCAGGGGGGCCCTGGTAGTGGATTAGTATTTTTGCCTGGTGTAAGAAGGGACTCTGAGAGCCCATCCCATGTGAAGGGATGCACTCTCAGCTTGGACACATGGGGAAGGGCCTAGGCCTGGCCTAGGATGGTGTGGTGGATTTAGGGAGCCCCCATTGAGGGCCCTACCCTCCTGGGGAGTGGAGGGTGGATGGGGTGAGGGTGGAGGAGTGAGGGTGAGGGGAGGGAGAGGGAGAAGGGATTGACATGTGAAACAAGCTTGTTCCTAATTTGAACTAATAAAAAATAGATCAATAAAAAAGAAGATAATGAGAATGAATATATATAGGGTTAGTCATTAATATTATCTCTTCATTTTAGTACTATTTGTTTTGAGAGGACAATCTATAATCATTTCTCATCTTCTTAATAAATAATAAAAGTTCACATTCCCACTATAAATATCTACTTTTTCATCAACAATGCTTTTTAGGGAGATGGAACCATTCATTTCTCTATACATGTAACCACTGTCATTTAATTTATCTACTGGTTGGGAATAATGACTTGTCTCTGAAGTCCTCCAGAAAAGATTGTGATAATCTAATGATAATATTTATTTCAAACTGTAAAGAGGTCAAAGAAAACTTATGGATTCTTCTCTAAACACTATCAGTATAAAATAAAAACCTGTATCAGAGCTTGTAAGTTGAAAGATAATTCGTGGAATGAAGGCAGAGAGAGTATCACTGAAAACAGACTAGAAATTTCAATCAAAAGAAAAAAAATCAAGAAGGTATTGTGTTGTTGTAGAGCTATAACTCTGAATGAAAGGAGTAATCTGCCATTTGATTTCATAACATAGTGGTTTGTGACAGTAATGGTGGCCTGTATAACACAAAATAGATGGCCATAAACACTGATAAATTATGGCAAATGCAGAGTAGCAACTAATGTGACAAGACAAAATTTCTCCAAAAGGCTAAAACACAATGTTTGCATTAGCCTTGGGCCACTTGAAAAGGGCATAGACATTTATATTTGGGCAAGAAAAGCGAGGAAACCACAATGCTCATTCCCTCCTACAAAGTGAAATTACTCTTCTGGAGTGAATAGGTGCTGCTGCTTTCTTTGACTGATAAATCCGTTCAAGTATCCTAGGGAGAGCAATTTATGACTCTTTTTGGAAGGGTAAGAGGCAGCATCTTTTTAAGTGAACAGGAAGGATAACAGCTAGAGAAACAGAAAAAGGAAGGAAGCATCACTTGAAAGTCAAGTCATTGCCCTGAAATCAAATTCTCTAACTACATAGGTGTGAAAGGGTACACTGCCAGAAATACTAGCTATCACTGATGTTCAATGTGTAGTATTTGGAATAATGAAAAGTGCTAGGTACATATAAGAAAGCTTTGCATTGAATTACCATAGTCACCCACCTCACAAAAACCTAGACTATCTTAATTGAAAATCTTGGGAAGTTGTTCTTACAGAAAAGAATATCTTATTATGGTTCCTTTCTACCTCCATCCACAGATTTACAAAAGTATCACAAAAAGGAACATAAAAATAAAGCATTGTAGAATATCTACAAATGTAACTGAAAATTTATCAGCTTTTCCTTAGAATCAAATGCCTCAATATTACCATGTTCTTATTGCTTCACTCCTAAACACCAGCAGACAAATTAGAAGCTGGCAGTGCAGATTGCTACACCCACTATACCTATTATGGAATTAGAATCTGAGCATAAGGAACTTCATTTCTACATTTTAAAGAAGTCCCTTTAGCAATCCTATGTATAATATGGGCATAAGACAATGGTTGCTAATATGGAGTACAGAAAATAAAATCATCCAAAAATGTAAATTTAACTGAAGTATTAATTTCATAGTTATTCAGAAAGTCTACCATAAAATTTTTGGTGATTTTTATTTTACAGCACTTTCTATGGCAATCTCACTATTAAACCCTGGTTAAGTATGACATCTTTATACGGTCTATAAGTACCCCTTATGACTGAAATCTATTTTTAACCAGCTGAGTTGCTGTTTTCCAACAAATGCTCATATCCTCTAGAGAATCCACAGTCTTCCCTTCATCATTCTATAGATGATGGCTTTCCAAAGACATGAGCTTATTTAAGTAAATCCTCTGCCTCTACAATCCAAGGTGGGGTGGGGGGTCAGACTCAATGACACAATGTAAGAATATGCCTTGCTTCAAATTTAAAATTGTATTAATATTTCCCCACAAGAGTTGGAAGTGGGGTTTACTCAGTGTTCAATTTAATTACAATTTGTCAAACTAATGCAGACACATTCAATTCCAATGGTTTGAATTTTATGTACCTCCTCATACAAATACATAATGTTTGCCACTATTGAGGGGAATTGCACTCTTGCAAAGAGGGAAAAAGAATATCCCTAACATTCTTGTAATGGTGGCTCAAGAGAGTATATTGACAATCGAACTGTTAGCAAATTTATGTATAATCTCCATCTGTCTCCTAGGCTGATATGGTTAGATGAGCTGTTCATAATACAAGTAAATGTGAATTAATGTATCTGATAAAGTTATTGCAGAAATCCATGGTTTTCTTAGTTTTAATTAACTGGGAATGCAGCAGCCTGGTCTTTGGAATGTAGGACACTGAAATCAAAGTTATGTCTTACTATCGTTATTTACAAGTCTGGCAATATGCAGTGTAAGGAAGCAAGAGTTCATAAGGCAAAATCAGCAAAAAAATTGCCCCTAGACAGGCACAGTCATATCTAATGTGAATGGCAAAAGTCATAAAGTCAGCACAGCTGCTTGACAAAGATCCAGCAAAGCTGAGCCACATGATGGCCATCATGCCACTTTTGGTTTTGATCTCATGTGTTGCATGCTTGGGAGGCTTTTAATATTCGTGCAATTGTAGATACTGAATTGATGAAAAATTTCTTTTTAATCATTTGTGCCTTCTCCCGGGATTATTGCTTCTAAGCTTCCCTGGGGAAAGTCCTGAGCATACTACCCCTCCCGATTTTAGGGAAATATCCTTATCTACTTGAAGGTCTTCTTTATGCCTTGGAGGTTGTAACACACATAAAGAAGCAAGAGGTCTCTTTATGAGGCTATGAGATATTCTTCAAACACAGGTCCATTACTTCCTCAGGAACAATATGGTCAAAACAAAGTAAACTTAAAAAGGTAAACAAGATTCAGGGGGCTAGAGGAGTTGGCCACAGACCAGATTACGAGCATCTTCCTCCTATACACTCAGGCAATTATGCTGCATGTCCAGCAATAAAGTTACACAGGGACTTATATTGAGGATCAAAGAATGGTGTGGAAAGATGATGAAAGAATGAAGTGTCAGAACCTCCCTTTCTTAGGAAAGTTAACTTGTGCAGAGCCACTGTGGTGTCATATGACCAAGGAACAGCAGGATGACAAGATTAGACATACAAACAAATTCTATAAATATATGAAATATAAACATAATATCAGAAATTAAATAATAACTGTAGCATCTTGGGCACTTTGACTGTTGAGAGTTAATAATACACTGTTCAGGACAGGGCAATCTTCCCACGCTGGCTTGAAGATTTTCTTTCTGTCTAGTGTCCTTGAAGCCACAAGAACTATCAGACTGAGAACAGGCTGTCATATACCTCTAGATTCTAAAAATTGGGTTATGGGATTGATGAATATAAATGGTTATAAAAGATAATTCTGTCTATCAATGATGACTAAACTTAAGGGAAATGATTGTAAAAATAACTCTGTTCTATCACAGTTCATCAATGATAACTAAACTTATGACCCCAGATGCGCAAAAGAAAAAGTTAAATGCATGTCCAGAAATTTAATATGATATGATCTATTTTGGAACAGCATGTATCTATCCATCCTTACTGAATTCTATATAAATAAAGAAGCACTCTGATTGTTAGTCAGGCTGTAAGATTCTTGCCACCACCATGGCCCGGCTTACTTCTTCCCTCAGCTACTCCTTATCACCTCTCTGGAACCTGTCAAGCACTGGGGCACACCCACAGCACTCAATGTAGATCTTAAGCCCTATGGAATACTTCACTAATGGAGGCAGGCCTATTATAATAGGAATAGGCTGTGCTTTGGAATCATACTAGACCCTAATTCCAGCCTCAGTAAGACAGATGGCTTGGGGTAAGTTACCTAAATTCTTGAAAATCTCATTTTCTTGTCAGTAAAGTAAGGTGATAATATTATAGTACAATTACATTATATTAATGTGCTTAACATAGAAGATAAGTTTAATAACCTAAAGCTGCAATGATCTTTGAATAGAGTTATAGTAATTTGTATAATGACTATGCTAGTAAATAGAATGAAGACTTATTAAATTCACGGAGACTTACTATTATAAGCTTTCATTAAACTGAATACACCAGTAGGAAGAGATTACAATTGTCTACTCCTACTCTACTTCTTTGCGGATTTGATAGTTATAGCCGAAGCAGTGTACTTGGAATTTTGATTCCTCTGTAGTGTTTTCTTCAGTTAGTTTAGCACAGGGCCTGTCAAGTATTCATGTGCACAAGACTTACCATACAGTGGTCCATATAGAAAGCTAGGAATGCTATTTATTTTTTTCTGGAAATTTTCAAGGATTTTGATTCATCATTTTAACTATTGTGGTCTTCACATACTTTATGAAGTATAGCTATCTAGCCGTGTATCTCTGTCACAATGTCAGAGTTACAACATTTATGAACACATAAAAGTGCATGACACACCATCAGCATTAAATGTATCTAAAATTAATGTGTGGGCATAAATATAACACAGAAGAAATATATCAGAAAATCATGATATAATAGTTAAAGACAGCAGGTCCAGAGACAGACACTGTGGTTTTATAACTTTCCTATAATTCCTAGCCTTAAGCATCCATAATTTCCTTTCTCAAAGAGTACTGACCTCCTCCTTGAAAATGATTGTAATCATAGTATTTTAATATTACTGAAAGGATTAATTGACTTAATAGGTGAAAATATTTTATAAGACCTAGTATAGAGTAAATACTAATTATTATTACCAGCTATTCAATACAATAATTACTGTACTAATTTTTAAAGAAAGTCATGGGAAAAAATTACTAGAACACGAGAGAAGATGAAAATTCTCTTATCACGGCAGGCGATGAAGCCAGGGTCAGAAAGGGGTTGGGGACTCACCTTGGGTGTGGCTACACTCTGGATAGAGCTAAAACCAAGGATGGGAAATTACTAACTGCCCTTTCATGTTCTTCAGCATTAAATCCACTTCAGCACACCAGAATGGTGTCTACCTCCTAGCAGAGCTATTTACAGCAGCTTTGAAACTATTCATGATCTCCATTTTCAACTGGGTTTGTGACAAGAATCATATAGTCAATGGCTATGAAGGCATCTGTTCTCTCTCTATGCAGAACATAAAAATCAAAATTTTCTATTGTTCGTGTTTGTTAGACACTTGTCCACAAAATCAGTTATCACTAGTCTTTGAGTATTTTTTTCTTTTCTTAATTTTATTGTTGTATGTGCTTTGGGGATGTGTGCATGTGTGTGCACGTGCGTGTGCGTGTGCGCGCGCGAGCGTGAGCTCAAGTCTGCAGAGGTGAGCAGTCAGAACTGAGTGTGTGATGGGGGAGGTGCTTTTGTGTATATGACTATCTTATTGGTTAATAAAGTACTGTTGGCCAATAGGAAAACAAGATAGATGGGACTAGGAGTCAAGGAGGATTCTGGGAAAGGCAGGAGAACATGCAGAGTCACCATGTGAGCCCCAGAAGAGGGGACACTTCCACTGACATTCGATGATAAGTCTTATAAAATATATAGATTTATAATTAAGACTGAGATAGCAGATGAGAAATCCTAGTCATTGGCCAAGCAGTGTTTGCACATAATGTCTCTCTGTGTTACTTGGGACCATAACGTGGTGGCAAGTGGAACTTAGGTGGTCTGGTGGAAAGCGGCCACGTGGCAGCAGGGCTCGGGCGGCTTGGTGGAAAGACTTATTATTACAGAATGTATGCTTCTATTCTCAATGATGAGCAGCAAGCTCTTGAGTTTTTGCTTTTTCTTTCTCTACTCCACCTCAGCACTGGAGTTATAATATGCTTCTGTCATTATGCCCAGCTTCTTTTTGAGAGCTTGCTGTCTAGTCAGGTCCTCATTGTTGTATAGTAGTCCCTCGGCATGCTCAGCCTAACCTCTTAATTTAAAGATTATTTTGCTTTTCTTTACTCATTCATACATGGAGGAAATAGATTTTCCTAGGTTTGCTTTAAACATAATATGTAATATAGCATTATGTATTAAAATTTTGCATTTAAATAAATAAATGAAAGTTATTTCTGCCACTTTGATAATCTTTGTGATGTTCAAATTATGAATCTGTTTGGGTTTTCTCCTTTCTGATGCACACTGCAAACAATAAAAACCCAAGGTCAATTCCTAGGGTGACAATGTGCCTTCAGATTTTCCTAAGTACCAAAGTCAGACAGTACACAAAAAGGAAAGTAGCTACTATTAGAATCATTAATGTAAAATATAATGTCACTGAGCTTATTGGGTCTGGAATGTCAATTGTATGGACAGCCTTTATATTTAAAAATGAGTTGTCTGAGTTCTGGCGTCTGAGAGTTAGTCATCTACTTTATGGACATGCATACAATTATGCTCAGATTATAATGCAGAGTAACACACACTGAAGTGCCAGACACGATGGTGCTAATACAGCCATAAAGACAGAGAAAGCGCTCCCATCTAAACCCCCAAATGACTCACTTTCAACTTCTCATCACCCTCAGGGAGGATTTACTCAAACTGAAGTTATTTATTTAAAAATCATAAATAAATCCAGCTTTTATTACAGTACAAGTGCAGTGATAAAACTTTAACACAAGTAAAAATCAATACAAAAGAGAATGTCATTAAATAGGGTTAATGGCAATAAAGAATATGAAAATTAATGCAGAGGATCTGTGAGTGCATTAGATGTGGGGCCATGCTAGGACATGACTTATGTGCTATGGTAATTAGTAAGACATATACATAAATGACTTGGCATATTACATGCATACAGTATGGTTCCACTGGGGATTGGATCAACATACAGGATAGAACAATGTCCTTATCTATTCTTGCTTGAGCCACCTGCATTCGGGTTCACATGACTTGTTAGTAATCATTGCAGGTATTCAGACCATGCAAAAAGCTCAAATGGACAGCATCAACTCAGATTTTTGTTTGTATTCATTTTTCCAGTGAGAGAGTTAAGGAAGCAGCTCCTTGGGAATTCATTTATTCTCTAAAAGATGAAGTTTTCTGAGACTGTTTTTCAAAGACAATTCAGTCTGTGTCCTTGAGACAGTTAATGAGATATGCTAATTTGGAATAAATAGGTCTGCTATGAATTCTTGATAAGAAAACATCTGCTT